>NC_141879.1:492605875-493855875 GCF_056163025.1 Triticum urartu | reverse complement strand
CCACCACCGCAACCTTTTGTACCAATGAGATCCCATCTTGGGGCCTTTTCCGGCGCTCCATCGGAGGGGGAATCGATCACGAAGGGATTCTACATCAACACCATAGCCTCTCCAATGATGTGTGAGTATTTTACCATAGAACTTCGGGTCCATAGTTATTAGCTAGATGGTTTCTTCTCTCTCTTTGGATCTCAATACAAAGTTTTCCTCGATTCTCTTGGAGATATATTTGATGTAATTCTTTTTGCGGTGTGTTTGTCGAGATCCGATGAATTGTCGGTTTATGATAAAGATTATCTATGAACAATATTTGATTCTTCTCTGAATTCTTTTATGCATTATTTAATATCTTTGCAAGTCTCTTCGAATTATCAGTTTGGTATGGCCTACTAGATTGATCTTTCTTTCAATGGGAGAAGTCTTAGCTTTGGGTTCAATCTTGCGATGTCCTTTCCCAGTGACAGCAGGGGCAGCAAGGCATGTATTGTATTGTTGCCATCGAGGATAAAAGGATGGGGTTTATATCATATTGCTTGAGTTTATCCCTCTACATCATGTCATCTTGCCTAATGCGTTACTCTATTCTTATGAACTTAATACTCTAGATGCATGCTGGATAGCGATTGATGTGTGGATTAATAGTAGTAGATGCAGAATTGTTTCCGTCTACTTGTCGCGGACGTGATGCCTATATACATGATCATGCTTAGATATTCTCATAACTATCCGCTTTTCTATCAATTGCTCGACAGTAATTTGTTCACCCACCGTAGAATTTGCTATCTTGAGAGAAGCCACTAGTGAAACCTATGGCCCCCGGGTCTATCTTCCATCATATTATTTTCCTATCTACTTGCTATTTCTGCCGCCTTTTATTTTGCAATCTTTATTTTCCAATCTATACAACAAAATTACCAAAAATATTTATCTTATTATCTTTATCAGATCTCACTTTTGCAAGTGGTCGTGAATGGATTGACAACCCCTTTATCGCGTTGGTTGCAAGGTTCTTATTTGTTTGTGTAGGTACGAGGGACTTGCGTGTAGTCTCCTACTGGATTGATACCTTGATTCTCAAAAACTGAGGGAAATACTTACGCTACTTTGCTGCATCACCCTTTCCTCTTCAAGGGAAAACCAACGCATGCTCAAGAGGTAGCAGCGGTCCGTTTGTCAGCCACACGTCCCTAGCATGGCAAACATGCAAAATTTCACCTCCGGTTCATCTGTCCGAAAACGTCAAACACGGAGAAAACTTTCCCGGATGTTTCCCTCCTTCGCCACCACCTACTGCCGCGTTGGGGCCCACCTAGCACCGCTCATTGTCATGTCATGCATCGTCTTGCATATGTTTGCATTATATTTATTGTTTCTTCCCCCTCTTCTCTCATTAGATGCCGAGACCGACGCCGCTGCTACCCAGTATGACTACGGTGTTGACGACCCCTCCTTGCCAGAGCAACCAGGCAAGCCCCCCCTTGATCAACCCGATATCCCGATATTCTTCTCTCTACTGCTTGCATTAGAGTATTGTAGCATGTTACTGCTTTCCGTTAATCCTATCCTGATGCATAGCCTATCTTTGCTACTACTGTTGTTACCTTTACCTGCAATCCTAAATGCTTAATATAGGATGCTAGTATTCCCTTAGTGGCCCTACATTCTTGTCTATCTGCCATGCTATACTATCGGGCCGTGATCACTCGGGAGGTGATCACGGGTATATACTTATATACATAATACATGTGGTGACTAAAGTCGGGTCGGCTCGTTGAGTACCACGGTTGATTCACGGATTGGGGGCTGAAAGGACATACTTTCCCGACGACCCTCTATGTGGATCATTGTGGCGGAGCGACAGGGAAGGTTTTGACCACCTAGGTGAGAGGTGGGCCTGGCCCTAGTCGGCGTCCGCGGTTACTTCAAAATAACATGCGTAACGAGATCTTGGTATTTCATCTGAGTCTGGCTACTGGCCTATACGCACTAACCAACTACGTGAGAACATTTATGGGCACTCGACATCGTGGTATCAGCCGAAGCCTTCTTGACGTCAACGACTGAGCGGCACGCGCCGGATTGGACTGGAACGCCTGCTCTTGTATTAGGGAGGCTAGGTCTTGCTTACCGGCTGCGTTCACAACATGCAGGTCTGCAACGGGTGATGGGCCCAGACCCCTGCGCTCTTAGGATTTAGAGCGGCGTGCTGACCTCGCTGTTGTGCCTAGGTAGGGCTACGACGTGTTGATCTTCTGAGGCCGGGAATGACCTAGGAAGGTGTGTCCGGCCAGAGGGATTGAGCATGTTGGGTAATGTGGTGCACCCATGCAGGGAAGTTTATCTATTCAAATAGTCGTGTCCCTTGGTAAAAGGATGACCCGAAGTTGTACCTTGACATTATGACAACTAGAACCAGATACTTAATAAAACACACCCTTTCAAGTGCCAGATACAACCCGGTGATTGCTCTCTAATAGGGCCACGAGGAGAGGATCACCGGGTAGGATTATGCTATGCGATGATACTAGGTTAACTTACCATCTACTCTCTTCTACTACTTCAAGATGGAGGCTGCCAGAAGCGTAGTCTTCGATAGGACTAGCTATCCCCCTATTATTCTGGCATTCTGTAGTTCAGTCCACAGATACTACCCATTTCATTGATACCAATGCAGTTGTAGTGTAGATCCTTGCTTGCGAGTACTTTGGATGAGTGCTCACAGTTGCTTTGCTCCCTCTTTTCCCCCTTTTCTATTTTTCTTGGATGTCGCAACCAGATGATGGAGTCCAGGAGCCAGAGGATCCTAAGGATGTTTCTACATGGAGTTCGGCTTCGAGGAGTAGTTAGGAGGTCCCAGGCAGGAGGCCTTGCCTTTTCGATCGTTGCTACTTTTGTGCTAGCCTTCTCAAGGCAAACTTGTTTAACTTATGTCGGTACCCAGATATTATTGCTTCCGCTGACTCTTGTGTGATTGAGTTTATGTATTCGAGCCCTCGAGGCCCCTGGCTTGTAATATAAAGTTTGTATTATTTTATTTGTGTCTAGAGTTGTGTTGTGATATCTTGCCGTGAGGGGCGAAAACAGAATCTGTCAAAACAGAACAGTCTGCAGAAATCGGACTATTTCGAATACTTCTGTAACTCCAAAAAGTCTGAAAAATTAGGGAGACCTGGAAAATTTGTATATTGATCTACTGCAATTGGAATGGGTATTTTATCGGTCCCTGATAAAAAATGATAATTACTTTCATGAGCACAATCATTTCTGTTTTTTCAGCAAGATCAAACAACTATCACCAAGAAGATCCTAAAGGCTTTACTTGGCACAAACACTAAATAGAACACAAAAAAACACAATCATAACAGTAGCATAATTGTGCTAACACTCAAAAACAAGAAGCAAAAAGCAAAAATAAATATTATTCATTGGGTTGCCTCCCAACAAGCGCTATAGTTTTATGCCCTTAGCTAGGCATAGAGCAAGGATCTAAGTATTGTCATCTTTGGTTCGAGATCCATAAGATGCCCTCATGATTGATTCATATGGTGTCCTAATTCTTTTTCTAGGAAAGTTTTCCATACCCTTTATCAAAGGAAATTGGAACTTAATATTGCCTTCTTTAATATCAATCACGACACCAATAGTGCGTAAAAACGGTCTACCAAGAATAATTGGACAAGATGGATTGCAATCAATATCAAGAACAATAAAATATATGGGCAAATAATTCCTATTTGCAAGAATAAGAACATAATTAATTCTTCCCTTAGGCTTTTTAATAGTAGAATCTGCCAAGTGGAAATTTAAGGAAGTTTCTTCAAGATCGGTAAGACCAAGCACATCACATAAAGATTTCGAATAGTAGAAACAGTAGCACCCAAGTCACACAAAGCAAAACACTCATAATTTTTAATCTTGAATTTGATAGTAGGTTCCCACTCATCATGCAATTTTCTCGGAATTGAAACTTCTAATTCCAACTTTTCTTAAAAAGCTTTCATCATAGCATCAACAATATTTTTAGTAAAAGCCTTATTTTGTTCATAAGCATGGGGTGAATTTATCATGGATTGCAACAAAGAAATACAATCAATCAAAGAGCAACTATCATAATTAAAGTCTTTGTAATCCAAAAGAGTGGGTACATCACTAGCTAAAGTTTTGACCTCTTCAAACCCACTTTTATCAATTTTCTCAACAAGATTTTCACCCTCCCAAATATTGGGATGCCTTCTACATAAAGTTGACTCTTCTCCAGTCCCTTTTTCATCAATATTAACTTTACTAAACAAGGAATCAATAGAAGACACACCAATCATTTTAAGATATTCATCACTTTTATCTTCTAACGAGATTGGTTTAGCGGCCATTTGATTCACTAAGGTAGCTTGTGCATCTGATATTTTTCCTAGAAAACTTTCAGCAAAAGCATACTTAGATTGGAGTTTGCAAACTTCTCTACTAATATCATCAAGTTGTTTTGTGATAGCATCCAGCACAACAGAGTGTTCCTTAAGTTCTTCAGTAAAATACTTATTATGCTCAAATTGGGTAGTCATATATTCCTTAGTACTCTTCTAAATTTCAAGCAAAATATTTGGGTAAGGGACATCATAATATTTTCTTTGAGGCATCATCACTACACAAAAAAGAACGCACACTAAAACAGATCCGGCGAGAAAATGGTGAACGGAAAAAGAGGGGCGAATAAAATGACAAATTTGTGTTAAGTGGGGGAGAGGAAAACGAGAGGCAAATGGAAAATAATGTAAATTGCAAGGAGATGAGATTTGTGATTAGGAACCTGGTATATGTTGAAGATATCGCTTGAAATTCCTTTTGTGATTAGGCGCCAGAAATTCAGGTGCCAGAAATTCCTTTTGATATCGCTTGAAGCTACGTCGGTATTTTCCCAAAGAGGAAGGGATGATGCAGCACAACGGCAGTAGGTATTTCCCTCAAATGTGAAACCAAGGTTATTGTACAAGTAGGAGAACCAAGCAACACAACGTAAAAAAACACCTGCACACAAATAACAACTTCTCGCAACCCGACATTTTAAAGGGGTTGTCAATCCCTTCTGGGGTATGAAGTCTACTACACAACTTTATTCTTCTAGACACGTGTTGGGCCTCCAAGCGCAGAGTTTGTAGGACAGTAGAAATTTTCCCTCAAGTGGATGACCTAAGGTTTATCAATCTGTGAGAGGTGTAGGATGGAGACGGACTCTCTCAAATGACACTGCAACCAAATACAAGAAATATCTTGTGTCCCCAACACACCCAATACAATGGCAAATTGTATAGGTGCACTAGTTCGGCGAAGAGATGGTGATAAAAGTGTAATATTGGATGGTAGAAATATATTTTTATAATATGAATAAATAAAAACAGCAAGGTAGCAAATAGTAAACGGGCACAAAAATGGCATTGCAATGCTTAAAAACAAGGCCTAGGGTCTGTACTTTCATTAGTGCAATCTCTCAATAGTGTTAACATAGTTGGATCATATGATTATCCCTCAAAGTGCAACAAAGAATCACTCCCGAGTTCCAATTACCGGAGAACAAAAGATAGAAATTATTTGTAGGGTACGAGACTACCTCAAAGCTATTCTTTTCGTTTGATCTATTCAAGAGTTCGTACTAAAATAACACAAAGCTATTGTTTTTGTTCGATCTATCCTAGAGTCCATACTAAGATAACACCAAAGCAAGTTCATATTCATAATACTCAATCCACACAAAGAACTATAAATAGACCCCAAAGTTTCCGTCGGAGAAAAGATAATAAAAACGTGCATCAACCCTTATGCATAGATTACCCCAATATCACCAAGGGAATCCGCGAGTTGAATGCCATAACATATATCAAGTGAATCAATAAGATACCCCAATTGTCACCTCAAGTATTCATACCGCAAGACATATATCATGTGTTCTCATCTCTGAATATTCAATCCGACAAGACAAAACTTCAGAGGGTAAATACTCAATTCATCACAACAAGAGTATAGAGGGGAGAAACATCATATGATCCGACTATATTAACAAAGCCCATGATATAGATCGCGCGCGCGAGAGAGAGAGATTAAACACATAGCTACTGGTACAAACCCTCAGCCCCGAGGGTGGACTACTCCCTCCTCATCGTGGTGGTTGCCGGAATGATGAAGATGGCCACCGGAGATGATTCCCCCCTCCGATAGGGTGCCGGAACGGGTCTAGATTGGTTTTCGGTGGATAAGGATCCCTGCGGTAGCGTAACTTCTGATCTAGGGTAACCCCGAAGGGTTTTGGAATATTTGGGAGTTTATAGTGCAAAGAGGGGGTGCGGGAGGCTACCGAGGTGGGCACAACCCATCTGGGCATGCCAGGGGACCCTGGCACACCCTGGTGGGTTGTGCCCCCCTCGGGGCATCCCCCAGGTGCAGCTCTGGCCCATTGGGTTATTTTTGGTCCAAAAAAATCTCCGTAAAGTTTCACGGTGTTTGGATTCCGTTTGATATTGATATCGTGCGATGTAAAAAACAAGCAAAAAACAGCAATTGGAACTGGGCACTTGGTCAATAGGTTAGTCCCAAAAAATGATATAAAGTTGCTATGAAATGATCGTAAAACACCGAAGAATGATAAAATAACAGCATTAATACTTCATAAATTATAGATACGCTGGAGACGTATCAGCATCCCCAAGTCTAATTCCTACTTGTCCTCGAGTAGGTAAATGATAAAAGAAATAATTTATGAAGTGTGAATGCTAGCAAAGTGCACAAGTTTGATCAATGATAATTTCAATCACTTTTCCTAGCATCATAGCAGCAATTGTTTCTTATGAAACTTCTCATGTTATAGTAGCAATCAATGCACATGTTAAGGTTCAAACAATGAATTCTCTTGAAACTCGACAACCTATGTTCTTAGTCACCAAGCAATTGCAATTCAACTTATTCAACAGAGTTTAAGTAAGAGCTCCACATACTCAACCATCATATAGTCTTCTATGATTGCTAACACTCACCGCACACACATGAGCAAAACGTTTCAACCGGACACATAGAAAGATAGGGGCTTATTGTTTTGCCTCCCAACATATTCACCTCAAGGGTGATGTCAACAATAATAACTCATGCTACCCATATTCAACTGGACATATGTGCCTAGATCTTTCCTCACCACATAATGCTTGCCAAAAGAGAAAAATAAAAAGGAATAGAGAAAAAAACTTTGACTCTTTGCATAAAAGTAAATAATGAAAAGTAGAAGATAGGCCCTTCGCAGAGGGAAGTAGGGATTTGTAGAGGTGCGAGAGCTCAAAGCGAAAATTGAGAGATAAAAAAAATATTTTGAGAGGCATACTTTTCCCACCAACGAAAACGACTTAGAGCTCCCAACACTTTCCATGCTAGATATATCATAGGCGGTTCCCAAATAGAAAATAAATTTTATTCCTTTTTCCACCATACTTTCACTTTCCATGGCTAACCATATCCACGGGTGCCCTCCATACCAACACTTCCCAAGGAATTTATTATTTGACAACATAAAGTAAATTCATTTTTTTTTCATTTCGGGACTAGGCATCCCTAATACCTTTGGCTTGCTCTCATGCAATGACAAGTTAATAAACACTCATCGTGAGAATAACACATCTAACATGGAAAATATTGGCCACCCATCACCACCTCGCGAGCGGCACGAGCACACAAAAGAGAAATTTATTTTGAATATTAGAGATGGCACATACAAATTTGCTTAGAATGGCAAAAGAATACCGCATATAGGTAGATATAGTGGACTCTTGAAAATAAGATTTGGGTTTAAGGGTTTTTGGATGCACAAGTATTATCTCTACTTGGTGCGGAATTTTTGGCTAGCAAAGATGGGGGGAAAGCACCACATGTTAAAGGATCTATGACAATATAACTTCTATGTGAATATGAACAAACACAAACCATTACATTGTCTTCCTTGTCCAATGTAAACAATTTTGGCATATAATATTTTGATGGGGACTCACAATCACAAAAGATTTCGATGATAGTGTATTTATATGTGAAGGTTCTCTTCCTTATACTAATTATTCATGAATTGCTTGTATGACCAATATTGTGATTGTCAAGCCTGAAATGATTTCACTTTCTAAACCCAATGTGAAGCTTCCACTATGCATGATATGATTTCAACTTCATGAAATTCAATTTATTCAACAATTTACTCATAGGATATAAGTAAAGCACAAGAGTAAATGACATAGAAAAGAGCTTCGTTGACGGGATGTGAGTGCCGCTTACATAGCCTCCTTGGAAACTATTTGAGGACTCTATTTTATTTAAAAACTTTCTGATCTAAGTACTTCATTAAAATAGCAAGCAAAACAAAACAAAATTACATTTATACAATATCACACATCATGTGAAGAAGCAAAAACTTAGGATCAACTGATACTAACCGATAATTGTTGAAGAAGAAGGTGGGATGCCTACCGGGGCATCCCCAAGCTTAGATGCTTGAGACTTCTTGAAATATTAACTTGGGATGCCTTGGGAATCCCCAAGATTGAGCTTTTGTGTCTCCTTAATTCCTCTCATATCATGGTTTTCCTAAATCTCAAAAGCTTCATCCACACAAAACTCAACAAGAACTCGTGAGATAAGTTAGTATAAACCAATGCAAAAACCTTATCATTCTCTACTATAGAAAATCACTAAAATTATTATTCAACATTGCATACTAAATGCCTCTGCATATTGAATAACCCTATCCTCAAATAATATCATTAAACACGCAAACATATGCAAACAATGCAAACATAACAGCAGTCTGCCAAAATAGTAGAGTTTGTAAAGAATACAAGAGTATCAATACTTATTCAACTCCAAACATTATGAAAATTTACCACACTGTAGACAACTTATCAGAGCTCATTTTGCAAAAACGTTTCAACATATTATCACATTCTGACTTTTCTAGGGAATTTTTGCAACGGTGATAAACTTTCTATTTTCAAACAGCAACATGTATACTTGCAAAATAAGCATGGGAAAGGCTATCATTGCCACTTTTATTGAAATAAAAGATGAAAAACATTATTATAAATAACATAAAGCAAATCCTAACAAAATAAATTGACGCGCCAAGCAAGACACATATCATGTGACAATTGAAAACATAGCTCCAAGTGAGATTACCGATAATGTTGGAGATGAAAGAGGGGATGCCTTCTAGGGCATCCCCAAGCTTAGTTGCTTGGATATTCCTTGAATATTTCCTTGGGGTTCCTTGGGAATACCCAAGCTTAGGGTCTTTTCACTCCTCATTCTTCTCGTATCGACATCTCACCCAAAACTTGAAAACTTCAATCACACAATACTTAACGGAACTTTGTGAGATAGGTTAGTATGATAAAGAGCCAACCATTCCACTTTTGGTACTTCCAAAGACAAGATTCATAATTGTTCTCACACAATGCCTACTGTATCATATCATTTCTACAATTTATATTGAGCAATATAAGCCATAGAAACTAGAAAACAAGCAAACTATGCATTGAAAATAGAATCTGTGAAAAACAAAACAGTCTGAAGTAATCTGTACTCAAACCATACTTCTACTACTCCAAAAATTCTGAAAATTTAGGAACACATGAGAAATTTGTATATTAATATTATGAGAAAATAATCAACTCAATATCACTCTTACATTAAAAACTAGAATTATTTTCGTGAGCACAAAAGTTTCTGATTTTTAGCAAGATCAAAGCAACTATCACCCAACAAGATTCTAAAGGCTCTACTTGGCACTTTATTCAAACAAAAGGAATAAAACATGATTACTACAGTAGAATAAGCATGTGAACACACAAAAACAGTAGTTAAAAGTGTTGGGTTGTCTCCCAACAAGCGCTTTTCTTTTATGCCTTTTAAGCTAGGCATGATGATTTCAATGATGCTCGCATAAAAGATAAGAATTGAAACATGAAGCGAGCATCAAGAAGCATATGACTAGAACATTTGGGTCTAACCCACTTCCTATGAATAGGGATTTTGTGAGCAAACAACTTATGGGAACAAGAATCAACTAACATAGGAAGGCAAAACAAGTTCAACTTAAAAACAATCAACACATAGAGAAGAAACTTGATATTATTGAGATATGTAAGAGCATAAGTTCCTTCCTCATAATAATTTTAGGAAACACCATGAATGAATTCAAAAATATAACTATCCCATACACCACTCTTTTCATGATGCAAAAGCATAGAAGATTTATTACTCTTTATGGCATACATGTCATCATAATAATCATCATAGACAACAACTTTATTGTCATAGTCAATTGAAACCTCTTCCAGAATAGTGGATGTACCACTAAATAAAGTCATGACCTCTCCAAATCCACTTTCATCAATATTGTAATAAGATTCAATACCCACCAAAATAGTGGGATCACTACTACCTAGAGTTGACACTCGTCCAAACCCACCACTTTCATCAATGTAATCATCATAAATAGGAGGCATGCTATCATCATAATAAATTTTCTTATCGAAAGTAGAAGGAATCAAAGGATCATATTCATTAAGCAAAGCATCCCCAATCTTAGGACACACATTATTTCCAGCAAATAAATCTTCAAACATATCATACTCATCAAACATAGCATCCCCAAGCTTGTGGTTTTTCATATCATCACAATCATTTTTATCAATATCATGAATGGCACCAATAGTATAGCAAAAATTATTATCATATTCTTCCAAGCAAGTGCTAAAAATATTTTCAAGATCATAATTGCTATCATTTTCTTCCCAATCATAATCATCACAAGTAATAGGCATAACAAAACATCATTAATATCATCATTCGCCATCAACATATTTGATTCACTTTCATGAGGCACAATCGTGATGGTATCAACTTTATTTGGGAGAGATACCTTTTTACCTCTATTCTTTCTTCTTCACCACACCATGTGTGGGTTTAATTAATTCTTTTAAGCTTCTTGTTGAAGAGATTAATGGGATAGGAAGCTCCTCCTCGTTACCTGATTCATCACAATAAACACTAATAGGGTATTGGGAAATATTTTCCCTTTCATTAGTACTCTCTTCATATTCTATTTGTTTTCTTGTCTTTAGATAGTTGGCAATATAAGGATTCTCAATGCAATTCACCGTACGAAACATATAAATTTCTTCTAGATCAAAACCAAGAAATCTCTCAAGATTTGGAAAACCCTTAGTTATATGTTTCATTTCTTCTTACCCCAAAAGAAGACTAAGCTCTTTATGATGCTCAAGGTTAATCAAGTTATCACAATTTTTGGACACAATTTGATCATGAAACAATTTGCATTGGAGATTTAAATGACCACGTTCATTGCAAAGTTCACAAGGATGGTGAACAAAATTACATCTTTCAGCACAATCATCTAGCCTCTCTTGCAACCTTTTCATTTCTAAATATTTATGCTTCTTACAAAATCTATCTTCCCTTTTTGGTGTGCAAAGGCACTCCCAATTCACTCCACAAAAAGTGACATACTTATAAGAAACATTTTTGTCATGACTTGTGCAATCATCATTGGTATTTTGGATATCCAAAGAGTTCACACTAACAATATTGCAATCATGCTCATCATTCAAATATTTTGTGCCAAGCATTTTATTGACTTCTTCTTCTAACAATTGAGCAAAATTTTCCAAACTATCATTTTCAAGAAAGATATTATAAAGAAGATCAATAATATGATGCAACCTCAGTTCCATTTTTTGTAGTTTTCTTTTATAAACCAAACTAGTGATAAAACCAGAAACTAAAAGATTCAATTGCAAGATCTAAAATGTACCTTCAAGCACTCACCTCCCCGGCAACGGAGCCAGAAAAGAGCTTGATGTCTACTACGCAACTTTATTCTTGTAGACACGTGTTGGGTCTCCAAGCGTGGAGTTTTGTAGGACAGTAGCAATTTTCCCTCAAGTGGATGACCTAAGGTTTATCAATCCATGAGAGGTGTAGGATGAAGATGGTCTCTCTCAAATGACCCTGCAACCAAATACAAGAAATCTCTTGTGTCCCCAACACACCCAATATAATGGCAAATTGTATAGGTGCACTAGTTCGGTGAAGAGATGGTGATAAAAGTGTAATATGGATGGTAGAAATATATTTTTATAATATTAATAAATAAAAACATCAAGGTAGCAAATAGTAAACGGGCACAAAAACGGTATTGCAATGCTTAAAAACAAGGCCTAGGGTCCGTACTTTCAATAGTGCAATCTCTCAACAGTGCTACACATAGTTGGATCATATGATTATCCCTCAAAGTGCAACAAAGAATCACTCCCGAGTTCCAATTACCGGAGAACAAAAGATAGAAATTATTTGTAGGGTACGAGACTACCTCAAAGCTATTCTTTCCGTTCGATCTATTCAAGAGTCACTACTAGGGAAAACCCTAGTAGTAGCGCGGGTTTTGAGGCTATTAGCAGCGCGGGCAGCCGCGCTACCAATAATGCGCTACAGCTAACTGTTAGTAGTAGCGCGGTCTTTACCCGCGCTACTACTATGGACTGTATCAGCAGTGCTTTTCCGGAACGCGCTACTATTAATTAGCTATAGCGATTTCCTGGCCCCGCTCTACTGCTATATCTTTCATCATTTCCCCCGGCTTCCTACCCTGTTTCAGCTTCAATAAGCAGCAATTTCCAGATACTAGGTACTACTAGATATCAATTTCATAAAGCATTATAGGTACTAGGTAGTACTCCCTTGGTTCCAAATTACTCGTCGTGGTTTTAGTTCAAATTTGAACTAAAACCACGACGAGTAATTTGGAACGGAGGGAGTACTAGATAATAATTTCATATATACTCAACATGCATCCTCAAGCAGTACAAGGTGATATCGACGACGATCATCATATGTAGTTCTAGATAATATCGACGACGATCATCATATGTAGTTCTACATGATATCGACGACGATCATCATATGTAGTTCTAGATGATATAGCCACACACACATATGTAGTTCTAGATGATATCGACGACGATCATCATTCTCAAGCCTGGGCGGTGGGTGTTCCTGATAGTAATTAGGATGGCCTGTCCGACACGAAGATTCTTGCCAACGAGGAATCTCTTCCACCCAACCGAGTTTAAGTGTGTGCGACCGTCTGTGTCCATGCGGTAAGTACAGATGGTGACGGAGCCCCTTGCGGTAAGGCGTAGTCCAGCTGAGCCTTCTCCATCAGGCTCGATACCACAACTCACAGATAGGTTCTTTGGCAATTTCTGAATAAGAAAAAACATATCAATTAATAAATAGCCTCGCACATACTCTTGCAAATATATCTCTATTATGTCTAGATTTCTACACCATCAAAAGACACAGCACTACGCATTTGTACTAACTAATCATGATTTCTACTAATAAGTATATATGGATTATCTACACTATTAATAGTTCCTTGGATTCTACACTAATAAGAGCATGTGATCAGACTCTACACTAAAGCATATCATCGACTAGATTCCACAAAGCATATCATTGGACTCTACACTAAGCATATCATCAGATTCACTAAGCATATCATCGAATAATTTGCATTTGAAAGTATAACAATAAAGCATATATATATATCATCAAATTACTACAGGCAGTACGTATAACGTACCATTTCATGCCGATCGACCATGGTACTTGTCAGGTAGGTCATGAATGGCACCCCGACAAAGTCATCACGTGGCGGAATTATGTCCCATAGGTTGCACACCTCCTCCTCGCTCGGCCTCATTCTTTGAGCTACGATGGCTTCATGAAGTGGGTTCTCATCATCTTCATCGAGTGGGTCCTCATTATCTTCATCATCTTCATCATCTTCCACCAGGTTGATATAAATGACAGCCAGCTTGGGTCTTTCTGCTCTGAAGGAGAATCTGATCAACTCACCACCAGTAAGACGCATGCGGGCGAGGAAACGGGCCCATCCATCTCCTCCAATCTGCGACATATTGTGTCCTTTCTCGACCTCCATAGTGTACGGCCCCCTAGGAGCCTCAAATGTCACAGTGTCTCCTGTCAGCTTGTTGAATTTCAACCTCACATTGCATGGGATGATCTGCCTAAAAAAGCAAAATGACACAATGCAGTAATGCCAACACTAAAAATTTTAACCTCACATTTCATCTAATTTCTTGCCGCCGCATGATGAAAACTCGGTTGGAAGTAGATGCCGAACAGCTTGCCAGTTGCAAGGCTGCTGGCGCACCTTGACTTGCACAGTTGACATAGTGGTGGTGGTGGTGGCGGCGCCATTTTCCTAAAGCAATATGAGCAAAGGATTAACGATTCACTTCACAGGAAAGAAAAACAGTAGCATGTGATATTTTTGGTTCTTCCGCGAGAAGCAGTTTTATGGACAAAGCATTTCGGTGGCACCTATTACCGAAAAAACTTTTCACAAATATGTACCAAATAAGGGTACCGCCTACCAAGACATTTCATCTCATTTGGCCCCTATTACCTAAGATAATTGATTAAAAAAACAAGTGGCAAATTTAACTAAATTGGCACCTACATTTTGCCAAAAAATATCTTATTACAAAAAAAAATAGCATCTACCTATCCATGTACAGAAAAAATAACAATAAAATGGTGCATACTAAATCAACTAAATCAACTAGCCTACTAAATCCACTAGCATACTAAATCAACTAAATCAAAATGTTCTAAATCAACTAAATCAAGATGTTCTAAATCAACTAAATCAACTACATACTAAGTCAACTAAATCAACTAGATACTAAATCAACTAAATCAACTAAATCCAACTAGATGGAGGAGGGAGGAGGGAGAAGGAGGGGCGACTCGAGGAGGGAGAAGAGAGTAGGACGGAGGAGGAAGACGGAGCGAGGAGGGGCTAGCCGGCGGCGAGTGGAGGGAGGACGGAGGAGGAAGATGGAGCGAGGAGGGACTGGCCAGCGGCAACGAGAGGGAGGATGGAGGAGGAGGCCGGTACCGAGTCCAGCGAGGAGGAGGAGGTGGCGGCGGCGCAGATCGGAGGAGGGGCGACGGGGGAGGACCTACGTGGGAGTTGAGGGCGAGATCGAGTGAGTGTGTGTGTGATTGGATCGGATAGGTCCGAGAGTGGGGGAGATGGAATGGCTTAGCAGTAGCGCGCTATATCAAAAGGCGCTACTGCTAAATGACCTAGCAGTAGCGCCTTTCACAAAGAGCGTGCTACTGCTATGTGTCACCATGTAAAAATAGACATCAAAAATACATTGATCATCAATGATCTTTTTGTGTACAATCTGATTTATCAATAGAGTTCAGTGAAGACCAAGTGGTTGTGAAAGTTTGAGAAGTAGTATATTTAAGGTGGTACAAACTCTCTTCATGAAGCGAGGTGGGACTAAATTTTATAGTAAACTTAGCAGTAGCGGTTATTGTGTAAATGCTCTACTGCTATGGTCCCTAGTAGTAGCGCTCTTCATACTAGCGTGCTGCTTCTAGAACTAGCCTCGCGGCGGCGTCGTGGCAATTATAGCAGTAGCGCGTCTTAGACTAGGCGCGCTACTGATAGATTTATTTCAGCAACGAGGTTTGTGCAAGCGCGCTACTGCTAGTTAGCAGCAGCGCCTTATTTTAAAGCGCGCTGATGGTAAGATTCTGTGTATAGGCTTTTCCCTAGTAGTGAGTTCGTACTAAAATAACACAAAGCAATTGTTTCCGTTCGATCTATCCTAGAGTCTGTACTAAGATAACACCAAAGCAAGTTCATATTCATAATACTCAATCCACACAAAGAACTATAAAGAGACCCCAAAGTTTCCGTCGGAGAAAAGATAATAAAAACGTGCATCAACCCCTATGCATAGATTACCCTAATATCACCGCTGGAATCCGCGAGTTGAATGCCATAACATAAATCAAGTGAATCAATAAGATACCCCAATTGTCACCTCAAGTATTCATACCGCAGGACATATATCATGTGTTCTCATCTCTAAATATTCAACCCGACAAGACAAAACTTCAAAGGGTAAACACTCAATTCATCACAACAAGAGTATAGAGGGGAGAAACATCATATGATCCGACTATATTAACAAAGCCCATGATATAGATCACGAGAGAGAGAGACAGATTAAACACATAGCTACTAGTACAAACCCTCAGCCCTGAGGGTGGACTACCCCCTCCTCATCGTGGTGGTCACCGAGATGATGAAGATGGCCACCGGAGATGATTCCCCCCTCCGGCATGGTCCCAGTCGGGTCTAGATTGGTTTTCGGTGGCTACGGAGCCCTGCGGCAGCGGAACTTCTGATCTAGGTTAACCCCAAAGGGTTTCACAATATTTGGGAATTTATAGTGTAAAGAGGGGGTGCGGGAGGCCACCGAGGTGGGCACAACACACCTGG
Organism: Triticum urartu; assembly: GCF_056163025.1. Taxonomy (NCBI): domain Eukaryota; kingdom Viridiplantae; phylum Streptophyta; class Magnoliopsida; order Poales; family Poaceae; genus Triticum; species Triticum urartu. The sequence continues at coordinate 493,839,443 of NC_141879.1, read as the reverse complement.
GCGCGCTAGGGGGCCCTGGCGCGCCCTGGTGGGTTGTGCCCCCCTCGGGGCGCCCCCGAGGTGCAGCTCTGGCCCATTGGGTTCCCGTTGGTCCAAAAAAAATCTCCGTAAAGTTTCGCGGTGTTTGGACTCCGTTTGATATTGATTTCCCACGATGTAAAAAACAAGCAAAAAACAGCAACTGGCACTAGGCACTAGGTCAATAGGTTAGTCCCAAAAAATGATATAAAGTTGCTATAAAATGATTGTAAAACACCCAAGAATGATAAAATAACAACATGAATACTTCATAAATTATAGATACATTGGAGACGTATCAGCATCCCCAAGCTTAATTCCTACTCGTCCTCAAGTAGGGAAATGATAAAAGAAATTATTTATAAAGTGTGAATGCTAGCAAAGTGCACAAGTTTGACCAATGATAATTTCAATCACTTTTCCTAGCATCATAGCAACAATTCTTTCTTATGAAACTTCTCATGTTATAGTAGCAGCCAGTTCACATGTTATGGTTCAAACAATGAATTCTCTTGAAACTCGACAACCTATGTTCTTAATCACCAAGCAATTGCAATTCAACTTATTCAATAGAGTTTAAGTAAGAGCTCCACATACTCAACCATCATATAGTCTTCCATGATTGCTAACACTCACCGCATACACATGAGCAAACGTTTCAACCGGACACATAGAAAGATAGGGGCTTATTGTTTTGCCTCCCAACGTATTCACCTCAAGGGCGTGATGTCAACAATAATAACTCATGCTACCCATATTCAACTGGACATATGTGCCTAGATCTTTCCTCGCCACATGATGCTTGCCAAAAGAGAAAAATAAAAAGGAATAGAGAGAAAAACTTTGACTCTTTGCATAAAAGTAAATACTGAAAAGTAAAAGATAGGCCCTTCGCAGAGGGAAGTAGGGATTTGTAGAGGTGCCAGAGCTCAAAGCGAAAATTGAGAGATAATTTTTTTTGAGAGGCATACTTTTCCCACCAATGAATACGACTTACAGCTCTCAACACTTTCCATGCTCGATCAATCATAGGTGGTTCCCAAGCAGAAAATAAAGTTTATTCCTTTTTCCACCATACTTTCACTTTCCATGGCTAACCGTATCCACGGGTGCCCTCCATACCAACACTTTCCAAGGAATTTATTATTTGACAACATAAAGTATATTCATTTTTTTCATTTCGGGACTGGGCATCCCTAATACCTTTGCCTTACTCTCGTGCAATGACAAGTGAATAAACACTCATCGTGATAATAACACATCTAGCATGGAAAATATTAGCCACCCCCACCGCTCCGCTAGTGAAACGATCACACAAAAGAGAAGTTTATTTTTGAAAATTAGAGATGGCACATGCAAATTTTCTTAGAACGGCAAAAGAATACCGCATATAGGTAGATATAGTGGACTCATGTGGCAAAACTGGTTTAAAGGTTTTTGGATGCACAAGTAGTGATCATACTTAGTGCTAAATGAAGGCTAGCAAAAGATTGAGAAGCGACCAGCCAAGAAACGAATAATCTCATAAGCGAGCATTAAGCATAACTAACACCGAATAATGCACCACAAGTAGGATAGAATTTCATTGCATAACTATTGACTTCCGTGCATCCATGTGGAATCACAATCCTTAACACCAATTTTCATACTAAAGCATAATTACTCATCAAGATGACTCACATATTACATCATCATATCTCAAAACTATTACTAAGAATCAAGTTTATTTTGTCCAATGATCTTCATGAAAGTTTTTACTATATCCTTCTTGGATATCCATCACTTTGGGACTAATTTTCATGTGTTGCTTTTGACAAGCTCAAACAAATATAAGTGAAGATCATGAACATAATTTTTCTTTCTCTCAAAATAATTTAAGTGAAGCAAGAGAGAATTTCTTGAAAATTTTACTAACTCTCAAATAAATCTAAGTGAAGCAAGAGAGCATTGCTTCAAAAATACTAAAGCACACCATGCTCAAAAAGATATAAGTGAAGCACTAGAGCAAGTCCATAGCTCATAAAAAAATTAAGTGAAGCATAGAGAGCAATTCTAACAAGTCATGACATAATTTTGGCTCTCTCAAATAGGTGTGTCCACCAAGGGATCAAGAATTAAAACACAAAATAAAACAAGCAAAGACTAATATCATTCAAGACGCTCCAAGTAAAACACATAGTATGTGACGAATAAAAATATAGCTTCGAGTAAAATACCGATGGTAGTTAGAAGAAAGAGGGGATGCCACTCGGGGGCATCCCCAAGCTTACTTGGTTGCTCATTTTTTGATAATAGCTTGGGATGCTGGGGCATCCCCAAGCTTAGGCTCTTCTACTCCTTATTCCTTCATCCATCGTAAGATAACCCAAAACTTGAAAACTTCAATCACACAAAACTCAACAAAACCTTCGTGAGATCCGTTAGTATAAGAATAATAAATCACTACTATAAGTGTTGTATCAAACCAATTCATATTTTGGTCTTGCATTATATCTACTATATTCCAACTTTTCTATGGCAAAAACTCATCAGAGAAAACCATAGAGCCATCAAAATAAGCACACACCACAAAGAAAAGAGAATCTGTCAAAACAGAATAGTTTGTACCAATCTGACTATTTCGAATACTTATGTAACTCCAAAAATTCTGAAAAATTAGAGCGACCTGGACAATTTGTATATTGATCTACTTCAAGTGGAATGGGTATTTTATTGCTCTCTGAAAAAATAATACAAGCTTTATATTATAAGCCATGGGCCTCAAGGGCTCGAATACATAAGCTCAATCACACAAGAGTCAGCGGAAGCAATAATATCTAAGTACCGACATAAGTTAAACAAGTTTGCCTTAAGAAGGCTAGCAAAAAAGTAGCAACGATCGAAAAGGCAAGGCCTCCTGCTTGGGACCTCCTTACTACTCCTTGAAGATGAAATCCACATAGAAACATCCTCGGGATTCTCTGGCTCATGGACTCCATCATCTGGTTGCGACATCCGAGAAAAATGGAAAAGGGGGAATGGAGGGAGCAAAGCAACCATGGGTACTCATCCAAAGTACTCGCAAGCAAGGATCTACACTACACATGCATTGGTATCAATGAAATGGGTAGTATCTGTGGATTGAACTGCAGAATGCCAGAATAAGAGGGGGATAGCTAGTCCTATCAAAGACTACGCTTCTGGAAGCCTCCATGTTGAAGCAGTAGAAGAGAGTAGATGGTAAGTTAACCAAGTATCATCGCATAGCATAATCCTACCCGGCGATCCTCTCCTCGTCGCCCTGCTAGAGAGCGATCACCGGGTTGTATCTGGCACTTGAAAGGGTGTGTTTTATTAAGTATCCAGTTCTAGTTGTCATAAGGTCAAGGCACAACTCCGGGTCGTCCTTTTACCGAGGGACACATCTATTCGAATAGATAAACTTCCCTGCAGGGGTGCACCACATTACCCAACACGCTTGATCCCTCTAGGTGGTCTCAACCTGCCCTATCTCTCCGCCACAAAGATCCACATAGAGGACCGTCGGGAAAGTATGTCCTTTCAGCCCCCAATCCGTGAATCAACCACGGGTACTCAACGAGCCGACCCGACTTTAATCACCACATGTATCATGTATTATGTATATAAGTATATACCCGTGATCACCTCCCGAGTGATCACGAGCCGATAGTATAGCATGGCAGACGGACAAGAATGTAGGTCCACTGATGGAATACTAGCATCCTATACTAAGCATTTGGGATTGCAAGTAAAGGTAACAATAGTAGTAGCAAAGACAGTATATGCATCAGGATAGGATTAACAGAAAGCAGTAACATGCTACACTACTCTAATGCAAGTAGTAGAGAGAAGAATAGGTGATATCGGGTTGATCGGGGGGGGGGGGGCTTGCCTGGTTGCTCTGTGTAAGTGCATCTAGTGCCCCTTAGTGATTTTGGTGTATTGAAGACTTATAGGTTAAGGGACTAATGCATTTTTGAGTGTACACAAGTCTATAAGTCTATGAGGAGTTTGATATTTACAGACAAAGTCGACCCCTAAAAATGAATGTCTTCAACTGAAGACTTTGGCTTTCTGAAGACTTTGAAAGTGAAGAAATTGGTGTGACCATGAAGACTTGATATTCATGCGAGGAATATGAAGCATGAAGACTTTTGTTTTCAGAGTTTCATTTCCTCTCTCTTCAGTCATAGGAAACACCATACTGTTAAAGGGGGTCGAGGTAAAACTAAGGAAAAGTTTTCAAGTGATGCTCATCTCAAAATCCTACACCTACCAATACCTTCGATTGAAGCCATTGGAAATCTCATACAATCCAGTCAATTTCTTCAGTGACAGAGACGAAGTTCTTCTAGTATCTGAGGAATTTGTTCTGACTGAGGAGTTAGGAATTCACCAGTGTGGATGCCTACAAGTGAGGAATATGATAGCCCTCAGGAATTTGATAGCCAAATTTCCGACCATTGCTGTGCTACGTGCCAGCTGTCCCAAAATATCTACCCACGTAACGGTCATATCATTAAAGGGCATTTATGTCTTATCATGTCGGGTTGCTCCCTAGGCTATAAATAGCTGTCCCCTACAACCAATAGCTGGTTGGCTGCTCTGTGAAAAACTGACACTTGTCATTGAGAGCATCCTATCCTCCGAGGACTTTGAGCTAAAATCATCAAGTGAGGAAAAACCCAAAACCCCAAACCAAACACCTACTAACCCAAGTAATTGAGCATCACTGGAGAGATTGTTCCTGTGTGGAACCAACGCTTGTTACTTTTGAGGACTGTGCATCCTTCAGACGGTTAGGCATCATGGTCTAGAGCATCCAAGAGGAAATTGTGGATCACTGAGTGATCGAGTCTATGAAGGTTTGGAAGTCACCTGAAGACTTGCCAAGAGTGATTGGATGAGGTCTGTGTGACCTTAGTTCAAGGAGAATATAGTGAGGACTGTGTCCGGGACTGTGTGTCCTCAGGTTTAAATACCTAGCCGCTCTAACCAGACGTCCGACAGTCACAGCAGTTAGAACTGGTCTACCAAATCATTGTCTTCACCGAGCTAACTTGTAACACCCCGGATGTAATTTACCTAATATGTACTCCAACTCTTGCCGTTTCCGGCGCTAAGTTATTTTATTTCCTCGGGTTCGGTTTTTTGTCTCCGTGTGTTGTTGGCGTTGTCATGCATCTCATATCAGGTCATCATGTGCATTGCATTTGCATACGTGTTCGTCTCATGCATCCGAGCCTTTTCCCCGTTGTCCGTTTTGCATTCCGGCGCTCCTATCTCCTCCGGTGGTCTTTTCTACCTTCTTTTCGTGTGTGGGGATTAAACATTTCTGGATTGGACCCAGACTTGCCAAGCGGCCTTGGTTTACTACCGGTAGACCGCCTGTCAAGTTTCGTACCATTTGGACTTCGTTTGATACTCCAACGGTTAACCGAGGACCGAGAAGGCCTCATGTGTGTTGCAGCCCAACACCCTTCCAATTTGGCCCAAAACCCACTAATACCCTCTCCATCATCTAGAGTGTTCGATCACGATCGCGTGGACGAAAACCGCACCTCATTTGGACTCTCCTAGCTCCTCCTATGCCTATATATATGTCCTCGTCCGAAATCCCGGATCTCCTCTCCCCCGAAACCCTAAAAATCGCCCCGTCGCCTCTTCTCCTACCTCGCGCCGCCGCCCCGCAGATCGTCCCTCCGCCGCGCCGCCCAACTCCGGCGAGGTCCACCGCCCGAGCTCCGGCAGTGCTCTGGCGCCGCCCCGCCGCGCCGCTCTTGACGGCCGACGCCGTCGCGCTCCGGCAACCGCACACCGGCGCCGACCTCCCTCACCGACCAGCCTCTCCTCTGCGGCAAGTCCACTCCGGCGAATGACGAACTCTGGCGAGCCCCCCTGGCGAACCTCGACTTCCGCGCCTCAGATCTGAGATCTGGAGTTTAGGGTTGACTTTATCCCCGAAAACCCTAATTATTTCGCAATGTTCATCATGCTATAACTCCGCATTCGTAGCTCCATTTTGGGTGTGTAGCATATCAAAATGTTCGCCTCAGAGAGCACATCATCTCATCTCATTGCATCATTTTCATTTGAGCTCATCTTGATGCCTGAAATGCTGTTGGAAGAGAGCTATTTGAGTTAATTGTCAGATCTGCTGCACCAAATAGCTATTTGTCATTTTTGCCATGTTTGATGTGTGCATGATATGCCCCTGAGCTCTACATGAGTTTTGTTATATGCTTTGCCATCTTTCCAGAGGTGCTATCCATGTATTTTTGTGATATGTGTGGTGACTAGCACAAGCTTGCAAAGTAGTGCATTTGTTAATGCTGATTTCAGGGACTTAGAGATTTCACCTAGTCCTTGGTCTGTTTTTATCAATATGCCATATGTTCATGTTGTTTCCTAGTGATCCATGCCTCTTTTGGGGATGATTAGTAAGGATGTTTTGTTAATCTTGTAGTTCTTTATCCATCCATGTCTTTGTTTGCATTTATGGAGCACCCTAGCTTGAGTCAATCGAGCTCTACTTTTGCTATTTCGTCAATCTGGGCAGATTGTCTACTTGTTAGCGATTTTGCCAAGGATGTTGTTGTTGATCCGTGCATGCTTTGTTGTTGTTCTTTCCATGTCTAGCTCATATAATATGTATTCTTGATGAGTGTATGCTTAGATTGTCATGCCTTTCTCTGTAGCGAGTGCATCGAGCTCGTAAACATGCCTACTTGTTAACAGATTGCACGCTCCAGTTTTTCTCTAAGTCTGTAATCTGATTATGTTTTTGCCATGTTCACATGCTTGCAATTGTATTTTCTGATCCCTTTTGGCTCAAGGTCACTAAGGGATTTTTGTTAAGCTCTTTGAGTAGCTCCATGCCATGCTTTACTTTGTCATGGTAAGTTCCTGTAGCATATAGTTTTCATGCTCCAAAGTGTGCTACTTGATCTAAAATTCTAGGCTTGTGTTAATTTCACTGTCTGAAACCTGTTTACCAATTGCACTTTTCCCATGCTTGTTTGAACCTGTTAATGGATGAATTGGCCATAGATCAATGTTCATCTTTTGTCAAACATCATGAGTGGATCCCTGCCATATATTTTGTTGCCATGTTTGAGTGCTGTAGCATAATTAACTTGTTGCATTTAGATGGCTACTTGCTGTTTATCGCAGACCGGTGCCATATTTGTTTTGCTTGCCATTTCCAAACCGTGTCTTCGATTCCGATGTTCTTTATATCGATTTCAACCGAAATCACCTCTCCTTTCCAGTGGCACACTTGGGTTTCCAAGTTGAAGCCAGGTTCAATCATTCCTTGTCAAATCTTGCATATGCATCACATATCGCATCCCGCATAGCATACCATGTTTGCATCATGTTGATCGAGCATTTGCACGTGGTTGATTGTGTTCCTTTTGCTTGTTTGTCTTATTTGGGTAGAGCCAGGAGACGAGTTCTCTAACGAGGAGCCCGTTGAGTTTGCTTTCGAGGATCCAGTCAACTCTGACAACTTTGCGGGCAAGATGATCATACCCTCAAAATTACTTCTATCTTTGCTTTGCTAGATGCTCGCTCTTTTGCTATGTCTATGCTACGATGCCTAGCACTTGCTTATCATGCCTCCCAAATTGCCATGTCAAACCTCTAACCCACCATGTCCTAGCAAACCTTTGATTGGCTATGTTACCGCTTTGCTGAGCCCCTCTTATAGCGTTGCTAGTTGCAGGTGAAGATTGGAGATCGTTCCTTGTTGGAACATTATTTTCTTGTTGGGATATCACTATATTATCTTGTTATCTTAAAGCATCTATATACTTGGTAAAGGGTGGAAGGATCGGCCTTTGGCCTAGTGTTTTCTTCCACTCTTGCTGCCCTAGTTTCCGTCATATCGGTGTTATGTTCCCGGATTTTGCGTTCCTTACACGGTTGGGTAATAATGGGAACCCCTTGACAGTTCGCCTTGATTAAAACTCCTCCAGCAATGCCCAACCTTGGTTTTACCATTTGCCACCTGCCTCTTTTTCCCTTGGGTTTTCGGAGCCTAAGGGTCATCTTATTTAAACCCCCCCGGGCCAGTGCTCCTCTGAGTGTTGGGTCACCTCGTCAGCCGTCGGTGGCCACTAGGGGCAACTTTGGGCTGGCCTACCGGAAGTTTAGACAATCTGAGTGTGCCCTGAGAACGAGATATGTGCAGCTCCTATCGGGATTTGTCGGCACATTCGGGCGGTGTTGCTGGTTTAGTTTTACCTTATCGAAATGTCTTGTAACCGGGATTCCGAGTCTGATCGGGTCTTCTCGCTAGAAGGTATATCCTTCGTTGACCGTGAGAGCTTGTAATGGGCTAAGTTGGGACTCCCCTGCAGAGATTTGAACTTTCGTAAGCCGTGCCCGCGGTTATGGGCAGATGGGAATTTTTTAATGTCCGGTTGTAGATAACTTGAACCTTAACTTAATTAAAATGAATCAACTGAGTGTGTTACCGTGATGGTCTCTTCTCGGCGGAGTCCGGGAAGTGAACACGGTATTGGAGTAATGTTTGCCGTAGGTTGTTCTGTAGTTCTTCGTTCGTGCTTTGCCTTCTCTTCTCGCTCTCATTTGCGAACAGGTTAGCCACCATATATGCTAGTCACTTGCTGCAGCTCCACATATTACCTTACCTTTCCTATAAGCTTAAATAGTCTTGATCGCGAGGGTGCGAGATTGCTGAGTCCCCGTGGCTCATAGATTACTTCCAAACCAGATGTAGGGCCCGATGACTCCGTTCCAGATGATGCGCTTGAGCTCAAGTGGGAGTTCGAGAAAGACTCACGTCGTTACTATGTGTCCTTCCCTGATGATCAGTAGTGGTGCCCAGTTGGGGCGATAGGGACTATGTCGCATGTTGGGGTTGATCTTTTATTTTGGTACCGTAGTCGGACCATGATTGTATTGGATGATGTAATGCTATTTATGTACTTTGTGTGACGTGGCGAGTGTAAGCCAACTATGTTCCTTTCCCCTTATTATGTATTACATGGGATGTTGTGAAGATTACCTTACTTGCGACATTGCTTTCAATGCGGTTATGCCTCTAAGTCGTGCTTCGACACGTAGGAGATATAGCCGCATCGAGGGCGTTACAAGTTGGTAATCAGAGCCTTCCCCGACCTTAGGAGCCCCATTGGTTTATCGAATTAGCGAACGAGTTGAGTCTAGAAAAATGTTTTGAGTCATTTAGGAATTATATATCGGAGAGTTTAGGAATTCTTTTTACTCCCCAGTCCCTTCATCGCTCTGGTGAGGCATCCTGACGTAGAGTTTTGTCTCTTCTCTTCTCAAATTTCACTTAAAAAAATTTAGGATCACGCGGGTATCTTGGAATCGTTCCGATGGATTTGTGACGAGAACATTGTTCTTGGTGCCTCCTGTCATTCAGGGGTTGTGGCAGTGTCCTGGGGAGTTGAGCTCCGAGGTGTTGTCGTCACAATTTTATCGTTGAAGTTCTGGAATACCTGATTTTAGTTCACCGACATCGCAAATCTCTTTTATGCAGTTGTTGGTGAGATAACCTCGACGCCACCCAGTACTGGGGCGGGAGTTCGGGAGTATTGCCATAACTTGTATAACGCATGCTTGTCGAAGGTTGAGGTAGACGGTTTCCGAAGTTTTTCTCGGTTATGTGTTGAAGGATGGATACAGCTGGATGTAGGATTTGCTAGATTTGGGTGAGATATTATGCTTCCCCTGTATCCCCAACACCTGATTGCATAACCGAAAAGGTTCGGGAGTTTCATAGGTGGGAATTCTTGTAGCTCTAGTTCTTCTTCCACGGATATTTGGTCTGAGATTGGGTAATCTTTATTGAGTATTCGTTCTTGTTCCATACCTTGTTGATTTATTCCTCTACCTAAATTCTAGTGGCTTCTCAATTTATGGATATGTGACCATTTCAATTGGAATGCATTCGTTCATTTTGTTCGGATGTGAAGACTATAGGTTGCAAATTTCTACCCGTTGGATTCAGCTTCAATCTTATCTATCAATGTGCTAATGGATGTCAACCTCTTCAGGATGGCTCCTCCAACACGCACGACTCTGAATCCTGATCTGCCACCACCACCCCCTCCTCCGGAGGCATGGCAAGCTGTGATGGCCGCTACCAATGCAAACACGCAGTTGATCATGCAAATTCTTCAAGAGCGCAACCAGGCGAACCAAGGCAACCAGGGCAACAATCAGAATCGCGTTGCTACACTCAACCAGTTCCTTGCTAACCAGCCAAAGACTTTCAGCAATTCTGTTGAGGCAACCGATGCTGACGATTGACTCGTGGACTTGTGCAAGCATTTCTAGTGTAGTAACGTCAGGCCTGAGGACTTTGTCAAGTTCGCTTCCTTCCAACTCAAAGACCAAGCTGCAGAATGGTTCCAGCAGTACAAAGATTCCAGAGGAGGCCGTGAGATTACCTGGGATGAATTCCGTCAAGACTTCAAAGCTCATCATATTCCTCAGAGCGTGGTTGAAAGCAAGCGTGAGGAATTCCGCAACCTGAAGCAAGGCTCTATGTCTGTCTATGACTACAACAAGTTGTTTCAGAAGCTCGCCCACTTTGCTAAGCAAGACGTCCCTGACGAGAAGAGCATCATATACTAGTTCAGGGGTGGTCTCAGAGAAGAAATCCAGCTAGCTCTCGTTCTCTTTGAGCCCAGGAGGTATGATGAGTTCTACAACATGGCATTGAAGCAAGAGGCTGCTCAACTGAAGTGTGATGCTTCCAAGAAGCGAGTCAGAGATGCTACTCCTTCTTCCTCTACTCAAGTGGCCAAGCAGCAGAAGTATTGGCTTCCTCCTCCTCTGTTCCGGCAGCCGTATCAGAAGAGCAAAGGTGGCAGTGGATCTTCCCACCCACCCAACCCTGGCTTTCAGAACAAGACTTCGTCTCAAGCTCCAAGATCGAGTGCTCCGTATCACTGTCCGCTTTCAGAGGTCACGTGCAACAAGTGCCAACAGAAGAGTCACTATGCCAACAAATGTTGTAATCAGAGGCGTCTCCCTCCTCCTCCTCCTGTGAGATCGGCAAGTACAACTGTGGTGAAGCATAACCCCAAGTACGCCAAGGTCAACATGGTAAATGCAGCTCAGGCAGAGGACTCGTCAGATGTCATCATGGGTAACCTTCCTGTTAACGATGTCCCTGCAAAAGTACTTTTTGACACTCATGCATCGCATTGTTTCATCTCGAGACCTTTTGCATCAAAGCATGGGTGGTATTCTCAAGTTTTGCATAAACCGTTAGCAGTTGTCTCTCCGGGTAGATGTTTGCTCGCAAACTACGAGATTCTGGATATTTCTATCATGATGGGTGATTTTAAGTTTCTGGCTTCTCCACTGGTCCTTGGTAACTCGGATATTGATCTTATTCTTGGAATGGATTGGCTTTCTAAGCACAAGGCTCAGCTTGACTGTGTAGCCAGGCAGATTCAATTGACTCATTCGTCTGAGGATGTAATTGTCTTTGCCGCTCGGGATAATACCATCTGCCTGTTTTCTCTCAATGAGAAGGGTGAACTCGATGCCATCTCTCAAATTCTAGTCGTTTGCGAATATCAAGACGTCTTTCCAGAAGAGCTTCCAGGAATGCCTCCGCACCGGCCAGTTGAATTCGTCATAGATCTTGAGCCTGGCACGGAACCTGTTTGCAAACGTCCTTACAAGCTCGGACCTGAAGAGTTGAAGGAGCTGAAGAAGCAACTCGATATTCAAGAGCGAATGGGTCTCATCCGACCTAGTTCTTCTCCGTGGGGTTGTGGAGTTCTTTTTGTGAAGAAGAAGGATGGAACGGACCGACTTTGTGTTGACTACCGTCCATTGAACAAGAAGACTATCAAGAACAAGTACCCACTTCCCAACATCAATGAGTTGTTCTAACAACTCAAAGGTGCCCAAGTATTCTCCAAGGTTGATCTCCGTATGGGTTATCACCAGATTCGAATCCGTGAGCAAGATATTCCCAAGGCGGCTTTCAGAACAAGCTATGGTTCATATGAATACACTGTCATGTCTTTTGGCTTCGTCAATGCTCCTCCGACTTTCTCTCGCATGATGAACTTCATCTTCAACGCCTACACAAATGACTTCGTTTTGGTCTATCTCGACGACATTCTAGTCTTTTCGAAGAACAAGGAAGGTCATGCCAAGCACTTGCGTTTGGTGCTCTATAAGCTCAGGGAACATCACTTCTATGCCAAGTTCTCAAAGTGCGAGTTTTGGCTCGATGAGGTTCTTTATCTTGGGCATATCATCTCTTCCAAGGGCATTGCAGTGAATCCTGAGAAGGTGTATGCAATTGTGAATTGGGAACCACCTCAGAACGTGAAGCAACTCCGTAGCTTCCTTGGTCTCGCAAGCTACCGTCGAAGGTTTGTGGAGAACTTTTCAAAGATTGCGAAGCCTCTTTCAAACCTTCTCCAGAAGCACGTCAAGTACGTTTGGTCTCCGGAATGTGACATCGCTTTCAACACCTTGAAAGAGAAATTGGTCACTACTCCAGTTCTGACTCCTCCTGATGAATCCAAACCGTTCGAGGTCTTCTGCGATGCCTCTCTTCAAGGTCTTGGTGCAGTGTTGATGCAAGACAAGAAAGTTGTGGCTTATACCTCTTGCTAGTTGAAGCCCAACGAGAAGAACTACCCCACTCATGACCTCGAGTTGGCGGCAGTTGTGCATGCTCTTTTGACTTGGAGACATCTCTTATTGGGAAGAAAAGTGGACATCTTCACTGACCACAAGAGTCTCAAGTACATCTTCACTCAGCCTAATCTCAACCTCAGGCGGACTCGTTGGGTCGAAATGATTCAAGAGTATAATCCGAGTATCGAGTATACTCCAGGCAAGGCCAATGTGATTGCTAACGCATTGAGCAGGAAGGCTTACTGCAACAGTCTGATTCTCAAGCCTTACCAACCCGAGCTTTGTGAAGCTTTCCGCAAACTCAATTTGCGAGTTGTTCCTCAAGGTTTCCTCGCCAACCTTCAAGTCTCTCCTACTTTGGAAGACCAGATTCGCGAGGCTCAACTTCCTGATGCTATGGTGAAGAAGGTGAAGATTGGGATTGCCAAGAGTCAACCCAAGTACAAGTGCTACCGCCTTGATGACAAGGATACTCTCTTCTTCGAGAATTGTATTGTTGTGCCCAAAGGTGACCTTCGTAAAGTGATCATGAATGAGTCTCACAATTCACTCCTCTCCATCCACCCTGGGAGTACGAAGATGTATCAGGACCTCAAACAGGCTTATTGGTGGACTCGAATGAAGCGCGAGATTGCTCAGTTCGTGAATGAGTGTGATGTCTGCAGAAGAGTGAAGGCAGAACACCAAAGGCCAGCTGGTCTCCTCCAACCTCTTGCCATTTCAGAATGGAAGTTTGACCACATTGAGATGGACTTCGTGACTGGGTTTCCAAAGTCCAAGCGTGGCAATGATGCTATATTCGTTGTCATCGACAAACTCACTAAAGTGGCTCACTTTCTTCCGATCAAAGAGTCTATCACCGCAGCTCAATTGGCGGAGCTGTATACCTCTCGCATTGTCTTGCTGCATGGTATTCCACAGGTGATCTCTTCAGACCGTGGCAGCATCTTTACCTCCAAGTTTTGGGAGTCTTTTCAGAAGGCCATGGGCACCAACATCCGCTTCAGCACAGCTTTCCACCCTCAAACTAGCGGTCAAGTCGGGCATGTCAATCAGATTCTTGAAAATATGCTCAGGGCTTCCGTTATCTCCTTCGGTATGAAGTGGGAAGATTGTCTTCCATATGCCGAATTCTCCTACAACAACAGTTTTCAAGCAAGTTTAGGCAAGGCCCCATTCGAAATTCTGTATGGCAGGAAGTGCCGTACTCCTCTCAACTGGTCTGAAACCGGTGAACGTCAACTTCTTGGAAATGACTTAATCACAGAGGCAGAGGAGATGTGCAAAGTCATTCGTGATAACCTCAAAGCAGCGCAATTGCGTCAGAAGAGCTACTATGATAGTAAGCATCGTGATTTGGCTTTCGAGATCGGAGATCATGTTTACCTCCGCATCTCTCCAATGAAAGGTACTCGTCGCTTCGGTATCAAAGGGAAGCTTGCCCCTAGATACGTGGGTCCTTTCAAGATCGTCAGCAAGAGAGGCGATCTCGCCTATCAACTCGAGCTTCCTTCAAACTTTGCCAATGTGCATGACGTGTTCCATGTCCCTCAGCTCCGCAAGTGCTTCAAGACTCCTGACCGCACCGTCAACTTCGAAGACATTGATCTCCAAGAAGATCTCTCTTATCGTGAGCACCCCGTTGCTATTCTTGAAGAGACTGAACGCAAGACTCGCAATAAGTCAATCAAATTCCTCAAAGTCAAGTGGTCACACCATTCCGACCGTGAAGCCACCTGGGAACGCGAGGATCACCTCCGTTCTAAGTACCCGGCGTTCTTCCAGTCCTAGATCTCGGGACGAGATCCTTTCGTAGTGGTGGAGTGTTGTAACACCCCAGATGTAATTTACCTAATATGTACTCCAACTCTTGCCGTTTCCGGCGCTAAGTTATTTTATTTCCTCGGGTTCGGGTTTTTGCCTCCATGCGTTGTTGGCGTTGTCATGCATCTCACATCATGTCATCATGTGCATTGCATTTGCATACGTGTTCGTCTCATGCATCCGAGCATTTTCCCCGTTGTCCGTTTTGCATTCTGGCGCTCCTATCTCCTCCGGTGGTCTTTCCTACCTTCTTCTCATGTGTGGGGATTAAACATTTCTGGATTGGATCGAGATTTTCCAAGCGGCCTTGGTTTACTACCGGTAGACCGCCTGTCAAGTTTCGTACCATTTGGACTTCGTTTGATACTCCAACGGTTAACTGAGGGACCGAGAAGGCCTCGTGTGTGTTGCAGCCCAACACCCTTCCAATTTGGCCCAAAACCCATTAATACCCTCTCCATCATCTAGAGTGTTCGATCACGATCGCGTGACCGAAAACCGCACCTCATTTGGAC
Source organism: Triticum urartu (assembly GCF_056163025.1). Taxonomy (NCBI): domain Eukaryota; kingdom Viridiplantae; phylum Streptophyta; class Magnoliopsida; order Poales; family Poaceae; genus Triticum; species Triticum urartu. The sequence goes on along the minus strand of NC_141879.1, from coordinate 493,824,417 downwards.
TCTCCTAGCTCCTCCTATGCCTATATATATGTCCTCCTTCGAAATCCCGGATCTCCTCTCCCCCGAAACCCTAAAAATCACCGCGCCGCCTCTTCTCCTACCTCGCGCCGCCACCCCGCAGCTCGTCCCTCGGCCGCGCCGCCCAACTCCGGCGAGGTCCACCGCTCGAGCTCTGGCAGGGCTCCGGCGCCGCTCCCGTCGGCCGACGCCGCCGCGCTCCGGCAACCGCACTCCGGCGCCGACCTCCCTCACCGACCGGCCTCTCCTCCGCGGCAAGTCCACTCCGGTGAACGACGAACTCCGGCGAACGACGAACTCCGGCGAGCCCCCCCCCCCCCGGCGAACCTCGACTTCCGCTCCTCAGATCTGAGATCTGGAGTTTAGGGTTGACTTTATCCCCGAAAACCCTAATTATTTCGCAATGTTCATCATGCTATAACTCCGCATCCGTAGCTCCGTTTTGGGCATGTAGCATATCAAAATGTTCGTCTCAAAGAGCACATCATTTCATCTCATTGCATCATTTTCATTTAAGCTCATCTTGATGCCCGAAATGCTGTTGGAAGAGAGCTATTTGAGTTAATTGTCAGATCTGCTGCACCAAATAGCTATTTGTCATTTTTGCCATGTTTGATGTGTGCATGATATGCCCCTGAGCTCTACATGAGTTTTGTTATATGCTTTGCCATCTTTCCAGAGGTGCTATCCATGTATTTTTGTGATATATGTGGTGACTAGCACAAGCTTGCAAAGTAGTGCATTTGTTAATGCTGATTTCAGGGACTTAGAGATTTCACCTAGTCCTTGGTCTGTTTTTATCAATATGCCATATGTTCATGTTGTTTCCTTGTGATCCATGCCTCTTTTGAGGATGATCAGTGAGGATGTTTTGTTAATCTTGTAGTGATCTATCCATCCATGTCTTTGTTTGCATTTATGGAGCACCCTAGCTTGAGTCCATCGAGCTCTACTTTTGCTATTCGTGAATCTGGGCAGATTATCTACTTGTTAGCGATTTTGCGGAGGATGTTGTTATTGATCCGTGCATGCTATGTTGATATTCTTGTCATGTCTAGCTTATATAATGTGTATTCTTGATGAGTGTATGCTTAGATTGTCATGCCTTACTCTTTAGCGAGTGCATCGAGCTCGTAAACATGCCTACTTGTTAACAAATTGCATGCTCCAGTTTTTCTCTAAGTCTGTAATCTAATTATGTTTTTGCCATGTTCACATGCTTGCAATTGTATTTTCTGATCCCTTTTGGCTCAAAGTCAATAAGGGACTTTTGTTAAGCTCTTTGAGTAGCTCCATGCCATGCTTTACTTTGTCATGTTAAGTTCCTGTAGCATATAGTTTTCATGCTCCAAAGTGTGCTACCTGATCTGAAATTCCAGGCTTGTGTTAATTTCACAAAGTCTGAAACTTATTTACCAATTGCACTTTTGCCATGCTTGTTTGAACCTGTTAATGGATGAATTGGCCATAGCTCAATGTTCATCTTTTGTCAAGCATCATGAGTCAATCCCTGCCATGTATTTTGTTGCCATGTTTGAGTGTTGTAGCATAATTAACTTGTTGCATTTAGATGGCTACTTGCTGTTTATCGTAGACCGGTGCCATATTTGTTTTGCTTGCCATTTCCAAACCGTGTCTCCGATTCCGGTGTTCTTTATATCGATTTCAACCGAAATCACCTCTCCTTTCCAGTGGCACACTTGGGTTTCCAAGTTGAGGCCAGGTTCAATCATTCCTTGTCAAATCTTGCATATGCATCACATATCGCATCCCGCATAGCATACCATGTTTGCATCATGTTGATTGAGCATTTGCACGTGGTTGATTGTGTTCCTTTTGCTTGTTTGTCTTGTTTGGGTAGAGCCGGGAGACGAGTTCGCTAACGAGCAGCCCGTTGAGTTTGCTTTCGAGGATCCAGTCAACTCTGACAACTTTGCAGGCAAGATGATCATACCCTCGAAATCACTTCTATGTTTGCTTTGCTAGATGCTCGCTCTTTTGCTATGCCTATGCTACGACGCCTACCACTTGCTTATCATGCCTCTCAAATTGCCATGTCAGACCTCTAACCCACCATGTCCTAGCAAACCGTTGATTGGCTATGTTACCGCTTTGCTTAGCCCCTCTTATAGAGTTGCTAGTTGCAGGTGAAGATTGGAGATCGTTCCTTGTTGGAACATTATTTTCTTGTTGGGATATCACTATATTATCTTGCAATATCGCACCCTCGCGATCAAGACTATTTAAGCTTATAGGTCAAGGCAAGGTAAAATGTGGAGCTGCAGCAAGCGACTAGCATATATGGTGGCTAACCTGTTCGCAAAAGAGAGCGAGAAGAGAAGGCAAAGCACGAACGAATAACTAGAGAACAACCTACGGCAAACATTACTCCAACACCGTGTTCACTTCCCGGACTCCGCCAAGAAGAGACCATCACGGTAACACACTTAGTTGATTCATTTTAATTAAGTTAAGGTTCAAGTTATCTACATCCGGATATTAACAAATTCCCATCTGCCCATAACCACGGGCATGGCTTTCGAAAGTTCAAATCCCTGCAGGGGAGTCCCAAGTTAGCCCATGACAAGCTCTTACGGTCAACGAAGGATATACCTTCTCCCGAGACATTCCGATCAGACTCGGCATCCCGGTTTTACAAGACAACTCCGACAATGGTAAAACAAGTCCAGCAATACCACCCGCTGTGCCGACAAATCCCGATAGGAGCTGCACATATCTCGTTCTCAGGGCACACCAGATAAGCTAAGCGTACATGAGCCAACATAACCCAAGTTGCCTAGGGACGGCCCCGCACGATGCTCTAGGTTGGACCAACGCTTACAGAAGCACTGGCCCGGGGGTTTAAAATAAAGATGACCCTTGAGTCCGCGAAACCCAAGGGAAAAGGCTAGGTGGCAAATGGTAAAACCAAGATTGGGCATTGCTGGAGGAGTTTTATTCAAGGCGAACTATCAAGGGGTTCCCATAATCACCCAACCGCGTAAGGAACGCAAAATCCGGGAACATAACACCGATATGACGGAAAACTAGGGCGGCAAGAGTGGAACAAAACACTAGGCGAGAGGCCGAGCCTTCCACCCTTTACCAAGTATATAGATGCATTAAGATAACAAGATAATATAATGATATCCCAACAAGTAAACAATGTTCCAACAAGGAACGGTCTCCAATCTTCATCTGCAACTAGCAACGCTATAAGAGGGGCTGAGCAAAGCGGTAACATAGCCAATCAACGGTTTGCTAGGACATGGTGGGTTAGAGGTTTGACATGGAAATTTTGGAGGCATGATGAGCAAATGGTAGGCATCGTAGCATAGGCATAGCAAAAGAGCGAGGATCTAGCAAAGCAAAGATAGAAGTGATTTCGAGGGTATGATCATCTTGCCTGCAAAGTTGTCAGAGTTGACTGGATCCTCGAAAGCAAACTCAACTGGCTCCTCGTTAGCGAACTCATCTCCCGGCTCTACCCAAACAAGAAAAACAAGAAAAAGGAACACAATCAACCACGTGCAAAGCTCAAACAACATGATGCAACATGGTATGCTATGCGAGATGCGATATGTGATGCATATGCAAGATTTGACAAGGAATGATTTAACCTGGCCTCAACATGGAAATCCAAGTGTGCCACTGGAAAGGTGAGATGATTTCGCTTGAAAACGATATAAAGAACACCGGAATCGGAGACACGGTTTGGAAATGGCAAGCAAAACAAATATGGCACCGGTCTGCGATAAACATCAAGTAGCCATCTAAATGCAACAAGATAATTATGCTATAGCACCCAAACATGGCAAAAAAATACTTGGCAGGGATCCATTCATGATGCTTAACAAAAGATGAACACTGAGCTATGGCAAATTCATCCATTAACAGGTTCAAACAAGCATGGAAAAAGTGCAATTGGTAAACAGGTCTCAGACTTAGTGAAATTAACACAAGCCTGGAATTTCAGATCAGGTAGCACACTTTGAAGCAAGCAAACTAGATGCTACAGGAACTTAACATGGCAAAGTAAAGCATGGCATGGAGCTACTCAAAGATATTAAGAAAAGTACCTTAGTGACCTTGAGCTAAAAGGGATCAGAAAATACAATTGCAAGCATGTGAACATGGCAAAAACATAAACAGATCACAGACTTGGTGAAAAACTGGAGTAGGCATGTTTACGAGCTCGATGCACTCAGTACAGAGCATGTCATGACAATCTAAGCATACACCCGTCAATAATACACATTATGCAAGCTAGACATAGCAAGAACAACAACATAGCATGCACGGATCAAGTACAACATCCTCGGTAAAATCGCTAACAAGTAGACACTCTGCCCAGATTCACGAAATAGCAAAAGTAGAGCTCGATTGACTTAAGCTAGGGTGCTCCATAATTGCAAACAAAGACATGGATGGATAGAGCACTACAAGATTAACAAATAATCCTTACTGATCATCCTCAATAGAGGCACGGATCACTACTAAACAACATGAACATATGGCATATTGATAAAAACAGATCAAGGACTTAGTGGAATTGCTAAGTCCCTGAAATCAGCATTAACGAATGCACCATTTTGCAAGCTTGTGCTAGTCACCACGAACATCACAAAAATACATGGATAGCACCTATGGAAAGATGACAAAGCATATAACAAAACACATGTAGAGCCCAGGGGCATATCATGCACACATTAATCATGGCAAAAATGACAAATAGCTATTTGGTGCAGCAGATCTGACAATTAACTCAAATAGCACTCTTCCAATAGCATTTCGGGCATCAATATGAACTCAAATGAAAATGATGCAATGAGATGAAATGGCGTGCTCTCTGAAGCGAACATTTTCATATGCTATACGCCCAAAATGGATCTACGGATGCGGAGATATAGCATGATGAACATAGCAAATTATTAGGGTTTGGGGGATAAAAGTCAACCGTCCGGATCTGGATATGAAAACACTGTTCACGTGCGGACTTCGAGGTTCGTCGGGGAGCTCGCCGGAGTAGCTACGGCAGGAGGTGGAGGACGCCGGAGAGGGCCGGGTCGCCGGATCCGGCCGGCGGAGGAGGCGCGGACGTCGAGGAGGAAGGCGCGGGGCGGCGCGGGGGCCGGACCGGCGAGCTCGGGTGGCGGCGAGCTCGTGCCGGCGAGGCCTCCGGCAATGGCGTGCGACGGGGCTGGACCGGCTCGGTCGCCGGAGCGGGAGAAGGCGTCGGTGGGGCGAAGGCGCGGGGCGCGGGCACCTCTGGCCCAGGCCGGAGCGGCGGCGGGCCGGCTTCGGGCCTGCGGGCCTCGGCGGCGATGTGGGGCGCGGTTGCCACGTGGCAAGCCCCGGTTGGCGGGAGGCAGCGGTGGACACTGTCCGGCGCAGGCCGGACACGTCTGGTTCACGGCGGATCTGGTTTTTAGGGTTTCGGGGGGAAGAAGAAACGTGGATTTCGGAGGGGGTGGTATTTATAGGAATGGAGGAGCTAGGAGAGTCCAAATGAGGTGCAGTTTTCGGCCACGCGATCGTGATCGAACGCTCTAGATGATGGAGAGGGTTTTGGTGGGTTTTGGGCCAACTTGGAGGGGTGTTGGGCTGCAACACACACGAGGCCTTTTCGGTCCCTCGGTTAACCGTTGGAGCATCGAACGAAGTCCAAATGGTACGAAACTTGACAGGCGGTCTACCGGTAGTAAACCAAGGCCGATTGGCAAGTCTCGGTCCAATCCGGAAATGTTTAACCCCCACACACAAAAAGAAGGTAGAAATGACCACCGGAGGAGATAGGAGCGCCGGAATGCAAAACGAACAACAGGGAAAATGCTCGGATGCATGAGACGAACACGTATGCAAATGCAATGCACATGATGACATCATATGAGATGCATGACCACGACAAAAACGCACGGAGACAAAAACCCGAACCAGAGAGAATAAAATAACTTAGCGCCGGAAACGGCAAGAGTTGGATTACATATTAGGTAAGTTACATCCTGGGTGTTACAGGATATCACTATATTATCTTGTTATCTTAAAGCATCTATAGACTTGGTAAAGGGTGGAAGGCTCGGCCTTTAGCCTAGTGTTTTGTTCCACTCTTGCTGCCCTAGTTTCCATCATATCGGTGTTATGTTCCCGGATTTTGCGTTCCTTACACGGTTGGGTAATAATGGGAACCCCTTGACAGTTCGCCTTGATTAAAACTCCTCCAACAATGCCCAACCTTGGTTTTACCATTTGCCACCTAGCCTCTTTTTCCCTTGGGTTTCCGGATCCCAAGGGTCATCTTATTTAAACCCCCCTGGGCCAGTGCTCCTCTGAGTATTGGTCCACCTCGTCAGCCGCCGGTGGCCACTAGGGCAACTCTGGGCTAGCCTGCCGGAAGTTTAGACAATCTGAGTGTGCCTGAGAATGAGATATGTGCAGCTCTTATCGGATTTGTCGGCACATTCGGGCGGTGTTGCTGGTTTAGTTTTACCTTGTCGAAATGTCTTGTAACCGGGATTCCGAGTCTGATCGGGTCTTCCCGCTAGAAGGTATATCCTTCATTGACCGTGAGAGCTTATCATGGGCTAAGTTGGGACTCCCCTGCAAGGATTTGAACTTTCGAAAGCCATTCCCATGGTTATGGGCAGATGGGAATTTGTTATTGTCCGGTTGTAGATAACTTGAACCTTAACTTAATTAAAATGAATCAACTGAGTGTGTTACCGTGATGGTCTCTTCTCGGCGGAGTCCGGGAAGTGAACACGGTGTTGGAGTAATGTTTGCCATAGGTTGTTCTCTAGTTCTTCGTTCGTGCTTTGCCTTCTCTTCTCGCTCTCATTTGCGAACAGGTTACCATATATGCTAGTCACTTGCTGCAGCTCCACATATTACATTACCTTACCTATAAGCTTAAATAGTCTTGATCGCGAGGGTGCGAGATTGCTGAGTCCCTGTGGCTCACAGATTACTTCCAAACCAGATGACTCCGTTCCAGATGATGCGCTTGAGCTCAAGTGGGAGTTCAACGAAGACTCACGTCGTTACTATGTGTCCTTCCCTGATGATCAGTAGTGGTGCCCAGTTGGGGCGATAGGGACCATGTCGCATGTTGGGGTTGATCTTTTATTTTGGTACCGTAGTCGGACCATGATTGTATTGGATGATGTAATGCTATTTATGTACTTTGTGTGACGTGGGAAGTGTAAGCCAACTATGTTCCTTTCCCCTTATTATGTATTACATGGGATGTTGTGAAGATTACCTTACTTGTGACATTGCTTTCAATGCGGTTATGCCTCTAAGTCGTGCTTCGACACGTAGGAGATATAGCCGCATCGAGGGCGTTACATAACTGGTTCTATTTCCTCAACCCTTCCATTTCCTCATTACTGTGTTGTATACTTGATCGCTACTGTTTGAAGACTTTGACTGAAGACTTCCTCAATTTCCTCAGTTCAATTTCTTCAGCCAGTTTGTCTTCAGCCTGCTTATTCTGTGTTTACGCTTTCTGTACTCTGCGCTTGGTTTCATTTCTTCATGATGACTGTGCTACTACTCTGTTATGTTTGCACATAAGTATTATTCCGCTCCAAGTAGTTCTTCACTTAGGAATTTCCTCACCCTGATATTCCTCAGTGAAGAATTCATAAAAATCGCCTATTCACCCCCCTCTAGTCGACTTAACACACTTTCAATTGGTATCAGAGCAAGGTACTCCCTTGTTCTGTGTGATTTTGGTTTAACCGCCTGGAGTTTTAGTTATGTCGACTGGAGGTATGATCAAGGTATCTTCTGGGTGTCGTACCTTCGATGGGACGGACTATCCCTACTAGAAGAATAAGATGCGAATGCATCTTGAGGCAATTGTTAATGATCTTTGGTACGTTGTGGAAAATGTCGTTCCCTCTGTCACTCCTACCATCAACGCTACTGATGTGAAGAGCTTCAAGCAACTCGACTCTCAAGCGAAGAACATCATATGTGGCCTGTCGGCGTTCTGGGAACAGGGGTCCCCAGACTTGCCTGCCTGCGGCCCACGGCATGGCTGGGCTGGCAAGTTCGTACAACCCATCTTCATCAACAAGACATTCAAGACCCTCACGAGGGGCCAAGACCTCCTCAAGAGCGGCCTCCCCAGGCAGGCTCATGAGGGACGGAGAGATCAAGGCAAGGCAAACCTCGCGTGGCTCCTCGTGACGTGAGCCATGATGATCGAGACCAGGCGGGCGCCAACGCGCGCAGCGTCCTTGTTTCCTCTTTGGTGCTAAGGGGGCAAGCGCAGGCGCGGAGTACCGAGGCATCATGCAAAGGTTTCCATATTGGTGCAACGAGACCATGACCAGAAGGATGGCAAGACGAAGGTCACCATGGAGCCCAAGACGACGTCATCACCAGAGCCTTTTGTAGGCGAAGACCACCTTTTGTCAAGATAGCTTGTACTAGTTGTCCCCTTTCGAATTGCCTATTGTTGGCATCCCTTTCCCGCTCAATATTTTGGGAGAGGACCAGGGCCTATATAAGTAGAACTAGCCACCACCATGAGTGGCATGAGATTGACACCATAACAAGTCGGCAGCTGATTTCGATGCACACACACAAGCTCACCAAACACAAGAACACCTCGACCTCAGGAGGCTGTTCTTCCTCTTGTACTGTTCATCATTAGCCCAAGAGGCAATCCTCCACCACCACACTGGAGTACAGTATTACACCACAACGGTGGCCCGAACCAGTATAAATCTTGTGTCTTTCTGTGTTGAGAGTTCGTCATGTTCGTTTGCGAGATCTTAGAGAGCTAGGGTGTGGATCGATAGGGAGAAAACCTTCGCATGCACCCTAGTGTTCGAACCTCAAGGGTCTGCCGGAACCCCAGATCCGACATTTGGCGCGCCAGGTAGGGGTGCGCCAAAGCCTCTGTCCATCGCTCCGCGCTCAGTTGCCCCGTCGTCTTCATGGCAGACGCGCGTCGCGCTCGTGCTGATCAACTGGCTGCCCTCGCCGCCCACGTCGCTCAGACGGCTCCCGTCGGCGGGCCACCTTGCCGCTCCCCGTCGCCCGCCGCCACCGCCCCGGCGGAGAATGAGCAGCAAGCATCCTCGCTGCACCCATCGGCGCGGCGGGACGGCCGCACCACCACTCCATCGCTGACCCCGGCCGTCTCTTCTTCCCATGCACGTCGCCCTCCCATGGACGCACGGGCTGCACTCCTCATGGCGCACGAGCTCCTGCGCTACCACCCAATCGACGACCTCTACGAGGACTGGCTCGACCGCATTGCCGAGCTTGTCCGCGCTGTCCCTCTCTCTGCCTCGCCCTACGCCAGCTACGAGTGATGTAGCTCACGGAGCGCCTCCACCACCTCAGCCCCAAGATGGCGCCCTGGCGCCAAGATGCACGGCTCTACGACACTACCCGCCGCGTCCCGCACCTGCGTGTGAAGAGAGAAGTTGTCAAGAAGTCCCTCGGCCGCAACAAAACGCTCCGCCGCTCCATGCGCTACTATGCTAGGACCGGCTGCTGTAGCAAGTCCGTGCGCCACCTGCAGCGACAGGGCCCGAACCCCGTCAAGGCCAAGCTCCACCCCTTAGGTGGGTCCCAGTGACCACGGCTGGCTGCCGCGCCTTCACCCCCGAGCTGCGCAGTGTCGCCTGGCCGGGCAAGTTCAAGCCGGATCTGCCTCCTCGCTACAACGGCACCCCCGAACCCGAGGAGTTCCTGCAGCTCTACGAGCTGAGCATCGAAGCGGCCAACAGCGAGGAGAAGGTCATGGCGAACTGGTTTCCCATGGCTCTCATGGAAGGCGCTCGCTCCTGGCTCCTGAACCTACCGCCGGGCTCGATCTCCTCCTGGGATGAAATGTGCACCCGCTTCATCGCCAACTTCGAGGGCACTCCGAGGGGCGCTGTCGGTGTCAAAACCGGTGGATCTCGGGTAGGGGGCCCCGAACTGTGCGTCTAGGCCGGATGGTAACAAGAGACAAGGGACACGAAGTTTTACCCAGGTTCGGGCCCTCTCGATGGAGGTAAAACCCTACGTCCTGCTTGATTAATATTGATGATATGGGTAGTACAAGAGTAGATCTACCATGAGATCAGAGAGGCTAAACCCTAGAAGCTAGCCTATGGTATGATTGTTGATGTGTATGTCGTCCTACGAACTAAAACCCTCCGGTTTATATAGACACTGGAGAGGGTTAGGGTTACAATGGTAGGAGATCTGAATATCCGTATTGCCAAGCTTGCCTTCCACGCCAAGGAAAGTCCCTTCCGGACACGGGACGGAGTCTTCAATCTTGTATCTTCATAGTCCAGGAGTCCGGCTGAAGGTATAGTTTGGCTATCCAAACACCCCCTAATCCAGGACTCCCTTAGTAGCCCCTGAACCAGGCTTCAATGACGACGAGTCCGGCGCGCAGATTGTCTTCAGCATTGCAAGTCGGGTTCCTCCTCCAAGTACTTTATAGAAGATTTTAAACACAAAGATAGTGTCCGGCTCTGCAAAATAAGTTTCCACATATTGCCATAGAGAGAATAATATTTACACAAATCTAATCTGCTGACGTATTCCATAGCGTGACACACCACGGCCAAGCTTTTATCCGAGTCGTTTCATTATCCCACCTCAGCGCGTCATGCGAGGCGGTTTCCTTGGCACATCTTGTCAAAGCAGAGATCGTGTCCCCTTATTCCGGGATTCTCATCAATACGGGCGTGGGTAACCCAACCGTGCCTTTGATTACGGCGCTTGGACATAAGCGAGTTTTACCAGGCTGGTGGGGACATGTAGTTGCGTTCACCCATATAAGGGGATAAGGATCCACCTTTTCACCCACGCCTTCTTCCTCCTTTGCCTATCCATTCTTGCGCACTCGAGCTCCAGCGCCCAAGTCCGCACTACCACCTCAACATTCTCCAGTCATGTTCGGAGTGGGAGGCAAGTGGATGGTCTCCTCCGTCACGGAGGGACAGATCAAAAAGCTGAGGAAGGCCAGATATCTGGCTAGAGACATCGCGCACCGGCTTCCTGAAAAGGGGTAGCTCATCCCCACTCCTAGGCCCCATGAGAGGGTGGTATTCCTCCCCCATTTCCTCCGCGGACTTGGCTTCCCTCTGCATCCATTTGTCCCGGGGCTCATGTTCTACTACGGCCTGGATTTCCACAATCTGGCCCCAAACTTCGTCCTCAACATCTCGGCGTTTATCGTCGTCTGCGAGGCATTCCTCCGCATCCGCCCCCATTTCAGCCTATGGCTTAAGACTTTCAACGTCAAGCCAAAGGTGGTGCGTGGCAGCCAGGCGGAGTGCGGCGGTGCCATGGTTGGCAAGATGGCCAATGTCCTGTGGCTCGAGGGCTCCTTTGTGGAGACCCTGAAGGGGTGGCAATCATGGTGGTTTTACGTCACCGAGCCGCGCGACGCCGAATGGGTCGCACCCCCTGAGTTTCGATCCAGCCCCTCTACGCGGTTCACCTCCTGGAAGGAGATATGCCTATCTTGGGGTAAAAAAGGAGAGCTGACCGGACTCCAAACATGCATCCAAACCCTGGTGGACAACAAGCTCAAGCTTGTCAACGTAGTCCAGGTTATGCTCATCCCCTGATCCTCTCGTGTCAACGACGGGCCTTCAACCTGTGGGAGTTCGACCCGGCGCAGCATTGAACTCTAAACAGGCTCTTCAACACGACGTACGAAGATGCCTGGAGGATGCTTTTCAAGGGCGCCGAGGCTCCCGCATCTGCTGCCGAGGATCGCGGATTCAGTACTCAGCATCACGCTCATGCGGTAAGCTGTCTTTGTCCTTTTACAAGGTATCAGTTTTTCATAGTTTGACTCTATGCGGGATCTAAGTTCCCTTATCTTTGATAGGATTGGGAGGTGACGTCCCGACAGATCAACTGTCCTGCTCCTTTGCCCGAAGGCCCAGCGGATGCTCGCTTGGCGAAGCTGCTGGTTCCGGCGCCCTATGTGGTGCCGGAGAAGAAGGCCACGAAAAGGGCCACGGGGACTCGAAAGAGTGCCCGGCGCCAGGAGGTGTCGGATTCGTCATCCGACGGTCCCAAAGTGCCTTCCTCTCGTGAAGACGAGGAGGAAAAAGAAGAGACCTCTCCCCCTCCAGCGGGAGGAGAGAAGAAAAGGAAGGCCGCCCTCTCTGAGGAGGCTGGAGGGTCCAAGAAGGGGAAAACCCTTCCTCCGGACTACTCCAACGACGCCGACGACGGCGAAGAGGAGTGACTGCCCAGGGCCAAGCCCCTGGCAAAATCGTAAGTATCCGGATACCGGAGTAATTCATAGTATTCGTTTATTGCACAGCTTTCCCTTATGTCGAATATGCTTATGCAGCCCACCCAAAGACCGGCTCGACGCGTCGTCGAGCGGCTCACTGGACTCGTCAGATGTGAACTCGCTTCCGACGGCTTCCTCCTTCCGCCCTATGGACGACACCGAGGTGTTGTCCCAATAGGTTCCAAGCAGGGAGGAGGTGGTCCCGGAGGCGCCGCAAGGCGACCTCCCGGACTCCAGGAGTAAAGGGGATGAAACCCCCTAGGGCTCCAAGTCCGGCTCTAGGCCAGACACCGCTCTGTAACCTTCAAGGGTTCCGAAGTCCGGCGGGGGACCTCCTTCCAAGAGGAGCAAGTCCACCGTGCCGGCGACCCCCGTCCACCCGGAGGCGCCGGACAATATGTTGGAGGTGCTCCAAGGCGCCTCCATCGACGAGGAGCACCGCGCTATGATGAGTGTAGTGGTCCAGAAGGTTCAGTCCGCCAAGAGCGGACTGACTGAAGCTTGTACTAGCCTTTTGACAGGCTTTGAGGTAAGTAAATAATGTGTAAATAATATTACCGCATAGACAGTAGCCCCTGATGCTCTGTTGGGTGCTCAGGAAGAAAAGCAGAATAGAGGATCAAAAAATTCGCAGGAGTCTAACAAAAGGAGTCAATATGCGTGTCCAGGCTTCTCTGCTGGCGTCTGCCGTACTCATTGCGGAAGTGGACACACTGAAGCAGAGCCTTGAGAAGTCCGAGCAAGAGCTCGGGCATGCCAAGAAGCAGCTCGAGGAGAAGGAAGGTAAGAAATACCTTGGTTGAATATGTATATAAAAATGTGCAATTGCAAGAAATGATAGGATTAACATGGCTATTGTAGGGGCCACATCTGAGGTGGCGACCCTTAAGCAAGCGCTGCTCGAGGCCGAGAAGAGTGCGGCCGCGGAGTGCACCGAGCGGGAGAGGTATGAGGCCGAGGTTGGCAAGGTGCAGCAAGAGCTCCAGGTTCTCATGAAGAAACATGAGAGTTTGGAGCTTGACTCAAAGACGCGAGCGTCCGAGCTCGCGACGGCTATTGAAAATGCCAAGTCTGCCAAGGCCGAATCCCAGAAGACCCTCCAGGAGTTGGATGAGGTGAAGAAAATAGCGGTGGGTAAGGCATTCTTTATGCAAAGTAAACACATAAACGTGAGTTACTTGATACTTACCCAAATTCGGAGCTCTCCAGGGGCATTTGCAGATCTTCCCCGGAGTGTATCCGATGCCGCCGCATTCTATCGAGCCGAGGAGGGCAGCTCGACAGAGAAGGTGTTCTGGTCTCAGTATGCTGAGGCCAAACACCCCGTGCCCCTAAGCGACTAGCTGAAGCAACTGGTCGAGCTCCACAAGGTGGCCGAACAGGCCATGAAGGGCATCCTAGTTCGGCTGTGGCCTGGAGAGGCTCTGCCTGGGAGCTATTTCGGGCTGGTGCGGCGGCTGGTGTAGGCCTGTCCAAGGCTCGAAGTCATCAAGTGCTCCATCTGTATTGAAGGTGCCCGTAGGGCCTTTGCCCGTGCTAAGGTGCACTGGGGCAGGCTGGATGCGGAGAAGCTTGTGAAGGACGGGCCACCAGTGGGGAAAGAGCATCACAAGCCCGAAAATTACTATAAGGATGTTCTGAAGGGTGCCTGCCTTGTGGCGGATGAATGTACTAGGGATGTAATTTTGAGTAAAACTCGCTCGTTTTTGTCCTGTGCGCTGAAAACTTGTTCATATGTGCTGAGCAATGCTGCTTGAATTTAAAATATTACCTTCTGTGCGGCTATTTATCAATACTGAGAGATGGCGAGTCGTCGGCTTCTGCCCCCTTGCCACTAGTGCTGGGGTGTTCGGGGATAAATCTGGGTGCTCTTTTTCCCATGTTTGGGTCCTTCGAGGGAGGTGCTCAGCCCGACGAACGAGGCAATCAGACTATAATGCGTGAACACTCTCACTTAGCCATAGAATTCTATAATTTTAAATTTCGGTGAAGCCCCTAGTATTCGGAAGACCGAGTTCGGGGCGCTATCCACGCCTTGGCCGGACAGAGCCGACTCATCGCCCTAAGCGGCATAAGTATTTAGGGACTCGAAAGAACCTCTCGAACAGCGACCAGCTCTCGCTTCATCATGACAGTCAATTTTAGCTTTCTCCACTGAGGTGCTCGGCCCAGCTCAACTGGGGCACAATCGTAGTGGTTCTCCTAGTGCTACCTTAGCCGATATAGCGGAACGTAAGGCACCAAAACAAAGGAGCCGGGCAAACCCAACTATTGACCCAAGACATGATTCGGACCCGATGCATATAATGCTATAAGTTCGGGGTGCCGCACTTGTGAAAGTGTTCGGAATTCTCACACCATATTGAGGGGTGCTAAAAGCCCCTGGCATATTTTGGCCATACCAAGTTGTACGGGTGCAACATGTCGTTAAGGAACATTTATTTATAAAAAGATAGTGCAAAAATAGACAAAAGCTATGCATTGTTTATTAGAAATAGCTGCGATCAAAGCAGAACGATACAAGTAATGCGATAAACAAAAAGTTGCACTATTTAACATGTCTGCTCCAGGGGCAAGCTGCGGAATAGTATGCGAAACAGGTATACTGCTCATGATAGAGACCACCTGGGATTTCTGTTTTGCGGCATGGCTTGTCTGCTTCCCTGGTTCTTGCATCGTTTGTGCGGCAATTGAACTGCCGAACATGCCTTCCGAAGAGTAGAGTCCTGGAAGTAAGAGAAAAGTAAAAAATCGGCAGCCCCTGGTGCGGTTTAAGCCATGTTTTGGGCATGCCATGATGGTGCCCCTCCCCCTATGCCCATGGTATTTCTAGAGCATAATTATGTACCCGAAGTACGGGCATCGCCTTTTTGCTAGGGTTGGGTTTGGGGCCGCATTGCTACGCCTGCTCGGAACGTGCCAGGCGGTCTTGTTGTAGGTTACTCCGGGCGTGCTTGACGGTGTTCGGACGTTTAATGGCTGGACTGGAGAACTGCCTGGAGAGGCTGCTTTGTACTTCCGCTGCAAGGGCCGCCGTGTGCTCCTTTGTTCGGAGGGAGTGTTCGGTGTTTCCATTGACCGTAATTACACCACGAGGGCCTGGCATCTTGAGCTTAAGGTATGCATAGTGTGGTACCGCATTGAATTTGGCGAATGCGGTTCGTCCGAGCAGTGCATGATAGCCACTGCGGAATGGGACTATGTCGAAGACCAATTCCTCGCTTCGGAAATTATCCGGGGATCCGAAGACCACTTCAAGTGTGACTGAGCCTGTACAGTTGGCCTCTACACCTGGTATTACGCCTTTAAAGGTCGTTTTGGTGGGTTTAATCCTCGAGGGATCGATGCCCATTTTTCGCACTGTATCCTGGTAAAGCAGGTTCAAGCTGCTGCCGCCGTCCATGAGGACTAGTGAGATGAAATCCGTCAATAATTGGGTCTAGAACCAATGCGGCAAATCTGCCATGACGGATGCTAGTGGGATGGTCTCTTCGATCGAAGGTGATCAGGTAGGAGGACCATGGGTTGAACTTTGGGGCGACTGGCTCTACCGCGTATACGTCCCTTAACGCGCGCTTCCGCTCCCTTTTTGGGACGTGCGTGGCGTATATCATGTTCACCGTCCGCACTTGTGGGGGGAAACCCTTCTGTCCATTGTTGTTCGGCGGCCGGGGCTCCTCGTCGTCGTCGCTATGCAGCCCCTTGTCTTAATTGTCGGCGCTTAACTTGCCTGCCTGCTTGAACACCCAACAATCCCTATTGGTGTGATTGGCCGGCTTTTCGGGGGTGCCATGTATTTGGCACAAGCGGTCGAGTATTCGGTCCAAGCTGGACGGGCCCCTAGGATTCCTTTTGAATGGCTTTTTCCGCTGACCGGATTTAGAGCCTCTGAATCCGGCATTAACTGTCGTATTCTCAGCACTGTCGCTGTTAATGCGGCGCTTCTGCTTGTTGCGACGCGACCTGCCACTAATGTCCCTGGTGTCCGAACTACCAGTGTTCTTGGTCATATTGTTGCTACGAGCAAGCCAGCTGTCTTCTCCCGCGCAAAAGCAGGTCATGAGTGTCGTGAGTGCTGCCATAGATTTCGGCTTTTCCTGTCCACGGTGCCGGGCCAGCCACTCATCACGGATATTGTGCTTGAAGGCTGCTAGGGCCTCAGCATCCGAACAGTCGACTATTTGATTTTTCTTTGTTAGGAACCGTGTCCAGAATTGCCTGGCCGATTCCTCCGGCTGCTGAATTACGTGACTTAGGTCATCGGTGTCTGGGCGTCGCACATAAGTGCCCTGGAAATTGTCGAGGAATGCGGCTTCCAGGTCCTCCCAACAACTGATTGATCCTGTTGGCAAGCTGTTGAGCCAATGCCGAGCTGGTCCTTTAAGCTTGAGTGGGAGGTATTTGATGGCGTGAAAATCGTCGCCGTGGGCCATGTGGATATGAAGGAGATAATCCTTGATCCATACCGCATGGTCTGTTGTGCCATCATATGATTTGATGTTTACGGGTTTGAAACCCTCGGGGATTTGATGATCCATTATTTCGTCTGTAAAGCACAGTGGGTGTGCGGCGCCTCTGTACTGGGCGATATCATGACGTAGCTCCAATGAGTTTTGTCTACTGTGTTCGGCCCTGCCGAATTTGTGGCCAGAGTGATGGTTACCGTCTCGAGCCGTGGGGTGCCCACGCAATCCGTAGATCGATCATGTTTGCCTTGCCTTGTCCTCCAACATGTCTCGCAAGTCCGGCGCATATTCCCGTGCCTTGGTACGAGGTGCGGCTTGAGTGGAGGGCCGGGAGGCCTCTCTGTCGCGGCCATGAGGTGGCCGTTCGGCCGCATCAAGTGCTTCCTCCTCTTATTGGGGTAGCAACCTGCGCTTTGGGTAACTCTTGGAGGGGCGTTCGAGTTTATGCTCTTCGGCCGCAAGGACTTCGGTCCATCTGTCAACCAGCAAATCTTGATCAGCTCGGAGTTGTTGCTGTTTTTTCTTGAGGCTTCTTGCCGTGGCCATAAGCCTACGTTGGAAACGCTTTTGCTCAACGGGATCCTCTGGCACGACGAATTCGTCGTCGTCGAGGCTTGCCTCGTCTTCGGAGGGAGGCATATAATTATCGTCCTCGACCTCTCTGTCTGCCGCTCTCTCATGAGGGCTGGTTTCTCGATCCTCCTATGCTAAGCCTTGCTGGAGGGGGTTTTCTTCGGCACTCCCTGGAGTATTATTATCTCCCGTGCTGGAATCACCGTTTTTGTGTTGGCGGGATTTTGAGCGGCGCTGCTGACGCCGGCGCTTGGGCTGTTTCTTGGAGGGGCCATCCTCCGCTGTTCCATCACCCTCTCCCTCTTTTGGGGTGTCCACCATGTATATGTCATATGACGAGGTGGCTTTCCAGGGCCTGGTAGGCGCTAGTTCTTCATCATCTCCTTCATCGGCGTCCATACCGTCAATGTCTTCGGAGTCGAAGTCGAGCATGTCGGTTAAGTCGTCGACAGTGGCTACAAAGTGGTTGGTGGGTGGGTTTTGAATTTCTTCATCGTCCGTACCCCAACCTTGCTGACCGTAGTCCGGCCAGGGATCTCCTAATAAAGAGAGAGACTTCAGTGACTTCAGGATATCGCCGAAAGGCGAGTGCTGAAAGACGTCCGCGACCGTGAACTCCATGATCGGCGCCCAATCGGATTCGATCGGCACGGGCACGGAGGGTTTGGAGTCCGGAGAAGAATCCGGCTCCATGGAGTCACGAGTCTCGCAGAGTACGGGGCTGGTGTTCGGCTCAACCGCCATTGGGATCACAGCCCCCGAGGTGGCGTCCAACCGCCCATCCTCGATCAGCGCGGTTGGCTCCGAACTAAAGGGTCGGAGCCGATGTGGGTGCGGCCTCCAGGGCACTGTTCAGCGGCAGAGCTAGATCATGCTCGTCGTGACAGTGTGGCGCGCTCGGCGGTGGTTCGAGTCCATCAAAGATCAAGTCCCCGCGGATGTCAGCCGTGTAGTTTAAATTTCCGAATCTGACCTGACGGCCAGGGGCGTAGCTTTCGATCTGCTCTAGATGGCCAAGTGAATTGGCCCGCAGTGCAAAGCTGCCAAAGACGAAGATCTGTCTGGGGAGGAAGGTCTCACCCTAGACTGCATCACCATTGATGATCGTAGGAGCCATCGGGCCTGACGGCGACGGCATAGAGGAACTCTCAATGAAAGCACCAATGTCGGTGTCAAAACCGGCAGATCTCGGGTAGGGGGTCCCGAACTGTGCGTCTAGGCCGGATGGTAACAGGAGGCAACGGATATGAAGTTTTACCTAGGTTCGGGCCCTCTCGATGGAGGTAAAACCCTATGTCCTGCTTGATTAATATTGATGATATGGGTAGTACAAGAGTAGATCTACCACGAGATCAGAAAGGCTAAACCCTAGAAGCTAGCCTATGGTTTGATTGTTGATGTGTATGTCGTCCTACGGACTAAAACCCTCCGGTTTATATAGACACCGGAGAGGGTTAGGGTTACATAGAGTCGGTTACAATGGTAGGAGATCTGAACATCCGTATCGCCAAGCTTGCCTTCCACGCCAAGGAAAGTCCCTTTCGGACACGGGACGGAGTCTTCAATCTTGTATCTTCATAGTCCAGGAGTCCGGCTAAAGGTATAGTTCAGCAATCCGAACACCCCCTAATCCAGGACTCCCTCAGGCGCCTCTCCCTCCTCGAGCTCCCTGCTGCAGACTCGGAGGAGAAGAAAGCCAAGGCCAAGGACGTGAAGCGCAAGGGAGCAGCCGTACTCACGGCCGAACCAGACACCAAACGTGGCAGAGACCAACCAGAGTCGTCCAAGAGCAGCCGTCCGTTATGCGCCTTCCACAACCTGAGCACCCACAACACCAGTGACTGTCAAGCGCTCCGAGCCATTCGTGAAGGACGCTTCGGCCGACGCCCCGAGCGCGGCAACCGGGGCTACGGCTCAGGAGGAGGACGTGGTGGCGGACGCTGGGACGACCGTGGCCCACGTCAGGAGTGGCGTGACCGGCCTCCTGAGGATCGCTGGAAGGATAAGCCTCGCGAGGGCGCCTGGAGAGATCAGCCTCGTGAGGATCGCCCTCAAGGCAATGCTGGACTCCCTCTGCTGCCGCCGCCACCAAGAAGGAATGATGAACACCATCAGGACGAGGGGCTGGGGGCTTCCAGGAACCGCGTGCCATCGCCTGCATCTTGGGCGGAGCCCAGGCCCTAGCCTCGCAACGTATCTTCAAGCAATTTGCTCGCGAAGTGAATGCAGTCCTCCCCAAGCTCGAAGCCACATGCCGCTCAGGTGGTCCCAGTGCCCCATCATGTTTAGCTCGGCAGATCAGCTCAAGTGCACGGCTACCGCTGGCTTCCTCCCGATGCTTTGCTCCCCAGTCATCAGCAACGTGCAAGTTACCAAGACCCTCATGGACGGCAGCGCAGGGCTCAGCGTCCTATCCGTCAACATGTTCGTTAGCCTCCAAGTGCCTTATGACCAGCTCCAGCCTACCAAGCCTTTCTCAGGAGTGACCAACGGTTCCACCACACCGATAGGGCAGGTCCGCCTCCCTGTCACCTTCGGCACGCACAACAACTACCGCACCAAGCTCATCGACTTCGACATCGCGCACATCCGCCTACCGTACAATGCCATCCTCAGATACCCAGCCCTGGACAAGTTCATGGCGGTGAACCATCACGGCTACAATGTCCTCAAGATGCCAAAGCAGTGGGATCATCATGGTCCTATGTGAAGAAAGAGATGCGGTGTGCTCCCTCGAGCGTGCCTTCCAAGCTGCAGCAATTGACGA
This sequence comes from Triticum urartu, assembly GCF_056163025.1. Classification (NCBI taxonomy): domain Eukaryota; kingdom Viridiplantae; phylum Streptophyta; class Magnoliopsida; order Poales; family Poaceae; genus Triticum; species Triticum urartu. Next base: position 493,804,316 of record NC_141879.1, on the reverse strand, counting down.
CCCCGACAGCAGGAGCGAGGGCCCTCATGAGGCTATCCCCAAGAAGAAGAAGCAGCTGCACCGTGCCGGACCTCGGGAGGGTGGCTTCGCAGCCGGAACCTCGTCAGGATCAGCACCCATTCAGGGGGCGCCTCCCTCCGTCGCATAGGAAGGCGCGCCCGACGCCCTACTCGGGTAGGGCTCGGGGGCTTTCTTCTGGACGGCCTCAGACCTTGCCCACATCACGAGGGAGGCGCTCGGGCACCACTTGGAGGCATGCTTCACGGCATGTTTCCCTCAGGAGGGCATAGGGCAGGGACCGCCCACCGTTCAGGAGTTCATCACCAAGATCACCCAGGAGCTGCAAGACCCAAGGGCCATGCGTGGCGACCATCGCTCACAAGGCGCAGATCCAGGGGAGGATGCCGGGCTGCGCGTCTGCGTCGATGTTCCAGGGCTCAATAGGGTCGCTTCTCAGGAGTTTTTCTGGCCTTCGCGTGTGGGACGCTGAGAGGGCCCACCGCACAGCTACGTTTGCATGCCCTTTGGCCTGCCGAGCATATCGTCCGCCTACCAGCGCAACCTGCGGTGCCTCCTGGCGTCTCAGGAGGCCAGGCACCACGTCGTCCGGATGGAGATAGGGACGGTCCTCAAGGAACCACGTGAGTCCCCAGAGCCTTCTGATGCTCAGGGCCCCGGTGGCTCATGAGGAGCAACCCTTTCATCGTGCGCCTTCAGCTGCCTCGACTCTCCTTCGTCAACATAACCAGGTGACATCTTTTCAAGTTCATTCAGCTGGGAGCGCCCCTCGGGATGCATCATTCCCAAGCCACGTGGGTCCGTCCCTGTGGCATGTACCCCTTTTATTTATGTCTTTAGCTTACCATGTTGGGAGCGCCCCTCAGGCTGCATCATTCCCAAGCTGCTCGGGCCTGACCCAGTGGCACGTATCCCCCATGCATTACTTAAGCCTGCTGCTCTTATGATTGATCTACCTATGGTTCCTACTTGCTCGATCGCAACCCATCATGGGAACCGCGCGCCGGCCGTCTTTCTTCAGGACCCTTCGCGTGAGTAAGCTGAGCACGGCGTCTGTGCTCGGGTCTGTCCCTGCAGCGTCGATAAATCCAATGGCTAATCTCTGTCTGGTGGGCCAGTCCCGTTTACGTCACCTCCTGGGGCCGTTGGTGCATGGCTCTCTCACGTGGTAACCTCGGGAAATTCATTCAGCGCAGTCCATCTCACCACCTCGTAGGACAAACACAGCAAACAAGAACCAAGACCAGGCACAACCTGCCTTGAGGTAGGGCCTCATGAGTCCCGCGCTGGCTCATGAGTGCCCATATACACCTTGTCTAGCCCTATCTTGCAAGCCACGTGTCAGGGTGGGGCTGTACACGCCCCGGGGGCTCTCTGCAGAGGGGGACTCCTAAGCATCGCGACTCAGGAGCCTATTTGGTCACGTAGCCCCTCACTCTTAGGGCCATCCTGGTCTCCGTTCGGCCCAACTGCGGTTGAGGTATGCACGGGGCCGGGCTCTGCCGACATAGAACATCAACCTATCCTCGCGTACTCCTCCTGTAAGTTGTTTGCGCGTCAAGGGGGACTCCTGAGCATCGCGACTTAGGAGCCTAACTGGTCACGTAGTCCCTCACTCCTTGGTCCGTCCTGGTCTCCGGTCGGCCCAACGGCCGTTGAGGTATGCGCGGGGCCGGGCTCTGCCGACGTAGAACACAAAGCAAATAGGAAGAAAATCGCAAAATCTCGAAGCAAATATTACAAGACATATCGTCCTCAGAATATCAAATGAAAGTTTTAACGCATCCATGAGGCTTGATGCATGTTGCAAGAATGAAACAGGAAAGCAGCCGCAAGTCACCCCTGGACATCGTCAACTTCAGGATTGGTGGCATCGCCGGTCAAAGGAGCGAGGACGAAGCAGCGGAGCTTCTTCAGCAGGGCCTCCACCTGACCTTTCACGGCTGCGGTGGCGGCCGCACAATGCTCATCAGCTACGGGCTCCAGCAGCTCGTCGAGGCGGGCATTGGGGTCGTGAAGGTGCAGATGGCTGAAGACGCGCGCCAGCGCAGCTGAAGAAAGGACACGAGCCTCTGCCTCAGCCATTGGACCGATGCCCTCCATGACTTCCTCAAGCGCCTTCACCAAGTGGGGAAGCATCTGAGCAGGGCCATCCTCGTCGGTGGTCAGTGGCTTCTCCAGGCCCTTCTCGTACAGTGACTTCAGCGCCACGCTAGACCTCTTCTCAACAAGTGAGAAGGCCTCGCGGTCTTCAGCCAGGACCTTCGCCTTGGCGTCCAGCTTGGCCTCCCTCGTCTTTGCCTTCTGCTCCAGTTCCTCCAGTCGGTTGTGCTCCGTAGCCTGTGCCTTCGTCAGCTCCCCCAGCTCGGCGCTGCGAACCTTGATGGCATCCTCCCAAGCCTTCATCTCCTCCTCCTTCGCTTCACGGTCACGTGCCTTCTTCGCGCGCTCATCGTGCAGCCTCTTCAGCTCATCCTCTAGCTCTCGGCAACGGTCGCGGGTAGCCTCGGCGTCCTTTAGCGCAGCCTCGCGATCGTCCGTAGCTCTGGCGGAGGCCTACTTCCCCTGCTCAGAGGCTGCCGCGGCTTGGCTCAGCAACACTCGAACGGCCGAGTCGGCGTGAAGCCAGCCTGTGGCTAGCTCCAAGCGCCCGGTCACTAGGTGCGGGCCCGCGCCTAGAAGGTCTTCCCGCAGCTTGGCCATCCCCAAGAAAACACGCTCCAAGGATACGGAGGGAGCGGAAGAATTCGGAGCCAGGGGAGCAGTAGGAGGAGGAGGTGACGTTGTTACCAGAGCCTGGAAGATCGAGGGCTCTGGAGCCCTTGGGACCTCATTAGCAGAGCCATGTGCCGGCACTTCCGGAGGCAGTGGGGCCATGGGGGCTGGTTCATCCTGCCGATGCTCCACTTGGCCTCGTGAGGGCGACTGGGCTAGGGAGGTGCGAGTGCTATCGCCTCTCTTCTCCATGGAGGGGGGCGCGGCCCCGGCACCCTCCCTCCTCTTCTTCACCGAAGATGCCGGCCTGATCATCCGAGGGTGAACGTCAGAAAATAGCAAGTACAAGCAGGAACAAGGTGAAGCTCGAAGCAATTACTAATCCACTGCGACATAGTCCACCTTCCGCTTGGTGAGCCTGAAGCCTGAAAGCGTCGGGACCTGAGGAGCGGGCGCGTGGGCTCCTAGAGCAGAAGATGGTGCAGCGGAAGGGCCGGAACCGTCCCCATGCGGCACCACGTCGGGGGTAGCATCCTGTGAGACCAGCTATGACCAACCCCTTGTCGGGATAGGGGGCAGCTCGCTCACCTCCTAGCGGGCGATGACCTCGGCATCGTTTGGAAGGGCCCGAAGGATGTCAGCCTTGCTCGGGGGGGAGTTCTCCCCCATTCCCTCGGGGATCTCCTCTGAGTCTTCCTCCTCCACTTCCTCCCTGTGGGACTCATCAGAATACACCTCTACCGGCTTCGGTGTTGCCGAGGCCCCAGTGAGCACCGGCGGCACCAGCCCGCGCGCGTCAAAGGTCGGCCTGGAGGCAACGAATTTGCTCCCAGTCCTTGCGACGGAACAAAGGAAAAAAGGCGCTCGATGGGTACCCCTGGTTGTCCCCTACCAAGTGGCACAGGACTGTAGTCAGCTCATCATCAGGCAGGGCCGCCGGGCTCAGATGAACCTTGTCCCCTTCATCTCCAAGCTTCCACAAGGGGCACGTGCATGCTTGGAGCGGAGCTACGCGTAGCATGAAGAATTCCCTCAGGAGCATGACCCCCATCACCTTGGCCGCTTTCGCATTACCCGGCTTTAAATCAGACTTCATCTGCTCCAACATTGACGTCGCCCACTCATCAGCAAGCTCTGCACGAGACCACCCTTTGTCAGACTGGGGCACCTCCGTGAAAGTGCAACTATCCCTAGGTGGTTTTGGTAATTCATAACAACATATAGCTCATTGAGCTAATGCTACTCCAAGATGATTATTTCAGGAAAGCTCAATGATTGGCATGGCATGGATGTGAAAGTGGAACCCTCAAAATGCTAAGGACAAAGGATTGGCTCAAGCTCAAAAGCTCAAGACTCTTCATTTTATATTTTAGTGATCCAAGATCACATTGAGTCTTTAGGAAAAGCCAATACTATCAAGGAGGGATGAGGTGTTGCTTAATGAGCCTCTTGCTTCATGTGCTTAGTGATATGCTCCAAAACCCTCAACTACTTTCCCATATCCACATATGACCTAAACCCTAAGCCAAACTCAGTCCTACCGATTCTTCCTATCCGGCGCCACCGAGTTCCATTTGTCATAAGCCATTGCCAAACCCTAGCAATTCGGTCCTACCGATAGGGATCTCGGTCTCACCGAGATGGGGTTGCAAACTCTTTGTTTCCCTTTCGTAACTTTTCGGTCTCATCGAAAGAGCGAATCGGTCCCACCGAGATTGCAATGTAAATTCAGTGTTTCCCCTTTGTAACTTTTCGGTCTCACCGAAAGAGCAAATCGGTCCCACCGAGTTTGCCTGACCAACTCTCTGGTTAGCTAATTACCAAATTCGGTCTCACCGAGTTTGTGTAATCGGTCTCACCGAGATTACGTTATGCCCAAACCCTAACCATATCGGTCCTACCGAGTTGCATGTCAGTCCCACCGAAAATCTCTAATGGTCACTAGGTTTACATTTTCGGTCCGACCGAGTTTGTTGATTCGGTCCCACCGAGATTGGAAAACTGTGTGTAACGGTTGGATTTTGTGTGGAGGCTATATATACCCCTCCACCTCCTCTTCATTTGAGGAGAGAGCTATCAGAACACATACACCATTCCAACTCATATGTTCTGAGAGAGAACCACCTACTCATGTGTTGAGACCAAGACATTCCATTCCTACCATATGAATCTTGATCTCTAGCCTCTCCAAGTTGCTTTCTACTCAAATCTTCTTTCCACCAAATCCAAATCCTATGAGAGAGAGTTGAGTGTTGGGGAGACTATCATTTGAAGCACAAGAGCAAGGAGTTCATTACCTACACACCATTTGTTACTTCTTGGAGAGTGGTGTCTCCTAGATTGGCTAGGTTTCACTTGGGAGCCTCCGACAAGATTGTGGAGTTGAACCAAGGAGTTTGTAAGGGCAAGGAGATCGCCTACTTCGTGAAGATCTACCGCTAGTGAGGCAAGTCCTGTGTGGGTGATGGCCATGGTGGGATAAACAAGGTTGCTTCTTCGTGGACCCTTTGTGGGTGGTTGCTTATTCATGGACCCTTTGTGGGTGGAGCCCTGTGTGGACTTGCGCAACCGTTACCCTTGGGTGGAGCCCTGTGTGGACTCGCGCAACCGTTACCCTTTGTGGGTTGAAGTCTCCATCAACGTGGATGTAGGATAGCACCACCTATCCGAACCACGGGAAAAACATCCGTGTCTCCAATTGCGTTTGAATTCTCCAAACCCTTCCCTTTACATTCTTGCAAGTTGCATGCTTTACTTTCCGCTGCCAATATACTCTTTGCATGCTTGCTTGAATTGTGTGATGATTGCTTGACTTGTCCTAAAATAGCTAAAATTTGCTAAGAACTAAAATTGGGAAAAGGTTAAGTTTTTATTTGGTCAAGTAGTCTAATCACCCCCCTCTAGACATACTTTCGATCCTACAAGTGGTATCAGAGCTTTGATCTCCATTTGCTTTGGTCTCCATAGCTTTTGGTGGTCATAGCCTTGGTTTCACAACCTAGGAGAGTATGGCGTCTAGCGAGGGAAATTATCACCGTAGGGGTCCCTACTTTGATGGTACTAATTTTGCTAGTTGGAAGCATAAAATGAAAATGCATATTCTTGGACATAACCCCGCCGTTTGGGCTATTGTGTGTGTTGGTTTGCAAGGTGACTTCTTTGATGGGAGAGAACCAAACCGTGAAGCTACCGCAGATGAGTTGAAGATGTTGCAATACAATGCTCAAGCTTGTGATATTCTCTTCAACGGATTGTGCCCCGAAGAATTCAACAAAATAAGCCGTCTTGAGAATGCAAAGGAAATTTGGGACACTTTGATTGATATGCACGAAGGTACCGACTCCATCAAGGAATCCAAGTTGGATGTGCTTCAAAGCCAACTTGACAAGTTCAAGATGAAGGATGGTGAAGGTGTCGCTGAAATGTACTCTAGGCTTGCTCTCATCACAAATGAGATTGCCGGCTTAGGAAGTGAAGAGATGACCGATAGATTCATCATCAAGAAGATTCTAAGAGCCTTGGATGGAAAATATGATACCATGTGCACATTGATCCAAATGATGCCCAATTATAAAGATCTCAAGCCAATGGAGGTGATTGGAAGAATTGTTGCTCATGAGATGTCACTTAAGGATAAAGAGGAACTTCACAACAAATCAAGTGGTGCCTATAAAGCCTCATGTGAAGCCCCTACATCATCAAGTGAGAAACAAGACTTCAATGAAGAATTGAGCTTAATGGTGAAGAACTTCAACAAGTTCTACAAGAGTAGAAGCAAAGATAGAAGCTTCAAGTCAAGGTCCTACAATGACAAAAGATCTTCTAGTCAAGAGCGAAACTGCTACAGTTGTGGAAGACCCGGACACTATTCCAATGAGTGTACGGCTCCCTTCAAGAGAAGAGAAGATTCTCCAAAAAGAAGAAGCAAAGAATCACCACCAAGAGAGAGAAGGAGTAGAGATGATCGTTATGAACGAAGATACTCACGTAGAAGCAAGGATTCGGAAAGGAAGGAAAAATCATCAAGGAGCTACACAAGACGAAGACATCAAGCTCATGTTGGTGAATGGGTATCCGGCTCCGACTCCGACAGCCACTCCGAGAGAAGTTATCACTCCGACTCCGAAGATACTCAAGATGAAGGTGTTGCCGGTCTAGCACTTGTGTCAACCAACTCCTACGACATATTTGACTCACCAAATGAAGGAATTGGAAGATGCTTCATGGCCAAAGGTCCTAAGGTAACACACCCCGAGTATGTTGATTTCAATAGCGATGAAGATGACTTGTCAGGTGATGATTTGCTTGTTGACAACTCTAGTGATGAATACTACGATGAAACGTCAATTAATCATGCTAATCAAGATAAAACGAATGACAATGATAAGGAGAAGATTGAGGCTCTAACTAAAGAACTAAACACTCTTAAGTTAGCTCATGAAACTATCTTCGAAGATCATCGAGAACTTGTAAGAGCTCATGAGAAATTACGCTTTGAAAAGCTCAATCTTGAGCAAGAGCATGAGTTCTTAAAAGCAATCAATGATGATCTCCGCAAGAAAAGTTCTTCTTACATTGCCAAGCATTTACTCTTATCCACTTACATGCCTCAAGTCAAGTCTAGTAACAAGAACAAGAAAGATTCTTCCTCTAGTAGTAATAATGATCATGTTAAATCCAACATTGTTGCTTCTAGTAGTTCTCTTGATTCCACTAATGATTCTCTTAGCCAAGTTACACTTGAGCAAGAAAATAGCTTATTGGAGGGAATTATAGAGAAAGGAGTGTACAAAAGCCTTGCCAGGAGTAAGCAATTCGAGGAAATTGTGCGCAAGCAAGGAATGCACCGGAAGAATCAAGGTGTTGGTTTTGAACGAAAGTTCAATGCCAATGGAGTTGAGTGGGAAGAAGATCAATACCCCAAGACAAAGTTTGTTCCTCAACAAGAGAAGTATGATACTTCTTTCAAGGGGACACAAGCTCAAGATGATCTTCCACCACAAGACCACAAGCAAAAAGGCAAGGACAAGCTTCAAGAGGAAATTGATGCATTTGAAGAAGCTCCTAAGACCTTAGTCAAGTGGATTCCCAAGACTACTTCAAGTTCTACTTCACCAAGTACGACTACAACTCCAAGGATTCCCATCAAGATGATGTGGATCCAAAAGAAGAAGAACTAGAGAGTTCTTGAGGGTGACTCCGCCAACATACTTCACTCTTATCATTTTGGCAAGAACAAGTGCAATCAACTTCCACATCTTGCACTAGTTCAAGGAGTCACAAACCCTCTTGTTGGTAAGACAAGGGACAAGGTAACCTAAAAGTTTTCATGGACATCATCTGTGTGCATCACTCTATGTCTATGGATATCCTTGTTTGTTCCTTGTGGGACTAACCCATGTAGGTATTGAAAGTGCAATTCACTCAAATGGATAGCTCCAAGTGATCTACATCAACATTGAGCATCCACATCTTCAACATCTACATGAAGTCATCATCGACAAAACCCAAGGTTAGTTCATCCCTCTTAAGGGGGGATATCACATCTAGGGGGAGCTTTACTCTAAGACTTGAGCTAAAGCAACTCTAAATATGTGAACACAACAATGCTTTATGTAAAAGTGGTAACCCCACTTGAGCTTAAACGATGAGTATGACCTATGATCAAGTGTTCTCACTTGACTCCTAAGTCAATATACTCATATATAGATGACCTAGTCATCGCAAATTGCTTTATAGATGCTAGAATTGGTTGTGCATGCCTTGTCACATATTTCATTTGCCATCTTATTGTGTGAGCATGCTGGTTGCATATTTTACTCATTCGAGGACATCCACTTGTTGTTTTGATTGTTTGGTTTTATTTTCTTTTGCCAAGTGGATGGACAAGAATGCCTAAGAACCTCCTCTAGCTATCTATGCTTTTCTCGTCTCACTCTATTCATGCTGCATCACAAAATTTGATCAAGTCAGATTCGAACCACTCTGTGTGAGGAGCGCTCGGAGTCCCCGATTCGTCATAGACTTAAACTTCCAAAACCTCTTTATGATTCTCGGTCTGACCGATACCCCACTATCGGTCCTACCGAGATCATTAAGTTGATCTAGGTTTTCGATCTCGGTGCAACCGATTTGAACCTTTCGGTCACACCGAGTTTCAGTAACTGCCTGCAGTTATGAATCTCGGTGCCACCGAGATGTTCCACTCGGTCACACCGACAGTGTCGGGCTATATATAGTCACGGGCAAAATTTTGGAAATTTCTCCGAACCCCTTCGCCCGCGCCATAGCCTGCTCTGCCTACGTGGTCTCCGGATCGTCTCCTCGCCGCCAGCCGCCTCCAGTCGCTGGTCTCCGTCGCCGTCAACGGGAATTCTGCCCCGCCGTTGCCGCCGTAGCGAGTCTCCGCCGAACTAGGGTATGGACTCAATCTTTCTGCTATTCTCCAATCCAATTCTCAGCACATTGTGATCATCATGACTCTTGCCACGATTGAAACACTCCTATCCAGTCAATGCGCCCGTAGATTAGCTTTGATTCGAAAATTTTAGGGTTAGGTTTCCGCCGAAACCATCTCGGACCCACCGAGTTGAAAAACCCGGTCCCACCGATTTGGCTTATGCCATTGCACAAGTGAGACTCGGTCTGACCGAGAATTACTTATCGGTGTGACCGATTTTGGAACTCTGTGAAACCCTAGCAGTCTCGGTGCCACCGAACTGTGACTCGGTCCAATCGAGTTCACCAGTTCAGGTGCCAAAACTGCTTCGGTATCACCGAGTTTAAAAATCGGTAGATCCGAGATGATTTCAGTGGGAAACTAAAACTAAGTTTTTGGATCATTCTTTTGCAAAAATCTCTACATTTTGTGATGCTCATCCACTCTATCTCATCTATAACCTATTCACAGGGTCAGCAGTCAGAGTTTGCAGCATGTTTGATCAAAGTGATAGCCAGAACATGTCAGAGCAGCAGGTGCACATGAGTGAGGGCACTAGTCCCTCAAGTTCTTCAGATGAGGGCAGCAGGAGCACCCCTAGCAACTTGCCAAAAGCTGCCACTAGACAAAGGAAGAAGAGGACTTTAGATTCTGAAGATGAAGACTATGTGGCAGAGGAAGAGGCCACTTCCAAGAGAGTTGAGCCAGCTCAAGGCACGAAGCCAGGTCTAAAGATCAAAAATCCAGCAGGCAGGCAGCCTATGTCAAAGGCTAGAGCCTCAACTGAGAAGCCCACTCCCAAAGAGCCAGTTGCTGCTGAGGGAAAGAAGAGGAAGGAAAGGGTCAAGAAGACCGTAGCCAGAGTGCTAGGAAAGGCTTCCATCATGGAAGAGGAAGAGGAAGAAGAGGTAGCTGCACCAGCACCTAAGGCACCCAAGCTAATGGGTGATGCCATAAAATTAGGGGCTACTGCATCTAAGCCCAAAGCTGCCTCCAAGCCCAAGTCTGCACCAAAGAGGAATACAAGGAGCATACCTGCAGCTGAGAAGAACAAGGCCCCAGTGCCTGAGACTATTGCTGAAGAAGAGGATGAAGAGCATGTTCTGAGAAAGCTCAAGCCCAAGATCCCAGACCACAACGATGCTCATCCTGTGGCTGAGGACATGAAGCTCAGGAGAGACTCAGGGCTCAGGAAGTGGAGAGAAGCAGATCCGTATGCTTCAAGGAGGAGAACTGCTGTTGACTACAGATTTCACACCAAGGAACAGCAGGACTTCTATGAGACAGTGCTGCTAGACAAGAAGCCTATTGTTTGTGACATGAGATGGGTCGACTGGACCTACATGCAGGAAAATGAGGAACACTACCCTGGAGTGTATGACAGCTTCATAGCTTGTGGAGTAGCTGACTTTGTTGGGCAGAAGCTCACAAAGTGGAATGAGGATCTTATAATGCAGTTCTACTCCACAGCACATTTTTATCCAGATGGGAGGATCACTTGGATGTCTGAGGGTACGAGGTACCAATCTACAGTTGCTGAATGGGCTCAGTTGATCAATGCCCCAGAGGAGCAAGCAGACGACTTGGATATCTATGCCAAGAAGAAAATGGACCACAACTCCATGTCCAATATGTACAAGGAAATTCCAAACGAAGCTCTTGACACCTTCAAGTTTGGCTCAGTGCATTATCTTCTGTCAGGGCTGCCAACTATCAATTGGATCTTCAGGCACACCTTATTGCCCAAGTCAGGTGATCACAAGATGATCAGAGGCCATGCGATCAACTTGCTACATGTCTTTGATGTGCCTCAGAAGTTCAAGGTGATGAGCCTCATAGTGGAAACTATCAAAAGGACTGCAGCAGATCAGAAGAGGAGTTGCGGATATGCCCCTCAAATTCAGGAGCTCATCAACTCTAAGATGGGCACGGGCATATATTTATTGGACAAGGAACACCTGCCCATCCGTCCAGATTTTGAGGATAATCAAGTTGTCATGACTGAGAATGAGCCATCGTCTGCCCAAGCACAAGCAAAGAAGGAGAAGGCAAGGAAGGAGAAAGCTGCCAAGATGCCAACTCAAGAGGAGGCATCTGAGTATTTCTTGAAAACTAAACAAGAGCAGCTAGGTTACTTGATTGCATCCACACTGAGGATTGAGAAAGGACTAGCCACCCTCACTCAGAATCAGCAGAGCTTAGAGAGGATCATGGAACAAAAGTTCTATGACTTGGATGTCAAAGTAACAGAGATTCAATCTGCAGTGGAGCAGCTCCAGGATGACATTCAGGAGAGGAGAGGCAGGACTACCACTCATGCCTTTGCCAGAGTGCCACGAGGCCTGAGGTCATCTGCCGTGCCAGTTGTTGACACCAGAGCCACCACTTCAGCACCAGCTACAGCCTCAGTTCCACCAGCTCCAGCATCTACTTCAGCTCCAACTCCAGCGTCTACTTCAGTGTCTACAGAAGCCTTCGTCCTTGGAGTGATCCGGACTCCACCACCACCTGAAGATCAAGCCTGAGCGTCGATCTAGCACTTTGCATTTTCTAGGAACTTTTTGGTAACTTGTTGCCAAAGGGGGAGAAAAATGTATAGATCATAGGCTTCGAGAGAGAGAGTGTTGCTTTTCTCTCTTGCTTTATTTGGTGGTTTTTCAAACTTGTTTTCTTTTGAGTGCTTGAGATACTATGCTTGTGAGACATTGATGATCATGTGTTTGATCATAAGCTACACTTAATGTTTGCTTAATGCTATTATCCTATCTATCTTATGTGATCATTCACTATTCTTGGTGATGAGTGCATGTATTTCACTCTTATCATTTTAAGCGCTCCACCAAGATGTATGTGACATGGAAGAGTAACCCATGACTCTAACTCCTTGTGCATTTGCAGTCCAAAGCAAATTTTAAATATGCACAAATTTAGGGGGAGCTCTTACTTATCACATACTTCTCAAAGCAACGATATATTTCATGCTTATTATCATTTGTCGAAGCTTTGATCTATATGTTGTCATCAATTACCAAAAAGGGGGAGATTGAAAGTGCAACTATCCCTAGGTGGTTTTGGTAATTCCTACAAGATATAGCTCATTGAGCTAATGCTACTCCAAGATGATTATTTCAGGAAAGCTCAATGATTGGCATGGCATGGATGTGAAAGTGGAACCCTCAAAATGCTAAGGACAAAGGATTGGCTCAAGCTCAAAAGCTCAAGACTCTTCATTTTATATTTTAGTGATCCAAGATCACATTGAGTCTTTAGGAAAAGCCAATACTATCAAGGAGGGATGAGGTGTTGCTTAATGAGCCTCTTGCTTCATGTGCTTAGTGATATGCTCCAAAACCCTCAACTACTTTCCCATATCCACATATGACCTAAACCCTAAGCCAAACTCGGTCCTACCGATTCTTCCTATCCGGCGCCTCCGAGTTTCATTTGTAATAAGCCACTGCCAAACCCTAGCAATTCGGTCCTACCGATAGGGATCTCGGTCTCACCGAGATGGGGTTGCAAACTCTCTGTTTCCCTTTCGTAACTTTTCGGTCTCACCGAAAGAGCGAATCGGTCCCACCGAGATTGCAATGTAAATTCAGTGTTTCCCCTTTGTAACTTTTCGGTCGCACCAAAAGAGCAAATGGGTCCCACCGAGTTTGCCTGACCAACTCTCTGGTTAGCTAATTACCAAATTCGGTCTCACCGAGTTCGTGTAATCGGTCTCACCAAGAGTACGTTATGCCCAAACACTAACCATATCGGTCCTACCGAGTTGCATGTCAGTCCCACCGAAAATCTCTAACGGTCACTAGGTTTACATTTTCGGTCCGACCGAGTTTGTTGATTCGGTCCCACCGAGATTGGAAAACTGTGTGTAACGGTTGGATTTTGTGTGGAGGCTATATATACCCCTCCACCTCCTCTTCATTCGAGGAGAGAGCTATCAGAACACATACACCATTCCAACTCATATGTTCTGAGAGAGAACCACCTACTCATGTGTTGAGACCAAGACATTCCATTCCTACCATATGAATCTTGATCTCTAGCCTCTCCAAGTTGCTTTCTACTCAAATCTTCTTTCCACCAAATCCAAATCCTATGAGAGAGAGTTGAGTGTTGGGGAGACTATCATTTGAAGCACAAGAGCAAGGAGTTCATTACCTACACACCATTTGTTACTTCTTGGAGAGTGGTGTCTCCTAGATTGGCTAGGTTTCACTTGGGAGCCTCCGACAAGATTGTGGAGTTGAACCAAGGAGTTTGTAAGGGCAAGGAGATCGCCTACTTCGTGAAGATCTACCGCTAGTGAGGCAAGTCCTGTGTGGGCGATGGCCATGGTGGGATAGACAAGGTTGCTTCTTGGTGGACCCTTTGTGGGTGGTTGCTTCTTCGTGGACCCTTTGTGGGTGGAGCCCTGTGTGCACTCGCGCAACCGTTACCCTTGGGTGGAGCCCTGTGTGGACTCGCGCAACCGTTACCCTTTGTGGGTTGAAGTCTCCATCAACGTGGATGTAGGATAGCACCACCTATCCGAACCACGGGAAAAACATCCGTGTCTCCAATTGCGTTTGAATTCTCCAAACCCTTCCCTTTACATTCTTGCAAGTTGCATGCTTTACTTTCCGCTGCCAATATACTCTTTGCATGCTTGCTTGAATTGTGTGATGATTGCTTGACTTGTCCTAAAATAGCTAAAATCTGCCAAGAACTAAAATTGGGAAAAGGTTAAGTTTTTATTTGGTCAAGTAGTCTAATCACCCCCCTCTAGACATACTTTCGATCCTACACTCCGTCGGCAGTTCCAAGCGTGGATGAGCGCACTTGGCATTCATCATGACCCATTTGGCCCTGATGTTGTCGACCCTTTTCCCACTGTATGAGATCAAGTTGGCCTGGCCGACTGCGATGAAGTTGGCACACCCGGAGATGTGGCCACCGGTGACGCGGAGGAAGAAGAAGTGGCGCGGCAGTGCCACGGACGGCATCACGCCCAGGTACGCCTCACAGTAATATGCGAAGATAGACAGAAGAAGAACGGAATTGGGATGGAGATGCAGCGCTTGCAACCCGAAGTGGTTGAGAACCTTGAAGAAGAAGTCAGAGAACTGGGGAACCAACCCGGCCGTGTTGCTACTCGTGAAGAAAGGGAAGAAGGTGCTTCCCTCAGGCTCCGGCTCGTCAGAGGCAAGTCGGAGCTCCGTATACCCCCTCTCGTTGCTCTCCCCCGCCGTCAACAAGCGCATGGCGGCTAGGCTCTTCTCTGTAACAGTGGGCGTGTCAAGGGCTAGCTCGTACCAGGCCGGCGCCGAGGAGGACTTGACCTTGCGCGGCGCCATTGGACGCGGATGTGGATCAAAGTCGAATTAGATCTGGAAGTTTCAGCAACATGGAGCGAGAAAGGGGATCTAGAGCAAGACGAGGAAGAAGCAATGAAGGCAAGCACTATGTGCGCCAGCCTTTTTGTCAAGTCGGGCAGTTGCCAAGGCAGCATGGGGAAGCGGAGACGCCCACGTCCAATCAACCACCATGCGGCAACTGAGGCCGCAGGCCTTTGGGGCCCGCGGTGCTCCACGCTTGACCCTTAGGCTTCGCCTCGAAGCCAAGCCCGAGCACGCCTTGGGCCCGGGGGCTACTATCGGCGTTCTGGGAACGGGGGTCCCTAGACTTGCCTGCCTGTGGCCCACGGCGTGGCTGGGCTAGCAGGTTCGTACGGCCCATCTTCATCAACAAGACATTCAAGACCCTCGCAAGGGGCCAAGCCATGACGATCGAGACCAGGCGGGCGCCAGCACGCGCAGCGTCCTTGTTTCCTCTTTGGTGCTAAGGGGGCAAGCGCAGGCACGGAGTACCGAGGCATCAAGCAAAGGTTTCCATATTGGTGCAACGAGACCAGGACCAGAAGGACGGCAAGACGAAGGCCATCATGGAGCCCAAGACGGCGTCATCACTAGAGCCTTTTGCAGGCAAAGACCACCTTTTGTCAGGATAGCTTGTACTAGCTGTCCCCTTTCAAATTGGCCATTTTTGGCATCCCTTCCCACTCAATATTTGGGGAGAGGACCAGGGCCTATATAAGTAGAACTAGCCACCACCATGAGCGTCATGAGATCGACACCATCACAAGTAGGCAGCTGATTCCGATCCACGCACACAAGCTCACCAAACACAAGAACACCTCGACCTCAGGAGGCTGTTCTTCCTCTTGTACTGTTCATCATTAGCTCAAGAGGCAATCCACCACCACCACACTGGAGTAGGGTATTACACCAAAATGGTGGCCCGAACCAGTATATATCTTGTGTCTTTCCGTGTTGAGATTTCTTCGTGTTCGTTTGCGAGATCTTAGAGAGCTAGGGCGTGGATCGATAGGGAGAAAACCTTCACGCGCACCCCACTGTTCGAACCTCAAGGGTCTGCCGGAACCCCAGATCCTACATGGCCATCTGAGTAAAGGGCAATATGGCAGAGTGAGTGCTTTGGAGACAGTAAAGCTTATCTGGGACAGGATGTCCAAGGTTAATGAAGGAGTCTCGACACATCGTTACTCTCAAGTAGATGTTCTTCACAATCTCTTCAACCGCTTCAAAAGACTCGACAATGAAAATGTTCAAAAAACCTTCGATCGCCTCACTGACATTTCAAATGAGCTTCAAGCACTTGGTGCCAGTGACATCACTGACCACGAGGTGGTGAATAAATTGCTTCGATCGCTTGATTCCTCATTTGACACCCTTGCACTGATGATACAAGAACATGGAGACTACAAGTCACTTGATCTCACTGATATCCTTGAGAGGCTAAACACTCATGACTTCCAGCTTGCTCAGAAGAGAGATCTCTATGGACCGAGCTATGACAGATCACGTGCTCTGAAGGCCAAGGCTGTGTCTGAATCTGAAGGTGAGGATTCTGGTAGCAGCCTTGGTGATCCTAAAGAACTGAGCCAAGAGATAGCAATGCTCGTGAGGAAATTCCAGAAGTTCTCAAGACGTGGTCGCTTCGGAAAATCCTCAAGAAGTGATGACATAAGATTAGATTCCTCATCCCATGATTACAAGAAGAGACTTTTTCACAAATGCAAGAAACACGGTCACTACATTCAAGATTGTCCTTAGTGGGAAAAGGAATAAAAAAAGAAGAAGTACAAGGACTACAGTTCTGATGATTCAAAGAAGAAGAAGAAATCTTCAAAGTCCTCTTCATCAAAACCTTCAAGGTCTTCATCTCACAAGAAGAGCAGCTCCAAGAAGGCTCGGGCATTCATTGGCAAGGAAATGGACTCTGAGGCTGAATCTGAGGAAAATGAGGAAGAGGAGGCATCTTAGGAGTCAGACTCTGGTGTGGCGAGCCTAGCCCTCGCTATTGCGTTCGTTAGCAAGTCCGTCTTCAACCCTTAGGAAAATGACCTCCCCAACACTGCTGACAACGGCGACGATGACTACGCTCCCACCTATTGCTTCATGGCAAAAGGTGCAAAGGTACTCAAATATCCCTCCTCTGAATCAAGTGATGATGAATCTGATGAAAATCTCAAGCCTAGCTATTCTAAAGTTGCTAAGATTGCTGTGAAACAACAAAAGGCTCTTGAAAATGTTCAAAATATGCTAGACAAAAGCGATGATATGTTGGGTGAAGAAATGGATCGCACTAAAACTTTGACTGGAAATCTTTAGAGACTTCAGACCAAGTTTGACAACCTTTGGAGTCATCATAACACTCTCTTATCTTATCATGACAAGCTTTCTTATGAATTTCTTCAAAGAAAGCAAGATCTTGAGAAGCTAAGGGTGAGTTATGAAGATCTTCAGAAGGAGCGTGATTCGTTGAACGTTGCTTCTGAAGAATTTATTCCTCCATGTTTGAAGTGCATTGAATGTGAATCTGCTAATTCTTCACCTGAAAGTTCAAATGCTTCTATTGCTACAAATTCTTCAACTATCTTTGCTATCACTAATTCCTCATCTGAGGATGCTGCTAGTATCACTGACCATTCAGGGCTGAAGGAATTGTATGTGACAGGCATGTACAAAAGCCTCAAAGGGCATTAGGCACTTTGTGATGTGCTTAAAAAGCAGATCCTCAACAGGAACCTTAGGAAAGAGGGTATTGCCTTTGAGAGGAAACTCAATGCTGATGGGACCTACTAGAAACCTGAGCAGTATCCCAAAACCTCATGGGTCATTGCAAAGGGACCTTCAGTGGATCCATCTACCTTATCTGGCTTTACATGTGAATCTTCATATTCTTCTGATGAGTCATTTGACTCCAATTATAAACTATTCAAAAATCAGAATGGTGAAGTTTTTGCTAGATATGTTGGCACTAACTACAGGAACGGTCCCCCTATGAAGAAAATATGGGTTCCTAAAAGGTGCCTTGAATGTCTTCAGGTGAATGCCATCATGACACCACCTGTGAAGAATAGGAACCCCAGATCAAATTCTTCACATGGACCAAAGTCTTCATATGGATCCAAGTCCTCATATGGACCGAATTCCTCACATGGATCAAATTCTTCATATGAACATCATCGTGCTAACCCTTCTATTTCACAGGGAAGATCTAAGGGTATGAATATGTGCATTATTCTTCAAATCATTATGTTCATAAGTCTTCGAAGAATTTCTCTGCATATTCATATGCTTACTCTAACCCCTCTCCTGTGAAACAAAGTGGATTGGCTTCAATGCCACCTTTCTCATATGGAGCTCGCAGAATGATGAACTCTTTGCCACCCCTACAGATGTGGGTGGTGAAGAAAAAGAACTAATCTCTTGTGCAGGGTAAGGTCTCTAGACAAACTTAAACGTCTGAAGAATTTGCTGGAGACTTGAATATTCTTGAAAGGACGCAAGCTAATCATGAAGAAATGGATTTTTATTTCACACGTCCTAATACTGCTTTAACTGTTCTCTTACCTGATGAAATTAATGTCATATTCTTCACTGATGAAGAATATGAGTTCGTAAGATGCACTAATTCATCTGCAGGATGATCAACCCAAAGCCACTGAGTGGGTCCTCGACGGTGGATGTACAAATCACATGACTGGTGATAGGAACTTATTGATGGACACTGCTTTATCACCATCACATCTGAAGCATATCACCTACACTAACAAAGGCAAAAGCAAGGCATTGGGTCTAGGTAAGGTTGCAATCTCAAAGGATCGACACATGGACAAAGCCATGCTTGTCGAGTCCTTAGGGTTCAACCTCATGTCTGTCTCAATGCTTTGTGATCTTGATATGGTTGTTGTCTTTGGCAAGTATCGTTGTGTTGTGATCATGGAAGCTGACAATTCCAAAGTCTTCAATGGCTTTAGGAGAGGAGATTTGTATATTGTTGATTTCTCTAAAGGACCACAACCTGCTACATGTCTACTTGCAAAAGCTTCAGAAGGCTGGCTATGGCATCGATGACTTGGTCATGCTGGCATGAGGAACTTGCACACGCTCGCGAAGAAGAAGCATGTCATTGGCATCGAGGGTGAATTCCTCAATGACCATATGTGCGGAGCTTTTGAAGCTGGGAAAATGACCAAGGCCAAGCATCCCTCAAAGACCATCATGACTACCACTCGTCCATTTGAATTGCTTCACATGGATCTCTTTGGCCCTACTCATTATGCCACATTTACTAATGCTCCATCTTTATATGACTTTGTCATTGTTGATGACTATTCTCATTATACATGGGTGCATATCATCACTTACTAAACTGAAGTGCATGAGTCTTCAAACGATTTTCCTGGAGGGCTTCAACCAACTTTGGTGTGAAGATCAAGCGCATCAGAAGTGACAATGGAACTGAGTTCAAGAATACTGGTCTTGATGATTATCTTGATGAACTTGGTATTACTCATGAGTTATCTGCTCCTTATACTACTCGGCAGAATGGCGTCGTGGAGTGCAAGAACAGGACTCTTGTTGAGATGGATCGCACTATGCTTGATGAGTACAAGACGCCTCCTTGCTTCTGGCCTGAGGCAATTGATACTGCGTGCCACATCATCAACATGGTATATCTTCACAAATTCTTCAGAAAGAACTCCTCACTGACAAGAAACTCAATGTGAGTTATTTCAAAGTCTTTGGTGCTAAATATTGGATTAGAGATCCTCATCACAATTCTAAATTTGCACCAAAAGCACATGAAGATTTTATGCTTGGTTATGGAAAGGACTCGCACACTTACAGAGTCTTCAACACCTATCACCGCAAGGTTGTTGAAGCTATAGATGTGCGGTTCGATGAAACTAATGGCTCGCAAAGAGAGCACCTACCTCCTATTCTAGATGAAATACCACCCGAGGAATCCATTAAGTTCAAGGCTACTGAGGATGTCATTCCTAGCGAAGAATCTGCTAAAGAAGTTATTCCAGAACATGAAGAACATCATGCTGGTGCACCTGAAGAAAATGGCTCTAAAGAAAATGCTGGGCAAATTCCTCATCGTCAACCAGCTCATCCTCGCGTTGCTAATGAAGTGCAAATTGAGAGAATCATCAACGCCATCAAAGCACCAGGCCCTCTCACACGCTCAAAAGCTTCTCATTTGTCTACCTTTTGTGGGCACTTTGTTTTCGTCTCTATCACAGAGCCCACTAAGGTAGATGGAGCATTTCTGGAGCCTGAGTGGATTCACGCTATGCAAGAAGAATTACATCAATTCAAGCTCAACAATGTGTGGAAACTTGTCAAGCGACCAGACCCTTGCAAGAACAATATCATCGGCACAAAATGGATCTACCGCAACAAGCAAGATGAAAATGGCCTTGTGGTGAGGAAGAAGGCATGGCTTGTAGCTCAAGGCTACACACAGGTTGAAGGAATTGATTTCGATGAAACTTTTGCACCTGTTGCTAGACTTGAAGCTATTCGCATATTACTTGCTTATGCTAGCCATCACAATATCATCTTATATCAAATGGATGTGAAAAGTGCATTCCTCAATGGTATGCTTGAGGAAGAGGTATATGTTGCTCAACCCCCAGGTTTTGAAGATCCAAAGCATCCTGACAAAGTCTTCAGACTCAATAAGGCCCTCTATGGCCTCAAGCAGGCCCCTCGGGCAGGGTATGATACTTTGAAGGAATTCCTCATGAAGAAAGGCTTCAATCCCGGATCAGTTGACCCAACTCATTTCACCAAAACTTATGATGATGAATTATTTGTGTGCCAAATATATGCTGATGATATCATCTTTGGTTGTACTGACCAACGTTACAGTGATGAATTTGCCTATATGATGAGTGAAGAATATCAAATTTCTATGATGGGAGAATTTAATTTCTTCTAAGGTCTTCAAATTTGTCAACAACGAAACGACATCTTCATCTCTCGGGAGAAATGCCTCAAGGATGTATTGAGGAAATATAGCATGCAACATTGCAAAGGCGTCAAAATCCCTATGCCCACAAATGGCCATCTATGCATTGATGAAAATGATATTGACTTCGATCAAAAGGTATACCGCTCCATGATTGGTTCTTTATTGTATTTATGTGCATGTAGGCCAGATATTATTCTTAGTGTTTGCATGTGTGCCCGTTTTCAAGCTACACCGAAGGAATCACACCATAAGGGTGTGAAGCATAATCTTTTATATCTAGCTCACACTCCAACACTTGGATTATGGTATCCCAAGGGCTCAAATTTTGATCTCATTTGATATTCAGACTGTGACTATGCTAGTGATCGTGTGGACCGCAAGTCAACATCAGGCACATGCCATTTCCTCGGACGCTCCTTGGTCTATTGGTCTTCGAAGAAATAGAACTACGTATCACTTTCAACTGCTGAAGCTGAGTACATTGCTGCTAGTTCGGGATGTGCTCAATTCCTATGGATGAAGCAAACTCTCAAGGACTACGGCATCAACATGAAGAATGTGCCACTCTATTGTGACAATGAGAGTGCCATCAAGATTGCTCATAACCTATTTCAACACTCGAAGACAAAGCACATTCAGATTCTTCATCATTTTCTTCGTGATCATGTGTTGAAGGGCGGCATCTCCATCGAGCATGTGAAGACTGAAGAACAACTAGCCGATATCTTCACAAAGCCCTTGGATGAGAGGAGATTTAGCAAGTTACTATGTGAGCTAAATATCTTAGAATCTTCGAATGTCCTTTGAAAAGGACACACATCCTAACACTTATGCCAAATTGATGACTGAGAATATATATATATAGACACACACACACACTAGTACAAATGCCCGTGCGTTGCACCGGGCAAAAAAAAGAGGCACAACCTACTTAAGATCGCCAATATGATGTTAATACGCCAGTAGTTTATTGTGCCTCTATTGTGATCCTCTTTCCAACCAACATAAACCAATATTGTTTTTTTAGAAAAGGGGATGCAACAACCAGATAAAGAAATCATATACTCCCTCCATCCGGAAATAAGTGATGTTGTTTTAGTTCAATTTTGAATTAAAACAGCGTCACTTATTTCCGGGAGGAGGGAGTAATAATTAATGGTCTGTACATTATTGCACTTTGAATCCAATCGAACAGAGGTGCATTATGGTATTTAAACTTATTTTCATGCTTATACTCATAGACCAGAGTCTGCAATCTTATGTACTGAAAGGAGAATCAAAAGAGGAGAACAATGTATTTCGAGAGCTCTTAGATCCTTGATGACAAATTCTTATTGTTTCTGATAAACTTGTGTTCTCCAATTTTAGTCCAGCACTCTGAACTATCTCATCATACAATTTTGATAAACGATACAAAGTGTTTTCGCTTTCGAATATGCTTGGAGATGGAAACTATTTGTTGCTATTTAAAAAGAATGTTAGTTGGTTATGTACTGCTAAAGCGGTAGCACATAATAACTCAACCACAAGAATTTTAGTTGGTTATGTACATATGCCCGTGCGTTGCAACGGGAGATGGAAACACTATTTTGGAATGGATCTACGCTCAAACACATACTATTATCATACTGAGGCTCATTGATCTGAACTCGTAAGGAAGAGCCTAACAAAATGAATTGGAAAGTTCATGTCAGAACGACATTCTGATGGCCGCATCAAACATTGATCGAGACGCATGTGCTTCACTGAAGAACGGATGTCAATTTTCATGAAGCAGGCTTAGCCAAATCATGGAGATATGCACGCGTCATAGCTCGGGGCCTAACTGCTTTTGGACTGGGCGAACAAACTGGTGTCGGTTGAGGTCATGACCATTGCCTTTACCATCTGTTTCTTTGGATCTTGTGCGACCTTGAGGCGGATGAGTATGGTAGCTGGGGCGGTAGAGATAATCTTGTATCATGCACGATAAAGTTGTTGCTAAGCTCATCCCTTGTCAAGGTAGAAGGTGAGGTTATACCATTTATACTTGATTTCCACCTCAGGGTCACTGTCAGGTGCGAGCAAGGGTGATGGTCGCAAAGTAGGCCTTGTGCCCGTGCCAGTCGCCACATTCGACTATGCAATTTTTATGGTGCCCCAAGGAAGAATGCTTGATCAATGTTGTCAAGATCTTGCTATCGCAGGACCAGGGCAGTATGTTTCTCGAGTCATCGACAATGACACGTGAGCATGTGGATTAAGGCAATTTGAAGTATTTATTGACCTTTGACAAATTAGTTATATTTGAAATACAAAATAATCTAACAATTCGTCTCTCTTTTGCTTGGAGATGTTTTTGATTCCTATAGTGTAGAGTTGTACGATATGTCAATCATGATAGAAAATAGAAACTGAAAGGCAAACTCTGTCGAAAAGAAATGGACGGGTGTTTGTTTGGATAACTCAACAAATTGAAGAAGTCGCTTGCATGTTTATCTCTCACAGAGCACGCGTCAGAACCTGACATCGCCTCGATTGCCCTTGATTGCCTCGCCTATAAGCTTTCAACACATGTCCCTACTCCCTACTACGTGTTGCATAGTACACCATCTCATGACGGAGGATTCACACAAACTCCATATCTCCACAGCACAACACAGCCTGACTGCACGGACATGCCAGTGACAAGCGAAAGTACACATCCATGCGCATGGCAAAGAGCGGCTAGCACCAAGGAGTTATGTCGCGCCAGCCAGCCGCGGTGGTGTCCCATAGAAGGTCCTGCACCAGCGAGGTGACTGCCTGATGTACAGGCTCGGGACGATGATGCTAATGGGGTTCTGCATGCATTATCGGTGCCATCAGCTATCTAGTGCTCTATCAGAATCCAGAAGGCAAGGCCCAGTACTATGGCCACAGAGGTCGCCGACATGGACATCAGACACGGCAGCAACCCAGTGGAGGTCGCGAGGTGGCCGACTGCCACACAGGGCTGGGACGATGACGCTAATGGGGTTCTGCATGCATTATCGGTGCCATCAGCTATCTAGTGCTCTATCAGAATCCAGAAGGCAAGGCCCAGTACTATGGCCACAGAGGTCGCCGACATGGACATCAGACACGGCAGCAACCCAGTGGAGGTCGTGAGGTGGCCGACTGCCGCATAGGGCTGGGACGATGGCGTTGATGGGGTTCGACATCATAGTCGTTATCGGCTATTTGGTGATGTACAAGAAGGTGAGGCCCAGACCTGTGCCATGGAGGTTGCCAAGGTCGCTGTCGGGCGTGGCGACCCTGCTGTCGGCCCCCTGGCCTTCTACCTGAAAGGGCCTTGCTACAAGTGCCCTCCTGTAACCGCACGCGCTCCTACCAAGATTAGATGATCCAATCTATGTCTCGGATTTTTGTATGGACGCAAGGAGTACAATGTAATTCCGAATTTCCTTGCAGGGACCTTATACAACCCTAGCTTCCCGCCTCCTGATGGCACATCCATGCCTTCTTCGCCGGCAAGGTTAGGCATGTTCCCCTCTGGCGTGTTAATTGGTCTCTGGTGAGTCATTGTCGCCACCGATGATTGATTTCTTGTGAAGTGGGGATGCAAAATTAAGCAGGCGAATATGTATATGATGGTGCAGGAGGAGGGCCCATGACCCGGTGATGCTGACGGTCGGCCAACTCAGTGCCTCCATGCTCATCGTCGAGCTCCACGACATATTATCGTGTGCCTATCCATGTTAGGTCGCCGAGATGGGCTGGAATGAGCGGCTTGATGTGCCTAGTGCTCGCGGTCTGGCAGCACGACACGATGTGTCACGGGTTGATGGAAGTCAATCCCACCAGATCGACGGCATAGGCCTACAGGCTCGGAAGAAGTAGAAGAGGAGACTTGGTTGCGGCTGTATTTATTGGAGGAGGGTTGTGCGTGGCTGGTTGTGTTTGTGTCCTTCACGGCAAGTCATGGCAGCATATTGTATTGGGACTTTTTACATGAGTGGCTTCAGGCGCACGATCGATAATATAAGGTATATACGAACAGGGCGCACGATCGATAATATAAGGTATATACGAACAGACGAAAAAACGGACGAAGCTTGCTTCTTTCTCTTCGGTAGCCTTGTTGATCCGGTTTTGCCTGGGCTGAGTTTGGTGGGCTGAGGCCAGACGGATCAGGGAGAAGTCCATCTGACTTAAAACAACAACGACCTATGGAAATTTTGACGACAACCGAAACTACACACGGTTCTCCGAATTAGTACCACCTCGTGTATATGTTTTAAATTCAAACTGAAAGCGTAAATTCACGGGAAGAAACGTATTGTGATGGTGAACCCACGGAGTCAATTCGTGCTTTATTATTAGAGAAAAGATATATATATATATATATATATTTATGTCCTCTACATGTCACACCTCGGACACACCCATCGGTGGTCGTTACTCCTGGTGGGATCTAGACTAGCCCCATAGATCAATATTAGTCTTCTCTGCGCACTTTGTCCTCACTCATGCGCACCCGGGAGCAACTTCCCGGTCGGTCACCCATTCTGAAATTACTCCAAGCCGAGCACGCTTAACTTTGGAGTTCTCTCCGAATGGGCCTCCAGAAAAGAAGGAATTCCTTATTGATATGAGTAGTCTATCATCCCTAATAAGCCAGGCTATCACATACACCCCCACTCAAAGGAACCGATGTCCTCGTCGGGCCAAAGGAACGTTCCCTCTTAGCACATACGTCTGTGCATCCAGTCCAGCACATGTGCCATGCCGTGTGCCATGACGGGTCACAAACGTCATGCACAACATGACCACACACCTGTCCACAAACATCCGTGTAACCATGAGGGTCGGCTCTGATACCAACTTGTCACGCCCCAGACACACCCGCGAATGGTCGTTACTCTTGGCGGGATCTAGACTAGCCCCACAGATCAATACTAGTCTTTTCTGCGTACTTTGTCCTCACTCGTGCGCACCTGGGAGAAACTTCCCGGTCGGTCACCCATCCTGAAATTAGTCCAAGCTGAGCACGCTTTACTTTGGAGTTCTGTCCGAATGGGCTTCCGGAAAAGAAGGAATTCCTTATTGATATGAGTAGTCTATCATCCCTAATAAGCCAGGCTATCACACTACAACATTCACTTATTGCTATTTCTTCAAGTTGCCTTTACTGCTAAGTGAATGTGATCGGACCCTTCCCCCTCTATGCTACACTCAACCCAGTCTATTCACAAATTCTTCATATGCGTTCTATTTGAAACCCGTTCAAAATCTTCACTGTGTCCTTGTCAGCTGAAGAATTTGCGAAAGAAACACTAAAACTTTCTAATCTAAATTTTCGCCTTTTTGCCGCCCAAACCGTTCCACATCCCACGATAAGACTTATCTATTCACCCACGATCTCACATGATCGCCACCGCTCTGTATGTGGGTGACACATGTCGCTAGGATGAGAAGGGTCAGGGGCACGTTCGTCCATTTTCCTCGGGCGAACGGTTTTTCACCTCGACTATATATACCCCTCACCCTCCTCAGACTGTTTTTACTCCGCTCAACCTCACTCCCTCGCTCAAGCTCTCAAACCTAGCGCCGCCTCTACTTCCATCATCGCCAGTGAGGAAGAGCTTTGTTGCCTCAACCTCGTCGTCGTCGTACTCACGCCGGCCGCGGATTTCTTCACTCCGCCGCCGCCATATCTGTCTTGCTCTGCCAAGTTAGGGCGTGGAAGATCTGGCTGACGAACTTCCAATCTACATTCCCAGTTCGTTGTGTTCTTCATCAAGGGTAATTAAAAGTTACTTTTACCGCCCTTGTTGATTCTGATGATTTCCACA
Organism: Triticum urartu; assembly: GCF_056163025.1. NCBI lineage: Eukaryota > Viridiplantae > Streptophyta > Magnoliopsida > Poales > Poaceae > Triticum > Triticum urartu. The sequence goes on along the minus strand of NC_141879.1, from coordinate 493,777,988 downwards.
AATCTTCAAAAGGTGTTTATTCTTCAATCTTCACACTCTAAACACCTCACATGAACATCTGTTCTTGATCTGTTTGTCTAAGAAACATTTTTCTTCAAGATTCCTCAATTGTGTGGATTTTCAATCTATACAACTCTGGAACCTAAGTCAAAGAACGCTTAGTGAAATTTCTCAAGACACATCTGGTCAAATTCCTCAAACTTGTTCTTTTTGCAAAAAAAATTGAGAACACATATGACCTCTCCAAATTCTTCGCACCTATACTCTGTTCACATGTACTCATGTCCGCTGCTGAATCACTAGGTTCTCATCAACTTAACTCATTTGCAGCGTTCCTCGAAGAAAAGTTGCATACCTCGTCAAAAAACTCAATTGTTCAAAATCCTCGGCTAAAGAAAATGGATGATGGGAAGAAACCTCATAAGGGAGGTAAGAGACTGGAATTCAACACTGCTTTTTAAATCCCTGAAGATATCTATGCTGGATACTGCACACCCCCTGAGGAAACAAAGAATGAGCGCAAAGTGCGCATTCAGAAAATTGAGAGGAGATGGGCACGGGAATGGAGGGAGTACAGGTATGTAACCCCAAAGTACATGAAGAAATTCACTCTTCACCCTCCTTGCCCAAGACCTCCATTGGCACCTGGCCAAGAAGCTGATCCCACTAGCCTGAAGCACGGTGAGGACTATCCTGATGAATGGGCCAAGCGTCAAGCTAAGCTGGCCAAGACGGCAAAAGAGGCAGTGAAGAAATTCAATGAAGACTCTGCTGCTGCTGCCACTGCCGAGGCCTCCGCTAGCAAGCCCAAGAAGCCCGCGCATAAGCCCAATGCCTCTGCTTCAATGCACTCATGGCCAAGCACCTCAGCAATGCCCTCACGACCCAGTTCTGCGAAGCCCTCACAACAATTTTCTCATGCTGCTCCAGCTCCTCTAAAGTCCTCTGCTCCTCTGGCAAAGTCCTCAGCACCTACGCATCTCGCCTCGTCAAAGGACCAAAGGCCTCTCAATTGCCTCAGGAGCCACTACAAGTTCTTCACCTCCTCCGCAATCCTCAACCGGCCCCACTTTGCTGAAGACAAAGGCCACTACTGGACGAGGCACTAGACCAAGTCCTCATAAGAAGAAGGTTGCCTTCCATGTGCCGTCTAGTGACGATGAAGTTGATGATGATGAACTCGAAGAAATCATCAGAGATAGACAGCAAAGGGCCACTAGAGCCAAGGGCACAAATGTGCCACTGATGTTGGATTCAAAGCTGATTCTTGACTTCATTGATCTCTGGCACAATGACCCAAACACACCTATGCCAAACTTCAAGCTCACTCCTGGCCAAAGTCACATGCTAACTGCCTTCATCAGTGAAGAAAAATGGAAATTTGAGAAGACCAGGAAGCTGAAGAAAGCTCAGTACAAGAAGGAGCGTTTTTTGAAGAAGAATCTTGTCAACATGACAACTGATGAACTTGTTGCTATACAGTCTGAGAACAAAAGTCTTAGTGATGAATTCAATGTCTACCATACAGATTGGCTTGGAGCCAAATTCAGATTTGTGAGATTGACTGAAGGATTCACCTCAAATGTTGCTGCTCCAACGCAAGGTGAATCTCCTTAGGCTGAAGCATCTGCCCAGCCAACTGAAGGTCATGCCAGCACCGCTGATGAAAATCAGGCTGCTGAAGAAACTAAAAGTACTAGGGCTGGTGAAGCTATTCCAGCCGTTGATGAAGTTGCCAGGGAAACCACTAGTGTTGCTCTTGAAGAACAAGCCAGACCAGCTGAAGCATCTGATGCTGTTCTTGAAGAAACTGAACCAATCAGGGCAACTGCATCAGTTGTGCCTGATGAAAATGAGCCAATTTCCTCTGCTCCTCCTGCACCAATGCGCAGCCCCACTCTTCCTTCTGCATCAGAAGTGAAGAAAACCAAAGCTGCAGAGAAAGCAACTGTGAAGAAAATGAAAGCATCCGCCACTTCAGAGTCTTCAGCACCTAAGAAGTCCAAGACTCTGACAAGTCCCATTGATGGTATTCCAGTTTCGAGCATGCCATCAAAGGAACTCGTTCCCTTTGGTGAGGATTATGAGATCCCAAGCGGATCTGATGAAGATGTTCCTTCTGCTGCTTCATTAGAGCAGTTGGACAAAGAAATTGATGTGGACAACATTACATCCACTCTAGTGATATCATCGCCCATGCCTCAGTTCACTACTAAAGAGGCCGGCGTTGAGGAAATGGATGAAGAAGAAGACATGGACATTGGGTGCTCCACTCCGGTGCTGAATGATGACTATTGGCACAGTCAGCACCCCAACTCACCACTGTTCACCCCACTGCAATAGATTCCTCAGTCCCCTTTCCAGACTAAAGAAATTCAAATGGGCTCTAATGAACCTCAAGCCACACCTTCCATTCATGAAGAAATTCGAGTCACTAGTGTTGATGCTGATGTTGCTCAAGAAATGAAGACCCAAGCTGCTACTAAAGCAGAAATTAAAATTCCTCAGCCTGTGGCTCCTAAGATTGTGATTCCTGGAACTGTGAAGGCATTGATTGATATTCCTCAGCCCAAGCCGAAGAATCCCTCCTCTAAAAGGTAAAAGTTCAAGGCTGATGACTTCTTGCATGAGCATGTGTTCTTCACTGATTACACTCCATATGACTCTGCTCGTCTTCAAAGGAAGCGCTTCTGGACTGTCAGCCAAGCCAACTTCTACTCTTCACTACTTTTTGGTAAGGACAAGATCTTTGACCATGAGCATATTCCTCATGTGGACATGGAATCACTGCTGTGCTTCACCCTGTCCTCAGTGTTCTTCATGACGCTGGGCTGCTAAACTTCTGCACCGACATCGTAGACTGGAATGAGGAACTAATTCTTCAGTTCTACGCCACACTGCACATCACCGACAATGCTGAAGATGTGAATTCATGGGTGCTGGATTGGATGACAGAAAACACTCACTTCAAAGCACCGGCCTATGAATTGCTTCATGCACTGCCTGTCAGTCCTCCCCTTGAAGGTGCGTAGCTCATCTACCATGAACATGAGCTATCAGATCACTATATGCAAGGTTTAATGAAGCCGCTGAAGGCTGGTCAAGCCCCTAGAACCAAATTCCTCGTGAAGAAATTGATGTATGTGCCATGGACCATCTATCGCATTCTGACCAAGACATAGAGTCCAATCGAAGGCCACGACTCTAATGGAGAAGAAGTCATTGGCATCATGAAGAATTTGCTCTTCAACATCATCCATGGTGTCCCAATCAACTACCATGATTTCTTCATGAGGACTCTGGCAAACGTTGCACTGTCACCTTTTGAGTTGAAGCCTTATGCTCCTTGGATTATGAGATTCCTCAGATCAAGGTCTTCAATGAATTACAAGGCTGACTTTTAGAATCATCTTAGTTACTTGCCGCCCATTGAAGTCTTCAAACGACCTATTTCCTCATCTGATGACAAGGACAAGGCAACTGTTGTTATTGAAGAAGGCATTCGTCCATTGGATGGTATGTTCCGCAAAGCTGCATCTTACTACACCAATGATGACTCTGCCACGCATGACTCTTCTGCCAATGCTTCAAAGAAAAATCCTCAAGGCACAACTCCAAGGGTGTTGACTAATCGTGAGCTTCTCCTCAGTCTTCACCAGAAGGTCGATCGCAATCATAAATGGGTCAAGCATCAGTTTGGTTCAATTCTTCAGAACATGACCATCACTCAGAATTCAGTGAAGAAGAACCATTACTACCTCCATGAAGTATTTGTTCGCACCTAGGATGTTCTATCTCATCTCTACGGTGAAGAAGATCTGAAGTAGATGGGCTTCAAGCAGTACTTTGACTGGTCTCATCCGCCTTCAAAGAAATTCAAGAAGGTCAAAAATTCCTCACTTGGTGGCCAACTCTTATTCTTCATTGCGCGAGACTGATGAACATGAAGATTTGGACGACACTACGGCAGGCCCTACTTCAACAACCGACCCCAAGAACATTGGCGCTCCTCCATAGACTTTGTGATGATATTCTTCAGGGGCGTTAGTCCTCACTTTTCGTCCCTTTTGGTCATCCGATGACAAAGGGGGAGAAATTTGAGTTACTCTTCAAGCGGGTCTATCTATATGGGCGTTTTTTTTGCTAAGTTACAACTCTCGTTCTTCTGAAAACTTTGTTGGATCAAGTTGTAATCTTAAATCTGATGGTGGTCTGATACTTTCGCTATGTTACTCTGCATGCTATTTCCTCATATATGTTAGTGCACGCATGCTGAATTACATCAGCCACCATATTTCATCATGCATTTCAAATTCTTCATATCATATGTTAATGCGTGTATGAATTACAAGATATAGGGGTAGATCTCCATGATTCTACTCTTCAAATGTGCATTGCTTCAAAAGCAAATTCCTCACTATGCACATCTTCAAGGAGATTTTCTTCTATATCTTGCAATCAAATTCCTCAATATTAGTATTTACACTTCATATGTTTATCCCCGTTGGAATCTTAACCTATATTGTCATCAATCACCAAAAAGGGGGTGATTGTAAGTGTATTTAGTGCCCCTTAGTGATTTTGATGTATTGAAGACTTATAGGTTAAGGGACTAATGCGTTTGTGAGTGTACACAGGTCTATAAGTCTATGAGGAGTTTGATATTTATAGAGAAAGTTGACCCCTAAAAATGAATGTCTTCAACTGAACACTTTGGCTTTTTGAAGACTTTGAAAGTGAAGAAATTGATTTGACCATGAAGACTTGATATTCATGCGAGCAATATGAAGCGTGAAGACTTATGTTTTCGTAGTTTCATTTTCTCTTTCTTGAGTCATAGGAAACACCGTACTGTTAAAGGGGTCGAGGTAAAACTAAGGAAAATTTTCCAAGTGATGCTCATCTCAAAATCCTACACCTACCAATACCTTCGAGTGAAGACATTGGAAATCTCATACAGCTCAGTCAATTTATTTAGTGACAGAGACGAAGTTCTTCTGGTCTCTGAGGAATTTGTTCAGACTAAGGAGTTAGGAATTTGCCAGTGCGGATTGCCTACAAGTGAGGAACATGATAGCCCTGAGGAATTTGGTAGCCAAATTTCCGACCGTTGCAGTGCTACGTGCCAGCTATCCTAAAATATCTACCCACCTAACGGTCATATCATTGAAGGGCATTTATGTCTTATCATGTCGGGCTAGTCCCTAGGCTATAAATAGCTGCCCTGACAACCACTAGCTGGTTGGCTGCTCCGTGAAAAATGGACACTTGTCATTGAGAGCATCCCATCCTCCAAGGACTTTGAGCTAAAATTATCAAGTGAGGAAAAACCCAAAACCCCAAACCAAACAGCTACAAACCCAAGTGATTGAGCATCACTGAAGAGATTATTCCTGTGTAGAACTGACGCTTGTTACCTTTGAGGACTGTGCATACTTCAGACGGTTAGGCGTCATTGTCTAGAGCATCCAAGAGGAAATTGCGGATCGCTGAGTGACCGAGTCTGTGAAGGTTTGGAAGTCACCTGAAGACTTACCACGAGTGATTGAATGAGGTCTATGTGACCATAGTTCAAGGAGAATACAGTGAGGACTGTGTGTCTAGGAATGCGTGTCCGTAGGTTTAAATACCTAGCTGCTCCAACCAGATGTACGACTGTCACAGCAGTTAGAACTGGTCTACCAAATCATTGTCTTCACCGAGCTAACTGGTTCTATTTCCTCAACCCTTCCATTTCCCCATTACTATGTTGTATACTTGATCGCTACTGTTTGAAGACTTTGACTGAAGACTTTCTCAATTTCCTTGGTTCAATTTCTTCAGTCAGTTTGTCTTCAGCCTGCTTATCCTATGTTTACGCTTTCAGTACTCTGCGCTTGGTTTCATTTCTTCATGATGATTGTGCTACCACTCTGTTATGTTTGCACCTGAGTTCTTATTTCGCCGCAAGTAGTACTTCGCTTAGGAATTTCCTCACCCTAAAATTCCTCAGTGAAGAATTCATAAAAATCGCCTGTTCACCCCCCTCTAGTCGACTTAACGCACTTTCACTCCGGCGAGAAGGAGGGGTCATCAACACCGTAGTCGTACTGGGTAGCAGCGGCGCCGATCTCGGTGTCTAACGAGAGAAGAGGGGGAAGAAAGAATAAATATAATGCAAACATATGCATGACGATGCATGACATGACAATGAGCGGTGCTAGGTGGACCCCAACACGGTAGTAGGTGGTACCGGTGAAGGAGGGAAACATCCGGGAAAGTTTTCCCGGTGTTTGATGTTTTCGGACAGATGAACCGGAGGTGAAATGTTGCATGTTCGCTATGCTAGGGACATGTGGCTGACAAACGGGTCGCGCTTTCAAATTCGCCTCGTCGTTCTAAGCAACTTTCATGTACAAAGTATTTTCATCCGAGCTACAGATTATTTTATATTCATTTTCAAAGTTTTATTCATTTTCTGAATTTAATTTAATTCGAAATAAATGTGAATTGCTAGGTGCACCCAGCTCTGGGTACACATAAGTGTACCAGAGGGGCTAACATGTGGGTCCAAGGTGTCCCAGTTTTCAAGTCAAACTTTGACTGGTCAACAGGGGGTGGGGCCCCCTTGTCATACATTGTTTTACTGACCTAACAAATTAAATAGACTAATTAGGTTATTAGATTAACTAAGACATGTTAATTAAGTTAATTAACTCTTTAATTAATTAATTAATTTTCTATTATATTTTTTTAACGTTCTCAGGGGGCGGCCTCACATGTCATAGGCCAGGGGCCAAGCAGGTGTGGGCTAACGGGTTAATGGGCGGAGCCCGGATGGGCACTCGAGCGGGCACTGCGGTCAGCGAGAGAAGGGGCCGGGCGCGCGACGCGACGCAGGCGGACGCAGAGGCGGGGCTGTGGTGCGAGGGCCGGGCAAGGTGAACAGGACAGCGCGGGAGGCGGGTTGGCGCGCCACGGCAGCTGCGACGAGCGGTGGCGAGGGGATAAGGTCCAGCAGGGTAGCAGCAGAAAGCAGTTGCAGCAACTAGGAGTAGGGGGCACGGCGGGGCACTGGCCAGCTGTGGGAGCGCATGAGAGGGCACAGGGGAGGAGGGCATGTGCATGTGGCGCGGCTGCTGGCACGGTGCGGGGCGGTCATGCGGGGCTAACAGCGGAGGCAGCCCAAGCCGCAGAGACGAGGTAGTGGCTGGAGCTGCAGTGGCAGGTAGGGATGAGCGGGTGGAAGGGGGATAGTGACAGCGGGCGTGGCCCGACCCCATCGAGGGCGCGCTGGCCGCGGTGACAGAGAGGAAAGGGGGGACGGGGAAGTAGGGAAGGTGAAGGCCGGGGGCCTCACTAACATTGCAGGGAAGAGGCGGCAAGGCCTGGGGTAGACCGGCAAGGATGAGATGAGGAGGTCCGGTGGGGAGGTCCGATGACGGCGAGGCCTTCGGGCGGCGATGGTAGCGCATGGTGACGACGAGCGAGTGCGGCCCAGTAACGAGGGGACGACGGAGAGGTGAGGAGGATGGGGTGGTCCGACGGGCGGTGCCGGCGAACGCGAGGCGGCGGTGACGAGCCGGGGCATCAGGCGACCAGGGCGTCAGGATCGATCCCCGATCCAGATCAGATCGGGAGGGGGGAACGACATGGGGAGAGGGGAAGTGGGGCGACAGGGGTTAGGGTTTCGGGGTAGTGGGAGATTTGGGCGCGGCTAGTGGGGCGGCCTGGTGGCCTGCTGGGCCGTGGCCCAGTGGGGGAGGCCTTTTCTCTTTTCTGTTTCTTTTACTTTTTGTTTTGTATTTTATTTTTTATCCAAATAAGTTTTGTTACATAAGAAACTTGCCTCATAAGTACTTTGTAATATAGCGGAACTATCCATAGGGTTTTAGATTAATTTTGAAAGGCTTTACTTTCACTTTGAATTTAAATGGGACACTAAGTGTTGTTTGCTCAAAGCAAAAAAAATAGACAAGGGCAATTTTGGAGTTTCAAAAGACGATGGTTCCAACATGAAAATCGATCAGGGGAATTTATACTAAAATCCGAACATTTCATTCTTAATATTTAACTTTACTTTTATTGTTCCACTCGATTTTGGATTCGAATTCGAACGTGTTTTGAAACATCTCGAGTTTATCAATAGTGACCGAGGTGACATGGCATTGGTACGCGTTGGTGCTATACAAACGGTTTTTAACCCCTTTCCGCGACGGCATTTGGGACCGTCGCCAAGTGAGTGTGGGCGATAGGGTGTGCTTCCCACAGGACCCAGAAACAGTCGGGGATATGGAGCAGTGATCCAGAGGCCTTCCAAAATGTAATCGCGTGTGATGCAACACACACTAAATTCTTTCGCATGTGTGGTATCGGTGATTAAGCATTTCTAATGATGAAGTGAAACCATATGGTCTGTCATAAAGAACCATTTGGGAAACAATATGCAAGGCACACGGGCCAACATATGAATTGTGTGCGATTTGTGCCCCATCGCACATGAGTTTTCTGCGTAACCCGTCTGCCATGCTAGACTCCATCGCACACTATCGGTGTCAAAACCGGCGGATCTCGGGTAGGGGGTCCCGAACTGTGCGTCTAAGGCGGATTGTAACAGGAGGCAGGGGACACGATGTTTTACCCAGGTTCAGGCCCTCTTGATGGAGGTGAAACCCTACGTCCTACTTGATTTATTCTTGATGATATGAGTATTACAAGAGTTGATCTACCATGAGATCGGAGAGGCTAAACCCTAGAAGCTAGCCTATGGTCTGATTGTATGTTGTCCTACAGACTAAAACCCTCTGGTTTATATAGACACCGGAGGGGGCTAGCGTTACACAAGGTCGGTTACAAAGGAGGAGATATACATATCTGTATTGCCTAGCTTGCCTTCCACGCCAAGTAGAGTCCCATCCGGACACGAGACGAAGTCTTCAATCTTGTATCTTCATAGTCCAACAGTCCAGCCAAAGGATACAGTCCGGCTGTCCGGAGACCCCCTAATCCAGGACTCCCTCAGTAGCCCCTGAACCAGGCTTCAATGACGATGAGTCCGGCGGCAGTGTTGTCTTCGGCATTGCAAGGCGGGTTCTTCTCCAATTTTCGATTGTTTGTAAGCAGTGTCCGGCCTCATAAATGTTAAACCTCTTGGCTTCTGTGCCCAATAAGGGCTATCTCCCATGCGTTGAATGAATAAGAGGCGCCAGGGCGTTTTTACATTCGCCCCCTTAGCCAGATAAATAAATTGTCTATTAAAGGGATGGGGATTCTTAGATCCGATCCATATCATCTATAACGTTGTCGATGCGGCTATATCTCCCACGTGTCGAAGCACGAAATAGAGGCATAACCGCATTGAAAGCAATGTCGCAAGTGAGGTAATCTTCACAACAACCCATGTAATATATTAAGGAAAAAGGATACATAGTTGGCTTACACTCGCCACTTCACACAATTACATGAATAAAGCATTACATCATCCAGATACAATCAAGGTCCGACTACGGAACCCAAAATAAAAGAAGACTACCCCAAAAGCTACACAGATCCCCGATCGACCCCAATTGGGCTCCGCTACTGAACAACTGGAAACGGAACAACACAAAGGACAAGATCTTCATCGAGCTCCTCCTTGAGCTTGGTTGCGTCATCTGCATGGTTCAATGGCACCTGCAAACTGGTTTTGGAAGTAACTGTGAGTCACGGGGACTCAGCAATCTTACACCCTCGCGATCAAGACTATTTAAGCTTATAGGAAGGGTAAAAGGTATGAGGTGGAGCTGCAGCAAGCGACTAGCATATATGGTGGCTAAACATACGCAAATGAGAGCGAGAAGAGAAGGCAAAAGCACGGTCGAACAACTATGATCAAGAAGTGATCCTAGAACAACCTACGTCAAGCATAACTCCAACACCGTGTTCACTTCCCGGACTCCGCCGAGAAGAGACCATCATGGTTACACACGCGGTTGATGTATTTTAATTAAGGTCATCTTCAGGTTTTCTACAACCGGACATTAACAAATTCCCATCTGCCCATAACCGTGGGCACGAATTTCGAAAGTTTAAAACCCTGCAGGGGTGTCCCAACTTAGCCCATCACAAGCTCTCACGGTCAACGAAGGATATTCCTTCTAGCGGGAAGACCCGATCAGACTCGGAATCCCGGTTACAAGACATTTCGACAATGGTAAAACAAGACAAGCAAAGCCACCCGAATGTGCCAACAAATCCTGATAGGAGCTGCACATATCTCGTTCTCAGGGCACACCGGATTGTCCAAGGTTCCGGTAGGCCAGCCCAGAGTTGCCCCTAGTGGCCACCGGCAGCTGACAGGTTGGACCAACACTCAGAGGAGCACTGGCCCAGGGGTTTAAATAAAGATGACCCTTGAGTCTGCAGAACCCAAGGGAAAGAAAAGGCTAGGTGGCGAATGGTAAAACCAATGTTGGGCCTTGCTGGAGGAGTTTTATTCAAGGCGAACTGTCAAGGGGTTCCCATTATAACCCAACCGCGTAAGGAACGCAAAATCCGGGAACATAACACCGATATGATGGAAACTAGGGCGGCAAGAGTGGAACAAAACACCAGGCATAAGGCCGAGCCTTCCACCCTTTACCAAGTATATAGATGCATTAATTAAACAAGAGATATTGTGATATCCCAACAAAATATCCATGTTCCAAACATGGAACAAGCTCCAATCTTCACCTACAACTAACAACGCTATAACAGGGGCTGAGCAAAGCGGTAACATAGCCAAACAACGGTTTGCTAGGACAAGGTGGGTTAGAGGTTTGGCTTCACAATATGGGAGGCATGATAAGCAAGTGGTAGGTATCGCAACATAGGCATAGCAAAAAGAGCGAGCAACTAGCAAGCAAAGATAGAAGTGATTTCGAGGGTATGGTCATCTTGCCTGAGATCCCACAAGGAATAAGAACGAGTCCATGAAGAAGATAAACGGACGTAGTCGAACGAATCCTCACAACATGATGTTATCGGAACCTACCCGAAGAAGCAACACCGGAAAGGAGCAAACAACATAGTAAACAACCACCACAAAATCATGGCATGATGCACAACGAGTATGATGCATGTCCGGTTTAATGAGGCATGGCATGGCAAAGTGCACAAGCAATCCTACAAATTAAATGGAGCTCAATATGCAACGAGTTGCAGATTGACGAAAGACCACATTCAAGTTATTTAGTTCGATCTCGTTTATGAACCCAACAAGATTAAATGTTGTTAGCATGGCAAGAGGGTGAAGCAAAGTAAAACTACCTATCTAGTCAAGTTTAAATGAGGCCGGAAGCAACGAACAACAATTCCGGTAAAACCCCATGAGCATATTATAGATTTGATACTGTTCTGCCCTAAGCCATATTTTAGAGTTGTTAAACATGCAAAGAAAGAGAAGCATGTTAAACTAGGCATTTTCCACCCCATTTACATATAAAATTTATTAAATTCGGAGCTATGGTTATTTAGTTATGGAATAAATCATTTTAGCATGGCAATAGGCAAAATTTAAACAAACAAAATTTTAAACATTTCAAACATAGATGAAAGTTGGAAATTATGAAACTAGACACAATTTTAAGCATTTTTCATATATAAAGTTTTTACATGTGATGCACCGTTTGTGAGTAATGAAATGCATGAAGAACATGGGGTATTGTGCAAAATAGGAAAACCACTGGATTAATAGACAAATTCGCAGGACTAGGAAAAACATTATGTGGGCCGCATCTGAACAGGAGGCCCATCAGAGGACAGGCCAGGGGCTGCTCACCCTGGGCCTTGGGTGACCTGGCGTTGATGGGCCTTGGTCAACCGCCGAAGGGGAGGCGGCCCAGGTGCGTGCAGTCGAAGCGGAGCGAGTGGCTTTGCTTCCAAATTGAGCACGGGGTCAACGCGGGGTTGTCCCGCTCGATGCAGGCGGCAACTGGATGAACCGGAGGACGCGAAGAATCCCGCGACAGAGAGGCCAGAGAGACCTGGGCTCGACGGATCCGGAGGCTGGCGACGTCGGGCGCGGTCGACGGCGAGCTCCTGCGTCGGGACGTCCGTGGCGGCAGGGGACTTGGCGTGGGTTGAAGCAGAACGAGGACCCCGGTTCAGGTGAAGCGGAGCCAGCGGCGGCGACTCGGTCGACGGACTTGCCGCGACTCTGGCGAAAGGACGAACCGGGGAGGCTGTGGATGGCATGGATCCGACCGTGGGGATGGCGCGAAGATGATCCGCGACGGCAGGTGAGGCAGTGGCTAAGGATCTCGAGCTCGGCGCCGGGCGCGAACTCAGCCATAGAGGTTGCGGCTGTGTGGGTCGCCGGGTAGAGGACGACAGAGCACAGCGAGGAGGCCGGGCACAAGTTGGATGGTTGCGAGGGAGGTCCTGGACGCCGGAACTCATGGCGATGGAGCGGTTCTTGGTGGTGGCTTGAGCATCAGGCGGGCATGGTCATGGAGCTTCTGCTCCGGCGAAGATCCGACGAGTCTGCTGTTCCACGAGAGCAAGAGAGGTCAGGGAGGGAGAGAGACAAAGGTGGTGAAGCAAGGAGGCAGCGAACGGCCGGCGGGGCTCACTTGTTCTGCTCGTGGATGAGCTCCTGCTTGGTCCCGAGCACGAGGCTGCGGGTTAGAGGTGGCTCGGGGTGAGGAGTCGCTGGATCAGATGGATGGATGGCTGCGGCGATTGGGTGGATCTGAAAACGATGAAGGACGGTGGTTGGCTGTGATGGAGTGTATCGGGAGGGATCCCGTGGGGAAAGAGGGGTGGTTGACTGGCGGCGGCGGTGATTGGACAGGGGAGGATCCCTACAAAATAGGGTTTGGTCTAGAAATGCACTGACTATATATAGTAGGTGGGTTAAGGTAGGGCATTTGGGTCCCTCCGATCACAATCGGATGGTCGGGAAAAATAGCCTAGGGGGCCCAAATAAGAAAACGGTGACGTTTTGTAGACGTTTGGGGATGATCCGGATCCAACGATGACGATTTCCCGGGTCGGGTCCGGGACAATTTCGGACGCGCATGTGAGGGGTTCGATGCACTGTGTAGAGAGTGTTTCGGACCGTGCGGTCGCATCGAACAACTCCCGAAGCGAAGAGGGGAATGAGGATGGACTAGGCGGGCTGTAGCGAGACTACGAGGGGGAGAAGAGAGAGAGAGGGCCCAACATCTGTTTCCGAAGACCGAAAACGTCCGATGTTAGACCAACTATAATGCCGCTATAGTTATCCGTTGGGGCGTCAAACGAACTCCGAATGCGATGAAATTTGACAGGCGGTCTTCCTACACTAAAATAAGACCACACGCCAACTTTCAACCCATTCCGAGAACATTTTCCGGCCACTTATAAAATACTATTTCGGACATGCCGCGGACGCGTGCAAGTGTGTCTGGGCTCAGAACGGACAACAGAGAGAACTCAGAGAACCCGGACGAATGCAAGTTTTCAAAACATGATGATGCAATGCACATGATGACATGATATGCAATGCATGACACGCAAGCAATGACAAGGCAACAACAGCGAATAATTGGAGGACACCTGGCACAACGGTCTCGGGGCATTACAACACTCCACCACTACGAGAGGATCTCGTCCTGAGATCTAGAATGGCACCGGAGGGAAAACAGAAGAGAAAGAGAAGAGGTAAACTAAGTTGCTTCTTTGACCAATGAGTGAAACCAAAGAACCTTGAAAATGTTAAGCCATTTCGAGAATAGAATACAACGGAGATGACGAAGTTAAAAACACTCCGTTTTAAAAGAGGAACAAGGGAGAACAACTTCGTGCAGCACTCCGATTGAAAAGAAAAGGAATTGAATAAGAACTTGGCCAGATGAGAACATACTTGATGAGATCAACAACACATTGTCTCCAGAACTATTGAAAGAATGGCACAATGGGTAAGAAAGATCTCAGACAGCACTCTGGTTGAGAAGGGAGTCAAGATTTGATAAGATGAGAGAGCTCGAATGAAACACGACACTCCGATTGGATGGATAAGCAAAAGAAAGAACATGAACTTCATAATACGAGATGATGAGTGAAGAGAACATCATCACAATGCCTCCGGAAGAAATATAAGAATGGAAAACAAAAGAACAGAGAAGAAGACAACAAGTTCTGCCTGAATTGAATTTGGGAGAGCATCCATAAAAAGAAAGACTGAACGGATTTGTTGGGAAATCAACAACAAAAAGAATAAGATTGATATGGTCTTATGGAATACATCTCAAATTATGACATGACAACCTGCCACTCACGGGAAAAAGAATTGAATTGTTAAGAACAAGTAGACGAGAAGCTATTTCACCGGGAGGATAAAAGAAGAACTTGGGTCACTTATGAGCACCATAGATAGCAACAATCCTTAGGGAAGGCTTTAGGTGAAACATGACAGAAGATAGCTCCAACTAGTTGGTTGATGGATTTAAAATACCTCATTCTTAATAACATGTGAAGCATGAAACATGAAGTCAAATTATCAAGAATGACATAATGCCACCTCGAATGATACGATTGAAAGAATTGCACTCCGGATTACCAGATGAAAAATGCTTGAGCTCCTGTGAAAAGAATCTTGATGAACGCTTTGAGAAGGGGAAAAAATCCTTGATGAACCATCATGTAGAGTCTCCATGAAGAACTCCGGTAAACAAAAGGATGACGAAAAGAAAAGGAAGTTGAAAACACAAGGTGAATCCTTGTACCGATTTAGATGAATCTCCGTGGTGAAATAGTTGGAAAAGATTGGAACTCCAGGAAAAATAGAGGATGAACAATTGAAATCAGGAACTTAATCATCGTGAACAAACTCCGGAAGAAAATATTAACATATGGATGAAACAAGAATAAGAATTACATTATGCTTATCCTTCACCAATTTAGATTGATGACAAGCAACGGATTTGGCATACTACTTATTCTCGTAGAAAAAATTAAGAGAGATATAACATAAACTTGAGAATGTCTTCCACGAACCACCGGTAGGAATGTGGAAGAACGAATAAATTGATATGATAACGAAGGAAAAGAAATCTTGAATGAACCACCATAAGAATTAAAAACGAATGAAGTAAAGATAAAGAAACACCGGGAAGAATTTGCAAATGGACGAATTTGCTTGAGAGAATTTAGATACAAGTGAATATAATAGATCATGCACCGATTAGAGATCACTTGAACGATGCACCGGTAAGATCGGAGAACGATAACTGCAAACTGAGAATGAATAAACCTGAATTGATGGACTCCGGATAACAAATTGAGAAGACTCTTGAATTGCTCCGGATAGGTGAAAATAATTCTCACGATCAAAACAATTACGAGATGATGGCAACAAGCTAGAATCATGAATCTTGAAAAGAATGGAGCAAGATTAAAGAGAAAATCTTCTTCGGTCTTCAAATCCGAGAATGACGACGAGAAACACCACCAAATTGTTGAGGCACTCCAGAATGAAGAATGGAAAAGTTGAACCAACGATGAAAAGAATTTGAAAGATCTTGGAGAAAAAACATTTGACTGATGACAATTCATTCTTACGTCAAACTTTGAAATAATTTGAGGATAGCTCCGGAAAAATAAGAAGAGTCAGGTAAGATCCTAGAAAAAGACCTGTGGGTTAGGGCCCACTAAAAATAAACACCGTAGAACGATTTAAAAGAGAGAACGCACCGGTTGAATTAAATGGCTTGAATAAGATAAGACCTCGAAATAGCTTGAACAGATGTAGAGTGGAAACACGAATCTTCGAGATATCTTGAGCACTCCGGAACAATTGAATATCAAGCGGGGAATGATTATGAGGTGCACCGGCATAAGAAAAGCATTGGGCAAAAGGAAAGACTATGCTCAATACCAAAGCTTGAATTGAATCCACAGAAGAAGGAAAGGAATGAAGAATATTGAACGTGTAGCTTCCTTAGCATCTTCATGAGAATGACTAAAAAAGAACATTAACAGAAAGGAATGGAGAGACTTCCCATCAATAAAAGGATACGTGATTAAGAAATCTGGGTCCTTGAAGAAAAAAAGGGGTGGGAGGGAGGGACAACAAAGACAACTTGGGATGGATGAAATGAACACCGTTGAGAAAACTGAGATTGAATCTTGCAGATGTTGAAAATGAATGGATCCACTTGAAGAGAGACACACCGGTTTAGAAGAAATTGAGATGGCAAACTCGAAGATCAAGAAAGATTAGTATTCACATAGGAACATGAGAACACCGCTTAGGGAAGGTATGGAATCAACACTTGACACTTAAGCAACTCGAATACCACAACTCAAAACAAAACAAAGGATTGGCTTGCAGAATAAGCCGGAACAAACATATGATAGAGATTTCGTCCGAAGTTTTCGTGGTGGGGCCTACACGGGCTCGATCGTACAACACCATCATGTACAAGGTAGTGCACATGACATATGAAGCGTCCCCGAGCCAGCATAGCCAAGAACTCTTTAAGACACAATGAGACCACAGTAAAACCAACCGTGGATAGGCGGACCACTAGACGTCGAACCCCAGTTTCAAATCATACATCTGTCAGAAAGAAATCCTAGGAGCTACTTGAATTCCCACTTATAAACTCCCGAAATTTTCCGGTTATGCAATCAGGTGTTGGGGATACAGGGGAAGCATAATATCTCACCAAAACTAGCAAATCCTACATCCAGCTGTATCCATCCTTCAACACATAACCAAGAAACCTTCGGAAATCGTTTACCTCAACCTTCGAAAAGCATCCGTTATACGAGTTATGGGAATACTCCCGAACTCCCGCCCCAGTATTGGGTGGCGTCGAGGTTATCTCACCAACAACTGCATAAAAGAGATTTTCGATGTTGGCGAAACTAAACTCAGGTATTCCAGAACTACAACGATAAAATTGTGATGACAACACCTCGGAGCTCAACTCCCCGGGACACTGCCACAACCCCTAAATGTCAGGAGGCACCAAGAACAATGTTCTCGTCATAAAACCATCGGAACGATTCCAAGATACCCGCGTGATCCTAAATTTTTTTTAGTGAAATTTGAGAAGAGGAGAGTCAAAACTCTATGTCAGGATGCCTCACCAAAGCGACGAAGGGTCCGAGGAGTAAAAAGAATCCTACTCTCCGATATATATAATGCTAAATGACTCAAAACATCTTTCTAGACTCAACAACGCCAATGATTCACTCAAGCAGGGGGCTCCTAAGTCGGGGAAGGCTCTGATACCAACTTGTAACACCCACGATGCTGCTATATCTCCCACGTGTTGAAGCATGACTTAGAGGCATAACCGCATTGAAAGCAATGTCGCAAGTGAGGTAATCTTCACAACGACCCATGTAATATATTAAGGGAAAAGGATACATAGTTGGCTTACACTCGCCACTTCACACAATTACATGAATAAAGCATTACATCATCCAGATATAATCAAGGTCTGACTACGAAACCCAAAATAAAAGAAGACTACCCAAAAGCTACACAGATCCCCGATCGACCCCAACTGGGCTCCGCTACTGAACAACTGGAAACGGAACAACACAAAGGACAAGATCTTCATCGAGCTCCTCCTTGAGCTTGGTTGCGTCATATGCACAGTTCAACGGCACCTACAGACTAGTTTTGGAAGTAACTGTGAGTCATGGGGACTCAGCAATCTTACACCCTCGCGATCAAGACTATTTAAGCTTATAGGAAGGGTAAAAGGTATGAGGTGGAGCTGCAGCAAGCGACTAGCATATATGGTGGCTAAACATACGCAAATGAGAGCGAGAAGAGAAGGCAAAATCACGGTCAAACAACTATGATCAAGAAGTGATCCTAGAACAACCTACGTCAAGCATACCTCCAACACCGTGTTCACTTCCCGGACTCCGCCGAGAAGAGACCATCACGGTTACACACGCGGTTGATGTATTTTAATTAAGGTCATCTTCAGATTTTCTACAACCGGACATTAACAAATTCCCATCTGCCCATAACCGCGGGCACGGGTCTCAAAAGTTCAAAACCCTGCTGGGGTGTCCCAACTTAGCCCATCACAAGCTCTCACGGTCAACGAAGGATATTCCTTCTAGTGGGAAGACCCGATCAGACTCAGAATCCTGGTTACAAGACATTTCGACAATGGTAAAACAAGGCCGGCAAAGCCACCCGAATGTGCCGACAAATCCCAATAGGAGCTGCACATATCTCGTTCTCAGGGCACACTGGATTGTCCAAGGTTCCGGTAGGCCAGCCCAGAGTTGCCCCTAGTGGCCACCGGCAGCTGACAGGTTGGACCAACACTCAGAGGAGCACCTGGCCCGGGGGTTTAAATAAAGATGACCCTTGAGTCTGCAGAACCCAAGGGAAAGAAAAGGCTAGGTGGCGAATGGTAAAACCAATGTTGGGCCTTGCTGGAGGAGTTTTATTCAACGCGAACTGTCAAGGGGTTCCCATTATAACCCAACCGCGTAAGGAACGCAAAATCCGGGAACATAACACCGATATGACGGAAACTAGGGTGGCAAGAGTGGAACAAAACACCAGGCATAAGGCCGAGCCTTCCACCCTTTACCAAGTATATAGATGCATTAATTAAATAAGAGATATTATGATATCCCAACAAAATATCCATGTTCCAAACATGGAACAAGCTACAATCTTCACCTGCAACTAAAAACGCTATAAGAGGGGCTGAGCAAAGCGGTAACATAGCCAAACAACGGTTTGCTAGGACAAGGTGGGTTAGAGGCTTGGCTTCACAATATGGAAGGCATGATAAGCAAGTGGTACGTATCACAGCATAGGCATAGCAAACAGAGCTAGCAACTAGCAAGCAAAGATAGAAGTGATATCGAGGGTATGGTCATCTTGCCTGAGATCCCACAAGGAAGAAGAATGAGTCCATGAAGATGATAGACGGACGTAGTCGAACGAATCCTCACAACATGACGTTATCGGAACCAACCCGAAGAAGCAACACCAGAAAGGAGCAAAAAACATAGTAAACAACCACCACAAAATCATGGCATGATGCACAACAAGTATGATGCATGTCCGGTTTAATGAGGCATGGCATGGCAAAGTGCACCACCAATCCTACAAATTAAATGGAGCTCAATATGCAACGAGTTGCATATTGACAAAACACCACATTCAAGTTATTTAGTTCAACCTCGTTTATGTACCCAACAAGATTAAATGTTGTTAGCATGGCAAGAGGGTGAAGCAAAGTAAAACTACCTATCTAGTCAAGTTTAAATTGAGGCCGGAAGCAACGAACAACAATTCCGGTAAAACCCCATGAGCATATTATAGATTTGGTACTGTTCTTCCCTAAGCCATATTTTAGAGTTGTTAAACATGCAAAGAAAGTGAACCATGTTAAACTAGGCATTTTCCACCCCATTTACATATAAAGTTTATTAAATTTGGAGCTACGGTTATTTCGTTATGGAATAAATCATTTTAGCATGGCCATAGGCAAAATTTAAACAAACAACATTTTAAACATTTCAAAGATAGATGGAAGTTGGAAATTATGAAACTCGACACAATTTTAAGCATTTTTCATATATAAAGTTTTTACATGTGATGCACCGTTTGTGAGTAATGAAATGCATGAAGAACAGGGGGTATTCTGCAAAACAGGAAAAACACTGGATGAATAGACAAATTCGCAAGACTGGGAAAAACATTATGTGCGCCGCATCTGAATAGGAGGCCCATTATAGGATAGGCCAGGGGCTGCTCACCCTGGGCCTTGGGTGACCTGGCGTTGATGGGCCTTGGTGAACCGCCGAAGGGGAGGCGGCCCAGGTGTGTGTAGTCGAAGCGGAGCGAGCGGCTTTGCTGCCAAATCGAGCACGGGGTCAACGCGGGGCTGTCCCGATCGATGCAGGCGGCAACTGGATGAACCGGAGGACGCGAAGAATCCTGCGACGGAGAGGCCAGAGAGACCTGGGCTCAACGGATCCGGAGGCTGGCAGCGGCGGCTCGCTCGACGGACTTTCCGCGACTTCGGCGAAAGGACGAAGCGGGGAGGCCGTGGATGGCATGGACCCGACCGTGGGGATGGCGCGAAGATGATCCACGGCGGCAGGTGAGGCAGTGGCTAAGGATTTGGAGCTCGGCGCCGGGCGCGAACTCGGCCATGGAGGTTGCGGCTGTGTTGGTCGCCGGGCAGAGGACGACAAAGCACAGCGAGGAGGCCAGGCACAAGTTGGATGGTTGCGGGGGAGGTCCTGGACGCCGGAACTCGTGGCGATGGAGCAGTTCTTGGTGGTGGCTTGAGCATCAGGCGGGCATGGTCATGGAGCTTCTGCTCCGGCGAAGATCCGACGAGTCTGCTGTTCCACGAGAGCAAGAGAGGTCAGGGAGGGAGAGAGAGAAAGGTGGTGAAGCAAGGAGGCAGCGGACGCCCGGCGGGGCTCACATGTTCTGCTCGTGGACGAGCTCCTGCTTGGGCCCGAGCACGAGGCTACGGGTTAGAGGTGGCTCGGGGTGAGGAGTCACTGGATCGGATGGATGGATGGCTGTGGCGATTGGGTGGATCTGAAAACGATGAAGGATGGTGGTTGGCTGCGATGGAGTGTATCGGGAGGGATCCCGAGGGGAAAGAGGGGTGGTTGACTGGCGGCGGCGGCGATTGGACAGGGGAGGATCCCTACAAAATAGGGTTTGGTCTAGAAATGCACCGACTATATATAGTAGGTGGGTTAAGGTAGGGCATTTGGGTCCCTCCGATCACAATCGGACGGTCGGGAAAAATAGCCTAGGGAGCCCAAATAAGAAAACGATGACATTTTGTAGACGTTTGGGGATGATCCGGATCCAACGGTGACGACTGCCCGGGTCGGGTCCGGGACAATTTCGGACGCGCGCGTGAGGGGTTTGATGCACTGTGCAGAGAGGGTTTCGGACCATGCGGTCGCATCAGACAACTCCGGAAACGAAGAGGGGAAGGAGGATGTACTAGGTGGGCTGTGGCGAGACTGCGAGGGGGAGAAGAGAGAGAGGGGGCCCGACATCTGTTTCCGGAGACCGAAAACGTCCGACGTTAGACCACCTATAATGCCGCTATAGTTATCCGTTGGGGCGTCAAACGAACTCCGAATGCGATGAAATTTGACAGGTAGTCTTCCTACACTAAAATAAGACCACACTCCAACTTTCAACCCATTCCGAGAACATTTTCCGGCCACATATAAAATACTATTTCGGACATGCCGCGGGCACGTGCAAGTGTGTCTGGGCTCAGAACGGACAACGGAGAGAACTCGGAGAACCCGGACGAATGCAAGTTTTTAAAACATGATGATGCTATGCACATGATGACATGATATGCAATGCATGACACACAAGCAATGACAAGGCAACAATAGCGAATAACTGGAGGACACCTGGCACAACGGTCTTGGGGCGTTACACCATCCTCCCCCCCAGCGAGAATCCATCAGAGCGCATTTTTGAAAGATCCATTCCAGCATGGCCGACCTCCGTAGCTCCTCCTCCCGCCCCCGTAGCCCTAAGCCCGGTGATTGGGAGAGGTGTTCAGTCCCACACAGTCGATTGGTCGAACTGCAGACCAAGGGATTTCTCCCTCCGGCGTATATGGGCCCGTCGAAGCCTGGCTCACCACGTACAATTGCGGGGAGCAAGCGGAGAGCTTCCCCAGCCCCCCTATGGGGGAGCGGGTATGCCTTTTCCCCTATCTATTGAGGGGACTCGGATTTCCAATTCATCCGTTCCTCCGCGGGCTCCTGGAGTTCTACGGCCTCCAATTACACAATTTCACCCCTGCCTCCATTCTACATATCGCCGGCTATGTTGCTCTCTGCGAGTTGTTCCTGGGCTGCGAGGCTCACTTCGAGCTGTGGAAAATGCTATTTTGCCTCATCCCTCGCACACAGAGGGGATCACTTTATCAAGTGGGCGGAGCCGAAATATGGCGCATCGCCGGTACTGGATACCTGCCCCGTACCCCGAAGAAGTCATCCGAAGACTAGCCTTCGGAATGGTTTTATATGGAGGACATTCCCCTTCCGGACCCTGTTCGGCGAGTTCTTCCTGAGTTCGGCAATGCCCCTCTGAAGAAACGCCGAAGTTGACGCCCACGGAGCCCCTAGGTGGAAGACAATGGAGAAGTCGTCTACCCGATGAAGCGGATTAAAGCACTGGCTCAATCAGGATTGACAGTAGTCGAAGTTATGTCGATTTGCATAATGCGGGGAGTGCAACCACTTCAATATCGTGGGCACCCCTTGTGGTGTTTTAACGGGGCGGATGATTCCACCCATTGCGGGCGTAAGGGTCCGGACAATGCTGCCGCTTTAGCAAAAATTCTGTCCGAGTTGTTCAAGGGAGAGGAAGAGGAGTTCATCCGCATCAAGCAACGGGATGGATTCTCCATGTACCATCCTCCAAGCTGGGTTAATTATATCTCCCTACTCCCATTTTTCCCACATTCTTTGTCATAAGTATTCACCTTGCCACTTTGCGGCAGGAACTGCGAAAAGCCATAAAGGAGGTTAGCAGCCCTTCTCCACAACCAGAGGACCCTGACCGGGCCCTCGACTCCGGACTTGAAGAAGATCTGGTTATATTCGTGGAGCTGATAGACCGGCAGTTCTATCAGTTAAGCTGCGATGATGCCATGGTGGCCATTATAGCCGACTATCCCGGACTGCTCCCTGCATCACACGTAAGAAAAACCAAAAATCCCAACTCCAAAAACTAGGATCCCCTTTTAGACACTTCACCCACCATATACATATGGCATTTTTACAGGGAAGGCATTCGGGATGCCTTGCCAAACCCGCAGCAACTCGCCAACAAGAGGCACCGAGGCCGGGTAGGCCAAAAAGGAAGGCGGCCAGGACGGAGAGGCCGGCGCAAAGGTATAACAAAAACCCCGCTCCGTGGTTGTCATCTTTCTCGAAATGTAATGACGCCCGTGTTTCTTTAACAGAAAAAATGCTCGCCGGAATATGTCCGGCAATGTTGCTAATCACGCTTCCACCAGTCGGGCGCCAGGACCGGACATAGAAGCGGAAGCCGATATGGGGCGGGCGCCGGATAATCCCCCTACAGAGGATGCAGATAGATTATCCACTACAAACTCAGAAGTGGAAAGCGCCATGAATCATAGGCACCACCAGGTCGTACTCCGTGACGCTTGTTTCTCACCAGAGGCATTTGATGCCTTCAATTCTGGAGAGGCATACCTCCGTGCTGCTCAAGATGGTCTAGCCAAAGCCACGGATCAATATGTAAAGGATGTACGGGTAAGTAAATCTGACGATTTATATGTATTAGTAGCCCCTGAGACTTGAAACAGTTAGCAGAACTGATTTAAGGATCATCCTTACTGTGCAGGTTCTTATAGAGAAGAATACTAGGCTGTCACAGGAGCTGGAGGAATGCAAGACCCAACTGTGGGCCGCTGTTGCCGCATTGCAGGAACTGAAAAAGTCTCCCGCTGGTAACATTTACTTTAAAGAATGATGGTTACCATATAGTGTGCGGCGTGGCTGCAGATCTAATAATAGATGTTGCAGATGAAGCCGGAGAAAATCCGGAGGACCAGCATGTCGTGCGATAGCTAGAGGCTGGCAAACGCGTGCTGACTAAGGTTAGGAGGGAGAAAAACAATCTCCAAGATGCCAGTATCAAGCTGAGCGTGGAACTAAAAGACGTTCGAGCCCAGCTTGTAGACTCCGAGAAGGAGAATAAGCGGCTTCGGCGCGGCTTTTTCGGTAAGTGCTTGAATGAATCCTTTTGTAGGAGTTCGGCGAAGAAGCCGACTAACAGTCTTATGTCTGTAGGTATCCTGACGGGTCGTCCCGTGGAGGAAATCCCGGGTCTGCGGGTGATCTTCTATCCGAGCTCTCACATATGCACGAACAAGTTCGACAGGTGATGCAAGCTGTTGCCCAGGCCTTGTGGCCATCCGCCTCCCTGCCAGAAGGCGATGCAGAGCTTACGGAGAAGCTAAAGGGAGCACGGTGGCGCTTCCGATTATGGAAGATATCGGCCTGCCGACAAGGTGCCAGAGAAGCCTGGGCCATGGTGAAGACGCGGTATACCAAGGCTGACCCAAATCACATGGCCGAGGTCGGACCTGTGGGGCCCGACGGAAAAGAGATCCCCGTTAGCTTAGTTTATGGGCAAGTAGAATTAGCCGCAAAGTATTCCCAACAGGATTGTAGGCTAGACCGCCTGTTGGATGGTATAGAAGAGGAATTTAGTCAGTCTGCATGACTATGTAATTAAAGTGACATGTATAATGCCTTCTAGCCGGATTGTAGATCATTTGTCATGGCGGACCTTGTCGCTTCAACCTCAGGACCCGATAGTCCGGAGTGTATCCGAATACCCGCTCAGTTATATAAGAACCGGGGTATGCGTGGAGACCAGGCGTAGGGGTCATTTGTGTTTGAAAAGACAAGTGCCCAACTAGTTATGTTATATTACATGGGTAGTAAGAAACATCTTCCAGGGAGAATAGTTCCGTTAAGGGTTCCTTTTCCCTGGGTAAGCATGCCCTAAAGTGCATGTCCGGACTGTGATAGGAAATGCAAGAAAAACATCTGGGGGAAGATATATAAAATAAATAAAAATCATCTTTTGTTCACCGACCGAATATTCCCTTAAGAACGTTACCTTTCGGCTTCACCCAGTCTGAGGTACACATCCGGCTGACCCGGTAGTAACAATCGCAGAGGTGCTCCCCTTATGCCCTAACCGAATTAACGGGAACGTAGGGCATAAATACAAGAGCCAGGCAACCCAGCTTGGCCAAAACTTAAGTCATATCGATGCATATAATGGCGAAAAAGGTACATGCGGAAGCATAACACATGTGCGGGGCATGAGGCCCAGATAAATAATTAAGCTTCTGTGAAAGAAGCCCCCAGGTATGACCAACGCGGCTAGTGCATCTATAATGTGCAAGCGAGGCACAAGTTGGCCCTTGAAGGCCTAGAGAAAGAATTAAAGAAAGAAAGAAAGAAAAACAAGACAGATAATGTATATGCAAAAAATGGACAGAGGAAGGGGACGAACATAGGGTCCGACGCTAGGCGTAGAATCTATGGAGCCTGGCCGCGTTCCATGGGTTCGGCTCGAGTCTATTAGTCGATGCATCCCACAGTCGGTACGCTCCACCGGTCAGAACTTGGTCAAGAATGAAGGGACCTTCCCATTTGGCTCGAGCTTGTTCTTATTCTTATCCGGCAGGCGTAGAACTAGTTCGCCAACGTTATAAGTTTTGGCCCGTACTTCTCTGCTTTGGTATCTGCGAGCCTGTTGCTGATAAAATGCGGAACGGGCTTTTGCTACGTCGCATCCCTCCTCCAGGGTGTCCAGACTGTCCTGCCGATCGAGCTCGGCTTCTCTTTCTTCGTACATGCGCACCCAAGGTGAGTCATGAATTATGTCGCAGGGCAAGACTGCCTCTGCTCCGTACACCATAAAGAAGGGTGTATATCCGGTACTACGGTTCGACGTGGTCCGCAGCCCCCAGAGTACGGAGTTGAGCTCCTCTACCCAGTGCGTGTTAGACTCCGTTAAGGAACACACTAATCTAGGTTTAATGCCACTCACTATAAGACCGTTTGCTTGCTCAACTTGGCCGTTGGTTTGTGGGTGATAGACTGAAGCATAATCGAGCTTCATGCCCATTTTGCTGCACCAGAGTTTTACCTCATCGGCAGTGAAGTTCGTGCCGTTGTCAGTGATGATGTTGTGGGGGACACCATAACGGTGTACGACCCCGGATATGAATTCTATCACCGGTCTGGATTCAGCTGTTTTAACAGGTTTGGACTCTATCCATTTGGTGAATTTATCCACCATGACCAATAAGTATTTTTTCTTGTGGGTTCCCCCTTTAAGGGGTCCAACCATGTCAAGCCCCCAGACCACGAAGGGCCACGTAATGGGGATTGTTTGGAGGGCGGTGGGTGGCATGTGGCTTTGATTTGCAAAAAGCTAGCAACCGGCGCAACGTTGGACCAAGTCCTGTGCATCTGCCCGGGCCGTTGGCCAATAGAATCCAGTACAGAAGGCCTTGCTTACAAGAGCCCGGGCTGCGGCGTGGTGACCGCTGAGTCCGTCGTGAATTTCTGCCAAAAGGTTCCGCCCTTCCTCTTCGGAGATGCTCCTTTGAAGGACTCCAGTAGTGCTTTTTTTATACAATTCTCCCTCATGGACCCTGTAGGCCTTAGATCGCCGCACTATGCCGCGTGCCTCATTTTGGTCCTCCGGAAGTTCCTGCCTAGTTTAGGTAGGCCAGGAATGGTTTTATCCACGGGGCTATGATGGCCATCATTACGTGGGCTAAAGGTGTTATTTCGGTGGCGGAGCCTCCGATTGTGTCAGAGTGTTCGGTATCGGGTATTTTGGCTGGGTCCGGACTATTGTTACCGGTGTCCCCTTCCCATACTACGGATGTCTTGAACAGCCTCTCCAAAAATATGTTGGGGGGGACCGCATCGCGTTTTGCACTGACGCAGGCCAGGATATCCGCCGCCTGATTATTTTCCCGAGCCACATGGTGAAATTCGAGCCCCTCGAACCGAGCTGACATTTTTAGGATGGCGTTTCGGTAGGCCGCCATTTTCGGATCCTTGGCGTCAAAGTCTCCATTTATTTTGGATATTGCGAGGTTTGAATCCCCACGCACCTCTAGGCGTTGAGTGCCCATGGAGACTACCATCCAAAGACCATGCAACAGAGCTTCGTATTCGGCTGCGTAGTTGGAGTCTGTATATAATATTTGCAGTATGTACTGAACAGTATCTCCGGTTGGGGATATCAGGACGATGCCAACCCCTAGACCCGCCAGCATTTTAGAACCGTCGAAGTGCATGATCCAATTGGAGTATGCGCCGTACTCTTTAGGGAGTTCGGCCTCCGTCCATTCGGCGACGAAGTCGGCCAATACTTGCAACTTAATTGCTCGTAGAGGTTTGTATGTTATGTCGAACGGGAGGAGCTCAATGTCCCATTTGGCAATCCGGCCCGTAGGGTCATGGTTTTTTATAATATCATTAAGTGGCACTTCCGAGGCTATTGTAATCGAACACTCTTGAAAGTAGTGTCACAGCTTCCGGGATGCCATGAATACCGCATAGGCTATCTTTTTATAATGTGGGTACCATGATTTGCATGGAGTGAGGACAGTGGATACATAGTATACCGGCTTTTGAAGAGGGAATTTATGTCCGTCCGCTTCCCGTTCGACGATGAGCACTGCGCTTACAACTTGATGAGTTGCCTCAATGTACAACAATATTGGTTCGCTGATGTTCGGTGCGGCCAGGATTGGGTTGGTTGCCAAAATGGCCATTATTTCTTCCAATCCGGCTGTGGCCGCATCCATCCACTCGAAGTGTTTGGTGCGCCGAAGGAGGCGATAAAGGGGTAAAGCCTTTTCTCCTAAGCGGGAGATAAAGTGGCTTAGAGCCGCCACGTATCCAGTTAACTTCTGGATTTGTTTGAGGTCTGTTGGGGTAGCCAACTGTGACAAAGCTCGGATTTTGGCCGGATTAGCTTCAATACCTCTACTGGAGACAATGAAACCCAGGAGCTTTCTGGCTGGTACGTCGAAAACGCATTTTTCCGGATTGAGCTTGATGTCGTATGTTCGGAGGTTGTCAAATGTGAGCCTCAATTCGTCTATCAAAGAGTCGACATGTTTGGTTTTGACGACCACATCGTCTACGTATGCCTCTACTGTTTTGCCGATTTGTTTCTCCAGACATGTCTGAATCATGCGCTGATATGTTGCGCCGGTGTTTTTGAGCCCAAAAGGCATTGTGTTGAAACAGAAGGGGTCGTATGGTGTGATGAATGCCGTTGCAGCTTGGTCGGACTCCACCATCTTGATTTGGTGATAACCGGAGTATGCATCGAGGAAACACAATGACTCGTGTCCTGCGGTAGCATCGATAATTTGATCGATGCAGGGGAGGGGGAAGGGATCCTTTGGGCAAGCTTTATTGAGGTCCTTGAAATCGACACAAAGGCGCCAGGATTTGTCCTTCTTTGGTACCATCACCAGGTTTTCTAGCCAGTCCGGGTGTTTTATTTCTCTGATGAATCCGGCCTCCAATAACTTGGCTAGTTCCTCTCCTATGGCCTGTCTCTTAGGTTCGGAGAAACGGCGAAGAGCTTGCTTGACCGGCTTGAATCCCTTTAGGATATTGAGGCTATGCTCAGCTAGCCTATGTGGGATTCCTGGCAAGTCTGAGGTATGCCAGGCGAATATGTCCCAATTCTCGCGCAGGAACTCTTGTAGTGCAGCATCCACGGCGGGGTTTATCTGTGCCCCGATGGAGGCTGTTTTTGTAGGGTCCGTTGGGTGGACTTGGAATTTGACTATTTCATCCGCATGTTTAAAAGAGGTGGACTTGGATCTCTTATCGAGTATCATGTCGTCCCTGTCCACTATGGAGCGTAGCGTGGTTAATTCCTCGGCCGAGAGGGCTTCGGATAATGCCTTGAGGGCCAGTGCGACTGTTTTGTTTTCGGCGTGGAGTGCTGTGTCCGGATCACTATCGAAGGTGATGATTTCGTTGGGCCTAGGCATTTTGAGCTTCATGTACCCATAATGGGGTAAGGCTTGGAAGATCGTGAACACCTCACGTCCTAAAAGGGCGTGGTATCCACTGCTGAATGAGGCCACTTGAAATGTAATTTCTTCAGACCTATAGTTCTCTGGCGTACTGAATACCACATCTAGTGTGATTTTCCCAGCGCATCGTGCGTCCTGACTAGGTATGATTCCCCTTAAGGTTGTGCTACTTTGCTCAATGCGGTTCCAGTCTATTTCCAGTTTTTGAAGAGTTTCCTCATAAATGAGGTTTAATCCGCTGCCGCCGTCCATGAGTACTTTGGTGAGTCGAAAGCCGTCCACAATTGGACTGAGGACCAGTGTGGCTGGTGCTCGGGCTGTTCGGAATTTAGGTTCGTCACTGGCATTGAAGGTAATCGTCGTGTCACTCCATGGATTTATTGCTGCTACGTGGCAGATTTCAGCCATGCTGCGGAGTGTTCGCTTGCGCCTATTATTTGACGCGAATGTCTTAAAGACTGTTAACACCGTATTGTTATCCACGGGATGGTGCTCTGTGGAATTTGGGATAAGAAGATCCTCACCACTTTTGGCCACCTGCCGGAGTATCCAACATGCTCAAAGGTCGTGCGTTGGTATTGTATCTGCTGTACTATGAATTTTGCAGGGTCCGTTAAACCATCCCTCCAGTACGGTTCCATGCCCTGTAGAGGGTTTTTGTTTCTTTGCAACTATCTCAAGTGTCTTATGATAGTGCACCCTTTTACTTCGGACTGGGTGTATATTCGGAGTCGGATTATCCCAAAATTTCGTTTAGGTTTTCCAGGCGCTTTCCATCGCACAGTACTTTCGTACTATGGACGCCAAGTTAGCGAAGCATGATATGTCACGGCAACTTAAGGCGTTAAGGATTCCCTTGTACCTGCAATTATTGCAGAAAAGTGAGATTGCATCTTCCTCGCGATAGTCCTTAACCTTGTTCATCACAAGGAGGAATCTGGCCCAATAATGATGTACTGTTTCATGGGGCTCTTGCCTGATGTGGGAAAGATCGTTTATGTCTGGGTGGGTGGGTGGATTTGAGTCTGAACCCCTACCCGATCTGAGACCCAGGGGCCGAGGAGTTTCCAATCTTGGAAGTTCGGGTTCTGGAGTGCTGCCCGATAAGTCTGGCCCGCTACCTGATTCTAGGTTCAGGGCTTGGGTGATGTCCTCCCGTAAGTGGGTATCCGGCTCGGAGAGCTCAGGAATCCGGACATAGTTAGTTCTCAAAATAGAGGAAGAGTTGCCGCATTGTTCCTCCACCACCGCAACATGATGGGTGACCGATGGAGAGTTAATCTCCCTTTGATCGGGTTTAATCCCAATCCGATCATAGTCCGTAGCGACTCCCAAGGCGGCGATGCGATCCAAGAGTTCGTTTAGGGATGAGAGCTCCATTGGATCCATCTGCTCGGTGAATTCCGAGCCGATGTGGAAGCTTTTTTTGATGACCCGAGAAGTCATCGTCGGTGCAGCGGCCGAACAGGCAGTCATGACGAAACTGCCTAGCCGGAGAGTTTGGCCGATAGCCAGAGCTCCTCCGGCGGTAATGTTGTTTTTAACAACGAGATGAGGCATCCTTCCTGACGGCGACGTCACAGAGGAACTCTTAATGAAAGCACCAATGTCGGTGTCAAAACAGGCGGATCTCGGTTAGGGGGTCCCGAACTGTGCGTCTAAGGCGGATGGTAACAGGAGGCAGGGGACACGATGTTTTACCCAGGTTCAGGCCCTCTTGATAGAGGTAAAACCCTACATCCTGCTTGATTTATTCTTGATGATATGAGCATTACAATAGTTGATCTACCACGAGATCGGAGAGGCTAAACCCTAGAAGCTAGCCTATGGTCTGATTGTATGTTGTCCTACGGACTAAAACCCTCCGGTTTATATAGACACCGGAGGGGGCTAGGGTTACACAAGGTCGGTTACAAAGGAGGAGATATACATATCCGTTTTGCCTAGCTTGCCTTCCACGCCAAGTAGAGTCCCATCCGGACACGAGACGAAGTCTTCAATCTTTTATCTTCATAGTCCAACAGTCCGGCCAAAGGATACAGTCCGGCTGTCCGGAGACCCCCTAATCCAGGACTCCCTCACACACGTTTGCCAACAATTACCGTTTGCGATAATGTTCTATCACAAACGGTTCAGGAGCCCCTTCGCACACATACAAGTGTTGCAGACCATTTGTGATTTGTTGGGTATCACCGATGGTTGTCGCAAGAGTGACGTGTGCTTTTCGTTTGGGATCCCACACATTTCCTGAAAAAATTATACCTGGGATGGTATTTTGCATTGGGCACAGTTTACTCCCAGTTCTCGTGTGTGATAACACGATATCACAAATGGTTCCGGAGACCCTACGCACACATAGTAGCACTGCAAATCGTTTGCGATTTGCTCTGTATCACCGATGGTTCCTCTATGATTGTCGTATGCTTTCCGATGTGGATCGCACACACTCATTTAGTTGAACCGTGTGCGGAGCAATTTCCAGGTTAAAAAAATATCCCATTTTGAATCGGCACGCAAAAAGCAAATTCGCCACAATTTCAATTGAACAAATTAACAAAAATATCCCATTTTGAATCGGCACGCAAAAAGCAAATTCGCCACAATATTCAATTGAACAAATAGTTTCCACAGGAAGAACATTCATCAGATTTCGCAACAATTACAATTGAACATATGGTAGCTAAATTCCAATTATTTGTCCACACATATATGCATTACATAATTAATCATAGTGTGCTAAATACGAAGACCTCATCAGATGGAAAACAATGGATCCATGTGTTATATGTTTAGCAGCTTACTCTTACTCAATGTTTCAGGAGAACGCATGCTAAAATCTTCATTGTCACCAGTGGGATTGATGTAGTGATCCAGGAAGAAGTCGCTGATAAATCTCCGAACCATCAACAATTCACCAGCCGGGAGCGGTTCAGGGGTCCTCGATTTTAAGATGAGCTGCAGTATTTTTAAGATCAGAATGTGCCATAAGAGTGGAGTAGAAGATATTAATTAAGATAGACTTACTGGTACTAATTCGCGAGGATCGCCACAACTATTAGCAGATGTGCAGATGGAGATCATGTGTCTGCAAACATAGTATCCACAAAGGTTGGTCCCTGCTTCTTGCTGAGGACACTGAAATTTTTTGTACAAAATTAGTCATGTATTTTCAAGGATATCGAACTTGAGGATTGATGGGAAGTTATATAATAGAAATGAGTTAGTTGGATGTAACCACGTTAATTAATGAGATGACACGAAAAAATAATTTGTGCAGAGATAACTTGATATAAGTTATTTGTAAATATGATGAAATAAGTTTCATATAAATTCAGTAGTATTCGAAGTCGTCAAGTTATTGCCTAATTGCTTAGCCGTACTCCATTGGCGATCTTAGAAAGTGCTATGTTTTTCTTAATGATAAACGATTGTTTCCCTTAAATAAGATCAATCTAGAAAAAACTATAAGAGAAATATTCACACATAGTTCATATGCATGACACTTCATATATCCTTGAAACTAATTGGGTAAGGAAAAAAATCTAAAGAAAGAACACACCTTATTCAAGTGAGGTAAGAAACTAAGGGACAATACAACAAATAAGTTGGAATTTAACAAACAACCTTAACACATTTTAAACTTGAAGAATGCTACAATTTCCAGAGAGATTTTGTTGAACATCACAACACAGATCCTTACATATAACTCTTTTGTATTAGATGCACTTGAACAACATATTCGAATATGTGTCATACTTAAATTCGGAGCATAGCCAATACATATATGCAACACAACACAACCCTGATGAAGGCTAACGCATCTCCATATGCTGACATTGTTTATCA
Source organism: Triticum urartu (assembly GCF_056163025.1). Classification (NCBI taxonomy): domain Eukaryota; kingdom Viridiplantae; phylum Streptophyta; class Magnoliopsida; order Poales; family Poaceae; genus Triticum; species Triticum urartu. The sequence goes on along the minus strand of NC_141879.1, from coordinate 493,745,520 downwards.
TGAAACTGCTAATTACATGTACTTACGTGTGTACAGTTGTAAAAACTTTCTTCAATGTTTAATTAACCTTGGTCTCTTGGTTATAAAAGGGGGAACAGTAACAGGGTTCGGTCAATCCCATCACTATTTTTTGCGACAGTCTAAAATACAAATTATAATGAATAATGATTAGTGGATGAGAAATGTCCTTGTACAACTACTCATAATCGTAGGAAAGCATTTTTCAAAGGCCACCCCAAATCAAGGAAATTATTCACTCTATTGTTCATTTATACAGAGAAAATCAGAATTACAAAAATAAAAATTACCTTTCGCATCTAGCATTAAATACGAACACATACCTCATCAAGCATCGATCCTCACCCTGTTGTGTATTTATCTTTGATCAGAACATAGTGTACTCAGACTACTTTGTGTACGCCATCACCCATATCTGATGAAAGAGGAGGAGAGAAATTGAGACATTGTGAAGATGTGGATTTATAGTACATATGGGTACAATCTCAGTTGAGTGTTGCAGTTTTAATTAACATAACCAATAAGAGAAAACATTTAGATGGCTTGAGAAACCTCAGCATAGCCCTGATGAAGGCTAGCACATCTCCATATGCGTACCATTGTCTATGTAAAACTGCTAGTTACATATATATATATTTACGTGCCTACAGTTGGACACACGGGCCTTGAGTCTGGGCACGTGTACACGCCACGCAACTACATGAGTTGATTGATCAACGTTAGTTAGTCCGGGCAACGTCCAAAATTAGATGATTGGTTGTCTTTTCGTTTGACAAACTGTGCATATATACTGGAAAGATGTACAGAATATGAACAGATTTAATAATTTATAAAAAAAGTACATATGAGATTTCCTTATTGAGAACACAAAGACACTGGAAAAGGAGGACAACAGATTGCAAGTGCTGGATAACAATTGACCTAACAAAAGTGGTTATGATTCACATGTTTTCGAAGAGACTAAAACAGATGTATTAATCCAGTAACATCAGCAGCTATATTACCTAACACTCGTTATCGGGAACTATGAATCCTCTGTTTCTTCCACGAACTGGCTAGAGTATGAACTCTCGCCAAATTGCATTAAATTCATGCGTATAGTAATTACACTTGCAAGGGAAAGCATGAGGCAATTCATGCATATAGTAATATGGTAGTAGTACTCCCTGGCAGTACAACGGGCTAATAGATGGGTGGAGTCCATAGCAAATATATATAAATATATGGTAGTAGTAGTCCTTTTGCTTTATGCTGTCCTAATTAATCAAATATAAATATCAGTAGTTCGAACACTTACAGGTTCGGACATTTATATCGCCATCTTGTGGAGAGAAATGCTTACATAACGATATGGCATCACCTCCAATCATTCGCTCGCTGTTAGTGGTTCGACACTAACCTCTATATATGAACAACAATTACTTAATGTCAACAATAACCCCTGTATTACCTGTACATATTACAATCCTTCCTCAATTATTTTCATGTTTGACATAAAGAGTCAATGCATTTTATTGGTACTTGTAGATCAGTACATACCATATTGCTAACTCTGAGACTTGATGATCTTGTACTCAGAGTTTGATAGATATATCTGGTAGTAAAATAAATTGTTGGCTCCGATAGGAATTTCATCAGGCATCTAGTGAACAAATAGAAAATATATAGCCTGAAAATATTATACAGGAAACTTATAAATCTGCAAACATGGATCACCAATCCTGCAATGGAGGTATCCATAACACAACTAATTAAGACACCACAGTGGCATCATGTAGAGGCTATGCTTATTACGTAATCAAAGATCTGGATACAGGAAAAAAATTAAGGCGGCCACTGCTACCAAAAGAATCATATTGGGAGGCAGCATGTCATGTTGGACTGGTAGTAAAATGGATGTTCACAACGCATTCTAGTCATGGAGTTTATCATCCCAAGATTAAGTTTCGTTGATGATCCCAGGACCAGGAGGAAAAGATCGGCCTGGACATGATTTGCTGGCTTGCTGCCAACATAGGTAGGGCAAGTGTTTACACAGCAGGAGACAACTTTGCATATCTAAACTGAGGAGGAGCAGTTACTTGATATAGATGCGAACAACATCAGCGGACTTGGAAGATTTTATCATCAGAAAAATAACATGCTTGTGTTCCTACTGTTTCTCCGACAAAGTGGGCATCAGTGCTAGCAACCCTACGTGCTTGCCTTCGTCTCTTTGTCCTACAAAATTAGACATGTTAGCAATGGCATGCGGCAGGTGGGGTCCACACCAGGAAAGGCTCAAGAAGGTCAGAATAGACTCCCATAAAATTCTTCGCAATGGCATGTGGCAGGACTTCAAGTAAAGCCACCCGTGGCTGTCCTGGCGGAGGCTAGATCAGTTGTGGATCGATTGAACAATAGAATAGCCGATCCGAAGAGGAACACGATATGGACTTTGCATGAGTGTGTTTTTGTAGAGACCTACATGGGAAGGCAAGATATTTTCCGATTAACTAAGTAGAGAAGGGAGAGTCCTGAAAGAGAGAGAGAGGTACATGCAAAAGAGAGAGACATGCGAGATTGAGCCTGGGAAAAAAAGGATACGTGAGAGACTTGGACAGGTTGAGCAGGGAAAAAGGGCTTACGTGAGATTAGATGTCTGGGAGGAGCCGCACTGACCCTCCTTCTTCCTCAAGCTTTGGGTGTCATGATCTCTTCTTCTACCTCATAGGCCGGAAGCAGTCCACAATAGTTCGCCATTGCTGCAGCCGCCAGGGAGTGGAGCGATTGGGGAATTGGATTCCATGTCAGCGCCATTGTTGATTCTACAAATTATGCGGTTTGGAAAACACACCTTCATCCTTCTATAGAGCTCGAACACAACAGAAAAGATACAACTGGTTCAAGTACAAACAGGAAAAAATCAAATAGTGGTTGGAGACGAACCTGAACAACATGAGGAAAATAATTATAATGTGATAGGCCCCTTACGTGCATCAGATCCATGCCCCAACTCGCTTCCTCCTTAAGAGAGACATAGATTTGTTTTCGAGGAGAAGAGAGACAATAGGGCACTCAGTCAAGCATGCACATGTACCCCAAAATCATGGAAACGGGAGATAGAAATCAATAAGAGAGACAAAACAAACCAATTCGTTCCATTGGCACATGTTACTCCACAATTTTCATGTGACTTGAAAAACCATAGTCAATCAGTAAGTAAAAGAAGGAGAAAATTAGCATATAGAAATTAACAAAATAATTGACTCTAGAAGTCTAGCCAGGCAGCCACACTATAGCAGTCATGAGATTGACACAATTTTCCTAGATTCACGAAATCTAGAAACATCATCTCCTACCTTCTGCTCGTCCTCCATACTTGATCATGTGCTACAACGTCCATAGAGTCCACACACCCACCAATTAGAGTGCAGCCTAGGAGGACGTAGACGTTCCATCTTCTCCATAATCTGCTCCAAGGGGCCAACTGCACCCAAGAACTCTGTATCCTCAATGACAACAGCGGCCAACCAATCTGCTTGCTACAACGTCCATAGAGTCCACACACCCACCAATTAGAGTGCAGCCTAGGAGGACGTAGACGTTCCATCTTCTCCATAATCTGCTCCAAGGGGCCAACTGCACCCAAGAACTCTGTATCCTCAATGACAACAGCGGCCAGCCAATCTGCTTGAAACTGTCATCTATACACTTCCTCCGCTGCACCACCAAGCTCCAGTCTGATTCATCAATATGGCTAAAAAGAAAACCAGATTGGATCACAGAGGCTTTGGAGATTTAAAGGTTGAAGAGAAGGAATAGGGGAATAGATTAGATTGGATCGCGAGGGGTGAGGAAAGGCTCTAGCTCGGCTTTGGATGGAAGGGCATTGGAAGGAGAAGGCATAGGGAGAAAAATACTGTGTGATGGTTCTTTTGGGAAGGATTGACGCTGGAGTTTTATAGGAATACGATAGATTCTTTTGATTGTTTTTTTTGAAAGGTGCTCTAGATTGCTTTTTTACAGCAAACGTTATGTTGGTTTTTTCTTTGATTGCAAGGCTTATATGGGTGGATCTACACTGTTATAATTCGGGCCTAGTATATGAACGGCCAGTAATTTCTAATTAATGTGGTAATTTCTAGGGAGTCCAAAATTAGTATAGGTATAGATTTGTCCTGTTAGGAACAACCTAACCGGTGTTAGATGTTTGGACAAAATAGAAAGAGGTTTGTTTAGAAGCTCGAACATTTGACTAGCGTAAAGAAAGGTATTTGCAGACTATTGGATAAATTTTCCGAAAATAACGGACTTCGGTGTGTTACCAGAGAAACGATCTCATGCTGTAGTGGTAGTTCCCTCTTGAACAAGTTCCCTGGTTTAGTTTTCCATAATGCGAGCACACTGCAAATGATGATGTATTTTGACAACATCAATTATGGAACCAGATATGAATGCAAATTAATTTCAACAACATAGAATTCAATACCTATCCATGAATTGCTGAAGATGCATCAGATCATGAGCGTTTGTTGACTCTCTGAGAGAATCGATGTAGTAAACCGCGTTCTTGGTTGGAATAATGCATACCAATATCCAGTGATTGCTACATATCAAGAAAGCGTATGAATTATGTCAAAATCTGAAGGACAATAAGTGTATGTGTGGTTGTTTACTTGACATTCCATTCATGATATGGCCAGAGAAATGATTCTGCATGGGATGTGTTTTTGAAGAGACGAACGACCATGTTAACGGCCCACTCCTGTAGGTCCTTAGCATGTATTGTTATGCCATTTGCTAATTCAGGATCTATGAAATATGCACCCTCCCTTTTTCTTCTCTGCGCATTCAATCCCCTGAGAGGAATAGAATGCAGTTAGATCTTTATCATTTACAGCCTTGTATGGAGAAGTTGATCAGAGTTTGTTAAGTACTTACAAAATCAAGCATCTAACAAAGAGTGGCATCAAGCACATTGAAGTTGAAGAAGAGATGTAAGCCCTCAAAACTCACATTGATGGAACCAGCATCGTGTCGGACATGATCTCTATTGTAGTGGACTAGCAAAGCATGATGACCTGTTGACATTTGATCCATGCAATATTCATGTAACTCGGGGCAACTGGAGATGCACTCATCAAAGTATTCGCCAACAAGAAATGGCTGACCATGGACGTAATTGAGTGCTTCAAGTATGTTTGCTTTACTTTTAGCAAGCAACAAACGTACTTCTTCATCATCCATGGCATCAGAAATAATATTACTCCCTGATTCGAACAAGCTGTTGTTAATTTGGTTCTGGCGATGAGTTATTTAAGTAAAAGGCAATCGTTCTCTTTCCTCTTCACTCTCCCGCTGTGCTTCCTCGTGGTCATGGGTGTAGCTTTTTTGGCCACTTCCTTCTTAGTACTTGAAGCATTTCCGGCAGAACGTCTGGTTTCCTGCAAGGTAGACTGCCGAGCAGACAGTGAAGCTTGGACGGACTGCTTAGCAGACGGTTTATCTATGCCGGACCGCTGAGCTGGCGGTGCTGCTGCGACGGATAGCTGGGTTGTAGGAGCGGAGGCATCGGACTGCTGACCATGCGTTGAATCTATGTCGAGTTTCTGCGCAGGTGGTGCCAACTTGTCGGTGTGCTGAGGAGGCCATGCCAACACGTTGGTTTGCTGAGCAGGAAGTGCTGACGCATTGGTATGCTGATCACGTGACTGCGGACCAAAGGACTGATGAGCAGTCGGTTCTGGACCTACAGGATGCTTAGCAGGCGGTTCCGAAGCATCAGACTGCTTAGCAGTCTGTTCCACCAGGTTAGTCTGCTGAGCATGTGCTACAGCTGGGTCTCCCCCCGTTGCTTCAGTGACCGACATCTGAATCGGTGATGCGTCTTCAACAGTTTTAGGCCTTGCCACTGGCTGCTTTGGGGCGAAGGATGGCATGGCCTATACGCCACAAAGTCGGGCCAGCTGATCACAGGTTGACGGATCAGCCCGTGAGAGCTGTTGTGGCAAGGAGGGCATCACTGGTTGAGGGGCGACAATGGTTGCTCTTGGTGGGGCATCAGGGATCTCATCGATGAAATCTATTTCCTTACGTGGCCACTTGATGTGATGTAACAGTGTTTCTCCCAAGGTCCTTTGCTCATCGAAGTCTCCTATGACATTCTTCGAGGCAAATTCATTGAATCTGGGATTTACTTCAGTCAGGTAGCACATCACACAGCCCGACTTCAATCACACATTGTCCAAGAAGAGGCCATCTTCCAAGAAGGGTGGGAAAACCCAGGTTGTTGCACATTTTATTGTACCTTCATAATGTGTAAGCATGCCCTTCAGTCTGTCTTTCATTCCATATAGATCAGATATAGCATCATCACGAGCCGCTGCAGTCTCAGTGTCGCTGGGGTCAGCTGATGCACAACTACTCTTGTGCAGTGTTGTCGCGCAATAAGCAGCATCCTCCATGCCCGCCTCCCCTCCCATCTGCTGGCTATCTATCAATGTTAGAGTCTACTGCATCATCATTGACTCCTCAACATCCTTTTGAACAGCCGAATAAATCTCCTTCCTCAACCTTTCATACAATGCATTCTGCTTCATTTCACTCCTCGCTTTTTCATGCTCAGCCTCTCTTCTTTGCTGAGGGTGAAAGCCCTCTTGTGCGGGACATTAACACCTATACCCCTTGCACGGCCAGGGGGCTCTTTTGTTTCCAGAGCAATGGACAGAATGTCACATGGCCATGAGTTCCTGTAGAACCTTCCAGGGATCTGGGAAGCCTCTAACATCACTTCATACAGTTTGGCATCACATGCGTTTTCAAAGTAATAAGTTCCGTCATCAAGCCTCTTTGCACGTGCCCGCAAGTAGTCTCTAGCGCGTTCTCCCTTAATTTCACTAAAGGTTGGATTCCCACCCGCCGCTATTGCTTCTTTGTCCTCCTATTCCCATATCTGTTTCATGTCGTAGTATCCTGCCACACCCATACGGTGGGGGTGTATGTTCTTCTTCTGAAGTTCCGATTGCTTGAAACTCTTCTTAGCAAACTCTTTAGTTGCCCTGACCCTTTTGAATTCTGCCCAGTCTGCCTTTGTAATTTGGGGGTATGCGGGGATTGGGTCCTTGCCTTCACTCAAGTACTTCTTGTACAACACGTGCTTCCAGTTTCTCCAAGCATCCCTAGCCTTCTTCAGTGTAGTGTGTTCCACCTGCATTCTCCACTGCTCTGGAACGTTGAAGTGATCCATGATCCCCCGGACTATCCTTCACTGTGTTTCTGTGTCAGCCTTCCGAAACCCCGGAAGATTAATGTTGAGCCTTGCCCTGCCAACAAATCCACACACACTCTTGAACCTCATGCGTGCTTTATCTGGTTTAGTTGGAGCCCAAGACTTTAAATCAATCTCGGTTACTTCATATACACCTTTAGGCTAGTGTGTGGGCTTCCTTGGAGCTTTCCTCCGTGTCCTGATCGGAAGGGTAATTGTTGCAGCTCTATCCCATTCAAGACTACTTGATCCCTCACAATCTGCTGAAGACCTAGGGTTGTCCGAATCAGATGAAGATACATGGCCTGAAGCATGAGTGTTGTCGCTGCTACTCGACATCTACAGAGAACACATGTGAAACTCAGGAAAGGACGATAAGCATAAAACTAACAACTTGGTATCAAGCTTTCTAAACATGCCATGCTATAATTTAGAAAATGTTCGGCTAATTTGTTAAGTTTGTGTGACTCCGGCGCCCGCGATTGGTAAATAGGCAGTAACTTATTGGAACAAATACAACTTATATGTAGTAAGGAAGGTAGATAATGAACATATATACGCTCTCCATTATTTTATAGCCAATTTGGGAACATACGGAACGAAATTGGAAGAGGAATTGTGAGGAAATATGCCTCACCGTGATGGAGAGCGGTAACTAACAGGCTTCTTAATGCAAACCCGGCCGGACCACAGGAGAGGCGAGGGTTACAACATCGATATGCTCAAGGGTGGCTGGTGAGAAAACAAAGACGGCGAGGCGCGGGCCGTCGCGTGCTGGAAACGACAGTGGAGGTAGGCTTGACATCGAAGAGCGGGCACATGGCTAGGGTGTGCATGGCGGCGCCGGAGAGGGTTCTGCTGTGGATCTGGGGGAGGGGGAGCTGGCGAAGGAGATTGGGTGGACTAGTTGAGTGAAACGCGGGTGGACGGTGGGGGTGTTGGGGACTCCGGGTGTTGGCGGCCTAGGTGAAAAGGGTGAAAAATATCCCCGGTCGCCGCGCGCACGGAAAGGCCTATGCAAACGGTTGCCTCTAAGCGCTCGTGTGCACAAACAGAATAATTTTGTTTGACATGAAGACGTACTAAGTTTTAAATGAAGACGTGAGTTCATCATTTTGCCTCTAAATTTTTCCCGCGTAAACCAATCACAATTTTACCACAGGTTTGATTTGCTGGCGCATTTCAGGTCTCGTGTGCTATATGTAAGACATTTTTTGGCATTTACCATGCATGTTGGCATATAAATCAATTCCTAGCCAGACTGCATTTCCTGTCGAAAGGGATGAGGATTGCCGTTCAATCTGGGAGCATCCAATGGTGCAGACGTATGATCCATGGGGTTTGGGTTCTGGCCAATCACAACGCATGACTCAGATCACACGCGCAGCAAAGGGGGGCATCGGCCACAGTTTGGTAGGCACACGGCTTTCATTTGTGAACCGTGTGCTATTTGAAAACATTTTTTGGGAGGGGCTATTTGAAAAAATTTACATGTGCTATCGAAAGGGATGAGGATCGTCGTTCGATCAAGGAGAATCCAACAGTGCATACGTAACTCAGATCGCGCGCGTGGCAGAGGTGGGGGGTGCATCGGCCACGGTTTAGTGGACACACGGCTTTCGTGAGTGAACCGTGTGCTCCTTGAAATCATTTACATTACGTAACATCATATTTTTGTTCGAATGAAAACATGAGTTCATTGTTTAGCCTCCAATTTTTTTTCCACGGTAAGAAATCATGAGTATAGTGGAGAGTGTCATATACTAGTATCATACTAGTGTATGATACTACCTTTAATTAATTACAGCGCATAGTATAATACATAGAGTATAGTATCATATATAGATCATATTTATTTCCATGCATGACACAAATTAGCATCGCATTTAACATGATACGGTATCTACCTATATGTTACTCTAACCCTCTTTATATATATTTAATTCTTTGCCACATCAGCATACTTGCTATTTCCGAGTGCATGACATCGTCGGCTATGATACCACCACTATGGCCAGCCTTATATAGTGGGCAGTATCATATACTATATATATATATAGTATCATGCATAAGATACTAGTGTATGATACTACGTACGTACCTTCATAGTGCATATATAGTATCATAGAGTAGTATATATCATATATGGCCGTATTTATGGCCATGCATGACACAAAGTAGTATAGCATTTGTTATACATATATATATGTTACGTTATCTACCTATGTTACTGCTTCTTTGCCACATCATCATATTTTCTATTCCCAAGTGCATGATACTGGCTATGATACCCCCACTATGGCCACCCTAATAAGGCTGGTCGTAATATGGGAGTATCAAGCGGTATGATGCATGCCAACTAGACTTTTTGGATGATGTGGCACACAGTTAAATGAGGAAAGAGAGGGTGTGGTATCATATCATGATATCGTATCATATTAAATGTTGTACTACTTTGTGTCATGCATGGCAATTAATAAGGCAACCTACGATACTAACTTATGATACTATGCATGCACGCATTACGGAGGTATTGCCGATCATATCTATACCTACTATTAAAGGGAGGTGATATTCTTGGGTTCGTCCCGCTTTTTTGGTCCCGCTTTAATTAATTTTATGTATTTTTTTGAGAAGGGAGGTGATATTCTTGGTTTCGTCCCGCTTTTTTTTGTCCCAGCTTCAATTAATATCACGTATTTTTTTAGACAATTAATTTCACGTATGCTATTTGGTTTCATTACTTGCCACCTATTTTGGCCCAACGGAGGAAGCCCACCTCGCGGTGCACTGTGGCCCAGGTATGGAGATGGCAAAAAATAAAATTGCCGATGGAAGGGTTTGATCTCATAACCTGCCAACCAGCCATGCACAGTTTGTCCAACTGACCCAGCTACAGATATGGAAGGATTTTTTTCTTCTCCCGTTGCAACGCAGGGGCCTTTTTGCTAGTACTAGTATCATGCATATATACTCGCTGCTTTCCGGTTTATAGGCTTATCTCAGAATTTTAGTTTTTCCATTTTATAAGGCCTAATTTGGTTGTTCCCTATCACATATTCAAATTCCAAGGTGCGTTAAATGATTGCATGCAAGTATTAAGAGAAAGTTGACCAATGCATCTACTTTATGCATGCATGTATTGCCATTAATACATTGGAAAACATAATTTATTGAGGAAAACAAAAGCATTAATTGGGTGTTTTTGTAAACTACAAAAAGTATTCCACCACTCACCATCTACCTTGGTTGGTGAGATTTTTGAATTGAGCCCTATAAAGCTGGTTGTAATGAGGAGTATCATATACTAGTATCATGCATATGATATATACTATGATACTACTTCCATAATGCATAATATCATAAGTTAGTCTCTTAGGTTGCCTTATTAATTGCCATGCATCAAACAAAGTAGTACAACATTTAATATGACACGGTATCATGATATGATACCACTCTATTTCCTCATTTAATTGTGTGCCACATCATCCAAAAAGTCTAGCTAGCATGCATGATACCGCTTATGATACTACCATTATAACCAACCTAAACTGGAAAGGAGGGAGTAATACTAGCTAGTCTATGATATAATAGCTACCTCACTAAGAGCATGATTAATAATACAGCCAACGCTCGGCTATAAGACCCCGCTCCCATGGAAGGGTAGGACAAAAGATGGCATGCAAGTTCTTTTCCATACGCATGTATGACTATATTCGGAATACATGCCTACATTACATTGATGAGTTGGAGCTAGTTCTGTGTCACCCTATGTTATAACTGTTGCATGAATAATCGCATCCGACATAATTCTCCATTACCGATCCATTGCCTATGAGCTTTTCATATATTGTTCTTCGCTTATTTACTTTTCCGCTGCTACTATTACAATCACTATAAAACCCAAAAATATTACTTTTGCTACCGTTACCACTACTATCATATTACTTTTCTACTAAATACCTTGCTGTAGATATTAAGTTTCCAGGTATGGTTGAATTGACAACTCAGCTGCTAATACTTGAGAGTATTCTTTGGCTCCCCTTGTGTCGAATCAATAAATTTGGGTTGAATACTCTACCCTCGAAAACTATTGCGATCCCCTATACTTGTGGGTTATCAAGCTCCAATGTAGAATGAGAGAGCACCTTATTTATTATCTCATGTCCTACTGGGCAAACTAGATACTAACCATTGGATTAGTTGTATGTTAAGGTGCTGGTTGATGACATGGCATATTTTACCAACAAGATAACATAAAAATTGTGGGAGATGCCCTTACTCCCACTGTGGGTACCCATAGTGGGAGTAACATATATAGGTAGTAACATCACACATATCTAGGTTAAATAGATGATGTGGCATGCAATAAATGAAGAAAGAGATGAAAGTTGTAACATAGCTAGTTACTACTAGTATGAGTAACATCACACATATATATCATGGCAAGATGTGTCTATATCCTAATAAATGAAGTGTTGCATGTTACCACACACATATGTTACTCCCCACTATAGAGGTAGTAACATAGACTAGTAACATGGGCATGTTACTAGTCTATGTTACTACCCATTGTGGCTAGTCTTAATAGTAGTATGAGTAACATCACACATCTCAAGGCAAGATGAGTCTATAGCCTAATAAATGAAGTGTTGCATGTTACTACACATATGTTACTCCCCACTATAGAGGTAGTAACATAGACTAGTAACATTCTATGTTACTACCCATTGTGGCTAGTCTTATGTCACTCTATTGTACTTGCTCTAATGCATAGTATCATAGAGTAGCTAGTATCATATGTAGTACTTTATTTATGGTGTCATGCATGACACATAGTAGCATAGCATTTATTATGATACGGTTTCATGATATGATACTTAACCCTCTCTTTCTTCATTTAATTAATTCTATGACAACTCATCAAAATTGCCTAGTTGGCATGCATGATACTAGCTATGATACCCCCTTACTATTAGCCTAGCAAAGAAGGTGTACAGATCATTTGTGCGTCGCTTTGTGAGTTTTCATCCATTTGTTTGAGAAGCGGGGAGAAGTTTCAAACATTTCAGCCACGAGGTGCGGCCACTAGCATAGGCCTAGTTGGTATTTTAATTACAGGAAATACAGATGGAGTTCGGACATCATCAAAATCGATGTGCGTTCTCTCATGACCCCATGGAAAAAATTTGGTAAAGTTTGGCACAAGTTTTGATGAACGCTCCTTCCAAACCGGAGCATCTCACATGAAGGATCATGGTTTTCCAAAAGGAGACATGTCAATTCAAACTCCTGTGCCGGTGACTTCGTCGTTTGGCCTCATAAAAATTTCCACGGTTGTCGAATTCCTGGTTCTGGCAAAACCCTTGAGGTTCGAACACAGGGGTGCGCACGTAGATCTCTCCTCCCCCTTGCACTCTCCCTCACCGTGATCTCAAGGCTCAGCGCGTCGAGCTCGCAGAACAAAGGGACACAAGATTTATACTAGTTCGGGCAACCGATGTGGTGTAATACCCTACTCCAGTGTGGTGTGGTGGATTTCCTCTTAGGCTGAGGATGAACAATTACAAGGGAAGAACAGCCTCCTGAGGAGAGGTGCTCTTATGCTTGGTGAGTTTGTGTGGATGAGGATGATATGAATGGCCTCGGGTCAGTTCGGATCCGTCCGGATCAGTTGGGATCCGTCCGGATCAGTTGCCTCCTACTGTGGTGGCTAGCCCTATTTATAGAGGCCCTGGTCCTCTTCCCAAATGCTGGTGGGAAGGGATGCAACAACGGCCAAATTTGAAGTGAGAAAACTAGTACAAGTTGTCCTGACTAAAGGTGGTCTTCGCCTGCCAAAGGATCTGGTGGTCACGCCGTCCTGGGCTCCACGGTGACCTCCATCCTGTCGTCCTGCTGGTCTTGGTCTCATTGCACTGATATGGAAACCTTTGCCTAATGCCTCGGGACTCGTCTCCGCGTATTGCCCTTGCGTCCTGAAGCTCCTGGGTGGCCTTGACAATGAACTCCTGAGCGCTGGGCTCTCCTCGCCCGGTGCCCTCCTGAGGGAAACGTGCCGTGAAGCACGCCTCCCCGTGGTGCCCGAGCAGCTCCCTCGTGATGTCGGGTAGGTCTGAGGCCGTCCAGAAGAGAGCCCCCGAGCCCTTCCCAAGGAGGGCACCGGGCACGCCTTCCTATGCGAGGGAGGGAGGCGCCCCAGGTGCGAGCGCCAATCCTGATGTGGCACCGCTAGAGGCACCGCCCCCTGAGGCCCTGTGCGGAGTAGCTGCTTCTTCTTCTTGGGGATGGCTTCAGGAGGGTACTGCGTGCCCTCGTTGTCAGGGTCTTCGATTGTTGCGGCTTGGAAGGCGCGCTCGAGGGAGCACACCGCATCTCTTTCTTTGCACATGACTGTGATGATTCCACCGCTTCCTGGCATCTTGAGGACGTTGTAGCCATGGTGGGTCACTGCCTTGAATTTGGCTAATGCTGGGTACCCGAGGATGGCATTTTACGGCAGACGGATGTGGGCGACGTCGAAGTCGATGAGCTTGGTGTGGTAGTTGTCGCGCTGAACGATGGTGACAGGGAGACAAACTTGCCCTATCGGGGTGGTGGAGTCGTCGGTCACTCCTGAGAAGGGCTTAGTAGGCTGCAGCTGGTCATAGGGTACTTGGTGACTTGAACATTGCTGATGACGGGTGAGCAGAGCATCGGGAGGACACCCGCGGTCGCCGCACACTTGAGCTGGTCCGCCGAGTTGAAGGTGATGTTATATTTGGACCACATGAACGGGCGCGTGGCCTCGAGCCTGGGGAGGGCTACATTCACCTCGCGAGAGAACTCCTTGAAGATGCGCTGGGAAGCCGGGGCCTGAGCACCACCCAAGATGCAAGCGATGGCGCGCGGCTCCTAGAAGCCCCCAGCCCCCTCGTCCTGATGGTGGTCGTCGTTCCTTCTTGGTGGTGGTGGCAGCGGAGGGAGGCCAAGATTACCCTGAGGACGGTCCTCGTGAGGCTGGTCGTGCCAGGCGCCCTCACGAGGCTGCTCCTGCCAGTGGTCCTCACGAGGCCGGTCGCGCCACTCCTGGTGGGGGCCGTGCTCGTCCCAGTGTCCTCCACCTCGTCCTCCTATCCTCGGCTATAGCCCCAGTCGTTGCGCTCGAGGCGTCGACCGAAGCGTCCATCTCCAATGGCCCTGAGTGCTTGACAATCGTTGGTGTTGTGGCTGTGTACGTTGTGGAAGGCGCAGAACAGACGGTTGCCCTTGGACGACTCGGGGTGGTCCCGGACGCGCTTCGTGTCCGGCTCTGCCACGAGTACGGCTACTCCCTTGCGCTTCATGTCCTTGACCATGACCTTCTTCTCCTCTGGGTTGGCAGCAGGGAGCTCGAGGAGGGAGAGACGCCCCTCCTCAGCTCTTGCACACTTGGTTTCTATGTTGAACAGCTCCAGAGTCGTGCATAGCTCCTCGTGGATGGCGAGCTCCTCCTTCATCTTGAAGTCACGGACGCCATTGGAATATGCTGAGATGATGGCCTCCTCCGTCACCTTGGGAATCTTGAGACGAATGATGTTGAAGTGCTGGATGTACTTCTGCAGGGTCTCTCCCGGCTGTTGCTTGATGTGGCGCAGGTCACCTGCGGCTGGAGGGCGGTCACGAGTGCCCTGGAAGTTGGCGATGAAGCGGTTGCGCATCTCACCCCAGGAGGAGATTGATCCCGCGGGCAATTTCAGGAGCCATGGGCAGGCGCCATCCTTGAGAGCCATGGGAAACCAGTTTGCCATGACCTTTTCGTCGCCATTGGCCGCCTCAATGCTTAGCTCGTAGAGCTGCAGGAACTTCGCGGGGTCGGGGGTGCCGTCGTAATGCGGAGGCAGATCCGGCTTGAACTTGCCTGGCCAAACAATGGTGCACAGCTCAAGAGTGAAGGCGCGTCAGCTTGCCGTGGCCACCGGGGCCCTTTGCTGATGCGGCGCCTGGCCTGGATGCCCGCGCACCACCGCCGTAGGCGTCGCGCGGTCTTGTCGTGGTGGTGCCAGGAGCGTTTTCTTGCGGCCGGAGAACGTCTTGGCACCTTCCTTCTTCGTTCGCGGACACACGGCATGGAAGATCACGCCGCGGGACCGTGCGTCTTGGGGCAAGGACACCGTGTTGACGCGGAGGGGGAGGTGACGCTCCGTGAGCTGCACATCTTGGCGCAAGGGTGCCGTCTTGATGCGGAGGCGGGGGAGGCGCTCCGTGAGCTACATCAACCACGGATGGAGGTGGGCGAGGCAGCGTGAGGGATGGTGCGGGGGAGCCCCCAGCGGCGCTGACGAGCTCGGTGATGCGGTCTAACCAGTCCTTGTAGAGCTCGTCGATCAGGCGATAGCGCAGGATCTCACATGCCATGAGCAGCGCAGCCTGCGCGTCCGTGGGTGTGCGGCGAGTGTGAGATGATGAGCCGGTCGGAGTTAGCGATGGGATGGCGGCACGGCCGTCCCTCCGCATGGAGGGGTGCAGTGATGATGCTTGCTGCTCATTTTCTGCCGGGCCGGTAGTAGCGTTGGCAACAGGAGATGGAGAACGACGGGGAGGCCCGCCGACAGGGGCTGTCTGAGCGACATGGGCGGCGAGGGTGGCCCAGTGCTCGGCGCGGGCTCGAGGCGCGTCTGACATGGATACGGTGGAGCGGTGGAACATGGATCAACGGAAGGAAAGCTTCAGCGCACCGCTACCTGGCGCACCAAATGTCCGATTTCGGGTTCCGGCAAAACCCTTGAGGTCCGAACACTGGGTTGCGCATAAAGATCTCTCCTCCCCCTTGCACTCTCCCTCACCGTGATCTCAAGCCTCAGCGTGTCGAGCTCGCAGAACAAAGGTACACAAGATTTATACTGGTTCGGGCAACCGATCTGGTGTAATACCCTACTCCAGTGTGGTGTGGTGGATTTCCCCTTGGGCTGAGGATGAATAGTTACAAGGGAAGAACAGCCTCCTGAGGACAGGTGCTCTTATGCTTGGTGAGTTTGTGTGGATGAGGATGATCTAAATGGCCTCGGATCAGTTCGGATCCATCCGGATCAGTTCGGATCCGTCTTGATAAGTTGGGATCCATCCAGATCAGTTGCCTCCTATTGTGGTGGCTAGCCCTATTTATAGAGGTCCTGGTCCTCTTCCCAAATGCTGTCTAGAAGGGATGCCACAACGGCAAAATTTGAAGGGAGACAACTAGTACAAGTTATCCTAACTAAAGGTGGTCTTTGCCTGCCAAAGGCTCTGGTGGTGACGCCGTCCTGGGCTCCACGGTGACCCCCATCCTGCCGTCCTGCTAGTCTTGGTCTCGTTGCATTGATAAGGAAACCTTTGTCTGATGCCCCTGGACTCCTCACCTGTGCTTGCCTCTTTAGCACCAAAAATGAAACGAGGACACTGCGCGCGCTGGCGCCCGCCTGGTGCCCTCTTGGCCTTGGTCGTCATGGCTTGCATCACAAGGACCTCGCGAGGTGCCCCTTGCCTTGATCTCTCCTCCCCTCACGAGCCAGCATGGTGAGTCCACCCCCGAGGAGGTGTTGCGTCATCTGCCTCGTGAGGGACTTGAGTGTTTGCTGGTGAAGATGGGCCATATGGGGCCACTGGCGGAGCCACGCCGTGGGCCGCAGGCAGGCAAGTCTGGGGACCCCCGTTCCCAGGACGCCGACAACGGTACGTAATCACCATTATACCACAGGTTTGATTTTCTGGCGCATTTCAGGTATCATTAGCTATATTTAAGACATTTTTTGAGATTAACATGCATTTTGTGCATAAAAGTAAAATTACAACCGGAACTGCAACTACTGTCGGAAGGGATGAGGATCGTCGTTCGATCTGGGAGCATCCAACGGTGCAGACGTACGATCTGTGGGGTTTGGGTTCTAGCCAATCAGAAAGCACGACTCAGATCGTGGGCGGGGTGGCGGGGTTTGGTCGGCACACGGCTTTCATCAACGAATCGTGTGCTATTCGCAAACTAGATTGCATATTTTTGTTCACACATACTGTAGTGAGATCAATTGAGTGTGCTACCTCTATGATATAATAATAATAATAACAAAAAGCAGTTCATATTCATTGCCTAGGCTTACAACATATCAAGATGAACATACTAACGGTTCTTACATCAACAGAAAACTGGACATAACTCACAAATTTAGTATTAGAATGGTTCCTGCAATTGCCCAATAATGTTCTATTAGACAATGGACCATGCACGTGCTAACCTTGATTGTAAACCTCAGTGCTTCCCTTTGTTTCCCTACAACACATATAAGGTAGTTAGTCATCAGGTTAAGTAAGAGTTCGCATGCTATCGGTAAAATATGTTGATGAAAAATAAGCACATTGCAGATTCATCAGATTAATTCAAGCCACGTGGAAAACCCATTTATCCAAACCAAGCATGATTAAGAACTAGGGAATATAGCACTTGCATATGTTTCTCATGTATTAAGTGCAGCCAAATTCGATTTGTTCCTCACATGCATCACAATACAAAATTCTACGCACGACAATTGGACATCGCAGTGTAGAATTGAACCAAGCAGTTAGCTAAACACCACAACAAATAAACCAAACATTAACTGAGCACCACATTGCACAACCTAACATACTCCTAATAGAGGATCATACAGTTAACCAAACCAAGCATGCTTAACAACATGGAAATATAGCAATTGTATTTGTTTCTCATGTATTTAGTACAGCCAAATTAGATTTGTTTCTCACATGGTATACAATAAAAGAATGCACCCACAACAGTTAAACATCGCATTGCAGAATTGAACCAAACGGCCAACCGCGTCGCGTCGCCGGTGCGCGAGGCGTCCACGGTGGCCTCGACGGAGAGGTGCTCCTCCAAGATCCAGGGGTCGACACGAATGGCAGCCATCGCGACCTCATCCACGTGTGCGGCCGCGATTTGCTTCTCAGCTTCCAAATGGT
The DNA here is from genome assembly GCF_056163025.1 of Triticum urartu. Lineage (NCBI taxonomy): Eukaryota > Viridiplantae > Streptophyta > Magnoliopsida > Poales > Poaceae > Triticum > Triticum urartu. The sequence continues at coordinate 493,727,306 of NC_141879.1, read as the reverse complement.
CCTTGGGATCCTGGCTATACTGCATGCACCATGGCTTAGGGTGGCGCTTATTTGGTGGAGGGGTCGGTGATTTGGGTGGAAGGTGTCGCACCGGTGGTCGGGGCATGTGGGATGTGGAGGGAGAAGGAGGATGGGGGTCGGGTGTGGATTACCTGCCTGTATAGGTGAGGCCGAGTAGCGTGGACGAGGGTCGCCGGCGAGGTTGCATTGCTGCAAACAAGTACTGAAGGTTTCAACTTGGAAAGGAAGGCAGAAACAGGGGAAATGTGGTTTTCGGTAAGGGGGAGGGGGCGGGGAGGTAGACATTTCCGCGGAAGCCGAAAATTTGGAATCGCTTCAGCGAAAAAACTGGTGCGCAAACTGTCATCAGACACGGTCCCTTATTCAGAACTGCGTACGATATGTGAACATCACAAATGATTCAGATAGCTTAACCCGTGTGTGTTGAGTTTGAACGTCAAAAATTTTGGTTCGAATTTCCCTGGTTACAGTGGTCATCCACGTCATTGCATAATTTGGGAACACAAAAGAGACTAACTTCTTAATCGAGCAAGTTCAGCAATTAAACAGAGCTAGCTGACCTAAACATTACTCTAACAAATTAAAGACCGACGCTCTTAATTAAAAAAAATAAAGAGTACTACTATGACTGGTGCTCGTCGATCTCCGCCGCTGCCTCCATGTCCAGCTCGTGCCCGACGGTCTCCTGGGGAAGGGGCTCCATGGCATCAATTGCACCATACTCGGCAAGCATCTCGCCATCTGCGTCCGCCATATCTTTGGAATAGGCCACCACGAGCTGGGCGTGGACGGCCGCGATCTGGGCTCTGGCGGGCTCTGTCGTGGCAAGGTATGTCGCGCAGGAACGGATGGCTGCTCGAACTCTCTCGGCGATTGCCAACTCTTCGGTCGTGGGTTGACGACTGTTGTCGGTTAAGCTTCGTTCGATTTGTGCGGTGACCGCCACGAGCTGGGCGTGGACGGACTCGACATGGTAGTGGGCGGCCTCCATCAGGGCTAAGGCCACCGCTGCGGAATGGACAGCTGATGTGCCAGTCTCGCTTGTTGTTATCCCCGAGGCAGATGTTGCTGCCGCTGCCTGAGAAGCAACATCAGCCGTTTGGCCTGCCTTGGCCGCCCGGACGCAGACTGCGGTCGCCCTCACGAAGCTTGCTAACACATGCCTGGTGGCTACGGCTGCGTTCTCATCGGAGGGGGCCGCCGAAGTTGCCCTCGCGACATGGGTCCACGTCCCCATCTTTCACCGGCGATGAATGAACAGTGAAATGATATTTGGGGAGTGAGCTAGTGTGCTTGACACGTAAGCCATATGCGTACTATACACCGATGGTGCTCCAATATATTTTGTGATGCATCTCACACGGTTGGTGATAATAAACTGTGCGCGATCTACTTGATTTATCGTCTTGATTTGAATTACGTAATGGGGTCACAACTACAAAGGACGGTGTTTGAATTGCTAGAGCTTTTATCTGCAGTGAACATGCAACTATAGATGTGTCATAAAAAATGAAATTATTCAGCGTTCATTTGGACGGTTTTATACATTAACTTGGTTTTGTAGGCATTTTATGTGCATAATTCAAGTTCGAACTACATGCACATTCTCCAGTGCATATAAACTATTTGAAAAATCAAATTTGTGTCCTTGGTTGCATGCTTAGGTCCCATGCAAGAAATGGGAATGAATGTCACACACCCTGCCATCGTCGCTCGGCCACAAACATTGAGATACCTCGTTTTTCAATTCTAGTAAATCCAAAACTCGACTGAAATTCATGAAACTTGGCATGCTATCATGGAGCGGCATCAACATGCCGTGGTAAATTTTTTGTCCCATTTGGGGCAGTTATGGGTATAAGCTTCTCCCAGACTAGAGCTTCTCACAACAAGTGTGATGGTTTCGGTAGGGAACGTGCCACCTTTGGGAACAAAACAATATCCGTTGCCTCTTATTGCTTTCAAAAAAATTCGAGTGTCAACATAGAACAACAGGAGTGTTGTATTTAATTTTGGAATTTTTGGGGGTTCGTTTGGACATTTTTATACATTAACTGGGTTTCCCAGGCATTGTAAGCGCATAATTCAAATTTGAACTACATGCACATTCTCCAGTGCATATAAACTAGTTGAAAAATCAAATCTGTGTCCTTGGTTGAATGCTTAGGTCCCATGCAAGAAATGGGAATGAATTTCAAACACCCTGCCACCATCACTCGGCCGCAAACATTGAGATACCTGGTTTTGAAATTCTAGTAAATCCAAAACTTGTCTGAATTTCATGAAACTTGGCATGCTATCATGGAGCGGCATCAACATGTCGTGGTAAAAATTTGCCCCAGTTGGGGCAGGTTTGGGTATAAGCTTCTCACAAACCTTAGCTTCTCACAACAAGCGTGATGGTTTTGGTAGAGAATGTGCCACCATTGGGGACGAAACGATATCTGTTGCCTCTTATTGCTTTCAAAAAAAATGAGTATCAACATAGAACAATAGGAGTGTTGTGTTCAATTTTGGAATTTTTTTGGGTTCGTTTGGACATTTTTATACATTAACTGGGTTTTCCAGGCATTTTATGTGCATAATTAAAATTTGAACTACATGCACATTCTCCAGTGCATATAAACTGGTTGAAAAGTCAAATATGTGTCCTTGGTTGCATGCTTAGGTCCCATGCAAGAAATGGGAATAAATTTCAAACACCCTGCCGCCGTTAGTCGGCCGCGAACATTGAGATACCTGGTTTTTAAATTCTAGTAAATCCAAAACTCGTCTGAAATTCATGAAACTTGGCATGCTATCATGGAGCGGCATCAACATGTCGTGCTTAAAATTTTGTCCCATTTCGGGCAGGTTTGGGTATAAGCTTCTCACAAACCTTAGCTTCTCATAACAAGCATGATGGTTTCTGTAGGGAACATGTCACCTTTGGGGACGAAACGATATCCGTTGCCTCTTATTCCTTTCAAAAATTTTCTAGTGTCAACATAGAGCAACAAGAGTGTTGTGTTTATTTTAGAATTTTTCGGGGTTCGTTTGGACATTATTATACATTAACTGGGTTTTCTAGGCATTTCATGTGCATAATTCAAATTTGAACTACATGCACAAGCTCCAGTGCATATAAATTGGTTGGAAATCAAATATGTGTCCTTCGGGGCATGCTTAGGTCCCATGCAAGAAATGGGAATGAATTTCAAACACCAGGGCACTATTGATTGCCGGCAAAACATTGAGATACCTGGTTTTTAAATTCTAGTAAATCCAAAACTCTTCTGAAATTCATGAGACTTGGCATGCTATCATGAAGCGGCATCAACATGCCGTGGTGAAATTTTTTGTCTCATTTGGGGCAGGTTTGGGTATAAGCTTCTCACAACAAGTGTGATGGTTTCGGTAAGGAACGTGCCACCTTTGGGGACGAAACGATATCCGTTGCCTCTTATTGCTTCCAAAAATTTAACATGAGTGTTGTGTTTATTTTTGGATTTTTTCGGGGTTTGTTTGGACATTTTTATACATTAATTGGGTGGTCTAGGCATTTCATGCGTATAATTCAAATTTGAACTACATGCACAAGCTCTAGTGCATATAAATTGGGAAATCAAATCGGTGTCCTTCGGGGCATGCTTAGGTCCCATGCAAGAAATGGGAATGAATTTCAAACACTAGGGCATTGTTGATTGCTGGCAAAATGTTGAGATACTTTGTTTTTAAATTCTAGGTAACCCAAAACTCATCTGAAATTCATGAAACTTGGCATGCTATAATGGAATGGCACCTGACATGCTGTGGTATTTTTCGTGTCCATGTTGAGAGAAGGCACACTCAAATAATAGCCAACAAAGGCATTTTGAAACAAATAGCTGCCTCTATAACATCTCAAACATTTTGTATAATTTAAATTGTGTGTGTTCTCTTAAGCATTCACGTGACGCCACACGTCACTCTTTTAATGGCTAGGAGGTGCCGTGCAGACATTTGCTTCAGCGCTTGACTAAACGGAAGGCGTGCCGACGGCTTCCCTAGGAAGCCAAGAAAAAATGTGCCGAGCAGGATTTCTGCAGCTCTTGATCACAAATGTTTTAGATAAAACACCTGTTTGCAATGTGAGAGTTATGGTCTTCCCCCTTAAGTTGAGGGAAAATCCGCAGCGCAGGATTTGTGCATCCCTTCAATGCAAATGGTTGTTTTGGATGACCCGTGTGCAACCACGTACAAACAATTAGGTAAGATTTGCATATGTTATATTTTTTTGAAGGTTAAGACAGTAGGAGAGGCTCCTACTCCATGTATATATAAATAACCAAACGAACAGTTACATGGTGATATTTACAAGGGAGTGTGTGGGGGGGGAGGGGTTAGATACAAACAATTTGGTAAGATTTGCATATGTTATATTGGGTATGTTGCCGTTTGTCAAACTGGAAAGATTACATTTGTTGATCTAGTAACGTTGCCATTTGTCAATCATTGTAACACTGCAATTTGCCAAAATATGCAGCTAGAAATCACTAGCACTATCTAATTTTTGCAACTAAAATTCAGTAATTAAGCATAGATTTCATTCATAGATTAAGTAGTCGTTCTTAATTTATACAAACAGTTCAACTCGACAGCTGAACCGACCAAAATTTTCCCCAATTTTTGCCAACCATGTACTGAAATAGCTAGTTCAACTATATATACTAGCTAATTTTAAGTACGTTCTACAGTTGGACCACACATCTATAGTCAGATGAACTGAACAAAATAGCTCCTAAATACTACTACTACCACGGAGGGGCTTTGTGCTACTTCCAGCAGCCTCTCCTCTGCCGAGCGAGCTCAGTAAGAGGCAGAGGAGGACGAGGAGCCTACCGACGAGCTGGAGAAATGCAATACCATGCCTGCCGCTGCTGCACGTTCAACGACGCTTGCCAGCTCGAACGCGCACTGCTGCTCCAAACGATCCCTCTCGAAGTGGCCGGACTGCTCGTAGATCTCCTGATTCCTCGCCTCTGCGTCGGCATGTGCTGCATCCATGGCTGCGGTAAGGCTCTTTGCGTTCTCGACAAGACGCTCCTCCTCCTCCTGGAGGAACTCGATGTAGCACGCAAGGTCGCTGAAGCACGTGCGGGCCTCCACCTCCACCTCCCTCCTTCGGGCGGCGGTGGCGGAGTGGGTGATGATCCCAGCGGTCGACGGTGGGCTGGCGGCCACGGCGGTCAATGATGGGGTGGCGGCCACGACCATCACCTCCCGCCTTCGGGCCGTGGTGGCAGAGCGGGTGATGGCCACGGTGGCCGGCAGTGGGGTGGCGGCCACGATGGCCACCTCCCTCCTTCGGGCAGCGGCGGCGGAGCGTGTGGTGGGTGTTCCGCGCACACCCAACTGGGATGCCACGCACACTACACTATGCCGGGGACTGAGCCGCCGCCATGGTGTAGCCTCCCAGCTGGAGTTGTCCTCTAATGACGACGGAGTGGCTGAGCGACGACGATAGACCGGGGCCATTGGCGATTGTGGGAGAAGCACACGAGGTAAGATATAAGGAGGGAGGGGAAAATGCGACGCAGGACTTGCCGGTCGTGAGTGTTTTTATAGCAGGCCGCTAAGCATTGGGATTTTGGGGGATTTCACTGAGTCGAGCGGGAAGCTTGCGCGGGAACCTACGAGGTTGGGTGGGAATGGGCGCAAGACGAATCATTGGCACCACTATTTGGCCAAAAGAACGCCCCTGCACGCTGCGCAAGCTTGCGCTGTAAGCCGTCTGCGGCAGCGGGGTGACAAGACGTGCGACAGGGGGATGAAAGGACACGTACACATACTGTTAATACAAAAAAAACATTTGCGATTTAATTACCTACTATACCCCCGTCCTGGTTTATAAGAACGATTTAACTAATAAAATATGAATGCATGTCGCCAAAGATTATATCGTTGGAGTCGTATTTGAACATAGTTTCCAGCTATACAATTTTTGTAACATGCATTAACACTTTTTTGGTTAAATTTAAGGTTATATACCAGCAAGCGTTTGCTCGCAACACACACGGCTTATTCCATCACAAATAGCTCGGATGGATCAACTGTATGCCACGTATCGCATACACAACTCTAATCTGGTTCGTGCTTGATGTCTCCGACATCGCTCGCACAGTTTGTCTGATTTGCCATGTATCACTATGCCGGCCTCTACTCGCGTCCCTCAGCAAGCTCTGCTCGCCGTTAGGAGCTATGGCGCGCTCTGCTCGCGTTTGTCAGCGCGCTCGACTTGTGGACAACTTTTCCTTGCGCGTTCAACTGTTATGTGCACATATATATGGTTGCTCGCCGTTGCTTCATCAGGACCGGTTTGTACTAGTACCGGGCCCAAACGAGATGGGCGAATTTCGTTCCACTTTTATTTTTTTCGGACATAATCCAAAACTTTGCCGCGGAGCGCTCTGCTCGCGTCCCTCCGCGCACGCTCTACCAGCGGTTGGGTGTGCGCATGATCACGTTGGGGGCCCCATATGCATGTGGTTGCGCCGCGCGCATTGCCATGCGATGTAGTTACGTGTGGCATGATGGAGTTACGCGCTGCTAATTAGAACTGCCATCAGGGCCTGCTGATATTCCTGGCCATCCGGCTTCCCCTTTAATTCCCGCGCCCATTATAACCTTAGTCTCTTTAACCTTTCGATCGCGCCCCACAACAGAACAAGCACACCCACGACGACACGTAGAGAGGGGATGTCCAGCGGCGCTCCAATGGAGTTCGGCGAGCAAAGAATGGAGACCCACGCGAGGGAGATGGATCTCTCGGTGGTGTACACCATCGACCCGGTCGTGGTGGACGACTACATCAACAGTGTTGAGTAGTTTCTTGCTCGAGACAAGTACAAGGTGGTCGGCATCGACCTCTAGTACACCACCGGTCGTCCCGGCATAGATCAGAAGGTTGTCGTCGCCTAGTTGTGCATGGGCCATCATGTCCTCATCTACCACTACTGCATGGCCATAGAGCCTTGTGACCATTTCAACAGGTTTGTCAACAGCTGTAACATCCCAAATTTTCAATTTGGAATGTTATACATTAGATCATCATGCATATCTTATTTTCTTGCATTTTGGTCGACCCTAGAAATTTCACGCAACTCAAGGACCTTCGGAGAGAGTTGGAGATTTCGTTATTTTCATATTTGAGAGTTTTCTCGAATTTGAAAAGAGGATCATTTTATTTATTTATTTCATCTTCAAACAATTTTCCGATAACAAAAAAAATATAAGAGAGGGAATAATATGACTTTCCCAAAATTGAGGAAAAATGAAGATTTAATAAATAGATCAAGTTTTGGTTTTTTCGGAGTTTATTTGCATTTTATTTGGATAGGGAAAAATACGTGTTTTCAAAAATTGCATTTTAGGTCCATAGAAAAGTTCGTTTTGTTCGACACATTTTTAGGAGTCGGGGAAAATTTACTTTAGATTTTTCGGAGATCGTTTAGTTAGTTTTGTTTTGTTTTTCTGCGTGCGAAATCAGTTAAAAGAAAAGGAGCCAGGCCAGCCGGGCCAAGGCCCAAGCCAGCCGGCTGGCCGCCCCAGCCTCCCAGCCGCGCGCGTCCGCCAGGAACCAGCCAGGCCGCCGCCTCGCCTTGCTCTAGGCGAATCCTTTTAGGATTCTAGGGTAGCCCCCTCCCCTTTCCTTTGTTTCGTTTTCCTTTTTCCTCTCTTTTTCTTGTCCCCTACCCCAACTAATCTCTCCCCTCACCAATATAAATACCCCACACCCCCCTCTCCTCACACCAAAAACCCAAACCCCCTCTCCTCCCCAAGCCGCGCCCCACCCCGCGCCCCTCACCCGTCGCCGCCGCCCCTATAGCGCCGCCGCCGCCCTAGCACGCCGCCGTCGCCACCGTCGCCCCGCCTCGCCGGAGGTAGCCCCGCACCTCTCTTTTTCTTCCCCGCGGTTCGGTTCTTTTAAAAGAAACCGTTCTGGTTTTCTTTTCCGGTTTTTCTCTCCGATTCTTTGTTTCGGTTTCTTTTCCGAAACCCTAGATCAGATTTCCATTTTCTTTTTCGGTTTCTTTTCCGAAAACCCTAGATCGGTTTTCGTTCTTCTTTCGGACCGTTCGTCTCAACGAACGTGATCACCGATTCTTTCCCGATTAACGACGTCCGTTCGTTTAACCGTTCTTCATTTTCTTTTCGTCGGATTTATTCCGCGATCGTGATCTCAGATCCGATCTTCGTTCTAGTTTATCTTCTCGCCCGTTTATCGGAATCAGGTGATTCAAGCGCCTGGAGTTTCGTTTTGAAACCGCCGTTCCGTCTAATCAACTTAAACAAGTTTTTGCTACGGTAAAATTTGACCTAGTTTCAACTTGCTAGAACCGAGTTGTTCTTCCGCCGTTTGTTTTCGGTTTCTTTGTTCGGTTCCTTCTTTCTTTGCAACCGGAATTCTTAAGTTGAACCTTCTGGTTCATTCTCTCGTTCGAGTTTTACTTGTGCATTAGATGAGTACTTATTGTGTGGTTACTATTGTTTGCTTATGATAGATTGACCGGAGTGTGACGAGTAGATCTATCACGAGGTTTGAGTGCGAATCATCTTCATCAACATTGCAGGCAAGTTCACACTTTGATCATACCTTTTCTACAACCCAATTTTATTGCATTAGATCAATCCTCACACATTGCATGATTAGGATCTAATTAAACTGTGGGATGGGAAGTAGATGAGGTAGTACCTATTACCTGTATTTTTATGAAACCTTTGGGAGTTACTTCTACGTTTGCTTATTATGCCATGCTATGCTAGTAGACGTGGATTGGGTGAGTGATATCCATGACAGATGTGAGTTGATAATTTTAATGGTTTATTTAAGGTGGCAACATAAACACACATCTGGGTGCATTGAGGCACCTGATGTCTATCAGGACTTGCCTGTTTTTTTTGGACCGCCACCCAGGCTCAAAGGGATCATAAGATAATTCATGCTAGAAACTTCCGTGTGCAGCCACATGCTACTATGGGCTCTGGCATAGTTGACTAAGTTGTGCGAACTCTTACGGGGTGGACTAGCAGATGTAGGGGTTGTAGGTGGTACGGTCTACCCCACATGTAAGGTGCTAGCGCTTCTGAAAGACTGTGTCTCGGTCATCCGTTTCTCAAACACCATGTAGTGCGAGAAAACAAACGGAGGCGATCGAGTCTTGTGGGGAAAAGTGCGCAAACCTCTGCAGAGTGTACAAACTAATCATGATTAGCCGTGTCCCCGGTTATGGACAACTTGAGTATCTAGTACTTGAATATCATGTGAATCTCATCACGTTACTTCTAATTAATGTTGTTGGGTTTTAATTATTTTTAATTGGGATTGAGAATGCTGTCAACCATTCTCAATGTTTAACAACCACCATGATAGTTAAATAAACTTATTCCTTTGTAGTAGGGAAAAATTGGCTTTACGCAAAAACCTTATAACCATAGAGCTTTCCACCAGCCAAGTATGCATATAGTGGTAGCCATTGTTCATCATTTTCTCTATGGTGTGAATTTGCCAGTACATTCAATGTACTGACCCGTTTCGGGCTGCAACATCTTATGTTGCAGGTTTCTTACGAAGAGTAAGTGATACGTTAGGGTTACGATTTCTACACTCAACTTTGCCGTTGGTGTTGATGGGAATCCACAACCTTGTTGCTTCCGCTATTTGGATTGAGGTAATAGTATTTACGTTACTTTATACATGTGATTTACCTCTGTTATAAATCCTTCGAGTACTGTGTGTGTTAGCATACCAAACCAGGGATGACACGTAAGCACAGAGACTTGACCCATTCGGGTCGGGTCGCTACAAGATGGTATCAGAGCACATGTTGACTGTAGGACGTGACCCTAGAAACTGGCAAGGCCATAGCAAAGATTTTTCTCTACAACTTTCCCTTTCAAAAAGAACTTTTACCTCTCTTCTTTTCTGAGCTTACTCAAAAATTCCTTTTTAGTGAGACTATACCCCTTTTCCCCTTTTTGACCACTCGAAGATTCCACTGATGAGACCACTCTAAGATGTACAAGATATCGGACAACTAAGACCACTTCGGAATGAAGAGTATTTTTTTGTGCATATGAATAATGAAAACTACAATGGTTGAAGACCGAAGACAAGTAGAATTTGAAGGCTCTGAAGAATTCCCAGATTTATATGACCTAGGAAGGCTACCCTTATGGAACTTGGCAGACTATGGAAGTTGTCAATAACCGAGATCAAGGTGTATCGGAGAAAGACTGAAACAAGGGGTATGAGAACTCGAAGTTTTGTCAAGGAAAACCCTAAGGCAGGAGATATCAACTATGGCAAGATAGCTCATGGGAATGACAAGAGCAGAAACACGGTTATCCGTGATGTCATCGCCCGCTGATGCTATTGTCACCATGCTGAGTTAAGGATGCATGTCATCAGAATGGATTTGATGGAAGAAGGCTGATGGAGTGCCTATTAGTAAGATGAAGTTTAACCTTAGCCGGTGTATCACCAGGATCTGGAGTAGTACATCAAGAAGTTTAAGGTGGAGCTCCATGAAAGCATATTAGACAAGGAAGCATTTCGTGAAGAACTCAGGAACCAAAAGCTGAAAGTAGCCAAGCTGGAGGAGCACAACCTCGAGATACCGGAGATTCATTAAGAACCGAAGGACAGCAGGATCATGGTTCATGTCAAGGATGTTGAAACCCGGAAGTTTGAAATGCAGCTCCAGAAATATTAAAGGAGATCACGAGAGACTTCGCATCAACATAGTTGATCTGTCAAAAGAACTTAAGAAAGACAAGCATGATCGGAAGAAGCCATTGGAGGCATGAACAAGGCTTGAAGAGTTGATGATTTATTGACCTTTAGAAGACCAAACCCTGTTATATACCTACGTTAGATGCGATGTTTGTGAGCTGTCCTTTGTTTGACGTTTTTTCCGACAGCCACAAATAAAATCTGTCTTTTCAAAACTTTTGTTTGTATTGTGTGTATCCCTCTCTATCTCTCTTATCTCACCCCAAAAACCCATGGACCTAATAGAGGATGAATGGAGATGAGCTTGTATTTTCTGGACCGATGAGTCAATTGGAGACAGACCGATGGATTCAGAACATGGAGGATCATATGGAGAACAACCCTATAGTCGGAAAGGATATGGCCCAGTATGCTCTTCAATGCTTTGAAAGAGGTGCTGCTACTTGGTGGAGGATGTACCAAACCATCAATGGATGGCAAGGAGTAACCACTTGGAAAGAATTTAAGTTGACTTTGCTAAAGTCACAGTTTGTGTACCAGAAGTTGAAGCCTTATGGAAAAGACATGAAGAAACCTTGTGCATGCAAGATTTGTGGAGAAATCAGACACAACCATAAAGAACACAAGGATGAATGCCCTAATTGTGAAGGAAGTCACCCAGCTGAAGAATGCCCAACTAGGCAGATCACTTGTTTCTTGTGTGAAGGGACTACCCACTATCCTGCTCAGTGTCACATTTACCCCTTGGTACAAAGAACCATCCAGCAGAAGGAAGAAGCAATGGAAGGAGCTCTTATGGAAAGTTTAGAAGAACCTGTGATGAAGAAAGAGGTGGAGGACACACCCAAAGAAGAACCAATTAAACCCTGCACCAAGTCTTGCTATTCATGTGGAGAAGAAGGACACATCTCCCAAAATTGTATGAATGGGGATCTAGTAGAATTCCCGATAGAGGAAGTAGAATATGACCCACAGGAAATAGAAGCCATGATTGGTATGAAAGGTCCAGAAAGAGAAACCGATTGGATTCCAGGAAGGATCTGAGTCATGTCACCTGTTATGGGTGCAAGGAGTCAGGGCACTACCACAACAATTGCCCAAAAAGGAAGCCAAGGACCCAAGTAGGCTATATAATCACAAGGAAACCTCGATACTTGTCAGAAGTAATATGTTTTAGTTGTAATAAAGCAGGGCACTTTGCCAGAGATTGTCCGAAGGAGAAGGAGACTTGTGATAAGTAGTTGAGTTTGTAACAGAAGAAATATAGTCGTAGTAGTGAGAACATTTTTCCTTTATATTGAGGTGTTGAGTTGAGGCATGTAATGGAGAAGCGAGAGATTGAAATCATTTGAGAATGAATAAAGTAGCATCGTTGGTACTGATATGGATTTTATGAGTTGTTACTCTATGAAGAAGGATTTTGACCATTTTTGAGAATAAAAGAAATATGGTCTATGGAAGGTTTGTGCATTTTAAGGGTGGTAGTACCCTGTAATGGAATTTCGGACAAAATGAACACGAGTTTTGTCTCGATATGTTTGATACCCCAAGAGTGTGTGGGATGAAGTTGGAGACCAACAGTTGTTTGGACCAACTGTGATCAAGGAGTCAGAAGAGAATGTTAAGTTGATTTGAGATAGACTGAAAGTAGCTCAGTCCAGGTAGAAGAGTTATGTAGACTCAAAAACCCAAGGAGGTAGTCTATGAAAGTTGGAGATAGAGCATGTCTTCGTGTGACCCTTCTGCGAGGAGTTAAAACAATTTGGAGTTAAGTGACAGTTAGCCCCGAGATTTGTAGGACCATACCGAGTTTTGGAGCGTATGAGAGAAGTGGCCTACAAGTTTGAGTTACCCGAAGGACTGTTAGGAGTTCATGATGTGTTTCACATTTCCCAGTTGAAGAAGTGCCATGCAGAGATGGCCAATATTCCCCTGTAAGGACGCTTGACCGCGGAAAGGATAATGATGTTCCACGAAGTGGAATATGGACTTCATAAGTATAAGTTTTTATCTCGGTATGAGGGATATCCCACAAGGATGAAGAGATGAATTACTATTGGATATAAAGGAGGTATGATGTCGGAAATATGGATCAATGAAAATTCCATGATGAGTCTGAGTAATCATGTCCTAGTTTTGGTGCCAATAGAAGGAAGAAGACAATACAATTGGATGGATTCTAAGTATGCTAGGAAGCTGGAAGTTGGATGTTGGAATAACGATAAGTTACCCGATGATAAGTTCAAGGACCACAAGTGATGAGGTGTGCCATAACCCACAGGCCCCAGGACCTGCCAAGAAGCAAGCACATTCTTGCTGAAGGAAAAACCCTGGAAGTGGATATACCTTTGTCGACAGACGATCTTATAGGAGTAACGCAAAATCTGAGAGTTGTGAAGGAAAAGATAGATGTTTGTTTGGCTTGTAGAATCTATGGATATATCCGAACTTGTTTCGTCGACAAGAGAAATTCTGCAATGCTTGTGAGGATGACCGAGTGTTACAATGCGAGATTCGCTAAACCGTATACAAGGTAATGATTTGGGTGCGGGATGGATTGATCACCATACCGACTTACTCTTATTATTCGTCTTGCTATATGGAATGGTAAATCTGAGTGACTTACCTATAGTAGAGATATGACGATATTAAACCTTGTTAAACCTTAGAATGGTATAGGTATTTTTTCCCTTGTACAAGGCAGCTTTGTCAACCGTAGGTTATACGGTGAGGATCAACCAGACCCATTTCCTGTAGGAGAAACCATAAATTGTTGACCACCATGAGATATCGATAGTTGTTTAGTTTTGGCGCTAGACCCGTCAGCTAAGAAGACCCAATCTCGGAATAATCTTACTAAGAGGAAATGACAGAAGAATTGAGTAAAAGGTTATGCCACTACCTGAAGAGCCTAGAGAAGGAATTATCCTTACGATCTGAGAAGACGGCACTGTCAAGAATAAGGATGGAGTATATGAGTTTTGATGAAACCGTAACAATGATTTTAAGGGTGGTAGCACCCCAGACGCCGTGTGATGATCGATGGATTTTGAGAAGACACCCAAACCCTAACCTTTTCTTTCTAGCCTCTCCGAATCTTGAGGACGAGATTCCTTTTAAGGGTGGTAGGTTTGTAACATCCCAAATTTTCAATTTGGAATGTTATACATTAGATCATCATGCATGTCTTATTTTCTTGCATTTTGGTCGATCCTAGAAATTTCACGCAACTCAAGGACCTTCGGAGAGAGTTGGAGATTTCGTTATTTTCATATTTGAGAGTTTTCTCGAATTTGAAAAGAGGATCATTTGATTTATTTATTTCATCTTCAAACAATTTTCCGATATCAAAAAAAATATAAGAGAGGGAATAATATGACTTTCCCAAAATTGAGGAAAAATGAAGATTTAATAAATAGATCAAGTTTTGGTTTTTTCGGAGTTTATTTGCATTTTATTTGGATAGGGAAAAATGCGTGTTTTCAAAAATTGCATTTTAGGTCCGTAGAAAAGTTCGTTTTGTTCGACACATTTTTAGGAGTCGGGGAAAATTTACTTTAGACTTTTCGGAGATCGTTTAGTTAGTTTTGTTTTGTTTTTCTGCGCGCGAAATCAGTTAAAAAAAAAGGAGCCAGGCCAGCCGGGCCAAGGCCCAAGCCAGCCGGCCGGCCGCCCCAGCCTCCCAGCCGTGCGCGTGCGCCAGGAACCAGCCAGGCCGCCGCCTCGCCTTGCTCTAGCCGAATCCTTTTAGGATTCTAGGGTAGCCCCCTCCCCTTTCCTTTGTTTCGTTTTCCTTTTTCCTCTCTTTTTCTTGTCCCCTACCCCAAGTAATCTCTCCCCTCACCAATATAAATACCCCACACCCCCCCTCTCCTCACACCAAAAACCCAAACCCCATCTCCTCCCCAAGCCGCGCCCCACCCCGCGCCCCTCACCCGCCGCCGCCGCCCCTATAGCGCCGCCGCCGCCGCCCTAGCACGCCGCCGTCGCCACCGTCGCCCCGCCTCGCCGGAGGTAGCCCCGCGCCTCTCTTTTTCTTCCCCACGGTTCGGTTCTTTTAAAAGAAACCGTTCCGGTTTTCTTTTCCGGTTTTCTCTCCGATTCTTCGTTTCGGTTTCTTTTCCGAAACCCTAGATCGGATTTCCGTTTTCTTTTTCGGTTTCTTTTCCGAAAACCCTAGATCGGTTTTCGTTCTTCTTTCGGACCGTTCGTCTCAACGAACGTGATCACCGATTCTTTCCCGGTTAACCACGTCCGTTTGTTTAACCGTTCTTCGTTTTCTTTTCGTCGGATTTATTCCGCGATCGTGATCTCAGATCCGATCTTCGTTTTAGTTTATCTTCTCGCCCGTTTATCGGAATCAGGTGATTCAAGCGCCTGGAGTTTCGTTTTGAAACCGCCGTTCCGTCTAATCAACTTAAACAAGTTTTTGCTACGGTAAAATTTGACCTAGTTTCAACTTGCTAGAACCGAGTTGTTCTTCCGCCGTTTGTTTTCGGTTTCTTTGTTCGGTTCCTTCTTTCTTTGCAACCGGAGTTCTTAAGTTGAACCTTCTGGTTCGTTCTCTCGTTCGAGTTTTACTTGTGCATTAGATGAGTACTTATTGTGTGGTTACTATTGTTTGCTTACGATAGATTGACCGGAGTGTGACAAGTAGATCTATCACGAGTTTTGAGTGCGAATCATCTTCATCAACATTGCAGGCAAGTTCACACTTTGATCATACCTTTTCTACAACCCAGTTTTATTGCATTAGATCAATCCTCACACATTGCATGATTAGGATCTAATTAAACTGTGGGATGGGAAGTAGATGAGGTAGTACCTATTACCTGTATTATTATGAAACCTTTGGGAGTTACTTCTACGTTTGCTTATTATGCCATGCTATGCTAGTAGACGTGGATTGGGTGAGTGATATCCATGATAGATGTGAGTTGATAATTTTAATGGTTTATTTAAGGTGGCAACATAAACACACATATGGGTGGATTGAGGCACCTGATGTCTATCAGGACTTGCCTATTTTTTTTTGGACCGCCACCCAGGCTCAAAGGGATCATAAGATAATTCATGCTAGAAACTTCCGTGTGCAGCCACATGCTACTATGGGCTCTGGCATAGTTGACTAAGTTGTGCGAACTCTTACGGGGTGGACTAGCATATGTAGGGGTTGTAGGTGGTACGGTCTACCCCACATGTAAGGTGCTAGCGCTTCTGAAAGACTGTGTCTCGGTCATCCGTTTCTCAAACACCATGTAGTGCGAGAAAACAAATGGAGGTGATCGTGTCTTGTGGGGAAAAGTGCGCAAACCTCTGCAGAGTGTACAAACTAATCATGATTAGCCGTGTCCCCGGTTATGGACAACTTGAGTATCTGGTACTTGAATATCATGTGAATCTCATCACGTTACTTCTAATTAATGTTGTTGGGTTTTAATTATTTTTAATTGGGATTGAGAATGCTGTCAACCATTCTCAATGTTTAACAACCACCATGATAGTTAAATAAACTTATTCCTTTGTAGTAGGGAAAAATTGGCTTTACGCAAAAACCTTATAACCATAGAGCTTTCCACCAGCCAAATATGCATATAGTGGTAGCCATTGTTCATCATTTTCTCTCTGGTGTGAATTTGCCAGTACATTCAATGTACTGACCCGTTTCGGGCTGCAGCGTCTTATGTTGCAGGTTTCTTACGACGAGTAAGTGATACGTTAGGGTTACGATTTCTACACTCAACTTTGCCGTTGGTGTTGATGGGAATCCACAACCTTGTTGCTTCCGCTATTTGGATTGAGGTAATAGTATTTACGTTACTTTATACATGTGATTTACCTCTGTTATAAATCCTTCGAGTACTGTGTGTGTCAGCATACCGATCCAGGGATGTCGGGGGACTAATCCACGAACACCTATGGGACCGGCGGACCGAGTCCCTTTCGGTTCGGCGGGGGCGGAGGTCGTGCAAAGAGCGGATCGAGGCGAAGCACACGAGCAGTTTACCCAGGTTCGGGCCACATGAATGCGTAAAACCCTACTCCTACTTTGTGGTTTGTATTGAGTTCTTGCTCGGGAGCGCGGAGTGCTACAGTACACATCAGCAGCTAACGAGACCGAGCGTGAGTGTTCTGTTTTTTCGAACCCCCCCCCCTATGTTGCGCATGGGCCTCCTTTTATATGCTCAAGGGGTCACCGACAGGTGGCAACGGAGACAAAGGGTAAAAAAGAAAAGGGGATGCGGTAGGTACAGCTACCTGCTACAGTGTATCATACCTAACCCTGACAGCAGGGGACAAGGGTATTAAATGCCCGTCTGTGTCGCCTAAACAGTGCAAAAGGGACTGTCAGGAACGCCACCGCTCGCCATGATGGCAATCTTGTCAGCGCCACTTGCCACCGCTCACTGCTGGCTGCACAGCCACCCACCACGCACGCCTGGAAGGGTCCCAGAGCGACACGTTGGTGGATGTGCTGGAGCGCGGGCATAGAGTGGTGGTTTGCCGCGACAAGCGCCTTGCCGCGGTCGTTTTCTTGTCGCGTCCAGGAGCTTGTCGCTCACCGGGCCTTGTCGGGACGTGTGGCGCGCCGCGGCAAGTTCCTTGAGATGCCTTGGGTGGCCTTCCCGGCAAGCTCCTCTTGCCGGGGTCTTGAGGTGCCTTGGTTGGCCTTCTCAGCAAGCTCCTCTTGCCGGGGTATTGACTTGGATACTTTGTTCTTGAATGGCTCCAAAGGAACCACGGAGGACTTTGGCGGTCACCCGGCAAGCCTTGCCGCGGGATACTGCGACTGCCCGTGCACAAGTTCGGGATACTAGGGTACCCCTACTCTAGTACACCGACAGGAGCCCCCGGGCCTAGGCCATACACGGTGCCGAGCGCTGTTGGGCCAGGCCCAAAATAGGGCACGGGCACGCGCGGCCTAGGTTACGCCGTATCTTTCTCCGTATCCACCGCGCCCTCCCCAAATGGCACGCGTTGAATGCGGCGTCGTGGGAGAGATCGTGGGTGGTTACTTTATTCGGAAATGCGGAACGTCCGCCCCCTCCCTCCTTATAAGCAGGGGAAACAGGGGCAGTTCGCACATTTGTCAGTTGTTGCTCCAATCTCAGAAATCTCCGCTGCTCCCTTGTCTTCTCAAAGTCGAAAGAGAGCAGCGCTCCGCCCCCCATCGCCACCAGCACCACCAACGCCATCGACCTCCACCACTTCCGCCATGGCTCCAAAAGCCGACAAGGGGAAGGTTGTGAAGTCGACCGAGGCGCAGCGCCTTGCGGCGCTGCGGAAGGAGCAGGCAGTCTTCCCCCCCAGGCTCACCGCGAAGGAGCTGAGCGAGAACTACTACCTCTTCTGGTCGACGGAGACGTGGGCGCACCCGCGCACGAAGGTTCTTCCCGCCGCTGCTTGGAAGAAGGCTCCGAACGGATACCCTTTTTTTGCCTTGTTCTTCTACTGCGGGCTCTGCCTGCCCTTCTCTGAATTCTTCTGTGATATCATTAACACCTACGGGTTCCACCTCCTTGACTTCACCCCCAATGCCGTTCTGACCATGGCAGTTTTCGCGCATCTCTGCGAAAACTTTGTCGGAGTCCATCCCAATGTAGCCCTCTTTCACCATTTCTTTATACTCCGGGTAGAGAGAGGAGAGCCTTTATCTGGCGGAATCGCCTGGATCTCAAGGACCGGCAAGAAGGAAACTTATCTGGAGGGAGAGTTCCGCGGCAAGTGGGAGGAATGGAGAGCAGACTGGTGCTAGATTGACGAGGAGAACCCGCAGCCATTTACCACCTGGCACGAAACCCCAGTAGCACGCTGTAGCGATTGGAGTGACGTGGTCCCGGAAGACGACAGGCTGAAGATTGCTGTCACCCGGATCCTGCGCCTCAGGCTTGCTGGGCTCACTGTAGGCGCTGTTGGCGCAGATTTTCTTCACCGCCGCATCGCCCCCCTGCAGGAACGGGGGAGGCCCGCCTGGGAGTTCAAGAATGCGGCAGATATCATGAGGCTGCGCCCGGGCCTCAACTTCAACTTCACTGTCCTGGAGCTCAACGCGATGCTCCAGGAGCTGTTCAAGTATGACCCCCAACATCCCGAAGTCTTCAGGTTGCCGGGGGGTGTCGTTCCACTGTGCAACAATTCCTCGCTCGACCGCATCCGGGCAATGATGCCGCGGTGCGACTTGCACGGGATTGTCCCAACTTGGCAAGAGCCTGTGGATGACGTCGTGCAGCAATTCTTTGATGGCTTGGTAGAAGTGGCGATCCGCCCCGACAAGAAGGACGGCCTTACCCGTGACACCACCGATGAGGAGATGACGCGCATCGCCACCAGGCTGGAAGAGGCGGCGGCACCCGCAGCCGCGTGCGAATTTGGATTCACCGTGGAGGAGGCAGATGCAGCAGAGGCGGGAAGCCGTGCCGAGCGAGAGGAGCGCGTCGGCGAGAAAGAACTTGCCAGGCATGGCGCCGGGTCGAGCGAGCCCACCAAGGATACGAGCGGCTCGCTGGAGATCAACTCGTCTTCCACCTCATCTTCAGACAGCTCGCCGCAAGCAGAGCCTCCATCTCCACCAAGAAGGCGCCTCCGCAAGGCCGGGGAGGTAGCGGAGCGGCAGACGAGTCAACAGCCGCCGCGCCGCGCAACATGCTCCACCGCGGCAAGCACCATTGCCGCGGGAGCATCTCACGCTGCAGTGGCAACTGGAGCGGGGTCCTCCCGGACCACCGCTTCTGCTCCTGCCGCTTCTCATGCCGCGACGACAGCTGGAGCGGGGTCGTCGCAGACCACCGCCGCTGTTCCCGCCAAGCAGTCAAGGGAAGCCACTCCTCCGCCTCCTCGCGCCAGACGTGAACCGGACTTCGACTTCTCCGCGTTCAGCTCCGACGAGGAAGAAGAAGAAGAGTAAGATCCTCTTGTTGTACTTGTAGTTCTTCGATTCTTGCTGTTTTGTCTTGTATCTCACTTGCTTTACTCTAAACTTATTCCTTTTCAGGACTCTGGCCCAGAGAGCAGCGAAGAGAGCCAAGGCCCCGGTGATTATCATCGAGGATGAACCAACGGCGACAGCGGGGGGTGCACCCGAGACAACCTTGCCGGACCCGGCAACTTTTCTCCAGAGCTTTCTACTGTGAGGCGCGCATGGATACTCTGTCTTTGCTGATATCTGACTGCTGGTCTGTGTAGGAGAAGAGCAGCCCCACCAGGAGCCAAGGGAGAATCCTCCGGCAAGGGAGAGCTTTCCGGTAAGGGAGAAGTCTCCGGCAAGGGAGAGTTCTCCGGCAAGGGACAGCACCAGCGGCCCCCCGACGGCGGAGACCATGACTGGAGAACCCGGTACAGGTAATCCTTTCGCTGCAAGACTTCCCTTGGGTTCTTCTTCTTTTGATCTTCTTAGGTTTTTTCTTGACTCTTCTCCCTTTTCCGGCTGTCAGACCCATCCGTTACGGAGCCGATGGAGACCGAGGTTGTCGCTGAAGAAGCAGCCAGTGCTGACGATCCCGCTGGCGCAGAGGCCGCCAAGGCTGCCGCCGCAGCAACTGGTGAGGGGTCTGGCGATCGTACTGACGACCCTGAGGCCGCAGGAGCGCCAGGCGCTACGTCGACCGCCGACCCGTCCGCCGCTGCCGCAGCGCCAGGCTCTGAAGAGCCCCAGCCAGGCGTCTACTTGAAGGCCGGCGATGGCGTCTTCATTAACCTCCCCTAGGCGTCAAGCTCCAGGGCGCCGGTCGAGGGAGAGATCTTCGACGGGGAGGTGCTCGCCTCTGCTGGGCTGACGCTGGTTGACGCGCCGAGCAGCAGCAGCAACGAGTCTGAGGAGGAGCGGCTGCTGCGGAAGCTGGTGTCGCTCTACCGCGCGCGGCAAGCCAAGCTGGAATCCCGCGAGGCGCTTATCGCGAAGGCGGGAGCAGACATCGAGAAGCGTGCGGAGGAGCTCGGGGGTTTCCACCAAGAAGGCCTCCGGTCCCTGGCGGAGGAGCGGGAGCAGCTCGCCGAAGCGCAGAAGGCCTTCCTCCTCGAGAAGGCCGAACTCAGAGAGCAACAGCGGCTTGCCGCTGAGAAGCTGTCTGCGCAGGAAGGCGAGCTGGCGCAGCGGAAGGTCAACCTTGACACCCACGAGGAGGAGCTTGCCTCCTGCGAGCGAACATTCGACGGAGCCCTCAAGCAAGCGGAAGATGCTGCCGCAGCCGCCGAAGCCGCCAAGAAGGAGCTGGAGGCGAAGGTGGCGCAGCTGGAGGCCGATCTCGCCGAGAAGGGCAAAGAGCTCAGCGCCGCCAAGGACTCCAACGCGGATCTTGAGTTGAAGCTGACTACTTTGACCAAGATGCTGGACGGCGCCAAGGAACAGTAGGCGGCGTTGAAAGAAGAGATCAAGGCCGACAAGGCGCTGCTGGAGAGTGTTGCCACCACCTAGAATGCTTTCAGGGAGACTGTGGAGCACTGGACGGAGAGTCTTGTGAATGCTACCACAGACATTGACAGGGAGTTGGCGCAGCTGGGGATGGAGGACCTCGGGTATCCCTCCGACGAGAACCTCCAACCCATCGCCAAGCTCGTCTTGTTCTTCAAAGGCGTGGCGATGGCCCTTCAGCGGCTCCGGGAGAACATCCCAAAGAAGCTGGCCGACGAGTCGCGCAAGATCTGCGCGGGAGCTCTTCAGAAAGTGTTGGTGAAGGTGGCCTTCCGCAATCCGGGCCTCAACCTCACCAACGTCCTCAAGACCCTGCCGCCTGATGCTGATCTGGAGGCGCTCAAGACCCTTGTCGCACCCATTGTGGACAAGGTGAGCGGGATCAAGAGGATCGAAGGCGATCGCGTAGACTAGGCCGCCCGTTTCTTCTTTTCTTGTCGATGTCCGCCATGTTATGAAAACAATCTGTTAGAGCCGCGACAAGCTATCTTCGTAATATAACTCTATTCTGGGTAATAATTGCAATGTTATTCCCTTTACTTGATTCCTCCCTTTGTATGTTTTTGCCCTATGCTTTTAGGGAACTTGCCGGTGCAGGCACCTTAGCCGCAAGCGCTGAGTGCGGAACGTCAGCAGCCTGCTGGCGGTGCCGTTACCGACAAGAAACCTTGTCGCAAGTAGTCGCAGCTCACTTAAGTTGTTGAGCGGACTCGAAACAAAGTAAGGGCGCAACTAGCTACGAGTTGGTTCCTCCGCGCACAGGTTTTCCATACAAAGTGCGGTCGTTCAAGGGAGATAACTTAAAAATTTTAAAAATCTGATTGCTCAAACTTTGGCAACTTAGCTTTTCTGTTGTTTGCTTCCCGGCAAGGCGAAACTTTCTTAAACGACGCCTGGTCCATACCATTATCTTCTCCTTTCCCCCCGGCAAACTTGTGGACGAGGGAACCTTCTTTTCCTTGAGAAAAAAGAAAGAAGAGAAAATAAAGATATGGAGCCTTACGGCTCGTTATTGCTTACCGGGGAGTAGGTGCTGCACAAAGTGTCAGATAACACATGCAAAAAATAGAAAGCATGAAATTGACAAGATGTGCGAAGCACATGAGCTTTACTTATGCACGGGGTCTACACCCGGCTTTGTACAAAGGATTACATGCTGCAGCGGCAAGACTTGTACAAAAGGTGGTTGCCAGAACAGGTTTCGGCAACCGCGCCTTACGGGTAAAACTTACGAAGATGCTCAATGTTCCAGGAGTTGCTCACCGGAATGGCATCTTCGGTCTCAAGGCGGACAGCGCCAGGCCTAGTGACTCGTTTCACCCGGTAAGGGCCTTCCCACTTCGGCGTCAACTTGTTGGAATTCTTAGCGGACTGAACAAACCGAAGAACAAGGTCGCCTTCCTCGAAACTTCTGGCATTAACTTTGCGGCTATGGTAGCGGCGCAAAGCTTGCTGGTAGCGAGCATCTCGCACAGCAGCCTGAAGACGGTCTTCCTCAAGGAGCAGCGCGTCATCTTGTCGCAGCTGCTCTTGCTCAAGCTCATCATAAGCGAGCACTCGAGGTGACCCGTATACGAGTTCTGTGGGGAGAACTGCTTCTGCTCCATAGACTAGAGCGAAAGGTGTCTGTCCAGTGGCTCGATTTGGCGTCGTTCTGATCGACCAAAGAACCACCGGCAGCTCCTCGATCCAGTTTCTTCCGCACTTGTGCAGCCTGTCGAAAGTTCTGGTCTTGAGCCCACGCAGCACTTCAGCATTTGCCCTCTCCGCTTGACCATTGCTTCTCGGGTGAGCAACAGAAGCGAAGCAGACCTTGGCGCCAAGATCTTGGACGTACTGCATGAAGGTGCGGCTCGTGAATTGCGTACCGTTGTCGGTGATTATCCTGTTAGGGATCCCGAAGCGGCAAACAATCGACCTGAAGAACTTGACTGCTGACTGTGCTGTCACCTTCCTCACTGGTTCCACTTCCGGCCACTTTGTGAACTTGTCGATTGCAACGTACAAGTACTCAAAGCCCCCGACTGCTCGGGGAAAGGGGCCGAGAATGTCGAGCCCCCAGACCGAAAATGGCCAGGATAAAGGGATCGTCTGGAGAGCTTGAGCTGGTTGGTGTATCTGCTTGGAATGGAACTGGCACGCTTCACACTTGGTTACTTGTGCAGTTGCATCCTGGAGGGCTGTCGGCCAAAAGAAACCTTGCCGGAACGCTTTGCCGACAAGTGCTCTTGCGCCAATGTGGTGACCACATATGCCTTCATGTATCTCTGCCAACAGCTTTTATCCGTCTTCCCGGTGAATACACTTCAATTTCACACCGTTGAGTCTTCTTCTGTACAGTGTCTTGTCGACAAACTAGTACATACTTGACTGCCGGGCTACTCTTTCCGCTTCTTCTTGCTCTTCGGGAAGTTCTCCTGTCTGAAGGAAACGGACAATCTGTTGCGCCCATGCTGGAGCTTGTGGCTCGACAACAATGACTAAAGGCAAATCTGCTGCTGCGGGAACATCCGCTTCTACGGCGAGAACCTGCGCCTCTGCCGGAGCTTGACGCTCCCCGGCAAGCTTGCCGGAGCAAAACTTGTCGGGAGCTTCTGCTTCAACGGAACAAACCCTAGGGCTTGCCAGAGCAGACTGCTCCTCAGCGCCTTTGGCGTTGATCTTAGGGACCTTCTTGGCGGCGGCTTCGGGAAGCTCTGCCGGAAAATAGTCACCAGAAATCAACTTCCTCTTCTTGCTCTGTCCAGTTGATGGCGTTACGGACGGTTGAGTCAGCTTGAGCACAAAGATCCCTGGTTCCACAGGTAACTTAAGTGCGGCGCACTTTGACAGGCCATCAGCAATAGCGTTCTGAGCTCTTGGAACATGCTCCATCTGTAGGCCGTCAAAGTGCTCTTCTAGCTTTCTCACTTCGTCGACGTAGGCTTCCATCAACGGACTTTGATAGCTCTTGTTCACTTGGCGGACGACAAGCTGCGAGTCACCCCTGACAATGAGCTTTTTGATCCCAGGGTCTACCGCGATCTTGAGGCCGGCAAGCAAGCCTTCATACTCTGCAGTATTGTTAGTTGCTTGCTCCTTGGGAAAGTGCATCTGGACTACGTACTTGAGGTGCTCTCCGGTGGGTGCGACAAGCAGCACGCCAGCACCGGCGCCTTGCAGCGAAAAGGCACCATCAAAGTACATCAGCCACTCTTTGCTTGCTTCCTCGACGGGGATGCTTGTTTCTGGAATTTCTTCATCTGGTGTTGGCGTCCATTCTGCTATGAATTCTACCAATGCTCTGCTTTGGATAGTTGAAGTACTCTCAAACTTGAGGCCAAAGCTGGACAGTTCCAGTGCCCACTCAACAATCCTGCCTGTCGCTTCTGGATTCTGTAGTATCCTCTTCAGCGGAAAGCGAGTGACAACTGTGATCTCATGTGCTTGGAAGTAATGGCGCAGCTTTCTCGAGGCCATGAGAAGGCCGAAAAGCAATTTATGCACGCCAGAGTACCTTGACCTAGCCCCCTACAGATGGGAACTGACAAAGTAAACTAGGCGCTGCACCATTTTCTTCTGTATCTCCTCGCGCGTCTGCGCAGATCCATCCTTGTCGGGACCAGAGCTTGTCGGGGAAGCCCCCTGCTTGTCGCTGGATGTGCCTGCCGTGGTTGTTGGCTCGTCATCTGCCTCCCTCTCCGCTACTATCGCAGCACTAACCACTTGATTGGTTGCTGCTATATACAGCAGCAACTTCTCTTGTGGTTTAGGTGCGACAAGTATTGGAGGGGAGGACAGGTATCTCTTCAAGTCTTGCAGCGCAGCCTCCGCTTCCGGAGTCTATTTCATTGGACCTGCCTTTTTCAATAATTTGAAAAATGGCAGGGCGCGCTCAGCAGACCTAGAGATAAACCTGGTGAGAGCAGCCACACAACCGACAAGTCTTTGTACATCCTTGACGCGCTTTGGTGCTTCAATCTACTCAATGGCCTTGATCTTGTCGGGATTGGCTTCAATTCCCCGCTGAGACACGAAGAACCCGAGAAGCTTGCCGGAGGGGACTCCAAACACACACTTCTCGGGGTTGAGCTTGAGGCTAATCTTGCGCAGATTTGCAAAGGTCTCGTCTAAATCTTGGATCAGAGTTGCCTTGTCCTTGCTCTTGACCACTATATCATCCATGTAAGCTTCCACATTCCTATGTATTTGTGGCTCAAGAGCGACATGGACTACTCTTGCAAATGTTGAGCTAGCATTTTTTAATCCGAAAGGCATCCGTATGAAACAGTACGTGCCACATGGAGTAATGAATGCGGTCTTCTCCTCATCCTATTCTACCATGAAGATCTGATGGTATCCTGAGTATGCGTCAAGAAATGAAAGCAAATCACATCCGGCTGTGGAGTCAACAATCTGGTCAATGCGCGGCAAAGGAAATGGGTCTTTGGGACAAGCTTTGTTAACATCGGTAAAATCGATACAAAGTCTCCATTTCCCGTTCGCCTTGCACACGACTACAGGATTGGCCAACCACGTAGGATGGAGCACTCCTCTGACAAGGCCTGCTGCTTCCAACTTCTTGATCTCTTCTGCAATGAACTCTTGGTGCTCCACTGCTTGCTTCCTGACCTTCTGCTTGACGGGCCGCGCATGAGGACAAACGGCAAGGTGATGCTCAATTACTTTCCTGGGAACACCGGGGATGTCAGACGGTTGCCACGCAAACACGTCGACATTCGCCCGCAGGAAAGCAATGAGCGCGCTTTCCTATTTAGGGTCGAGAGTGGCACTGATGGTGAAGGTACCACCAGTGCCGTCCTCCTTGGCGGACACCTTCTTCGTCTCTGGCGGAGCCGCCATTGTCTTCTTACACTTGCCGGTGGAGCTCGATGGTGCGTCCTCGACGACGGCGCAGCACTCCGAAGAGGTGCGCTTGCCAGAGTGGGCACTAGAGCTCTTGCCGGACTCGGTCTTCTTCCCCCCGGGAGCTTCAACGGCAAGTGCCTTACGGTCTGTTGCGGCTGCCGCTTCCCGGTAGATCTTGTCGGCGCAGATAAGAGCATCCTTCTTGTCGCCGGGGACAGAGATGACGCTTATCGGGCCTGGCATCTTTAGCATGTTGTATGCGTAGTGAGAGGCTGCCATGAACTTGGCGAGTGCTGGACGGCCAAGTATCCCATTGTAAGGCAATGGAATATCGGCAACGTCAAAAGTAACCCTCTCAGTCCTGAAGTTCAGCTCGCTACCAAATGTTACTGGCAACGTGACCTTCCCCTTCGGCTTACTCCTTCCCGGGTTGATTCCTTGGAATGTGCCGGTCTCTTCGAGCTCGCTATTAGGGATCTGGAGTTTCTGGAGTACAGCGGAGGAGATCAGGTTCAAGCCGGCCCCGCCGTCAACTAACATCTTAGTGACCTTGAGGTTGCGGATAGTTGGTGAAACCAACATCGGCAAGCACCCGACCGCAGTTGTGCGATCAGGGTGGTCCTCAATATCAAAGATGATAGGCGTGCTGGACCATTTTAGAAGCTTGCGTGACTCGACAGGTGGTTCCGCCGCATTGACTTCCCGCACCCACTGCTTGAGTTGGCGGTGCGAAGTATGCAGAGAAGCACCGCCGTCAACGCACAAGACCTCTGTGGCTTTCTGGAACTCCTGTTCGCTGGTCTCAACATCATCCATGTCTTCGTCGTCGTCGTCGTCCTCATCCTTGCCGCGGCCGTGGGGAGGTCTGTCTCCTTGCCGCGGCGTCCTCCCCGGCCGGCGCGCTTCTTGCCAGATTCTCCAGTGCCTCCTTGGGCCCTCTCCTTGTGTTGTCGCTCGTACTCAGCCTTTTGCTGCTGGACAAGCTGCTCGACCTTCTTGCAGCTCTGGAGGTCGTGGCCCTTGGTGCGGTGGATCTTGCAGTACTGCTTGTCGGTGTCGTCCTGCTTGTCGGCGACCACCACGGCCTAGCAGTTGGTGCATGCGGCAATCTCCTTGCCAGAGCTACCAACTTTGGCTTTCTTGGCACCACCTTCGTTGCCGGACTGCTCAACGACTAGCACATCTTTGCCTTTCTTCTTCCTGTTCCGCCGTCAGTTTTTCTTTGCCGGGGCAGCATCCTCGCTGTCAGATCCTCCTGCTCCTGTATTCTCTCCAGGGAGTTTCCTCCCTTCCTCAGCACGTGCACACTTGTCGGCCAGGGCATACAGCTCACTGACGTCTCTGATCTTGCACATCGCCATCTCCTCTCGCATCCTGCGGTTACGCACGTTCTGATGGAACGCGCTGATGATCGCGGCATGGTGGACATCTGGGATGTTGTGCTGCACACGGCTGAATCTCTGAATATACTTGCGCAGGGGCTCTCCTTCCTTTTGGGCGAGAAGATGAAGGTCACTCTCTTGGCCATGAGGTTTGTGGCCGCCTGTAAAGGCGCCGACAAACTGATGGCACAGGTCTGCCCAGGAGGATATGGAGTTGTCCGGCAAGTGCATGAGCCAGGACCTGACGTTGGGCTTGAGCACCAGCGGGAAGTAGTTGGCAAGGATCTTGTCGTCCCGCCCCCCGGCAGCATGCACCGCGATGGTGTAGATGCTAAGGAACTCTGACGGATGCGACTTGCCGTCGTACTTCTCTGGTACGTCTGGCTTGAAATTCTTCATGCTGGGCCACTGGACTTGCCGCAGCTCACGAGTGAACGCAAGACAACCTACCGCGTACGGCAAGTCGCCCGGTTCCCCTGGCGCATGCATGTCGACAGAGGGCCCAGCGCGCTGGTCTGATTGACGTCGCGCTTCTCTTCGGCGCTCGATGCGAGTACGAGCGTCTTCTTGCTGTCGTTCGTGAAGAACTTGGCGCTGATCTCGACGAGCTCGTGGATTTGATGACGCGGTGGAGTCGCTGTCGAGGTGGATCCGGCGAGTTGGCGATCTTGGCCTTTGGGGCGGAGAGTGCACAGTAGTTGCACCCCCACCGGTCTTGTTGCCACCGGCTCATGCCTGGCTAACTTGCCGCGGCTGCGACGTGCTTGGCTGCCGTTGAGTGTCGCCATTGGCGAAGCCGATGAGACTCTGGATGGTGGCCCTCCAGTCATCGATCTTGTCTGCTGTTGGAGGGTAGTCTAGAAGCAGTTGAGCTCGCGCCAAAGCTTCTGCTGCAGTGGCGGGTGGTGGTGGCGAACGGTGCGAGGAGCGGGATATGCTCGGACTTCTAACTATGTTAGAAGGAGCAGTATCCCGTCCAAGCGACCGCGCCTCGCTCGTGCCAGCATGTTGGTGTGCATGCTGGTCTGGAGCACTCCGAGAACCACTAGCTCGATCTTGGTCCAGCAAACGCATGGTACCGTGAGTACCATGACGCTGCCGGTCCCGCGCCTCCTATGGTGGGCGCGGTGCATGTACGGACGCCGAGGTCTTGGAGTGCGCCCGGTCGTTGTGGGAGCCGGATACGCCGCCGATGTGCAGCGCGGCCTTGTCCTTGGACCTGGCAGCACCATGAGCTCCTTCATCGACGCCCGTTCTGCCGCCGGCGTCCGCCCCATCAGCCGTTTGCTCCGGTGGTAGCGGGGCGGACGGAGCAGCCGCCTCCGAAGCCTTCTTCTTCGGCGGCATGTCGATGAAGATGATGAAGATCTAGCTCGCGTGAACGCCGGATCTGGTCCACACAACCTCGACGCCCCCTACCTGGTGCGCCAAAGATGTCGGGGGACTAATACACGAACACCTATGGGACCGGCGGACCGAGTCCCTTTTGGTTCGGCGGGGGCGGAGGTCGTGCAAAGAGCGGATCGAGGCGAAGCACACGAGCAGTTTACTGAGGTTCGGGCCGCACGGATGCGTAAAACCCTACTCCTGCTTTGTGGTTTGTATTGAGTTCTTGCTCGGGAGCGCGGAGTGCTACAGTACACACCAGCAGCTAACGAGACCGAGCGTGAGTGTTCTGTTTTTTCGAACCCCCCCTATGTTGCGCATGGGCCTCCTTTTATATGCTCAAGGGGTCACCGACTGGTGGCAACGGAGACAAAGGGTAAAAAAGAAAAGGGGATGCGGTAGGTACAGCTACCTGCTATAGTGTATCATACCTAACCCTGACGGCAGGGGACAAGGGTATTAAATGCCCGTCTGTGTCGCCTAAACAGTGCAAAAGCGACCGTCAGGAACGCCACCACTCGCCACGATGGCAATCTTGTCAGCGCCGCTTGCCACCGCTCACTGCTGGCTGCACAGCCGCCCGCCACGCACGCCTGGAAGGGTCCCAGAGCGACACGTTGGTGGATGTGCTGGAGCGCGGGCACAGAGTGGTGGTTTGCCGCGGCAAGCGCCTTGCTGCGGTCGTTTTCTTGTCGCGTCCGGGAGCTTGTCGCTCACCGGGCCTTGTCGGGACGTGTGGCGCGCCGCGGCAAGTTCCTTGAGATGCCTTGGGTGGCCTTCCCGGCAAGCTCCTCTTGCCGGGGTCTTGAGGTGCCTTGGTTGGCCTTCTCGGCAAGCTCCTCTTGCCGGGGTCTTGACTTGGATACTTTGTTCTTGAATGGCTCCAAAGGAACCACGGAGGACTTTGGAGGTCACCCGGCAAGCCTTGCTGCGGGATGCTGCGACTGCCCGTGCACAAGTTCGGGATACTAGGGTACCCCTACTCTAGTACACCGACAAGGGATGACACATAAGCACAGAGACTTGACCCATTCGGGTCGGGTCGCTACAACAGCGCCAACTACAAGTTCGCCACGATGTAAACCACCGAAGATGTAAACGTGCTCCGTGTTACGGGCTTGGCCTGCAAGAACCTTGTCGAAATCCGTGACCACTACAGGGTCTAGGGAAGCACGAAGAAGGACTCCCTGGTCGATCTCGCCTCGGCCATCATCGACCCCTACTACGAAAAGATGAAGCAGGATGCCCAGAGAACAAGTCCCCTATCCTAGCACAGGGCCTAGATGTGGCAACTGGATGAACCTCACCTCAGGTTCACGGCCAAGAGCGTGTACTCATGCTACGAGATGCACAGGCGGATTGTTGACATGAGGAAGTTCCTCGTTACCAAAATCGACGAGTCCGGATCGAGCCACAAGCAGAGCAAGCGTCACAAGAAGTAGATGATGATCAGATGATCGTTTATGCTAGTTAATCATGCATGTAATATATAGTTTACTTTATTGGTGTGTGGAAATGTCATGTGTGTAGTAGCCACCTATGTAATTATGCATGTAATAGTTTACTTTGGTGTGTGCAAATGCCATGGTTGTAGTAGCCACCTATGTAAGTGGATGTTTAATTTGGTTATGCAAGCATGTCCTTATATGTGTGTGTGTGTGTGTCTATATATATATAGGTAAAACTATGTCTACCATTGTTGTTCTATATGCAATCCCATCGCACAACACACATGTCTTATTAGCAGTAACCATCTATGTTATTATCGGTCTTCACACAAATTTCTGATTATAGACCTGTTTGCCGCGTATCACACGCATCTTGTTAAGTTGAACCATTTCTGTTCTCATGTGTCAACACAAATAGTTCATCCGAGTGAATCGCACGCCGTATATCGCACACACCTTCATCTGGCTGACCGTTTCTTTTGTGTTTCCTAATCACAAACATTTCATCTGAGTGACCCGTATGTTATATATCGCACACACCTCCATCTGGCTGCTTGTTTCTTTTCTTCCTCCTCATCGCAAACAGTTAATTCAACTGAACTGTATGCCCTACATCGCACACGCAACTAAAATACGAACCATGTTTGATGGATCCGCCATCGCAAACGTTTTGCACCTTTTTTGACGAGTTTTTACACCATTGTTTGCGATTATGGCATTGTACACAATTTCGTCGAAGGGTCTCTGATCATAGTGTCGCGTTAGCAGCATCCTGTAGTAGTGGAAGCTTCGGTTTGCAAGAAGCTTATACCAAAACTTGTTCCAAATTGGCCCACTTTTTTTACCACAGCATGTTAGTGCCATGACATGACACCATGCCAAGTTTCATGATTTCCAGGCGAGTTTTGGATTTACATGAATTTAAAAAACCAAGTTTCTCGATGTTCTTGGCGGAGTCACGACGCCCAGATGTTTGAATATCATTCCCATTTCTTGCATGGGACCTAGAAATTCACCCAAGGAAACACATGTGATTTTTCAACCAACTTTGGTGCACTGGAGCATGTGCTTGCGGTTCAAATTTGGATTATGCACATTAAATGTCCAAAAACTCAATTAATGTATAAAAAAGGCCAAACAAACCCGGAATAATTCCAAAATTTAACCGGGCACTCATATAGTTCTATGTTGCCTCTGTAAAGAAAATTAGGGGGGAGGCAGCGTATATCGTTTTGCACACAAAGCTGACACGTTCCCTCTTGGAACCACAAGGCTTGTTGAGAGAATCTCCAGTTTTGCAATAATCTTATACCAAAACCTGTCCCAATTCAGCCAAAAATTATACATATGAAAACAGGGTTTAGATTATCCAGAACATCTCGTTACCTAGACCAGTGTACTCTAATTTGAATTCAACATAAAATGGATACAAATAATTGAATTGTAGATCGTATGGTACATGTAGTTCATAGTAAAATATGATTACTGCTATATGCATGTTTTTTGTTATCAAGGTAATATTTAAATGATTGTATAA
This sequence comes from Triticum urartu, assembly GCF_056163025.1. Lineage (NCBI taxonomy): Eukaryota > Viridiplantae > Streptophyta > Magnoliopsida > Poales > Poaceae > Triticum > Triticum urartu. The sequence continues at coordinate 493,695,523 of NC_141879.1, read as the reverse complement.
CTTGACAACAAACGTATTCAAATAAGGAAAATTGATTCAAATTTAGTCCATATGGTAGACAACAATATATATGTTCATAGGGTGGAGTAAAATGTTCATATATGATGGAAGATCAATGTAGGACTACATCCATTATAAACCGCAAGGTCACCTAATGATATATTCAAATTCAACATAACGTGGACTCAAAAATTGAAATTCGAGATCCTGGCATTTGTAAGCATATAAAAAAGGGACATGCCTCTTTATTTTGGTGGGAATTGATTTGTTTTTTGTTGTTGTTGAGGGAAGTGCAAATCGATTTGGTACTGTACAGGGTAATCTTGTTCTCCCGAATTTTTTTACATTTTTCTTGTAGTTTTATCAATGGCATTTATAGCAATATAGTAAAAGGGGACATGACTCTCTTGTGTCTTGTATGAATTGGTTTTTGTACAGGTTAAGTTTGTTCTGCCGAACAAGGAATCCGCGCCTTGTTATCCCGAAATTTTCAAGCTCGAGTATCTTTTGTCTCATCTGCTTTGAAACTCACGCCTCTTCAACCCGCGCCGCACCGCGTCTTGTTATCCCGAAATTTCGACGCGCGCGAAAACTCCCTCCTCATCCAAAATCAGTCCCGCAGCCCAGACACGCGAAATACCCCTTCTACCCCTCAGCCGGAAATGTCGGCTTGACGTCGCGGTGTCAAAACCGGTGGGGGTACGCTAGTAACTTACCCTACATTTTGGACAAGTGCGTCCCTAAGACATGGCCCCCTACCTTCCCCTTCGCCCCCCATTCGTACACCGAGGCCGCCAAAACTCGCGAAACCCCACGCTCCTCCGTCGGCCACCCGACCGCCGCCCAGCCGGAGACTCTTCCCCGACGACGTCGTCCACTGCAACAGCTCGCCATCCCTCATCCACTGCACCGGATGAGGATCCGTCGTCGACTCATCATCCCGTCGGATCAGCCGCCTCGTTCTCCACCTCCAAAGAGCTACCTCGATGTTCACCTCGTCTATCGCGCCACCTCCATCCCCACAGCGCTGTCTTGACCCGCCCCACCGGAACCGCGGCACCCTCACCAATTCCTCCGATGAAGCTGAGGCCAACTCGGTGCCACCAAGGAGGTTCTGCACTCACCGCAACATTTTATCTTTTATTCGATCTCACGGGGCTACCGGTGCTCGATACCAAGCAGCCATGGCGGGTCTCCATCAACGGCGCCATCGCCGGCCACTTCATCCACGGCATCTCTCCCCCATGTCGTTGCTTCCTCGGCGGCGACTTCCACACCGGCACTAGTGGCAGCTGCTCCGGCTCTCGCTCGCGCTGCGGCTCTGTTCTTGTTGTCGGTCGCGCTGCTGCACTGCTCTTGCTTTCGTTTGTGCTGCTGCTCTGCTCTGCTATTGCTGTCGGTCACGCTGCTGCTCCGCTCTTGCTCTTATTCATGCCGCTGCTCTGCTCTTACTCTCGCTCGCGCTGCTGCTACACAACCTCCGGCAGCTAGGTGTTGTTGCTTTAGCACTCGCTCGCGGTGCTGCTGCATGACTTGCTCTCTGCTAGTGCATTCCCTGCTCGAGCGTCTGCTGATTTAGATCACTGCTTCTCTGCTACTAGTGCTTGAATGCCCTAAACATCTATTTGAATGCTCTGCTACTAGTTCAATCAGTTTCGACAGTAAAATTCAGTTTTGACTATAAAGTTCAATTTCTTTAGTTAATTTCATAGTGAAAGTATTTACAACATCTGTCAGAGTGGTTGTGGCGCGGCTGATGCGTTTTACATCTATAACTTTTTGGTGATGTATTTTACATCATCTATTGCAGATGATATTTGAGTCCCACTTTAGATTAACGTTGTCTGTCTTGTCCTGCTTCAGCCTCACAGCCGTACACCTCACCGGAGCTGCTCCAACGACGGAACCGTCCATCACAGTGGAGCAGTACCCTCGGCGCTGTTTCCAGAGGCCTCGGATCTTGTTCCCTGCCTCCGACAGTCACACCAGCATCACCATCCTCCACGTCCAACCCAATGATGCTGAGGTCAACAAGGCTATGCCGAAGAGGTTGTACACTCATCGCATCACTTTGTTACTCTGCATTCATGTCAATCCCTCAGGGATCCTTTGCTATGGAACTACTATGGTACTACTATTCATGCTCTTGGTTAGAAGGAGTGGAGCAAAGCAAAACTGGAGGATTTTTTCCTTTGGTGTCTCTTACAAAGAAAAAACGTAGGAATTTTAATATCCACTTGGACATCCTTTTCAAATTAATGTGTATGAGGAACAGGACTAATTGCACTACTGGCATAATAAGATTCTTTTTTTTTTCATTTTCACGTGGTTTGACTTTAATTTGACCATGTTTCTGCATTCCTGTGTTCTTCCAATTCATGTGAACCAAACACCCAGGTTGACAGAAATCCTATGTTTCCAAATGCTTTGTTTTGCACGTGCATTCCTATCATATTCCTGTGTTTTTCCTATCCCTGCATTTATAGAATCCTCTAATTCTAAGGAGCCCTTACATATTTACTTCATTTTCCGATAGGCGTCAAACAAAACTCTCTGTGTTATGTCCTGCTCCTGCCGTGCCGTCATCCACATTTGAGGTGCACCGTCGACAGAAGCGTTCACTGCAGCAGAGATTTCCCCTGCAGACTTTCTTTTGCCGCCTTAGATCATCTTCCCCGTTGTCGGCAGCCACGCCAACTGCATTACCATCATCGACTAAGCATAAGAACCCGAGGACTACACAGTTCCAGAAGAGAGGTCGCAGTCTTTCATGTTTGCTTATGTTATACATTGGTTATTATTACCTACTACTTTATCGTTCAAACTTGAGTATCTGGTTCATCTGGGGTCTTCTATGTGGTTAATGTTTGGTGGGCAACAAACAGTAGATGATCCACTGTCTATCTTTTTAAACTGAAGCTATAATCTACCTGATATCATTAGTTTTGGATCTATCCACTCGTTTGCTACCATCAGTCTTGATTTCTGCATGCACCCCTTAGGCCTTACAAAATCTATTTTTTATTATTATTATCCATGTCAGTTATTATACACAACCGTACTGAACATGTAGAGAGAAAGAGAAGATCGTTGTGTGGGAATATAATGTCATGCAGACGCCGCTCCATGGTGGGCAAAGTGGCCCCCCTCTCCCGCCATTCCAGATTGTATTCTAGAGGAAGATAACTGTTCAGATGGGGATTTAGAGGGAGCCGACCACTCCTATTTACCACCTAAGGTGTTTGCTCTAACCTGGCATGCTGATGTTGGTCATATCATGCATATGTCGCCTCGCATTGCTTACACTATACATCTTATATGTCATCAGCTTAGTTTAGATTTGCTTTGTGTGAATGCCACCTGTTTGGTTTCTATATCATACTCCCACCGTTCCTAAATATTTGTCTTTTTAGAGATTTCAACAAGTGACTACATATGGACCAAAATGAGTGAATCTACACTCTAAAATATGTCTATATACATCTGTATGTGGTAGTCCATTTGAAATCTCTAAAAAGACAAATATTTAGGAATGGAGGGAGTATAGGGGAATTATGAAATGCCATCTTCTTTAGCCAGGCATCATATACGTGAATCATGCAATGCCATCCTGTTTAGCCAGTCATCGTATATGTGAATTATATCGTGCCATATTTTTTTCATAATGTATTCCATTTGTCAACAATGTTTCTTGCATTTCCATGCCATCTGCTTAGATTAGACATGCTTTGTGTGAATGCCTCCTGTTTGCTTTCTATATCAGATGTGTGAATTATGCAATGCCACGTTTTTCATCTAGTTATCATATATGTGAATTATGCACCGCCATGTAGCCAGGCATCATATATGTGAATTATCTCATGCCATCTTTTTTCATTACGTATTCCATTTGTCAACAATCTGTGTATATTGAACTACTCTTCATGTGTATCAGCCATTTGAGCCAGTTATGAAAAAATCAGGAGTGAAAACAAGGTCTTTAGAGCAGGCAATGGTACCTGTTGAAGCATATATCTCGATGGTTACAGGGAGCTCCTCGAAGGAGGATTCAGAGACAGATAAACAGTCCTATATCTCACCTGAGGAGTTTGCTCTATGTTTCAATGTTTATATTTCTCATGTCATGCATATGGTGTCTTGCATTCCTTAGTTTAGACATCATATGCACAATATTGAATTCCATCTGCTTAGTTTAGAGATCATACACAAGAGTGCCAGCTGCTTAGTATATGAATCAATTATGTCAATTATGTCATGCCATCCTATATACTTAGACAACATGTATGTGAATTATTTCATCCCAACCTATTTTAGAAAGACATCATATAGTTTTGTCATGTCATCCTATCTAGATACTCATCATATGTTGAATTATGCCATTATATCATGTTAAGTTATCCATCATATATCTAAAACTGTGTCATGCTATCCTATTTAGTTAGGCATCATATATGTGAAATTTGTGTCATGTTGTCATGTTTGGTTAGACAACATATATGTGAATTACCACATCTGTCTATCATACAATGTATGTACGTTCAATTTCTTTTCTTGTTTATCAGCCATTTGAATTGGAGGGGGTGATGGCAGTATCTAAGGGAGCAAAAACCCATTCTTCACAAAAGACAGTGCTACCTGTCGATGCAGATAGAACCATGGTTGTACTGGCCCACAAACTAGCCCCACCACGCATAATCAAGACTCTTCCAGATTGCACACTTACACCATTGGGCAGAGAACCAGCTACAACCCGTCTAACCCCAACCCCAGCGGATAGTAACCCACTTCTAGTTGAGAAAGCACCATGCCCACCTATAGGATCGAAAGTATGTCTAGAGGGGGGGTGATTAGACTACTTGACCAAGTAAAAACTTAACCTTTTCCCAATTTTAATTCTTCACAGATTTTAGCTATTGTAGGACAAGTCAAGCAACCATCACGCAATTCAAGCAAGCATGCAAAGAGTATATTGGCAGCGGAAAGTAAAGCATGCAACTTGCAAGAATGTAAAGGGAAGGGTTTGAAGAGTTCAAACACAATTGAAGACACGGATGTTTTTCCCGTGGTTCGGATAGGTGGTGCTATCCTACATCCATGTTGATGGAGACTTCAACCCACAAAGGGTAACGGTTGTGAGAGTCCACGGAGGGCTCCACCCACAAAGGGTAACGGTTGCGCGAGTCCACAAAGGGCTCCACCCACGAAGGGTCCACGAAGAAGCAACCACCCACAAAGGGTCCACGAAGAAGCAACCTTGTCTATCCCACCATGGCCATCGCCCACACAGGACTTGCCTCACTACCGGTAGATCTTCACGAAGTAGGCGATCTCCTTCCCCTTACAAACTCCTTGGTTCAACTCCACAATCTTGTCGGAGGCTCCCAAGTGACACCTAGCCAATCTAGGAGACACCACTCTCCAAGAAGTAACAAATGGTGTGTAGGTAATGAACTCCTTGCTCTTGTGCTTCAAATGATAGTATCCCCAACACTCAACTCTCTCTCATAGGATTTGGATTTTGTGGAAAGAAGATTTGAGTGGAAAGCAACTTGGGGAAGGCTAGAGATCAAGATTCATATGGTAGGAATGGAATATCTTGGTCTCAACACATGAGTAGGTGGTTCTCTCTCAGAACATATGAGTTGAAATTGTGTATGTGTTCTGATCGCTCTCTCCTTGAATGAAGAGGAGGTGGAGGGGTATATATAGCCTCCACACAAAATCCAACCGTTACACACAGTTTTCCAATCTCGGTGGGACCGAATCAACAAACTCGGTCGGACCGAAAGTGTAAACCTAGTGACCGTTAGAGATTTTCGGTGGGACTGACATGCAACTCGGTGGGACCGATATGGTTAGGGTTTGGGCATAACGTAATATCGGTGAGACCGATTACACAAACTTGGTGAGACCGAATTTGGTAATTAGCTAACTAGAGAGTTGGTCAGGCAAACTCGGTGGGACCGATTTGCTCTTTCGGTGAGACCGAAAAGTTACAAAAGGGAAACACTGAATTTACATTATAATCTCAGTGGGACCGATTCGCTCTTTCGGTGAGACCGAAAAGTTACGAAAGGGAAACAGAGAGTTTGCAATCCCATCTCGGTGAGACCGAGATCCCTGTCGGTAGAACCGAATTGCTAGGGTTTGGCAGTGGCTTATGACAAGTGAAACTCGGTGGCGCCGGATGGGAAGAATCGGTAGGACCGAGTTTGGCTTAGGGTTTAGGTCATATGTGGATATGGGAAAGTAGTTGAGGGTTTTGGACCATATCACTAAGAACATGAAGCAAGAGGCTCATTAAGCAACACCTCATCCCTCCTTGATAGTATTGTCTTTTCTTAAAGACTCAATGTGATCTTGGATCACTAAAATATAAAATGAAGAGTCTTGAGCTTTTGAGCTTGAGCCAATCCTTTGTCCTTAGCATTTTGAGGGTTCCACTTTCACATCCATGCCATGCCAATCATTGAGCTTTCCTGAAATAATCATCTTGGAATAACATTACCACAATGAGCTATATGTTGTTATGAATTACCAAAACCACCTAGGGATAGTTGCACTTTCAATCTCCCCCTTTTTGGTAATTGATGACAACATATAGATCAAAGCTTCGACAAATGATAATAAGCATGAAATATATCGTCGCTTTGAGAAGTATGTGACAAGTAAGAGCTCCCCCTAAATTTGTGCATATTTAAAATTTGCTTTGGACTGCAAATGCACAAAGAGTTAGAGTCATGGGTTACTCTTCCATGTCACATACATCTTGGTGGAGCGCTTAAAATGATAGGAATGAAATACATGCACTCATCACCAAGAATAGTGAATGATCACATAAGATAGATAAGATAATAGCATTCACCAAGCAAACATTAAGTGTAGCTTATGATCAAACACATGATCATCAATGTCTCACAGATAATGACGTAGTATCTCAAGCACTCAAAAGCAAACAAAGTTCGAAAAACCACCAAATAAAAGCAAGAGAGAGAGAAAAACACTCTATCTCTCGAAGCCTATGATCTATACATTTTCTCCCCCTTTGGCAACAAGTTACCAAAAAGTTCCTAGAAAATGCATAGTGCTAGATCGATGCTCAGGCTTGATCTTCAGGTGGTGGTGGAGTCCGGATCACTCCAAGGACGAAGGCTTCTGTAGACGCTGAAGTAGATGCTGGAGTTGGAGCTGAAGTAGATGCTGGAGCTAGTTGGGCTGGTGCTATGGCTGGAGCTGAGGCAGTTGCTCTTGTGTCAGGAACTGGCACTACAGATGACCTCGGACCTCGTGGCACTCTGGCAAAGGCATCAGTGGTTGTCTTCCCTTTCCTCTCCTGCATATCATCTTGAAGCTACTCCACTGCAGTCCGAATTTTCGTCACCTTGACATCCAAGTCATAGAACTTTTGTTCCATGATCCTCTCTAAGCTTGCCTGGTTTTGAGTTAGGGTGGCTAGTCCTTGCTCAATCCGCAGGGTGGATGCAATCAGGTAACCAAGCTGCTCTTGTTTGGTTTTCAAGAAATACTCAGATGCCTCCTCTTGAGTTGGCATCTTGGCAGCTTTCTCCTTCCTTGCCTTCTCCTTCTTTGCTTGTGCTTGGGCAGATGATGGCTCATTCTCAGTCATGACAACTTGATTGTCCTCAAAATCTGGACGGATGGGCAGGTGTTCCTTGTCCAACAAGTATATGCCCGTGCCCATCTTGGAGTTGATGAGCTCCTGAATTTGAGGGGCATATCCACAGCTCCTCTTCTGATCTGCTGCAGTCCTCTTGATAGTCTCTACTATGAGGCTAATGACCTTGAACTTCTGTGGCACATCAAATACGTGAAGCAAGTTGATTGCATGGCCTCTAATCATCTTGTGATCTCCAAACTTGGGCAAGAGAGTGTGCCTCAATATCCAATTTATAGTTGGCAGCCCTGACAGAAGATAATGCACTGAGCCAAATTTGAAAGTGTCAAGAGCTTCATTGGGAATTTCCTTATACATATTGGACATTGAGTTGTGGTCCATTTTCTTCTTGGCATAGATATCCAAGTCATCTGCTTGCTCCTCTGGGGCATTGATCAACTGAGCCCATTCAGCAACTGTAGATTGGTACCTCATACCCTCAGACATCCAAGTATTCCTACCATCTGGATAAAAGTGGGCTGTGGAGTAGAACTGCATGATGAGTTCCTCGTTCCACTTTGTGAGCTTCTGCCCAACAAAGTCCTCTACTCCACATGCCTTGAAGCTGTCCTGTACTCCAGGGTAGTACTCTTCGTTGTCCTTGATGTATTGCCAATCGACCCATCTCATGTCACAGACTATTGGCTTCTTGTCAAGCAGCACTGTCTCATAAAAATCTTGCTACTCCTTGGTGTGAAATCATTAATCCATAGCAGTCCTCCTCCTTGAAGCATACGGATCCGCTTCTCTCCACTTCCTCAGCCCTGAGTCTCTCCTGAGCTTCATGTCCTCAGCCACATGATGAGCATCATTGTGGTCTGGGATCTTGGGTTTGAGCTTTCTCAGAACTTGCTCTTCATCCTCTTCTTCAGCAACAGTCTCAGGCACTGGGGCCTTGTTCTTTTCAGCAGCAGGTATGCTCCTTGTATTTCTCTTTGGTTTTGGCTTGGAGGCAGCTTTGGGTACTTCTTTGGGCTTAGATGCAGCATTCCCTGTCCTGATAGCATCACCCATAAGCTTGGGTGCCTTAGGTGCTGGAGCAGCAACCTCTTCTTCCTCTTCCTCTTCCATGATGGAAGCCTTTCCAAGCACTCTGGCTACGGTCTTCTTGACCCATTCCTTCCTCTTCTTGCCTTCAGCAGCAACTGGCTCTTTGGGTGCAGGCTTCTCAGTTGAAGCTCTAGCCTTTGACATAGGCTGCCTGCCTGCTGGCCTTTTGATTTTCAAACCTGGCTTTGTGCCCTGTGCTGGCTCAACTTTCTTGGAGGTGGCCTCTTCCTCTGCCACATAATCTTCATCTTCAGAATCTGAAGTTCTCTTCTTCCTCTGTCCGGTGGCAGCTTTTGGCAAGTTGCTAGGGGAGCTCCTGCTGCCCTCATCTGAAGAGCTAGAGGGACTAGTGCCCTCACTCATGTGCACCTGCTGTTCTAACACATTCTGGCTGTCACTCTGGTCTGACATGATGAACAAGCTGACTGCTGACCTGTGAATAGTTTATAGATGAGGTAGAATAGATGAGCATCACAAAATGCAGAGATTTTTGCAAAAGAATGATCCAAAAACTTAGTTTTAGTTTCCCACTGAAAACATCTCGGATCTACCGATTTTTAAACTCGGTGATACCGAAGCAGTTTTGGAACCTAAACGAGTGAACTCGGTTGGACCGAGTCATAGCTCGGTGGCACCGAGACTGCTAGGGTTTCACAGAGTTCCAAAATCGGTCACACCGATAAGTAATTCTCGGTCAGACCGAGTCTCACTTGTGCAATGGCATAAGCCAAATCGGTGGGACCGAGTTTTTTGACTCGGTGGGTCCAAGATGGTTTCGGCGGAAACCTAACCCTAAAATTTTCGAATCAAAGCTAATCTACGGGCTCATTGACTGGATAGGAGTGTTTCAATCGTGGCAAGAATCATGATGATCACAATGTGCTAGGAATCAGATTGGAGAATAGAACAAAGATCGAGTCCATACCCTAGTTCGGCGAAGACTCACTACGGCGGCAACGGCGGGGTAGAATTCCGTTGACGGCGATGGAGACGAGCGGCTGGAGGCGGCTGGCGGCGAGAAGACGATCCGGAGACTATGTTGGCAGAGCAGGCTATCGCGCGGGCGAAGGGGTTCGGAGCAATTTCCAAATTTTGCCCGTGACTATATATAGCCTGACCTTGTTGGTGTGACCGAGTGGAACAACTCGGTGGCACCGAGATTCATAACCGCAAGCAGTTACTGAAACTCGGTGTGACCGAAAGGTTCAAATCAGTTGCACCGTGATCGAAAACCTAGATCAACTTAGTGATCTCGGTAGGACCGAAAGTGGGGTATCGGTCAGACCGAGAATCATAAAGAGGTTTTGGAAGTTTAAGTCTATGACGAATCGGGGACTCCGAGCGCTCCTCACACAGAGTGGTTCGAATCTGACTTGATCAAATTTTGTGATGAAGCATGAATAGAGTTTGAGACGAGAAAAGCATAGATAGCTAGAGGAGGTTCTTAGGCATTCTTGTCCATCCACTTGGCAAAAGAAAATAAAACCAAACAATCAAAACAACAAGTGGATGTCCTCGAATGAGTAAAATGTGCAATCAGCATGCTCACACAATAAGATGGCAAATGAAATATGTGGCAAGGCATGCACAACCAATTCTAGCATCTATCAAGCAATTTGCGATGACAAGGTCATCTATATATGAGTATATTGACTTAGGAGTCAAGTGAGAGCACTTGATCATAGGTCATGCTCATCGTTTAAGCTCAAGTGGGGTTACCACTTTTACATAAAGCATTGTTGTGTTCACATCTTTAGAGTTGCTTTAGCTCAAGTCTTAGAGTAAAGCTCCCCCTAGATGTGATATCCCCCCTTAGAGGGATGAACTAACCTTGGGTTTTGTCGATGATGACTTCATGTAGATGTTGAAGATGTGGATGCTCAATGTTGACGTAGATCACTTGGAGCTATCCATTTGAGTGAATTGCACTTTCAATACCTACATGGGTTAGTCCCACAAGGAACAAACAAGGATATCCATAGACATAGAGTGATGCACACACAAGATGATGTCCATGAAAACTTTTAGGTTACCTTGTCCCTTGTCTTACCAACAAGAGGGTTTGTGACTCCTTGAACTAGTGCAAGATGTGGAAGTTGATTGCACTTGTTCTTGCCAAAATGATAAGAGTGAAGTATGTTGGCGGAGTCACCCTCAAGAACTCTCTAGTTCTTCTTCTTTTGGATCCACACCATCTTGATGGGAATCCTTGGAGTTGTAGTCGTACTTGATGAAGTGGAACTTGAAGTAGTCTTGGGAATCCACTTGACTAAGGTCTTAGGAGCTTCTTCAAATGCATCAATTTCCTCTTGAAGCTTGTCCTTCCCTTTTTGCTCGTAGTCTTGTGGTGGAAGATCATCTTGAGCTTGTGTCCCCTTGAAAGAAGTATCATACTTCTCTTGTTGAGGAACAAACTTTGTCTTGGGGTATTGATCTTCTTCCCACTCAACTCCATTGGCATTGAACTTTCGTTCAAAACCAACACCTTGATTCTTCCGGTGCATTCCTTGCTTGCGCACAATTTCCTCGAATTGCTTACTCCCGGCAAGGCTTTTGTACACTCCTTTCTCTATAATTCCCTTCAATAAGCTATTTTCTTGCTCAAGTGTAACTTGGCTAAGAGAATCATTAGTGGAATCAAGAGAACTACTAGAAGCAACAATATTGGATTTAGCATGATCATTGTTACTACTAGAGGAAGAATCTTTCTTGTTCTTGTTACTAGACTTGACTTGAGGCATGTAAGTGGATAAGAGTAAACGCTTGGCAATGTGAGAAGAGCTTTTCTTGCGGAGATCATCATTGATTGCTTTTAAGAACTCATGCTCTTGCTCAAGATTGAGCTTTTCAAAGCGTAATTTCTCATGAGCTCTTAAAAGTTCTCGATGATCTTCGAAGATAGTTTCATGAGCTAACTTAAGAGTGTTTAGTTCTTTAGTTAGGGCCTCAATCTTCTCCTTATCATTCGTTTTATCTTGATTAGCATGTTTAATTGACGTTTCATCATAGTATTCATCACTAGAGTTGTCAACAAGCAAATCATCACCTAACAAGTCATGTTCATCACTATTGAAATCAACATACTCGGGGTGTGTTACCTTAGGACCTTTGGCCATGAAGCATCTTCCAATTCCTTCATTTGGTGAGTCAAATATGTCGTAGGAGTTGGTTGACACAAGTGCTAGAGTGGCAACACCTTCATCTTGAGTATCTTCGGAGTCGGAGTGATAACTTCTCTCGGAGTGGCTGTCGGAGTCGGAGCCGGATACCCATTCACCAACATGAGTTTGATGTCTTCGTTTTGTGTAGCTCCTTGATGATTTTTCCTTGCTTTCCGAATCCTTGCTTCTCCGTGAGTATCTTCGTTCATAACGATCATCTCTACTCCTTCTCTCTCTTGGTGGTGATTCTTTGCTTCTTCTTTTTGGAGAATCTTCTCTTCTCTTGTAGGGAGCCGTACACTCATTGGAATAGTGTCCGGGTCTTCCACGACTGTAGCAGTTTCGCTCTTGACTAGAAGATCTTTTGTCATTGTAGGACCTTGACTTGAAGCTTCTATCTTTGCTTCTACTCTTGTAGAACTTGTTGAAGTTCTTCACCATTAAGCTCAATTCTTCATTGAAGTTTTTCTTCTCACTTGATGATGTAGGAGCTTCACATGAGGCTTTGTAGGCACCACTTGATTTGTTGTGAAGTTCCTCTTTATCCTTAAGTGACATCTCATGAGCAACAATTCTTCCAATCACCTCCTTTGGCTTGAGATCTTTGTAATTGGGCATCATTTGGATCAATGTGCACACGGTATCATATTTTCCATCCAAGGCTCTTAGAATCTTCTTGATGATGAATCTATCGGTCATCTCTTCGCTTCCTAAGCCGGCAATCTCATTTGTGATGAGAGCAAGCCTAGAGTACATTTCAGCGACACCTTCACCATCCTTCATCTTGAACTTGTCAAGTTGACTTTGAAGCACATCCAACTTGGATTCCTTGACGGAGTCGGTACCTTCGTGCATATCAATCAAAGTGTCCCAAATTTCCTTTGCATTCTCAAGACGGCTGATTTTGTTGAATTCTTCGGGGCACAATCCGTTGAAGAGAATATCGCAAGCTTGAGCATTGTATTGCAACATCTTCTACTCATCCGCGGTAGCCTCATGGTTTGGTTCTTTCCCATCAAAGAAGTCACCTTGCAAACCAACACACACAATAGCCCAAACGGCGGGGTTATGTCCAAGAATATGCATTTTCATTTTATGCTTCCAACTAGCAAAATTAGTACCATCAAAGTAAGGACCTCTATGGTGATAATTTCCCTCGCTAGACGCCATACTCTCCTAGGTTGTGAAACCAAGGCTATGACCACCAAAAGCTATGGAGATCAAAGCAAATGGAGACCAAAGCTCTGATACCACTTGTAGGATCGAAAGTATGTCTAGAGGGGGGTGATTAGACTACTTTACCAAATAAAAACTTAACCTTTTCCCAATTTTATTTCTTGGTAGATTTTAGCTATTGTAGGACAAGTCAAGCAATCATCACACAATTCAAGCAAGCATGCAAAGAGTATATTGGCAGCGGAAAGTAAAGCATGCAACTTGCAATAATGTAAAGGGAAGGGTTTGGAGAGTTCAAACGCAATTGGAGACACGGATGTTTTTCCCATGGTTCGGATAGGTGGTTCTATCCTACATCCACGTTGATGGAGACTTCAACCCACAAAGGGTAACGGTTGCGAGAGTCCACGGAGGGCTCCACCCACAAAGGGTAACGGTTGTGCGAGTCCACAAAGGGCTCCACCCACGAAGGGTCCACGAAGAAGCAACCACCCACAAAGGGTCCACGAAGAAGCAACCTTGTCTATCCCACCATGGCCATCGCCCACACAGGACTTGCCTCACTAGCGGTAGATCTTCACGAAGTAGGCGATCTCCTTGCCCTTACAAACTCCTTGGTTCCACTCCACAATCTTGTCGGAGGCTCCCAAGTGACACCTAGCCAATCTAGGAGACACCACTCTGCAAGAAGTAACAAATGGTGTGTAGGTAATGAACTCCTTGCTCTTGTGCTTCAAATGATAGTCTCCCCAACACTCAACTCTCTCTCATAGGATTTGGATTTTGTGGAAAGAAGATTTGAGTGGAAAGCAACTTGGGGAAGGCTAGAGATCAAGATTCATATGGTAGGAATGGAATATCTTGGTCTCAACACATGAGTAGGTGGTTCTCTCTCAGAACATATGAGTTGGAATTGTGTATGTGTTCTGATCGCTCTCTCCTTGAATGAAGAGAAGCCAAATGATAGCCTCCACACAAAATCCAACCATTACACACAGTTTTCCAATCTCGGTGGGACCGAATCAACAAACTCGGTCGGACCGAAAGTGTAAACCTAGTGACCGTTAGAGATTTTCGGTGGGACTGACATGCAACTCAGTGGGACCGATATGGTTAGGGTTTGGGCATAACATAATCTCGGTGATACCGATTACACAAACTCGGTGAGACCGAATTTGGTAATTAGCTAACCAGAGAGTTGGTCAGGCAAACTCGGTGGGACCGATTTGCTCTTTCGGTGAGACCGAAAAGTTACAAAAGGGAAACACTGAATTTACATTGCAATCTCGGTGGGACCGATTCGCTCTTTCGGTGAGACCGAAAAGTTACGAAAGGGAAACAGAGAGTTTGCAATCCCATCTCGGTGAGACCGAGATCCCTGTCGGTAGAACCGAATTGCTAGGGTTTGGCAGTGGCTTATGACAAGTGAAACTCGGTGGCGCCGGATAGGAAGAATCGGTAGGACCGAGTTTTGCTTAGGGTTTAGGTCATATGTGGGTATGGGAAAGTAGTTGAGGGTTTTGGAGCATATCACTAAGCACATGAAGCAAGAGGCTCATTAAGCAACACCTCATCCCTCCTTGATAGTATTGGCTTTTCTTAAAGACTCAATGTGATCTTGGACCACTAAAATATAAAATGAAGAGTCTTGAGATTTTGAGCTTGAGCCAATCCTTTGTCCTTAGCATTTTTAGGGTTCCACTTTCACATCCATGCCATGCCAATCATTGAGCTTTCCTGAAATAATCATCTTGGAATAACATTAGCTCAATGAGCTATATGTTGTTATGAATGACCAAAACCACCTAGGGATAGTTGCACTTTCACCACCACAGAGTACCCCCACACAAGCATTTTGTAAAGCAATTGTAGTGCCCAAAGCACGAAGACCACCAAGGCAAACCCAAACTCCACGTTTAAAGCGGAAGAGCAATTGTTCTCAGGTTAGATTCCATAGCTATGGTCCATACTCCTTTGTTGTTGCATCATTGTATTTACTCATACCAACTACATTCAAATTTGAAGGATCCAATTGAAACTCCAATCGTGCAACACGTATGTTTTAAACCTATTTCTTTAACTGGATTGCTATTCTAACTTCTTGCTCTATGTTGATTTCAGTTTCAGTTGTATAAACTGTTATGTTCTCATGTGATGCACATTACAAGTGTTGCCAATGTTGTGTAGTTTCTCACACTTGTCTATGCTCCTGTGTCTAAAAAATATATGAGTCGAACTTAGTCTCTATCTTGATTTGGCAACATAAACTAGAATGATATGGACAATGCAGTGACCATAGTACATAGATATATGTTTGTTTCATGTTGTTATCCTGTCCACCTTACTACTAAACCGGTTTACCAAAATGAGTTTTGTATACTACATGCTAAACCTGTGATGTGTCTGCTTGTTTCTCTTGTAGTATGTGAACAGAATATTGGAGAAGAGCACCCCACTATGCAATGGTAGAGAAAGTAATGTAGATAAGGTTCAAGATAGTGAGACAATCCTGTTGGTCTCCAAGAAAGGTGATAAAAATGATCTTGTAGACAGTGAGAAAACCCCACAGCCCTGCATTGATGTAGTGTTCGAGTTACTGGCCAGTACCGCTGGCACAAGCTCTTCGAACTTGCTGCCTGAATCACTTCGGCTTCTTCAGTCTCAGCTACAAGCTAAAAGGCATCAGTCAGCTGTGTTGTAGCAAGAAGCCGAAGGACCGAGGAAGTCCCTGCAGAATTCAGATGCATAGTTTCTTGTGCAACAACAAGTGTTGGAGGGTTTAAGCGCCAAACAAGAGAAAGTTAATAAGCTTGCTAAGCATCTTGCCAGCATTATGGGTACCCAGGATATTGTTTCTTGAGCTCTTCTTAAGTGGTTTCAGTTCTGGACTTGTTTTGCTGCGCCGTTTATTTGCACTGGTCGCCAACTTTGACAACCACTTCATATGATATGCTGCTTTGTTCCCTATATTTGCACTGGTGGCGAACTTTGATGCCCAGTGGATGTAATATGTGTAATAGCCATGATAGCCTAGCCTAGCGTAAGTTTCTTGTTTATTTATTTCCTTGTTGTCTTGTTTATTTGTTTGCTTGTAGTCGGTGCAGTTCTTTTTCCGCGGTTTGCTAGTGGCCGCAATAACCTATTTTTTAAAACTAGGCTACAATAACCATGTGCTACATATTTACTGTAGTTATCATGGGCCTCCTACGGGCCGTAGAAACAAGGGGCCTTCTAAGGGTCATAGAAACAATGGGCCTTCTATGGGCCGTACCATCAATGGGCCTTCTACGGGCCGTGTGATCGATCAGCCAAACAAAGGCCAATAACAGACCGCATCATAGGCCGTAAACGGGCTAGATTTGGAATGATCCATCCATGGGACGATGTAGGATCGAAAGTATGTCTAGAGGGGGTGAGTAGACTACTTGACCAAATAAAAATCTAGCCCTTTTCCCAATTTTAAGTCTTGGCAGATTTTAGCAACTTAGAACAAGTCAAGCAATCAACCTACACATGCAAGTCTAAGAGTATAGCAGCGGAATGTAAAACATTTGCATATGAAGGTAAAGGGAGGAGTTTGGAGGGCGTAACGCAATGTAGACATGGAGATTTTTGGCGTGGTTCCGATAGGTGGTGCTATCGTACATCCACGTTGATGGAGAGTTCAACCCACGAAGGGTAACGGATGCGCGAGTCCATGGAGGGCTCCACCCACAAAGGGTCCACAAAGAAGCAACCTTGTCTATCCCACCATGGCCATCGCCCATGAAGGACTTGCCTCACTAGGGTAGATATTCACGAACTAGGTGATCTCCTTGCCCGTACAAACTCCTTGGTTTAACTCCACAATCTTGACAGAGGCTCCCAAGTGACACCTAACCAATCTAGGAGACACCACTCTCCAAAAGGTAATAGATGGTGTGTTGATGATGAACTCCTTGCTCTTGTGCTTCAAATGATAGTCTCCCCAACACTCAACTCTCTCTCACACATTTGGATTTGATGGAAAGATGATTTGAGTGGAAAGCAACTTGGGGAAGGCTAGAGATCAAGATTCTTATGGTTGGATTGGAATATCCTTGTCTCAACACATGAGTAGGTGGTTCTCTTTCAGAAAATGGATGATAGAAGTGTAGGCATGTTCTGATGGCTCTCTCCACGAATGAAGAGTGGGTGGAGGGGTATTTATAGCCTCCACACAAAATCTAACCGTTACACACCAAACTCGGTGGGACCGAATCAGAAAACTCGGTCAGACCAATTCAGTTCAAAATGTGAACGTTGGGATTTTTGGTGGGACCGACATGTCAATTCGGTATGACCGATTTCATTAGGGTTATGGCATAACGTAATCTCGCTGAGACCGATTACACAAACTCGGTGGGACCGATTTTGGTAATAACACTACAAGAAATATGTCAACTAGTGACCTTCTGTCAGTGACCCTGGTAGAATTGGTCATAGATCTATGACCATTTGATATCAATTGGTCAAAAGCTGTTCGGGGGGCTCCAAACCCTCAGCTTTATCGACCATTTTGGTCAGAAAGGTCGTAATTTCCTTACACGAAATGGTCATAAAGCAGACATCACTGGTCTGCTGCCTTATTTGTAGCTGATCATGACCAATATAGATGGTCATAACCTTGTAAATTGTGGTGGATTGCTATTACTAGGCGCCACCTCATCAGTTTTGTCTATGTGTCATGTCCATGTGTCAGTTTTTTCCCTAAGTTGTGAAGAAACCTATATTTCTGTCATTCCCAAAATTCCCCAGAAAATCTCATAAATTCTTGGGTCATATCTTCGTCAGATATGTAAAAATCCTTCCTTGCCTAGTTCAAAAATAATTCAACAATATTCATTTTCCTATTCTATTCACAATAATAGTTTGTGGAAGAAGTGCTATTTATATATTCTTGATTGCCCTCAAAATTTTTGGGAACTCTTTCCTATCCAAATCATTGCCTCATGACAAAATTCAGCTCCATTTGCCCTATAAATCTTCCTCAGCAAATTTCTAAAGTTTTTTTCCACCTAGAAGCATTGTGAAGGAAGTACCATTTTTATATATCCAAATGACATGAAATTTATACAGTTCCTTCATATGCCCAAATTATCACCCTCCTCCAAAATTGCAGCTCCGTCAAATCATCTATGTGAGCCCAGGTTCAATTTATATTTTATGGCCAGATTGGCACATTGCAAAGCAAGTGTTATCCAGATCCCTCCTATTACCCTCAAACTTTTTGGGCACTCTTCCATACCCAAATCATTTCCACATGATAATATTCAGCTCCATTTTCCTGGTAAATCTTTATCATGAAATTTCCAAAGTTTCTATCTCGAGAGAAGCTTTGTGAAGTAAGTACTAGCTAGGCTTGCCCAAATGATCTGAAAATTTACCAGGGCATGACCATACCTATGTAACTTATCTACACCAAATTTGAGCTCATTTCATTTATTCAATTTCTCTCTCTAATTTTACCACGTTTCTGTCCAGGGAATAGCATTGTGAAGTAAGTACCACTTTGGCATTTCCAAATGGTATCAGTTTCTACAGTGCTTTCCTATGCCCAAATAACCACCCCCCACCAAATTTCTGCTCAATCCATTCATTATTTTGAGCCTAGCTTCAACATTCATATTTCAGTCCAGTGTGGTACTTTGCAAAGCAAATACCACCCAGGCTCCTCCTTTTGAGCTAAAAATTGTGAAGACAGTCTTCTTAGTAGATGATCATCCTCAGCCAAAACTCATGCCCATTGGCCACGTGCATTTCCCGTATCGCTAATCAAACACTTGGCTGCTAATTCATATTTGAGCATAGTTCGGTCTCCTCGTGAGAATCTTATGTTGTAATTTTCTTCCTAGCACCTGCCTGGGGAGTACCCAACCCCCTAGACATGCCTAGGCCGCCCAGAACACATGGCAACGCCACGGTCACGCGGTGACCACATGGCAGGCATGTGAGTTTACGCGCTCTGGAGTTGGGGCCCTCGTCCACCATCCAAACCTCGATCTATCGCCACCAAACCATGTATTTCTGATTAAATAGATACTTATATACCTAGAAATGATTTTCATAAAAAATAAAGAGCAAACTATAAGGTAGATGCAGTTCAAAATTGACCCGCTTCCTACTAAATCGGCAGAAATTTGTCTTTTTCACAAGTGGTGGATCAAAACTTTTGACACCCAACCATTTTGTCAATTATGCATTAAATATGGCCTAATATTTTATAAAAATTATTTGGTCCAATTTTGCAACAAATATATCGTAGCCCCTTCACAAAATAAACTCATTTTGGGCATTCAAAAAATTGAAAATGAATTTTTCATCCAAATAAAATGAAAACTTCCTTAGCCAACATTGTTTGTCATTCCAAGATGCACCTTTGTACACAATATGAGATCATTTGAACAAACTATGCCATTAATGTGGCCATAAGATTGATCATTTGGCTTGAAAGCCATGAATCTTCACACATGATAGCTAATTTCTGAGAACACTTTTTTAAAATAATTACCGTATTACAAGTTTATTATTTTTTCTGGTAACTTGGTCACATGTAATGACACAATGCGAAGGTTTTGCATTTTTTGATTTTTTTTTTGAATTTTTTAGCCCCGTTTCAAAATGCGGTCAAAACGGCGGGCTTGACCGTTCCTAGCTAGTGGTTGAATCTTGGAAAAATTTTGATGTTTCTCTGATTAAATAGATACTTATGTACCTAGAAATGATTTTTGGAAAAAATAAAGAGCAAAATACGAGGCAGCTGAAGTTCAAATTTGACCCGCTTCCTACTAAATCGGCGGGAATTTGTCTTTTTCACGAGAGGTGGATCATATCTTTTGACACCCAACAATTTGGTCAATTGTGCATTAAATATGGCCTGGTATTTTATAAAATTCATTTGGTCCAATTTTGCAACAATTATTTGGTAGGTCCTTCACAAAAAAACTCATTCTGGGCACTCGGAAAATGGAAAATGATTTTTTCGTCTAAAGAAAATGAAAACTTTCTTAGGCAACATTGTTTGGAATTCCAAGATGCACCCTTGTGCACAATATGAGATCATTTGAAAAAACTATGCCATATATGTGGCCATAAGATTGATCATTCGGCTTGAAAGCCATGAATCTTCACGCATGATAGCTCATTTCTGAGAACACTTTTTTAAAATAATTACCGTATTACAAGTTTATTATTTTTCCTGGAAACTTGGTCACATATGATGACACAATGCGAAGGTTTTCCAATTTTTTGAATTTTTTGAATTTTTTATGCCTGTTTCAAAATGCGGTCAAAACGGCGGGCTTGACCGTTCCTAGCTAGTGGTTGAATCTTGGAAAACCTATGATGTTTCTTTGATTAAATAGATACTTATGTACCTAGAAATGATTTCTAGGAAAAATAAAGAGCAAACTATGAGGCAGCTGCAGTTCAAATTTGACCTGCTTCCAACTCAATCGGCGGAAAATTGTCTTTTTCACCGGAGGTGGATCGATTCTTTTGACACCCAACCATTTTGTGAATTTAATATGGCTTAGTATTTTATAAAATTGATTTGGTCCAATTTTGCAACAAATGTATGGTAGGTCCTTCACAAAAAAAACACATTTCGGGCACTCGAAAAATGGAAATTGAATTTTCCGTGCAAAGAAAATGAAAACTCCCTTAGGCAACATTGTTTGCAATTCCAAGATGCACCCTTGTGCACAATATGAGATCATTTGAACAAACTATGCCACGAATGTGGCCATAAGATTGACCATTTGGCTTGAAAACCATGAATCTTCACACATGATAGCTCATTTCTGAAAACACTTTTTCAAAATAATTGCCATATTACAAGTTTATTATTTTTCGTGGAAACTTGGTCACATATAATGACACAATGCGAAGGTTTTACAAATTTTTTATTTTTTTGAATTTTTTATGCCTGTTTCAAAATGCGGTCAAAATGGCGGGCTTGACCGTTCCTAGCTAGTGGTTGAATCTTGGAAAACTTTTGATGTTTCTCTGATTAAATAGATACTTATGTACCTAGAAATGATTTTTGGAAAAAATAAAGAGCAAACTATGAGGCAGCTGCAATTCAAATTTGACCCGCTTCCAACTCAATCGGCGGAAATTTGTCTTTTTCACCATAGGTGGATCAAATCTTTTGACACCCAACCATTTGATCAATTGTGCATTAAATATGGTCTAATATTTTAGAAAATTAATTTGGTCCAAATTTGTAACAAATATATGATAGGTCCTTCACAAAAGAACTCATTTTGGACACTCAAAAAATGGAAAATGATTTTTTCGTCCAAAGAAAATGAAAACTTCCTTAGACGACAATGTTTTCCATTGCAAGATGCACCCTTGTGCACAATATGAGATCATTTCAACAAACTATGCCATGAACGTGGCCATAAGATTGATCATTTGGCTTGAAAGTCATGAATCTTCACACACGATAGCTCATTTCTAAGAACACTTTTTAAAAATAATTGTCGTATTACAAGTTTATTATTTTTCCTCGTAATTTGGTCACATATAATGACATAATGCAAAGGTTTTTAATTTTTTTGAAATTTTTATGCCCGTTTCAAAATGCGATCAAAATGGCGGGCATGACCATTCCTAGCTAGTGATTGAATCTTAGTATCTTTTTGGCGTTTCTCTGATTAAATAGATACTTTTGTACCTAAAAATGATTTTTGTAAAAAATAAATACTAAAATATAAGGCAACTGCAGTACAAATTTGACCCGGTTCCAACTAAATTGGCGAAAATATGTTTAAATGACCAAAAGTAGCTAGTAGGATTGGAAATGCATACAAATTGGTGATCATCCATAAAATGTGGTCTAAATTAATTGAAATTATTGGTGATGCCATTTTGAAAAATAATTTTGGTAGCTATTTCACGAAACCCCCTATTTTTAGCACTACGAGATAATTTTAATAAATGCCTCATGTTTTGAACCAATCAGGAAGCAGCCCACGGATCAGCCCCCACTGTAGTCAATCTGAGCCGTCCAGACTCTCCTTCAGTCCCTCGATCCAGCGTCCCTCTCTCACCAACCCGCCCACTGAGGGAGTCCTAGACTAAGGGGTCCTCGGGCGTCCAGCCTGTTACCTATGCGCCAGACTGATGGGCTGTGAAGATATGAAGACCGAAGACTGTACCCGTGTACGGATGGGACTCTCCTTGGCATGGAAGGCAAGCTTGGCGAACAACTATGAAGAGTCCATCTTATGTAACTGACTCTATGTAACCCTAGATCCCCCCGGTGTCTATATAAACCGGAGGGTGTAGTCCGGAAAGGATCAACTCTTCTAGGGTTAGACTTCTAGGGTTTAGCCATTATGATCTTGTGGTAGATCAACTCTTGTAATAGTCATATTCATCAATATCAATCAAGAAGGACGTAGGGTATTACCTCCATCAAGAGGGCCCGAACCTAGGTAAAACTTCTTGTCCCCTGTCTCCTGTTACCATCAACCCTAGATGCATAGTTCAGGACCCCTACCCGAGATCCGCTGGTTTTGACACCGACATTGGTGCTTTCATTGAGAGTTCCACTGTGCCGCCGTCGCATTGGTTGATGGCTCGACTTATCGTCAAGGAAAATATCACCTCAGGAGGAGTGCTAGCCTCGGGCCAAACCCTCCGGCTAGGCAGTTTTACCATGACTGCCCGCTCGGCCTCTGAGCCGATGAGGATGACCTCCCGAGTCATCGAAAAACGTATCTGCGTTGATTCTGGATATGCCAAACGGATGGATCTGACGGAGTTATCGTCTTTGAACGAACTCTTAGATCGCATCACTGCCTTGGGAGTCGCTACACACTATGATCCGATTGGGCTTAAACCTGACCGGAGAGATATTAATTCTCCACCGATCACCCACCAGATAGCGGTAGTTGAGGAGCAAGATAACCCTTCCTCTATACTAAGGACGAACTACGTTCAGATCTTTGACCTCGAGAAGCCAGACACCTACTGACAGAAAGACACGCCCTGTCCTCCGAACTTAGAGTCGGACGACGGGTTTCCAAAATCAGAAGATACTCCAGAGCCCGGACTGTTCAGTTTGGAAAAACCTTAGACTTCGCATCATTGATCGGGTCAGGGTTCACATCCAACTCCATCCGACCACGCAGACATAAGCGCTCTAACAAGCATCCAACAGCAGCCCTAGGAAACGGTCCACCACTTTTGGGCTAGATTCCTCCTTGTCAAGGACAAGGTCAAAGATTGTCACGACGAGGACGCAATATCAGCATTCCGCAACAATTGCACGAACGAAGGACTCCTCAATGCCATTAATCGCCGCCGCATACTACACTTTGTTGACTTGGCAACTATTGTATAGAAGTACAATGCAATGGAAAGCGCCTGGAGAGATCAGACAGTCTGGGGGCTATCAGTCCCAACTCAACCACCGATCCAGGCAAAAAGGGCGCCCCCTGTAATGCGCCTAGACCAATAGCCAAAATATGCAAACCCAGTATGCGGCGCGGAACCGTTTTGGAGGGATGGCTTGATGGCCCATGCAAAATACACACCACACCGGATACCATACCAACCCACAGCCTTAGAGCATGTTGGATACTCCGGCAGGTAGCCAAAAACGGCGAGGACATCCTCACCAAAGACACCCCAGAGCAACACCCTCCAGAAGACGACAAACCCAGAGTCCTGACAGTCTTTGAGACATTCAATTCAAACAACAAGCGCAAAAGAGCACTCCGCGAACTCGCCAAAGTCTGCCAGATCGCAACAATAAATCCTTGGAACGACACAGCGATAACCTTTAACGCTAGCGACGAACCAAAACACAGGACAGTCAGAACACCAGCCGCCTTGGTCCTCAGCCCAATTGTGGATGGCTTTTGGCTCACCAAGGTTCTCATGGACGGCGGTAGTGGACTGAACCTAATCTATGAGTATACAATACAAAAAATGGAAATAGACAGGAGCCGCATCGAGTAAAGCAGCACGACCTTCTGAGGAATCATTCCCAGTCGAGAGGCACGCAGGAAAAATCATGCTCGACGTGGTATTCGGCACGCCGGAGAACTATCGGTCCGAAGAGATAACCTTCCAGGTGGCCCCCTTCAACAGCGGATATCACGCCCTCTTAGGGAGAGATGCATTTACGTGCTTTCAAGCAATACTCCATTACGGGTACATGAAGCTTAAGATGCCCGGACCCAACGGTATAATCAGTCTAGTTAGTGATCTAGACATAGCACTCCGCGCCGAGAATAAAACCGCGTCCCTGGCCCTTGAGGCATTATCCGAAGCCCTCACGGCTGAAGAGTTAACCACGCTGCGCTCCATGGCGGACAAAGATGATGTGGTCCTAGACAAACGACCCAAATCCACCTCATTTAAACTGGCAGAAGAAATGGTCAAATTCCAAGTCCATCCAATGGACCCCAAGAAGATAGCATCCATCGGAGCACCACTAGACCCGACGGTTGACGCTGCTCTAGGAGAGTTCCTGCGTGAGAATTGGGATATATTCGCCTGGCACCCTTCCAATATGCCAGGAATCCCACACGAGTTGGTCGAACACAGCCTCAATATATTGAAGGGACACAAGCCGGTCAAGCAAACACTGCAGCGCTTTTCCGAACCCAAACGCCAAGCTATGGGGGAAGAGCTAGCCAAGTTAATCGAGGCTGGATTCATCATAGAAATAAAACATCCGGACTGGCTAGCAAATTTGGTGATGGTACCAAAGAAGGACAAATCCTGGTGCCTGTGCGTCGATTTCAAAGACCTCAACAAGGTATGCCCCAAGGATCCCTTCCCCCTCCCTGCATCGATCAAATCATTGATGCCACCGCAGGACACGACTCACTATGTTTTCTGGACGCATATTCCGGATACCACCAAATAAAAATGAAGGAATCCGACCAAGCGGCAACAACATTCATCACCCCATATGGGCCATTGTGCTTCAACACCATGCCCTTCGGGCTCTAGAACGCTGGCGCCACATACCAACGCATGATTCAAACATGCCTGGAGAAATAGATCGGCAAAACATTTGAAGCTTATGTGGATGACGTCGTCATCTAAAACTAGGCACGTCGAAACACTAATAGACGATTTACGTATCACATTCGACAACCTCCGCGTGTATGACATTAAGCTCAATATGGAAAAATGCATTTTCGGCGTCCCCGCTGGAAAACTGTTGGGCTTCATCGTTTCCAATAGAGGAATTGAAGCAAACCCAGCCAAAATCCGAGCTTTTTCACAATTGCCTAAGCCAATAGACCTTAAACAAGTTCAAAAGCTTGTGGGTTGCGTAGCAGCTCTAAGCCGCTTTATCTCCAGATTGGGAGAAAAGGCACTGCCACTCTATCGCCTTCTACGGCGAACCGACCACTTCGAGTGGACGGACGCGACAACAGCCGGACTGGAGGAAATAAAAGCCCTTCTTGCAAGCAATCCAATCCTGGCCGCACCAAACGCCGGTGAACCGATGTTATTATACATATCGGCAACACATCAGGTGGTGAGCGTTGTACTCGTCGTTGAACGGAACATGACGGGCATAAATTCTCGCTTCAGAAGCCTGTATACTACGTATCTATTGTCCTTACACCATGCAAATCTCGGTACCCTCATTATCAAAAGATAGCATACACGATCTTCATGGCATCCCGAAAGCTCCGTCACTACTTTCATGAGTGTTCGATCACGGTGGCCTCCGAATTACCACTCAATGACATTATAAACAACCGCGATGCTACGGGCCAGATTGCCAAATGGGCCATCGAGCTCCTCCCATTTGACATTACATATAAACCACATCGAGCTATCAAATCCCAGGTACTAGCGGACTTCGTCGCCAAATGGACAGAGGCCAAACTCCCTAAAGAGTACGGCACATACTCCAATTGGGTCATGTATTTCGACGTCTCCAAAATGCTGGCAGGGTTTGGAGCGGGCGTCGTTTTAACGTCCCCTACTGGAGATGTCGTTCAGTACGTCCACCAAATACTATACACAGACTCCAATAACGTAGCCGGATATGAGGCCTTATTACATGGTCTCCGGATGGCTGTCTCCATGGGCATACAACACCTAGAGGTGCGCGGGGACTCAAACCTGGCAATACCTCAAATAAATGGAGACTTCGACGCCAAAGATCCGAAGATGGTAGCGTATCGTAATGCAGTCATAAAAATGCCGGCCCAATTCGAGGGGCTCGAGTTCTATCATGTGGCTCGAGAAAGTAATGAAGCGGTGAATGTTCTTGCTTGTATCGGCGCTAAGCGCGAGCCCGTCCCACCTAATATCTTCCTGGAAAGGCTTTTTAAGCCATCCGTGGTGTGGCAGGGGGAAAACGGAAATACTAGTCCAGATCCAAACATAACCCCATATCCCGAAACACCGACGTCGTTGGGGGTTCAGCCACCGAAATAACACCGTCGGCGCATCTCATCATGGCAGTCATTGCCCCATGGACCGAACCCTTCCTAGCCTACCTTACCAGGAAGGAACTTCCTATGGACCAGAATGAGGCATGCTGCATTGTCCGGTGTTCAAAGGCCTACAAGGTTCATGATGGAGAGCTCTATAAGAAAAGCGCTACCGAAGTCCTTCAACGATGTATATTCGCGGAAGAGGGCGGCAGCTCTTGGCTGAAATCCATGCCGGACTCGGCGGTCACCACGCCGCAGCTCGGGCCCTTATTAGCAAGGCCTTTCGTACATGGTTTTATTGGCCGACGGCCAGAGTAGATGCACATGACCTTGTCCAACATTGCGTCGGATGCCAACTCCTTGCCAACCAAAGCCATATGCCCCCACTGCCTTACAAACAATCCCCATCACTTGGCCTTTTGCGGTCTGGGGGCTCGATATGGTCGGACCCCTTAAAGGAGGAAGTCATAAGAGAAAGTATTTGCTGGTCATGGTGGATAAATTCACTTAGTGGATAGAGGTCAAACCGGTCAAAATAGCCGAAGCGGGGCCAGTAATAGATTTCATATCCGGCCTGGTACACCGTTACGGTGTCCCGCATAGTATAATCACCAATAATCAACTTTACTGCTGAGGAGGTGAAAACCTGGTGCGCTAATCTAGCCATTAAGCTCGATTACGCCTCTGTCTATCACCCGCAGACAAATGGTCAAGTCAAACGGGCTAATGGTCTCATTATGAGCGGCATCAATCGCAGACTAGTGCGGTCTTTGAAGGAATCGGACAAGCACTGGGTGGAGGAACTTGACTCCGTACTCTGGGGGCTGTGGGCCACGCCCAACCGCACTACCAGATATACACCCTTCTTCATGGTGTACGGTGCGGAAGCAGTGTTACCCTGCGATATTATTCATGACTCACCTCGAGTGTGTATGTATGAAGAGAGAGAAGCCGAGCTAGATCGGCAGGACAACTTAGATACATTGGAGGATGAGCGCGGCGTCGCAAAAGCCCGTTCCGCATATTATCAACAGCAGGCTCGCAGGTACCAAAGCCGAGAAGTGCGGACCAAGACTTATAACGTTGGTGAACTCGTTTTACGCTTGCCGGAGATGAAAAAGGACAAACTCAAGCCCAAGTGGGAGGGTCCCTTCATCATTGACAAAGTTCTCACCGGAGGAGCGTACCGCCTACGTGATGCGTCAGACAATCACCTGGAGCCGAACCCCTGGAACGCGGCCAGACGACGACGATTTTATGCCTAGCGCCAAACTCTGTGTTCGTTTCCTCCCTCCTGTTATTACAGTTATTTTTCTTCCCTCTCTTTTCGTCTTTTACCTTCTTTTGTTTTTTCTTTAGCCCTACAGCTTTAGTACGACTCGACTATCCCTACATGATGCGTACATCTCTAAATATGTAGATTCATTATACCTGGGGGCTTCTTGTACAAAAGCTTGCGACTATTCTTCGAGCATCAAGCTCAGCACGTATGCATTTTTTATTTCCATATGTACCTTTTCTCCGCCATTATATGCATCGATATGACTTAAGTTTTGGCCAAGCTGGGTTGCCTGGCTCCTGTGTTTATGCCCTACGTTCCCGTTAGTTCGGCTAGGGCATAAAGGGAGCACCTCTGCGATTGTTACTGCTGGGTCATCCGGATGTGCACCTCAGACTGGGTGAAGCTGAAAGCTAGAGTTCTTAAGGGAATATTCGGTCGGCGAATTAAAGGTGTTTCCGCATTCACTCCATTGTGAACCCCAGATGTTACTTACCTCACGATTTTTTCAATCAAAGTTCAGACATGCACATTAAATGCATGCACACCCAGGGAAAGGAACCCTTAACGGAACTATTCTCTCTGGAAGATGTTTCTTACATAATGTAATATAACATAACTAGCCGGATACACATTATCTGTCCAAGCGATTATGACCCCTACGCTTGGTTTCCACGCATACCCCGGTATATTCTACCTCTAGGGTATTCGGAAACACTCCGCACCTTCGGGTCCGGAGGTTGAAGTGAAAAGGTCGGCGATGACAATTGTCTTTATTATCCAGCTAGAAGGAAAGTACATAGTCACTCATGACTTAAACACTTCCTCCTCTATACCGTCCAAAAGGCGGTCTAATTTACAATCCTGTAGGGAATATTTGGCGGCCACCTCTACTTGGTCATATACTAAACTAACGGGAATTTCTTCCCCATTCGGCCCTAGCAGTCCGACACGAGCCATGTGATTAGGATCCATCTTGGTATATCGCGTCTTCACCATGGCCCAGGCCTCTCGCGCACCCTCTCGGCAGGTCGATATCTTCCACAGTCGGATACGACATCGTGCTCCGTTGAACAACTCTACCAGCTTCTCCATGCTTCCTGGAGGGGAGTCGGATGGCCATAAGGCCTTGGCTACACTCCGCATCGCCTACCGAGCTTGCTCGTGCAACTGCAACAGCCCTTGCAGAAGATCACTTGATGATCCAGACACCTCCTCTTCAGGGCGGTTCGTCAATACACCTGCAATTATAGCTATATCAGCTACTGTTACCTCCAAACTATTATAAGATAAAAGCGGCCACATGCGGAATATGCCGCCTCGCAGCTTCTTGTTCTCCTTCGCAGAGTCCGCTAGCTGAGCTCGCACATCTTTCAGTTCTTCGCCCAGTTTGGTGTTCGAATCCTGGAGTTTCTTTTTCTCTTGAACGACTTTTGTCAATACACGCTCACCCGCTGCTAGTAGCTTTTTGGCTCCGTGTTCTTCGCTTCGAGCGGCGTCCAGCTGCTCTCATAATTGGTCTAACAACCGAACACAAAGATAAGCACCCAGATTCACACTATCAATCTATCATTTTGAATTCTCGATAGAGGGAAATATTACCAGGGGATCCCTTGTATTTCTCCAGTTCGGCATTGGCAGCAAGCGGCTGGCGCTGACACTTTTCTAGTTCCTGAGCTAGCAGGGTGTTCTTCTCCGTAAGCACCTGGTTGTACATTGATCCATAAATCAGTTGTTTCAACTCCTTTAAGTCTCGGGAGCTACTGGCATGTGGTTATCATAGTCAGACAAAACAAATTTACCTGTACATCTTTCAAATGCTGCCTTGTGGCCCTATTCAGCCCATCTCGAGCAGCTCGGATGTATGCATCGGCCGAGCTGAAGGCGTTAAATGACTCTTCTGAAAAGCCAGGGTCTTGTAAAATGGCCCGACGGCGCCGATGATTCATGGCACTCTCCACTTCCGAGTTGGTGACGGATACATCATCCGAGTCCTCGGCTGGAGGACAGTCCGACATCGCCCCCGCATCAGCCCCTGTCTTCACGACAGGATTTGAATCCTGGCTGCGGGAAGTATGGCTTCTCAAACCTTCGGATATAGTTCGGTGCACCTTTTTCCTGACACATGGAAAATGGGAGGGTCACAGTCGGACGTGACTACCCAGGAGCACGTTGGCAAATTCATACCCCGGCCATGTCTTCGTTTGCTTTCCTCTTGGAAGGCTCACGTGGCGTGAGGGATGCTCTCTTCGGAGATATCCCTGGAGCGGTTGATGCGCCAAACCCTTCCCCTTTTGAGAACAATATGGTGCGGTGGGTGAGAAGGAAGGAGAGATCTCTTTTTGGATAAGGAGTCTTTGGATTACTTACGTGTGAAGCGGGAAGGAGGCCGGGGTAATCGGCGATAATGGGTACATATGTACCGTCGTAGCTCATCTGATAGAATGGTCCCTCCTCAAGCTGCACGAATATGTCCGAATCTTCTTCATAGCCGGGGTCAAAATCCCGGTTACGGTTCTCCAGCTGAGGGGCAGGGTCATGGATCCCCTCGACAACCTTTCGCCATTCCTGTTAGGAGTGGATAAGATGCTGCCTGTCAACGAATGATCCAGGGACGCCAACTATGGTGCTTCTCCAGCGGAGCATTTGAAAACTCGGGGAGGCCTATGCGGATGGGGTCGGGTAGAGCGACGTCATCGATGTGGAACCATTAGGAAGGCCACTCTTCGGGAGCTTTCTTCGGCGTGCCGGACATGTTTCCAGTCCCAGTGATACGCCACACTTCGGCTC
Organism: Triticum urartu; assembly: GCF_056163025.1. Lineage (NCBI taxonomy): Eukaryota > Viridiplantae > Streptophyta > Magnoliopsida > Poales > Poaceae > Triticum > Triticum urartu. The sequence goes on along the minus strand of NC_141879.1, from coordinate 493,664,944 downwards.
CTCCCACTTTAAAAATTGATCCACCTTGATTGTGAGGGACGAGGCATAACAATCTTCTCCATAAATCAAAATGGGCCTCGCAACCCAGGAATAGTTCGCATAGGGCGACATGACCCGCAATGTGGAGGATGGAGCTGGGGGTAAAATTGTGCAGCTGGAGGCCATAGTACTCTAGCAGCCCTCGGAGGAATGGGTGAATTGGAAACCCCACTCCCCTCAGTAGATAGGGGACAAAGCACACCCGTTCTCCCGTAGACGGATTGGGAAAATCCTCTACCTGGGTTTTGCCATTAAAGGAGGCCAATCCTGCTCGAACAGGGACCAGATCTGCTGGAGGGAGAAATCCCTGAGTTTGCAGCTTCGCCAATCGGCTATGGGACACAGAGCACATCTCCCACTCGCCTCTCTCTAGGTTGGAACGGGAAGAGGAGCTGGGATTGTTGGCCATGTTGGAATGGTCTTGCCTGGCGGTCTCTGAGGATTTTCTCCACTTGGTGCCGAAAGGATCTGATATCCATTCTCTTTAAATAGATGCTCTCCCTTGTAGGATTGGGGTGTTATTTGCAAAAAATACCCTGACTGTCCGCATTCGCTCGACACATGGAAAACGAGGACATTAAGAGCGCAGAAGCCGAGGGGAGGCATTGAATCTACGGCCGAATACATTACTTGGAAATCATTAAAGGAGGAACCCGCCTTGCAATCCCGAAGACAATCTGGATGCCGAACACCTCGCTATTGAAGACTGGTTCAGGGGCTACTGAGGAGTCCTAGACTAAGGGGTCCTCGGGCGTCCGGCCTGTTATCTATGGGCCGGACTGAAGGGCTGTGAAGATATGAAGACCGAAGACTGTACCCATGTCTGGATGGGACTCTCCTTGGCATGGAAGGCAAGCTTGGCGAACAACTATGAAGATTCCATCTTATGTAACCGACTCTACGTAACCCTAGACCCCCCTGTGTCTATATAAACCGGAGGGTGTAGTCCGGAAAGGATATACTCGGTACCGTAGTCATACAAGCTAGACTTCTAGGGTTTAGCCATTACGATCTCGTGGTAGATCAACTCTTGTAATACTCATATTCATCAATATCAATCAAGCAGGATGTAGGGTATTACCTCCATCAAGAGGGCCCGAACCTGGGTAAAACTTTGTGTGCCCTGTCTCCTGTTACCATCAACCCTAGACGCACAGTTCCGGACCCCCTACCCAAGATCAGCCGGTTTTGACACCGACACCCACCCTTCGGGAACTTTCCCCTCTCTCGCTCATCTCACTCTCTCTCCCCTGCACTAGCAGTGAACCCTAGCGCTCTGCCCTCCCCTCCCCTCGCCGCCACCCCCACCCACCCGTCTCCCGCCGCCACCCACCTATCCCGTCGCCGCCTACCCACCAGTCCCCTCGCCGCCACCCACCTCCACCACACCTCTCTTCCCCACCTCAGATCCCCTCCCCTCTCCCCACTCCCATTTCCAACTTCCCACCGCCACCTCTGGCGCCCAATCCCGGTGACCTAACGCAGGATTCTATGGCGCCCAGCACACCTGCACCCGTCACCGGCCATGGAGGCGGTGGCTCTCCCCGCCGGCGATGTGCCGACCATGAACGCGGTCCTCACCAACTCGCTCAGCACCGACGAGGTGACGCGGCACCCCGCGGAGTAGGCCCTCTCCATGTTACCGTCCCGTCCTTCTCCTTTATGTCTCTGTCTCTCCTCGTGCATCTTCCGTCTCTCTCAGGTACATCTACAAAAGCCCCGCCATGGATGGCCTCTTCAAGAGCTCCTGCCGCCGCTGCAGTTCGTCCACATCGCCGCCCCGAGGACTACCCCTGCGCCTCTGCCGCCCCACCATTTAGCCATGGTGCCCGCTCGTTCTCTGCTTCAGGCGACGGGACATGCACCGCCCCTCGTTGACCTCCAGCGAGCTCCAAGTCCCATGATCCACGACAGCCAGCCCAGCCCCTCCAAGTCCCACGATCCACAACATCCAGCCAGCTACGTTCCACTCGTCATCGACCTGCCCCGCAGCTAGCAGGTCCTCATTGTCATCATCATGGCCGGGTCGCCTGGTGAGAGGCCCTCAACTTCCTACTCTTTTCCTTTGGCAAGAAACTCATACTTGCACTCGTCTGGAACTTTTCCGGATATTTGCACTAGTCTGAAAAACAGTTTACTGAAACTGGTGTCGTCTGAAACTTTTGATAATCTGTTTTAGTTAGGATCTATGACTTGGACATAGTCTGAACTGCTGTAGTAGGATTATTGAAATCAGTAAAAGTTGTTTAATCGAATCAATAGGTGGTCAACAGGAATGACATTATGCATGTTGTATTTGTGGACCGATGCTAGTGGAAATCCCAAATTAGTATTAGTTCAGTCTGAACCCAAGTCATTTTCGTAAGCACCACTTCTCTGTTCTACAAGTGTTAATAATAAGTGTGTGTGTGAGTGTATCCTGCTGAACCTGCCAGCAGCCACTATTATCAGTGCAAGTGATTTTGCGTGCTACTTACTCATTTGTCCTAAGAGTTTTCATCGATCTGCGTAGGGTTTGATACATGCATTGCATTACTTGGACACTTGTGTCACTAGCGTCCGAGTAAGTTTGGAGTTTACAGTATTCACATTGTGTGATGTTGAGTTTGTGTCACTCTGCATGCATGTCAAGTTCTGCACAAGCATTGCTTTGCTACTCTGCTTCCGTTCCTCGCTGATGCTGCTGGTAATCACTCTGACAGTACAAGCCTTTTCGGTGATATATCATCAACAAATAGAAAGTGCCAAGTATAGTAGCATACCCAGATTGTGTGAACTCCTTCATAACAGCAGCTGTCTCTCGGACAAGCTGGGTCACCGAGATGGTTTCCTGCATTTGGAAATGAATAATAATCAGGAAACATATATTTGCTAGGGATGAAATTGTAGTCCCAATCTCTGATTCACTGCAAATTGCAATCCTAATCTCTGCAATTGTTGATAAATGGATGAAATTCTAGTGTATCAGTAGAATCATCTCTTAACGTTCCTTACATTTTGGTTCAGAGCACGCCTGACATCTGATGTTCAGACCATAAATTGACTACCGTGTAACATTATGGTCGATGCCCTTTCTTTTATTAATCATCCCTGGTTCCATTATATCAGAATGAAACCAGAGTAGTACAAAGTCCAGCTAAATTAGTTAATATGAAGCATTATCGAATGTTGTTCTTCCCTGCTCTTATCGGCGTCCTTTTAATTTCGTATGTGTTTTTGTAGTTGAAGGAGTTCATTCTGGGCAGCCGGAGGCATACGGGTTCAAGATCAACGACAAGTTTTTTCGGAGGTCCAGAGACCCACCCTTGGACCAAGTTATCGAGATGCTACAGAAGCACAAGGATAAGTCTCAAGATGAAATTTAGCTAGTTGGCTACACTATGCCTTATGCTCTTGTTGATTTATTTCTTTTGCGCTCGTTGCAGTTCTAAATTGATGAGTGAGTGATCTGGTAGCAGCTAGCTAACTGCCTCTAGATTGTAACCCTGTTATGGGATGTGTGGTTGCGCATGCATTCTGCATTGTCAAATGTGTTCTCTGTTGTCACACATCGTATGTGATGTTGTTCATAGTTTTTATATTTGTTGTCATGCGATGCGGTCACTGAATTGCTCAAATTTGCTGGCCAAGTACTATGTAGTGCTGTTCTATGCTTGGCTACCAGGCTAGGTAACTTCTGTACCAAAATCATGGGTTCTATTCTTTACTATTATCTGCCATGGATCAATAATGATGCGTCACAGGTAGTAGTAGTAGTAGTAGAGTCGGACTTGCTGCTGCATTGCCCAGTTATTAAAGGCATGCTCTATATTGTTTTGTCACATGCACTTTGGTGTATATATGATGGGGATTTTGTACATGAACAAAAGAAACAAGGGTAAAACTATATTTATCACTTTGCATAACCTCAGTACATTTACATGCACACGCACACACATTTGACTGCTGAGTGTTTGAATTATTGGAATGTGGGGGTTGGTCTGTTTATTCCCATGCTCTTTGCTGGTTTGGGGACCGGTGTGTTATTTATTGGGCTATTCAACACTGTTTTTTGTGAGTCGGGAAGAAAAATGGAGCTGATAATTCGTTAGGCTATTCAAAAACTGGAAGGAAGATGAGTACTCTGGTTACTGATAATTTGTAGTCATGCTAACAAAATTTACAACTATTGTTTGATTCAAACCTTTGTTCTTTTTCTTGGTGTTTACAGGTGCCGATGAGTAGATGCTGGTCAAATCCTCGATGTCCTACATTGTCGGCAACCCCAGAATGTTCGACACTGAATTCGACAAGCTCAAGCTCGTATTCAACGTACCCCCAGCCTGGCCTATGATTCAAATTTACCTATTTATATTTATTCAAATTCATCTATTTACATGGTAGAGCGGTCGATAGATGTTTCCTTCATGCAGCAGTTTAAGTTGTGATTTTGCTTCCAATTAAATCTATCATGGATGTGTTTTATATAATTGAATCTGAACAAAATTTGTTCTTGCTGTTGCATGTGAGGATCTAGGGTTTATTTGTTTCCCGATATTTTGATGTTTGCGTAACCTAGCATCGGCCTCTGTATGTCAATTCTAAGAATTTTACTTTTTTTATTCTAGTACTGCTTGTAGCGTACCTGGGACATGATCATATTGAGGAACCATTTTTATCATACTTAGATTCTTCATTATATTTGAGTTGTAGTAGTGATTGGGTCATTTCCTAGCCTTAATTTATTTATCGTCGTGTTTGCTTGTGTGCATGTTCAAGCGACTATTGCTGGTGTGCCGAAAGTTGCTTGGAGCTCATGTAGGTTAGTAATTAAACACAACTGAACATATTCATGAAAATTCTGTTAGTTGGTGGATGGCTTCTAGTTGTAAATGCCATTTGAAGAAAGAGACCACACATTCATTCATCTGCTGTAACGCCAAGTTTGGTATGTTAACGTGGCGTTAATTTTATGTTGCAGATCAGTATGAAACAAGATTTGAGATTTGGAAGCTGGGAAGCTGGGAAGCTGGGGAATGCGAAGTTTGAAGAGACCTGGAGTATTTCGACTGATTGCCATTTGTATATGTGTTATATGATGATGTAACACACTGATTCTGCTATTGTATGATGTATCAAACTGATTTTGGCTATTATTTGAAGTGTTACGTGTGTTCTTTGTCTATTCCCATTTGAATATTGGTTTATTTATTTACTAGCAAATTGAAATTTGAAGAAAATGACCTTCACAACTGGGACCCACTTACCAAAAGAACCTGACAATTGGGACCCATCTTTAAAAAAATAAGTACTTGATCCGTTCAACCAAAAAGGCCACAGCCTAGAAAATAAAAAAAAGGCTTAGTTGTTGGCCTCGGCCCATATAGACACCTAATAGGACCGGGCTGATTCTTGTCAACGACTTTTTCATTTGGTCGCAATTTTGCCATGTCAGCTTGCCACGTCGGATCCGACGTGGCCTGGGTAGAGAGCTAGCGACCAAAACATAAGGTCGTTGAACCAATGACCTTTTGTTTTAGTCATTGCCTTCCACGACCTTCTCACAGAGAAGGTCGTTAATTTCAGTTTACGACCGCTGGCTTTTGACCTTCTGTTTTCGGTCACAAAAAGGTCACAAATGAAAAACAATGAACTTTCAGTGACCAATAGTGATGGTCAGAAGTTGACATATTTCTTGTAGTGTAAGCTAACCAGAGAGTTGGTAAGGCAAACTCAGTTGGGACCGAATCGCTCATTTCAGTGAGACCGAAACGTTACGAAAAGGGAACAAAGAGTTTGCATTGCGAATTCGATGGGACCGATCGCTCATCTCGGTTGGACCGAAACGTTACGAAGGGAAACAGGGAGTTTGCAATCCCATCTCGGTGAGACCGAGATCCCTATCGGTGAGATCGAAGTGACTAGGGTTTCTGGTAGTGGCTATGTCAAGTGAACTCGGTGGGGCCGGATAGATAATTTTGGTGGGGCCGAGTTTGACTTTTGGTTTGGGACATATGTGGATATGAGAAAGTGGTTGAGGGCTTTTGGAGCACATCACTACGCATTTTGAGCAAGCAAGCCATTAAGCAACACCCCATCCCCTTTTAATAGTATTGGCTTTTCCTATGGACTCAATGTGATCTTGGATCACTAAACTGAAAATGTGGAGTCTTGAGCTTGAGCCAATTTGTGTCCTTAGCATTTTGAGGGGTCCACATTTCTAATCCATGCGATGCCAATTATTGAACTTTCTGGAATGATCATCTTGAAATAGCATTAGTTCAATGAGCTATATGCTGTTAGGAATTACCAAAACCACCCAGGGATAGTTGCACTTTCAATCTCCCCCTTTTTGGTAATTGATGACAACATATAGATCAAAGCATCGACAAATGATAATAAGATTGAAATACATCATCGCTTTGAGAAGTATGTGATAAGCAAGAGCTCCCCCTAAATTTGTGCATTATTTGAAATTTACGTTTGAATGCAAATGCACAATCGATTAGGATCATGGGTTAGTCTTCCATGTCACATACATCTTGGTGGAGCGCTCAAAATGATGGAGGGTAAAAAAATGCACTCATCACCAAGCAAAGTGAATGATCATATATGGGATGTAACAGATAATATCATCCAAGCAAACATTGAAGTAGGCATGATCGACCACATGATCATACAAACAAGTATCTCACACAAAGACATAAAGAGTATTAAACGAGCAGACACAAAAGTACCAAGCAAATAGCAAGAGATACAAAGAATAAAAACACTCTCTCTCTCGAAGCCTATGATCTATACATTTCTCCCCCTTTGCAACAAGTTACCAAAAAGTTTGAAAATTCATAGTGCTATGTGTCTCTCTAGGCTTGGTTTTCGGGAGGTGGTGTTGAGAGGACTCCAAGGACGAAGGCATCAGTAGATATTGTTGGAGCTGGTGTAGTGGCAACTGGAGGTGGCACTGAAGTTGTTGCTGGTGCTGAAGTAGTTGCTCTGGTGTCAGCCACGGGCACTGCAGTAGGCCTCTAACCTCTAGGCACTCTCTAAAAAGCATCTGTGGTAGCCTTTCCTTTCTTCTCCTCTGCTTCCTCCTAGAGTTGCTCAACAGTTGTCTGCATCTCAGTTACTTTCAGATCAAGATCATAGAATTTGGTCTCAATAATCCTCTCCAAGCTCTCCTAATTCTTGTTTAGGGTGGCCAAGCCCTTCTCAATCCTCAATGTTGCTTGAATCAGAAGCAATTTGATCTTGTTTTGACTTTAAGAACACTTGAGATTCCTCCTCAACACTTGGCATCTTTGCAGCTTTCTCTACCCTTGCCTTTCTCTCTTCTCTTGTGCTTGCACTGATGTGGGATCATCCTCATTCATCACAACAGTATTATCCTCAAATTCTGGTCTCAAAGGTAAATGCTCCTTATCCAACAAATAAGTGCATGTGCCCATCTTGGAGTTGATGAGCACCTGAATATGTGGATCATACCCACAAGGTCTCTACTGGTCAGCAACTGTCCTTTTGATTGTTTCAACAATCAGGCTCATGACCTTGAATTTCTGAGGTACATCAAATATCTACCGCAAGTTGATTGAATGGCCTCTGATCATCTTGTGATCTCTAGATTTGGGCAACAATGTATGCCTCAATATAGTGTTGATTGTAGCTAGACCAGACAACAAGTAATGTACAGATCCAAGCTTGTGTGTTTCCAGTGCCTTGTCTTGGATCTCCTTGTACATATTTGCCATCGAGTTGCGGTCTTTCTTCTTCTTGCCATAGACATCCAAGTCATCTTCATGCTCTTCAGGGGCATTTATCAACTTTGCCCACTCCTCAACAGTTGACTGGTACCTTGTATCCTCAGACATCCATACTATTCTTCCATCTGGATAAAATGAGCTGTAGAATAAAACTGCATAATGAGTTCATCATTCCATTTTATCAGCTCTTGACCCACAAACTCGTCAACACCACATGCTTTGAAGCTCTCATGTACACCTAGAAAATGATATTCATTCTCATGAATTTACTCCCAGTCAGCCCACTTCATGTCACAATCTATAGGCTTCTTGTCCAGCAGAATGGTTTCATAGAAATCTTGTTGCTCTTTGGTGTGGAACTTGATGTCCACAGCAGTCTTCCTTCTCACAGCAATCTTGTCTCCAAAGTCTCAGACCTACATCCTTCCTAATGCTCATATCCTCTTCCACTGGATGGGTGTCATTGTGATCTGGAATCTTTGGTTTAAGTTGCCTTAGCACTTGGGCTTCAGCATCTTCTTCTTCCATCTCAGGCACTGGGGCCTTGTTCTTTTCTGCAGCTGGAATGTTCCTAGTGCTCCTCTTGGGCTTTGAAGTCTTTTGAGCTTGAGTAGGAGCCTTGGGGTCAGTCTTGGGCTTTGAAGTAGTAGCGCCTGACTTAATTGTGTCCCCCATCAGCTTCTGGGACTTGGATAATGGTCCAGCATCCTCTTCCTCTTCCTCTTTAGCTGGATCCCTCATCATAGAGGATCTACCAATGACTCTGGCAGTGGTCTTCTTGACCCTCTCTTTCCTTTTCTTGCCTTCACCAGCCTCCTTTGGTTCAAGTGTGAACTCCACGGTTTCCTGAGTGGAGGCTTTGGCTTTTGACATAGGAATCCTCTTGACAGGTGCCAACTTGTGCAATCCAGGCTTTGTTGTAGCAGCAGTACCATATTCCTTCTTCATGATTTTCTTCTTGGAGCTAACTTCCTCCTCTATAGCCACATAGTCCTCATCCTCAGAATATGAGGTTCTCTTCTTCCTTGATCTAGTGGCTGCCTTGAGCAAATTGCTTGGAGTGCTCCTGCTTCCATCATCATAGCTGCTTGAGGGACTAGTGCCCTCACTCAAGTTTACTTGCTCTTCTGATTTGTTTTGGCTATCACTCTGGTCAGACATACTGGCAAGGCAAACTGACAGCAAACCCTGTGAATAGATATACATGAGGTAGAGTGGATGAGCATCACAAAGTGCAGAGTTTTTGCAAAATAGATGAGTTAAAACTTAGTTTTACTTCTCCACAGAAATCATTTCGGAGATACCGATTTGTTAAACTCGGTGACACTGAAGCAACTTTTGGAGTCAAAACTAGTGAACTCGGTCAGACCAAGTCACTGTTCGGTGGCTTCGAGATTTCTAGGGTTTCCCAGAGAGTCTAACTCGGTCGCACTGATTTGCAACTTTCGGTTAGACCGAAAAGTGCAACTGCAATGGCCTAAGCCAAATCGGTGAGACTGATTTCTACAACTCGGTAGGTCCGAGATGAGTTCGGCGGAAACCTAACCCTAAATTTTTGAATCAAACCTAATCTAAGGAACGTTTTCTCTGCATAGATTGATTTCATACGTGGTAAAGAACATGGCATTACATTGTGCTAAGAATCGGAGTAAGGGATTAGCACAAAAGATCGAACTCATACCCTAGTTCGGCGGTGAGTTTGCTACAGCGGCTACGATGGGGTTGAATTTCCTTGGCGACGACGGAAACCAGCAGCGGGAGGTCGCCGGCGACGAGAAGACGATCTAGGGACCTGAGGCGGCAGAGCAAGACACGCGCGGGCTAAGAGGTTTTGAAGAAATTTCCAAAATTTCACCCGTGGGTATATATATATATCCTGACCCTATCGGTGTGATCGAGTGGATCAACTCGGTGGCACCGAGAAGCAGAATCGCGAGCGGTTACTGCGACTCGGTGTGACTGAAAAGTTCAAATCGGTTGCACTGAGATTGAAAACCTAGATCAACTGAGTGAACTCGGTGTGACCAAAGTGGATGGATCGGTCAGACCGAAATGCACAGAGAGGTTTCGGAAGTTTAAGTCTATGACGAATCGGGGACTCCGAGTGCTCCTCACAAAGAGTGGTTCGAATCTCACTTGATCAAACTTTGTGATGTAGCATGAATAGAGTTTGAGACGGGAAAAGAATAGATAGCTAGAGGAAGTTCTTAGGCATTCTTGTCCATCCATTTGGCAAAAGAGAAAAATCCAAACAATCAAAACAACAAATGGATGTCCTCGAATGAGTAAAATATGCAATCAACATGCTCACACAACAAAATGGCAAATGAAATATGTGACAAAGCATGCACAAACACTCTAGCATCCACTGGTGCACGTCAGTCCTAAACAAACGGTTTTTAACCCCTTTCCGCAACGACATTTGGAACCGTTGCCAAGTGAGTGTGGGCGATAGGGGGGGTCCTTCCCACACGACCCAGAAACCGTCGGGGATAGGGAGCCTTGATGCATACGGTTGTCCCTATATAACCGTTTCCAGTATCTCGAATATCACAAACGCTTCATACTTGCTACTCGTTTGTGCTCGCATTGCCATCGCAGTCGGAGTTTTGTGGTTCTGCCTAAAACCAGGCAGATTCCAGGCACGGGAGTTTTCCAGGCAGATTCTAGGCATGGGATATTACGATGCCTGGCACATCACAAACAGTTCATGATTATAAACCGTGTATGATAGGTAGACAATCACACACATTTAGTTTTCCCGCACCGTATGTGATAGTGTCTAACATCACACACGCTTTGCAAACGGCAACTGTGTGCATGCTTGCACACATTTCCTCTCTGTGAACCATCTCGGATTATGGAGTATATCATAAACGTTTCTGTTTTACCAATCGTGTGTGCCGTAATGACCTGCAAAACATAATTTCGCCCTAATTTAATTGCTGCTATTTAAAATTGTACCTAATTTAAACTTGAAAGTAGGCTATAGCTTTATTCATATCCATCGGGTTCAAACAACCAATGCATTATTCGATCCATAGGTACATGTGTTTAAAGATTACAGAAGAACCAAATAAGAATGATGTACCAGGGTTCTGTACTTGTACTATTACAGATGGTAAAGAAAGAGGCGACAGACATTCCAGTTGCCGAACAAGGTGAAGTAGAATGGCCCTATTGTGCTCTCCTGGATGCAGAAGGCAAGCAGGACTCTAGTCCAACCCCTTGTGATGGCCGGCCGCCAATCATGTAGTTTGAGAGGTAATCTTGAGTAAACTGCTTCAGGATCCACTACAAAAGAAAAAAGATTAAGATATTGTCATCTAACACAACTCATTACGGGCAGTAAAAAGAAGGCTACGTGGTTCTTAGTTATCATCCTGCAGTTCACTGTTGTCTTGCATAAAGTGTAAAAAAATAGTTCTATTGACATATTTTCACCCGTTATAGTAACAATCTTTATCAATTTCCTCACTTGATGCTGGTTCATGAATATCTCATTGCCCCATACGCAGAAAGGGTCGAAGTGTGGATCTTTGGCAATGATATATGTACCAAAAAGCACCAAGTTGATATTAGAAGCTAAACAATAATTTAAAAATGATGTAGTACAACGCACCATCCATCCCATTATATAAGATTTTATTACATGTATATCTAGACATCATCAGAACATTAAGGTAACACTCTTCCTTGTTGCTATGTAGCCTGCGATTGCATATTTAGTCATTCGGTACAATGCATGTTGCTAAACAACAATTGAAAAACGAAAATGCATGTTAACTGGGATTGCATATTTAGTCATTCAGTACAATGCATGTAGCTAAACAACAATTGAAAAACGAAAATGCATGTTAACTGCAATATCCTTAACAACAACCAAATATTGTAATTCATAGTGGTATTGTTGAAACTGTTATTGATGAAATTGAACTGCACGGCAAATAGTTGCACATATAGAGCATCACATTGTGAAGAACTAAAATAAAAAAGTCATAAAGACATCTCTAGGCGATCCTTAAAAAGTTAAAGGACTAAAACCCATAGTGGATATATATACTCTAGCAATTTTTGGCCTTTTCTAGTCGATCCCCTAAACTTAAGGTTGTAAACTTCAATTTGATCAAGTTCAAAGCAGGTTCAACCGAAAGTAGCATGCATTCAAACATAAACATAGATAGTTTTGCATAAAGGAACATAAAACATAAATTTAAACTAAGCTAAACTACTTTCGGTCGAAGTAGAGGCCGAGCCAATCCTTCCTCGTCATGTACGGTGTGCCGCGAGTCGGGTCTGGGCCAATACCGTCGTTGGGGTCATTGGGGAAGGCACTCCTCCACTCGTCGATATCAATCTCCTCATCCTCGGGGCCCACCTCGACGCCCTTCGTGCCGCTGTCACCGCCGCCTTCGACCTCGTCATCAGAGGAGAGCGCGATAACCTCGCCGCCCTCGGCACCGCCGTCCTTGCCGCCTTTGACCTCATCATCGGAGGAGAGCGCGATAACCTCCACAAGCTTCGGGTGCTGCTGGCAAATCTCTTGCATGTAGGCCTCATCGTAGTCTCGTCCTCGAGACGCTCCACGCCTCGCGGTGCTCCCGCGCCATAGCTGAGCTCACCACCCCTGGATCCGGCGGAACAAGGTGGACTGGATGTGTGCCGAAAGGGAAATTGAGCCTAGCTGCCGCGCCGTGGTAGTAGACCTACCAGCGGTCGTCCTCCGTGGCCACGAGATCGGCCATGTGGAAGCTACCGAGCCACTAGCGGGTGTGGGTCTCTCGATCTGTGATCTCGGCGACCCACGTCCCCCATCGCCGCTGCCGGACGCCGAGGTAGGACTTTGTCGGTTGCCGGGTCCGGGGGAGGACGGGGAAGTCCTCGAACCGGCATAGGGGCGCGGCGGCGGGTAGATCTGGGGACCAGTGACGGCGGATCGGGCTCGCGGAGGACGACGGGGACACCTCGGTGGCCACCTCGTCGGCGTCGGGTGAAAAGGCCGTGATAAACCTCTTTTTCGCCATTGGCTACTCGATCTCCCTAGCACACAGGAAGAGGTTGAGGATGGAGGCACCGACGATGGCAGCGACCTACCAATGGTTTCGAGGGTTGTGTGTGTCTTTGTGAGCGGAGGATGTGTTTGAGGAAATACTGCGGCAACTGAAAAATTAACTAGGCGGGAGTAACAAGGCGGGGCTACTGAAAATTTGGATGAAGGGCGGGTAGATATTTTTGAGATTGCGAGGGATGCAGAGGTGGGAGTAAAATGCCGGGGCTACTGAAAATTTGAATCAAGAGACTGAACTAGAGCAGGAGTAACAGACATCACACACGGTCTGCACATACTAATCATGTTCTATCAAATATTAAAACCTTCTACGCGGTAGATATTTTCGAGATTGCGAGGGCTGCAAAGGCGGGAGTTTTGGGGGAGCGAGCTAGTGTGCTTGACACGCCGGCTGTGGACTATAGCCGACGCACCTTCTCGTGTAAGCAATAGGCATACTATACCCGACGGTGCTCCAAGATATTTTGTACTACATCTCACACGGTTGGAGAGAATAAACGGTGTGGGATCTACTTGATTTGAATTACTAAATGGGGTCACAGTGGCAATGGACGCTGTTTGAATTGCTAGACCTTTTATCTGCAGTGAACATGCAACTATATGTGTGTCATAAAAATTTGGAATTATCCAGGGTTCGTTTAGACATTTCATACATTAAAATGGTTTTCTAGCCATTTCAGGTGCATAATTCAAAATTAAACTACATGCACATGCTCCGGTGCATACAAATTGGTTGAAAAATCAAATCTGTGTCCTTCAATGCATGCTTAGGTCCCATGGAAGAAACGGGAATGAATTTTTTGGGGTTCGTTTAGCATTTTTATATATTAATTGGGTTTTCTAGGCATTCTATGTGCATAATTCAAATTTGAACTACAAGCACATGCTCCAATGCACTAAAGTTGGTTGAAAAATCACATGTGTGTCCTTGGGTTTCTAGGTCCCATGCAAGAGATGGGAATGAATCTCAAACACCAAGGCATTGTTGATTGCCAGCAAAATGTTGAGATACCTGGTTTTTAAATTTTAGTAAATCCAAAACTCGTCTGAAATTCATGAAACTTGGCATGCTATCATGGAGTGGCATCAACATGCCGTGGTGAAAATTTTGTCCCATTTGGGGCAGGTTTGGGTATAAGCTTCTCACAAACCAGAGCTTCTCACAACAAGCGTGATGGTTTCAGCAGCCAGATAGGTTGTACCCAATCAAGGCTCTCCTCCTAGGCTCTCCTAGGGGTTTACCTCGCTAGTGGCCACTCCGGCCCCGGCGGTCACCTCCTTCTACGCCGGCGGCCACTCTGGCCCCGTCGACCACCTTGTCATCTTGTCTCATCCACGTGCATCACTTCTCTGTGGAACTATGGCTCCTTTTTCTCTCCACTTCGAGAGGGGTAAGAAGTTTCAAGCAGCCATGAGGAGCACGTTTGGGCACCCCGTGGTCTTCTCTCCTGGATTTCGGCAAAAGGAATTCATCTTGGTTGTGTCATTCTACCGGGCTACATTCAAGTTGGATACGCATACGGTTAGTATTGCTCTTCAGGCTACTTTTGGAGGTTATCCTCAAGGTTTTAGGGTCTCTTCTCTCAAAGACCGTTCTTTCAAGTTCTTTGTTGCCTCCAAATCGGTGGGTTTTCACATCTATAATGCGGGGAGAGTGGTTGAAAAATATTTTGAGATGGTCTTTAGTCTTTGGGGTAATGGGGGCCCTAATTGGTGTCGTGAAGAATTTCTCTATTACAAAGAGTTAGATGCTGAGTGGACCATTGTCGGTCATAAGGGCAAAACCATTGTTCCTTACTCCGGTGATCGCCGAAGTGTAGCTTCGGTGAGGGACCATAGGTCGGTATTTCAGCGGTTATCCTAGGCAGTTGATTCGGTGCATGAATTGAGTCAGCCTTCATTACAAAATTTTACTACAGCAGTTAATGAGCCCATTATTGAGAATCAGGTTAATGAGCCCATAATTGAGGATCAGGCCTGCATTTCAGAATCAGACAATAATGCACGTTATTTCAAACATGCATGCTTTGCATGTGGTGACGTGGGTCACCTGGCGCACTTCTGCCCCAATCCTGGGCTTATTGGGTTGTGGCCATTTATCCCAGTAGCAACCTTCAGCAGCCCACCAGCCGAGGCCTCGGCCGAGGGGGTAGTTGTTGACTGGTTCAGGCACATTGGGCCGGCCCAGGAGCCAAGATTAGTTGCCTCTTTTAGGGAGCTGGTCTCGAGGCATTTCCTAAATTTTCAACCAAGACCACAGACAGACTCCTCGCATTTCCACTCCTGCTTCCCTTTCTATGCAAACTCGTTCGACCCTTCCGCCATTGTTGTTAGACTCCAAGCTCCACCCACCTGCATAGGCCATTATGGCGAACATTCCCATCGATCCTCAGCCGTTTGTACCGCATGGGTTCCAGATTCAGCACATTGAGGGAAGAAATGGAGTTACCAGGGTGGTTCTTCCACCTCGACCGCGTCGCCATGAGGATTGGGCCATCGCCACCATCCACCCTCTTCCCGATGAGGTACACTTTCGCAATGTCCGTGAGGTTTTGGAAGATTTTCTGCAAAATGACCCAGATGCTCAAGTTGGTTTTCGAGAGATTCAGCCTTGCCCATTTGGGGAGGCATATGTTCAGTTTCGGCACATCCGCGATAGGGACAGGCTGGTTAGAGACAGCCCTCTTGCATTTGGGGATGTTTTCATCACATTTACTAAGCATAATGAGGGTAGAAACTGGAGGAGAGTGCACTTTAACAGGGTGTGTTGGCTGCTAATGGGTGGTGTTCCTTTTGACCACTACAACACTAAAGATATTGCCACTTCAATAGCAAAATTTGGAAGAATAATCCACTGGGAAAAGGAAGATGTTCTAAAGGGAAAAATCTTGGTCAAAGCAAGAGTGACTAACTTGATTGAAATTCCAAAGAGCATTCGATGGTCTGAAGGAGAAAACTTTGAAGAAGGATCTCTAACAAGTTCTGTTGAGGTGCTGCTGGAGGAAATGCAGGGTGGTGAACCTGCAGATGAGGACCCGTTCCCTCCACCAGGAGTTGATCCACACCCCATTCCTCATAATGCTAATGATTTTCTAGGATTTCATAACTTGTAGTTGAACAATGCACCTGCTGATAATGCAGAGTGTGAAGAGTGGGATGAGCAGGGACATTGGGCTTTCCCTCAGCCAGCAGCTCATCCTATGGATATAATTTAGCAGCAACAACAAGAAGAAGTTCAGATAGATGCAAATGAAGCCTTGCCCAACAGCAGCATTACCACAACAGTTTCCTTATCTGAAGGTTTGTCCTCACACAATGGTGGACCTAATATTCAGAATCATGAGGTTAATAAAGTGGCCCTGGGAAATTTTGTGGCCCCTCTTGGTGTTGGTCTTCATAACCTACTACAAGCTTACCCATATGATGCTGAAAATGATGTGGAAGAGGGTGAATTCATTGCACATGTGGATCAACAGGTGCCTGGTCTGAACATTGACAATGAAATTCAGAATGACTTTGGTCTCATTTAGGAGGTTGTGCAAATTCAGGTGGCTGAAGCTGTAGAAGCCTCTGGTGCTGCTGAAGTACAACAAATTTCAGAAGACCCACAGCCAGCAGCAGAGCAGAGTATTCTCAAAGAAGTGCCAGCAGATACCGAGGGCCCTTCTACAGGTATAGCAAATGTTAATTTGGATATTTCTTCTACTTCCCTGATCAGTCCACAAGAATTATTCTAGTTGGCCTCACAGCATGCTTTTTCTGTTATTGACTATGCACATCTTATGTCTGAGGAAGGTATTGAGCTCTGGGGGAAACATTTTTCTCCTTCACCCACACAGGTGGCAAGTTCTTTCTCTTAAGAAATTCCATTAAGTTGGTTTAACTTTATTTTGCACTTGCTTCTGACTCCAGACAATTTTGATTGGACCTTGCACCTTCTGAAATCACCCTTATGGAAAATTTTGATTGAAAACTGCAAAGAAGAAGATACTATGACCTTTTGTATATCGGATAAGTGCTCTGTCTCTCAGGCCCCAGTTTCAAGTTACAGTCACCTGCTGTTATCAACAAAGAAAATGCTGGATGTAGTCCAGTAGCCCACTCTTCTTCTGGAGCAGGCAGTCCTCTGAAAATGGTTTCTCCAACTAATGTGATACTCTTACCTGCTGGTGAAGCACTCTCCAGGAAAAGGAGGGGAAAGGGACCCCTTGTTGAAACTCAGTTAAGAAGAAGTGGAAGAATTAAAGAGGAAAACAAAGGTTTTAAAAGAAATTCTTGCTCAGGAAAAGCATGTCTCCCTTGCAATGTTGCTCCTCCAGTTTTACACAGTAAAGTAGCTAAAAATCTTACTTCATCCTTTTGCAAGGTGGCTGGAGAGGACCTGCAAGAGAACATGGCCAAGAGGGCTAAAAGCAAGGAATCTAATGGAGAGGCCAAGAATTCCAAGGCCAAGGAGGATAACAATTCCAACCCTAGTGCAGAATGATTAGTAAACCCTTTCTATATTTTGGCTGCACAGCCAGGGTCCATGGGGAGAATGTTCCTAAGTTAGTTTCTCAAATATTGAACTCTATGTACTGCCTGAGGCATTTTATTACGTGTATGACTGGGACCTTTCCTGGTAGTCTGTCTGGCTCTTACTGTAGTGGTTTGCACTTCTGGAAGAATGTTATGAGGCTAATATGGGCACCTGGATTTCTGCAAGTAACTTGTAGCACTCAGTATTTATTCAGGTTCTGTGAGTGTTGTATGGTGGTCTATCAATGGCTGGTCTTTGATAGCAGTTTAATAACATCCATGTTACTTAATGAATAATAAGAGATCTTGGAACATATTAAATTGGAACATTAGAGGCATAAATGCAGAAGCCAAATGGCTAGCTTTAAAGCAAAAAAATAGAAGAGAGTGCAGCTGGGATTATATGTTTGCAGGAAGCCAAAAGGGAGAGATTTGACTTGTCTTATGTTCATAACTTTTGTCCATACAGATTTAATAAATTTGAGTACCTACCTTCTGTTGGGGCCTTTGGGGGTATAATTTTTATCTAGGTTGGCTCTCTTTTTCATGGAGAAGCTCTGTTCCAAAACAAGTTTTCTCTCTCCTTGAAATTCACTTGTAACACTTCCAACCAGTCTTGGGTTTTGACAAACATCTATGGTCCTAGCAACCAGGAAGACAAAGCTGAATTTCTGCAATGGTTTAGTAACACCGAAATGCCCCCTGATGTGGATTGGATAGTAATGGGTGACTTCAATTTCATCAGATCTCCAAATGACAGAAACAAACCAGCTGGAGATGTCAATCAAATGCTCCTCTTTAATGAAGCTATTAGTAATTTGGGTTTGCTTGAACTACCATTAAAAGGCAGACAATTCCGCTGGAGTAATATGCAGGAAACCCCACTATTAGAAAAACTTGACTGATTCTTCACTTCTGCTTCCTGGATGATTTCATACCCAAATTCCCTAGCTCTTCCTCTTGCAAGACCTATTTCTGATCATCTGCCATGTTTGATTAAAGTGGGAACTTCTATTCCAAAAGCTAAAGTGTTTAGATTTGAGAATTACTGGTTAAAGCACAACTCTTTTAAAGACATAGTCAAACCAGCTTGGGACATTCCCGTGGGTTACTCAAATCCTGCCAAGTTGATCAATGCCAAGTTCAAAAACTTAAGGAGGGCCCTAAAATTATGGTTAAAGAGTTTGATATGCCTTAAGAAGCAGATTGCAGACATCAATGAGTGCATTTTTCTTCTGGACTTCTTTGAGGAATTTAGAAGACTGGATATCATAGAATGGAATTGTAGAGCCTTGCTTAAAGAGCACTGGCTCACTATTTTGAAAAACTAGAAGATATATTGGAAACAAAGAGGAAAAGTTAAAGGAGTAAAATTTGGAGATGAAAACACAAAGTTTTTCCACACTAGAGCTTCAATTAATTACAGGCATAATAAGATTGTAATGCTCCTTAATGAGGATCAAGTAGAAATCACTGATCATGATGGAAAGGCTGGCTTACTTTGGGAATCTTTTAAACAGAGACTAGGAAAATCTGAGGGACATACTATCCATTTTGATCTGGAAAACCTTCTAGCCAATCAGATCAATCCAGATGTCTTCAAGGACACTGAACAACCATTCTCAGATGAGGAAATAAATAATGTGGTTAAGGACTTGACCACTGATAAATCACCTGGGCCAGATGGTTTCAACAATGAGTTTATTAAAGCCTGTTGGGACATTATTGGAGCTGATGTAAGAAACTTGGTACATGCCTTTCATGAAGGTAATATTTCTCTGGAGAGAATCAACACCTCATATCTCACCCTCATCCCCAAGAACTCTACTCCCGTTACCCCTAGTGATTTTAGACCCATTTCCTTGCTTAATGGGGTGCTCAAGATCATCACTAAGTTACTGGCAAATAGATTGCAAAAAGTGATTTTACAAATGATCCACATTAACCAATATGGATTTCTCAAGGGCAGGGTTATACAAGATTGTTTGGGGTGGTCCTATGAATACATTCACCAATGCTACAAATCCAGGGAAAAATTGCTTGTGTTGAAACTAGATTTTGAAAAAGCATTTGATACCATTGAACACCAAGCAATTATAGACATTCTCAGAGCAAAAGGTTTTGGCCATAAGTGGATCCCATGGATAGAAATAATATTTAACTCTGCCTCAACTGTTGTAATGCTGAATGGAATACCTGGTAAGAAGATTTACTGTATAAGGGGAGTACCACAAGGAGATCCTCTTTCACCTCTGTTGTTTGTTATAGCAGCTGACCTGCTCCAATCAGTAATCAATAAAGCAATGGGAATGGGCCTCCTTCATGCACCTCTTCAGATAAATTCATGCACTGACTTTCCAATTGTCCAGTATGCAGATGATACCTTGTTAATAATGCAAGCTGACTCTAGACAGCTCATCTGTCTTAAAGCCCTGTTAAACACTTCTGCATCTGCCACTGGTTTAAAGGTAAATTACCAAAAATCTATCATGGTACCTATCAATATTCAGGAAGAGAGGGCTCAAATTTATGCTAGAACACTTAATTGCCAGATGGGACACTTTCCATTCACATACCTTGGACTTTCTTTAGGACTTCACAAACCAACAGTGGAGTAGTGTTTACCACTGGTTAACAGGATTGCAAAAAGATTGGCTGGCATTGCCACTTTCGTGACCTATGCAGGCAGATTGTTAATGGTTAAATCAGTTCTGGCATCTCTCACAATTTTTTTCATGAGCTGCTTAGATGTACCAGTAACTATTAAGCAGCAAATCTTGAAATATTTCAGGCACTGCTTGTGGAGAGGACCAGATATGGATGACCGTAGACCAGCTTTAGTAAAATGGACCACTGTTTGTAGACCAAAAAGTCAGGGAGGGCTAGGAGTCATGGATATCTTCACACAGAATAAGGCACTGCTTATGAAAAACTTACACAAGTTCTACAATAGACATGACATTCCTTGGGTGAATTTGATTTGGGAGACACATTACAAAGAGGACAAGCTACCAGGAGATGAATTAGTGGGTTCTTTCTGGTGGAAGGCAAACTTGCAATTAATACCATAGTTTAAAGGCCTAGCAAGGTGCAACTTGGGAGATGGCAGAAGTGCTTTTTTCTGGTTTGACTTATGGTTTGAGCAATTACTGCAACATCAGTTCCCCCATCTTTTCTCTTTTGTGATTAATGACAGACTTATAGTGCAGCAAGTTCGGGCCACAGAATACCTTGAAGACCTCTTTCACCTTCCATTATCAATGGAGGCTCATGAGCAATTCTTGCTACTTGAAAATATGTGTTACTCCATGAGGCAATCACAGTATCAAAACCACACAGACACTTGGAGCTACATCTTGGGTAATGGACATTTTTCCTCTGCCAAGGCCTACAATGTTATGATTGGCTTCAAACAAACCCCACCCCACTTGAACTGGATCTGGGACTCATCATGCCAACCCAAACACAAAATGTTCTTCTGGATTCTTTTACATGACAGACTCAATACAAGGAATCTTCTAAGAAGGAAAACCTTTGTGTTAGAAGACTATAACTGTGCCCTCAGGGGGTGCCAACATGAGGAAACCCTACATCACTTGTTCTGGGGAGGCACTTTTGCCAAGAGATGTTGGGATCACATCTACCCCACCAGAACTCCAAATTTATCTATTTTTGAGGCTTTCTAGGACATTAAAGAAAAGCTAAGATTACCTTTTTCATGGACATAATAATACTTAGTTCTTGGGCCATTTGGATTTCCAGAAATAACAAGATCTTTGAACATATCTACCCCACTTTTCAAGGATGGAAGAACATTTTCCTGATGGAGTTGTAGTTACTCAAGCACAGGATGAGACCAAAGCATGCCAACCAATTCAACTCATGGCTTGTTCTTCAAGGATAGCTTCATTTCTCTTTCTTGGCAACTTCTTCCTACCTAGGTCTTTAGCTATAGCCCTAGCATTAGCCTTTCTCTTTTCTTCTTCTTCTTCTTCTTCTTCTTCTCTTCTTTTCTTGGGGCTTCCCTCAAGCCCTTGATGTTTTTTTGTCTTGTTTTTGTACTGCTGGACCTTGTCTTCTAATTATAAAAATTGTAGTGGGGTGTTTTGCCCTACTGTTTATAGTCAAAAAAGCATGATGGTTTCGATAGGGAATGTACCACCTTTGGGGACGGGACGATATCCGTTGCCTCTTAATGCTTTCAAAAAAATCTAGTGTCAACATAGAACAACAGGAGTGTTGTGTTCAATCTTGGAATTTTTTGAGGTTCGTTTGGCCTTTTTTATACATTAACTGGGTTTTCTAGGCATTTTATGTGCATAATTCAAATTTGAACTACAAGCACATGCTCCAATGCACAAAAGTTGGTTAAAAAATCACATGTGTGTCCTTGGGTGAATTTGTAGGTCCCATGCAAGAGATGGGAATGAAATTCAAACACCATGGCACTGTTGATTGCTGGCAAAACGTTGAGATGCCTGGTTTTTAAATTCTAGTAAATCCATAACTCGTCTGAAATTCATGAAACTTGGCATGCTATCATGGAGCGGCATCAACATGCCGTGGTGAAAATTTTGTCCCATTTGGGGTAGGTTCGGGTATAAGCTTCTCACAAACCAGAGCTTCTCACAACAAGCATGATGGTTTCGACAGGGAACGTACCACCTTTGGTGACGGGATGATATTCGTTGCCTCTTGTAGCTTTCAAAAAATTTCTAGTGTCAACATAGAACAACAGGAGTGTTGTGTTCATTCTTGGAATTTTTCGGGGTTCGTTTGGCCTTTTTTATACATTAACTAGGTTTTCTAGGCAGTTTATGTGCATAATTCAAATTTGAACTACAAGCAGATGCTCCAATGCACTAAAGTTGGTTGAAAAATCACATGTGTGTCCTTGGGTGAATTTCTAGGTCCCATGCAAGAGATGGGAATGAAATTCAAACACCAGGGCATTGTTGATTGCCGGCAAAACATTAAGATGCCTGGTTTTCAAATTCTAGTAAATCCAAAACTCGCTTCATGAAAATTGGCATGCTATCATGGAGCGACATCAACATGCCGTGGTAAAAAAATTGTCCCATTTGGGGTAGGTTCGGGTATAAGCTTCTTACAAACCAGAGCTTCTCACAACAAGCATGATGGTTTTGGTAGGGAACGTCCCACCTTTGGGGAAGAAATGATATCCATTGCCTCTTATTGGTTTCAAAAAATTTCTAGTGTCAACATAGAATAACAGGAGTGTTGTGTCAATTTTTGTGATTTTCAGGATTCGTTTGGACATTTTTATGCATTAGCTGATTTTTTAGGCATTTTATGTGCATAATTCAAATTTGAACTACAAGCACATGCTCCAATGCACTAAGGTTGTTGAAAAATCTAATCTGTGTCCTTGGGTGAATTTCTAGGTCTCATGCAAGAGATGGGAATGAAATTCAAACACGAGGGCACTGTTGATTGGCGGCAAAACGTTGAGATGCCTAGTTTTTAAATTCTAGTAGATCCAAAGCTTGTCTGAAATTCATGAAACTTGGCATGCTATGATGGAGAGGCATCAACATGCCGTGTTAAAAAATTTGTCCCATTTGGGGCAGGTTTGGGTATATGCTTCTCACAAACAAGAGCTTCTGACAACAAGCATGATGGTTTCGGTAGGGAACGTCCCACCTTTTGGGACGAAACGATATCCATTGCCTCTTATTGCTTTCAAAAAATTTCTCGTGTCAACGTAGAACAACAGGAGTGTTGTGTCAATTTTTGGGATTTTTCAGGGTTCGTTTGGACATTTTTATGCATCAACTGAGTTTTCAATGCATTTATGTGCATAATTCAAATTACAACTACATGCACATGCTCTAGTGCATATAAATTGGTTGAAAAATCAAATCTATGTCCTTGGGTGTACGCTTACGTCACATGCAAGAAATGGGAATGAAATTCAAACACCAGGGCACTATTGATTGCCGGCAAAATGTTGAGATGCCTGGTTTTTAAATTGTAGTAAATACAAAACTTGTCTGAAATTCATGAAACTTGGCATGCTATGATGGAGTGGCATCAACATGTTGTGTTAAAAAATTTGTCCCATTTGGGGCAGGTTCGGGTATATGCTTCTCACAAACCAGAGCTTCTAACAACAAGCATGATGGTTTCAGTAGGGAACGTCCCACCTTTTGGGACAAAACGATATCCATTGCCTCTTATTGCTTTCAAAAAAATTCTCGTGTCAACATAGAACAACAGGAGTGTTGTGTCAATTTTGGGATTTTTCGGGGTTCGTTTGGACATTTTTATACATTAACTAAGTTTTCAATGCATTTATGTGCATAATTCAAATTTGAACAACATGCACATGCTCCAGTGCATATAAATTGGTTGAAAAATAAAATATGTGTCCTTGGGTGCATGCTTAGGTCCCATGCAGGAAATTGGAATGAATTTCAAACACCAGGGCGCCGTTGATTGCTGGCAAAACATTGAGATGCCTCGTTTTTAAATTCTAGTAAATCCAAAACTCGTCTGAAATTCATGAAACTTGGCATGCTTTCATGGAGCGGCATCAACATGTCGTGGTAAAATTTTTGTCCCGTTTGGGGCAGGTTTGGGTATATGCTTCTCACAAACCAGAGCTTCTCACAACAAGCATCATGGTTTTGGTAGGGAACATCCCACCTTTGGGGACAAAACGATATCCACTGCCTCTTATTGCTTCCAAAATTTTTCTCATGTCAACATAGAACAACAGGAGTGTTGTGTCAATTTTCGAGATTTTTTGGGGTTCTTTTGGACATTTTTATGCATTAACTGAGTTTTCAATGCATTTAGGTGCACAATTCAAATTTGAACTACATGCACATGCTCTAGTGCATATAAATTGGTTGAAAAATCAAATCTATGTCCTTGGGTGCATGCTTAGGTCCCATGCAAGAAATGGGAATGAATTTCAAACACCAGGGCACCGTTGATTGCCGGCAAAACATTAAGATGCCTGGTTTTTAAATTCTAGTAAATCCAAAACTCGTCTGAAATTCATGAAACCTGGCATGCTATCATGGAATGGCACCCGACATGATGTGGTATTTTTCGTGTCCATTTTGAGAGAAGGCTCACTCGAATAATGACAGCCAACAAAGGCATTTTGAAAAAATAGCTGCCACTTTAATATCTCAAACATTTGTATAATTGAAACCGTGTGCATTCTGTTAACCATTCAGGTGACGCCACATGTCTTGGTTTTAATGGCTGTAGGAGGTGCCGTGCGGACAGCTACTTGACCTTGACTGAACGAGAGGCGTGCGAGCGCAGTCCGGTGCGCAGGCTGACCGAGAGGCATGCAAGTTGTCCTCCACTGCATAGGCTCACCGAGAAGCGTGTGAGCTGTACGCTGCGCAGGCTCACTGGGAAGCGATCCCCTTGACTTCCATGGCCGCCCGCCTTCCTCTCCATTAATGATGCCCGAGCCGCTGTTTAATACGGGCGGCCTGACTGTTCGCCTCACATTCCCCTCCCCCCCCCCCCCCCGCCCCACAGACCTCCACCGCCATGGCGCAGAATGATCATTTGCCACTTGTCTTCAAGTTTGGTGAAGTCGACTACGAGCTGGAGGAGATAGAAAATAAAGAGGAATGGGGCCTCATGGACATGACCGAGAATGAGCTGGCCGCGGCGGTTGCTGCCCCCGGTCCCGTCCCAGCTCCCATCCCCGCGCCCACGCTTGCGACCATCCCCATAGCATTGACAGGCTGGTCGCCGAGCACTATCGCTGAGCTGGAAGCCGTGGGCGTCAGCGAGGTCTCCGCGGACCCGCGCAAGCTCGTGTACATGCCAACGCTAGCGCCCCTGCCTGTGCCCATGCGCGCCCCTCCACCCACCGTGGTGCTGGGCCCCATTCATTTGGCTGCACCCGCCGCGCCCATGCAAGCCCCTCCACCCACCGCGGCGCCGGTCCCCGTGTGTTTGGCTGCACCCGCCGCGCCTGTGCCCGTGCCCGTGTGCACGCCCCCTTCAGTCGCATGGGACACTGCCATCGACCGCTACCTCTCAGCGGCGTCAGTTGCCGTCCTCCAGCGCCCTGCCCATCAATCACGCGATGACATGATGTTTGATTTACAAGTGAAGAACATATTGTGCTGCCTTGAAGACTTCAATAATAGCATCCTAGAGGACGACAACGACAACGATGGCACGGCACGCCACCTCCGCCGCCGCCGGAAATAGTTTTTTTGGGGTTTAATAATGTATCTCGAATTCTCGATCATAAGAATATAAATTCGCAGTGTGACTGAATGAAAGATATGGTTTGAACGAACTTGCGTTCTTCTCTCTTAATGTACAGACATATCAAATGATTTTCTTTTGAAAAAAACTTCAATGGTTTTTAAATATAAAACACTCATCAGAAACGTTTTAGTTAGAACACCCGTATGCAAACACACAGCTTCCCAGGAAGCCAAGGGAAAATGTGCCGAGCAGGACTTCTGCATCCCTTTAAGGCAAACGGTTGTTTTGCATGACCCGTGTGCAACCACATACAAACAATTGGGTAAGATTTGCATATCTATCATTTTGGGTATGTTGCCATTTCTCAAACTGGAAAGATTGACATTTGTTTATCTAGTAACATTGCCATTTGTCAACCTTGTAACACTGCGATTTGTCAAAATATGCAACTACAAATCACTAACACTATCTAATTTTTGCAACTAAAATCACTAGCACTGTTCATATGGACACGACTAGCAGGCGTGAGTTCATGGACACATATGCAAATGTAACATTCATTACATACAACAAGTCATCAACCCACAACGACAACAAGGATACGTGTTGGATTATAGATCATTTCAAACAAAACATTCTAGTAAAGTTTTTCTCACACAACAAATAACAAAGGATGAAATGAACTTCAGATCAACCACTCGTTGGCGTTGGAAACGCTTGCTTTGAACCAGAAGTGATTCTCTAGGAAGGGTCAGCTACTGTCAATCTCGAAACCAACGCAGGACTGATCATCAAGGCTGAAGCGGCCTATGTCAGGACACATATTGGGACGGTAGGGAAGCATAGTAATGTCCGAGGTATAGATACAGTTGCTTCTCATAAATGGTAGTAACGTTGTGTCAACAGCAGCTGGATCGCCTTCCACCATCATTGGATAGTTTTGTCCAAGGAAGAGTGAGTTCCCTCCAAGACTTTCAATACTGAACTAGGGAGAAGGTGTTGGCGCTAGTACACTAGTATCCATCCCGAATAGCCTGCAACGGATGTTGGAATAGGTCTGGAGAGTGTGACCATATGAGACAACACCTGCTTCCTTAGTAACATCAGCAGTGCCCTATATACAGACAAGAAGTGGTGATCCAACAGAATAAGTTGCCAGGCGCCACTGAGTACATGGGTCTTGCTTGTCCTCATGCTCGTGAATAAAATTTTCAAGTATAGGTGGTGGAATGTTCACAGGACCTTGGAAACACAAGAAGGTTAGTTAGTAAAGGGAAACTAGCTAACCCACATGCATGTGGATGAAACAATTATAATTACGGTGGAAGACAAACGTACCGAAATCATAAGGATTCCATGCAAAAATAGTGCCACGAGTGGTGGCAGAAAACACAAGACCCTCGTATTGAATTGCATCGTAGTACTCATCTGTGTATAGAAACTGATTTTTGAGCAATATCCATCGAGTCGAACCATGAAGGATGGCAACAAGCTTGTTGAACATAGAGACAACACAAGTATTCCTATAACCCTAAGAGCGGTTGGGAACTCGACAAATTGCAATCTTCCATAGACAAATCAGCATGATCTATTTGAACTCATGTAGAATACTGGTGTACTCAATGTCTAGGCAGTCGTTTGAGATTTTTTGAAGTGGAACCCGGTGACGAGTGTAAACATTCACTAGTTCCCACTCGTCGTTGTACCCAATATAAACAACCCAATCTCCATTTGCGCCTGCCCAAGCCTTACCCTCAAGCGATGGCATCTTAACATCATATGTATCATTATCAAGTGGCATCAACTTACACAAAGTGAGGCTTCCCTTGTCCCCGCGCCAGTCAGTAGGGTCACGGTGAAGAAGATAGGGGAGATCAAACCACTCCTGGACCCTTGGGTTCCTTGTAATGATGTTTTTTGTTGAGTCGAGAATGGTCTGGAATGAACCTGCCATGCTAACCGAGGTGATGACATCACACCGATCAATGACTTCCTCCACCGCGTCATCATTCAGATCGGGGCAAGAATAACAGGGTCGTTTCTGGCTTGTTCCCTCCATGGAGAAGACGATCAAACAATGGCAGCAGGAAGGGTGAAGGCAAATGGAGGAGGGAGGAAGAGCTAGCGTGCGACAGCAGTTCCAAATCGAGAGGGAAAGGCGAAGAGTCAGTGGACGGTTGCCACGATACACGAAGAGGCGCCTGGGGAGCGAACGATTGGGGTGCAACAGAAGTAGGAAGCAGGCCAGAAGAGTGAAGACGCAGCTCTCTCTTCCAAACCAAACATCAGCCATCATTACAAAAGGGCTACAAAAAAGAACAAATGTATGCATCAAACTAAATAAAGATCCTACTACACCAAGTGTATGCATCTAACTAACTGGCCCAGTTAGACATTACTATTTATTAAGCTGTGGAGATTGGCTGACGGCTTGATCCAGATGGGTGCCTGACGGGGGAAACTCCAGCCAGCAGGTCAAAGTCTAATACTTGTGACCCTCTCTCCTACTTTGGGCTGCAGAGCGCGGCGGCACTTATCAGGGTATGGTGCATGCAGAGACGCATGGTACGCTGTGTACACAGTTTTGCCTGATGAACGAAACCGCGCTGCCATCATGATCCTTGCATGGTACTGAGATTGTCCACATGCGAAACAATGAGCTTGATTACTTCTGTGGGGAGCGAATTCCAGCCACTCTTTCGGCGGACGCTGCTCGGTTCTGCCATTGTTAGTGCTTGGGTTTCGGACGAGGGGGGGGGAGGCGCCTTAGCGGGGATGGAAGATTGGACGAGATTATGTGCGGACAAAGATGGAGAAGCGAATATGTGCTGCGGGAAGTGGACAGGTGATGATGACTACAAGACGCCGCTTGACTTACGAGACACATACCAGCAGCGTAAGGTCATGTCGATGCCAGAGAACTTGCTTGAGTGATCACAGTACTGGTACTCCCTACAGTGCTATGCCCTAACTTGCTTGAGTAGAGTAGTAGAGTAGGACTCTGCTCTACTACTAGCACCGGAGGAGTAGTATATTCTAATCTAAAATAGTTACAAACTTCAATGCCCGAGCGTGGAACGACTATGAACCGTTCTCAAAGACCATGAAGGCGTCTCATCCTCTTCCTCCCTCCCTCTCGCACCGCCCATGATGGAGCCTCGCCGTATCTGCGCTCCATCTAACCCTGCCATCCAAACATCTTTTGGTTAGAGTTAGTTCAGAGCTAGTTCAAGGTTAGAATCTAACTCTAACCTCTAATTGAGTTAGAGTATCCAAACAGGGCCCGTGTCTACGTGGTGTTTGGACATGGGTGACAACCTCAATGCCGACGGTGCTGCTCCCGTTGCACCGTATGTGTTTCTATCCTTCCTGTTCGAAATCGTGGTAGAATTCATGTTTCTACTCTGTATCCTACTACTATGCTAGTCCACATGATTAGTTTCATCTCTGTTATAGCTATCATGATTTATGTTGTGCTTATTTGAATTAAATCTCGTAGTAACTTGCTCATATATTCAACTGGCGCAACGTCCCCTACAGCCACTCCCGTTTCATGGACGGCCTGGTCGATGCCTCCAAGGAGCCCTTCGTCCACTGCTATGAGTGCCCGATGCCATTTTGTGGCTCGCTGGCGGACATGGTGCATCACCTCACGGATGCGTGCAGCGGTCACTGTTGGCCCTTCGCGGAGAACATCAAGTACGAGAAGTGCTACCCGTTCACCATGCCGGAGTCGCTGGAGAATCACCGCCGCCTGCTAGTCTCGGAGGAGGACAGTAGCGTCTTCCTCTTGATCATGGGGACCGGCGAGGCCCGCGCAAGCCGCCGCCCTGTCTCTGTAATGTGTGTTAGGGGCAACACCGCTGACGCTGACACTGACACGAGGCCGATGTACGGGTGCGTGGTCAGTGTTACTACCCCTTCGGGTCGCGTGGGCGGCGACACCGGCCTCATCAAACGGAATTGGACTCTGGGGAGCTGGGACTATCCCGCCAATGTGGACTTGGAAAACCCATGGCATCCTTTACCCGCCGACGCGGTGCACGGGGACTCCAAGGAGGTTCACCTGGACATACGCATTATCAAGTTAAATGTTGATCATTAGTCTTCGCTCAATGTAATCCGCTGTCTAAGCATGTGGAGACTTCCAGGAAGGATCTTGCTCTATAGGAGTATCGCACATGAATAAAAGTTTATCCGTTTATGGTTTAGTCTAGAATCTTCCATGTATGAATCTTTACTACAGTACTGGTGAAAGACTTATGATGAACCATTTCTTACATCTCCTCTGTTCGCTTGCAAGTCATCCTAATTTAATCCCTCCGTCTAGGTGTATAAGGGCATGGTTAATATTACTTAATAGTATAGCCAACTGTTGACTATAAGAAAGTGCCATGTCATCTGTAGCCAACATGTATAACAATCGATACTCAAAAACTAATTCTTACTAGTGTGTATGCACATGCAATGCACGTGTTAACAGTATGGTGTGATTCCACCAAAAATACTTTGAAAAATGAATTCCGAGCAAGAAAAATTGTTGATGCACACGAAATAGAGTTTAGAAATTTACTAATTGGTAGTACGAAATGCAACTACTGCCTGCGGTCATCCAATTTTTTTCGAAGAATATAAAAAAAGTACGTGGTGGAACCCACAAATTGTTTACTTCAACTTTAGTTTCTCCTCCAGACCATCTCACATCGGCTCACAACCAACTCTTTTTTTTACTCATCACAACCTGACAATTGCAGCATAGTAGAGGAGCATAGGTCTTCTTTTCAGGAAGGTATGACACGGTGCAGCGATGGTTCCAGAACCAAGTAGATTCAGCTGCAGGCACTGTTCACTGCGAATCCCTCCAATATCAGCCGTTAGATTTAGGAGATGAGTGACTAGGATTGATGCTCTAGGTGCAATCCAGGACTCGTATACTATATAGTAGTAGTAGTATAGATAGTATAGAAAAGATCATTTCTTGCAAAGCACAATAAGTGTTATTTCTTCACAAGTTTTGGATGCAGGTTGAACAGTTGAACGCTTTTGTTTGCAAAAGATACCTTTTATCTATTACACCCGGATGTTTGTGAGCTCTAGAGATGAAATAATATCCGAAGAAACCTATCGATACCCGTTACACATGAGATGACCCCCACATCCTTTGTCAAAATAAACAACTCCCCGACCAATGCATTTCACTGTTCGGTGCAACACACGGGCACCTTACTACTATAGATTAGTACGACCAAAAATTGAACTAACATTATATATAGTACGATAAATGTTGATGCATGTCACCTAAAATTATATCATTCAAAACTATGTTCAAATATGAATCCAACGATATAGTTGTTGTTGACATGCACTAACATTTTGTCAGTTAAATCTTCAGTCAAATTCAATGGGGGACTAATAAACCACGACCGATGTACGACAAGTGTAGAGGGCGGCACTGCACGGGAGTCTCACCTCTCACCCCGCTTGTGGCGCGACAGTAAAGCCGTCATATCACAAAACCCAACCACTCCCAGTAATAAGTGGCCTGGTAAAATAAATGGACAAGCAAACATCACATCCCTCTGTCTTTTTTTCATTTCATCTCTCTGCATTTACTTTCTCCGGTTCATCTCGCACACTCGATCCCTAGCTACTACTCCTAGGGCCAGTTCTTTTGGTGGCTTCCCCAGCTTTTCCCACAAGACTAGTCATAGTGGAGAGTAACAATAAGGTGCCTTACTCATTTATTTGGGCTTATAAACTACTACTCCATCCTGGTTTATTCCTCACCATTGTAATTTGTGCTAAATTTTGACCAAAGATTTAACTGGTTTATTCCTCACCATTGTAATCCCTCTGTCTAGGTGTGTAAGTCATCTTACGAAAACCAAATAATCCCAAAACACTTAGGCGCGGTGCATTAACTTCTACCTCGTTTCTTGTTTCTTGACATATCAACCAATAAGAGATAAAGAGTGTGCATGCTTTTAATGACTTGAGATATCAAACATGACATGCAGTGGTTAGTTCATTGCATGCAATACTATTAATTAGCAAATAAACATTAACGTTTCTCATTTTCTCCTCCTCCTTGGTCACGGTGCACAGCCTAAGAGCAAATACAATAGAGACTAGTTAGCAGGCTATATCATCTTCCACATCAGCAAAATCATAGTTGGAGGAGAGAGAAGTGAGAAGAAAGGACCAAGCGGGCGCTTCGCGAGTCGCCGGGCAATAGCACAAGCAACGAGGAAAAGGAGCCTGCATGCAGCCCATGCGAGCGCTACGGCCGGCGTTCAGCTCCCCCCAGCCAATCCTGTCACTTTCCTTTGCCTAGCACAACATGCATGCATTAAATGTATAGCCAACACTATAGCCATTCTACTGTATGAACTTTTTCAAATACAGGCTACAGGTGACATGGCTCTACTATAGAGCCGGCAGCAGGCTTTACTATTAACCTTGCTCTAAGATGACTTACTCACCTAGACGGATGGAGTAGTGCATGTGACATGCACTAACATTTCATTAGTTAAATTTATGATCAAAATTTGACATAGATTACAGTGGGGACCAATAAACGAGGACGGAGGTAGTAGTTATGGGATTACTAATCTAGAAGCCTAAAAGAACTGGCCCCTGGTACTCCTGCTAGTAGTAGTGCTCAAGTTGGAATTCCAATTGCACGACACAACTTGTTAGGCAAAAAATTCGATACAGGGTGTAGGAAGCGGTTTGGGAATTTGCATGCCTTTCCAACCAGTGAGATACTCCGTACAAAGTACGACAGAGAAATAACCACAGAGAAGGAAGCTAAAAGTAAACAATCAAACGAGCATTTTTGCATTTGTTTTGCATTGAATCGTTTCACAAGCTTGACTATTGCTGTTTTTATACTTTTACAAAAACCCCATTGTAATGTTAAAACATGCATTTGCACGTACATAAGTAATAGTAGTACTCCCTCCGTCTAGGTGTATAAGTCTTCCCTCTTTCTTGGTCACGGTGCACAACCAAAGATGACTCATTGACCTGGACGGAGGGAGTAGCACAGTCTGCAAGCATATATCGAGAGAGACGTGTAGTGCGATAGTATATACTAAAGTTTGTGCTATATGGACGTACTTGCAAAATGCGTACGAATACACAAGGTTTCCAAACTTTCCCTTTTACATACTTAATTAAGGACGCTAAAAATTCCTGAACGTTCGGGATTTATCATTTGCGTCCCAAAACTAATGAGATCGCCTTACGAAACAAAAATTATACTCCTCCTAAAAGCCACGTCGCTCGTAGGAGCGCTTGCGGCGTGCCACGAGTGCCCTGGTGCGCGGCCATTTCCCAGCGCGCTGACACAATGCCTCTTCCTCAGCCTCGCAACTCGCGAGGTGCTGATTGGCGGCTTGCCGGTGGGCGAGCGCGATCTCACCGGTGTGGTGATCCAGCGCCAACAGGTACTCCTCCTTGCTGGAAGCGTGCACCCGGTCCACGTACCGCCAAGGGCCAGACTGCACTTAGGGAGTCGGCACGGGCGTCCTCCGCCACCCTCACGGCCCTCACACGAGCCACCTGCCAAAGAGCCAATCGCCTGACTCTCTCGGACGCGACATAGGCCTCTCAGGAAGCTTGTTCTGTGGTGCGCTTCTCTTCCTCGGCCTTCTTCTCCGCCTCTATTTTGGCGCGCTCTGCTGGAGGCAAAGCCTCCCACAAGGCGACATCCATTTCTTTACAAATCTCCTCAAGGCTGGGGGGCTCAGCGGGCGGCACAGCGTTCTCCTCGTAGCGGGGAGCTGACGCGTCCTCCGGCGCGCGTGCTAGCGAGATTGGGAATGCCGACGCGTCCACCTCAACGCGTCGCAGTGAGGAGCGGAACACCGACGCGTCCTCCTCGACTAGTGGCGGTGAGGAACGGAACACCGACGCGTCCTCCTCGACTAGTGGCCGTGAGGAACGGAACGGTGACGCGTCGTGTAGCGGCGAGGAGCGGAACACCGACGCGTCCTCCTCGACTAGTGGCGGCGAGGAACGGAACGGCGACGCATGACCGTGTGCGCGGTGCAGCGAGGGGCTCCTAGGGCTTGGGAGGGGCGATGCCATGGTGGTCGACGTGAGACGGAGGGGGAGGAGATAGCGATGAACATGAACGTGAGGGGGAGGAGATAGCGATGTTGTGGGAGGCGCATTATTTATAGCGAGCAATGGCACACCTACGTAAGATATGGACTGAGCTGCACTGACCTATTGGGCCCATATGTCAGTGACCCAATGCACCTGCAGTTAAGTAACAGCTATGTGGGCATATTTGTTGGAGTAAATTACGGGGGAGTGAAGGGGTGGAAATATTGCTGGTCACAACGGATTGGACGAGCGTGGGGGAGGAGACTCATGCATGCAGATTTTTTCACACAGGGTGGAGTGGTGGGACCGCCAGAGGGAGAAGGAGAGTTTGGCAGGCATATTGTTTCCACACATGGAGAGGAAAAAAGATTTGGAGACGAACGGGCTTCTTGCAGGTATGGGGAACGGTGCATAATAAGTCATCTTGCATGCCGGGCTAGGTATAGTCTCAAGTCATTAAAAACATACACGCCCCACACATGTTCATATTTCAAGGTGCACTAAATTATTGCATGCGATGATTAAGGCTGGCCATAATGATGGTATCTTAGCTGGTATCATGCACACGAGAATAGCAAACATGCTGATGTGGCAAAGAATTGAAGAAGATAGGGGGGTTAGAGTAACTAGTGTTCATGCATGCATCTCGTTTTCCATTCACATTTTACAAGTAAAATCCGTGGACAAACTTTGACCCAAAGTACGATGGGGACTAGTAAACCAGAATGGAGGTAGTAGTTTTTTTAATCAAAGAAGGGTTTCCCCTTCCGATTTTCATTACCGAAAACCAGCATCTAAATCTAAACCATAGTAGTTGCCCTAGAACTACCAGGTTCAACATCTCGCAATATAAACCCATACAACCTCCATCGCAAAAAAACCCATACAACCATACGCCAAGGAGGTACGTAGTACTATGAATTCCATTTTCGCTCCATACCAATCGTTCTAAAAACTATTACTACTTATAACGCGCCATTGAAAATCGGAACTCTTAACCCCGCTAAAAATGATATTTTAAACGTGGCTACTCGATCTATGGCAACTAGCGAGCCACCGCGCTCCAGGTCATTCACTTGTGGTCCCGACCATCAACTCCTACGGATCAAATTATCACGCGAGCTGACTATTCCTACAAAGGTGCTCCACCACGTACCCGGTACCCCCGAATGCAGCAATCATGCACCTAGGGTTTTAGGGTTTATTTGTTAACGTCGCCTTTACGTAACACTCATGTGTGCGAGACGGCGAGAGGCCAACTGCGTGCGTGCACCTCTTCTCTTCGTATATGTACTCCACCGTTTGTCTGGTGTCCAAAAAATTATAATAACTACTAGCAATGTGCCAATGCGTTGCCACACGATCAAAGTAGATTAATACATATTCATCGATTTGATAGAAAAAAAAGTCTAGTTTTGAAATACATATATCACTTAAAATATGTTATGTTTCACTCAAAATATATTCCTTTGGCGGTTTTGATGAGATAAGGGAGGAATGTTGTTGGTTTCAAGATTCGAGAAGTGGTATATGTCTAATTTCTACTCTTACTAGCAATATGCCCGTGCGTTGCACAGAACATCAAGATCTTGTAGGAGAAAAGGATGAACGAGGGAAGGCCTTATCTGCAAATGTGGTGAAGAGTGCGGGTAAATTGCCATATTTTCCTTCCTATCCGTCAGATATAAATCATACGACCTACATTGCAGGATGGCAGGCCCACCATCATCACCAACTCCATTTTTTCGCTACTCTTATAAAAAGCATTGTCGGTGATGATCGTGTGCCTACCATCCTGCAATATAGGCCATCCGATCTATATATCTAACGGATAGGAAGGAAACTATGGTAATTTTGCAAAAAGATACCCACACCCCTCTCCACATTTGCAAATAAGGCCTTCCCTCGTTCGTGCTTTTCCCCCACAAGATAAACTACTCATACAAATGCATCTTGATGTTCCGTGCAACGCATGGGCATCTTGCTAGTTGTTGCAAAAAGTCCATGTGTGTGTGTGAGAGAGAGGGAGAGTGGAGGAGGACGGAGTGCATGTGTGACAAAGACACAAGGAGTGTGTGTGCGATAGGTATAAGCTTAAAATGAGGCGATAGTGTGTGTGTGTGCATGATCGAGAGGGCGTGTCTCAAGAAGGGAAGAAAAATCTACATAGATACAAGGAGCGGGAGAGAGACATGTATGCGATGGTGGAAGCACGAGTGTGTGGGTGTATAAACCTATCTAGAGGCTAGCTAGTCGATAAATATTTGTGAGAGAAATACGAGTCGGGGTGCGAAAGCGAGAGTTTTGTGTGTGTGAGAGAGAGACGGTAGTCGGGAAGGGGAGTGGAAGCAGGAGTTGTGTGTGTGTGTCCGTGAGAGAGAGAGGAGACGGTTGTCGGGGTTGTCTGATTGGTAAACAAATGAATAATGTCGGTCTAGGATGGAGACGAAAAGGAGACCGCAACAAATGTTGTGTCTAAAGAAGAGAGAGAGAGATAGAGAGAGAGAGAGAGTAATTTTAGTGGTATGAGTCATATGTAGAGACATATAGGGTGTGTGAGAGAATCCCATAGAGAGAAAGACAAAGTGAAAGACGAGTGGAGACTGTGTGTGTGGCGGTGAAAACGAAAGCTGAGGTACCGAGTGATACCAGAGAATAGTAGAGACGTGAGAGATAATGAAAACCATGTAATGTATAATGATAGGGAGAGTGTGACACTTGTCAAGGGAGACGTCGAGAGACCATGTTTGCGAGGATAGGAGAAACATGAAGTGAGCGTGCGGGTGAGCTGGAGAAAAGAGAGTGATAGCTACCTGAAGGAGCATGCATGCGAGAGAGATGAGCGTGAAAGGAGTGAACAAAAAAGGGATTCAAATATTTGAATTCGAGATGATGATACATGTAATCCATACTAGAACCAAAATTGATCTATCAAACATGCATACTCATATGAATTCACGCACATCTATGTTATTTAATATGTAGATATTACTGATCCATACATTTTAGTAGAACATAATTTGGTTAAAAAATTTCGAATTCAACCTTAATATTTCGAGATCGTTGTATTTGTAAATCATATTATACATATAAAGGAGCAGAATTCTTTGTTGTGCTTTTGAAAGTATATATAAGAAAATGATGTATATAGAATGTAATTCTAATTGAAAATGGATCCCACCTGAAAAAAATAGAATACAAACGGGAATCAAATTGAGTTGGCACAGTAAACATGCACTCTGCAAAATTTGAACGAAGCGGGGAAAGTCGCAGTAACCGCCCAAAACCAGAATCTGCGAGATGGAAACCACTACTGCCTATCCCTGCCACACGAAGCCTATCTGCTCGATTTCTATAGGTCTCGATAGGGGTAGGTTTGTAATTTCACCCAAACGTGACGTAACCGCCTCTCACCCGGATTCATACACGGTGGGTGCCAAAACACAGTGTGTCCTCGGCCGAAATCGACTCCCTCCCCGATTCATATTCATACACGGTGGGCGCCAAAAACAAACTCTCGTCGGCAAATATTCGGGGTATGCGAGACTACCGTCCTATGCCCAACCAACTAATGTTGCTGTGATGTAGTAGAAATTTGAAACGGGGGCTAAGTTTGTAAATTTCCTCGCATTTGAGACAAGCGCGCCCTGAATACATGGTTCCCCCTTCCTCTCTACCTCCCTTTTCCCCATTCGTACTCCGTGGGCGCCAAAACACCCTCTCCACCCCACCCTCCTCCGTCCGCCACCCCATCCACCGCCGTCATCCTCCACCATGCTGGAGCTGATACCCCGACGCCGCCGTCCATTACAAGAGATCGACCTCTCTCATCCACGGCTTCGGACCAGGATCCTTGCATCCCGTCCTCTCGCTTCATCCCCGCTGTCGTCCACCTTGCCGGTGCCGCTCCTACGACCGTCTCATCCACCGCACCCCGCCGCCACCGTCTACCCTCCTAGATCTGCTTCCACTCCACCGACATCCATCGCTATCGCAGCACCGTCAAATTCTCAGCAGATGCGTACACGGTGCCGCACCAGATGCGGTACTCTTTCGTATCTGCTCAACTTATTTATCACAGCAAGAAAATAGATCGCCACTTCTTTACTCTGATTTCTTGTCTTGGTTGTGGAGTTTCCTTTGTCCGGTTTGCACCTTTAGATCCTCCATGGCACGCTCAACAATATACTCCCAATGCTTATGGTTTTCCCCTTTTATATTCCACACTAGTTAAATCATAGTAGACTAAATTTCAAAATTGGGTCAGTCAATTTTTCAGAGCTCGCCGGAGTTCGCCGGTGCGATCGAAGGGGCTCGGGTGGTTGTTGTCGGATTTCGGGTTCCGGCAGACCCTTGAGGTTCGAACACTGGGGTGCGCGCGGAGATTTCGCCTCCTACCTTCCTGCACCCCTCCGCCACGCTAGGATCAAAGCTATGAAAAGAACAACACAAGGGACATGGGGTTTATACTGGTTCGGGCCACCG
Organism: Triticum urartu; assembly: GCF_056163025.1. NCBI lineage: Eukaryota > Viridiplantae > Streptophyta > Magnoliopsida > Poales > Poaceae > Triticum > Triticum urartu. Next base: position 493,626,766 of record NC_141879.1, on the reverse strand, counting down.
TTGTGGTGTAATACCCTACTCCAGTGTGTGGTGTGTGGATTGCCTCTTGGGCTGATGATGACGGACAATACAAGGAAGAACAGCCTCGCGAGGGTCTGTTCTTGGTTGGGGCGATGAACCGCTGGAAGGAGTTCAGCCACCTTTCTCTCTCTCTCCCTCTTTCCAACTGGTCGACCCTTTGCCATGTGGGTGTCTGGTCCTATTTATAGAGGCCCTGGTCCTCTTCCCAAATATTGAGCGGGAAGGGAGCCAACAATGGCGGGCTAATTTGAAAGGGGACAGCAAGTATCAGCTATCCTGACAAAAGTAGTCTTCGCCTGCGCAAAGCTCTGGTGATGACGTCGTCTTGGGCTCCACGGTGACCTCCGTCTCGTAGTCCTCCTGGTCTTGGTCTCGTTGCACCGAAACGGCAACCTTTGCTTGACGCCTCGGTACTCCACGGCTGCGCTTGCCCCCTTTGCACCAAAGAGGAAAGGAGGACGCTGCGCAGGCTGGCACCCGCCTGGCGCCCTTAGTCGTCATGGCTTGCGTCACGGGCACCTCGCGAGGTACCCCGCCTTGATCTCTCCGCCTCCTCGTGAGCCAGCCTGACGAGGCCGTTCTTGAGGAAGCTCCGTGTTGTCCGCCCCACGAGGCTTGGCACCTCGTGAGGGTCTTGAGTTTGTGTCGGTGCAGATGAGCCATGCTGGGCCCCCCTTTGAGCCACGCCGCAGGCCGCAGGCAGGCAAGTCTGGGGACCCCCGTTCCCAGAACGCCGACAGTTGTGGGCCTCACCGAACGAAGAAAACTCGACATGGGTGGGGGTTGGGGCGGGGGTGGGAGTGGGGGTGGCGGAGGAACATAGGCGGTGGGGGCCGGTGGTTCGGTCGGCGGCCCGTGCAGTGTTCTGTATGGGAAGAATCAGAGACGAGGAAGAAGAGGGGTTAGGAGATGTAGGATCTTCATCCAACCGCCTGAAATGGTCGAGAGACAGCTGGGAGTTGCATTCTTAATGCGCTCTGGTTCATCATGTGTGGGCACTGCGCAACCAACATTTTATTATCCAAAATCTGCTTCTTCTTCTTTACCATGTTCCTCTTCCGTTCTTCTTTAACATGTACTCTCTCCGTTCCTAAATACGAGTCTTTGTATAGATTCCACCATGGACTACATATGGAGCAAAATGAGTGAATCTACACTCTAAAATGTATCTGGATACATCTGTATGTGATCCATAGTGGAAATCTCTACCAAGACTTATATTTTGGAATGGAGGGAGTATGATAGTAGTACAGTATGTTCCTTGTACTGAAGATGAGCAGGGACATTTGCAGTGTAGAGGTCTATAAGGTCGATTGTGATGGACACTTTGAGCCTCTTTGATTCGTAGGATCTTGTAAACATAGGAATAGGATTTGTAGTGGCCTGCCCACTTGAATCCTATAAGAATAGCAAGGAAATGCGGGGGGCTATGTCACCTTTGAGAGTTACACTGATATTAACAGTACCGCACCTTCACTTGAAGAGAGCTGGTATCCGAAGCCTTTCTAGCCGTACCGGCAATACTAGCACATATAATCCAGCAAGTTCCACTTTGCTAATTTTACTCTGATGCTTAAGGTTTTCCCGTTATATCTACACTATGATCTATGTAGCTGCTTTGTGTCGCACTAGCAGCAGTCCACTCTTGAAGCTAAACACTGCAATGACTTACAAAATTGGCACTAAGGCATTGAGTGCCATTCTAGATGCAATGAAAATCATATGCTCCCCACCTGTTGATTCTTATTCAGAATATGATCCTAATGACCATTCTAACATTGAGGAGTCAAAGGCAGATAGCCTGTCCTGTTTACCCATCAAGGTGCCTGTTCTAATTTGGCAATGTTTTATTGATTGCGGGTATCTTGCATATGTTGTCTTGCATTTCTTCTACTTTGTTGCACCGCCATCTGCTTAGTTTACTCTTCATATATGTCGAGATGCCATGCCCATCCATTATCAATACCTATTCCATCTATCATCATACCATGTTTTTCCACTCAAATGTTGTTCTTGTGCATCAGACATCAAAAAGGAAGAGGGTGATTGCCGAACCTGAAGGAGCACCAGCAAAGTCCTTGAAAAACGTGGTGGTGCCAGAGAAATCAGACAGTACCTCACTTATATTGGTTGTACAACCAGTGACACAAAAAGTAGGACCGGCTCCAGCAGACTGTACCCATACTTCACTGGCCACAACACTAGCCCCACCACACAGGACCTGCACTCCAGCAAAAGGTATACCGATTTCATTTGCCATAGCACCAGCTGTACCACAGAAAAATCCCACTCCAGCAAAAAGTACAGCAAGTCCACCGGCCGAAGACCTATCCCAACTGCAGAGACGGCCAATTCCTGCAGATTGGAACCCCATTCCATTTATTCCCAGTTTAAAAGACAATGCTTTCAATGTTGTTAGGGACTACGTGCATATATTCCCATCATGGGAAGATTATTGTGAAGTCAAACACCATTTTCACATCTTCCTCTCCAACTTACGTGTAAGTGCTATTATTCATGGTTATTATTTTCCTGTTTTCTGCTGATTGAACACATCAATGATTTACATTACATTGTTGTAACTAGGCGAGGGTCAATCTGGATAGTCATGACGAGCAAAGCTTGCTTGTGCTTTTCAAGGAAGCATTGCAGCAGTATCGGTGTTACCTGAGGAAATCACACTTTGATGGCAAGTCTATAAATGAATTTCTGGTGAAGTCTCCTGTGCTAAATTTAGAAGACATTGAATGGGAAAACCTTGTGATGCACTGGTCTCGTTCCCAGGATGAGGTACTGTCTATGAAAGCACATGACAATTTGAACTTCTACTTTTCCGCATATGCCTTACGGATCTTTTTTGCAGGAAATCTGCTTGAAGAAGAATTCCGGTTTGACAAGAACAACAGGATATCGCAAATATGCTGCTCGCTGCTTTGCTCTTGTTAGTACCTGTTGTCCTGTATCACTGTACTTGCATACATACCTCGTTCATTATGTGACAGCAGTATGCATGATATCTTGCTTATCAATTGTTCGCTCCAAATTATCTTATATGTATGAATGGTTACATTAGTGTAGAATATATCCAATGCCAATGTTTTTTTAGCTCTCCATTGTTCTTGTAAGTACATGATGTCCTTTATCAGTGTACTTATAATGACAGGTAGTTGTTCATGTACCATCACTTTGCAGCTTACTTTACTTTGCCCTCCATTTTCTACACATCAGATCTATATTTACTCTTACCATAAGGTTGGTACTGAAGAAGTTTAGTTGTGCATTGCTCTTGGCTGTACCTTTTTCCTGTATCGCTGCACTTACATTTATAGCTACTTGGTTATGTAACATCACTCTTCATCTTATCTTAAATATTATCCATCTTTTCATATATTATCACATCTATATTTACTCTTAACAAAATGTAGAATAAAGGCAATGCTTTTGAAGAAGATTCTGTGGTAAACTTCTTGAATTGCCCCCCCCCATCAGCATGGACAAGGCCTTTATAGAGCCTGTCTTCACCAATAATGTAAGTTTGTCCATGTCAAGCCTTCAAACTTTGTTGTATATATTTGGTTAGGCATGACTGCAACAACTGTTTATTTTTGGTGTTTGCATCAAATTTCTTGTTTAAAGTTTATTATGTAGTTCATAAACAAAAGACAAAAGTTTGTCCTTTCTCAATTTAAGTTTTTAGTTGTACAACCAAGTTCCTTCTTCATACCATGTAAATTAAACTATACAGAGAAAGTGATCTTCTTTTGCACTGCATGTATGCTTCTGTTCTTCATCCGTAATCCAGTGGTGTGGTGAACCTACCACCTACAGCACAATGTCATATTCTGCAATGTCTTAACTATGAACAATGTCATATCATTCTACTATTATTTAAACCGTCTCTTTATTTGCCAATCTGAAATGGTATAAATTGACAGCACACTAACCATTGATACTTATGAGTTCTTGATCTATAATCTAGTGGTTTCGTGAAGCTGCCAACTCCTTCACAATGTCATTTCCTGCCATGTCTTGACTTGAACAATACCATATTGTGTTAATGCAATTTTAAACTGTGTCTCTTTATTCGTTAGTAAGAAATGTGATGAATTGTCAGCACTGATACTTTTATGTGCAAAACCTGTCATCTGTCTGCTTGTTTATCTTTCAGAGTGAGGAAGATATAAGTGTTGAACAAGCGCAGTCTCGTCATCTTGCTCAGCTGCTTGCGCTGTAGCTCCCTAGTAGGGCTAACCTTTCTTGAACTCTATTGAAGTGCTGTCGGTTTTGTATATTATTTTGTCGGCGTGTTTATTTGCACTGGTGGCGATCTTTGATGCCCAGTGTATGTAATCTGCTGTCTGCTTGTGCTTTATTATCATAGTGGCAAACTTTGATGCCCAGTGGATGTAATATGCCGTAATTTCTTTATTGTATAGTCTAGGTTTTTTCTTATTCACGATGCTGTAGTTATTTTACTGTATATATATCCTGTCTTCGCAGTAAACCGACCAAACTGTAAAATTACGGTACATAATCGGGTCGTCATGCATTCACGATGTAGGTTGGGCCTGAAACGTGCCGAACAGCTCACGGGCCGGCAGCAGCCCGAAATGAACCCCGGCCCATGATTGTGCGAATCAAATCACAGGCTTTTAACAGGCCAAAATTGTCTTGGTCCTTGTTTGGCCCAATCAGATATCGGCTGCGAGCAGGCCAGATGCAAACCGGGCCGTAGTTAGGCCCAACTATATGACGGGCTTTTAACATGCCGAAACTAATATAGGGCCGAAATGTTAAACGGGCCCTTAACAGGCCAAAACTAATATCAGGCCGAATTACTAAGTGGGCCTTTAGCAAGTGGGCCCAAAAGCATAGTGTCTAGTTGACGGGCCGAATCTTATATGGGCCATAATTGAGCCCAAAGCCTCTTAAAGGGTCGGACCTGATCTGGGCCGTAATTTGGCCCAGAACGTGGTAGGCTTTTAAGGGGCCGGATCTCATATGGGCCACTATTAGGCCCGGAGCGTGGCAGGTCATTAATGGACCGGATCAAATATGGGCCGGCATTTGGCCCAAAACATGGCAGGCAGTTAATGGGCCGGCCTACTAGGGTCCTCAAAATCTTGTGGGCCTACAGCTAGGCCGGCCCATTAATGTCGGCAAAATCTCATGGGCCTTTAGCTGCACCAGTAGAAAACAGGCCTATTGTCCTGATTCGTAAGGGCCTTTTGTCCCGGTTCCTGAACCGGGACTAAAGGGTTGGTACTAATGCCCTGTCCCTTTAGTCCCGGTTCAATCCAGAACCGGGACAGATGGGCCTCCACGTGTCCTGTGGGCAGAGCCCAGGCAGGAGGGCCTTTGGTCCCGGTTGGTGGCACCAACCGGGACCAATAGGCATCCACGCGTCAGCATTTCCGTCACTGAGGTTTTTGTTTTTTTGAAGGGGGGGGGGGGTTGGGGGTTTTGGGGGTTAATTTAGGTGTTTCATATATTGTGTTAGCTAGCTATAATTAATAGAGAGAAGTGTCCTCTCTTATGTCCGTGCTTGGTCGACGCTACGTACTATACATACGTATAGAGAGGACTAGACACGCTAGCTAGCTAGTAAGCAAATGAAGGAATCAGAAGATCGTCATGAACATATATGCATACAGAGAGAAGTGATATCGACCACCTCTCCTTCTCGAGAGATTGGTCAAACAACAAGTTCTCATATATCTATCCGACACTACCGGCTACATATATACAATAATTATCTCTTACAAATATAATCTCCTAACATACGGACGCATGGTCCACATAGTATTCTCCGTCTTCAGCGATCACGTGGTCAAGAAAGAATGCCGCCAATAACTCTTGAATTTCTCGCATGCGAGCTGGTGCTAGGAGTTCATCCCGCTTCTGAAACATCTAATTTGAAGAAGGGGGTCAATACATATATATATATGAATGAATGAAACTCAACACAAATGATGGTAATAAAATAAAATTGTGAATTTTGTTATTTACGCACCTCATATTGTTCTTCAGAGTAGCCCCGCTCACAGGTCGTGTGGTGGATGGACTCGCAAACGTAGTATCCACAGAAATTATTCCCTTGTTCCTGCCACAACCACTTTACAAGAAATAGAGGTCAATCAAACTGATAAGCAAGAATGCCAAATGGTATTGATGAAACTAGCGCTTGAATCACTAGGAGATGCGCGGAACATGCTACTATAGTACTTACTTTCGAGTGTCTAAATTACAGCTTCTTCGGCAGTCCCGGAGCTTTTTTGGTGAATTTTCTCCAAACCCTGCCAGACAAAGAAAACAATTACTTGATATATCAGGAAATGAACAAAGTTGCTGATATGGTGGATAATGATCGATTTAACTTACTTCTCGAGCATTTGAGTCATGTCCGCATAGTCCTGGGGATCTTTTCGTCTCGAGTTTAAGACGGTTACTAGTCCCTGCTCAAGCTTATTCTCTAGGAGAATATAGTGGAAACTGCACACGCATGCATAACTCATCAATTACATAACTATAACCTTGACTAATATATAAGGGAAACCGAATATGCACAAGAAAGTAACACTCACTTAAAGTTGTAAGGAAAGAGTATTATATCTTTGTTTTCATTTATTACCATCGATCGTAGCAAGTTGGCTTCGGTATCCGCGGCATGAAATTTAACCTGAGTTGCATCTATGAGATTTGTGTTAATGAACCCAATATCACCGATTTGTCTTTTCTTCAATTCGACGATCTTCAATCTGCATAATATAGTGAGGATAATTATAAATACATGCAATGAAAGAGCTGAGCTATATAGAGAGACTTAATGACAGAAGTAGTACTACTTACAGACAGTAGCAGGTGACTGTTGCTTTATCGAGGGCCAATTGATTGAAAAACTGAAAGAACTCCTCAAATGGAATAGGAAACAGTTCAATTCCAACAAGGTCATGCTCCTTTTTAACTCTCACATACAAAGTACTCCTCCCCCTAGACTCTCTGCAGATTTTCAAGTACCAATCATGCAATCTTCGCATCATCGTTGATAGAGATCTTTCATCTTTGACGAGAGGCTTCCCATACTCATATCTTTGTATCTGCACCTCCATGAAATCATAATGTACATCGTCGGGCAGGTAATCTCCAAGATTGCTATAACCGGGCACCATCCTCGGATCATTAGCAACGATGTCGCTAGGCACCTTGAGCGGGGGGCACGATTGCTTCGCTTGTTCGCCGAGCTGGGCAATTTGTTTCCCAGCTCGTCGTTCTTTCAGCCTTTGATCACTGACAGTACTTCCCAACCGCTCCGCCGCGGCAAATGCCTTTCCAATAATGCGCTCATAGTTGCCTTTCGGTGGAGACATGGGTGGTTTTGTCAGGGCAGCCAGAGTGCGCTTCGCTTTCACCGGATCTACCTTCTCCTCCGGAGGTGGATGTTTCTTTGCTTTCACCCCTTCAAAGAAGTTCCTTACTTCTTCTCGCACGATCTCGGCGTTCTCCTCCGGGGTCCTCTCGTATGGTAACTTCTCTGGAGTCTTCAGAGAAGGACCGAATCTGTATGTCCTCCCGCCTTTGGCTGTACTGCTAGACGCCGGCAGAGCAGACGGAGCGGCTGTCTTCTTTACTTGCTTACGAGGTGGAGGAGAAGGACTACGATGCGCCGGAGCAGCCGGAGCAGCGGCGGCTCTTCCGCCCTTGCTGACGAGGCGAAGAAGGTGGAGGCTGGCTGCTCGGGCGCGCCGGCGCAGGCGGAGAAGGAGGCGGAGTGCCGCCACGCGCCGGAGAAGGAGCCGGTTGAGTGCCCTGATCGTCACTCGCCGGAGGAGGAGGCAGTGGAGGAGGCGGAGTGCCCTGACTCACCGGAGGAGGAGGAGGAGGCGGAGGCGTCCAGTTCGGAAGGTTGATGAGCTCCTTCCGCCATAGGCATGGAGTCTTCAGAGCAGAACCCAGCCGAGTCTCCCCTTCACCGATAGGGTGGTCAAGCTGGTGGTCCTCAAATCCCTCCGTTATTTCATCGACCATCACCCTAGCATATCCTTCTGGAATCGGCCGGCAGTGAAAAGTTGTGCCGGGATCAGTAGGAAAAACAGAGCCAACAGCCGCCTTGACCTTCATATTAATCCATTGCATCATAAGGTGGCAATTTCGAGACTCCGTGATAGCATCCACGGGATAGCTAACAGGAACCGTCAAGACATGCTTCGGCTGAAGCAGCTCGGTGGAAGCCACGCTGCTTCTCCGCTGAGATGGTGGGGTAGCTTCGGGGGAAGCTTCGGCAGTTCGTTTGCTGCGATTTGCTTCTCGTTCCTCTATCGCTTGTACCCTAGCATGCAGCGCCTGCAGTTGGGTCTGCTCCACTTTCTTCCTCCCCTCGTGGCATTTGTAACCACCTGCTTCTGGAAACCCAGCCTTCCACGGAATGGATCCTGGCGTGCCTCGTGTCTGTCCAGGGTGCTCAGGAATCCCGAGGGCCATTGTGAGCTCGTCGTTCTCTCTGTCTGGAACGAACGTCCCTTGCTGCGCTGCTTCGATATAGTGCTTAAGCCTCTTGACTGGTATTTCCATTTGCTCGTCCGTTCCAATGCACTTCCCTGATACAGGGTCCAAGGTTCCGCCAGCCCCAAAGAACCAAGTCCGGCAACGGTCTGGCAAGTTAATTGTCTCTGGTTCGATCCCTTTATCAACCAGATCATTCTCAGTCTTGGCCCACTTAGGCCGGGTTGCGAGGTAGCCACCTGACCGCGTGCGATGGTGATGCTTCTTCTTCACAACATTTTGCTTGTTTGTCGCCGACATCTTCTTACTCTTTTCCGATGTCTTGTGGGCCACAAATGTGGGCTAGTGATCTCTGATCTTCTCATATCTGCTCTTGACTTCTGGTGTCTCTTTATTTTCGAAAAACTTATTCAGCTCTTTCTTCCACCTCCTGAATAGTTCTGCCATCCTATTAAGAGCAAAAGACTTGATTAATTGCTCTTTAACTGGCTTCTCCGGATCATCCTCTGGCGGTAGGGTGAAATTTGACTTCAGCTCAGTCCAAAGATCATTTTTCTGCATTTCATTGACATAAGACACCTCAGGGTCTTCTGTAGCTGGCTTTAACCATTGCTAGATGCTGATCGGGATCTTGTCCCTAACCAGAACCCTGCACTGAGCAACAAATGCACTCTTTGTCCGGATGGGTTCAATCGGTTAGCCGTCGGGCGCGATTGCTATGATCTCAAACCTTTCATCCGAGCTCAACTTTTTCTTCAGGCCTCGTCTCTTTACCGAAGTTATGCTTGATCTGGAGGGCTAGAAAAAAGAACAAAGACTTAATTAATATGTGTACATACCAAAACAATGAATGCATCAATTAGCTAGTCAGCACAAGCTTAACTAATATATATACCTGGCCGGACTCGGTTCGGTCACTGGAGACGTCATCATGGTCTCCTTCTTGCACCGGCATTGGGTCACCGGAGCCGTCCTCACGGTCTCCTTCTTGCACTGGCATTAGATCACCGGAGCCATCATAATCATAGCCAGCTGCTTCTAGACCATCGGTGTCGTTGAGAAACAACAAGCTGACGGCATCACCTCCTCATGCGATTCTGTCCCCCAACAACTCTTCTTGTACTTCGTCTTGGGCGGTGTCCATAGTTTCTACCAATATTTACAACATGGCAATTATTATTCAAACATGACAGATGGATATATTAGTGGCAAACGTAGAACTAATATTAATTAGTGGCCTCGATGCTGCTTCTCTAGGGTTTGGGGTGGCCTCGATGCTGCTTCTCTAGGGTTTGGGGTGGCCTCGACAACGCTTCAAGGATAAAAAAAGAAGAGGAAGAAGAAAAAAAAGAGGAGAAGAAAGAATAGAGGAGTAAGAACTCCTCTATTCTTTCTTCTCCTCTTTCTTTTTCTTCTTCTTCCTCTTTTTTTTATTGGGAACGAGGGTCGTCGAGGGTCACCGAGCGGTAGAGGAAACCCTAAATAGCAAGTATCGTGGGTGTGACATACATGTGGCCATCGGTGTCGGACACTACATCCACGTCCCACAAGTGACGTGGGCGTCGAAGCCCGCGTCACTTGTGGGACGTGGATGTAGTGTCCGACACCGACGGCCACATGTATCTCACACCGACGGTACTTGCTATTTAGGGTTTCCTCTACCGCTCGGCGACCCTCGACGACCCTCGTTCCCGATAAAAAAAGAGGAAGACGAAGAAGAAAAAAAGAGGAGAAGTAAGATTCTTTCTTCTCCTCTTTTTTTTCTTCTTCTTCCTCTTTTTTTATCGAGAACGAGGGTCGTCGAGGGTCAGGGTCGCCAAGCGGTAGAGGGTGTCGGTGTCGGGAGGGGTATATCGACGACGACAGACCTGATAAAACATAAGAAAACGAAGAAGAAATAAAAAGAGGAGAAGAAGAAAGGAATAGCTAGAGGAGAAGATCGAAGAAAAAAAGAAGAAAAAAAAGAGGAGAAGAAGAAAGGAATAGAGGAGAAGAAGAAAAAATAGAATATATTCTATTTTCTCTTCTTCTCCACTATTCCTTTCTTCTTCTCCTCTTCTTTTTCTTCTTTTTTCTTCTTCTTATTTATTTCTCCTCTTCTTCCTCTCCTCTTCTTCTTTCTTTCCTCTTCTTATTTTCTTTCTTTCCTATCCTTCTGTTCCTTCCTTCTTAATATCACTTAGCAAATTTTGCAACGGTAGGGAGGGGGTGCTCCCGTGGTCTAAAATCCGTCTATGCACGATAGAAAATTCTAAAAAATACATCTATGATCCCTCAACGTCCCCGCCTCTCTCATGAACAAAAAAACATCATATTTCATCCACATTCGTGCATACATCATATATGTGATCAACTATGAAAAAACATCATATTCTATAAAAAATCATTACATATATATAAAAAAACAAGCATATATATATATAAACAAGCATACATATATATATAACAACCATATATATGAAAAAAAATTGCAAAGGGAGGGCGCCGGCGGCCGGACCAAGCTGAGGAGAGGACCGCGCGCGCGGGGTCGGCGGCGAGGATGGCGTTGGGGCGCGGGCGACTGCGAGGGCGGGCCATGGCGGCGCGCGTCGGGGCAGGGGCGCGGGCGACGACGACGGGGGCGGGCCGGGGCGGCGCGCGTCGGGGCAGGGGCGCGGGCGACGATGACGGGGGCGGGCCGGGGCGGCGCGCGTCGGGGCAGGGGCGGGCCGGGGCGGCGCGCATCGGGGCAGGGGCGACGGCGAGGGTGCGGGCGACGGCGACGACGGGCACGGGCGATGCGACGGCGATAGCGGGGGCGGCAACTACGAGAGATGAGAGTGAAAATTTCTGAAGTGTGAACTTATATAGCAAAGCCTTTAGTCCCGGTTCGTGGCACAAACCAGGACTAAAGGTGGGCATTAGTCCCGGTTGGTGGCACCAACCGGGACCAAAAGCCTTTTTCAGCAGCCCAAAGGGCGGGAAGCGGCGGCCTTTGGTCCCGGTTGGTGGCACCAACCGGGACTAAAGGAGGGCTTTGGTCCCGATTTGTGGCGCCAACCGGGACCAATGTCCCCTTTAGTCCCGGTTGGTGCTACCAACCGGGACCAAAGGCGTGCACCTGCCAAACCACGGTGCGGTGGGATGTTTAGTCCCACCTCGCTAGCCGAGAAGCGGGAGGACCTGTTTATAAGCCCTGCCCCACCATCTTCATTGAACTCCTCTGAATTGCAGCCCTCTAGGCCTAATCTCCCACTGCTATGCCTGTGGGCTTGCTGGGCCTTCTGCGGGCCTGAATCCTGGCCCATGGATGGGTTTCTAGTCGTATTTAGGCCGTGGTGGCCCAGTAGGTGGCATCTTGTTTTGCTATTTATTTTTTCATTTCTACTTAGAACTAAATACTTATAGTTTTTTAGTGATTTTTTTTCTTTTAGGTCACAAAAATTATAAACTTTCTGTTAGTGCCGTTAGTTTTAAAATTTGAATAGTTTAAATTTGAATTTTTTAAAATTTGTGTGAATCACTAGTTTATGAATAACTTTACTATAAAAATTGATTTTTGAGTCATTTTTTTCCTCCTATTTAATATTACTGTGTTTTATCATTATACTCAATTTGGTAATTTTAGTTAGTCATAACAAATATTATAGGCATTTTTTTATTTTTTGCTATTTATTTTTTCATTTCTAATTAGAACAAAATACTTATAGTTTTTTTAGTGATTTCTTTTTTCTTTTAGGTCACAAAAATTATAAACTTTCTGTTAGTGCCATTAGTTTTCAAATTTGAAAACACTTTTTTGGTTTTTTTGCTTTTAGTGCCTTTTCCAGTTTTTTGTTTTGTTTTCTGCATTATTTATTTTCTTTTGTTTTTTTGCTTTATTTTTTAATTCTTTTTGCTTTTAGTTTTAGAAAAATTATAAACTTTCTGTTAGTTCCATTAGTTTTCAAATTTGAAAACACTTTTTTAGTTTTTTAGTTTTCTTTGTTGCTTTATTTATTTCATTTTGTTTCTACTTACAACAAAATACTTATTGTTGCTATTTTTATATTTTTTCTAGTTTTTTTGTTTTGTTTTCTGTATTATTTATTTTGTTTTGTTTTTTGCTTTATTTTTTAATTCTTTTTGCTTTTAGGTCAGCAAAATTATAAACTTTCTGTTAGTGCCATTAGTTTTAGAAAAATTATAAACTTTCTGTTAGTGCCATTAGTTTTAGAAAAATTATAAACTTTCTGTTAGTGCCATTAGTTTTCAAATTTGAATAGTTAAAATTTGAATTCTTTGAAATTTGTGTGAATCACAAGTTTGTGATTAACTTTACTAAAAAATGAACATAGATGCACCTGTCTGTGCTCATAGCATACTCGTGTGTTACAAAGTTGGCATGGTATCATCATAATAGTTGCGGGAGAAAGTCTTCACTTTTTCTTCGCTTGTGTCATTTGCTTATTGCGCCATAACCATGGATAATCTTCATCGTTTATCAGGATGCTTGGGTCAGCCTTGACATTGAAGGGAGGAATTTCATGAAACTTTTCATAATCTTCAGACATGTCTGTCTTGCCCTCCACTCCCAGGATGTCCCTTTTTCCTGAAAGAACTATGTGGCGCTTTGGCTCATCATATGATGTATTCGCTTCCTTATCTTTTCTTTTTCTCGGTTTGGTAGACATATCCTTCACATAGATAACCTGTGCCACATCATTGGCTAGGACGAACGGTTCGTCAGTGTACCCAAGATTTTTCAGATCCACAGTTGTCATTCCCTACTGTGGGTCTACCTGTACCCCGCCTCCTGATAGATTGACCCATTTGCACTTAAACAAACGGACCTTAAAATCATGTCCGTAGTCAAGTTCCCATATGTCCACTATGTAACCATAATATGTGTCCTTTCCGCTCTCGGTTGCTGCATCAAAGCGGACACCGCTGTTTTGGTTGGTGCTCTTTTGATCTTGGGCGATCATGTAAAATGTATTCCCATTTATCTCCTATCCTTTGTAAGTCAATACAGTCAAAGATGGTCCCCTGGACAACAAGTACAGCTCATCACAAACAGTGTTGTCACCTCTGAGACGTGTTTCCAACCAACTTCTGAAAGTCCTGATGTGTTCACATGTAATCCAGTCGTCGCACTGCTCCGGGTGTTTGGAGTGCAGACTGTTCTTGTGTTCATCAACATACGGGGTCACCAAGGTAGAGTTCTGTAGAACTGTGTAGTGTGCTTGAGACCAAGAATATCCGTCCCTTCATATTATTGAGTCACTTCCAAGAGTGCCTTTTCCAGTTAGTCTCCCCTCATACCGCGATTTAGGGAGACCTATCTTCTTAAGGCCAGGAATGAAGTCAACACAAAACCCAATAACATCCTCTATTTGATGGCCCATGGAGAAGCTTCCTTCTGGCCTAGCGCGGTTACGGACATATTTCTTTAGGAATCCCATGAACCTCTCAAAGGGGAACATATTGTGTAGAAATACGGGCCCCAGGATGACAATCTCGTCGACTAGATGAACTAGGACACGCGTCATGATATTGAAGAAGGATGGTGGGAACACCAGCTCGAAACTGACAAGACATTGCGCCACATCACTCCTTAGCCTTGGTACGGTTTCTGGATCGATCACCTTCTGAGAGATTGCATTGAGGAATGCACATAGCTTCACAATGGCTAATCGGACGTTTTCCGGTAGAAGCCCCCTCAATGCAACCGGAAGAAGTTGCGTCATAATCACGTGGCAGTCATGAGACTTTAGGTTCTGAAACTTTTTCTCTGGCATATTTATTATTCCCTTTATATTCGACGAGAAGCCAGTCGTGACCTTCATACTGAGTAGGCATTCAAAGAAGATTTCTTTCTCTTCTTTCGTAAGAGCATAGCTGGCAGGACCTTTATACTGCTTCGGAGGCATGCCATCTTTTTCGTGCAACCGTTGCAGGTCCTCCCGTACCTTAGGTGTATCTTTTGTCTTCCCATACATGCCCAAGAAGCCTAGTAGGTTCACGCAAAGGTTCTTCGTCACGTGCATCACGTCGATTGAAGAGCGAACCTCTAGGTCTTTCCAGTAGGGTAGGTCCCAAAATATAGATTTCTTCTTCCACATGGGTGCGTGTCCCTCAGCGTCATTCGGAACAGCTAGTCCACCGGGACCCTTTCCAAAGATTACGTGTAAATCATTAACCATAGCAAGTACGTGATCACCGGTACGCATGGCGGGCTTCTTCCGGTGATCTGCCTCGCCTTTGAAATGCTTGCCTTTCTTTCGACATTGATGGTTGGTCGGAAGAAATCGACGATGGCCCAGGTACACATTCTTCCTGCATTTGTCCAGGTATATACTTTCAGTGTCATCTAAACAGTGCGTGCATGCGTGGTATCCTTTGTTTGTCTGTCCTGAAAGGTTACTGAGAGCGGGCCAATCGTTGATGGTGATGAACAGCAACGCCTTTAGGTTAAATTCCTCCTGTCTGTGCTCATCCCACGTACGTACACCATTTCCATTCCACAACTGTAAAAGTTCTTCAACTAATGGCCTTAGGTACACATCAATGTTGTTGCCGGGTTGCTTAGGGCCTTGGATGAGAACTGGCATCATAATGAACTTCCTCTTCATGCACATCCAAGGAGGAAGGTTATACATACATAGAGTCACGGGCCAGGTGCTGTGATTGCTGCTCTGCTCCCCGAAAGGATTAATACCATCCACGCTTAAAGCAAACCATACGTTCGTTGGGACCTTTGCAAACTCATCCCAGTACTTTCTCTCGATTTTTCTCCACTGCGACCCGTCAGCGGGTGCTCTCAACTTCCCGTCTTCCTTCCGGTCCTCGCTGTGCCATCGCATCAACTTGGCATGCTCTTCGTTTCTGAATGGACGTTTCAACCGTGGTATTATAGGAGCATACCACATCACCTTCGTAGGAACCCTCTTCCTGGGGGGGGGGGGGGGCTCGCCGTCAACATCACCAGGGTCATCTCGTCTGATCTTATACCGCAATGCACCGCATACCGGGCATGCGTTCAGATCCTTGTATGCACTGCGGTAGAGGATGCAGTCATTAGGGCATGCATGTATCTTCTCCACTTCCAATCCTAGAGGGCATACGACCTTCTTTGCTGCGTATGTACTGTCGGGCAATTTGTTATCCTTTGGAAGCTTCTTCTTCAATATTTTCAGTAGCTTCTCAAATCCTTTGTCAGCCACAGCATTCTCTGCCTTCCACTGCAGCAATTCCAGTATGGTACCGAGCTTTGTGTTCCCATCTTCACAATTGGGGTACAACCCTTTTTTGTGATCCTCTAACATGCGATCAAACTTCAGCTTCTCCTTTTGACTTTCGCATTGCGTCATTGCATTGACAATGACCCGGCGGAGATCATCATCATCGGGCACATTGTCTGGTTCCTCTTGATCTTCAGCAGCTTCACCCGTTGCAGCATCATTGGGCACATCATCTGGTTCCTCTTGATCTTCACCAGCTCCCCTCATTGCAACATCACCGTATTCAGGGGGCACATAGTTGTCATCGTACTCTTCTTCTTCGCCGTCTTCCATCATAACCCCTATTTCTCCGTGCCTCGTCCAAACATTATAGTGTGGCATGAAACCCTTGTAAAGCAGGTGGGAGTGAAGGATTTTCCGGTTAGAGTAAGACCTCGTATTCCCACATTCAGTGCATGGACAACACATAAAACCATTCTGCTTGTTTGCGTCAGCCGCATCGAGAAACTCATGAACGCCCTTAATGTACTCGGAGGTGTGTCTGTCACCGTACATCCATTGCCGGTTCATCTGCGTGCATTATATATAATTAAGTGTCCAAATTAATAGAGGTTCATCATCACATTAAAACCAAAGTACATACATAGTTCTCATCTAACAACATATAGCTCCCCAGAGCATCTAATTAATTAAACCATACATTGAAACTATGTAAAACATTTCAATGCGAAAACAAATGCGATCATAATCGCAACCAAGGTAACAATTGATCCAATGGCATAATGATACCAAGCCTCGGTATGAATGTCATATTTTCTAATCTTCAAGCGCATTGCATCCATCTTGATCTTGTGATCATCGATGACATCCGCAACATGCAACTCCAATATCATCTTCTCCTCCTCAATTTTTTTTATTTTTTCCTTCAACAAATTGTTTCTTCTTCAACTAAATTTAACTTCTCGACAATAGGGTCGGTTGGAATTTCCGATTCGCATACATCCTACATAAATAAAATCTATGTCACATTGGTCGGCATAATTTTCATAAACAATAAATGAACCAATAGTTATAAAGATAATATATATACCACATCCGAATCATAGATAGGACAAGGGCCGACGGGGGCGGATACCAAAACCATCGCACTATATAAGATGCAATAATAAAAGTAAGAAAATAACACAAGTATGTATGTAAACATACAAGTAAGAATATTTTTTCCTTTCAGAAAGAAGATAAGAACAAGAGGCTCACCACGATGGTGCCGGCAATGAGCTCGGCGCGGGTGATCGATGGCGGTGAAGACGGGGACGGGGCGTGACGGACCGCTAAACCTAGACAAATATTGAGGAAAATGGAGCTTGAAGGTTGAGCTTGGAGAGGAGAAAGCTTAAGTAGTGTGGCTTGGGCATTCCATCGAACACCTTGTGTGCATAGGAGGTGAGCTAGAGCACCACCAAGCCCTCTCCCCCTCGGCCAGAAAAAAATAGAGCAGTGTGCTCTGCTCTTACGCGAGGGGGTATATATAGGCACCTCATTGGTCCCAGTTGGTGGCTTGAACCAGGACCAAAGGCTCCGCCACCAACTGGGACCAATGGTGGTGGGCCAGGAGCGAGGCCCATTGGTCCCGGTTCATCCCACCAACCGGGACCAAAAGGTCCAGATGAACCGGGACCAATGGCCCACGTGGCCCGGCCGGCCCCCTGGGCTCACGAACCGGGTCCAATGCCCCCATTGGTCCTGGTTCTGGACTGAACCGGGACTAATGGGCTGACCCGGCCTGGACCTTTGCCCCCTTTTCTACTAGTGCTGGGCCGGCCCATTATGATCCACAAGAATCTTGTGGGCCTTTACCTAGGCCAGCCTATTATGGCACACGAAAATCTTGTGGGCCTTTACCTGGGCCGGCCCATTATGGCCCGCAAAATCTTGTGTGCCTTTAGCTGGGCTAGCCCATTATGGTCCGCAAAATCTCGTGGGCCTTTAGCTGGGCCGGCCCATTATGGTCCACAAATTCTTGTGGGCCTTTAGTTGGGCCGGCCCATTTAATCTTGATGGGCCGGTCCATGTGCCAACATATCATAGGCGCGTCTCGCCCATTTAATGAGTGACACATGTGCCAACGCGGACCTGACACGTGTCTCCTCCAGCCAATGATGATTTTACACATGGAAAATCCACTACTAGGGAAAACCCTATACATAGAATCTTAGCAGCAGCGCGGCTCAAAAAGGAGCGCTGCTGCTAATTAGCAGGAGCGCGGGTGTGGAGAACCCGCTACTGACAAGTGCTTAGCAGTAGCGCGCTCGGCGTAACCCGCGCTGCTACAAATATGGACCGACAGTGCCCACCAAACTCCATTTAGCAGAAGTGCGGTGCCGCGAGCCGCGCTACTGCTGTAGCTGTACCAGTAGCGCGGTTTTTCTGAGGTCGCTGCTGCTACTTTTCAAATCGGGCACACTTTTGGTCCCGATTAGCAGTAGCGCTTGTACCGAAAGCGTGCTGCTGCTACTTTCTTAGCAGCAGCGCATATTACGTCCCACGCAACTGCTAATCCGCACCCACCACCTTTTCCCCACCCACCCTCCCCCTCCCCCTCCTTTCCCTTTCCCCTACCTCTCCCACTCTCACTCTTCTTCTTCCTCAATACTTCTCCCCCATTACTCTCCCTCTTCTACATACCTTTCTCTCTCTTCATTACTCCTACCTAACTACACCACCTCCATTAATGCATCTCCTTTCTCTTTTTCCATCCCCCTCCACTAGTTGAAGTTGTCTCCTCCCAAATTAGGTAGCTAGGTAGATGTAGTATTTAGTTAAGTGACCTATTTGCCCCCTAACTAGATCTATCTTTGTCATGAAGAGCTTTGTGCACTTTTGATCTCCCTACATCATCATCTCCACCGTGTGCTGGATCTCGAGATATAGGTGATTAAAATTTCATGCTTTTGCAAAATGGAAATATGTTTATGTGTGTGTGATATGTTTATGGAAATTGTGTGTGTGGCATAAGTTGATGCCAAATTGTGCGTTTGAGTTGCCTATGTTTTGCCGAAATGTCGATTTATTTCCATTTCGGCGAATTCTGGGCAAACTCTAGATCTATATACGTCCTATTTTTAAGGAAGGTCATGCCGAATTTTTGTATGACTTTGATGCATGCACGAATTTTTATAATCAATTTGTTTATTATTACCGTGCGGAGTTGACGATGGTCAATGGAACGATGGTGGACAGGTGGTTGCGGTCGGCGGTGCAGGACATGAAAGAAAATAACCGGACAGAGGTTTTATGTCCGTGTCGAAAATGCAAAGGAATAGTTTGGCTCGACCCCCATGACGATGGTCGTGTCGACGCGCACCTACTTATGACTGGTTTCCTGGATGGCTATACTCGGTGGATAATTGAAGATGAGGATGACGATGTTGAGGATGTCAATGGGGCAGGCAATCCTGACACGGGGCAAGACGAAGAGATGATCGATAATGGCGGCGGAGAAGGGGCCGGACATGGCGGCGGAGAGAACAACATGGACTACACGCAGCAGAGTTCATCGGTACTAAATTCAATCGTGCGGGACCCTCATGTTCAAGCATTGCTTCGCAAGGAGACGAGTACTGAGAGAGCTGCTTCTAGAGAGGAGGCTAAGCTGGAGCAACTGGTGGTAGATTCGAACACTCCATTGTATGATGGTTGCAATCCTGAGGTGACCCGCTTGAGTTTCACGCTCCAACTCCTAAAGATGAAGGCCAAAAACAAATGGACCGACACTAGCCTCGATGAGCATCTCAAGTACCTAAAGGATGTTCTTCCCGCGGGTAATCTATGTCCTAGTAGTGTTGATGAGGCCAAGAAGATCGTGTGCCCTCTTGATCTACCAAACCTTAGATACCATGCATGCATCAACGATTGCATAATTTATCGGAAGGAGCACGCGGAAAAAACAAGCTATTCGGTGTGTAATGCTTCTCGATACAAGAAGGCCGGGAAGAAATGTCCCCAGAAAGTGGTATGGTACTTACCGATCACTCCCCGTCTCCAGAGGTATTTTGTATATCCCAAGGAAGCAAAGCTAATGCGTTGGCACGCGGAGAGGAAGAAGCCCGATGAGGGAGATGATCCGAAGCTGAGGCACGTCAAGGATGGAAGCCAGTGGAGAGCGTTGAACAGCTTCTATCGGTATTTTGAATGTGATGCAAGGAACATCGTGCTCGGCGCGTGTACCAATGGCATGAACCCATTTGGCAACCAGAACACCAACCATAGCACATGGCCTGTGTTTGTATGGTTGTACAACCTCCCCCTGGTTGTGCATGAAATCGAAGTACATTCACATGAGCATGCTTATTCATGGGCCGAAACAACCAGGAAATAATATTAATTTGTATCTGGGGCTACTTCAAGAGGAGTTAGACACGCTATGGAAAACACCGGCCAAGACATTGGACGCCAGCAAAGGTGAGTATTTCAACATGAGAGCCGCGCTGATCACGATAGTGCAGGACTATCTCGGTTACGGATATGTGGCAGGCCAGGTATGCCATGGATATTGCAGATGCACGTGGTGCATGGATGATACGACGTCTCAGCAGCTAATGTCAAGGAAAGATGGCGGGTCTAGGAAAATCGTGTACATGGGGCATCGAAGATGGCTCGAACAGGACGACCCATGGAGAAACCGTGGAGATCTATTCAATGGTCACGCTGAGCATCGAGGACCTCCACGTAAGCGGAGCGGTGCCGAAATCGATGAGGTCTTGAAAGACTGGAAGGAGTGCCTGCGCCGGGAAAGACGATGAGAAAGGCGCCGGAGCCGCTGCTGAAGGTATGGAAGACAAGGTTTGTGTTCTGGGACTTGGAGTACTGGCACAAACTCGATACACCTCATTGCCTTGATCAAATGCATATCTGTAAGAATGTCCTTGAGAGCTTGCTTGCAACACTGATGAACATGCCGGATAAGACCAAGGATGGGCCGACGGCAAGAAAAGACTTGCAAGATTTGAAAATCAGGGAAGATCTGCACATGCCACCCCGTAAAATGTCAGACGAGACAGAGACGGACACAGAGGCACGGGAGAAGGGCAAGAAAATAAAGAAAGATGATTATTGCCCCCTTCTTGCTTCACCTTAAGTCAGGTTGAGATCCATCAATTCTTTAAGTGCCCTACCAGAGTCAAAGTTAGTTCCGGTTACTGTGGCAAGATAAACTAATATCTAGACACGGACAAGAAAAGGTTCAGCGGGATGAAGTCCCATGACTGTCATGTGATGATGACGCAGATACTACCTGTTACCCTTAGAGGGATAATGGACAAGCACGTTCGTGACACGCTTATTGGTCTCTGCAACTTTTTCGACGTCATCTCTCGAAAGTCGATCAGTGCGAAGCAGCTCCGAAGGCTACAGGAAGAGATCGTTGTGATACTGAATGAGCTTGAGATGTACTTCCCGCCCGCGTTCTTTGATGTGATGGTGCATCTGTGTGTCCATATTGTGGATGACATAATAGACCTGGGGCCGTCATTCCTGCACAACATGATGTCGTTTGAGAGGATGAATGGGATCATCAAAGGATTCGTTCGTAACATGTCCCGTCCGGATGGAAGCATCGTCCAGGGCTATGTGACACAAGAGTGCATCTCTTTCTGTGAGAATTTTCTATATGGCGCAGACTAGCCACCTGGTGTTAGTGCTGGTTTGCCCGTTAACAAGCACGATGGGAGGCTCGAAGGAGAAGGTCACTGCAACGGTCGTAGGGAACTGCACGTGGCATACTCAGACGAGGTAGATCCATTCATGGCACTGCATAAATAAATTATCGCAAAGAAGTATCGTGACCGGGGGGTATGCAGGATGGACGCCGATGTTACTAGAGAGCACAACTCCACTTTCCTGCATTGGTTCAAAGAGCATATTATTGCTAATCCCCCGGAGGAGGGCTCTAAGGACGGATTGCTCATATATGCCTTAGCACATGCCCCCTCGCCCAACATCGTAACCTATCAGGCATATGATATCAACGGATACATGTTCTACACGGAGGCCAAAGATATGGACAGTGATGATCAGAACTCAGGGGTCACGATGGAATGCATGACCGGCAGCGACAATGGCGCAACTGAACGATTTTATGGAAGGGTCGAGGAGATCTGGGAGCTTGACTACTCTAGACTGCACAACACGACGATGTTCCGTGTCAGATGGGCTAAGAATGTCAAAATACAAAACCGGATTTTCACTACCATGACTATACCCGATGCCAAGAGCGCTACCGTGAACGCTATCGCCAAAAACGAGACATGGGTACACGCTAGGCACGTGACACAATGCTTCTTCATAACCGACCCATGCAATCCCAGTCGTGTTGTCGTGAGGAGAGGCAAAAGGGACATCATTGGAATGGATGGAGTCGCCAACGAGGAAGACTATGATCAGTACGGCAACCCAATGAGGGATGATGACGATGATGATGAAGTATACATCAAAAGAAGAATCAATACTACATTACCTAAGAAAAATCGTACTCCATGGAAAAGGCAAAGTCACAATGAGGGGCTCAATTATTCTTCGACGAACAAGAAGGGAAAGAAGCTGACTCAAAAACGAAAACGTCAGCGCTGAGGAACTGTATCTTATCGGTCAAATGATGTAATATATATATATATATATATTCCTATTTTGTATACACACTTAGCCATTATTATGCATGGGTCCAATGATGTAATATATATGTTCCTATTTTGTATACATATTTAACCGTCAAATGATGCAATATATATCGCCTTCCCTTCGTTCACTTCTCTCGGGAAATATAAGTGGGAGAAAATAAAGGAAAATAAAAAGGAAAACTGGCAGTAGCGATTTCCTTATAAAACAGCTACAGTGAAGCTAGCAGTAGCGATTTCCTTATAAAACCGCTACAGCTAGTGAAGGTAGTAGCAACACGTTTTATCTAAACCGCTACAGGTAGTGAAGGTAGTAGCAGCGCGTTTTATCTAAAGCGCTATAGCTAGTGAAGGGAGTAGCAGTGCATTTTGTCTAAACGCGCTACTGCTACGTCCACTTAATCCAAAATTCTCGCTCTCCCTACTTCATCACGTCTCTTTTCCCCCCAAATCCCCACTCTCTCCCCTGTCGCACCACCGCGCCCCGGCGCTCGCCCCCGACCCGGCCCTCGCCCCCGACCTCGGCGCTCGCCCCCGACCCTGGCGCACTCGCCCCCGACCCATCGGCCCTCGCCTCCCACCTCTGCTTCCTCCCCTTCCAACCTCGGCCGTCGTCGGGCCTGCCTCCTCGCCCCTGCACCCTCTGTAAACTCCCCCCCCTCTCTGCTAGCTAGGGTTCCTCGATTAATTTACTTAGGTTTTAGTTAGGGCCGTAGGTTAATTAGGTTATCTATTTAGTTATGAATTTAGCTAAGTTTTAAAATAGGACAGAAATTTAGGGTTAAGCAATTGTAGTTAAAAGAAAAGGCAGCATTTAAGCAATTGTCCAAATCAACATCCCTTGTTAAAGAAAATTTAGGTAGGCTAAATTTATATGCAAATTTGAACTGGACATGTGATATGTGGATATGTCATGTTTGGAATTTGAACATGTCATTTGGACATGTGATGTTTTGGTTCAATTTTGGTAAATGATCCGAGTGGCCTATGTTACGCCGGAATGTTGATTCATTTCCATTCGGGTGAATTTTAGGCGCTCGATATGTCCATTTTTTAGCAAAGGTCATGCAGAAATTTGCCGTGAATAAAGGAATGATTTGTGCTACATAGTTGGCATATCGAGTGCTGGCACATAGATTTCTTTTTTATGTCATTTCTCATTTATTCATACTTTTAGAAATAAACGAGGACACTTAATCATATGAAACATGTCAAACAATGAAGAAACTGGGCCTTCTGACCAAGATGCAGACGAGATGGATTATGAGGGTGAAGAAGAGTACCTCGACTATTTGACTGCTAAGCAAGGTTTGCAGGTCGGCCTTGATGATGGTACTGACGCCGACATCGACACCGACGTCGCCGGCACCGATGGCGGCGCCGAGACCGGCGGGGAAGATACCGGCGGGGAAGGTACCGGCGCTGATGCCGCTACAGAAAAGAGGAAGCATAAGAAGCAGAGGATACGAAAACCTAACAAACTAGGGATTGGACGACTTGTGATCACAAAGATGGCACCTGGCAAGTTTGAGCCATTAGAGCCGGAAGAACCTCGCAAGTGCTATGGGAACCAATTAGGATGCATCCTACGGGAATGCGCGAGCATCAACGACGACGACTTAAGGAGTAAAGAACATTTGACGCAGTTGCTCCTAACGAAGTTGCACAAGAGATTCAAGTTGCCTGACCGGGATGATAACATAGAACAACCGTGGGATGATCCGAAGATGAAAAAGATTAACAATCATGCCATGGACATGTTTAGCAATGATTTGGCCTCTTGGAAAGGGAGGGTGAAACGAGCTATTGAGGCTGACGAACCCCTGTCCAAGATTTTGGAGGAAAATGCGACACTTACGGAAGAGGAGTTCGAAAAGTTCAAGGACACTTGCGCTACCGAGGCAGCCACGGCTAAGGTTGCAAAATTCAAGAGCCTTCAGCAAAGGAACACGGGAAAGCATCGCCTCGGAAGCCATGGCTACCTCGGTAAAAGGCCCATATGGGATAAGGAGGACGTGGAACGTGAAGCCGCGGGTCTCCCTGACCCCTTCGCGAAGTTCACCAACCCCTTGGAGCGTGACTTCATCAGGGCCCGCTACAAGTGGGACGAGGAGAAAAAGGTTATTTACACAGACCAGATCACGAGGAAATTGATTAGACTACAGGAGAAGCATCACCAGTTTGCAGCCGAAAGCCCTACTTCTCCGACGAGGCCCAAGTGGGACACCCCTCTCAACCGGGCCTTGAACAAACTTAAGGGGCTCCCTTTGGGCCAGCGGCCGCAATATGGTCGTGTGCACGGCGCTGGAGACGGCGCCACGTGGAAGGTGTTTTACAACGAGGGCCCAGAGGCCAAGAAGTAGAAAAAGAAGTTTAGTCAAGTGGACATCGACGCAAAGGTGAAGCTTGTGGTCGAGAAAAAAGCAGCTGAGGACGCGGAAAAAACAGCCGAGTAGAAAAATGAGTTGCTACAGCAGGCAGTCAATGCAGCTGTAACTGCCTGCAGAAATGATTTCGCTACTAACTTGGTTCCAGCTATCATCAACTGGATGAAGGAAAATCCAGACAAGACGGTACATGATTTCCCGATGCCCAGTTTCATCGGGAGCAACTCCATGAACAACAAAACCACCGCACCATCACTTGCTCACGCAACCGGGCCTCCTCTCGCGGTCGCTCCCGCTCATAGCAGCCCGTCCTCAGTCGCTGGCGCGCTAGGTGGGCCTTCGTCTTTGGCTGAGCTCGACGCCGTCACGATAATTACATGTCGCACCAACATATATATATATAGA
Organism: Triticum urartu; assembly: GCF_056163025.1. Classification (NCBI taxonomy): domain Eukaryota; kingdom Viridiplantae; phylum Streptophyta; class Magnoliopsida; order Poales; family Poaceae; genus Triticum; species Triticum urartu. Next base: position 493,601,581 of record NC_141879.1, on the reverse strand, counting down.
ATATTCCATTTCGTTGCCTTTCAGATGTTTTACGCCATAGACATATGTATTTGTAGGGTGAAGAAACCCCGTGCACCATACTCTACTTGATCAAAGGCCAGAAGGTGGACGTGGGAAAGGGGATGATAATGAACCCCATGCAACCCACGTTCCACAACCAGCCGATCCCCGCTGGGCACTTCAGGGTTAACTTGTCCAGTGTGAAATCGGGGCACGAGCATTTGCCTCCTCCAGTATATCCCGTGGGAGAGTGCGATGAGACTCCGCCACGGATTGGAAACTGCAAGAGTTGGGTGCTTCTATGGCCGAAGAATCTTATTCGTCTGGTTCCGGCTGAGAGCACACCAATAACCACACATCAACAAGCATGTGCGGAGACCACCACCCCGCCTACGCAATTACCAGCTCCTGTAGTGCCGAGTGAGTGCGGCGGACGACGTGATGAAGGGGGTGCAATAGTACTGGCTGGTGTAATCAGTCCTACAGAACATAGAATGGATGATGAGACGGAGGTCGACCCTATGGGTTTCCTCAATACAAACGTGTATGACTGTGACATAGATATGATGAGTCAACCATATGACGAATCGGGCTATCAGCATGCTAATGAGGATATGGATGATATGCCTGGGCAGGAAGGTCGTTGGAAGGATTGCAAAAAGTCTCTCTTCATGAATTCTTCACAGGATACGCCTGAAGATGTCGCCTCAACACAGGCTCAACTAGCCGGGGGTCGTACAGTGCTTAGCCCGGGAACCCTGGGGAAGGGGTTAAGGAAGGGTCTGGAAGGTGTGCCCAAGAAAAAGGAGAGGAAGAGATCGGGGAAGATAACTGCCTCCAAACAAGCCAGAGCACAAAGCAGCCAGACGATGCAGTATTGAAAGTGCGTTATATCGACTAGAGGGGGGGTGAATAGGCGATTTTTATGAAAGTCTTCAAAACTTGGGAGTTATGAAGACAAACAGTGAAGATTATGCCTATTACTATGCAGCAGAAGTTAGATTACACTAGGCCAGCCATGGTCATGTATTCAATAGAGTGAAAGCACAGTGACAAACAGCTTCAGTGTAATATGGATCAAGTAGGAAGAAGTTATGAAGCCAAACAGATCATGCATTCACGTTGTGAAGACAACTGATAAAGCAAGCATGCAATGACTTCACAATGAGTAACAGCAAGAGAAGGAAGTGAAGATGAAACCAGTGACTCGTTGAAGACAATGATATGTTGGACCAGTTCCAGTTGCTGTGACAACTGTACGTCTGGTTGGAGCGGCTAGGTATTTAAACCTTAGGACACACAGTCCCGGACACCCAGTCCTGAACACACAGTTCCGGACACCAAGTCCTCACCGTAATCTCCTTGACCTAAGGTCACTTAGTCCTCGCCCAATCACTCTGGTAAGTCTTCAAGGTAGACTCCCAAACCTTCACAGACTTCGTTCACAGGCAATCCACAATGTCTCTTGGATGCTCTGAACGCGACGCCTAACCGTCTGGAGGATTCACAGTCCTCAAGTGTAATAAGTCTTCAGATCACACAGACAAGAAGACTTAAGTGATGCCCAATTTACTCTGGCTCTGGGTGGTTAGGGCTTTTCTCCTCACTAGGAATTTTCTCTCAAAGGCTTCGAGGTGGGTTGCTCTCAAACGACAAAAGCCGTGCACTGAAATCTGAGCAGCCAACCGTTTATGGTTGTGGGGGTGGGCTATTTATAGCCACTTGGCAACCCGACCTGATTTGTCCGAAATGACCCTGGGTCACTAAGGAACTGACACGTGTCTCAACGGTCAGATTTCGAACTCTCATGGCAACTTTACTTGGGCTGCAAGCAAAGCTGACTTGTCTGGCTCTGGACAAGATTCGCTCTCATTGTCTTCACTCGAAGACATAGGTTTTTGATTTAGGCATCACTTCAGTCATTCTGACTGGTTCTCCTGGACCCCACTTAACAGTACGGTGGTTCCTATGACTCAACAAGAATAAAAAGAACTACGAAAGATCTAAGTCTTCGAGTTCCATAGGCTTCATAACGTGTCTTCTGTTGTCATAGTCTTCAATGTGAATATCTTCATATACCACCTTTGTCTTCAATGTCTTCATACATTTTTAGGGGTCATCTCTGGTAGTAAAACCGAATCAATGAGGGACTTCTACCTGTGTTTTCCTGCAATTCTCACAAACACATTAGCCCCTCAACTAGGTTTGTCGTCAATACTCCAAAACCAACTAGGGGTGGCACTAGATGCACTTACAATCTCCCCCTTTTTGGTGATTGATGACAAACTAGTTGAAGTTTTCAACGGGGAATATAAAGTGTGAAGTTTGTAAAGGAATTATCTTCATAAGTTGCAAGAGCTCCCCCTGAAGATGTGCATATAAGTTAATTTGCTTTTGGAATGCAAATGCACATGGCAGGTTGTACTTGTGGAGATCAGCTTCAGCTTATGATGACAATCCACTATGCATGTGAAAGTATGTGAAGATAATGACATGCATAATGGAAAATGGACGTCTGCAGAATGAGATGAGTGCGGAATTTATCGTCGCACATGCGGAATTTATCTTCGCAAATAGAGTGGTAAACAAGTAGCAGACGACCATCGAGTTTTAGGGTTTACAACTCAAAAGAACCAAACGAAGCAAAAACAAGAGTTGCAAACACGAAGCAAAGTATAAAAAAACAAGGCACCCGCCCATGTTGACCCGCTTGAAGACAATAAACATCATATGCTTCTCCCCCTTTTGTCAGGAATGACCAAAAAGGTTTGAAGACATAGAGTTTTCTACGCGTTCCCAGGCGCAGCAGGGTCGGTGGAGTTGTTTGGCGGTGCTGAGCTTTGAGGTGCTGAAGCGGGTGGTGGTGAAGTAGCATCATCATATTCATCAATGATCCTCGCAGTGACGGTGGCAGAAGATGAGGAATACTCAGAGTCTTCAAGTGACGGTGTGTTGCGCATCACAGCCCTCCTAGGAGGTGTGGTGTCAAATTTGAAGCGCTCTGTGAAGCCATGTTCTTCTAGTTCAGCTTCAGTGTAGATCATTGAGAGCCCTTTCCACGTACGACGGCAAGTCTCATGTGTAACGAAGGCATTCTTGGTGGCCAGGTTTCGAAGACGATTGACATCCACCAAGAGGCTCTTCATCTGACGTTTCAGCCAGTCGTGATGCCTATCTTGCTTTTGGTGAAGGGCCACAAGAAGCTCTCGGTCAGTGAGGACACGAGCACACTTCTTGGGTCTTGGAGCGTTTGTGCTATCTGTGGCTTCAGTTGATGCTGGTGCACGTGTAGTGCCAGCCATCGGATAGACCCTGGACATGGCTTCAACACCTTCAACATTCTGTGTGAAGCTCTGGTGTTCGGCATTCTGAAGACTTATTGGTTGCTTGGCAGGCTCAGGGTATATTGCTTCAGCAGAGATATCCACATCTGGCAGGAAGATGCGATGGTTTCGGGCTGAGGGCTGATACGAAATTGTAGATTGCAGTTTGATCAGCCTCATCACCCAAGGGGCATAGATTTTTAGACCAAATAAGTCCGAGCCTGACGCAGCAAGTTGTCGTATGAAAAGATCCTGTGCGTTGAAGCATTTGCCATGCATGATATAGAATATGAGAGTCTTCATTGCACCCTCAATCTTGGCATGTGGAGAGTGTCCCTTAATGGGCCAGAGAGTCCGCCGGATAATATGATATATGGTCCTGGGCAGGTACTCTAGGTCTTCAACGAAGAACTCAGTTGGATAGGGTGCATCTTGAGGCAATGGCTTCATCATTGAGAGCATCTGACTCATATTGGGTTCAGGTCTCTGAAATATGCTATCAATAGCTTCAGAATGAAGTTGACACCCTTCCTCGAAGAATTCGCCTGGAGTGGGCAGGCCAGTGAGCTCAATGATATTGAATGCATTGGCTTCATGATGGACATTTCCGGTCATCCACTCCAGGATCCAAGTCTTAGGATCTCTGTTGTAGCCTTTGATGTGGAGAGTGGCATAAAACTAAAGCAGAAGCTCTTCGTTCCAGTGCTCTTCATCAGTTACAAACGGCAGCAAACCCACTTGCCTGAAGCAGTCCAAAGCTTCCTCAAGACATGGCAGACCAACAATAGCTTCAACCTCAAGGCGCTTGTGAGGGAAGATGCGACCTTGGTTGTATAAGATGCAAGAATAATAGCTGCACTGTGAATAGCTCCAGAACCTGTCTAATACAATCCTTTCCCTTGAATAGGGGTTCTTGGAGCTATTGAAAAATGTGTTGTCTGCCTTGAAGCTATTTACATCAAAGGAGCCAGGTGCTGATGCAGGACCTGGGAACCTTGGAAGCCTTGGGACTGGCTTCTGGACATGAGGCCTGTGCTCTATGTGATAGTCAAATTGTGGACCTGCAGCAGACTCAGGAACTGAAGTGTCTGGCTCAGTGGCTTCGCTGTCCGCTGAAGCATTTGGTGGGGCGGGCTCCACATTGGCTTCAGTGTTAGTAGTTTGAGGGACATCTTCAGGCACGTTCTCTTGGGGAACTGCATTTTGATGGAGCGAGGGAGTGGGTTCTGAAGGTGCTTCTTCATTGTCTTCGGCTGATGCAGCCGGAATTTCTGCAGACTGGACTTGAGGCTGTGGACCTTTGCGAAGCCTACGGAACGCAGACGACGCTTGTGGTGTCGGAGTGGGCTGGGCCTCAATGTCTTCTTCCTCCTGAGGGCGATCCGCCCATGACACATCTTGTGCCATTGGCGTCAGAGGACGACCAATGCTGGTGGGTTCGCTTGTTTCAAGCTGAGGAAGGGCTGCATCACCTTGCACATTGTCCTGATGACTAATGTCTTCAGCAGCTAGTGGGTCGGCTACTGGAATATCTTCAGCGTCAGGTGCCTCTGTGGGAGCAGGCTCATGAACTGTTAGTCTTCTTTCTGCATTGGGGTGAATGACAGAAAGGGGTTCAACCATCAAGGGCTCTGTGGGAGCAGCCCTAGATTTCTTAGTCTTGCACTTCTTTTTACTGGGGGCAGAAGGAGAGGCTTCAGAGCTCTTCCTTTTTCTGGCTTCAGCTTCTGCAGCTCTTGTCTTCTTTAGCTCTGAAGCTGTTGACCGGCTCTTTGGCTTCGAGCCAGTCGTGGCAGTTGGGAAGACAATGGGAGTGGCTGCTTGTCTTGATGCCTCTGGTTCACTCACAGCAGGCTGCTTCTTCTTCTTTGCGGCCATCTTGGGGTCGATGCCTGGACGCCCAAGTGCCTTGCGCTTTTCAGCCTCGTTGTAGGCTTGAACACATTTGTCAGCCAATGACTTCATCCTTTCACGCGAGCCTTGAGCTTTAGCATGCTTCTTCAGAAAGTTTTCTTTGAGATCATGCAGAATGATTTTGAAGCTTCTCACTTCCTGCACGCTGAGACTAGCCATGTGCTTCTTGAACTGAGCTTTTTCGTGATCAATTTTCTGCTTCAGCTCAACAATGCGCTGAGCAATGGCCAGTTCTGAAGCAATTGTGCCTTGGAAGGCGACGCTGAGTCCAACAGGCAGCTGCAGATCATTGAAGCTTATATCTGGTGTGTCAAACCATTCATCGATGAAGCTATGGATGATGGCGACATCAAAGAGAGGCAGATTGTTGAAGATTTCCGCTTCCTCCTTGCTTTTGATGAGCTGTTCTAGTGCGTCATCGCCCAGATCTTCATTGCTTGATAGATCAATGGCTTCACTGCGCAGAATGGCAGCAGCAGTGAGCTCTTTGCCTGTGTGTTGCTGGGGCTCCTTTTCCTTCAGGGGCTTGGAGATGCGGGATACATCTTCAGACTGCACACTGACTTCAGGAGGTGCAGTTTTCAATGGCTTCGCCCTTGAGACTTTTGAGACAGGGGCCGGCTTCGAAGCTTTTGGTTTCTTTGTTTGCTTTGGCTTCGGCACAGCAGGAGCTTCATCAGACTCAGAATCAGCTGGAGGGTCATTCACAGCAGTCCCTTGGACCAAGATGTGGGTGATCAGGCCCTCAAGATTGGCAAACGGACCGATGATATTGGGTTCTGCGTCGCGTGTGCCATCTGCCCTTGGTGAGGAGGGACCAGGATTGAAGTCAAGCCCAAATTTCTTCTTGTTTAGCTTCGCTGACTGTTGAGCAAACTGAAAGTTGCGTTTCAAGAGATTGTCGTCACGACACCAGAGAAGTGACGACGGATGTGCATCATCAGGCTGTGGTCCTCGGACCATGCATGGGTAGAAGCCTTGAGCAATGGCTTCATCTCTGGTTCTGGATACAAGGTTCTTGTATAAGATATCCCCCCATGGACTCTTGATTGCATTCTTTTCAGCATACTCCTGGGTGACGAAGCGGTATTTGAACCACTATTCTGCCCAATAGCGTCGAATCCATTGGATTCGGGTTTTGCGCTGCCCATAGCTCTCTTCTGGATCTGTTTTGTACATTTCTGCCAAGTCTTCAGGCAGATCCTTGGAAGTTCCCTCACGTCTCTGTCTACCCCCCTTTCTTGCTGCTGCAACTGAAGCCATAAACTTTAACTTGAAAGGCTTCAAAACTTTCAAAGGCTTCAAAGGCTTCCTTTTTCCTGACCAACAGGAACTGGCTTCAGGAGAGTTTATGTGATGCTGTAGGAATTCTGCAAATGAATGCAGACTATGAGAACCGAAGGATTCTCCCACGGACATGTACCTGTGACAGCATTAAGGTGCGAGGGAAGGGGAAGAGGTCATATGCATTCTTAGAAGGTTTTGAAGATTAATCAGTTTAGAAGACATTGACCTCATTGTGCGAAGACATTCACTTATAGATATGAAGTTGGTTCCAGATTTGTACGAACCCATAGATCAGTACAAGTGAGGAATCTAACTACTCTATGAAGCACAAGTGAATATACTAGGCATGTTATGAGATGCAGCAAGAGATCTAACTGGTGTAAAGAGAAACTTCTTATGGTAGAAAGTGACAGAACCAAGAGATCAAAAGAGGCTGTAAAAAGAAGTTTTATTTACCACACTGGAACTGCTAGACGGAAGGAAGTTGATGCCGAGCAGTTCAGTCCTCCGTGCCCTAACTTGGCGACGGAAAACACCTACGGCGACGGCAGAGAGGACGATGTCCGCGGTCGGCGTGAGGACGGCGTTGGAGAGGTTGCGGCAGCGAAGCGCTTCGTCTTCGGCATCGTCGAGTGCTAGTGGTGGTGCTAGGGTTCGTGCGGGGATGGAAGAAGGAGATAATGACCGCGGTAAGTGTGAATTTATAGACTCAGAGGCGGCACTGTGCTATTACGCAGGTGCCCCTGGCGGTTCGCATTTGAGGAACGCGTGGCCAGTTAGAGGAAGTTTGGGGTTTGTTCCACGTCCCACGCACGCCTAAATTGTCGGGCGGTCATTCCTGCTTCTCCGGATCTTATGTGGAGGAATGAGCATTAAAAACGGACTTTTATTGTTGTCTCTATATCTTCAGCTGACAAGGACACAGTGAAGACATTCGACAGTTTCAACAGAATGCATATGACTTGGAGAGATAGAGTTTGAGATAGAAAGCATAGAGAGGTTAGGGTCCGATCACATTCACTTAGTTCAAAAGATTCAACCAAGAAGACATAGCTATAAGTGAATGCCGTAGAGGACAAAACACTCGAGCATATATATCTATCTAATCAGCGTAGAGAAGATAATCATGAAGACATGTTGAGTTCGAAGCCAAACCAAATGTGAAGATATTGCTAGGTAACGTCATGAGTTAAATACTTCAGAATGGAACGTTTGGTGGTGGCGTTACCCACCGTATAGGAAGTATTAGACCCAGACACGGCGCACAATTATCATGGCGCTCCGAAGTCAAATTCCACATTAATGTATTCCCACTTAGAATGTATGTCTTCATTGATTGAAGATATACTTTACTTTGTGTGTTGCACATCTAAGTCATCAATATGCATAAGTGTTAGGATGTGTGCCTGTTCACAGGACATTTGAGGATTCCAGGATATTTAGCTCACACCGTAACTTGCAAAACCTCTTCTCATCCAAGGGCTTGGTGAAGATATCTGCCAATTGCTCTTCAGTGTTGACGTGTATGATATCAATGTCTTTCTTCACAACATGATCTCTGAGAAAGTGATGACGAATTTCAATGTGCTTTGTCTTAGAGTGCTGAACTGGGTTGTTGGCAATCTTGATGGCGCTTTCGTTGTCGCAGTAAAGTGGCACTTGCTTCAGATGAATGCCATAATCCTTGAGTGTTTGCTTCATCCACAGAAGCTGAGCGCAGCAAGATCCAGCAGCAATGTATTCAGATTCAGCAGTGGAGAGAGATACACAGTTCTGCTTCTTTGAAGACCAACATACAAGTGATCGTCCCAGAAAGTGACATGTGCCTGATGTAGACTTGCGATCAACTTTGTCACCAGCATAATCAGCGTCCGAAAATCCAACCAAATCAAACTCTGAGCCCTTTGGATACCATAATCCTAGAGTTGGGGTGTGAGCCAAATATCGAAGAATTCGCTTCATAGCTAAGTGATGCGACTCCTTTGGTGCCGCTTGAAATCGAGCACACATGCAAACACTAAGCATGATATCTGGCCTAGATGCACATAAATAAAGCAAAGACCCAATCATGGAGCGGTATACCTTTTGATCAAACTCTTTACCATTGTCGTCAGGACCTAGATGATGTTTGGCTGGCATTGGTGTTGTGAAGCCTTTGCAGTCTTGCACACCGAACTTCTTCAGGCAATCTTTGAGATACTTCTCTTGAGATATGAAGATGCCATTGCGCTGTTGTCGGATTTGAAGACCAAGAAAGAACTTCAGCTCCCCCATCATGGACATCTGATATTGCTCTTGCATCATATATCCAAACTCTTCACTGTACTTCTGATTGGTGCAGCCGAAGATAATGTCATCCACATATATTTGGCACACAAACAGTTCACCATCGTATGTCTTCGTGAAAAGAGTGGGATCCAGGGAACCAGGTATGAAACCTTTGCTCTTCAGAAAGTACTTGAGTGTATCATACCAGGCCCTAGGGGCTTGTTTGAGGCCATACAGTGCCTTGTTGAGCTTGTATACCATATCAGGATGATTTGGATTTTCAAAGCCAGGTGGTTGTGCAACATACACTTCTTCTTCAATCTTGCCATTGAGAAAGGCACTTTTCACATCCATTTGATATAGAAGTATGTTATGATGATTTTCATAGGCCAGCAGTATGCGTATGGCTTCAAGCCTAGCCACAGGAGCAAATGTTTCATCGAAGTCGATGCCCTCCACTTGAGTATATCCTTGAGCAACGAGACGAGCTTTGTTTCTGACAACTTGACCATGCTCATCTTGCTTGTTGCAGTATATCCATTTGGTGCCTATTATGTTGTGCTTCCGTGGATCAGGACGCTTAACCAGTTCCCATACATTATTCAGCTCAAACTGTTGAAGCTCTTCTTGCATAGCTTGAATCCATTCAGGTTCCATGAAGGCTTCTTCAACTTTCTTCGGTTATGATATTGAGACGAATGTGAAATGCCCACAGAAGTTTGCTAGCTGAGTTGCCCTTGAACGAGTGAGTGGACCAGGTGCATTGATGCTGTCAAGTATTCTGTCAATCTGCACTTCATTTGCAACACGAGGATGTATAGGGCGAAGACTTTGCTCTTGCTGATCTGCGTTGTTGTTTGGAGGAATGTCTTCAGGCTGAGCATTGTCTTCACGTTGATCAGGTGCTGAGATGATGAGTTCTTCTTCAGGATGAGCTTCAGAAGGCATAATCTCTCCAGTTCCCATAAGCTTGATTGATTCACTAGCTGGGACTTCATCTAGCACATTTGGTAGTTGCTCTCTTTGTGAACCATTTGTTTCATCAAACCGCACATCCACTGTTTCGACCACTTTGTAATGGAAGAGATTGAAGACTCTGTAGGAGTGTGAATCCTTTCCATATCCAAGCATAAAGCCCTCATGTGCTTTTGGTGCAAACTTTGAGGTGTGGTGTGGGTCCTTGATCCAGCACTTTGCGCCAAATACTCTGAAGTAACTGACATTTGGCTTCTTGCCAGTTAGGAGTTCATAAGATGTATTGTTCAGAAGCTTGTGAAGATAAACACGATTGATTGTATGGCATGTAGTATCAATGGCTTCAGTCCAGAATTTTCTTGGAGTCTTGTATTCATCTAGCATTGTTCTGGCCATCTCAATGAGTGTTCTATTCTTGCGTTCGACGACGCCATTCTGCTATGGCGTGTATGGAGCTGAGAATTCATGTGTGATGCCCAAGGTATCCAGATATGTATCAAGGCCAGTGTTCTTGAATTCAGTGCCATTGTCACTTCTGATGTGCTTTACCTTGGCGCCAAAATTGTTCATAGCTTGATTTGCGAAGCGTCTGAAGACATCCTGCACTTCAGTCTTGTAAAGGATTATGTGTACCCAAGTATATCTAGAGTAATCATCAACTATGACGAAGCCATAGAGGCAAGCAGTAGTAGTAAAAGTTGAGTAGTGAGTGGGACCGAAAAGATCCATGTGGAGCAGTTCGAAGGGTTGTGTAGTAGTCATGATTGTCTTCGAAGGATGTTTTGCCCTTGTCATCTTCCCTGCTTCACAGGCACCGCATAAATGATCTTTCTTGAACTTGACGCCCTCGATGCCTATGACATGCTTCTTCTTCGCAAGGGTGTGGAGGTTCCTCATGCCAGCATGCCCAAGCCTCCGATGCCAAAGCCAGCATTCTGAAGCTTTTGCAAGAAGACATACGGCAAGTTGTGGTCCTGCTGAGAAATCTACCACGTACAAATCACCTTTCCGATACCCTTCAAACACTAGAGATTTGTCAGATTCCATTAGCACCAGGCAACGATATTTTCCAAACATTACAATCATATTCAGATTGCAAAGCATTGAGACAGACATTAAGTTGAAGCCAAGGGATTCAACAAGCATGAATTTATCCATGTGTTGATCCTTTGAGATTGCAACTCTACCTAGACCCAATACCTTACTTTTAGCAGTGTCAGCAAATGTGATGTGGCTCTTGTCGGATGGACGTAATGTTGAGTCCATAAGAAGGCTTCTTCTGCCAGTCATGTGATTGGTACACCCACTGTCAATAATCCATTCTGAAGACTTTGAAGTCGCTGGTGTCGTACCCTGCAGTACAGTTAGGGGGATAGGCTTCACGAAGAGAATTGTGAAGCATAAACATTTGACGAACCAGTGGGTTATGAAAACTTAGATCCAGATTAGGACTAATAGGGAGAGTAGCATGCGATTCAGGAACGAAGTACATAATGATCCCATTCGGGCATTTTATCTTGCGCCCTACAAGATTTTTAAGGTCCCCAGCAATAGCATCAGAAGATTTTGTTTTTCTGCTGGAGACCTTTCCCTGCAAAAGAGAGTTAAGCTTTCTTAACCACCCACATCTTCAAGGGTGGCTTAGAAGCAATAAGTCTAAGTGCAGCATCTGAGAATTTTGGCTTTGAAGCCTTAGCAAACAGTCTAGCAGGTGGACAATAATACTCATAGGAATAAGCAGAATAATTTTTGGTCACATGAACACGGTTCGATGAACCGCTCTCATACTCATGTGCCTGAGTATGGTTTCCCTGCAAAACATTTGCGTTAGTGTGACTCAGGTGAGTCCTCTGTTTGTATGAAGTCATTGGATCGTATGAAGCCTTTGGTCTGAGATTTGTCTTCTTCAAGTGAGGTGTCATGAAGACATTCACAGGAAGATTTTCCAGACACTTTTTGGAAACCCAGATCTTCTTCATAGGCGGTCCATTCCTGCAGTTAGTACCAATGTACCTGGCAAACACTTCACCATTCTGATTCTTAAACAGTTTATAGTTTGCATCAAAGGATTCATCAATGATAATGGGGTTAGCACAAGTGAAGCCAGATAAGTTGGATGGATCTGCTGAAAGTTCCTTTGCAGCAACCCATGTGGTTTTGGGGTACTGCTCAGGTTTCCAGTAAGAGCCATCTTCATTGATTTTACTCACAAATCCAACACCCTCTTTCCTAGGGTTTCGATTCAGGATCTGCTTCTTGAGGACATCACATAGTGTCTGATGTCCTTTAAGACTTTTGTACATCCCTGTTTCAAGCAATGTCTTCAACATAGCATTCTCATCAGCAATAGCAGTGGTATCCTCAGCAGAGGGGTTAGTTACCACGTCAACAGTTGAAGATATTGCAACAGCAGTAGCAGTGGAACATTCAGCAACAGAATTAGCATTATCACGCTCAATGCATTTAAGACATGGTGGTTCAAATCCTTCCTGAGCGGGACTGATCTGTTCGGAGCGAAGTGACTCATTTTCCTTTTGAAGATCTTCATGAGCCACCCTCAATTTCTCAAGTTCTTGCTTCCTTTGAAGATAATCATAGGAAAGCTTTTCATGAGTTGTCGAGAGAGTATCATGACGATTAAGGATTCAGATTGAGTCATTTCAGCACCCAACAGATCATCGCTTCTGTCTAACAGTTTTTGAATATGTTCCATAGCTTTCTGTTGTTCAGTTGCAATTTTAGCAAGTGTTTTGTAGCTAGGTTTTGAATCGCATTCAGAGTCATCGTCACTAGATGTTTCATAGCGAGTAGTGCGTGTGTTTACCTTGGCACCGCGTGCCATGAAGCAGTAGGTAGGAGTGGAGTCGTTCTTGTCATTTGCGTCGGTGTCGGTGATGCAGTCATTGTCTTCAGTGTTGAAGATGGACTTGGCGACGTATGCTGTAGCCAGACTCGCAATGCCAGAATCAGACTCCTCCTCAGACTCCACCTCTGCCTCCTCAGATGCGGACTCCTCCTCTGAATCCATCTCCTTTCCAACAAACGCACGTGCCTTGCCAGATGAGCTCTTCTTGTGTGATGAAGACTTTGATGAAGACTTGGAAGAAGACTTTGAGTATTTCTTCTTCTTCTTGTCGTCAGAATCATATTCCTTGCTCTTCTTCTTCCTTCTGTTCTCATTGTCCCACTGTGGACACTCAGAGATGAAGTGTCCAGTTTTCTTGCACTTGTGACATGTTTTCTTCTTGTAGTCATGAGCAGAAGCTTCATCATTCCTTGAGCTTGATCGTGAAGATTTTCTGAAGCCTTTCTTCTTGGTGAATTTTTGGAACTTCTTCACTAGCATTGCTAGTTCTCTTCCAATGTCTTCAGGATCATCAGAACTGCAGTCAGATTCTTCTTCAGATGAGGAGACAGCTTTTGCCTTCAATGCGCGAGTTCGCCCATAGTTTGGACCGTAGATATCTCTTTTCTCAGAAAGCTGAAACTCATGTGTGTTGAGCCTCTCAAGTATGTCAGACGGATCGAGTGTCTTGAAATCAGGACGTTCTTGAATCATCAGAGCCAGGATGTCAAACGAACTATCAAGTGATCTCAGCAGCGTCTTGACGATTTCATGTTTGGTGATCTCAGTGGCGCCGAGGGCTTGAAGCTCGTTTGTGATGTCAGTGAGTCTGTCAAATGTGTGTTGGACATTCTCATTGTCATTTCGCTTGAAGCGGTTGAAGAGATTGCGAAGGACACTGATTCTTTGATCTCTCTGGGTTGAGATGCCTTCATTGACCTTGGAGAGCCAGTCCCAGACCAGTTTGGATGTCTTCAAGGCACTCACACGGCCATACTGTCCTTTGTGAGATAACCACAGATGATGTTCTTGGCAGTAGAGTCCAGTTGAACGAATTTCTTGACATCAGCAGCAGTGCCACCTTCCCCAGCCTTGGGAACGCCGTTCTCGACGACATACCATAGGTCGACGTCAATGGCTTCAAGATGCATACGCATCTTATTCTTCCACTAGGGATATTCAGTTCCATCGAAGACGGGGCACGCAGCGGAGACTTTGATTATCCCTGCAGTCGACATAGCTAAAACTCCAGGTGGTTAAACTGAATCACACAGAACAAAGGAGCACCTAGCTCTGATACCAACTGAAAGTGCGTTATATCGACTAGAGGGGGGGGTGAATAGGCGATTTTTATGAAAGTCTTCAAAACTTGGGAGTTATGAAGACAAACAGTGAAGATTATGCCTATTACTATGCAGCGGAAGTTAGATTACACTAGGCCAGCCATGGTCATGTATTCAATAGAGTGAAAGCACAGTGACAAACAGCTTCAGTGTAATATGGATCAAGTAGGAAGAAGTTATGAAGCCAAACAGATCATGCATTCACGTTGTGAAGACAACTGATAAAGCAAGCATGCAATGACTTCACAATGAGTAACAGCAAGAGAAGGAAGTGAAGATGAAACCGGTGACTCGTTGAAGACAATGATATGTTGGACCAGTTCTAGTTGCTGTGACAACTGTACGTCTGGTTGGAGCGGCTAGGTATTTAAACCTTAGGACACACAGTCCCGGACACCCAGTCCTGAACACACAGTTCAGGACACCAAGTCCTCACCGTAATCTCCTTGACCTAAGGTCACTTAGTCCTCGCCCAATCACTCTGGTAAGTCTTCAAGGTAGACTCCCAAACCTTCACAGACTTCGTTCACAGGCAATCCACAATGTCTCTTGGATGCTCTGAACGCGACGCCTAACCGTCTGGAGGATTCACAGTCCTCAAGTGTAATAAGTCTTCAGATCACACAGACAAGAAGACTTAAGTGATGCCCAATTTACTCTGGCTCTGGGTGGTTAGGGCTTTTCTCCTCACTAGGAATTTTCTCTCAAAGGCTTCGAGGTGGGTTGCTCTCAAACGACAAAAGCCGTGCACTGAAATCTGAGCAGCCAACCGTTTATGGTTGTGGGGGTGGGCTATTTATAGCCACTTGGCAACCCGACCTGATTTGTCCGAAATGACCATGGGTCACTAAGGAACTGACACGTGTCTCAACAGTCAGATTTCGAACTCTCATGGCAACTTTACTTGGGCTCCAAGCAAAGCTGACTTGTCCGGCTCTGGACAAGATTCGCTCTCATTGTCTTCGCTCGAAGACAAAGGTTTTTGATTTAGGCATCACTTCAGTCATTCTGACTGGTTCTCCTGGACCCCACTTAACAGTACGGTGGTTCCTATGACTCAACAAGAATAAAAAGAACTACGAAAGATCTAAGTCTTTGAGTTCCATAGGCTTCATAACGTGTCTTCTGTTGTCATAGTCTTCAATGTGAATATCTTCATATACCACCTTTGTCTTCAATGTCTTCATACATTTTTAGGGGTCATCTCTGGTAGTAAAACCGAATCAATGAGGGACTTCTACCTGTGTTTTCCTGCAATTCTCACAAACACATTAACCCCTCAACTAGGTTTGTCGTCAATACTCCAAAACCAACTAGGGGTGGCACTATATGCACTTACAAGTATGAAGAGCGTGTACCCGTGAAAGGTGCGGCCATGTTCCATCTCACGGGCAAGCCGATGCTACCGCCGAAACCATTGGAGGCACTATCAGGGGATCTCAGGAGACTGCATGACCATGTGCTGTCGACTGAGAAAAGCCTACTAGCCTCAAAGGATCCAGGATATCCGACATACGCGGCTCGTGTACCTGAGGGGAAGTGCTACATCGACACACGGCCCGCGGAGGTGTTCTTCCTACGGTTTGACCATATATTTGAGATGTTTCTGACAAGGTGGCTCGATTTTACAATCATCCGCCTTTTTGCACTACATATGAGCTCTGTCATCAAGAGTGAAGAAGTCTCGCAAATCTGTGTGGCGGATCCGTACTACATGCAAGAGTCTTTCTTGAGTCTCGGCGACTTTGAGTGTGAAACTTCTAGGGGGTACCTCCAAAACTTCATGGTACCGAATAAGGACCGGGAAATTGTCCTCGTGCCTTATCATCCAAAGTAAGTCAATTCCGGACAAACCTTTCGTACATTTCAATCATTCCTTCTCTCTCATATGGGGAATAATTTGAGGTGTCTTTTCCCCACAGCAACGGGTGCGCCGTCCTTATCGTTCTTTACCCACAAGTCTCCCACACCGTGTATTTTGACACTTCCATAGACTAAGGGAAACAAGACTACACCCACATAATGAATATTCTAGATGATGCTCTCCAACGCTTCAGCATTAGAGGTGGCCACATGCAGATCAGGAAACAAAGGAACAAGAAGATGGGTTTCGCGCATAAAACTAACTTCTCCTGCATCCATGTCCCAAAACCAAGCAAGAAGGATGGATTCTACATCGTCCATCTCATGATTCCGTTCAACACGGATCACCAAAAGCTTCGGATGAGAAGCAGAAATGATGATCATATCCACAAGTGGCTAGAATCTCATGGAGAAGCGGATTATAAACTTAGAGATGACTTCTTTCGCATCCAAAGTGACATTGCGACGATCATCAGGAAAGAAGTCGTCGATGAGAAGGGGATGTTCCACCACAGCCCTATATCGCGAGTTGACATCCGAACTCGCATAGGCATGCAACGTCTAGACCTCACGCCGTTCAAGAAGCTAGGGTCCATCCTCGATGATATGGAAGGATGGAACTTCTAGTGATTTATGATGTCGATCATGATGATATGTGTCGGTTGAACTTGTATACTTTTTGTAGCGATGAAACTTTGTGATGTCCATGGTCCCTGCTGAACTTGCGTAACACTACTTTGTTAGTTTGCATACGATGACCTACGTACCTCTAGTTAATTAATTTGCGTACTGTATGTTGCATCTAGTTGCTAACCCTTTCTTTTTCGGTGTTGCTCTAGTATATTTTGTTGCATATATATGATTGTACATCCTCTTCATGAACATGCATCTCTAACAGGTACCTAGTTTCTTGATGGCGAGATGGAAGTGCTATGTCGTGTACAAAGGGAAGGTTCCGGGGGTGTACAACAAGTGGCATGAGTGTCAGGCGCAAGTGAATGGGTTCTCGGGTGCCAGCCATAAAGGCTTCAAAAGCAGACAAGAAGGAGAAGCTAGTTACTTGAGGTTCACGCTAGCGCAAGAGAGGACTCGTAACCGCCACCTCATGTACTGCATAGTTCTGCTCTCACTCATAGTGATAGCTCTTCTCGCGTATACCTTTGTTTAGATGGATGACGTTGTAGTTGCAAGTATTCGAGACTTGCATCTATCACTATTTTCGAGCTGATGACAGGATACCACTTTGTGTTGGATGGTGATTATGATGAGACTATTTGTATGTATATGCTATGATTACATTTGTGGTCTCGAAGGCATTTGTATGTGTATCATGATGACATTTGTATGTGCTAAAGATTCTTCTATAAAGCCTGTTCAAATACAAAACAAATATGCCCAAAAAAAACTACTAAAATTAGCAGTAGCTAGTGGACAAAAGTTAGCAGCAGTGCGGCAGTAGCAGTAGCGCGCACAGGAGAAGCACGCTATAGCTATTAGCAGTAGTGAGCTTCCATTAAGCGCGCTGCTGCTACACTTGCATAGCAGTAGCGCTGGTGAGCACGTGTTACTGCTACGTGTTAGCTGTAGCGCCTTATTAGTAGCACCGGTCCCCGCGCTACTGATACACCTAAAACCCGCGTTGCTGCTAGCCTATTCCCTAGTAGTGATCCCCATTGGTCGGGGCTGTTAACAGGTTATCGGATCCAAAACCCGACCAGATAGCTTAACGTCGTTCTATTATGGTGGATGCCACATGTCGGTCACCCTTGACGAAATCACTTCTATGACGCGTGATTTATCGTCATGGAAGTGGACACTTCCGTGATGATAATTTTGGTAATGTCATGGAACACTTCTACGACAGCACAGATATGACTATCTTGATTCTGTCATAAAATTGTGATGGATGTACATGCATGACAAAAAACCCGACCTACTGTGACAAACACGTATCATCACGGAAGTGTATTTTTTTGTAGTGAGAGTGATATTCACACAAGATGATGTCCATGAAAGAAATAGGTTACCTTGCCCCTTGTCTTACCAACAAGAGGGTCTGTGACTCCTTGAACTAGTGCAGGATGTGGAAGTTGTTTTCACTTGTCCTCGCCAAAATGATATGAGTGAAGTATGTTGGCGGAGTCACCCTCAAGAACTCTCTAGTTCTTTTTCTTTGGGATCCACATCATCTTGATGGTAATCGTTGGAGTTGTATTCGTACTTGATGAAGTAGAACTTGATGTAGTCTTGGGAACCCACTTGACCAAGACCTTAGGAGCTTCTTCAAATGCATCAAAATCTCCTCTTGAATCTTGTCCTTGCCTTTGTGCTTGTGGTCTTGCGATGGAAGATCATCTTGAGCTTGTGTCCCTTGGAAAGAAGTAGGATCATACTTCTCTTGTTGAGGAACAAACTTCATCTTGGGGTATTGATCTTCATCCCATTCAACTCCATTGGCTTTGAACTTTCGTTCAAAACCAATACCATGATTCTTCCGGTGCCTTCCTTGCTTGCGTACAATTTCCTCAAATTGCTTACTCCCGACAAGGCTCTTGTAAACACCTTTCTCTATAATTCCCTTCAATAAGCTATTTTCTTGCCCATGTGTAACTTGGCTAAGAGAATCATTAGTGGAATCAAGAGAACTACTAGAAGGAACAACATTGGATTTAGCATGATTATTGTTACTACTAGAAGAAGAATCTTTCTTACTCTAGTTGCTAGATTTTACTTGTGGCATGTAAGTAGACAAGAGTAAATGCTTGGCAATGTAAGAAGAACTTTTCTTGCGAAGATCATCATTGATTGCTTTTAAGAACCCATGCTCTTGCTCAAGGTTGAGCTTTTCAAAGCGTAGTTTCTCACCAGTCTTTAAAAGTTCTTGATGATATTCCAAGGTAGTTTCATGTGCTAACTTAAGAGTGTTTAACTCTTTAGTTAGACCATCAATCTCCTTCTTATCATCATCATTCGTTTTATCTTGATTAACATGATTAATAGCAAGTTCATCATAGTTTTCATCACTAGAGTTGTCAACAAGTAAATCATCATCACCTAGCAAATCATCTTCATCATTATTAAAATCAACATACTCGAGGTGTGATACCTTTGGGCCTTTAGCCATGAAGCATCTCCCAGTTCATTCATTTGGTGAGTCAAATATGTCATAGGAGTTGGTTGACACAAGTGCTAGACCGGCAACGCCTTCATCTTGAGTATATTCGGAGTCGGAGTGATAACTTCTCTCGAAGTGATCATCGGAGTCGGAGCCGGATACCCATTCACCAACGTGAGCTTGATGTCTTCATTTTGTGTAGCTCCTTGATGATTTGTCCTTCCTTTCTGAATCCTTGCTTCTCTGTCATGTTCTTCGTTCATAACGATCATCTCTACTCCTTCTTTCTCTTGGTGGTGATTCTTCTCTTCTACTTGTCCTTTTGGGTGAATCTTCTCTTCATTTGTAGGGAACCATACACTCATTGGAGTAGTGTCCGGGTCTTCTGCAATTGTAGCAATTTCGTTCATGACTTGAAGATCTTTTGTCATTGTAGGACCTTGACTTGGAACTTCTTTCCTTGCCTCTACTCTTGTAGAACTTGTTGAAGTTCTTCACCATTAGGCTCAACTCCTCATTGAAGGTTTGTTTCTCACTTGATGATGTAGGAGCATCACATGAGGCTTTGTAAGCACCACTTGACTTGTTGTGAAGCTCTTCCTTATCCTTGAGTGACATCTCGTGAGCAACAATTCTTCCAGTGACTTCCGTTGGCTTGAGATCTTTGTAATTGGGCATCATTTGGATCAATGTGCACATGGTATCATATTTTCCATCCAAGGCTCTTAGGATCTTCTTGATTATGAATCTATCGGTCATCTCCTCACTTCCTAAGCCGCCAATCTCATTTGTGATGAGAGCAAGCCTAGAGTACATTTCAGCGACACCTTCACCATCCTTCATTTTGAACATGCCAAGTTGACTTTGAAGCACATCCAATTAGGATTGCTTGACGGAGTCGGTACCCTCGTGCATATCAATCAAAGTATCCCAAATTTCCTTTGCATTCTCAAGACGGATGATTTTGTTGAATTCTTCGGGGCACAATCCGTTGAAGAGGATATCACAAGCTTGAGCGTTGTATTGCAGCATCTTCAACTCTTCTATGCTAGCTTCACGATTTGGTTCTCTCCCATCAAAGATTTCACCTTGCAAGCCAATACACACAATAGCCCAAACGGTGGGGTTATGTCCAAGAATATGCATTTTCATCTTATGCTTCCAACTAGCAAAATTAGTACCATCAAAGTAAGGACCTCTATGGTGGTAATTTCCCTCTCTAGACGCCATACTCTCCTAGGTTGCAAAACCAAGGCTATGATCACCAAAAGCTATGGAAATCAAGGCAAATGGAGACCAAAGCTCTAATACCACTTGTAGGATCGAAAGTATGTCTAGAGGGGGTGATTAGACTACTTGACCAAATAAAAATCTCGCATTTTCCCAATTTTAAGTCTTTGCAGATGATACGTCTCCAACATATCTATAATTTTTGATTGTTCCATGCTATTATATTATCTGTTTTGGATGTTAATGGGATTTATTTTACACTTTTATATTATTTTTGGGACTAACCTACTAACCCAAGGCCTAGTGCAAATTGTTGTTTTTTGCCTATTTCAGTGTTTCGCAGAAAAGGAATATCAAACGGAATCCAAACGGAATGAAACCTTCGGGAGATTTATTTTTGGAACAAACATGATCCAGAGGACTTGGAGTAGACATCATGCAACCAACGAGGTGGCCGCGAGGCAGGGGGCGCGCCTACCCCCTGGGCGCGCCCTCCCCCTCATGGGCCCCTCGTGGCTCCACCGACCTACTTCTTCCTCCTATATATGTTCATATACCCCGAAAACATCCAGGAGCACCACAAACCCCTATTTCCACCGCCTCAACCTTCTGTACCCAAGAGATCCCATCTTGGGGCCTTTTCCAGAGCTCCGCCGGAGGGGCCATCGATCACGGAGGGCCTCTACATCAACTCCATGGCCCCTCCGATGATGTGTGAGTAGTTTACTTCAGACCTTCGGGTCCATAGCTATTAGCTAGATGGCTTCTTCTCTCTCTTTGAATCTCAATACAAAGTTCTCCTTGATCTTCTTGGAGATCTATTCGATGTAACTCTTTTTGCGGTGTGTTTATCGAGATCCGATGAATTGTGGGTTTATGATCAAGTCTATCTATGAACAATATTTGATTCTTCTCTGAAATCTTTTATGTATGATTGGTTATCTTTGCAAGTATCTTCGTACTATCAGTTTGGTTTGGCCTACTAGATTGATCTTTCTTGCAATGGGAGAAGTGCTTAGCTTTGGGTTCAATCTTGCGGTGCTCGATCCCAGTGACAGAAAGGGAAATGACACGTATTGTATTGTTGCCATCGAGGATAAAAAGATGGGGTTTATATCATATTGCTTGAGTTTATCCCTCTACATCATGTCATCTTACCTAATGCATTACTCTGTTCTTATGAACTTAATACTCTAGATGCATCCTGGATAGAGGTCGATGTGTGGAGCAATTGTAGTAGATGCAGGCAGGAGTTGGTCTACTTGTCACGGACGTGATGCATATATACATGATCACGCCTAGATATTCTCATAATTATTCGCTTTTCTATCAATTGCTCGACAGAAATTTGTTCACCCACCATAATACTTATGCTATCTTGAGAGAAGCCACCATTTGTTTTGCAATCTTTACTTTCAATCTATATCATAAAAATACCAAAAATATTTATCTTATCATTATCATCTCTATCAGATCTCACTCTCGTAAGTGACTGTGAAGGGATTGACAACCCCTTTATCACGTTGGTTGCGAGGTTCTTATTTGTTTGTGTAGGTACGAGGGACTTGCGTGTAGCCTCCTACTGGATTGATACCTTGGTTCTCAAAAACTGAGGGAAATACTTACGCTACTTTGTTGCATCACCCTTTCCTCTTCAAGGGAAAACCAACACAGTGCTCAAGAGGTAGCAGCAGATTTTCGCAACTTAGAACAAGTCAAGAAATCAACCTACACATGCAATTCTAAGAGTATAGCAACGGAATGTAAAACATTTGCATACGAAGGTAAAGGAAGGAGTTTGGAGGGAGAAAACTCAATGTAGACACGAAGATTTTTGGCGTGGTTCTGATAGGTGGTGCTATCGTACATCCACGTTGATGGAGACTTCAACCCACGAAGGGTAACAACTGCGCGAGTCCACGGAGGGCTCCACCCACGAAGGGTCCACGAAGAAGCAACCTTGTCTATCCCACCATGGCCATCGCCCACGAAGGACCTGCCTCACTAGGGTAGATCTTCACGAAGTAGGCGATCTCCTTGCCCGGACAAACCCCTTGGTTCAAGTCCGCAATCTTGACACAGGCTCCCAAGTGACACCTAACCAATCTAGGAGACACCACGCTCCAAAAGGTAATAGATGGTGTGTTGATGATGAACTCCTTGCTCTTGTGCTTCAAATGATAGTATCCCCAACACTCAACTCTCTCTCACACAGATTTGGATTTGATGGAAAGATGATTTGAGTGGAAAGCAACTTGGAGAAGGCTAGAGATCAAGATTCTTATTGTTGGATTGGAATATCTTGGTCTCAACACAAGAGTAGGTGGTTCTCTTTCAGAAAATGGATGGTAGAAGTGTAGGCATGTTCTGATGGCTCTCTCCATGAATGAAGAGTGGATGGAGTGGTATTTATAGCCTCCACGCAAAATGTAACCGTTACACACAATTTACCAAACTCGATGGGACCAAATCAGAAAACTCGGTCAGACTGATTCAGTTCAAAATGTGAATGTTAGGATTTTCGGTGGGACCGACATCTCAACTTGGTAGGACCGATTTCATTAGGGTTAGGGCATAACGTAATCTCGGTGAGACCGATTACACAAACTTGGTGGGACCGATTTTGTTAATAAGCTAACCAGAGAGTTGGTCAGACAAACTCGGTGGGACCGAAACGTTACGAAAAGGAAACAGAGAGTTTGCATTGCGAACTTGGTGGGACCGCATGCTCATCTCGGTTGGACCAAAATGTTACGAAGGGGAACAGAGAGTTTGCAATCCCATCTCGGTGAGACCGAGATGCCTATCGGTGAGACCGAAGTGACTAGGGTTTCTGGCAGTGGCTATGTCAAGTGAACTTGGTGGCGCCGGATAAATAATTTCGGTGGGGATGAGTTTGAATTTCGGTTTGGGACATATGTGGATATGAGAAAGTGGTTGAGGGCTTTTGGAGCATATCACTAAGAATTTTGAGCAAGCAAGCCATTAAGCAACACCTCACCCCCCCTTTAAAAGTATTGGCTTTTCCTATGGACTCAATGTGATCTTGGATCACTAATGGAAAATGTAGAGTCTTGAGCTTGAGCCAATTTGTGTCCTTGGCATTTTGAGGGGTCCACATTTCTAATCCCCACTGGTGCACGTTGGTCCACAACAAACGGGTTTTAACCCCTTTCCGCGACAGCATTTGGAACCGTCGCCAAGTGAGTGTGGGAGATAGGGGGTCCTTCCCAAACGACCCAGAAACCGTCGGGGATATGGAGTAGTGATCCAGAGGCCTTCCAAAATGTAATCGTGTTCTATGCAGCACACACTAAATTCTTTCACACGTGTGGTATCGGTGATTAAGCGTTTCTAATGACGTAGTGAAACCATACGGTCTGTCGTAACTAACCGTTGGGGAAATAGTATGTAAGGCACACGGGCCAACATATGAACTATGTGCGATTTGTGCCCCATCGCACACGAGTTTTCTGCGTAACCTGCCAGCCATGCTAGACTCCATTGCACACGTTTTCAATTTATTACCGTGTGCGATAATGTTCTATCACAAACAGTTCAGGAGCCCCTTTGCACACACTCAAGTGATGTAGATCATTTATGATTTGTTAGGTATCACCGACGGTTGTTGATGACCCACAAGTATAGGGGATCTATCGTAGTCCTTTCGATTAGTAAGAGTGTCGAACCCAACGAGGAGCAGAAGGAAATGATAAGCGGTTTCCAGCAAGGTATTCTCTGCAAGTACTGAAATAAGTGGCAACAGATAGTTTTGTGATAAGATAATTTGTAACGAGCAACAAGTAACAAAAGTAAATAAAGTGCAGAAAGGTGGCCCAATCCTTTTGTAGCAAAGTACAAGCCTGGACAAACTCTTATATGATGTAAAGCGCTCCTGAGGACACATGGGAATATCATCAAGCTAGTTTTCATCACGTTCATATGATTCGCGTTCGGTACTTTGATAATTTGGTATGTGGGTGGACCGGTGCTTGGGTGCTTCCCTTACTTGGACAAGCATCCCACTTATGATTAACCTCTATTGCAAGCATCCGCCAATACAACAAAAGTATTAAGGTAAACCTAACCATAGCATGAAACATATGGATCCAAATCAGCCCCTTACGAAGCAACGCATAAACTAGGGTTTAAGCTTCTGTCACTCTAGCAACCCATCACGTACTTATTACTTCCCAATGCCTTCCTCTAGGCCCAAACAATGGTGAAGTGTCATGTAGTCGACTTTCACATAACACCACTTGAGGAGAGACAACATACATCTCATCAAAATATCAAACGAATACTAAATTCACATGACTACTAATAGCAAGACTTCTCCCATGTCCCTAGGAACAAAAGTAACTACTCACAGAGCATAAACATTTTCATAATCAGAGGGGTAAAATGTGCATATGGGATCTGAACATATGATCTTCCACCAATTAAACCAACTAGCATCAACTAAAAGGAGTAATTAACACTACTAGCAACCTACTAGCACCAATCCTGGACTTGGAGACAAGAATTGGATACAAGATATGAACTAGGGTTTTGTGATGAGATGGTGCTAATGAAGATGTTGATGGAGATTGCCCTCTCCCGATGAGAGAAGCATTGGTGATGACGATGACGATGATTTCCCCCTCCGGGAGGGAAGTTTCCCTGGCAGAACAACCCCGCCAGAACCCTAGATTGGCTCCGCCAAGGTTCCGCCTCGTGGCGGCGGAGTTTCGTCTGAGAAGATGTCTTATGATTTTCTTCCCATCGAAAGAGTCCATATAGCAGAAGATGGTCACCGGAGGGCCACCAGGGGGCCCACGAGGTAGGGGGCGCGCCCAGGGGGGTAGGGCGCGCCCCCACCCTCGTGGGCAGGGTGTGGCCCCTGGTGAAGTTCTTGCTCTCAATGTTTTTTATATATTTGGAAAACATCATCCGTGAAGTTTCAGGACTTTTGGAGCTGTGCAGAATAGGTCTATAATATTTGCTCCTTTTCCAGCCAAAATCCCAGCTGTCGGCATTCTCCCTCTTCATGTAAACCTTGTAAAATAAGAGAGAATAGGCATAAGTATTATGACATAATGTGTAATAACAGGCCATAATGCAAATATTGATATAAAAGCATGATGCAAAATGGACGTATCAACTCCCCCAAGCTTAGACCTCGCTTGTCCTCAAGCGAAAAGCCAAAATCGAAAAATATGTCCACATGTTTAGAGATGAAGGTGTCGATAAAAATAAAATACGGACATGAAGGCATCATGATAATTCTTAGAACAGCAACTTATATAATTCTTGTCATATGATATCTTATGCTAGAGTAATAATTCAATCACAATATCAAGTATGAATCGTAAACTTCATTGAAAACTAACAAACTATAATCTCAGTCATTGAGGCAATTGCAATTTATCATAACATAGGAAAGATTCAATGTATAAGAGCTTTTCAACAAGTCCACATACTCAACAATCATATAGTCTTTCACAATTGTTGACACTCACGCAATACTTACGGGTATGGAGTTTTAATCGGACACAGAGAAAGATAGGGGCTTATAGTTTTGCCTCCCAACGTTTTACCTCAACGGTAATGTCAACAGTAATAGTTCATGAAAACTCACATCCAATTAGCCATATATACCAAGATATTTCCAACATATTGTGCTTGCCAAAGGAAAAATGTAAAAAGGAAGGATGAAGATCACCATGACTCTATTGCAGTATAGGAGATAAAAGTAAAAGATAGGCCCTTTGCAAAGGGAAGCAGAGGTTGTCATGCGCTTTTATGGTTGGATGCACAAAATCCTAATGCGAAAGAACGTCACTTTATATTGCCACTTGTGATATGTACCTTTATTATGCAGTCTATCACTTTTATTACTTCCATATCACACAATCGTATAAAGCTTATTCCTTCCACACCAATGAATCATACATATTTAGAGAGCAATTTTTATTGCTTTCACCGATGACAACTTGATGGATCTTACTCAATCCATAGGTAGGTATGGTGGACTCTCATGGCAAAACTGGTTTAACGGTATTTGGAAGCACAAGTAGTATTTCTACTTGGTGCAATGAATTTGGCTAGCATGAGGGAGAAAGGCAAGCTCAACATGTTGGAGGATCCAAGACAATATAATTTATCTCAGATGTAAGAAAACATTACCCATTACGTTGTCTTCCTTGTCCAATGTCAACTCTTTAGCATGTCATATTTTAATGAGTGCTCACAATCATAAAAGATGTCCAAGATAGTATATTTATATGTGAAGAACTCTCTTTCTTTATTACTTCCTATTAATTGCAATAATGACCAAAACTATGTTTGTCAACTCTCAACAACTTTTATTCATCACACTCTTTCTATGTGAGCTCATTACTCTCCATAAGACTCACATGATCTCTTTGTTTCTTTCTATTTCTTTCTCTTTTCTTTTATTCACTTAGGATCATGGAAAAATAATCAAGCCCTTGACTCAACACTAATCTTTATTATATAGCTCACGGACTCGATTACATAGAAGGATAATAAAGCAAAACTCACAACTAGATCATACTAAGAACTTTTATTCTACTAGATCATGATATTACCAAAAGGATCGAACTAAAAACGGTAAAGATAAAAGTGATGGTGATACGATACCGGGGCACTCCCCCAAGCTTGGCAGTTGTCAAGTGGAGTGCCCATACTAGATACTCAATTCTTCTTTGTTGGTGAAGAAGGTGGAGTTGTTGATGATGGATAGTTGCACATCGAGCGTAGGAGGTCTTCTAGCTTGCGGATAATACCCTTGAGTGCGATGATATGCTCCTTCAACCAAATATTTTCACGTGTGAGATACTTATTTTGTATACGAGCCAACTCAATCATCTTGAAAGCTTCGATTTCTGTTGGGGTAAGAAGATTGTGATCTAGTTGAAGGGTGTCCTCTGTTACTGGAACTTGGTCCTCCATGGCCTTCTTGATCCTTTCATCCTTGTTGATCTCCATAGGTTCTTCTCTCTTTAGCTCTATCTTCATTAGCCAAGCATCGTTGCCGTCATGGTTGAAGGAGGAGGGAGACGACATAGTGCCTGGCCTTGAGAACCCTGACAGAAAACAACTCGAAACAAAGACAGGAGATTTTTGCGTGATACGGGAGTCAAAACCCCCGGGAGGTTATATAATGAATTTTTACTGACCAAAATATGTGTCCTGTAAGAAAACGAAGTCCAGAGAGCACACGAGGTAGGGGGGGCGCCCAGGGGGGTAGGGCGCGCCCTCCACCCTCGTGGAGCCCTCGTGTCCTTTCGGGACTGCTGCTTATTTTTCTATTTTTCTAAATATTCCAAAATGGAGAAATATTGCCTTCAAAACTGTTTTGGAGTCGGTTTACTTACCGTACCACATACCTATTCCTTTTCGGAGTCTGAAACGTTCCGGAAAGTGTCCTTTATGTATTCCTCCGGGGTTACGGTTTCAATAACATTGTTTTCAACATTTATGGGATTACCTGAGATATAGTGTTTGATTCTTTGACCGTTCACCACCTTCGGATTTGTGCCTACGAAGTTGTTGATTTTTATGGCACAGGAACGATAGACCTACTCGATAACGTAAGGGCCTTCCCATTTAGAGAGAAGTTTTCCTACAAAAAATCTTAAACGAGAGTTGTATAGCAATACATAATCACCTACATTAAACTCACGCTTTTGTATTCTTTTATCATGCCACCTTTTAACTTTTTCTTTAAACAACTTGGCATTTTCATAGGCTTGGGTTCTCCATTCATCAAGTGATCTAATATCAAATAACCTCTTCTCACCGGCAAGTTTAAAATCATAATTAAGTTCTTTAATAGCCCAATAAGCCTTGTGTTCTAGTTCAAGAGGTAAGTGTCATGCTTTTCCATAGACCATTTTGTACGGAGACATACCCATAGGATTTTTATATGCAGTTCTATAGGCCCATAATGCATCATCAAGTTTCTTGGACCAATTCTTTCTGGACCTATTAACAGTCTTTTGCAAAATTAATTTGGGTTCTCTATTGCTCAATTCTACTTGACCACTAGACTGAGGGTGATAAGGGATGCAATTCTATGATTAACATCATATTTAGCAAGCATTTTACGGAAAGCACCATGAATAAAATGTGAACCACCATCAGTCATTAAATATCTAGGGACTCCAAACCTTGGAAAAATAATTTCTTTAAGCATTTTAATAGAAGTGTTATGATCAGCACTACTAGTTGGAATAGCTTCTACCCACTTAGTAACGTAATCAACAGCAACTAAAATATGTGTATAACCATTAGAGGAAGGAAAAGGTCCCATATAGTCAAAGCCCCAAACATCAAATGGTTCAATAAAAAGTGAATAATTCATAGGCATTTCTTGACGTCTACTAATATTACCAATTCTTTGACATTCATCACAAGATAAGACAAACTTACGAGCATCCTTGAAGAGGGTAGGCCAATAAAAACCAGATTGCAGTACCTTATGTGAAGTTCTATCTCCAACATGGTGTCCTCCATAAGCTTCGGAGTGACACTTGCGTAGGATCTGTTCTTGTTCATGCTCAGGTACACAACATCTAATAACACCATCTACTCCTTCTTTATAAAGATGTGGGTTATCCCAAAATTAATGCCTCAAATCATAGAAGAACTTTTTCTTTTGCTGGTATATGAAACTAGGTAGTATAAACTTAGCAACAATATAATTAGCATAGTCAGCATACCATGGAGCAGTGTGAGAAGTATTTATGACATTTAATTGCTCATCAGGAAAGCTATCATCAATAGGTAGTGGGTTATCAAGCACATTTTCTAGCCTAGACAAGTTGTCTGCAACAGGGTTCTCAGCTGCTTTTCTATCAACAATATGTAAATCAAATTCTTGTAGCCCCTGAACCAGGCTTCAATGACGATGAGTCCAGCGCGCAGTGTTGTCTTCGGCATTGCAAGGCGGGTTCCTCCTCCGGATACACCATAGAAGAGTTCGAATAAAAGGATAGTGTCCGACCCTGCAAAATAAGTTCCACATACCACTGTAGAGAGAATAATATTTCCACAAATCTAATCTGCTGACACGTTTTGGCAACATGACATCATGCCATGGCGCGGTGATCATTCGAACCGTTTTTCTTTAACTAGCCCCGCACATAACGCGAGGCAGTTTCTTGACACATCTTGTCAAAGCAGAGATCGTGTCCCCCTTATTACGGGATTCTTATCAATACGGGCGTGGGTAACCCAACCGTGCCATCAATTACGGCGCTTGCAGGATAAGCGAGTTTTACCAGGCTAGTGGGGGCGCATAGTTTCGACCGCCCTTATAAAGGGATAAGGTTTATCCTTTTTCTACCCACGCCTTCTTCCTCCTTGCTCATCCATTCTCGCGCACTCGAGCTCCAACGCTCAAGTCCACATCCTTCTCCACAACCTTCTCCAAACATGTCCGGAGCGGGAGGCAAGTGGATGGCTTCCTCCGTCACGGAGGGACACATCAAAAAGCTGTGCAGAGCCAGATACTTATCCACGAATATCGCGCATCGGCTGCCCGCTGTGGGGCAGATCATCCCCACTTGGAACCTCACGAGAGGGTAGTCTTCCTCCACCACTTCCTCCGCTGACTGGGGTCTCCCAACCATCCATTCGTCCATGGCCGTATGTTCTACTATGGGATGGACTTTCATGATCTAGCCCCGAACTTCATCCTCAACATTTCGGCGTTCATCGTCGTGTGTGAGGCTTTCCTCCGCATCCGGCCCCACTTCGGCCTATGGCTGAAGACCTTCAATATCAAGCCGAAGGTGGCGGGAGGCCAACAAGCAGAATGCGGTAGAGCCATGGTGGGAAAGATGCCCAATGTTATATGGCTTGAAGGCTCCTTCGTGGAGACCATAAAGGGGTGGCAATCGGCGTGGTTCTACATCACCGAGCCGCGCGACACCAACTGGATGGCGGCCCCCAAATTTCTATCCGGAATCCCCACGTGGCTCACCTCCTGGAAAGAGAAGGGCCTATCGTGGGGTTCATCGGTGGAGCTGGACAGACTCCAGAAATGTATCCGGAATATGGCAAGCTAGAAGCTCAAGCTTGTCAACATAGTCCAGGTCAGGCTCTTCCGTCGGATCCTCCCGTGTCAACAACGGGATTTCAACTTGTGGGAGTTCGACCCGGCCTAGCACCAGACTCTGAGCGAGCTCTTCGACACGACACACAAGGACGTCTGGAGGGTGCTGTTCAAGGGTGCTGAGGTCCCTCACTCTCTCACCGAGGACCGCGGGCTAAGCGCGAAGCGACCTGCGAATCTAGTAGGTTTTGTACATCTGGTAGGATTTTTACTTCCCATACCTTAACCACACGCGGGGTCTGAGCTCCCATGCCTTTGACAGGACTGGGTGGGGGCATCGGAGAAGATCGACTGTCCGGCCCCTCTGCCCGAAGACACTATGGACGCTCTCCTGACGGAGATGCTGATTCCGGCTCCTTACAAGGTGTCGGAGAAGGCCAAGGGAACCCGAAAGATTTCCCGGCACCAGGTGATATCGGACTCATCGTCCGATAACTCCGCGACGAACTCCTCCCCCGAAGACGAGGAGGAAGATGAAGATGCTCCCCCTTCAGTCGGGGGAGAAAACAAAAGGAAGGCCGCCCCGACCGGGGGGGGGGGGGCGAAGGATCCAAGAAGGGGAGGACCCTCCTTCCAGACTACTCCACTACCGCCGCCGAAGGCGAAGACGAGTGGCTGCTCAGGGCCAAGCCCCTGGTGAAGTCGTAAGTATTCGGATACCAGAGTAACTCATAGCATTCCTTTGTCGCACTGCTTCTCCTAACGCCGAATATGATTATGCAGACCACCCCAAGCCCGTATGAACGTATCTTCGTCGGGCGGCTCCTTGGACTCATCGGATATGGATAGCGATCCACTTCCGACCGCCGCCTCCCCTTGCCCTACGGACAATGCCGAGGTATTGTCTCAAGAGGCACCGGGTCGAGGGGAGACAATCTCGGAGGCGCCTCAAGGCGACCTTCCGGACTCCGAGAGCAGAGGGATTAAGGCTCCCGAGGGCTCCGAGTTCGGCACTCAGCCAAACACCGCGCCGGAACCTCTAGTGGTTCCGGACTCGGGCAGGCGGCCTCCTTCCAAAAGGGGCAAGACGCCTGTGCCGGTGACCTTTGTCCATCCAGAGGCACCGGACAATCTGCTGGGAGCGCTTCGCAGCGCTTCCATCGACGAAGAGCACCGCACTATTATGAGTGCGGTGATCCAGAAGGTTCAGTCCGCAAAGAGCGGACTAATTGAAGCCTGTGCCAGCCTTCTAACAGGCTTTGAGGTAAGTATTTGAAATATAGGAAAAAATATTACTACATAGATAGTAGCCCCTGATGCTCTGTTTGGTGTTTAAAAAGAAAAGCCGAATAGAGGATCAACTAATATCTGCAGGAGTCTAATATAAGTATGTCTATATGCGTATGCAGGCTTCGCTGCTGACCTCTGTCGCACTGACTGCGGAGGTCGCCGTACTGAAGCAGGACCTCGAAGGGTCCAAGAAAGAGCTCGTCCTTGCCAAGAGGCGGCTCGAGGAGAACAAAGGTAAGTAATACCTAGTCTATAGATGTGTATATATACAAAAAGGATGCGATTGCAAAATGACAGGATCATTTTTAATTTGCCAGGGGCCACGACTGAGGTGGCAACCCTGAAGCAAGCGCTATCCAAGGCCAAAAACAAAGCGGCCCAGGACCGCACCGAGCGGGAAAAACAAGAGGCACGGGTGGGCGAGGTGCAGCAAGAGCTCCACGCTCTCGTGGCGAAGCACGAGGCGTTGGAGCTTGACTTGAAGATGCGAGAGTCCGAGCTTGCCGCGTCCCTTGAGAGTGCAAAGAGTGCCAAGGCTGAAGCCCAAAAGGCCCTCCAGGAGATTGATGCGATGAAGAAGATAGCGGCGGGTAAGGCATTAAATATGCAAAGCAAGCATATGAAAGTAAATTACTTGTTACTTACCCGAGTCCGGAGCTCTCCAGGAGCATTCACAGATATGCCCTGCAGCGTGTCGGATGCCGCACAGTTTTACCAGGCCGAGGAGGGAAGCTCAACGGAGAAGCTGTTCTGGTCTCAGTATACTCGGACCGAACACTCGATGCCTCTGAGCGACCAGCTGAAGCAACTGGTCGAGCTGCACAAGGCGGCCGAACAGGCCATGAAGGGATTTATAGTCCGAATGTGGCCTGGCGACGCCCTTCCCAATAGCTACTTTGGCCTGGTGAGGCGGCTTGTGGATGCCTGCCCACGGCTGGAAGTCATTAAGCGATCCATCTGCATCGAAGGTGCACGCCGGGCTTTCGCCCGTGCGAAGGTGCACTGGGCCAAGATGGACGCCGTGAAGCTGGTGAAGGAAGGGCCGCCGCAGGGCAAGGAGCATCGCCACCCCGAGATGTACTATGAGGGTGTCCTGAAGGGTGCCCGTCTTGTAGCAGATGAGTGTGCGAAAGATGTAATATTTGAATAAACTTGCTCGTGTAATCCTGTATTATGAAAACTTATTCATATGCGCTATGGAACACTTGTTTGAATTTAAAATATTGTCTTCTGTTCGACTGTTTATCGAATCTGAGAGATGGCTAGTCGTCGGCTTCTGCCCCCACGCCACGAGTGCTGGGGTGTTCGGGATAAAACCTGAGCACTCTTGTTCCCATTTTTGGGTCCTTCGAGGGAGGTGCTCAGCACAACGAACAAGGCAATCGGACTATAATGCATTATCACTCTCACTTAGCCATAGAATTCTATAATTTTAAATTTCGGCGAAGCCCCTAGTATTCGGAAGGCCGAATTCGGGGCTCTATACATGCCTTAAGCCGGACAGGGCCGACTCCTCGCTCTAAGCGGCATAAGTCTTTAGGGACTTGAGACCTCTCGAACAGCGACCAGTCTCTCGCCTTCTCTACTGAGGTGCTTAGCCCAGCAGAACTGGGGCACAATCGCAGTAGTTCTCCCAGTGCTACCTTAGCCGATATAGCGGAACGTAAGGTACCAAAACATGGGAGACGGGCAAACCCAACTATTGACCCAAGACATGATTCGGAGCTGATGCATATAATGTTATAAGTTCGGGGTGCCGCACTGTCGAAAGTGTTCGGACTTCTCACGCCGTATTATGGGGTATACTTAAGCCCCTAGCGTATTGGCTGTAAAAGAGTGTACGGGTGCTAGATGTCATGAATGAACATATATATATAAAGGAAGAATGCAATAATAGTCTTAATGCTATGCATTGTTTATTCAAAAAGGTGCGTTAGAGCAGAATGATACAAGTAGTGCGATAAGCAAAAGGTAGGACTATTTGACATGTCCCTTCCAAGGGCAAGCTGAGGAATGGTATTAAAGCAAGTATTGCACTCGTTATCGTAATCCACCTGGGAGTTCCGTGGTGTGACGTAGCTTTCTACCTCCTTGGTTGCTGCATCATGTGTTCGGCAATCATGCTGCCGGACAGGGTTTCCAGAGATTAACGTCCTGAAAGAGAAAAATAACAAAGCGGGAAGCCCCTAGTGCGGTTTAAGCCGCGTCTTGGAGCGTGCCGTAGTCGTGCCCCCTTCCCACCTATGCCCATGGTATTTTTAATGCATAATTATGTACGCGTGGCATGTACTTCACCATTTGGCTGGGACCGGGGTGGGGGCCGCATTGCTATGCGAGCTCGGAACATGCCAGGCGGTCCTATTGCCGATTACTCCGGGCGCGCTTGAAGGTGTCCAGGTCCTTAATCGCCGAACTAGTGGATTGCCTTAAGAGGCTGCTTTGCGCATCTGCTGCGAGGGCTGTAGTGTGCTCCTCCATGTGGAGAGAGCGCTCTGTGTTTCCATTGACTGTGATTACCCCCCGAGGTCCTGGCATCTTGAGCTTGAGATATGCATAATGCGGTACCGCATTGAATCTCGCAAATGCGGTTCGCCCGAGCAGTGCATGGTAGCCACTGTAGAACGAGACTATGTCGAAGATTAACTCTTCGCTTCAGAAGTTATCCGGAGATCCGAAGACCACTTCCAGTGTGACTGAGCCTGTGCAATGGGCTCTACACCTGGTATGACGCCTTTAAAGGTCGTTTTTGTGGGTTTGATCCTTGAGGGGTCTATACCCATTTTGCGCACTTTGTCCTGATAAAGCGGGTTCAGGCTGCTACCGCCATCCATAAGGACTCGAGTGAGGTGAAATCCGTCAATGATTGGGTCTAGGACCAATGCGGCGAATCTGCCATGACGGATACTAGTGGGGTGGTCCCTGCGGTCGAAGGTGATCGGACAGGAGGACCATGGGTTGAACTTTGGGGCGACTGGCTCCAACGCATATACGTCCCTTAGCGCACGCTTCCGCTCCCTCTTGGGGATGTGGGTTGCATATATCATGTTCACCCTTCGTACTTGTGGGGGCAACCTCTTCTGTCCTCTGGTGTTCGGCTGCCGGGGCTCCTCCTCGTCATTGCTATGTGACCCCTTATCTTTGTTTTCGGCATTTAACTTGCCGGCCTGCTTGAACACCCAACAATACCTGTTGCTGTGGTTGGCTGGCTTGTCGGAGGTGCCGTCTATTTGGCACGAGCGATCGAGTATACGGTCCAAACTGGACGGGCCCGGGGTGCTTCTTTTGAATGGCTTTTTCCGCTGATCGGGTTTAGAGCCTTTGAATCCGGCATTGACTGTCGTATCCTCGGTATTGTCGCTGTTAATGCGGCGCTTATGTTTGTTGCGACGTGACCTGCCATTGTCGTCCTTGGTATCCTAAGTACCATGGTTCTTTGATATGTTATTGCTGCGAGCCAACCAGCTGTCCTCTCCCGCACAAAAGCGGGTCATGAGTGTCGTGAGGGCTCCCATGGATTTCGGCTTTTCCTGGCCAAGGTGCCGGGCGAGCCATTCGTCGCGGATGTTGTGCTTAAAAGCTGCTAGGGCCTCTGCATCCGGACAGTCGACGATTTGATTTTTCTTTGTTAGGAACCGTGTCCAGAATTGCCTGGCCGATTCCTCTGGCTGCTAAATTATGTGGCTCAAGTCATCGGCATCTGGTGGTCGCACATAAGTGCCTTGAAAGTTGTCGAGGAATGCGGCTTCCAGATCTTCCCAACAGCCAATGGACTCTGCTGGCAAGCTGTTGAGCCAATGCCGAGCTGGTCCTTTGAGTTTTAGTGGGAGGTATTTGATGGCGTGTAGGTCATCACCGCGGGCTATGTGGATGTGCAGGAGGAAATCCTTGATCCATACCGCAGGATCTGTTGTGCCGTCGTATGATTCTATATTTACGGGTTTGAAACCCTCTGGGATTTGATGATCCATTACTTCGTCTGTGAAGCATAAGGGGTGTGCGGCGCCTCTATACTGGGCTATATCGCGACGCAGCTCAAATGAGTTTTGCCCACTGTGTTCGGCCCGGCCGGACTTACTTTTACTGTATCCGGCGTGCCGATTATCGTCTCGCGTAGTGGCGCGCCCTCGTGATCCGTAGATCGATCTTGCATGCTTTGCTTTGTCCTCCAATATGTCTCGCGGGTCTGGCATATTCCCCCATGCCTTTTTATTTGAATCACGTCGGGGTGCGGGCTGAGCTTTTTTCTGGAATGCCTCTGTCGTGGCCACGAGGTGGCCGATCAGCCGCGTCGTACGCTAGTGATGTAGGTTTGGGTGCTTCCACCTCCGGTCGGGGTAGCAACCTACACTTTGGGTAACTCTGGGAGGGGTGCTCTAGTTTATATTCCTCGGCCACCAGGACTTCAGTCCATCTATCAGCTAACAAATCTTGCTCAGCTTGAAGCTGCTACTGCTTTTTCTTAAGGCTATTTGCTGTGGCTACAAGACGGCGCTTGAAGCGCTCTTGTTCGACGGGATCCTCTGGCACGACGAATTCGTCATCGTCGAGGCTTGCCTCGTCTTCGGAGGCAGGCATGTAATTATCATCCTCCGCCTCTCCATCTGCCGCTCTCTCAGGAGGGCTGGCTTCTCCAACCTCTTGCTCTAAATCTTGCTGGAGGGGATTGTTGTTGTCTTCGGCGCTGTCCGGAGTGCTATTATCTCTGGTGCCGGTATCACCGCTTTTGACTTGGCGGGACTTAGGGCGGTGCCGCTGACGCCGGCGCTTGGGTTGCTTCTTGGAGGGGTCATCCTCCGTTGTCCCGTCATATGATGAGGTGGCTGTCCAGTGCCCTGTGGGCAGTGGTTCCTCTTCGCCTCCCGCATCGTCGTCCATACCGTCGATGTCTTCGGACTCGAAGTCGAGCATGTCGGTTAAGTCATCGACAGTGGCTACTAAGTGGGTGGTGGGTGGGCGGCGAATTTCTTCGTCATCCGCATCCCAATCTTGCCGGACATAGTTCAGCCAGGACCCTCCTGACAAGGAGAGAGACCTTAATGAGTTCAATATGTCACCGAAGGGCGATTGTTGAAAAATATCTGTGGAGGTAAACTCCATGATCGGCGCCCAATCGGATTCGACAGGAACAGGCACAGGCGGTTCGGAGTCCGTGGCCGGAGAAGGATCCGGCAGTTTGGCAACATGGCTCTCGTGAAGGGTAAGGTCGATATTCGGCTCGATCGCCGCTGAGGATACGGCCTCCGTGGCGGGGTCTATCCACCCGTCCATGGATGGCACAACTGGCTCAGAATTAAGGGTCGGAGCGGCTGCCGGTGCGATTTCTTGAACACTGTTCGATGGTAGAGCTAAATCGTACTCATCGCGACCGCGTGGCGCACAAGGCAGGGGCTCGAATCCGTCGAAGATCAAGTCTCCGAGGATATGGGCCGTGTAGTTTAAGCTTCCAAACCTGACCTGGTGGCCAGGGGCGTACCTTTTGATCTGCTCTAGATGGCCAAGCGAGTTGGCCCGCAGTGCGAAGCCGCCGAACACAAAGATCTGTCCGGGGAGAAAAGTCTCACCCTGGACTGCATCGCTATCGATGATAGTAGGAGCCATCAAGCCTAACGGCGATGACACAGAGGAACTCTCAATGAAACCACCAATGTCGGTGTCAAAACCGGTGGATCTCGGGTAGGGGGTCCCGAACTGTGCATCTAAGGCGGATGGTAACAGGAGGTAGGGGACACGATGTTTTACCCAGGTTCGGGCCCTCTTGATGGAGGTAAAACCCTATGTCCTGCTCGATTTATTCTTGATGATATTGGTATTACAAGAGTTGATCTACCACGAGATCGGAGAGGCTAAACCCTAGAAGCTAGCCTATGGTATGATTGTCTGTTGTCCTACGGACTAAAACTCTCCGGTTTATATAGACACCGGAAGGGGTTAGGGTTACACAAGGTCGGTTACAAAGGAGGAGATATCCATATCCGTACTGCCTAGCTTGCCTTCCATGCCAAGTAGAGTCCCATCCAGACACGAGACGGAGTCTTCAATCTTGTATCTTCATAGTCCAACAGTCCGGTCAAAGTATATAGTCCGGTTGTCCGGACACCCCCTAATCCAGGACTCCCTCAGAACCCATCTAATAAGTCTAGGTTTAGCATCTTACTTTTCCATAAGATATTTAATAGCAGCATGATTAGTGTGAATAGTTACTTTAGAATCAACAATATAAGGTCTAAACTTATCACAGGCAAATACAACTGCTAAGAATTCTTTTTGAGTAGTAGCATAATTTCTTTGAGCATTGTCTAGAGTTTTACTAGCATATTGAATAACATTTAGTTTCTTATCAACTCTTTGTCCTAGAAAAGCACCTACAGCATAATCACTAGCATCACACATAATTTCAAAGGGTAAATTCCAATCAGGTGGCTGAACAATAGGTGCAGAGATCAATGCTTTCTTAAGTATTTCAAATGCTTCTACACAATCATCATCAAAGACAAATGGTATATCCTTTTGTAATAAATTAGTAAGAGGCCGAGTGATTTTTGAGAAGTCCTTAATGAACCTCCTATAAAAATAAAAACCGGCATGACCAAGGAAACTTCTTATACCTTTGATGTCCTTGGGACATGGCATCTTTTCAATAGCATCAACCTTGGCTTTATGAACTTCAATACCTCTTTCAGAAACTTTATGTCCCAAGAAAATACCTTCATTAACCATAAAGTGACACTTTTCCCAATTCAATATAAGATTAGTTTCTTCACATCTCTGCAAAACTCGATCAAGGTTGCTCAAGCAATCATCAAAAGAAGATACATAGACGGAAAAGTCGTCCATGAAAACCTCACAAATCTTTTCACAAAAGTCAGAGAATATAGCCATCATGCATCTTTGAAAGGCAGCAGGTGCATTACATAAACCAAAAGGCATATGTCTATAAGCAAAAGTACCAAAAGGGCATGTAAAAGTAGTCTTTGATTGATCTTTGGCTGACACAGGTATTTGAGAGAAACCAGAATAACCATCTAGAAAGCAAAAATGTGTATGTTTAGACAATCTTTCTAGCATTTGATTGATAAAAGGTAAGGGGTAATGATCCTTTTTAGTAGCCCTATTTAAATTGCGGAAATCAATTACCATCCTATAACCAGTGATAATTCTTTGAGGAATTAATTCATCTTTATCATTAGGAACAACAGTAATACCTCCCTTCTTAGGGACACAATGGACATGACTTACCCACTTACTATGAGCAATGGGATAAATTATATCTGCCTCAAGGAGCTTTAGTATCTCCTTTCTTACCTCTTCTTTCATTTTAGGATTCAGACAGCATTGATGATCACGAACTGGTTTAGCATCTTCTTCTAAATTAATTTTATGTTGACATAGAGTGGGACTAATGCCCTTAAGATCATCAATAGTATACCCAATAGTAGCATGGTGCTTCTTCAGAGTTTTTAATAATCTCTCTTCTTCATGTTCTGAAAGGTTAGCACTAATAATAACAGGGTATATCTTTTTCTCATCAAGATAAGCATATTTAAGAGTATAACGTAATGGTTTAAGCTCAAACACGGGATCACCCTTGGCTGGAGGAGGATCCCCTAGGATTTCAACAGGTAAATTGTTTTTCAGAATAGGTTCCTGTTTAAAGAATACTTCATCTAATTCCCTTCTTTCATTCATAAACATATCATTTTCATGGTCTAGCAAATATTGTTCTAAAGGATCACTAGGAGGTACGGCAATAGAAGCAAGACCAATAATTTCATCCTTACTAGGTAATTCTTCTTCACGGTGTTGTCTACTAAATTTAGAAAAATTAAATTCATGAGTCATATCATCTAAACCGACAGTAACAACATCCCTTTTGCAATCTATGGTAGCATTAATAGTATTCAAGAAGGGTCTACCAAATATAATGGGACAAAAACTATCTTGTGGGGAACCAAAAACAAGAAAATCAGCAGGATATTTAGTTTTCCCACACAAGACTTCAACATCTCTAACAATTCCCATGTCACACGCTAGCTAGTTCATGCATTAGAGTGTTGCACCATGTCTACTTTTACAGAAACTTGAAATGGGGATGACAGAACCCCAACCCCCCCTGGAAACAACTAGGGTTTACTAAAAATATTTTCAATGAACCCAAAATGCCCTTCACAAAATTTTCATCATTTCTGGATTGGCCTTAAACCCCTGGCAAAAATGGTGCACTCTTTTCTATGACATTCTGGATTTTTTGAATTAAATCATAAGTATTTGAATTTGGGTATTTAACTGCTATAAAATATTTTAAATGCTCAAATAATTCTGGAAATAAGTGTGGGCTGTTGGAAATATTCTAAACAGAGCCTATGATTATTTTCAGGATTTTAGTAAGTGCCTAAGTATTTTCAATAAACCCTAAAGTTACAGAAAATTAGAAAAAGAACAAAACAGAAAAGAGAGAGAGTTAGAGCTTACCTGTCGCCCTGGCCTGGCCCAGCTCGGCCCAGCCCACTGGCTATCGCCAGTCATCCCCCTCCTCTTGCCAGGAGGATGAGAGGCGCGTGCCCGGCGCCCGCAGCCACACGCCGGCCACCTCCTGCTTCTGCCGACACCCAAGACGCCATCTACGAGTGCCACACACTCTCCCTTGTCACCCTCTCACTTTCCCCACTCTCCCCGTGCCCCTCTCCCTCCTCTGGCTCTCTCCCCATCCCCTCCCGAGAGGAGCTCGTCGCCACCGTCGCCGTTCACCGCGGCCATCGACCCCCTCTCGTCTCTTCAACGTGTCCCCGAGCACCACCGACGTCTTCCTCTTCCTCACAGGCGAGCCACGACGCCTCGGACGCACTGCAACGCCGCTAGCGCCATCTTCTTCCACCTCGGTCCGCCGAGATCGCCGGCGACCGTACGCCGCCCCTGATGCCTCCCCGAGCTCGCTGAGGCCACTGCTACACTCCCCGTGAGCCCCTTCTCCGTTCCCCTCTTTTTCCTTTGCTGTTTTCTTCCTCTAACCGTGGGCTCCATTGAGCCTGAGAGCTCGGCTCCGCCGGCCATGTCGCTGCCCTGGCCACAGGCGCGTAATCTCGATTCCGAGCGCGTCACCACACTCACCACGTTCCCAGGAGCCTAACGCACCACTCCTCGCGCCTCGTCGTGCCCCGTAGCTTTGGGTTTATCCTCGCCCGAACTCCGGCGACCGCCAAGGTCGTCGCCGGCGTTGTTCCCAGCCTCCCCGAGCTCCACTTCGACCACCAAACGCCGCGGCTTGCTCCCAGCTACACGTAGGACCAAACCAAAGTCGATTTGGTCGACTGTGGGCAAAACCCGAGCCCTCCGCCACGTCTGTCGTCGCCGGCGTCAAGCCGCCGACGAGTTGACCATGTTTCGACCCGCGTGGGCCCAGGTGGACTTCCCCCTTGAGCCTATGATAGGTGGGGTGGCCTGTTAATTAGTTTAGGATTAGTTCTAACTAATTATAATTAGTTTAGGTCACTGACATGTGGGCCCAGGACCCACTGACAGTTAGTTAGTATTAACTCAATCCTATTAGTTAGCTGAGACACTGACAGACAGGGCCCACCAGTCAGGTTTGACTGGCCCTGGCGCCTTTGACTCGTTGACGTCACAGTGACGCAGTGCTGACGCAATTATTCATTTTCTGGATTTATTTTTTATATAGGAAATTCCAGAAAATAGCCAAAACTTCTAAAAATCATAGAAAATCAACCATAGCTCGAAATCAAACAAATTATATATGAAAATGATCAGAAAAATTCAATCTATCCATCTGTAATGGTTTCATGCATGACAACCCACTTTAACCTTGCTGTTTAGGTGAAACAAGCTAATACACTTATTATGCATCAGAACTTTAACCTTCATTTGAATCTTTGATTCAAATGGACCCATTTCAACTTGTTCCACATTGCATTAGGCAGGACACATCATTTTGCCATGTCATAGCATGCATCATATTGTTGCATATTGTCATGTGTTGATTATGTGCTGTGTGTCCTTCGTGGTAGGTTCCGCCTCCGAGGATATCTCCGAGTATCCAACTGAAGGGCAGTACCCTACTACCACTCCACCAGGCAAGCAGCCCCATTGATCATATCGATACAATCCCATGTTCTCGCCTCTGCTCTCATTTACTGCATTAAGACAACAACGTTTCAAACTGCTGTGTGCTGCGGTAGTTGAACCCTTATCCTCTGCATGACCTGTCATTGCCACATTAACTAGATGAAACCCACTAGCATGTGTAGGAGTTGATTGAGCCATGCTTGTGTTTCCTACCCTGCTATGCCTGCAATGCTTAGAGTTGTGTCAGGTCTGGTTCATCTGGGTGATGGGCTAGAGTGAAATGATTATGTCGGTAATGTGAGTGATGTGTTGAACATGATTTGGTAAAGGTATCAATGAGAGGACAGGTAGGAGTACATGGTGGGTTGTTTCATTGAGGCCGTCCTTATGAACTGAGATCTGTATGTGTGATTTTAAGAATCAGCTACTACCATGCATTGGGATCCTTAATTGACCCTCTCGGTTTCTAAATCACCCTAGTACTCTGTCCAGGAGTTGCAAATAGTTTCTGGTGTTTGTAGGTTATGTGCTGGCGGCCGTGCGTAGCACTGACCCTAGGGGTGGGCTATGATGCGGTAGATACACCATGGCATGGTGTACCGAGTCACCCATTTGGTGTCTCGGGAACCCTCTTCACATCGTTCGGGGCCGTATGTGGAAACCTCGGCCGGACTCCCTGCGGATGGAACCTGGATAGGCGATAAAATTGGACTAGAGACTTGAGTGTTTAGGTAGGCCGTGGCCGACACCCTCGTTGGGCTTCTGCTTGAAGGTTTCCGAGTACATGTCGTGTAAACGATGGTAAGTGGTGAGAGCGTGTATGAAGGAGTACACCCC
Source organism: Triticum urartu (assembly GCF_056163025.1). Taxonomy (NCBI): domain Eukaryota; kingdom Viridiplantae; phylum Streptophyta; class Magnoliopsida; order Poales; family Poaceae; genus Triticum; species Triticum urartu. The sequence goes on along the minus strand of NC_141879.1, from coordinate 493,559,148 downwards.
TTCAGGGTTAACATCATCTACTCGAATAGCCACGTACGCGGTAAAGGACTACTTGGTTGCCTATACATTTCATAGACAAGTTAATGGTTACTACTAAAAGACTCAAGATAAGTGTGAGTGCCGAGGATGGCTCTCTCGTACGATGACGAGGGAGGATCCCCGGTGGAGTATTGTGTTGGTGATTAGTGGACTCGTGTGCGAAAACTATTTTACTAGTGGTGTTCCGTAGGATAGCTTAGCCAAGAGTCAAAGCTGGCTTGCTGCAATAACTCCACGACCTTCTTGAGAATGAGCATGTATAGTAGGTTCTGTTGTAAGACTTGCTGAGTACCTTTGTACTGATGTTTGCTTAATTACTGTTTCCAGACACAACACCGCCCCCTCCGATGGGTTTTATGTAGATCTCGATGTCGATGAGTGACTTGCCACCCAGGTGGTGATCCTGGCCATGGAGGGCCCTATGTAGATAGACAGGCTTCGAGAGGCCTTCTTTCTTTCTAGTGTCTGTACTCAGACTATTTGCTTCCGCATGTGCTTGTATGCTTGTATGACTTGAGTGTCGGGTCATGTGACCCCTACCTGTATGAACATGTTATGTATGGCTCTCTGGAGCCTTTAAAATAAAGTACTTGAGTTGTAGAGTTTTTTTGTGATGCCATGTTGTATTTGCACATATCGAGCATATTGTGTGTATGATTGAAATGCTTGGTATGTGTGGGATCCGACAATCTAGTTGTTTATCCTTGGCAGCCTTTCTTATGGGGAAATGTAGTCTAGTGCTCCTCGAGCCATAGTAGTCCGCTACAGCCCGGTTCACCGGAGTCCTGCTAGCCCAGCACTACTGCTCAGGACACTTGACCGGCCAGCATGTGTTTCACTTCGTTCCCATGTCTGTCACTTCGGGGAAATGTCACGCGGTGACATCCGGAGTCCTGCCTAGCCTGCTACAGCCCGGGTTCCCCGGAGTCCTGTTAGCCAGTGCTACAGCCCGGATTCACTCGCTGATGACCGACATGCTTGATGTGATTCATGTATGCCTGTCTCCATAGGTCTGTGCCGCTTTGGGTTCACGACTAGCCATGTCGGCCCGGGTTCCCTGTCATATGGATGCTAGCGACACTATCATATACGTGAGCCAAAAGGCGCAAACGGTCCCGGGCCATGGTAAGGCGACACCCGTGGGGATGCCTTGCGTCAGGCCACAATGTGATATGAGGTGTTACCGGCTAGATCGATGTGACTTGGAATTGGGGTCCTGATATCCCATTGGTGAAATAGTATCTCTATTAGCGAGTTTAATTGTAACTTCAATATCTTCCATCTCAGCAGGTGCAATATCATGCATAACTTCTTGGTATAAAGAATAAGCTATTGCACTAGCACTAGCACCCATATCACATAAGCCATGATAACAATGATCTCCTTTTTTAACAGAAATAATAGGCATGCCTACCACAGGTCTAGGTTTGTCTGTATCACGGGGTTTAGCAATTCTAGCAGTTTCATTACAGAAATAAATAACATGCCCATCAATATTATCAGACAAGAGATCTTTAACAATAGCAATATTAGGTTCAACTTTAACTTGCTCAGGAGGTGTGTATGTTTTAATATTGCTTTTACAAACTACAGTTGAAGCTTTAGCATGATCTTTTATCCTAACAGGGAAAGGTGGTTTCTCAACATAAGAAGTAGGAACAATAGGATCATTATAAGTAATAGTCTTTTCTTCAACTTTAATAGGTGCGGCTACTTTTACTTCTATGGGAGGATGATATTTAAACCACTTCTCCTTGGGGAGATCAACATAAGCAGCAAAAGATTCACAGAAAGAAGCTACTATCTCAGAGTCAAGTCCATATTTAGTGCAAAATTTACGAAAAATATCGGTATCCATAATAGATTTAACACAATCAAAACTAGGTGTCATACCTGACTCCTTACAATTTTCGAGGTCCCAATCTTCGGAGTTGCGTTTAATTCTTTCCAATAAATCCCATTTGAATTCAATAGTCTTCATCATAAAAGAGCCAGCACAAGAAGTATCAAGCATGGTGCGATTGTTACCAGAAAGCCGAGCATAAAATTTTTCAATAATCATTTCTCTTGAGAGCTCATGATTGCGGCATGAATATAACATTGATTTAAGCCTCCCCCAAGCTTGAGCGATGCTTTCTCCTTTGCGAGGCCAAAAATTATTTATATAATTGCGATCACGATGAACAAGATGCATAGGATAAAACTTTTGATGAAATTCCAATTTCAATCGTTTGTAGTTCCAAGACTCCATATCATCACATAGCCTATACCATGTCGATGCATCTCCCCTCAAAGATAAAGGGAAGACCTTCTTCTTAACAACATCTCCGGGTACACCTGCAAGCTTAAATAATCCACAAACTTCATCCACATATATTAGATGCTCATCAGGATGTTTTGTTCCATCTCCTAAAAAAGGATTAGCTAGCAGTTTTTCTACCATACCCAAAGGAATTTCAAAGCAAGAATTTTCATTTTCAGTAGGTTCAGTAGGTTGAGGAGCAACTCTTTGCTCCACTGGTCGGGGTGAAGATACCTCGAACAAGCCCCTAAGAGGATTACTTTACATAGTAACAAGTGACAGTAAATTTCAGCACACTATATAAATTTTTCCTTACCAAATTCCACCTACCAAAGGCGCTTCATTCCCTGGCAATGACACCAGAAAAGAGTCTTGATGACCCACAAGTATAGGGGATCTATCATAGTCCTTTCGATAAGTAAGAGTGTCGAACCCAACGAGGAGCAGAAGGAAATGATAAGAGGTTTCCAGCAAGGTATTCTCTGCAAGTACTGAAATAAGTGGCAACAGATAGTTTTGTGATAAGATAATTTGTAACGAGCAACAAGTAACAAAAGTAAATAAAGTGCAGCAAGGTGGCCCAATCCTTTTGTAGCAAAGGACAAGCCTGGACAAACTCTTATATGATGTAAAGCGCTCCCGAGGACACATGGGAATATCGTCAAGCTAGTTTTCATCACGTTCATATGATTCGTGTTCGGTACTTTGATAATTTGGTATGTGGGTGGACCGGTGCTTGGGTGCTGCCGTTACTTGGACAAGCATCCCACTTATGATTAACCTCTATTACAAGCATCCGCAAATACAACAAAAGTATTAAGGTAAACCTAACAGTAGCATGAAACATATGGATCCAAATCAGCCCCTTACGAAGCAACGCATAAACTAGGGTTTAAACTTCTGTCACTCTAGCAACCCATCATCTACTTATTATGTCCCAATGCCTTCCTCTAGGCCCAAAAAAAGGTGAAGTGTCATGTAGTCGACGTTCACATAACACCACTAGAGGAGAGACAACGTACATCTCATCAAAATATCGAACGAACGTCAAATTCACATGACTACTAATAGCAAGACTTCTCCCATGTCCTCAGGAACAAAAGTAACTACTCACAAAGCATAAACATGTTCATAATCAGAGGGGTATTAATGTGCATATAGGATCTGAACATATGATCTTCCAGCAATTAGACCAACTAGCATCAACTACAAGGAGTAATTAACACTACTAGCAACCTACTAGCACCAATCCCGGACTTGGAGACAAGAATTCGATACAAGAGATGAACTAGGGTTTTGATGAAGATGTTGATGGAGATTGCCCTTTCCCGATGATAGGAGCATTGGTGATGACAATGGCGATGATTTCCCCCTCTAGGTGGGAAGTTTCCCTGGCAGAACAACCCCGCCAGAACCCTAGATTGGCTCCGCCAAGGTTCCGCCTCATGGCGGCAGAGTTTCGTCCGAGAAGATGGCTTATGCTTTTTTCCCATCGAAAGAGTCCATATAGCAGAAGATGGTCACCGAAGGGCCACCAGGGGGCCTACGAGGTAGGGGGCGCGCCCCCCACTCTCGTGGGCAGGGTATGCCCTCCCTAGTGAAGTTCTTGCGCTCAATGTTTTTTATATATTTGGAAAACATCATCCATGAAGTTTCAGGACTTCTGGAGCTGTGCATAATAGGTCTCTAATATTTGCTCCTTTTCCAGCCAGAATCCCAGCTGTCGGCATTCTCCCTCTTCATGTAAACCCTGTAAAATAAGAGAGAATAGGCATAAGTATTGTGACATAATGTGTAATAACAGCCCATAATGCAATAAATATTGATATAAAAGCATGATGCAAAATGGACGTATCAGTTGCCGCAAGAGTGATGTGTCCTTTTCGTTTGGGATCCCATACATTTCCTGAAAAAATACGACTAGGATTGTATTTTGCATTGGGCACGGTTGACTCCTAGTTCTCGTGTGCGATAACACGATATCACAAACGGTTCCGAATAACCTATGCACACGTAGTAGCGCTGCAAATCGTTTGCGATCTGCTGTGTATCACCGACGGTTCCGCTACGATTGACGTATGCTTTCCGACGTGGATAGCACACACTCATTTAGGTGAACCATGTGCGGAGCAATTGCCAGGTTAAAACAAAAATATCCCATTTTGAATCAGCATGCAGAAATCAAATTCGCCACAATATTCAATTGAACAAATAAACAAAAATATCCCATTTTGAATCAGCACGCAAAAAGCAAATTCGCCATAATATTCAATTGAACAAATAGTGTCCACAGGAAGAACATTCATCAGATTTCACAACAATTGTAATTGAACATATGGTAGCTAAATTCCAATGATTTGTCCACACATATATGCATTACATAATTAATCATAGTGTACGAAATACGAAGACCTCACCAGATGGAAAACAATGGATCCATGCATTATATGTTTAGTGGCTAACTCTTACTCAATGTTTCAGGAGAACGCATGCTGAAATCTTCATTAACACCAGTGGGATTGCTGTAGTGATCCAGGAAGAAGTCGCTAATAAATCTTCGAACCATCAGCAATTCACTAGCCAGGAGCGGTTCAGGGGTCCTCAGTTTTAAGATGAGCTGCAGTATTTTTATGATCAGAATGTGCCATATGAGTGGAGTAGAAGATATTAATTAAGATAGACTTACTGGTAATAATTTGCGAGGATCGTCACAACTATCATCAGATTTTCAGATGGAGATCATGTGTCTTCAAACATAGTATCCACAAAGGTTGGTCCCTACTTCTTGCTCAGGACACTGAAATTTTTTGTACAAAATTATTCATGTATTTGTCCTGTTAAGAACAACCTAACCCGTGTTAGATGTATTATTTTTTCTTTGGACAAAATAGAAAGAGGTTTATTTAGAAGCTCGAACATTTGACTAGCGTAAGGAAAATGTATTTGTAGACTGTTGGATAAATTTTCTGAAAATAACGGATTTCGATGTGTTACCGGAGAAACGATCTAATGCTGCACGGGTTGTTCCGTCTTCAACAGGTTCCCTGGTTTAGTTTTCCACAATGCGAGCACACTGCAAATGATGATGAATTTTGACAACATCAATTATTGAACCAGATATGAATGCAAATTAATTTCAACATCATAGAATTCAATACCTACCCAATAATTGCTGAACATGCGTCAGATCCTAAGCGTTTGTTGACTCTATGAGAGAATCGATGTAGTAAACTGTGTTCTAGTTTGGAACAATGAATACCAATATCTAGTTATTGCTACATATTAAGAAAGCCATGAACTTACGAATGATGTGAAAATCTGAAAGACAATCAGTGTATGCGTGGTTGTTTACTTGACTTACCGTTCATGATATGGCCAGAGAAATGATTCCGCAGGGGATGTGTTTTTGAAGATACGGAGGACCGTGTTAACAGCCCAGTCCCGTCGGTCCTTACCATCTAATGATGTGCCATTTGCTAATGTAGGATCTATGAAATACACACTCTCCCTTATTCTTCTCCACGCGTTTAATCCCCTAAGAGGAATAAAATGTAGTTAGTTGTTTATCATTTACAGCTTTGTATGGAGAAGTTGATGAGAGTTTGTTAAGTACTTACAAAATTAGGCATCTAACAAGAGTGGCATCAAGCATGTTGAAGTTGAAGAAGAGATGTAAGTCCTCGAAACTCACACTGATGGAACCAGCATCGTGTCGGAAATGATCTCTCTTGTAGTGGACTAGCAAAGCATGATAACCTGCTGACATTTGATCCATGCAATATTCATGTAACTGGCGGCAACTGGAGCTGCACTCATCAAAGTATTTGCCAACAAGACATGGCTGGCCATGGACGTTATTGTATGCTTCAAGTACGTCTACTTTACTTTTAGCAAGCAAAAATTCTACTTCTTCATCATCCATGGCGTCAGAAATAATATTACTCCTCGATTCAAACAGGTTGTTGTTAATTTGGTTCTGGGCGATGAGTGCTTTAAGTAAGAGGCAATCGTTCTCTTTCCTGTTCACTATCCCGCTGCCCTTCCTCGTGGTCGTGGTTGTAGCCTTTTTAGCCACTTCCTTCTTGGTACTTGAAGCATTTCTGGCAGAACGTCTGGTTTCCTGCAAGGTAGACTGGCGAGCAGACGGTGAAGCTTGGACGGAATTCATAGCAGACGGTTTATCTATGCCAGACTGCTGAGTTGGCGGTGTTGCTGTGACGAACTATTGGGCTGTAGGAGCAGAGGCATCAGATTGCTGACAATGCGTTGAAGCTATGTCGGGTTTCTGCGCAGGTGGTGCCAACTTGTCGGTGTGCTGAGGAGGCCGTGCCAACGCGTTGGTTTGCTGAGCAGGAAGTGACACATTGGTATGCTGATCACGCGCCTGCAGATCGACGGACTAATAAGCAGTAAGTTCTGGACCTACAGACTGCTTAGCAGGCGGTTCCGAAGCATCAGACTGCTTAGCAGTCTGTTCCACCAGGTTGGTCTGCTGAGCATGTGCTGCAGCTGGGTCTCCCCCCGCTGCTTCGGCGGCCGGCATCTGAACCCATGGTGTGTCATCAGCAATTGTAGGCCTTGCCACTGGCTGCTTTGGGAGGGGGTGACATGGCATGTACGCCAGAAAGTCGGGCCGGCTGATCACAGGTTGATGCATCAGCCCCCGAGAGCTGATGTGGTAAGGAGAGCATCACCGGGTGAGGGACGACAGTGGTTTCTCTTGGCGGGACTTTAGGAATCTCATCGATGAACTCTATTTCCTTTCGTGGCCACTAGATGTGATGTAATAGTGTTTCTCCCAAGGTCCTTTGCTCATTGAAGTCTCCTAGGACATTCTTCAGCGCAAATTCATTAAATCCAGGCTTTACTTCAGTCACGTAGCACTTCACACAGCCCGGCTTCAATGGCACATTGTCCAAGAAGAGGCCATCTTCCAAGAAGGGTGGGCAAACCCAGGCTATTGCACATTTTAATGTACCTTCATAATGTTTAAGCATGCCCTTCAGTCTGTCTTTCATTCCAGATAGATCAGATATAGCATCATCACGAGCAGCTGCAGTCTCAGTGTCCCTGGGGTCAGCTGATGCACAACTACTCTTGTGCACTGTTGTCGCGCAATAAGCATCATCATCCATGCCTGCCTCCCCTCCCATCTGCTAGCTATCTGTCAGTGTTAGAGTCTTCTGCATCATCATTGACTCCTCAACATCCTTACGAACAGCCGGATAAATCTCATTCTTCAACTTTTGAAACAATGCATTTTGCTTCATTTCACTCCTCACTTTTTTCATGCTGAGCCTCTCTTCTTTGCTGAGTGTGAAAGCCCTCTTGTGCGGGACATTAACACCTATACCCCTTGCATGGCCAGGGGGCTCTTTTGTCTCCAGAGCAATGGACAGAATGTCACATGGCCTTGAGTTCCTGTAGAACCTTCCAGCGATCTTGGAAGCCTCTACCATCACTTCATATAGTTTGGTGTCAAGTGCGTTTTCAAAGTAATAAGTTCCTTCATCACGCCTCTTTGCAGGTGCCCGCAAGTAGTCTCTAGCGCATTCGCCCCTGATTTCACTAAAGCCGGATTCCCACCCGCCGCTACTGCTTCTTTGTCCTCCTGTTCCCATATCAGTTTCATGCCATAGTATCCTGCCACACCTATGTGGTGGGGGTGTATGTTCTTCTTCTGAAGTTCTGATTGCTTGAAACTCTTCTCAGCAAACTCTGGAGTTGCACTGACCCTTTTGAATTCTGCCCAGTCTGCCTTTGTAATTTGGGGGTATGCGGGGATTGGGTCCTTGCCTTCACTCAAGTACTTATTGTACAACACGTGCTTCCAATTTCTCCAAGAATCCCTAGCCTTCTTCAGTGCAGCGTGTTCCACCTGCATTCTCCACTGCTCTGGAATGTTGAAGTGATCCATGATCTCCCGGACTATCCTTCCCCATGTTTCTGTGTCAGCCTTCCAAAACCTCGGTAGATTAATGTTGAGCCTTGCCCTGCCAACAAATCCACACACACTCATGAACCTCATGCGTGCTTTATCTGGTTTAGTTGGAGTCCACGACTTTAAATCAATCTCGGTAACTTCATATACACCTTTAGGCTCGTGTGTGGGCTTCCTTGGAGCATTCCTCCATGTCCTGACCGGAAGGGTAATTGCTGCAGCTCTGTCCCATTCAAGACTACTTGATCCCTCACAATCTGCTGAAGATCTGGGGTTGTCCGAATCAGATGAAGATACATGGCCTGAATGAGTGATGTTGCTACTACTCGGCATCTACAGAGAACACATGCGAAACTCAGGAAAGGAGGATAAGCAAAAACTAACAACTTGGTATCAAGCTTTTTAAACATGCCATGCAATAATTTAGAAAATGTACGACTAATTTGTTAAGTTTGGGTGACTCGGGCGCCCGCGATCTGTAAATAGGCAGTAACTTATTAGAACAAATACAGCTTATATGTAGTAAGGAAGGTAGATAATGAACATATATACGCTCTCCATTATTTTATAGACAATTTGGGGACATACGGAACGAAATTGGAAGAGATTGCGAGGGAATATTCATAACTGCGATGGAGAGTAGTAACTAACAGGCTTCTTAATGCAAACCCGACCGGACCACAGGAGAGGCGAGGGTTACTGCATCGATATGTTCGAGGGTGGCTGGCGAGCAAACGAAGATGGCGAGGCGCGGGCCGCCACGTGTTGCGAACAGCAGTGGAGGTAGGCTTGACGCCAAAGAGCGGGCACACGGCCGGGGTGAGCATGGCGGCGCCGAAGAGCGTTCTGCTGTGGATCTAATGGGAGGGGGGAGCTAGAGAAGGAGATTGGGTGGACTAGTTGAGTGAAACGCGGGCAGACGATGGGGGGTGTTGGGGACTCTGGGTATTGGTGGCCTAGGTGAAAAGGGTGAAAATATCCCCGGTCGCCGCGTGCGCGGAAAGGCCTATGCAAACGGTTGCCTCTAAGCGCTCGTGTGCACAAACAGAATAATTTCGTTTGAAATGAAGACGTGAGTTCATCGTTTCGCCTGTAAATTTTTCCAATGTAAACCAATCACAATTTTAGCACGGGTTTGATTTGCTGGCGCATTTCAGGTCTCGTGTGCTATATGTAAGACATTTTTTGGTATTTACCATGCATGTTGGCATATAAATCAATTCCTAGCCGGATTGCATTTCCTGTCGAAAGGGATGAGGATTGCCGTTTGATCTGGGAGCATCCAACGGTGCAGTCGTACGATCTGTGGGGTTTGGGTTCTGGCCAATCAGAATGCACGACTCAGATCGCGCGCGCAGCGGCGGGGGGGGGGGCATCGGCCACGGTTTGGTAGGCACACGGCTTTCGTGTGTGAATTGTGTGCTATTTGAAAACATTTTTTGGGAGGGGCTATTTGAAAACATGTACATGTGTTGTCGAAATGGATGAGGATCGTTGTTCGATCAAAGAGAATCCAATGGTGCGGACGTACGAACCGTGGGGTTTGGGTTCTGGCCAATTAGAAAAGCATGACTCAGATCGCGCGCGTGGCAGAGGGGTGGGGGTGCATCAGCCATGATTTAGTGGACACACGGCTTTCGTGAGTGAACTGTGTGCTCTTTGAAAACATTTATATTACCTAACATCATATTTTTGTTTGAATGAAAACATGAGTTCATCGTTTCGCCTCCAATTTTTTTCCACGGTAAGAAATTACGAGTATGGTGGAGAGTGTCATGTACTAGCTCCCTCTGTAAACTAATACTCCCTCTGTAAACTAATATAAGAGCATTTTGATCACTACTTTAGTATTCTAAACGCTCTTATATTAGTTTACGGAGGGAGTATATAGTATCATAGAGTACGTACGTACCTTCATAGTGCATATATAGTATCATAGAGTAGTACTAGCTCCCTCTATAAACTAATATATATATAAGAGCGTTTAGATTACGAAAATAGTGACCTAAACGCTCTTATATTAGTTTACGGAGGGGGGTATATATCATAGATGACCGTATTTATGGCCATGCATGACACAAAGTAGTATAGCATTTATTATATATATATATATGTTATGGTATCTACATATGGTACTACTTCTTTGCCACATCATCATATTTTATATTCCCGAGTGCATGATATACCGGCTATGATACCCCCATTATGGCCACCCTAATAAGGTTGGTCATAATATGGGAGTATCAAGCGGTAGAATGCATGCCAACTAGAATTTTTGGATGATGTGGCACACAGTTAAACCGGAAAGGAGGTAGTATGAGAATAGCCATAATGGAGAGTACAGTAGTAACATACACATATCCCTAGACTATATATGTTACTACCTTCATAGTGGGTAGTAACATAAGTACTCATATTGCATTGGAACATGTGATGTTACAGTAACTAGCTAAGTTATTGAAACTATCTCTCTCCTCATTAACTTATTGCCACATAAGAAAGTTTGCTGAGTTGGAGTCGATGTTACTGCTAAAGTTACTCCTGCTGTGGCTAGTGATATGATACTAGCTACCTAGTTGTCTATGATATACTAGCTACCTCACTAAGAGCATGGTTAATATACAGCCAAGGGTCGGCTATAAGAAGTTGCCATGTCATATACAACCAACCTCTTAGCGGGCACGTACAATAATAAGTTTTATATATGTACTAGTTTATCAATAGTTGGCCCACCTTACATCCTCACAAAGTGTCTTGGGTCTTGTGTTGCAGCTGGCTCTACAAACCAAGATCATGCTTCTCTTCTCTTTCCTCCAACTAATAAGCACATATATATTATTCTATTCCTTATAGCCTACTTAGACTACCCACAGTGGGAGTAACATAGGTAGTAACATCACACATATCTAGATAAAATAGATGATATGACAAGCAATAAATGAAGAAAGAGAGGAAAGTGGTAACATAGCTAGTTAGACTGGCCACAATGGGTAGTAACAAAGACTAGTAACATGCACATGTTACTAGTCTATGTTACTACCTCTATAGTGGGGAGTAACATATGTGTCGTAACATGCAACACTTCATTTATTAGGCTATAGACTCATTTTGCCTTGATATGTGTGTGATGTTACTCATACTACTAGTAACTAGCGATGTTACCACTTTCCTCCATTTCTTCATTTACTGCTTGCCACATCATCTATTTAACCTAGATATGTCTGATGTTACTACCTATATATGTTAGGGCATCTCCAATGGTTGTAAGATAGTTGTTGGTAGACTTTGCCACATAGGATTTTTGATGATGTGTCATAAAATAAATGAGGGAAGATAGCAAGGTTGTATGTACATGAACCAACACCCCTTGCACAAGCTCTCTGATACGTCTCCAAACACTTTTCCAAACACTTTTGCCCTTTTTTGGAATCTAACTTGCATGATTTGAATGGAACTAACCCGGACTAACGTTGTTTTCAACAGAATTGCCATGGTGTTATTTTTGTGTAGAAATAAAAGTTCTCGGAATGGCCTGAAAATCAACGGAGATTATTTTTGGAATATATAAAAAAGACTGGAAGAAGAATCCACGTCAGGGGGCCCACACCCTATCCACGAGGGTGGGGGCGCGCCTAACCCCCCAGAGCGCGCCCCCTGCCTCGTGGTCCCCCTGATGCTCCACCGACCTCAACTCCAACTCCATATATTTGTGTTTAGGGGAGAAAAAAATGAGAGAGAAGGATTCATCACGTTTTACGATATGGAGCCGCCACCAAGCCCTAAACTCTCTCGGGAGGGCTGATCTGGAGTCCGTTCGGGGCCCCGAAGAGGAGAATCCGTCGCCATCGTCATCATCAACCTTCCTCCATCACCAATTTCATGATGCTCACCACCGTGCGTGAGTAATTCCATCATAGGCTTGCTGGACGGTGATGGGTTGGATGAGATTTATCATGTAATTGAGTTAGTTTTGTTAGGGTTTGATCCCTAGTATCCACTATGTTCTAACATTGATGTTGCTATGAGTTTGCTATGCTTAATGCTTGTCACTAGGGCCCGAGTGCCATGATTTCCGATATGAACCTATTATGTTTTCATTAATATATGTGAGTTATTGATCCTATCTTGCAAGTCTATAGTCACCTACTATGTGTTATGATCTGGCAACCCCGAAATGACAATAATCGGGACCACTCCCGGTGATGACCGTAGTTTGAGGAGTTCATGTATTCACTATGTGTTAATGCTTTGGTCCGGTACTCTATTAAAAGGAAGCCTTAATATCCCTTAGTTTCCAATAGGACCCCGCTGCCACGGGAGGGTAGGACAAAAGATGTCATGCAAGTTCTTTTCCATAAGCACGTATGACTATATTCGGAATACATGCCTACATTACATTGATGAATTGGAGCTAGTTCTGTGTCACCCTATGTTATAACTATTGCATGAATAATTGCATCCGACATAATTCCCCATTACTGATCCATTGCCAATGAGCTTTTCATATATTGTTCTTCACTTATTTACATTTCCACTGCTACTGTTACAATCACTATAAAACCCAAAAAAATTACTTTTGCTACCGTTACCACTACTATCATACTACTTTGCTACTAAATACCTTGCTGCAGATATTAAGTTTCAACGTGTGGTTGAATTGACAACTTAGCTGATAATACTTGAGAGTATTCTTTGGCTCCCCTTGTGTCGAATCAATAAATCTGGGTTGAATACTCTACCCTCGAAAACTATTGTGATCCCCTATACTTGTGGGTTATCAAGACCATTTTCTGGCGCCGTTGCTGGGAAGCATAGCTCTATTCTTTGAGTCACTTGGGATTTATATCTGCTGGTCACTATGAGTAACTTGAAAGATCAAAGAACCAAGATTTTTCCCTCAACTACGAGGGGAGGTAAGGAACTGCCATCTAGCTCTGCACTTGATTCACCTTCTGTTATGAATAAACTTGCGACACCTACTGTTGTCATTGATTCCGTTAGGTAGCATGTTATTGATGATGCCACTTCTGCTATGCATGATACTTATGATGTAACTACTTCTATGCTTGATACTACTGTGCCACTTGGTGAATTTCTTGATGAACAACTTGCTAGGGCTAGAGAGAATGAAATTATTGAAACTGATAATATTGATGAAAGTGATGATGAAGATTCCCCCCTAGATATGAATTGCCTGTTGTGCCTGAGGGTTATGTTATGGATGATGAAACTACTAGAGACTTTCTTGCCTGCAATGATAGAAGTGATCTTCAGAAACTATTAGCTAAGATGGAAGAAAAATATCTGAATGCTAGAATGAAATATGATCCTGCTTATGCTACTCCACCTATCTTTATTACAGATAAGGATTATGATTTCTCTGTCGATCCTGAGATAATCACTTTGGTTGAATCTGATCCTTTTTATGGCTATGAATCTGAAACTGTTGTGGCACATCTTACTAAATTAAATGATATAGCTACCCTATTCACTAATGATGAGAAAACTCGCTACTATTATATCCTTAAATTATTTCCATTCTCATTAAAGGGTGATGCTAAGATATGGTTTAATTCTCTTGATCATGGTTGTGTGCGTAGTCCCCAGGATATGATTTACTACTTCTCTGCTAAATATTTCCCCGCTCATAAGAAACAAGCTACTTTAAGGGAAATATATAATTTTATGCAAATTGAAGAAGAGAGTCTCCCACAAGCTTGGGGGAGGCTTCTCCAATTACTTAATGCTTTGCCTGATCATCCTCTCAAGAAAAATGAAATACTTGATATCTTTTATAATGGACTAACTGATGCTTCCAGAGGCCACCTGGATAGTTGTGCTAGTTGTGTTTTTAGGGAAAGAACAGTTGATCAAGCTGAAATTCCATTGAATAATATGTTGACTAATGAAAATAATTGGAAACTTCGTGAACCAACTCCTAAGCCAACTCTGAAGAAAAGGGGTATTCTATTTCTCAGTCCTGAAGATATGCAAGAGGCAAACAAATGTATGAAAGAAAAAGGTATAAAAGCTGAAGATGTTAAGAATTTACCTCCTGTTGAAGAAATACATGGTCTTAATTCATCATCTATTGAAGAAACACACGGTCTCGATAACCCGACACAGGTAGTAAAGGTAAACTCTCTCTATAGATATGATAAAGCTGAAATCCCTCCTGCTAAGTTTGCTAGCCAATGTTTGGATGAATTTGATAACTTTATGGTTAAGCAAGAAGATTTTAATGCTTATTTTGGTAGACAACCAAAACACAATGCTTATATGATTGAACACTTGAGTGATTATATGGCTAGTGTTAAAGGTGAACTTAAACTTATTAGTAAACATACTTCTATGGTTACCACTCAAGTAGAACAAGTACTTAAAGCTCAAAATGATTTGGTCAATGAATTGAATAATAAGAATAATGACTTTGCTGTTAGAGTTGCAACTAGAGGAGGTAAAGTGACTCAGGAACCTTTGTATCCTGAGGGCCACCCTAAGAGAATTGAGAAGGATTCTCAGAGAAATAACATTGATGCACCTAGTCCTTCTAAGAGGAAGAAAAAGACAAATGATAGTACTTTGCATGCTTCTAGTGAACCTGTTGTAGACACACCTGAGAATCCTAATGATACTTCTAACTCTGATGCTGAAACAAAATCTGGTAATGAACATGAACCTAGTGATAATGTTAATGATGATGCTCATGTTGATGCTCAACCTAGCAATGATAATGATGTAGAGATTGAACCTGCTGTTGATCTTAATAGCCCACAATCAAAGAATCAACGTTATGGTAAGAGAGACTTTGTTGTTAGGAAGCACGGAAAAGAAAGAGAACCATGGGTTCAGAAACCCTTGCCTTTTCCTCCTAAATCATCCAAGAAAAAGGATAATGAGGATTTTGAGCGCTTTGCTGAAATGATTAGACCTATCTTTTTGCGTATGTGTTTGACCGATATGCTTAAAATGAATCCTTATGCTAAGTATATGATGGATATTGTTACAAATAAGAGAAAGATATCGGAAGATGAAATTTCCACCATGCTTGCTAATTATACTTTTAAGGGTGGAATACCAAAGAAACTTGGAGATCCAGGAGTGCCAACTATACCATGCTCCATTAAAAGAAACTATGTTAAAACTACTTTATGTGATCTTGGAGCCGGTGTTAGTGTTATGCCTCTCTCTTTATATCATAGACTTGATTTGAATAAGTTAACACCTACTGAAGTATCTTTGCAAATGGCTGATAAATCAGCTGCTATAACTGTCGGTATTTGTGAGGATGGGCCTGTTGTGGTTGCAAATGTTACTATTTTAACGAACTTTGTTATTCTTGATATTCCCGAAGATGATAATATGTCTATTATTCTTGGAAGACCCTTTTTGAATACTGCAGGGGCTGTTATTGATTGCACCAAAGGCAATGTCACTTTTCATGTCAATGGTAATGAGCATACGGTACACTTTCTGAGGAAACAACCTCAAGTCCACAGTATCAATTCGATTGGAAAAAATTCAACAATTACTATTGGAGGTTTTGAATTTCCTCTTCCTACTACCAAGAAGAAATATGATATTCGTATTGTTGGGGACGTGCATATCCCCGTTGAGGTAACATAGTGTCATTCAAAAATTCTCCGGTTTCATGTTATTCGAAATGGGTTTGTTAACAAGACCTGATCAACCTTGTTAGTGGATTCCTTTTGATGAGCATGAGATGGGTGAATTTAGAAAACACAACTCTCTGTACCCTCTTTTTACTTTCTGTTATTTATATTTAATAAAGCAAAATTAGTAATTTCTGTTAGTTTTCAGAATTATCCGTGCAATAAAAAAATACCTCAAAAATAAAAGTTCTCCAAATGCCCTGAAAATTTAAATTGATTTTTTCTAGAATATTCGAGAATATCTGGCACTGAGAACACATCAGGGGGAGCCAGCACCTGGCCATGAGGGTCCAGGGTGCGCCCTACCTCCCTGGGCGCGCCCCTGCCTCATGGGCCCCTGGTGGCCCCCCTCCACTTATTCCAGCCACCACACACTCCTTCCTCCCAAAAAAATCACCAACCAGCTCAAGCACGAGTTCTAGCTCATGTTGATGCCACTTTTGATCTCCTAGCTCAAAGCTCCACTCACAAAACTGCTTTGGGGGATTGTTCTTTGGTATGTGACTCCTCCAATGGTCCAATTAATTTTTGTTCTAGTGCTTTATTTATTGCAATTTTTTTCTGCTTAGGTGACCCTGTTCTTGAGCTTGCATGTCAAATTTATGTGGTCAAAAGTAGTTTTAATGCATGATATGGCCTCTAGACACTTGTAGGAGTAGTTGCTATCAATTTTATTGAGTTTGGCTCACTTTTATTTTAAGTTACTAAAAATTTCAGAAAAAGATGAAGAGAGTTTTGAGGGGCTCATCGAGCCGAAGCTCGGAGGATAAACAAAGTGAAGAGAACAAGAAGCCCAAGTATAATCTCCCTCGTACTGCAGAGGTTCGGCCGTGTGAATGGCCTTGTGATGATTTCTTGAGAGAAGTCGGGATTCATGAAGATTTTTATTATTTGACTGAGAATGCAGGCCTCACCGCCTTCCTCCATGACCAACGCGAACAGTATCTCTTACTGACCAATATCTTTGTGCAAAACGTTCATTTCCATGCTGGGAGCTCACCACCTTCGGTGGAATTTTATTTATATGATGAGCATAAGGAGATGTCACTTAGTGATTTTTGTCGAGTTTGTTTGATACCTTTTGAGGGCAGCATAGTGGAACCACATCATGATGATGTGGAGGGATTTAATAATATGATTGTTGTAGGGGAAACGAGGAAAGTTTCCTATGCAAGAATCACTAGCATACATTTTCCTGTTCTACGTCACTTTTCAATATTTTCTAGTAGATGCTTAATTGGTCGCGTGAACTCTGGGAACCTTAGTGCTCCTGATATTGTTATTTTGTGCCATGTCTTGTTTCAAGATACTACCTTCAGTTTAGGCGCTATTATTGCTAAGTGGTTAAACCTGAATCGTACTAAGGGCCCCGTCCTTGGAGACATCTTTGCCTCGCGCCTTGCTGCACACTTTAACATACCTATTAGGCATTATGAGAAAGAGGAAAAGTTGCTGCCTAATATTTTTCTAGATTATAAGAGCATGGTAGCACATGATTTTATTGTTAAGAATAAGAAGAAGTTGCTTAACTATATACTGTTATTTGGTAAGAATAACTTTGAGACTATTACCTTGCCTGCCCCCTCTTTGTTTAACATATTTTCAGGCAAGTACCTTGTTTGGCCGGAGCACGTTTATGCATACTAGAGCATCACACCAGCTCCAGAGCCTGAGCCGGAACCACCCCTGGACCCTTATCGACAGTCAGTTTACCAGTGGGATCCGGAGGAGATCGCCAACCAGTGGCACCCAGAGGACACTCCTCCTTACACCAGAGAGGGCCACTTTGATCCATGGGCATAGACCAACTTAGGCCAAAAGCCTAAGCTTGGGGGAGTACGTATCTCTCACTGACATTACATTCATGTTCGCACACTCATGCCAGTTGTCGGTGCTCATACTCTTTCATTGGATCATCCATGCTAGTTTATTTTCATTTTTCTCGTTTTCTTCTTGTGTGTTTAAAAATCCTTAAGAAAAACCAAAAAAATTAGTTGTAGCTTTTAGTTAGTTTACTTTCCATGCATGTAGTAGTAGTAATTTAAAATAAAACCCAAAAAGATTTCTCATTCTTCTTTTGCTTGTTGGGAGCTTTCCCATGTAAATAGTTTTGTTTCTTTTCTTTTTCCTTGGGGGTCGAGAGGAGAAGACCATAGTGAAAATGTTGAGTGGCTCTTATATGCATTATTGTTGATCTAACAAAGAGCCCATATTACCTTGTCTTCTCTCTTGAATTGAATGCTTGCAGATTCTAGCTTAGTCCAATGCACGTGCACTATTATTATTATCCACACTATTCGATCGTGCAAGTGAAAGGCAATAATGACGATATATGATGAACTGATTGAGATGAGAAAAGGTGGTATGAACTCGACCTCTCTTGTTTTTGTAAATATGATTAGTTCATCGTTCCTGATTCAGCCTATTATGAATGAAACATGTTCGCAATGAAAATTATAGATTGTAGTTGCTTATGCCATGCTTAATTAGCTAGGATCTTATAATGGTTTACCTTGCGTGCCAACATGCTATGAAAATGGTTGTGATGTGGTATGATAGGGTGGTATCCTCCTTTGAACGATTCGAGTGGCTTGACTTGGCACATGTTCACGCATGTAGTTGAAACAAAATCAACATAGCCTCTACGATATTTATGTTCATGGTGAATTTTATCCTACTCATGCTTGCATTCGGTGTTGATTAACTTTAATGCATGTTCATGACTGTTGTCTCTCTCTAGCTGGTCGCTTCCCAGTCTCTTTCTAGCTTTCACTTATACTAAGCGGGAATACTGCTTGTGCACCCAATTCCGTAAACCCCAAAGTTGTTCCATATGAGTCCACCATACCTACCTATATACGGTATCTACTTGCCGTTCCAAGTAAGTTTGTATGTGCCAAACTCTAAACTTTCAAATAAACATTCTGTTTTGTATGCTCGAATAGCTCATGTATCAACAAGGGTTGTCTGTATCCTCCATGCTAGGCGGGTTATTCTCAAGAGGAGTGGACTCCGCTCCTCCCTCATGAGAAAATGGCTGGTCACCGAGATGCCCAGTCCCATGCTTTAAGCAAATCAAATTAAAATAATTGCAAACAAAACTCCCCCGGGATTGTTGTTAGTTGGAGGCACCCGTTGTTTTGGGCAAGCCATGGATTGATGCACCCATTCTGCTTGGGAAACGCCTATAATGTGTATAACATGGAAGATATCGAGATCTCTCGGTTGTTATGTTGACAATGAAAGTATACCATTCAAAATATTATTCATATCTATTTCAAAACCGAGCTCTGGCACCTCTACAAATTCCTGCTTCCCTCTACGAAGGGCCTATCTATTTACTTTTATGTTGAGTCATCGTCCTCTTATTAAAAAGCACCAGTTGGAGAGCACCGCTGTCATTTGCATCCATTACTATTAGTTTACATTGAGTATGACTTGACTGGATCTATTTTACCATGAATTATAATGCCTAGTCAGTCCTTGATCTTTAAAGGTGCTCTGCATTTATGTTTTGCGGTCTTAGAAAGGGCTAGCGAGATATCATCTTGTTATATCATATTATGATTGTTTTGAGAAAGTGTTGTCATCCGAGATTTATTATTATTGCTCGCTAGTTGATTATGCCATTGATATGAGTAAACATGAGACCTAAATGTTATTGCGAATGTGGTTAGTTGAAAATATTTGCTGAAAACTTGAATGCTGGCTTTACATATTTACAACAACAAGAGCAAACAGAGTTTGTAAAAGTTTTTCTTTATCACTTTCAGTTTATCAACTGAATTGCTTGAGGACAAGCAAAGGTTTAAGCTTGGGGGAGTTGATACGTCGCTGTCGTATCTACTTTTCCAAACACTTTTCCCTTGTTTTGGACTCTAACTTGCATGATTTGAATGGAACTAACCCGGACTAACGTTGTTTTTAGTAGAATTGCCATGGCGTTATTTTTGTGCAGAAATAAAAGTTCTCGGAATGACCTGAAAATCAACGGAGATTATTTTTGGAACATATAAAAAATATTGGTAGAAGAATCCATGTCAGGGGGCCCACACCTTGTCCACGAGGGTGGGTGTAACACCCTCGATGCGACTATAGCTCCCACGTGTCGAGGCACGACTTAGAGACATAATCGCATTGAAGGCATATGTCGCAAGTTAGGCAATCTTCACAACATCCCATGTAATATAAATAATGAAAGGGAGATAACATAGTTGGCTTACACTCGCCACGTCAATCAAGTACATAAATAACATTACATCATACATACACTCAAGGCCCGACTACGGCGCCAAAATAAAAGAGAACCCAACATGCGACAACAGTCCCAATCACCCCCAACTGGGCACCACTACTGATCATCGGGAAAGGAAACGTAGTATCGTTGAGAGTCTTCGTCGAACTCCCACTTGAGCTCACACGCGTCTCCTGGAGCGGAATCATCAGGCCCTGCATCTGGTGTAATAGTAATCTGTGAGCCACAGGGACTCAGCAATCTCGCACCCTTGCGATCAAGACTATTCAAGCTTATAGGTAAGGCACGGTGAAATATGAGTGGAGCTGCAGCAAGCGACTAGCAAGTATGGTGGCTAACTTATTCGCAAAGGAGAGCGAGAAGAGGAGGCAAAGCACGAGCGAGAAACTAGAGAGCAACCTGCGCAAACATTACTCCAACATCGTGTCCACTTCCCGGACTCCGCCGAGAAGAGGCCATCACGGCAACACACTCAGTTGATTCATTTTAATTAAATTAAGGTTCAAGTTATCTACAACCAGACATTAACAAATTCCCATCTGCCCATAACCGCGGGCACGGCTTTCGAAAGTTCAATCCCTGCAGGGGGGTCCCAACTTAGCCCATGACAAGCTCTCATGGTCAACGAAGGAATAGACCTCCTCCCAAGACGTTCCGATCAGACTCGATATCTCGGTAACTCAAGACACTTCGACAGGTTAAAACAAGACCAGCAACACCGCCCGAATGTGCCGACGAATCCCGATAGGAGCTGCACATATCTCTTTCTCAGGGCACACTCAGATTGTCCTAGGTACGGGTAGGCCAACCCAGAGTTGCCCCTGGTGGCCACCGATAGCTGACAGGTGGACCTACACTCAGAGGAGCACTGGCCCGGGGGGGGTTAAAATAAGATGACCCTTGAGTCTACAGAACCCAAGGGAAAGAAAAGGCTAGGTGGCAAATGGTAAAACCAAGGTTGGGCATTGCTGGAAAAGCTTTAATCAAGGCGAAATATCAAGGGGTTCCCATTATAACCCAACCGCGTAAGGAACGCAAAATCGGGGAAAATAACACTGATATGACGGAAACTAGGCGGCAAGAGTGGAACAAAACACTAGGCGAGAGGCCGAGCCTTCCACCCTTTACCAAGTATATAGATGCATTAAGATAACATAGCAATATAATGATATCCCAACAAGTAAATAAATGATGTTCCAACAAGGAACGGCCTCCAATCTTCACCTGCAACTAGCAACGCTATAAGAGGGGTTGAGCAAAGCGGTAACATAGCCAATCAATGGTTTGCTAGGACAATGGTGGGTTAGAGGTTTGACATGGCAATTGGGAGGCTTACAAGCAAGTGGTAGGCATCGTAGCAATGGCATAGCAAAAGAGCGAGCAAACTAGCATAGCAAAGATAGTAGTGATTTCGAGGGTATGATCATCTTGCCTGCACAGTTGTCAGAGTTGACTGGATCCTCAAGAGCAAACTCAACAGGCTCCTCGTTAGCGAACTCGTCTCCCGGCTCTACCCAAACAAGGCAAACAAGCAACAAGTATACAATCAACCACGTGCAAGACCAAGCAATATGATGAAATGATGATATGCTATGCGGGATGCGATGCGAGATGCAAAATGCAAGATATGACAGGAAATGCATGAACCTGGCCTCAACTTGGAATTCCAAGTGTGCCACTGGAAAGATGAGATGAAATCGCTTGAAAACGATATAAAGAACGCCGGAATCAGAGTTACGGTTTGGAAATGGCAAGCGATTCAAGTATGACACCGGTGTGCGATTTACAGCAAGTAGGCATCTAAACGCAATGAGATGAACATGCTACAGCCACCAAACATGGCATCAAAATACATGCCAGGGATGCACACAAGATGCTTAACAAAAGTCTTGCACTGAGCTACAGCCAATTCATCCATTAGGATGTTCAAACAAGCATGGCAAAAACGCAAATGGTAAAACAGATCTCAGACTTAGTGAAATTAACACTTGTCTGGAATTTCAGATCATATAGCCCACTTCGGAGCAACAAAACAACATGCTACAGGACCTGAAAATGACAAAGAAAGACATGGCATGGAGCTACTCAACAAGCTTAACAAAAGTCCCTTAGTGACCTTGAGCCAAAAGGGATCACAAAATATACTAACAAGCACACGAACATAGCAAAAACATAATCAGTTTTCAGACTTAGTGAAAACTGGGACATGCTGAAACATAACTCACGAAGGCATGTTTACGAGCTCGATGCACTCACTACGGTGCAAGTCATGGCAAGAAAAGCATACACCCATAAAGAAAGCAGAAAATACAAGCTAGACATGGCAAGAACAATGGCATAGCATGCACGGATCAACTATAATAACATCGGCAAAATCGCAAACAAGTTGACGATCTGCCCAGATTCACAATGAAGCAAAAGCAGAGCTCGATTGACTCAACCTAGGGTGCTCCATAATTGCAAAAAAAGACATGGATGGATAGAGCACTACAAAACTCCTTTACTGATCATCCTCAAAAGAGGCACGGATCACTAGGAAACAACAAGAACATATGGCATCGTGAGATAAACAATCCCAGGACTTAGTGAAATCACTAAGTCCCTGAAAACAGAATTAGCAAGTGCACCACTTTGCAAGCTTGCACAAGTCACCACACACATCCTAAAAATACATGGGTTGCACCTCTGGAAAGATGACAAAACCCTTAACAAAACATATGAAGAACTCACGGGCATATCATGCACACATTAATGATGGCAAAAATGACAAAAGTGCTAAACGGAGTAACAGATCTGACAATTAACTCAAGTAGCCCTATTCTAACAGAATTTCGGGCATCAAGATGAGCTCAAATGAAAATGATGCAATGTAATGAAATGATGTACTCTCTGAGATGAACATTTTGATATGCTATATGCCAAATCGGAGCTACGCATTCAAAGTTACGGAGCCGCGAACATGGCAACTTGGATCAGGAATTCTGGGACTTTGAAAAATTATACCCCGCAGGAACCGGGACGAGGAGGACCCGGGACGAGGAGATCCGGGCGAGGCGGGGTCGTTTGGATGGCTGAGCTGGTGGATCTGGTCCACCCGACCAGATCGGATCCGGCCGGAGCTCCGGCGAGCGGCGGACGGCGGGCGGGGCGGCAGCGGCCGGCAGCCGCGGCGGCGGCGGACGGCGGGCGGTGCGGGCGGCTCCGGCAACGCGGTGGCGGAGGCCGGCGACCGGCTAGGCGGCGGGGAGAGCGGGGCCGGCTCGGGCGGCGCGAACGGCGAGGGAGCTTGCCGCGGTGGAGCTCGCCGGCGGCGGGGAGAGCGGCGAAGGCGGCGGGGCACTCGGGCGGCGCGGTGGCGGAGTGAGGAGTGCGGGCCGGGAGGGGCCGCGGCGGGCTTCGGCGGGCCGGCCATGGAGGGAGGCGGCTGGCGTATGGGGAGGCGCCACGTGGCAGCGGCGGGGAGCGGCGGATGTGTCCGGCGCTGTCCGGACGTGTCCGGCGGCGGCGGATCTGGGATTTTTAGGGTTAGGGACAAGGAGGATCCGGAATTTGGAATGGGGTGTGTATATATAGGCATAGAGGGAGCTAGGAGAGTCCAAGTGAGGTGCGGTTTTCGGCCACGCGATCGTGATCGAACGCTCTAGAACATGGAGCAGAATTAGGTGGGCTTTGGGCCAAATTGGAGGGGTGTTGGGCTGCAACACACACGAGGCCTTTTCGGTCCCTCGGTTAACCGTTGGAGTATCAAACGAAGTCCAAATGGTACGAAACTTGACAGGCGGTCTACCGGTAGTAAACCAAGGCCGCTTGGCAAGTCTCGGTCCAATCCGGAAATGTTTAGTCCCCACACACGAAAGAAAGCTAGAAATGGCCACCGGAGGAGAACGAAGCGCCGGAATGCAAAACGAACAACGGGGAAAAATGCTCAAATGCAAGAGACGAACACGTATGCAAATGCAATGCGCACGATGACATGATATGAGATGCATGACAACGATAACAACACACGAAGACAAAAACCCGAACCCGAGGAAATAAATATAACTTAACGCCGGAAACGGCAAGAGTTGGAGTACAAATTGGGAAAGTTACATCCGGGGTGTTACAGTGGGGGCGCGCCTACCCCCCCCCCCCCAGGGCCCCCTGCCTCGTGGGCCCCCTGACGCTCCACTGACCTCAACTGCAACTCCATATATTTGTGTTTGGGGAGAAAAAAAATGAGAGAGAAGGATTCATTGCGTTTTATGATACAGAGCCGCCGCCAAGCCCTAAACTCTCTCGGGAGTGCTGATCTGGAGTCCGTTCGGGGCTCCGGAGAGGGGAATCCGTCGCCATCGTCATCATCAACCTTCCTCCATCACCAATTTCATGATGCTCACCACCGTGTGTGAGTAATTCCATTGTAGGCTTATTGGACGGTGATGGGTTGCATGAGATTTATCATGTAATCGAGTTAGTTTTGTTAGGGTTTGATCCCTAGTATCCACTATGTTCTGAGATTGATGTTTCTATGACTTTGCTATGCTTAATGCTTGTCACTAGGGCCCGAGTGCCATGATTTCAGATCTGAACTTATTATGTTTTCATGAATATATGTGAGTTCTTGATCCTATCTTGCAAGCCTATAGTCACCTACAATGTGTTATGATCCGGCAACCCCGAAGTGACAATAATCAGGACCACTGCCAGTGATGACCATAGTTTGAGGAGTTCATGTATCCACCACTACAAAAAAAGACACATCCGTGACATTTTGGGCCGAACGAAATTTTTTTCTGTCATACATATGACATTTCTATGACGATAATTGTGACAAAACCTGGTATCATCATAGATGTGGTGGGCTCCTACTTCTATGAAAAAAATCATGACAGAAAATGGGCTTTTCGTCTTGGGCAGGCCGGAGACGCAGCTGCATGACATTCTTTGGGTCGTCCATTACGGAAAAAACCATGGTAGAAGCGAGGGGGAGGAAAATTTCGGGGAGTTCCCGGTTACAGTGGGAGGTCGGTGGCCGAGCGATGCGCGTTTCTCTCGTACACGTATGCGCGTGTGTGCGAGGCGTTTGCTCTAACTGAACCCGAGCGAGGCGTTGGGCTCTAACTGAACCCGAGCGATTACACTGCAGGCTACACGTTACTGAACCCGAGCGATCGATCGATGGCTGTTAACTGAACCCGATCGAGCGATTCCTTCGCTACTATTGCTAACTGAAGCCGATCGATGGGATGAATAGTGAGCGTTGCGGGGCGGGGGGTTTGGATGAACAGTAAGCGGTGGCGTTGCCTCTGGATGAACAGGACCCCGTGGTGTGGTGGAGGGCTGGATGAACAGTAGACGGTGGACGGGTGCCCGTGGAGGGGTGGATGAACAGGACCCCGTGGTGTGGAGGGCTAATTGAACAGTAGACGGTGGAGGGGTGGTTGAACAGGACCCTGTGGTGTGGAGGGCTGGATGAACAGTAGACGGTGGAGGGGTGCCCGTGGAGGGGTGGTTGAATAGGACCCCGTGGTGTGGAGGGCTGGATGAACAATAGACGGTGGAGGGGTGGTCGAACAGTAGCCGGTGGAGTAGCGCGCGGTGGAGGCTGGATGAACAGGAGCCCGTGGAGGCTGGAGGAGGTCGACGGTGGAGATGAACAGTATCCCGTGGAGCCCCGTTTTGCGGTACGCCACACCCCTCCCGATGAACAGGACCCCCGTTTCTACCGTAGCGCTCCAACACAAGTCTGTTTCGTCCGTTTTGCGGTGCGCCACACCCCTCCCGATCAACAGACCCTTGTTTCAACCGTAGGAGATCCGTTTCCTCCGTTTTGCGGTACGCCAGACCCCTCCCGATGAACAGGATCTCGTTTCGAACGTGGCTGGTCGAACACAAGGTCGTTTCCTCCGTTCTGCGGTACGCCAGGCCTCGTTTCCATCACCTGTTCCATCCAAGCCCTCCCGATGAACACGGCACATTCCGTTGCCTCCCCATGAACACGATGATGACGCTGTTTCTCCGTTCTGACCCAGCCATGTACACGAGCCCTGGCCGTACGTATGCGTGAGTAGACGTTCGAGACCCCGCCCGTATGTACACATATGTGGCCGTATTTTCTTTCTTGCACCCTGGCCGCTGTACGTACGTGTACATGCTACGTGCGCGCCTCTACTACGACACGTGCGCGCCTCTACTGCGACACCTGTGCACCTCTACATTGACCAGTATGTACGTACACGTTCACGACCAGAATGACAACGCTACGTACGCTTCGACCAGGTGGGTCCGGACTGTCACGCACTTCCTTGCCTGCGAAGATGTAGCTGGTGGGTCCCAGCAGTCAGGGGGCGAATTGTTTTTTTTGCCCGAACGCACTTCCTTGCATGCGAAGGTGTAGCTGGTGGGTCCCAGCAGTCGGGGGCCTGGTGGGTCCCAGCAGTCAAGGGGGCGAATCGTTTTTTTTCGGACGAACTTCCTTGCATGCGAAGATGTAGCTCGTGGGTCCCAGCAGTCAGGGGGCGAATAATTTTTTCGCGAAATACGGTGGCCCGTCCGGTGGGTCCCCGCTGTCAGGTGGAGGAATAATTATTTTGCGCGTAATAAGGAGGCACTTCCTTGCGGCTGTCGTGGACCCAGCTGTCAGCCTCTCCATGTACAGTACTCTTCCGATGGAAGTCGGTCGTTGACCACATTGACCACGCCATGCCGAGAGCACCAGGGCGGTGGTATGGACGAAGGCGAGGCCTAGGAAGGGGACGACGCGGAGCCGGGGAAGACGCAGCAGTGGAAGCCCGCGCGGAGAGGAGTACGAGGGTTCACTGGTTCGGCTGCGGTGTGAGGCTGTCGTCGCCGCAGAATAACATGGGGTGTGGGTGAGTAGAGGGATGGCCTGGCCAGCGGTGGGAGTAGTACGGGGCGGTGAGGCCTCCATGGCATCACAGCCGGCCACGGGAGGCAGGAGCACGCGACACGACCGGCGCTGCTTTGGGCGGCTGGAGCAAGAAGACCAGAGGTTGAATAAGCACTACGGCCGTTGGATGGACATCGTACGATCACTGCAACTAGAATCGTTTATATTGACTAAGTTGACAAAGCCCTTGGTACGCGTCAACTTAGTATGCCCACAGCTCGGATTTGGCAGAGAACATATAGCCCATTTGCGATCTGTAAGAATGTACAACCCATTATTGAATTCTAATGGAATTTACTACAGCCCATTTATAGTTTGTTAAAAGTACAACCCAACTTCTAGCTAGCACAATGATTAATAATTTCAAACAACCGCTCAAAACAGGATTCAAAAAAAATTCCCACATTTTGATGGGATCCGAAATATTTGTATCCGAAATTTCTAGTCAGGTTAAATATAATTTCAAAATAAAGTTGTATTACGTTAAAATCCAATGAAATATTGCGCGCGCTACAAGTAATGAAATTAAAGTTTTCAAATTCCAAAAATAATATATTTTTCAAACTAATTACGTGTTTGGTACATAGTAATTGTCCAGCTATTATAATTACATCCCATTTATTATTTCTTAAAGTCCATTTTCTTGTTCAGCCTAATGCATACCTCCTAGGAAAGTTTGCAGCCCAGCGGGGCGGAGAATAACAAGTTGACCCGGATATTGTGTACAACTGTCGGCCCAGTTGCATTGCTGATGTTGAAAAAAAGCTACTTTTTATACACACATTAAAAAAGCTATTTTGTATAGATAAGGAACATTTTTATACACATATTTAACAATTTTTAAATACATGATTAACACTTTTTAAAATATATTTTTTAGTCAACAGTGGGCCCACAGCGAGCGGAGGAGGTCACAATACACATATTTTTTAAATACATGATTAACACTTTTGCAAAAACAATTAGCCCACGATGTGCAAAACCAATTAGCACAGTGAGCGGAGGAGGTCAAAAAAATTTACCCAGCGTAATATTTATGAAAATTAATAAAAAATGTATTATTTTAAAAAAATAGCGAAAAAGGCCTGTGTAGTACAGTACAACCTAACATGGTTACTCAGCCCACATTCGGTGATGCCGGAAAGGCCAAAACAAGGCTTTTGTACAACTTTTTGAAGTCACTGACCTCAACTAATAACTTAAGAAAAAAGTTAGATTACAATGGAACCTAATTAAAAGCTGTCACGAGCAAATAAATAATTCAACGGGTCCCACTTGTGCATGTGCGTGTGTGTGTAAGAGAGAGAGAGAGATAGAGACAGAGACCCATCGGCCGATGCTCGTAAATACATCTTTCAGCCATATGCATTGCTGATGCTCAGTAAAAACTTATATAGTTGACACAATCATATAGAACATCATAGCACACTGAACTTGCATACAAAAATTTCACGCAGGTGGCACAATCAGGATGGAAGCAGTGGATCGCTACGGGAAGGGCTATGTTGAAACCAACGAAGTCGTACATAACGGTTCATCATCTTTATCAATGACAGGGAAATATCTTGAATGTTGTGCAAAGAAAACAGACAGACAACACAATAAGTTCTCCTAGCACATTAAGTTGACGTACAGCCCTTTCTAAAAAAAGTTCAGGTACAAAATTAGAACAGGTCACAATCAAATGTACTGGCATATTAGTGCTTCACACCCATAGCTTGGATTTAACTAGTATATGACAAGATTCAGTTGTTACCTCAAATTAGAGCACATCCAGGCAGCCAGC
Source organism: Triticum urartu (assembly GCF_056163025.1). Lineage (NCBI taxonomy): Eukaryota > Viridiplantae > Streptophyta > Magnoliopsida > Poales > Poaceae > Triticum > Triticum urartu. The sequence goes on along the minus strand of NC_141879.1, from coordinate 493,530,260 downwards.
CCTTCCTCTTCTCCCAAAGAAGCAGTGGCCTCCGCCGCGCAATGGAGTAGGCCATGTGCCATCCATTGTCCCGAGCAACAGGGGGAAAGTCTGACGTTGACTCCTGTAATGGACGTCGTCAACGGACCCTGGCACCAGCGGTGGCGGCAAGACTTCGATTGATGAATTGACCACTTCTTCGACATGCACAAACACTCGATACAGGTACATCCCTAACGTGGTCTAGGGCGGCCTTGGTGGCGACGAATAGTACAACCCCGGTTCCTGCACCGGTATCTCAACACCAATCACCTTCGGTATGGTGGACGGCTTCTTCATCCATGCCATAACCGTCAGAGCCCATCTGTCTGGAGGAACAAACATACTTACGAGCTCACCTCCAAGGTCGTTGATAAGCTCGTTCATGGACTCGCTGTTCCAAGCATGTTGAGGCATGCCATGGAAGGTAAGCTTTGTTAAAAACTCAAGCTCAGAGGGCACCGAGCCCCATCCTAGGTGCCACCGATCAAAGCTCACTAGCGCGCCATCGCAGAACAAACGCCAGGAAGATTCGAACACACGACTGCAGTCGAAAGTTGTCCGGAACATGACGAAGAAATCAGCCAGTGGCGGACATACTTCGACAAGCAAGTCACTTATTTGGATGTCGTGCGCAATGCCAAGAGCTTTGACAAGGTCATCCGGCGAGACGGGAGGCCGGTCGCCGTTGATGGTTACCATCAGCACTTTGCCGGCAAACTGGTCGTCAAGCGCCGCCTTGCCACTGTTGAGCGATAGCACGCAGCGACCGATGGCAGGACGGACCTCAGGATCTCCAGCTCGGAGATCCGCGTTGACCGGCGACATGATAGCGCGCTTGAGTACAGGGAGTACAGGAGGGGGATTTGGGGGAACTGGAGTAGGAATCGAGATTCTAGAGGTGGGTGAGGGGCGGGAGACTGCGGATGAAAAGGTAGCATGAATTTCGAGCACGCGCCAATATGCTCTCGGTGCGCAAGCGCACGAAAACACCAGTGGCGCCCACATGTCGGCCTAAGAGTCCTTATTCCTTCTTTTTTGGAGAGCCCGGCCTTTTTTAGGATCTTTTGAGAGCTCGGCCTGAGAGTCATAATTGACCTGTTTGGCATTGCGTTACTACTCGGCCCATATTCAACGACACCTCACTGGCCCAAACAAGTGTACATCATCGAAAAGACACTGAGCTCAAATTATATAACTTGAAAAAAGGAGATATACTCTGAACACTAGAGAATGGTGATGCCCTCATTTAGGCCACCAGTAGTTCGAGACAATAAACAGTTTGAAACAACGATATATACAACATTCAAACACTGACTAGTGACTACTACTGACATAAACAACAAGACATGATAGTTCATAAGAAGTCTTGCTACACCACCAAAACGCACCCATCTGCAACACTCAGACTCTTGTGATCCAGACGAGAATGACATTCTAAACAGAAACAACTATTACATAGTAAGAGTGACATAGATGAGGATGACCAAATGACAAGGAATATGCATAACAAAAGAAAGAACTACCCATCCAGAACCAGCAGCAAAGACAACAAAGTAATTCGAAGAGATGATCCAACACCATCATAATTTGTAGCCCCGCTTCAGCGACCAGTGATCCGGAGACACCAGTACTCCACCCTTTTGATGCAACAGCCCAATTACCTATCAACCTGAAGGCTCGAACCACATCACTGCCTGTTGTAATTGAGACATCCAAGGATCAAAGTTAATCCGGATGCCTTTGTCATTCTCACCTTTTTTTGGCTGTAGGCTGTATCGTTGACAATCAGGGGAGTTTGCTCCCGAACTCCTAGGGCTCACCGTGTAGACACAGTTTTCCATAGCAAATAGAGCCTCTCTGCCATCAAGGTCCTTACCAACGGTGATCTCCTGGTTAATCAGATAATTGAGTCCGAGAAACAGAGAGTGTGAACCAAGGCTGTTTACCCACCTCCAACTAAAAAATCCTAAAGGCCCCAACAAGCTGGTATCCTGCTCATAGACGTAACAGCCATTGTCCGGATACTCACGTATTACATGGTGCTTGTATACAGTGGGGTTTTTGCAATATAACTTTTCCGGCTCATGTGCCCGAATGATCATCAGTCTTTTGTCGTCGTCTGATCGAGCGAGGAACCAGTTATGCTTCCCTGTTTTTGGCACAGGTGGTGTGATTACAAAGGGTAGTAACTGTAGGGACACTTCATCTTATCAAAAAGGACAGGCATTGTTAATGTAAGATCAGCATTGTTCAGAGTATGAGTAGGATAATGCAAGAAACAACATTGATATGTCCCTGTTGGAACTGGGAGGAAAATACAGGGAAATGTATACTGGGTTCGAAAATATAGAAGTGCCATGCATGGTTATACTCATGTTATCTTGCAATCGATTCCTCACAGGAAACTACCATGTCATGTAATCATGTTCTGTCCTCACAAACAAAATCTTCAAGGTAACTAACAGACCATGCATTGTTATATACTCGTGTTCTGTGGGCAAAATTTTTGTGAGGATATTATTCTAGCCATTGATTGATGAAGGGCGAATATATGTAGGTACACATGGTAAGCATTGCAGGATTTCACTACTTCCAAATACAGAGTTCTCCATATGCACATTTACTCCCCTAATGTATGGTTAGATGAAACCAACACTGTGGTGCATGTTCCTACATCATGAAAATGAGGAAACTAACATGGCATTGATACACACTCATATTTAGTAGTAGTATATAGATTACTGTAAAATAAGGATAATATCCATATATTCCTAACCGTTTGATTATTCAGGGTACAAATTGGCTGTAATGACATGGTCACAATCGCATGAATTAACTCATTCCAAATATAGCTAATTTACGACATCTCTAATACATTGCCATAGTTCTACTCAAATTCTGCTCAAACAGAGATATGCCAATCATCACAAAAAGTTCAAACAGTGTCATGGCGTCATCATTAACATGAGAGGAAACAACTTACACGCGCCGTCCTAGAAATACGTGGTGCCATATGCTTTGTCGATCGTGTAGACGATGCCATTGTGTTCAATAGCGTCATAGAAGTGTGTATCAGCTTTGACGATGATCCACTTCGAGCCGAGTTGTCTCCAGCTAAAGAAGGCACCGGCGTAAAGATAGGCGAGTCCACGGTCGAACAAGGCAATTAGCTTGAAGTCTGCGTAATTCGCATGTCGCGTGGGCACTTGGCAAGATTACAATCTTCTGCAAAACACGGTCCGTCCAACTGACGTAGTAATCTAGATGACTTGGACCGCGATGGTAATACTCTATATAATCCAACGGAGGAAGGATAATCTCATGGGAAGTCTTGAAGTTCATGAGCACCAACTTTTTACCGTCTTCTCTGAAGGCAGCCATCCAGTGGGAGTTCATGCCGAACCAGTACATACCTGCCAAGAAGTTTCGAGCGATGGTGATCGGATCGATGTCGAGGGAAATGATGTACGGCGACCCACTACATACCTGCAAAGAAGTTTCGGCTAATGGAGATCGGATTGAAGTCGAGGGGCATCATGCACGCCTCCGTATCATGGTGAGCCAATCTCGCAAGACCAGATAGCAGCAAGCAGGGTGTCTTGAAAAGCTTATGCCTCGCTTCGACAATGGCCGTGTGCATGTCCCTCGAGCATGCAGCCAGCCGCAGGGCGCTCAACATATCCATACACGAACAACAGAGGTCGAGGATGTCACTAGGGATATTGCTCCAATCGCGGCTCATATGGATGCTGCGCGGTTCGCGTTCGGCCATGGTGGAGTTTGGAAGGGGTCTTGATTTACGGGGGAGAAGGATGTCGGTGCTGGAGCGGCTAGCGAGGGAATAGTGGTACTGGGGGAGGCGAGTGAGGCGACGGTACACGGGGGCACAGTGAGATGTAGACGGAGAAGGAGATGGAGATGGAGTGGTGCTATGGGAGCGGAGAGGGAGATGAGGCAAGGCGCCAATGTGTTGTACAGCGGCGGTGACAGACTACACTGTGCACAGGTTGAGGCTGACTTTGGTAACCCGAACACGCCGCCTGGACTAGTGTCAGGCGCAGGGTGTTGTCACTTCACTGTGAGGACCGGATGAATAGTATTTTGACCATCAAGTGTACCACAGTTGTACTACTACTACTACTACTACTACTACTACTAGTAGTAGTAGTAGTAGGTACATGAGTACTCCAGTATTGTATAGCATAAATAGGTCTCCCGTGCTAGCATGCCTGTTCACTTCATCGTTCAGGTATCATCCATATTGCGAGCAGAACCAAATTCTCGTGCATGCCCAATCAACACTCTGCCGCGCTGCATGCAGTGGTCGTTCTGGTGCACCAAGGATGGCATGCAAATCGTTCCACACTTGAGAAGAGGAAAAATGGAAAGGTAGAATGCGACAGCAGAGGAAGAGAACGCTAGCTAACGAGGCTGGGAGGGGATCGAGCAGGAAGTTAGTGCTCCACGCGCAAAGGTTTTGGGAAAACCTGATTTTCATAAAGTGACTTATACTCACCTAAACGGAGGGAGTATTCCTTAACCAGAGAATGTTGTGTCTCCCACTCACATGCTCAAAAAAAAACTACGACACATTTTTTATCTGTTTGCATAGGTCCCACCTATCAGGAAGGATGGGCACGTACACGAACAGGTACGACTCATCAGTCTACCCGCATAGCCTTTTCATTTAGTCTACCTAGTCGTCTAATCAACTGCATGCACCCCACTTCTCCCATTTACTTCTCCATCGGGAACCAATTCTCCTCGGCTTCTTCACCTCCCCTTCGCCTTGATTTGCATCCAAACCCCACTGTGTTCACATTGTTTTAACCTCTTTAAATAATCATTTACTACTTCAGTTAGACTAGCCATCTAATCCTAATTCTCCAAACCATAGCGCTTCGTTCCAGCGGTTCCAAATGGTGATAGAGATCGAGATGCAGGTTTTTAGCGTCCAACATGTCCTCGCCGAAGGCTCGATGCGCATAGTTGCCACCGTCACCGTCCACCCAAGGGTTGTTCGGCAGTGGATCAACAATGTATCCAACTCCCTCGAAAAGGTAGAGACGAGGGTCATCGATCTCGACGCAGAGTACACGGAGCGTGCCCCTGGGAAGATCCAGCGCGCCGCCGTCCTTCAGCTGTGCCTCGAAGATGAAGTTTTGGTGTACCACATCATACACTCGCCCTCCATACCAGGTTAGCTTCACAATTTCTTCTCTCGGGAGGACGTATACTTCTGTGGGGCAGCCATCGAAGGGGACAAACAGAAGATGGAGCCGTACAACCTTAATTTGAATAGCATCGCTGACCTACAAACCCGAATCAAAATTCCTGTAGAAGTTTGTGATAAACAGACACCATCCCTATTCGACATAGCAAATTTTGTGCTCAGTACAAATCTTCAGAAGGGTGACGAGACGGTGGCATTAAGGTCGTCTGGATGGGAGAATTATCCCTTGACGTACAAGCAGATAAAATATGCTGCCCTTGATGCCCGTGTGAGTTTCGAGATAGCTGCAAGGTCCAAAGAGCTTGTTGCGAAGCCGTCTCCCACAGAGAATGAGAAGAAGAAGAAGAAGAAGAAGAAGAAGAAGAAAAGGCTGCACCAGCAGGAGGGCATTATGGATGGATGAACTATTTTCTCTCTTGTAAAAAAATTATTCCCTCTCGGTGTATATTGATATAGATGGACTATTTCGATGGTGTGCATGTCTTTGGAACAGAGTAGTAGCGTGGGTCCGCTTGACTATAAGGAACTATTTATCCGCATATATAGCTTTCTCTGCTACTCCTTCCAGTGATCGGTATGCAGTGCATGTGTCCATAGACATGACAGCTTGTCCTTGGAAGTTCAACTACGATGACCATCACGTTTCATCTCGCGATTCCCACGACGCCTCTCCAACCCATGGCACCACGCCCCCCGACGCGCGCCTCACCCCACTCGGCCGCACCGCCCCTCTGCCTTTGTGTGCATGACATGTGGGCCACCTAAAATGTGGCGAGCATCAAGTTTCTACCACAGCCACATGCGATTCCCACGACGCCGCTCGAACCCATGAAACCACACGTCCCCCGACCTACGGCTCACCCCTCTTGGCCCCACTGCCCCTCTACCTACGGGAGCATTACATGTGGACCAGTCACCTATCGGGTCCACATGTTATTGACTCAAAGGTAGGTGTAGTAAGGCGCTGAAGCTCAGTCTCGACGGCCCTGAGAGGGAAATGTAACTCATGCGCCAGGGCTTGTGGTGCTCCCGCAGCATGAACTCGTGCAAAACTCGAGATATTTTTATTTACTATACATGCACGCAACGATTTAATGGACATTGTAATCTCAACATGTGATGGGGAGCTCTAAATTTGAATTTGAAACTTATAAAACGAAAAGATTCAAAACAAATAAACTGGGAGAGAGGGAGTATATCGTAGGATGTATCCCATACAAAATAAGTCCCCTGGTTTGTCACCGCGAAGATGCGGTTAGAAAGGAGCATAGCGTCTTCCTACTCGTACGGCAACAAATCGGCTGCAGACAGCATGGTCTGCCTGTGACCGCCATCTGCAAGGTTCGTGCTATCTTATTCAATCTCACTGTGGTCCCATCGTACCAATTCATGCGGTGGCCCGTTGCATGGCTGATCCCAATGTTGGACAAAGGTTCTACGGGAATGGTTTCACCGTTGTAAATGTTGTGCAAATTGATGTTGGTACCCTCCCGTACATATGCAAGCCAATCTCCACTCGCACCGAGCCTAACCTGTGAAACAGTGGGCAGGGAGAGAATTAGGAAATGGACACGGAAGTAGTCTTTAGAATGCATTTACTACGTGATCAAACTCATCTTACCTGCTCATCGGAGGAAATCCGAGTGCCCCTCAACATCGGCATCTCAAGGGGCGTCAACTTGCAACTACGGCCACGCCGCGCTGGAGAGACCCCCAAGGAAACATCCTCGTGTGTTCCACAGAACATCAAGATGCATTTGTATGAGTAGTTTATCTTGTGAGAGAAAAGGATGAACGAGGGAAGGCCTCTAGAGATAGAGATGGACACTACTACTACCAATGTGCTGGCCCGTGCGTTGCAATGGATCCAAAGTAGTAGAATAATACTTGTTCACGTGCTTGAAATATAAACACTCTAGTTTTGATATACATGTTTCAGCAGACATGACAGCTTGTCCATGGAAGTTGAACCACGAAGACCATCACGTTTCTTGATTCTACCACTAAGCCACTGAAGTTCGGTCCCATGGGCCCCGAGAGGGAAATGTAACTCCTGTGGCAGGCCTTGTGGTGCTCCCGCAGTACGAGCTCGTACCAAAAATGGAATTTGTTTCTTACTACTACCAACTAGTACTAGTAAGGTACACGTGCATTGCACGCATGAGATTCTGGTGGTTTGTGCATTATGTTTCTACATGTGGAGCTTTCTGGATTCTAACATGTGGCAAAATCTGGTGGGATGTAAGGTTAGGCAAGTTTGATTAACTTAGGCGAGTGTTCGATTCAAGCCACACCTTAGGCAAGACAAACTAAGGCCCCACATGACATACACACAAAAAATGTGGCAAGATTCCCTTAGGATTTCCAACTTGTTTCTCTCATTTTGAAGAACTAATAACTTTGTCTAAGCTTAGTTGTGGCAAAGTTAGGGTCTGTTTGATTCAAGGATTTTCATAGGATCTTTGAAGGATTAGAATCCTTAGGAATTTTTCCTACGTTGGTCGTTTGATTCGTAGGATTGAATCCTGTAGAATATTTTCCTAAGGATTCATCTGTACTACGTTTCACAGGAATTCTAACATGCACTCCAACATCTTGAAAGAAATCCTTTATTTTTCATGTGACACAATCAAACAAACTCAAATCCTATAGGGATCCAATGAACATGCCATTCTAATCCTACTTTTTTCCTATTCCTATGTTTCTGCAATCCTATGAATCAAAGAGGCCCTTAGTCATGAATTAAGTTCAACCATGGAGTCTTCTAGATTATACATGTGGCAGAATCTGGTGGATGATATCCAACGGCCAGTAGTGCTCGGATTTGCCATATTTGTACCGTTGGATTGGCTTCATCCAACGACCAACTTTCAAAGTTTTTCACACACTATATAGGGGGTATAGATATAGATGTGCCGGTCCGTTGCAATGGATCCAAAGTATATATATCTATTTAATGGAGTGCACTCTAAACACATTATCTATTTATTTTTCTCTAACCTTCTGTAGCCATGCAACCAAGCCACATAAGCTTCATGGGTGCCCCCCACATCATATTATTCATACTACGTTGATTGGAAAAAAGATAAATCACCCAAAACAAGATCTTCCCGTTTTTTGTTCCTACGATGTTGTGTCCTGCATGTACCTACTAGTTGTATAGTGGTAGTACTAGTAATATAGTATTAGGAGTACAAACTTGGTACTAGTAGGAGTAGTACTAGTATGGAATGCTCCTACTCTATCAACGAACCCCGTCTGACACCAAATTTCTTGGCTTCCGTGCTACAGCTAGATCTTTCCCTCGTTTCTTTTTTCCAACCCGGCGGCGGGCGGGATGTCGGTTTGCTCAACGGCGGTCCCACATGAAAGTGACAATGCTAGGCAACACGCCTTCCCTAAGGCATGTGTCGTGCCGGACGGGCCGTGTTGTACTCCCGATTCCCGGGCGTGTGGTGGTGCGACGCGAACGCGGCAGGCCTTTTCCTTTTACCAGCAATGTGCTCGTGCATTGCGACGGATCCAAAGTAGTAGAATAGTAGTATTTGTTCACAAACTTGAAAGAAATCACTATTGTTTTGATATACTCCTAATATATTACTCCCTCCGTACCTAAATATTTGTCTTTTTTGAGATTTCAAATGGACTATCACATACGGATTATATAGACATATTCTAGTGTTTCTAGCAAGATGCCCGCGCGTTGCACGAAGTTGATGGAAAATGTAAGCACAACTTATAAATTGACGGATGGAGTACTAGTTACAGTGATGCATATAATTAAGAAAAGGGATCGCACATGTCGGTATTGACTAGAACAAGAATGCAACAACACAATACAAATTTAGGCCACGATGATGCGATTGCAGTGGTGGTTACAGAAGGCAAGAAGAAAGATGGATCCACAAACGTACGACCTCCTCCTCCTCCTCAACTTAGTGCGCCGGGCCACCGACCGGTGGCTAAGGAGCAGCGGCTTTTGTGGCGAGGTCGAGGTGCTTCTCAGCAAAGGCATCCAAGGCTTCCAGCCGGTTGAGGAAGGCCAACGTCGTAGCGTCCTCACTGGCCTTGTAGATACCTATGTACACGATTTCCTCATACATGTGGATGTGTAGGTCGACGAATTCTTGCAGGGAGAGGCGCCTCGCGTCGAGCGTGACCTCCAGGTGGACATTCTTCGTGGCGTCGGCTGGCAGTCACAGGGCCACCAGTGCTTGAAAGAGGTTCCGACCATGGAGGCCGATTAGGGTGGCAGGCAATGAGGAGCCCGGGCGCGCGGGCTGGAGGAGTACGACGATGTCGTCTGCGAGCTTCTTGAGGATGGTGAACTTGTTGCTGGTGGCAACAATCATCTGGTCCAACTGAGAGTCATAGTTGGCGTCGAAGGCGGCCATCCACCAGCCGGTCTCCAACACCGTCTAGAGACGATCCTCGGCGCCATGCCGTAGGCCGGTGTCATGGACCATCTGGCGCAGCCACTGGCCGCTCACGAGCATCGCCGCCATGGGTCTGGAGTGAGCTCTCTTGCGCTTAGTGTAGGTGCTTAGGCAAATGCTTAGGTGCGTACGATGTGGTAGATGCATTGTAATGGAGGGGCGCCTTTATATGAGGGCAATGAGGGCAAACTGTGTTGCATTCACATCATGTAGCCTCTTTTCCCGGACCTCCTCCCATTACTTCCCTCATGCATTAATTGAAGAAGGATGCATTGGCCGTTCAACATATCGGGAACCGCTACTCCCTCTCTCGTCTACATTAAAGCCGTATCGGGAACTGCGCTGCTCGCTGTCAAATCGAATACTCCCTCTGTCTAGGTGAGTATTAAGTCATCTTATGAAAACCAAATAGTAAACACATATGCGTGGTGCATTAACTCTCACGTTGTTTCTTATTTTTTGACATTAATAGAGGAATCAACCAAGAAGAGATGTGGGGATTGTATGGTTTTAATGACTTGAGACTATCAAACATGACATGCAGTGGTCAGTTCGTGGCACAAGAACAAATACAACCCACGTCAGCACACACGCATCTTATATAGCATCACATCCAATGGCTATAAAAGATGAATGAGACCAAATTATATCTCATCTAGATGAGTTCTAGCAAAACTGTATTAATAATACTTAGTACTCCTGCGCCATGTATCATATATTAGTATCATGTACTCCGTCCTTTTCGGTTTATAGGGCTTGTTTCAAAATTTTAGTTTTTCCATTTTATAAGGCTCAATTTGGTTGTTCCCCATCACATGTTCAGACTTCAAGGTGCATTAAATCATTGCATGCAAGTATTAAGAGAAAACTGACCAATGCATGCACTTTATGCATGCATGCATTGCAACTAATGCATTCGTAAACATAATTTTTTGAGTAAAACAAGAGCATTAATTGGGTGCTTTTGTAAACTACAAAAAATATTCCACCACTCATCATCTACCTTGGTTGGTGAGATTTTTGAATTGAGCCTTATAAACCGGAAAGGAGGGAGTAGTACTTTATTTATTTATGAGGTATCCAGATGGCACTGCACCGCCAAGAAAAGAGGGTAACATCAAAATTATGGACTACTTTTTTGAGTATGTTGGTAAGGTCCAGTCATAGTCACTTGTTGAAATCTCTAAAAAGACAAATACTCCCTCCGTCCGGAAATACTTATCATCAAAATGGATAAAAGTAAATGTATCTAGACGTATTTTAGTTTTAGATACATCTCTTTTTATCCATTTTGATGACAAGTATTTTCGGACGGAGGGAGTAGAAAACAGAGTTGGTGATGATGGTGTGCGTGCCATCCTGCAATATAGGCCGTCGGATTTATATCTAACGGATAGGAAAGAAACTATGGCAATTTTGCAAAAATATACCCACACGTCTCTCCACGTTCGCAAATAAGGCCTTCCCTCGTTCAACCTTTTCTCTCACAATATAAACTACTCATACAAATGCATCTTGATGTTCCGTGCAACGCACGGGCAGCTAGCTTATTTCTTTTAAAATAGTTGGTGCGATAATTGGGTTGAAGTGATATATTTTATGTCTGCCCCGAATGATTTCAGATTGACTAGTAGTAACAATGAAAAGGTTGCCTTGTTAATTAACAGAAAACAGGGTGAAAACTATCACATGAGGCCGGTAAAAACAAGGCACACTGGGTTCAGTGTCATCGTCACTACAGTTGTGCGCACGCGAGAAGTCTACATATCGAGGGGGCTACCGAGCGAGGCACCGAGACACAATGTTTGAGAGAGAAACCAATTAACAGATTATGATCATATCGAGTTGTCACCCTTCTGCTGTCATTGTTGGGGGGGGGAGAGAAAGACGTATCGAGAGTGTGCGCGGTAGGCACAGAGGCACAACTAGCGAGTCTGTGTGTGTGTGTTTGAAAGAGGAGTAGATAGATTATTATCCAGATCGATGTGCCACCCTACTCCTTCGATGCCGGTTAGTGTGTGTGTGTGTGTGTGTGTGTGTATGTTTGAGAGAGAATCCAGTCGATATATTAGTATCAAGATCGAGGTGTCACCCTACTCCTTCGGCGTTGGGAAGTGTGGGTGTGTGGAGGGGGGGGGCAGTGACACTCACATATCTCTAATCTTATAAAAAACAGAGTTGGTGATGATGGTGTTCCTGCCATCCTGCAATATAGGCCATCCAATTTATATCCGACGGATAGGAAGGAAACTATGGCAATTTTGCAAAAAGATACCCACACCCCTCTTCGCATTTGCAAATAAGGCATTCCCTCGTTCATCCTTTTCTCCCACAAGATAAACTTCTCATACAAATGCATCTTGATGTTCCTTGCAATGCATGGGCATCTTGCTAGTAGGGAGAAGAAGTTTGTGTGACACATATCTAGCTATATTAAGGGATAGGTAGATAGCATATGTGTGAGAGACATTAGTGGTTGTGGGTGGGCGGAATTAAAGGGGTGGGCGTGTTAGACATAGAGAGCGTGTGTGTTTCAGTGTGAGAGACTTGTAGGATGGGGTAGAGAGACGAATTTAACCCTGACGGAGGGAGAGAAATACATGAAGTGCGTGTGTGTGATTCCGATGCCCACAGGGAAATGAGATATGTATGCGTGTGAGAGAGATTGCACAATCCATTCACGTATCACTATCTAGCGATCGTGGACGTGCATCGCTTGAACATAAGTCAATATCTACTTCGTATCGTGGCCAAAGGTACAATATCGATTCAACGCTATAAAGATTGGACACTCACATATCACATTTTTTTTCTATTTAAATAAGCCTTTTTAGTTGTGCATGCCAAAGTTACAGTGATGTTTCTTCAAACAACCAATGTAGCTATCATGAACATGCACCATTGTTACTCTTGCATTCAAATTCATTAGTCTTGGATGATGTAAGTTTCTATTTTGAAGTAATATATGTAATATTCATATATGAATTCAATGGGTATGCAATTTATGAAATGGAGGCTATGTAATCGTATGAGGTAACACTTTTAAGTAGCTGACTACAATATCCATTTCTTTTTGTGCGCCTCTACACGAACACGTCAATGCATTATGTTTAAAGTAAATAACCAATGGCACTAAATTATCTATTTACACGAGAAATACATAGGCTGAGCGTTTGATCCCTTTTTTGTGAACGCGCCACTACACCCGTACGATTGGCCGCGCCCGTGTGAACGTCCAAGTTATCGGCGCATCATCCCGAGTTATTGTCATTTTTCTGGGGTGGACTTCACACCAGTTATTAACTGCTGACGCGTGCCCCGTGTACACAGTCTAGCATGACCTTCCCGCTAGCACGGTCCAAAATTAGTTGAAACTGGATACGAACGATCCCGCGGGCGGCAAAATCTCCCGCCTCCTTCTAAAATTTCCGCCACCTTAGTCTTTAGCATGCGAAATCCCCCTTTTGTCCTTGGTGCATGGAGACCAACAGTTACAATACCGCCCTCATCTACATGATAGGTCGGGGCTGCTTTGGTAACTTCCGGTTCCCCCACTACACGGCACCCCCATTTCCTCTCCCCCTCCCGCAAAAACGACTAACTCCACAGCACCAGAGCATCTTACATCATGCCGTCCATACTTCATCGCCCTTTCTCCCCTCCCCTCTCAAAACCGTAGACTGCTCATCCACCGGCGTACCATAACCCATTCATTGCCAGTGGCGTCCACCTCGCCGGATCTGCTTCTGCAGCCGCATCTACCCCTCCCACCTGCCCTAGAAACAAATAGACTGCTCATCCACCACTGTACCACAGCCCATTCAGTGCCGGCCTTGTCCATGGTGCCGGATTTGCTTCGCCGGTACTCTCGTCAACCGTTGCGCATCTGCAGCGGCTCATTCGTACTCCCCACCGGAGACGCTTCGTCCACACCCCCCGGAGCCGCCCCACCGACGCCCCCGTCGACGGCCTCTGATCCTCTTCGCCGACACCTTCCTCAACCCTACCGGAGCCGCTTCGCCGACACCTTCCTCAACTCTACCAGAGTAGCTTCGCCTATACCATTCTCAACCCTACCGGGGCCGCTTTGCCAACTCACAAGTCCACGGCCTCAGATCCGCTTCCTCGCACCCTCATCCAACCTACCGGAGCAGCTTCTGACGCCCCATCCACGGCCGCAGATCCGCATCGTCGACACCACCCTTTACCCAACCACCAGAGCAGCTTCTGACGGCCTGTCCACGGCCGCAGATCCGCATCATCAACACCATCCTTAACGCAATCACCGGAGCAGCTTCACCTATGCCCTCGTCCACGGCCATAGATCCACTTCGCCCAAACCGTAGTCCACCCTACCAGGGCCGCTCCACAAACACCCTACTCGACGATTCTAGACCTCCTTACCGGACCCCGACAGCCAGTGCAACGTCATCACCCTCGACGTTTCTAACCTGATTCCCACAATCTGGAGAGATGCCAAGCACCCGCCATGGCCTAGGTACTTGTCACCTTTAAACCCGTCCAGCATCACCTGCTCGATGTACTTCAAATATACTAACCGGTCGCTGTTACCTGGTATGCAGCTGGCAAAAACTACAAGGACGATGTTTCTTCTGGATCCAACAGCTTGGCCAACCAAGATCTAGGACTGAGGCATTGCTATGATCTTGTAAGCGCGTCTCTCTCTCTTGTATTGTTCAGCGTGCTTTGCTAGGATTTTCGACCAGTAATCCCTTTGTGCGGACAATGATTTCTACTACTGGCTGCTAAATTAGATATGTAGATTTCATACATGATACTACCTCGTACCTCCGTTCCTAAATATAAGTCTTTTTAGAGATTCCACTATAGGCTACATACGGAGCAAAATGAGTGAATCTACACTCAAAAATGCATCTATATACATCTGTATGTGGTCCATACTGGAATTTCTACAAAGACATATATTTAGGAACAGGGGCAGTACATTACACAAAATCGTAGGTGGCATGTAGGAATTCCAGTGCACTACATTAGGCTCCCTTAGAGTGCCTGCTAGTCCAGCATACAGAGTCATGGCTAGTTTATGGTATGCACACAATCGTTAATTGGTGGTTTAAATATGCGCAAGGGATATGCAATGTAGTATCATGTAGAGATGTCTGAAATTAGCCATCTCAACTTGCAGACAGGGTTACACAATGAAAAAGTACAAGATGTATGTGGCAATTTCATGGAACATCACAAAAAAGGAGAGGCAGCGGTGAGCCTATACAGTGTGCCATGGTACGTAACTCCTCCGTTGCAATCATCGTGACATGTTATTTGTATGCCAGTTCTATTAGCCAAGTTTCTTAGGGATAGTTATTACGAGTTATCCTAAGAAAATAAGCACCTGTGAATATAAGCTCCATGTAATAAGCCAACGAGTTCTTTTCATTGCGTTTTCAGCTTATCTTTGATATGATCAGTGGAAAGTCTAGATTGCATTATATTTTTTTCATTTTGCTGCCCATATGGAAATTAATTTGACTTGCAAACATCACAAATTGAACCCAGTGCAGTAATTAATATGGTAGGAAAACATACCATCACTATTTGCTCAAAATGCAAATACAAAGATACCATCTACTTGGCACAATCTACTTTGGTTAATGTTTTCCATAGAGATCCCATTGCCTAATTTAAACGAAGAACGCATGACCCATATTTAAATGAAGAACAATTATTTATTGAAATTCGATGGTCCAAGTGGCTGGTTAATATCGTATAGCAGCACCACCTGAAAGCATCATATAGCAGCAGCAGCTCATAGCAACTCATCATACAGCAGCAGCAGTCTGCAATTCATCATATACCAGCAGCAGCTCATAGCAATTCATCATATAGCAGCAGCATGAGCAGCTCATAGCAATTCATCATATAGCAGCAGCAGGAGCAGCTCATAGCAATTCATCATATAGCAGCAGCAGGAGCAGCTTGTAGCAACTCATCATATAGCAGCAGTAGGAGTAGCTTGTAGCAACTCATCATATAGCAGCAGCAGCTCATAGCAATTCATCATATAGCAGCAGCAGCTCATAGCAACTCATCATACAGCAGCAGCAGCTCATAGAAATTCATCATATAGCAGCAGCAGGAGCAGCTCATAGCAATGCATCATATAGCAGCAGAAGCAGCTCATAGCAATTCATCATATAGTGTATCAGAATGAAAATTTGGCAAAAAATCAGAGGAGATCCTCACCTTGTTGGATGAGCTCATCCTTCAAAAGCACCTCAAGGCCATGGCCTGGGAGGAGGGGAGGGGGAATAAGGTGCCTTCTGCTGCAGTGTGGCATCAGCCGTAGTTGTGCAGCGCCCGCCGGAGTAGTGCGTTGGACGAACCACAGTGGAGCAGCTGCTAGAGACCATGAGAATGAGGGGTGGCGTCAGAGGGAGGAGAAAGCCAGGGAGATTTTCCCCTACCCGCCGGCCATGTAGCCTAGAAGGACATAGCATCGTCGAGGACAAGGCCAGATGGGACCAGTGGCGATGGCTCGCTGGAGGAACCCTAGTGCTGCAGGCAGGGGATCGAGGTAGAGGGAAAGGGGAGAGGAGATGCAAGCGGGCAGGGTATGAATGCTTGCGTGTTTGTTTTTACTTGAGGGTCGGGTGTGACACAGGCGTCAACAGTTGCATTTTTAGTGTAATATAGGCAGACAACAGAGTCATTTCACTATTCCCCTTCCCTTCAATTTTTAGTGAGGTTCTACCTGAAACACCCCCCTCCAAAGCGAAATTAGTTAAGCCTAAGCCCATAACTCAAAAATGACTTCTTTACATCTTTTATGGCTTATTTTGACAATATGCCCTGAAAAGGTGGAATCGAACTGGCCCTTAACCTGCAATTCAATTGTGCGTGCAATGATGAATCACTCCTGCCTGCTATATGTACATTTAGGCATCATCATACATGGCATAACCTAATACATGTGCATTCCATTATAGAATCTGGAATATGCAATGTTTATGTTAGTTCATACGTTGCACATGATGTTTAATTGCCCCTTAAATTTGGTCAGTCAAGTGATGGTCTTTAAGCCTCCTTCTTTGCTTCTTTTCTTGATATGTAAGATTTGCTCACACATCTGTTCAATTGCTTGTTTGCATCAGCCAACCATACTAGGACTATTTGCTTTGATTACTTGCTGTTCTTGACATAACACTCTAACAGAGCTTGTCAACGATTTAAACACTAAGGCTTGCTGTAGTGGGGCCTTGTCTAACTCATAGGTGACATAAAGGTTTGGTTGTACACTACAGTAGGCCCTCCAAGAGTACCTGGAGATCCAGTTCAAAGGTATGCCTAGTTTTTACATAGTGCAGACATAGTAAATGCTCATTTCATTGTGTTCAAGTGCAAGAGATGCGGCATGTTTCGTTATGTGGTGTTGTTTTGTTATAATCTCATTATTTTGTGTTCACAGACTGGAAAGCATGCATATTTATCTTCCAAGGAGACGAGTAACTAGTTTGTGTCACCTTGCAGAGGGGGTGCAATGAAGATAAGATTGAGGATTTCCAAGTACAAGATGTTAGGAAGGAGCCTTGCAAGAGAAGTCGGAGCTGCGCTGAGCCTCTTCAACCTGCTAAGGTAAGTCACTGTATGCAACTCAACAATTGAATTCCTTGTTTGTTTCAGGCATAGTTAATTTTCTCTTTTCAATTGCTTTATTTGTCCTCAGTTAATGAGATGCCCAAATAATCATGCCTGATGTTCGGTACTTGTATCACTATTAGTTGACATAATTAAAGGCCTTACCATTTAATTACTCTGCCGAAGTGTGCCTGAAGCTTTGAAGTCTATTAACCAACTATTATTACATGAGGCTCATAATCTAGTTTATACTACGCTAATGATTGCATAGTTTTGCCTATTGTAGTATGTTTGTATGAAACCCTCTGCTGTTCATTATGCTCCCTAAGACTTTAATTGAGGCACATAATGGCCAACTGCTTGCTTACATATACGCAACGTGCAGTCTAAATTTGTAACTTGTCTGTGTTTTCAATTGGGCCCCAACATCATGCTCCTCTGGTGAGCTAAGAGGGATTTCCGTATGCAGGCTGCACAGACTATCTTTTTTATAATTTTTAAAATATCACCTGCTTATGCTTCATGACGTGTAACATTTTTTTTTGAAAGTGACGTGTAACACTATTGTTAGTCCTGTTTTGCCATGTAGTACAAAATAGTGTCTTGTTCGCTTCACTGTTGTAACTATATTTTTGCCCTAGTCATGTGTACTTACAGAAACATTTCAGGATGAAGTGACATCAACACAAAGATCTGCGAGTAGTGCGGCATGGCTGTTACCGAATGATTATGGATTGGAATTGGAATGTGCTGATGTTCTCGAGCATCAACTAGAGGTGGCAAGACAACGTGTACATGATTGTCAACGTATAATCAACAAGTTGAGACTGGACATGCAGGTATTAGATGCAGTAGTCAAAAAATGAAACAAGACAATGAGGTAACCATGAAGGAATTGGAGATTTTGCATACTGAAATTTGTGCTATCTGAATCCGGCCAATCCTATTTTTGAAGAGATTATAGTTCAAATGGAGTTAAGTTGATGCGCGTCCATGATGTATGAGTTGTATTTTCCCAGTGGGTATAATCGGCTATAATTTCTTTATTGTATAGTGTAGGATTATTCTACCTTTCTATGCCTTGATCTCTTTGTTGTAATAGTGTAGGCTTTTTAGAGGTGATAGTATTGAGTAGGATAATTCTTTGAATATGCTATAACGTTCAAACGGGGGCCAATTCGCCCGACCATGGCCCTTCACGAGCTGTCGGATCCATGGGCCTTCTACGTCTCGTAGGATCCATGGGCCTTCTACATCTCGTAGGATCCATGGGCCTTCCATGTCTCGTAGGATCCATGGGCCTTCTACGTCTCGTAGGATCCATGGGCCTTCTATGTCTCGTAGGATCCATGGGCCACCGGCTCATTTATGGGTCTTGTACGGGCCTTTAATGGGCCATAGATGGGCCTTTAATGGAAATCGTACGTTTTATGGGCTGACCATAACGGGCCGTTAATAGGCCATATTTGGTGATGCTATGAAAATGGCCCAACTGACTAATGGTCCACAAATGGGCCGACTATAACGACGGGCTGAATTTGTCCCACAAACAGAAAATGACATTAACAGGCCGTAAGTAACCGAATGCTGCAAATGAGCCCAAGAATAAATGGGCCCTCAGAAGGCCGAAAGTTAACTTGGGCTGGAAACGGCCCAACGGAATAACGGGCCGTTAATGGGTATAAAGTGATACACTGTTCATTACGGGCCAGTTTCACTACGGGCCGTTAATGGGTGTAAAGTAATACACTGTTCATTATGGGCCAGTTTCAGCACAGGCCGCTAATGGGCCAAGAGTTACAAAGGGCCTCATATGGGACGAAAGACGTCATGGGCTATACATGGGCCAGAAGTGAAAACGGGCTGGAATCATATTAGACGGCCCAGATGACGCTACTGGGCCTAATTCGGATAGGGCGTAACGGGCCTTGGGTTAGTGGGCTGTAAATGGGCTATATGCGAACAGGCCGTTAACAGGCTTTCCATGGGCCGGCCCGCCAGCTTTTGACCAAGTCAAATGGGCCGGCCTTTTCACAGGAATGGGCCACTGTTGGGCCGTGCCATGTGTCGATATATCATAGGCGCCTTCTGTCCAGTGAGTGGATGACATCTGTCCCAACGATGAGCCGACACGTGTTTCCTCTAGCCAATGATGATTTTACACGTGGAAAATCCCCATTGGTCGGGGCTGTTAACGGGTTATCGGATCCAAAACTCGACTCGATAGCTTAACGGTGTTCCGTTACGGTGGATGCCACGTGTCGGTCACCCTTGACGAAAGCACTTCTGTGATGCACGATTTATTGTCATGGAAGTGGAGACTTCCGTGATGATTATTTTGGTAATGTCATGGAACACTTCTACGACAGCACAGGTATGACTATCTTGATTCTGTCATAAATTTGTCATGGATGTACATGCATGACAAAAAAAGCGACCCACTGTGACAAACACGTATCATCACAGAAGTGTATTTTTTTGTAGTGCACTATGTGTTAATGCTTTGGTCCGGCACTCTATTAAAAGGAAGCCTTAATATCCCTTAGTTTCCAATAGGACCCCGCTGCCACGGGAGGGTAGGACAAAAGATGTCATGCAAGTTCTTTTCCAAAAGCACGTATGACTATATTTGGAATACATGCCTACATTACATTGATGAATTGGAGCTAGTTCTTTGTCACCCTATGTTATAACTGTTGCATGAATAATCGCATCCGATATAATTCTCCATTACCGATCCATTGCCTACGAGCTTTTCATATATTGTTCTTCGGTTATTTACTTTTCCGTTGCTACTGTTACAATCACTATAAAACCCAAAAATATTACTTTTGCTACCATTACCACTACTATCATATTACTTTGCTACTAAATACCTTGCTACAGATATTAAGTTTGCAGGTGTGGTTGAATTGAAAACTCAGCTGCTAATACTTGAGAGTATTCTTTGGCTCCCCTTGTGTCGAATCAATAAATTTGGGTTGAATACTCTACCCTCGAAAACTGTTGCGATCCCCTATACTTGTGGGTTATCAAGCTCCAATGTAGAATGAGAGAGCACCTTATTTATTATCTCATGTCCTACTGGGCAAACTAGATACTATCCATTGGAGTAGTTGTATGTTAAGGTGCTGGTTGATGACATGGCATATTTTACCAACAAGATAACATACAGATTGTTGGAGATGCTGTTACTCCCACTATGGGTAGTCTAAGACTACCCACAGTGGGAGTAACATATATAGGTAGTAACAGCACACATATCTAGGTTAAATAGATGATGTGGCATGCAATAAATGAAGAAAGAGATGAAAGTTGTAACGTAGCTAGTTACTACTAGTATGAGTAACATCACACATATATATCAAGGCAAGATGTGTCTATAGCCTAATAAATCAAGTGTTGCATGTTACCACACACATATGTTACTCCCCAGTATAGAGGTAGTAACATAGACTAGTAACATTGGCATGTTACTAGTCTATGTTACTACCCATTGTGGCTAGTCTTACTAGTAGCATGAGTAACATCACACATCTCAAGGCAAGATGAGTCTATAGCCTAATAAATGAAGTGTTGCATGTTACTACATATATGTTACTCCCCACTATAGAGGTAGTAACATAGACTAGTGACATTCTATGTTACTACCCATTGTGGCTAGTCTTAATTATGTCACTCTATTGTGTACTTGCTCTAATGCATAGTATCATAGAGTAGCTAGTATCATATGTGGTACTTTATTTATATTGTCATGCATGACACATAGTAGCATAGCATTTATTATGATACGGTTTCATGATATGATACTTAACCCTCTATTTCTTCATTTAATTAATTCTATGACAGCTCATCAAAATTGCCTAGTTGGCATGCATGATACTAGCTATGATATCCCCTTACTATCAGCCTAGCAAAGTTGTACAGATCATTTGTGCGTCTCTTTGTGAGTTTTCATCCGTTTGTTCGAGAAGCGGGGAGAAGTTTCAAACATTTCGGCTGCGAGGTGCGACCACTGGCGTAGGCCTAGTTGGTATTTTAATTAGAGGAAATTCAGATGGAGTTCGGACATCATCAAAATCGGTGTGTGCTTGTGGCTTGCTCTCACGACCCCATGGAAAAAAATTGGTAAAGTTTGGCACAAGTTTTGATGACCGCTCTTTCCAAACCGGAGCATCTCACATGAAGGATCATGGTTTTCCAAAAGGAGACGTGTCAATTCAAACTCATGTGGCTGGTGACTTCATCGTTTGGCCTCATAAAAGTTTCCCCACAGTACGCAATCACCAATATACCACGTGTTTTATTTTATCGTGCATTTGAGGTATTGTTAGCTATATTTAAGACATTTTTTTGATATTAACGTGCATTTTGTGCATAAAAATAAAATTACAACCGGAATTGCATGTGATGTCGAAAGGGATGAGGATCGTCGTTTGATCTGCGAGCATCCAACGGTGCAGACGTACAATCCGTGGGGTTTGGGTTCTAGCCAATCAAAAAGGACGACTCAGATCATGGGCGGGGTGGCGGGGTTTGGTCGGCACACGGATTTCATCAACGAACCGTGCGCTATTCGCAAACCAGATTGCATATATTTGTTCACACATACTGTAGTGAGATCAATTGAGTGTGCTACCTCTATGATATAATAATAATGATAATAGCAAAAAACAGTTCATATTCATTGCCTGAGCTGACAGCATATCAAGATCAACATATTAACGGTTCTTAGATCAAGAGAAAACCAAGCATAACTCACAAATTCAGCACACGTGATAGTTCTAAATTAAATGAATTAAGTTGCAGGGTAGGCATAAAGACTATTCTTACAGCTTAATTCCCATGTACATGG
Organism: Triticum urartu; assembly: GCF_056163025.1. Taxonomy (NCBI): domain Eukaryota; kingdom Viridiplantae; phylum Streptophyta; class Magnoliopsida; order Poales; family Poaceae; genus Triticum; species Triticum urartu. The sequence continues at coordinate 493,508,098 of NC_141879.1, read as the reverse complement.
GGGAATTGGGATCATTAAGTTGACCCCGAATAAACTTGGGGTTTTTGATGATTTTACGCCGCTCTGTTGCACGGGTGCGTGATCCCTTGGCTGGCAGCTCATCAAATTCATCGTACTCGTCCTGATCGGCAACATCATCGACACCCAGTACCCTTCTCTTCCCATGCATCGCTAAATGGCCGTTCTTATGCAAGGGTTTTTCCACAAAGAAAATCTGGGTAGCATCGCTGGCAAGATTGAATGGGTCCGCGTGATATGCCATCATTGTCCTGTTAACACAGGTCTTCCTGTACTCATCAATCCTTACCTGACCAAAGGGATCCATGTGCACTTGAATAATGCCACCTTAACTTTCACATAGTCAAGCTCTCAAATATCTTTGATGGTTCCATAATATACCCTTTTATCAGCTTCATTTACAGTCATGCATTCTATTCGAACAGAGCTATTCTGATATGAGGTCTTCTTATCACGTTCCTTAGTGTAGAACGTGTATCCATTTAAAATGTGTATCCATTTATGTCATATGCTTGGTACATCAGCACCGTAGGTGATGGCTTTTGTGCCAACCACATAGTAATGTCGTCCATGGATCCTTGTGCCAAATGATTCTTCAACCATTCGGCATAGTTCTTAGTGTGCTCCTTCATCTCCACATCTGATGAAGGCACCATTGGTAAGAATCTTTGGCGTATCTCCACCAAGTGTTCTTCGGCATAAGAGATGAGAACTGGGCTTTTAAGCATTACCGTCAAATGGGCTTTGTCTGCCAATTCTCTGGGTGCAGCCATTTGCATGCCAGCAAGGATCGGCTTACCTTTCAGCCTTCCCTCGTGGCGAGAGAGGGCCAAACATATAGGTCTTTGTTTCATGTATTCGGTGCAAAACTCAACCACCTCCTCTGCAGTATAACCTTGTCGGATGCTGGCCTTTGGATAGTTTTGGTTCCGACAAAAGCACTTCAGTATCCCATGAACTGCTCGAAGGGATACATGTTGCATAGAAACACAGGACTACAATACTTTATCTCGTCGACAGGGTGCACAGTGAGATGGACCATGACATCAAAGAATGATGGTGGGAAAAACATCTCTAGGTTGGACAATATTCTTGCAATATCATCTTGCATATGATCCAACTCTTCAGGATTTACAACTTTCTGCCATAGTTGGTTGAAGAAATCACAGAGGTCAATGAGTGTGTTTCTTATATCTTTGTCCATGAGATTCTTGATGGCCACCGGGATGACTTCATGTGTCCCAACTTCATTTTACCTGAGCTCACATCCACGAGACTTGTATTGTTTGTGCAGTAGGAAGAGGGTGTCTTAACTGACAACAAATAGGTGAAGAACTATGTTGCTTCTTTTGTACTGAAATTGTAAATCTGGCAAGCTTTGATGAATTTGTCATCATCTTCTGCTTCACTCTCCCATTATGATTGATCAGCAAGCATATCGAGCCATGAACCATCACCATCCTTTCTTTTACCTTTAATCTTGAGCAGAGTACCAAGGATGCTTTCACATACGTTCTTCTCTACGTGCATGACATCGATGCAGTGATGTACACGTAGAATCTCTCGGTAAGGTAATTTCCAGAACACCGATTTCTTCTTAAACACTTGATCCTTGGGTGTTAGTTTCACCTTCAAAGGGTGATTCTTGCCAAGCACAACATTAATTTTTTTAGCCATGTTGTGGACCATCTCCTGTTCATAGGGTCTGTCGGATTTCGGGTTCCGGCAAAACCCTTAAGGTTCGACCTCTAGGGTTTGCATGAAGATCTCTCCCCCCTAGCTCACGCTCTCGCCACGATCTCAAAGCTCAACACGTCAAACTCGCAGAACAAAGGACACAGGGTTTATACTGGTTCGGGCCACCTTTGTGGTGTAATACCCTACTCCGGTGTGGTGTGGTGGATTGCCTTGTAGGCCGAGGATGAACAAGTACAAGGGAAGAATAGCCTCCTGAGGAGAGGTGTCCTTGAGATCGATGAGCGGGTGAGATGGCCTTGGTGGAGTGGATCCAATCCAAGATGAGCCGATCTTCGACTACGGTGGTAGCTAGTCCTATTTATAGAGGCCCTGGTCCTCTTCCCAAATGTCGGCAGGAATGGATCCATCAACGGCCAAATTTGAAGGGAGACAACTAGTACAAGTTATCTTGACAAAAGGTGGTCTTTGCCTGCTAAAGGCTCTGGTGGTGATGCCGTCCTGGGCTCCACGGTGACCTCCATCCTGCCGTCCTGCTAGTCTTGGTCTTGTTGCACTGATATGGACAACTTTGCCTGATGCCTCGGGACTCCTTGCATATGCCTGCCCGTTTAGCACCAAAGAGAAAACGAGGACATAGCGCGCACTAGCACCCGCCTGGTACCCACCTGGCCTTGGTCATCATGGCTTGCGTCACAGGGACCTCGTGAGGTGCCCCTCGCCTTGATCTCTCCGCCCCCGAGGAGGTCTTGCATCGTCCGCCCCGCGAGGCTTTGCCCTCGCGAGGGTCTTGAGTGTTCGCCAATGAAGATGGGCCATACAGGGCCGCTGGTGGAGCTGCGCCGCAGGCCGCAAACAGGCAAGTCTGGGGACCCCCATTCCTAGGACGCCGACAGTAGCCCCCGGGCCCAAGGCGCGCTTGGGCTTGGCTTCGAGGCGAAGCCAAGGGGCAAGAGCAAAGCGCCGCGGGCCCCAACAGCCTGCGGCCTCAGTTGACGCGTGGCGATTGATGGAATGTGGGCGTCTCCGCTTCCCCATGCTGCCTTGATACCCACCAGGCAAGGCGGCCACCGTGACCTATACAGTTATTGCCTCATTGCTAGCGACGCACTTCCCTAATTCGTCTTCCTTCCAAAACAATAAACTCCTCTCCCAACTCGACCTGAGCACGGCCCTCCCTGTCTCCATGTCACCGAGCCGAATGGCGAAGCGGAAGAAGAAGTCCTAGTCCTCAGCCGAGCCACCTCCGGCCGTTGAACCCGCCGCGGGTCGGTCGCTGGTGCTCAACCAGGAAGCCATGGACAAGGTCTAACCAACACTCGCCGACGGCTTCAAAGAATGGGGGAAGACGGCGGCCTGGCCTGCATCCCACACCTCTGTTGACAGGACAGCCACTGAAGTCCAACTCTTCATTGATGCCATGTGGGCCGGCCTAGTTCCTCCTTTCTCTGCCTTCTTCAACATCATGCTGTCCCACTATCAGATCCATATGCTGCACCTAGATCCCCAATCTATTGCTCTTCTTGCTGTTTTTGCCTTCATCTGCGAGGCCATGGTGGGCATTACCCCTTCTGTGGCCCTACTTCGCCATTTCTTCTCGCTGCACCTAGCTGATCCTCGGCAATGCTCGGTATGCCTGAGCTTCCTGGACGTGGCTGCGACGGACGGCTCGGAGATTGACTTTGAGCTCCCACCATCTGTGAGCGGGTTTCGGACACGGTGGGTGTTTGTGGATGTTGGCGTGCTCAGCCCCTTGCTCTTGCCCCTTGTGGCGCCTGCCGTCCCCAGCTCCGGCTGGGGCCACATGAGGTTTGCTGACCCACGCCTTTCCTTCGTCTGGCTCCGGTTGAAGAGGCTGAAAGTTCTCGGCGTGACCGCGCCCATGGTGATGAAGGATTTCCTCGGACACCGCATTGCTCCACTCTAGCACCATTCTCGACTGATGTGGGCCTTGTCCGGTAGGAAGGATCGTATGAGGCTCCATGAGTCTGGGCTTCTGCCTAAGGCGTGACGTACGGTGCTCGAGGTCTTGACGGGCGACCCTTCTCCAGCCGACATGCCGCACGAGGGTTGTCTCTTGTACTGCTACTCGAACAGGGTGGAGTTCGCGGGGTAGATGCCCCCTTTTGAAGAGTGGGGGCTGCGTCCAGTCGGCCTTAAAGGGCCTCGCGAGAACCCTGTCTGCGTGTTTCCCCTCCTTGCCACCAGTGTCGAGCTCGCCCCAAGAGTGGGAGCGGGGGCGAGCGCTGGTGAGGGCTGGAGATGCGACTGTTGCGGTGTCGACCCTGCTCGAGGCTCCCGAGGCGCCATCTCCCGAGGCTCATGACCTTCGCCTTGAGGTGACGGTTGAGGGGGCGACACGATCCACTACTCTTGAGGCTGAAGCCCCCGAAGCCCCGACGGGTCACCCTGATGCAGAGCCCGAGGGCTCCCCTCAGCCCAGCACTCCCGAGGTCGCCCCCTCAGGAACCTCACTAGCCGTGCCCAGCGCGGGTGGCCGTGTCTAGGGCATCGGACGGCTCCGGCTGGACTTTGATGCGCTTTGCAAGAGGAAGGGGTCTCCCAGCTGCGGTGGTGATGCCTTACGGCCATTGAAGTAGAGGAAGTACATTGCCATGGACGAGTGAGTACCTTACCTTCGTAATTTGTTAGGTGCCATCTTCTCTTCTAATTGTGGTTTCTCAGGCCCCCTTTCGCCAGGGTGACGAAATCTCCAGAAGTGCAACCTCCTCCTGCCTTGGACCCTTTGCTGACTCTAAGTGTCTCGCACTAGGCCGCCGCGCACGGCGCAAGATCGGTGGGGGAGATGGGCGTGCCAGCCAGGCGCCTTGATCCTGCGCTCCTGCCGTCCTTCCTTCGTGGCCTTGTCCGGGGTGCGGGGGGTTGTGCCAAGAGCTCCACCCCTGGTCGTGGACGGCGGTTGGATAACCTCGATCCTGGCTTCTTCTTCGAGAAACGGGCCCTCACCCATCCGAACCCCTGCCGAGGCCCGGACGGTGACTGGGGAAGCACCAGCCCCCTGCTGGGAGGGAGTGAGCTGCTTTGGATCCCTTCAGCAACCCCTCAGTGGGTGATGGACCTTGTCGCGCGCTCAAGTTTGCGCACGAGCGGGGTGCCATCCGCCATGTGCTCTTTCTAGAGGCAATGGGCGCGCTGAGCTGACTCGACGGAGAACTCGTGGATGTTGACGCTCGTCTTGAAGCCGAGGGTCTCCGGCTGGTGGAGGAGTGGCATCAACTGAAGGTGGCTATCAACCTCGGGCGCCTCCAATGTGAGCATGCCAATGCGAAGGCCGAGGCATCCCTGGCAACCTCGCAAGAGGCCAGTGCCCAGGCCTTGGAGGAGGCCAGGGAGGCGGACAATCGCCGCGTGGCTGCCGAGGAGCGCAGGCGGGAGTTCCAGACCTTGAACGCCTCCCTGGAGCAGCAGGTGGAGGCGCGCAGAGTTGCCTTGGCGTTGATGAAGGGCGCACTATCCGACGAGGAGGAGATCTCGAGGCGCGAGGAAGCGCTATTGCTGGAGGCCATGGAGCGCAGCCTCGAGCTTGAGCAGTTGGAGACGAGGGAGCGCCAAGTCGACCAAGCAGAGGATGCTGTCGGCGCGTGTGAGGCCAGGGCCAAGGAGGATGTCGACCTCAGGGTGGCCAAGGCTCGTGCGGATCTTGCTGGCAGGTACGACATAAAGCTGAAGCTCGTGGAAGCCGAAGCTGTGGGCAGGACCGCTGCCCTCAGGTCAGGGCTGGCTGAGGCGAAACAGTACAAGAAAGCCGCCGCAGCCGCCCTGATCTCAGTGCAGGCTGAGCTGGCCTCCGCCCATGCGGAGCTTCTCTCTCTTCAGCAGCGGGTTGCCAGCGACGAGTCCTTCACGCAACAGAGTAGGGAGGAGGCGCTACACCGGCAGACGCTACTGCGCGAGCATGTTCCCATGCTTTGGGACCTCGGGACGAAGGCCAATCAAGCGCTTGCTACCATGTGCGATGAGCATGCTCCCCACCCACACGTCAAGGAATACGCCGTCCATCTTCGCTTCTTCACCGATGTCGTGACGCGCCTGGAGAATCGAGCTGAGAGGGCTCGCGAGCTTTTGGACGAAAAGGGCCGGAGCCTCCTCGGGCGCGCATTCTCCCGCATCTTCAGCCATCTCCTGAACACAAGCCTGACTTTAATTTTCATGCCGCCATTGCCCCGGTGCCTGAGGTCATCCGGGACAACCTAGCGCACTAGGTGGACGACAATGTGGATGCCTTACTTAGGGCCTTTGCTTCTGATGATGACGTAGTGGTGGTCGCAGCAGACGAGGGCGACGTGGTTGATGGCGGTGAAGACAGCGACGGCGACGGCGCTAGTAGCATTTCCGGAAGCGATTTAGGAGATGAGGCGAGCGACACATCCAACTGAGCCCGCACTCCTTATTTGAACATGCACGCAAAAGCTTGGGTATGGCCCCTCACAATGTAAGAGCATTTTGGGGAGGGGGAGCCCCTCATGTAAATAGACTACCACTTTATTCCCTAGGCTAGGCTAAAAGCGCGCTTTTGTGAGCTCGCGACACCCCCTGCGGGCTTGCTGCCATAACTTACTTTGGTTCAGTCGAGCTTCAAACTGGTTTGGTAGCTGCGGATGTGCATTCCTTCTGAGGTGAGCCCCTCACGAGCTCGCGAGGTTTTGGTTTCCTGAGGGGTCCACCGGTCCACCCGAGAGGGCCTCGCGAGAAGCGAGTGCTAGTAATGGCGAGGTGCACGCGTAGTGCATGTACGCCGCTGCCAGCCCCCGCTTGCGAGGTGCTCGGAAGGGGGGAGATCGCGTACACGAATCTCAAACAAAACACAAATCCAGAAACTCACGAAATCAACACGAATGAGAAAGGATGCCCCCCACGATTGCCAATGGAAATGCAACTTCAAATTCAAGATCAAAAGCTGCAAGTTTAAGCTACAGAAAAGAGGTCAAAAGCAAATGGCCGTGTCCGGCACCTAGCTAGTCTTGTTGTCTTCCCACCAGCGCGGAGCTAAGTGCTTCCACTGGCCGTGAGCTTGGTCATTGGGGAACAGTGTCGACGGCCAGCGCGGAGCACGGTGCTTCCACTAGGACGTGGGCGGGAGCCCCCGAGGTCCGAGGGCGGCACTCCGAAGACTCCGGGGCGTGTACAGCCCCACTCATTATTACGTGAGTGTTACGAGCGGAGACCTTCACAGGCGTGAGCCCTGCTTCATATCGCCAGGCAAGGGCCCCGCCTTGCACTGCTCTCGACCACCGTTGGGGTGTCTGGAAACTAGGATGATGCCAAGGGGCAAAGGGGACGCTAGTGGCACCCTCGGCGACAACGGGCCCTCTGCCGGGGGGAAGGCTCGCCAGTGCCTCCCCGACAGAGGACCTACCTCTAGGCGGCGCCTTGCTCCATGCGATGGGGGAAGGGGACTTGCTCTCAGCTCCTCCCATGCATCCCCCAGTGCGCTCGCCCTGGTGGAAGGGGGGCTGCATTGCTGGGGCCATCGTCCACCGCTGTGATCTGATTCACTTGTGACCCATGGTTAGCGTAAGCCTGCTCCCGAGAGATTACCGGTACCCTGTAGCTGTTGTCGCCGGCGTGGTCGGTGAGGCTCCCGGGTGGCACCTGGAAGGCCTCAACTTCCAGCGTCTCCTCTTCCCAACCCGGCTCGAGGAACGAGCGGGGTAATCTTCCGGCATGTACTCCTGGTCCATCATGCAGGGCACATAGTCCTCCGGAGCCATTGCTCCAGAAACCTCGCTGAAGTGCCCCGCGCTCCATGTCGCCCGGCCCGGCACGCTGCTCTGAGGATGGTAGGGTGGCATCCTGCCGGGACCATGGGTGGCAATGCTTATGCATGCGCCCATCGGGGGAGGCACAGGTGCGTTTGGGTGTCCGGCGCCGCTACTTGCCCCGATGCCGACGAAACCTCCTGGTGCGCCCGGGGGTGCGCGGACGGGACGAGGCCCACCGTGTGATCCGGCCGCAGCCTGAGGCATAAGTAAGGAGCAAAAAGTCGGCGTACCCCTGGCTGCGGCGTCCAACAGCTCAGCAACGCGCTCCAGCAATGCATCTCGGCTACTCTCCATCAGTCGGCACCGCAGCAACTCCCGCGCCACTTTGAGCGCGACCCTCATGTTCGCTTGTTCCCGTCGGGTGTGCAGTGCCATTGCCACGGCATAGCTTGAGGCCCTTGCGGCGGCCTGAGCGCGCCGCGGGGTAAGGGTGGAAGGCGTCGGACCACGCCGCCCGCGCCCCGTGGTGTTTGGTGGTGCGCGTGCCGCCTGGAGCGTGGAGTTGAGGTCTTCTTAGGCAGGCGATGCCGCTCGGGCTGGCCAAGCTGCCCAGTGGCCGGCGTCGGCTCTCGGGTCGCCGGACATCGGCGCTGCAGATCATTGGCGGGTCTGCTAATGGAACAGAGGCTTGGGCGCACCCCTACCCGGCACGCCAAATGTCGGATTTTGGGCTCTGGCAAAACCCTTGAGGTTCGAACTCTGGGGTGTGCATGAAGATCTCTCTCCTAGCTCATGCTCTCACCACTATCTCAAAGCTCAGCATGTCGAACTCGCGGAACAAAGGACACATGGTTTATACTGGTTCGGGCCACCATTGTGGTGTAATACCCTACTCTTGTGTGGTGTGGTGGATTGCCTTGTAGGCCGAGGATGAACAAGTACAAGGGAAGAACAGCCTCCTGAGGAGAGGTGTCCATGAACTCGATGAGCTGGTGAGATGGCCTTGGTGGAGTGGATCCAATCCAAGATGAGCCGATCTTCGACTACGGTGGTGGCTAGTCCTATTTATAGAGGCCCTGGTCCTCTTCCCAAATGTAGGCGGGAAGAGATCCAACAACGGAGAAATTTGAAAGGAGACAACTAGTACAAGTTATACTGACAAAAGGTGGTCTTCGCCTGCCAAAGGCTCTGGTGGTGATGCCGTCCTAGGCTCTACGGTGACCTCCATCCTGCCGTCCTGCTGGTCTTGGTCTTGTTGCACCGATATGGAAACATTTGCATGATGCCTCGGGATTCCTTGCCTATGCCTGCCCCTTTAGCACCAATGAGAAAACAAGGACACTGCGCACTGGCACCCGCCTGGTGCCCGCCTGGCCTTGGTCGTCATGGCTTGCGTCACAGGGACCTCGCGAGGTGCCCCTCACGTTGATCTCTCTGCCCCGAGGAGGTCTTGCGTCATCCACCTCGCAGGGCTTGGCCTCGCGAAGGTCTTGAGTGTTCGCCGATGAAGATGGGCCGTACAGGGCCGCTGGTGGACCCACGCCATGGGCCGTAGACAGGTAACTCTGGGGACCCCCGTTTCTAGGACGCCGACAATATCCCCCAGGCCCAAGGCCCACTCGGGCTTGGCTTCAAGGTGAAGCCAAGGGGCAAGTGTGGAGTGCCGCGGGCCCCAACAGCCTGCGGCCTCGGTTGACGCGTGGCGATTGATGGAACGTGGGCGTCTCCGCTTCCCCATGCTTCCTTGATACCCGCCTGGCTAGGCGGCCACCGTGACCTATACAGTTATTCCCTTGTTGCTGGCGACACACTTCCCCAATTCTTCTGCCTTCCAAAACAATAACCTCCTCTCCCAACTCGACCTGAGGTCGGCCCTCCCCGTCTCCATGGCGCCGAGCCGAACGGCGAAGGGGAAGAAGAAGTCCCAATCCTCACCCGAGCCACCTCCGGCCATTGAACCCATCGCGGGTCAGTCGCTGGTGCTCAACTAGGAAGCCATGGACAAGGTCTGACCAGCGCTCGCCGCTGGCTTCAACGAATGGGGGAAGACGGCGGCATGTCCTGCATCCCGTGCCTCCGTTGACAGGACAGCCACCGAAGTCCAATTCTTCATTGACGCCTTATGGGACGGCCTGGTCCCTCCTTTCACCGCCTTCTTCAACACCGTGTTGTCCCACTATCAGATCATGTTGCACCTAGATCCCCAATCCGTTGCTCTTCTTGCTGTTTTCGCCTTCATCTGCGAGGCCATGGTGGGCATTGCCCCTTCTGTGGCCCTACTTCGCCATTTCTACTCACTGCACTTGGCTGATCCTCGGCAATGCTCGAGATGCCTGAGCTTCCAGGCCGTGGCTGCGACGGCCGGCTTGGGGATTGACTTTCAGCTCCCATCATCTGCGAGCGGGTTTCGGACACGATGGGTGTTTGTGGATGTCGGCGTGCTCAGCCCCCTGCTCTCGCCCCCTGTGGTGCCTGCCGTCCCCAGCCTCCTGAGGAGATGTGTCCTTGAGCTCCATGAGCTGGTGAGATGGCCTTGGTGGAGTGGATCCAATCCAAGATGAGTCGGTCTTTGACTACGGTGGTGGCTAATCCTATTTATAGAGGCCCTGGTCCTCTTTCGAAATGTAGGCGGGAAGGGATCCCACAACGGACAAATTTGAAGGGAGACAACTAGTACAAGTTATCCTGACAAAAGGTGGTCTTCGACTGCCAAAGGCTCTGGTGGTGACGCCGTCCTGGGCTCCACGGTGACCTTCGTCCAGCTGGTCTTGGTCTTGTTGCACCGATATGTAAACCTTTGCCTGATGCCTCGGGACTCCTTGCCTGCACCTGTCCCTTTAGCACCAAAGAGGAAATGAGGACACTGTGCGCTGGCACCCGCCTGGTACCCACCTTGGCTTGGTCATCATGGCTTGCGTCACACGGACCTCGCGAGGTGCCCCTCGCCTTGCTCTCTCCGCCTCTCACGAGCAAGCCTACTGAGACCGCCCCTGAGGAGGTCTTGCGTCGTCCGCCTCGCGAGGATTGGCCCCTCGCGAGGGTATTGAGTGTTCTCCAATGAAGATGGGTCGTACAGGGCCGCTGGTGGAGCCATGCCATGGGCCGCAGGCAGGCAAGTCTGGGGACCCCCGTTCCCAGGACGTCGACAGGGTCTTGGGCCCGCACCTGCCTCTGCCGTACCATCAAATTCAGCTTTCATCTTTCGGTATGGGTGATTTCCGTAAGAACCTACGATGACGCAAATACACTGCTTTGCGCGAGTTGGGAAGTCTTCTGCTAGCTGTCCTATCCATGCATGTGACACACCCTACATCTCCCCTTGTTTTCTGCCCCAATGTGTTGCCTAATGCCGGCATATCTTGAATGGTGTGCACCAGCATCGCATGTAGATCGAAAATCTCCTTTCTGTAAGCATCATAACATTTTACAGTAGGCGCATCTATCCACACTGTCAGCAGTTCTTCTACCGGTAGCTAAAAGTAAATGTCAATGTCATTTCCAGGTTGCTTCGGGCCTTGGATAATCATTGACATGATAATGTATTTTTTCTACATACACAACCAAGGAGCTAGGTTATATATGCACAGAAGCACCGGCCATGTGCTGTGATTGGTGCTCATATCGCCAAAAGGATCCATCCCGTCAGTACACTCCCCGAGCCTTATACTTCTAGGATCCTTGGAAAAAAATTCAAACTTTTTGTCGATTAATTCCCACTGAGCCCCATCTTTCGGGTGCCTCATAAACCTATCCGCAATTCACTCATTATGATGCCACTGCAACCTCTTTGCCTCTCTAGGGTTTGCAAACAAACGTCTCAACCTTGGAATTAAAGGCAAGTACCAAACAACCTTGAACGGGATTCCTGTCTTGATCTCGTCATCCAATTTGTACTTTTCCTTTGCTCTCATGCGCTTGTATCGTGCATGCTTGCATGTGGGACATGCACAAAAATCTTTGTACTCACCACGGTACAATATACACTCATTCACACAAGCGTGTATCTTCTGTACTTCAAGTTCCAATGGACAAACAATTTTCTTCGCTTCATTCGTGCTTCTAGAGAAGACATTATCTTCTGGAAGAATTTCTTTCAAAAGACCTAACATCTTTGTGAAGCCCTTGTTTGATAGACCGTTTGCTGCTTTAAATCCGAGAAGTTCCAGGGTGGCACTCAACCTGGAATATTTCTTTTTGCAACCTGGATACAATTCTTTCTTGGAGGCCGCATCAATGGTTGGCAGATCCTTGTACCCGATCATATCCTTTTCTAGGGCCTCGAAATCTACAATCATAGCAGCAAAATCGGGTATATCAAGATCGTCGTCATCTGCGTCGATGTCTTGGTTTTCTAGTGGGCGTTTTGGCTTTTCAGTGTTCCATTGGTAGCTTGACGCCTCTGCCCCAATGTTAGATTCAACATCCATGTGACACTTATCGGGGTTTGGCATCTCGCTGCCCTGGGTATCTTCACCGTATCTGGTCCAACGCGTATATCCATCCATGAATCCCCTAGAGACTAAGTGCATCTGGACATCTGCAACTTCATGTGACTCTATATTGGCAAAATCAGTACACGGACACAGGATATAATCCGCATCACTGAACTTTCCGCAAAATTCATGAACTCTGTCATGCCACTGATAAAATATGCAGTTTTCTGATTCTTTATCCATCGAGATCGTTCCATCTGCAGCACACGAATGGTAATTAAAAACAAAACAACAACATTAATACACGGTTTAACTGCTGCCCAAACGTGCGTGCATAAATCACAAGGTTTTATTTTAATAATTAATAAGGGCGCTCCATGTTGTTATCCAGACGTGCAATGACAAAAATTAATGGCCAGTCAATTTACACGCAGAGTACTAGTTACAACACTACACTTAGGAATTGAATACCTTAATTTAGCCACTCATGAAAGGAATACCTTAATTAATTAGCCACACGGCAACCTCCACCCGGCAGACAGACAAGCACGATGCGGCGGCACGCCGAGACAGCAGGGTCGAGGAGCAAAGCTTAGTGCGGCTGCCGCATGAAGTTCGACATCCACTATCCCGCCATCGACCGCGATGGATGTGCTCGAACCACGCCACTGCCGATCTCGATGGTTGAGCTCCTCATATCTCCCTCCACAGACCGAGGATTGACCTCCTATGACGCCGCCACCGCCCACCGACCGAGGATTAACCTCTTCTCCGGTAGCCGCTGCCTAGGCCGTCGCCGCCATCTCTTTATGAAGAGCGGCTGTTTTTTATGGATATCTGTGGAGCGGCTGTTTACACGGTATCTCACCGTAACTCAATTATATGGACAGGGTAGTACCACTACAAAAAAAGACACATCCGTGACATTTTGGGTCGAACGAAAAAAATTGTCATATTGTGGAGCGGTTGTTTACACGGTATCTCACCATAACTCGATTATATGGACAGGGTAGTACCACTACAAAAAAGAGACATCCGTGACATTTTGGGCCGAACGAAAAAAAATTGTCATACTTATGACACTTCAATGACGATAATTGTGACAAAACCCGGTATCATCATAGAAGTGGTGGGGTCCTACTTCTATGACAAAAAATATGACAGAAAATGGGCTTTTCATCCTGGGCGGGCCGGAGACGCAGTTGCATGACATTCTTTGGGCCGTCCATGACGAAAAAACCGTGGTAGAAGCAAGGGCGCGGATAATATCGGGGAGTCCCCAGTTACAGTGGGTGGTCGGGGGCCGAGCGATGCACGTTTCTCTCGTACGTACGCGCGTGTGTGCGAGGCATTGGGATCTAACTGAACCCGAGCGATTGCACTGCAGGCTACGCGTTACTGAACCCGAGCGATCAATCGATGGCTGTTAACTGAACCCGATCGAGCGATTCCTTTGCTACTGCTGCTAACTGAAGCCGATCGATGCTGCCTCTGGATGAACAGTGAGTGTTATAGGGGGGTTGGATGAACAGTTCCCGGTGGGGTGGATGAACAGGACCTCGTGGTGTTGCCTCTAGATGAACAGTACCCCGATCGATCGAGCCGGTTGGGGCTGGATGAACAGGAGCACCCCATGGAGGGCTGGTTGAAAAGTAGCCGGTGGAGTAGCGCGGTGGAGGCTGGATGAACAGGAGCCCGTGGATGAACAGTCATAGGTGGAGGCTGGAGGAGGTAGGCGGTGGATGAACAGTAGCCCGTGGAGGTTGGAGGGGGTCGACGGTGGAGATGAACAGTATCCCGTGGAGTCCCGTTTTGTGGTACGCCATACCCCTCCCGATGAACAGGACCCCCGTTTCGACCATAGCGCTCCAACACAAGTCTGTTTCCTCCGTTTTGCGGTACGCCACACCCCTCCCGATCAACAGGGCCCCCGTTTCAATCGTAGGAGGTCCGTTTCCTCCGTTTTGCAGTACACCAGACCCTCCCATTGAACAGGATCCCGTTTCGAAGGTGGCGGATCGAACACAAGGCCGTTTCCTCCATTCTGTGGTATGCCAGGCATCGCTTCCATCGGCTGTTCCGTCCAAGCCCTCCTGATGAACACGACGACGCATTCCGTTCCGACCCAGTCGGTTGGATCCCCATGAACACGACGACGATGTTGTTTCTCCGTTCCAACCCAGCCATGTACATGAGCCATGGTCGTACATACGCGTGAGTAGGCGTTCGAGACCCCGCCCGTATGTATGTATGTGGTCGTATTTACTTTCTTGCACCCTAGCCACTATACGTATGTGTACATGCTACGTGCGCGCCTCTGCTACGACACGTGCGTGCCTCTACATCGACCAGTATGTAAGTACACATTCGCGACCAGAATGACAACGCTACGTACGCTTCGACCAGGTGGGTCCCAACTGTCAGGCACTTCCTTGCGTGGGAAGATGTAGCTGGTGGGTCCCAGCAGTCAGGGGGGTGAATCGGTTTTTTTTCCCGGGCGCACTTCCTTGCATGTGAACATGTAGCTGGTGGGTCCCAGCAGTCAGGGGGAAACGTTTTTTTCGTGAAATATAGTGGCCCATCCGATGGGTCCCTGCTATCAGGTAGAGGAATATTTATTTTGCGCGTAATAAGGAGGCACTTCCTTGCTGCAGCCATGGACCCAACTGTCAGCCTCTACACGTACAGTCCACGTCCAATGGAAGTCGTTCCTTGACCACGTTGACCAAGCTGCGCCGAGAGCACCAAGGTGGTGGACGATGGTGAGGCCTAGGAAGGGGACGACAAGGAGTAGGGGAAGACGCGACAGTGGATGCCCACGCGGAGAGAAGGACAAGGGTTCACTGGTTCGGCTGCGGTGTGAGGCTGCCGTCGCCGCAAAATAAAGGGGGTGTGGGTGAGTGGAGGGATGGCTTGGCCAGCGGTGGGAGTAGTATGGGGGCAGTGAGGCCTCCGCGGCAGCACAGCCGGCCACGGGAGGCAGGAGCAGGCGGCATGACCGGCGCTGCTTTGGGCGGCTGGAGCAAGAAGACCAGAGGTTGAAGAAGCACTAAGGCTGTTGGATGGACTTTGTATGGTCACTGGAGCTAGAATCGTTCATATTGACTAAGTTGACAAAGCACTCCGTCCCCGTCAAGTTAGTAGGCCCACAAGTCAGCCTCCCACCAAGGTGGGTCCCAACTAGCAGGGGGAGTATTCATTTTTAGGCACTTCCTTGCGTGCAAAGATATAGCTGGTGGGTCCGACTTGTCAGCGGTGGGAACGTTTTCTCGCGAAATGTAGATGCCCTTCCGGTGGGTCCCAGCTGTCAGGTGGAGGAATCATTATTTTGCGCGTAATAAGGAGGCATTTCCTTGCGTGCGGCTATGGACCCAGCTGTCAGCCTCTCCATGCACAGTCTACTTCCGATGGTGTCGTTCGTTGACCATTCTGCGTCGAGCGCATCCAAGGTGGTGGATGACGGCGAGGCCCCGGACAGCAACGTGCCGGAGATGGGAAGACACAGGAGTAGAGTTGCAGACAAAGAGGTGTACGAGGGTTGACTGGTTCTGGTGCGGTGTGGTTCTACAGTCGGTGGAGAAGGACAGGAGGTGTGGAGGGGTGGAGGGATGGCCTGGCCAATGGTGGAGTAGCGCTTCATAGTGAAGCGTGCTAAGCAGAGCTGCTAGCGGCAGGTGGTCCCGGCGGCGCTGGAGGAAGAAGACGAGAGATTGAAGATGGATGCCGGTCATTCGATGTTAATCCAATGGCTAACGATGTCAAAATCATTTGTTGACAAATTTGACAACGACTTGCATTGGCTTCGGCCTATTGGCCCACATTTCAGCCTCCAAAAATGTGGAACGTATTCAACCCATTTTTTCAAAATTTATAGTCTTTTTTTGCTGGGTAGAATTTACAGTCCATTTGATCTCTTTTTTTCTGAATTACAGTCCATTAGTTAGGCTCGGTGAACAAAAAATGTAGTGTCCATGCGGCCCATTTATGTTTTTCCTAAAAAATTACAGGCCATTTGCGCTTTCTTAAAATACACAATTTTGCTGATGGGCGCAGCAACGTTATCAAAAAATAAACAGGGGCTGAGCATTTTGTTACATATATATATTTAAATAATAAGTGATTTATTATTACACGGGTCCTTAAATCTTACCAAGCTTTTGTACACAAATCACCAGGATTTTCGCTGCCAAAAAAATCCAGGATTTTATTGTTAAGAAATTATTTTCATAAGTTAACAACTTGTGGGATATTGTTTTCTTACATATGTAAGTACCTATTAAATATATGATGACAATAACAATAATATATAATAACATATAAAATAATTTAAATATATATAATATAGTTAGAAGGGAAACATAAGTTGGACCAGGCGTTCCTATTCTTATATAGAAAAACATAACAGACCTCTGCGTTTTCTTCAAAAAAACATAAATTGGGCTGCCCATGTTTCAGGAAAAATAAAACCTCGGATGGGAGGTCCATAGGCCGGTCGATACATGACGGTCCTCAAGAAAATACAAACAGCCTTATGGACCTCCCATTCGATGTCGTGGGCTGCGCATGTTAAAAAAGAAAGCCTAGACGGGGCAGCCCAAAACCCAGCTGATACTTGCTGCCCCAGTGATAATAAATGATACCTGCCAGCTCCACGGCTTCGTTGTGAATTTATCTCCTATAGTAACTACGTTGAAGCACCTAAAAATGTAACTATGTTGACAAACCCGTGGGCCCCAATGTCAGTATAGCATTAGGAGGAAGTATTTTTTTCGATGAGGCACTTGCTTGCGTACGGCCATAGACCTGGTGGGTCCCGACTGTCCGCCTCTCCACGTACAGTCCCCTCCAGATTCCTCTCGTTTGTTCAGCATGTTCACAACGGCAGACAGCGGCGTCGCAGCGAGCGCACAAAGGTGTAGGAGGATATCCGACAACCTGAAGAAGTGCCTTATTAGTAACGAAACAAGTGAACTAGCCTAGTGGCCGAGTGACACTACCCGATAGCTGTTCCGCCCGGGTTCGATTCCACCCGTGCAAAGAAAATATCTCCAAAATTTTTGCCTCTGCCTTTATTGACATGTGGGTCCCAATTGTTATCTACGCACACCATGTCCTACACTTGCCAAAACTTCGTCCCTCGTTTTCTCTGTTTTTCGCACACTTGACATTGTGTGGGCATTTTGAAAATAGCATATCTTTTTGACTATGCATCATATGAAGATGTCCTATGCATGAATGTAGATCAGCATGATGTTAACTGGCTGGTAGTTCCAGTTTCGACCATAAATAAAACTTCCAGCATGATGTTTACACTGTTTGAAAGGGCTGTGTTAATATAAATGCTCTGCCTCTGAAAGTTGCAGTTTCTTATCTGAAACTGAACTTGGATTTTCTTATCTGAAACTGGAACATGCAGTTTCTTCTCCGAGAATCACATTGTCTGCACTTTTATACTCCTATGAAACTACATTTTTTAAGTGCTAAAAATAGATCTATAGAATTGGTGCTTCTTTCAGAAAAGAGTACACCCCTAGAAAACTGCCAATATAAGCTACTAGTATTTTTTAAGTCTAAGCTACTAGTATTTGGTTAGAGGATTTGCTGTCGAGAAAGATCCGTCCACAGTGAGTGCCACACATCCCACTGATGGTGGGGAATGCCAATGCTTAGATGGAGCAGGGTTGGTGTCAGTAATTTTTACTTGGCACCTCGCACTCTGCATATATGTCGGTTCCATCCGTACATTTGTGCAGTTCCACCAAAATACAGCTGAATAACCCTGTTTGCACAGATAATGAAAAGGCATGATTAGATTATAGTGGCACTAGTTGATGAAACATACACTAATAAACAGAAAAAAAATATTACATCATACTGGAAATCGACCCAAGTCTCCCCGATACACCATCTGCCAGTGATGAACATTAGTGTACGGCGGTAGTACAAGGAGGGGCCTTGAGACATTCAAATCTCTATTTTTGAGCAGATCAACTAAAATTAAGCACCCCAGTTTGCAGAAATGCTTAAACATTAACAATGGGACTAGTTTATGAAACATAGATTAACAAAGAGAAGCACTTTCTTTATCTACATTGGAAATGAAATGATAGAGAGGACACTCGCTCTATTTTAACTTTATTATTACTTCATTTTATCAGTGACACTAGGGTCGAGCAGGTGGCAAACGAGGTGTACCGTGCGTCGCAAGGATGAAGGCCGGGGTGCTAAGACTGGGATGGTGAAGCTGGCTCTTTCAGTCCCTATCTTCCCCCTGATGTTTCTGTGGTAGCATTTGGGTTGTAATCCAAACTTGGCCGAGCTGGTGCTGCGTCCCCCTACCTGCCTTGCTTATGTGGCGAACTTCTCTCCTGCTAGTACCCAGTATGTTCTAGTAGTAGTTGCATAACTGCCCGTTTACACTGAGATGTTGTCGGATAATGGTTCTCTATGGTTGGGTTTCTTTAATGAAATCGGAGGGAACCCCCTCTTTTGATATATAAAAAAACAGTGGCACTAGCGGTACCAAAACATTGCCTCAAATTAATAGTGCCACTAGATTAAGGTGCAAAATAATAACATTACTGCTTTATCATGGCAGTGCCAAAATAGTAGCACAAGAGCAGGATCAACATGTAGGATCTTTGGCAATCGATCAGACCAAAAAGGAACATACCTCGTGATGGGAACCATATATGCTGTCAACACCATCGTAGAAGGGATTACACTAGTCGCCAACATGGATGATTCCATTCATGGGACCTTTTGGTGCAGTTCACCTAAAATGAAGCAATGTCCCATGAGCTAGCAGCTTCTTCTTCTTCTTTTTTTAAGAAAAGGGCTCCAGCCCCGATTCCATTTCCATCAGAAAACGAAACCCACAGAGCTTCTTCATTAGTTGCAATAAAATTGAGCAACATCAAGGTTGGTCGTGAAGCTCCTGGAGAGTAGGCGGACCAAGACAATTGCATCTCTAACGAAAAGAAGCAACTTATCTTAATGGGAAATTTAGCCGGACATGAAAAAAGTGCCATTGATTCATATTACTGGAGGCATTACATTGAAAACAACATTGGTTTACTGTGTCCTTACTTTTAACAGTGCGACTGCTACATTTTACCAGTGGCATTACATAAGAGTGGCTCGGGGCAACAAACATCAGAAGAGGATATCTGGGTTGGTCCCATTTTTGTTCGGTATATAGCCACCTTATACTATTTTAGGCTAGCAAATCTAGTGCTGGACTTACTCTGTTGACTTTTCCCCCAGTCCCCACTTTCTTTCCTTTTCAACCAATAGATTGGGTTTATATTGAGTTTGTACTGCGTTCCTTATTTCCCTATTAGACCTAGAGACCAGTTGGATAGCCAGTCTCTGCTACTTTTCGCCCCCATTATTTCATCTTTCGACCAAGTCCTAGATTCAGGTAACAAATCTTCCCCCACCCCCACCCCCTTTCTTACTTGTTTGAACCAAGTACTACTAGATTCGAGTGCATGAACTAGTTTTACCTCTTAACAGTAAAAAATTAGGTGGTTTTCGAACAGCCGATCGATCATATCTACACGAGGGGGCTGAGAAATAGTAAACGATACAAATGCAGCGACGTCGGGAGCTCGGGAAGTAGAGCAATGCCGGTTTCGAAGGAAGTTATACCCGAGGGTCACCGGGATGTCGCTAGGTGGGCGGCCGGAGGCCGGATATTCCCACACTACGGCAGCGAGGAAGAAGGGGTGTGAGGCCCTCCCTCGCCAGCGATGCTTGGGAGAGAACGGCAAGGCACGCTGATCGGGACGCGCCGACAGTGGGTAAGAGTCGTCGCCGAGGACGACCGTGTGAACGTTGCACCTTCTCACCTTCCTCGGCGGAGAGGATCCGGCTGGATCTGTGACCAGCGGTGAGTAGAGAGAGTGTGTGGCCACCTCTGTCATGTTTAGATCTGGAGAGGATGAGACAGTGTGAATAGAGCAACACTAGAAAGATAGCGCGGAGGCTCCTGCCTATATAGTGGACTACTAGTTTTCTTTTGTCTACCGGCCGGAGCCAGCTTGACCTCGGCAATGACTATCGAGAAGACTTCATGCACGTGCCACGGAGGCGTAGTTGTCGTCATTTTGATCTGAAGCACCGGATTATAACATATAACACGAAAAAATGCCACATGACAAGAAATCATAACCTCACTGCCCAAAGGAGACAAGATGAATCCCGACGGACAAACTAGACGAGGATCAAAGCTCAAATTAAAGATAAACTCATAGAAAAGGGGTCCGTCGATAGATGTCCTAATTAACATAGCCGGCTTGACCTAGATGGCAGCCGAGTAGTCTTCATGCATGTCTGCTGGAGTCTGGTCACATGCATGTACGAACTGATCTTCCGTGTCTTGCAGGGATCGTCCAGGTACCAACATATGTACTACTTGTATTAACTCACCCAACTTGCGGGGCCGGGGAGTGTGCCTATGGTCGGTTCTCAATTGCGGTCCCACATGTGTGTGCAAACGCAATATGACACAAGTTCCATTCGGAGAACGGCATGCCAGACCGGCCAACCGTCAGGGGTGCGACGCAAACGCGACGGGTGTGTTGTATACTCTGTACATGTGTACCGCCATTTTCTTGAGGCTTTGCTCCATGGCGCAATCCATGGATACAAAATTAGTATACTGTACTATTTAAAAGTCAAGGGTGGGGCTTTTCCCACGCGGTAGGCGGGGCAGTTCCGCTTAGTCGGTTCGACAAAGACGCGAGAAGATGAGGGAGTAGGATGATGTAAACGTAGGGTTGTGTGAGTTACTGCTAGACAGGTGGGGCCCGATGATTTGACTTGCCATTATCATTTTAACTGCGGCGCTACGACCGGCTTGAGTCTCCCGATTCCTGACCACCTCCATACAGGTGCCTTTCCCGATGCTCCACCATGTAGAGGCTGGCTCTTGCTTCAGTGCCCACTCCTCCACTTTTTCCTTGCCTCTTTCCCCCACATATGCAAAAATGCCATGTAAAGCGGGCTTATTGCCCACTATTGTACTTGATCCTACAGGTGCTAAGCCTACCACATAGGCATAAAGTCTGATGTGGCAAGTTAATTAAGAAGAGACAGACTAGTTTGGTGACCCCAGGAAGAAACAGTGATAAGCGCGTGTACCTAGATGAAGCAAACTTAGCAACAAAAAACTAAGCACCTATGCATTGGGGACTTGAGTTGCTAAGCCATTTAATGCCCATAGCTCCTCATCTAAGCACCATTTCATTGGAAGAGCTCACTCCTTGGCAAATGTAATAAATACTACGAAGAAAGAGATAGAGAGAAGTAAACAAAAAATACTCTTATAGCCAACCTTATAGCTAACCTTGTTGTATGAGTGACTAAGTGATGACTATGTATGACATGCCAACATCAGATAGCCTAACGCACCTTGTTAAATCTCCAAGGGTGCGGGCGCGCGAGCGAGGCGACGGTCGTGGTAGGCGCGACCATGATACGGGCTGCTGACAGCCCTTGGATCTGAGATCGAACGGTCGCATGCTAAGTTGCTGAAAATTTGTAGAATAACCCTCCAGGATAGGATATTCACCCATAGGTCTAGAATCACGCCATGCAACCGTTCGATATCAGATCCAAGGGCTCTTGGAAGCCCGTATCATGGGAGAATGGAAAGCTTCGTATCACCTGTAATTTTCGCGATGCTTGACATGACATCGAAAGCCAGTTAATTGGGTGTCGCGTAGACATGACATTGATACGTCTCCAACGTATCTATAATTTTTTATTGCTCCATGCTATATTATCTACTGTTTTGGACTATATTGGGCTTTATTTTCCATGTTTATATTATTTTTGGGACTAACCTATTAACCGGAGGCCCAGCCTAGAATTGCTGTTTTTTGCCTATTTCAGTGTTTCGGAGAAACAGAATATCAAACGGAGTCCAAACGGAATAAAATCTTCGGGAACGTGATTTTCTCACCGAACGTGATCCAGGAAACTTGGACCCTACTCCAAGGAGTCAAAGAGGAGGTCACGAGGGTGGGGGTGCCACCCCTAGGGCGCGCCCCCTGCCTCATGGGCCCCTCGATGCTCCACCAACGTACTCCTTCCTCCTATATATACCTACGTACCCCAAACCATTAGAACAGGAGCCAAAAACCTAATTCCACCGCCGCAACTTTCTGTATCCACGAGATCCCATCTTGGGGCCTGTTCCGGAGCTCCGTCGGAAGAGGGTCGTCATCACGGAGGGCTTCTACATCATCCTATCCCCTCCGATGAAGTGTGAGTAGTTTACCTCAGACCTTCGGGTCCATAGTTAGTAGCTAGATGGCTTCTTCTCTCTCTTTGAATCTCAATACAAAGTTCTCGCCCTCTTTTGTGGAGATCTATTCGATGTAATCTTCTTTTTGCGGTGTGTTTGTTGAGATAGATGAATTGTGGGTTTATGATCAAGTCTATCTATGAATAATATTTGAATCTTCTCTGAATTCTTTTATGTTTGATTGGTTATGTTTGCAAGTCTCTTCGAATTATCCGTTTGGTTTGGCCAACTAGATTGGTAGTTCTTGCCATGGGAGAAGTGCTTAGCTTTGGGTTCGATCTTGCGGTGTCCTTTCCCAGTGACAGAAGGGGCAGTAAGGCACGTATTGCATCATTGCCATTGAGGATAACAAGATGGGGTTTATTTCATATTGCATGAATTTATCTCTCTACATCATGTCATCTTGCTTAAGGCGTTACTCTGTTTTTAACTTAATACTCTAGATGCATGCTGGATAGCAGTTGATGAGTGGAGTAATAGTAGTAGATGCAAAATCGTTTCGGTCTACTTATCACGGACGTGATGCCTATATACATGATCATGCCTAGATATTCTCATAACTATGCTCAATTCTGTCAATTGCTCAACAGTAATTTGTTCACCCACCATAGAATACTTATGCTCTTGAGAGAAGCCACTAGTGAAACCTATGGCCCCCAGGTCTATTCTCATCATATCAATCTCCATCACTTTAATCTTGCTTTGCTTTTTTACTTTGCCTTTACTTTTTACTTTGCATATTTATACCAAAAATATTATATCTATCAGATCTCACTCTCGTAAGTGACCGTGAAGGGATTGACAACCCCTAATCGCGTTGGTTGCGAGTAGCAATTGTTTTGTGCAGGTACGAGGGACTTGAGCATGGCCTCCCACTGGATTGATACCTTGGTTCTCAAAAACTGAGGGAAATACTTACGCTACTCTGCTGCATCATCCCTTCCTCTTCGGGGAAAACCAACGCAAGCTCAAGACGTAGCAAGAAGGATTTCTGGCGCCGTTGCCGTGGAGTCTATGCAAAAAGTCAACATACCAAGTACCCATCACAATCCCTATCTCTCGCATTACATTATTTGCCATTTGCCTGTCGTTTTCCTCTCCCCCACTTCACCCTTGCCGTTTTATTCGCCCTCTTTCTCTCTATCCTCCCTCTCTATTTGGCTCTTTTGCCCGCTTGCTTTTTGTGTGCTCGTGTGTTAGATTGCTTGTTTGTCGCGATGGCTCAAGATAATACTAAATTGTGTGACTTCACCAATACCAATAATAATGATTTCCTTAGCACTCCGATTGCTCCTCTTACCGATGCTGAATCTTGTGAAATTAATACTGCTTTGTTGAATCTTGTTATGAAAGATCAATTCGTCGGCCTTCCTAGTGAAGATGCCGCTACTCATCTGAATAGCTTCATTGATTTATGTGATATGCAAAAGAAAAAAGATGTCGATAATGATGTCGTTAAATTGAAGCTATTTCCTTTTTCACTTAGAGATCATGCTAAAGCTTGGTTTTAGTCTTTGCCTAAAAATAGTATTGATTCTTGGAACAAGTGCAAAGATGCTTTTATCTCTAAGTATTTCCCTCCCGCTAAGATCATCTCTCTTAGAAATGATATTATGAACTTTATACAACTTGATCATGAACATGTTGCACAAGCTTGGGAGAGAATGAAATTAATGATACGTAATTGCCCTACTCATGGTTTGAATTTGTGGATGATCATAGAAAAATTTTATGCCAGATTGAATTTTGCTTCTAGAAATCTTTTAGATTCGGCCGCGGGGGGGCACTTTTATGGAAATCACTTTAGGAGATGCTACTAAACTCCTAGATAATATTATGGTTAATTATTCTCAATGGCATACTGAAAGATCTTCTAATAAAAAAGTGCATGCGACAGAAGAAATCAATGTGTTGAGTGGAAACATGGATGAACTTATGAAATTATTTGCTACTAAGAGTGTTTCTTCTGATCCTAATGATATGCCTTTGTCTACTTTGATTGAGAATAACAATGAATCTACGGATGTGAATTTTGTTGGTAGGAATAATTTTGGTAACAACGCTTATAGAGGGAATTTTAATCCTAGGCCATATCCTAGTAATCCTTCTAATAATTATGGGAATTCCTACAACAACTCTTATGGAAATTATAATATGCTGCCCTCTGAATTTGAGAATAGTGTTAAAGAGTTTATGAATTCACAAAAGAATTTTAATGCTTTGCTTGAAGAGAAATTGCTTAAAGTTGATGATTTGGCTAGAAACGTTGATAGAATTTC
Organism: Triticum urartu; assembly: GCF_056163025.1. Taxonomy (NCBI): domain Eukaryota; kingdom Viridiplantae; phylum Streptophyta; class Magnoliopsida; order Poales; family Poaceae; genus Triticum; species Triticum urartu. Next base: position 493,483,635 of record NC_141879.1, on the reverse strand, counting down.
TCTTGAGATTGATTCTTTAAAGCTTAGATCTATTCCTCCTAAGCATGATATCAACGAGTCTCTCAAAGCCATGAGAATTTCCATTGATGAGTGCAAGGAAAGAACCGCTAGGATGCATGCTTCCACAGATGCCTTTATTAAAGCGTGTTCCTCCAATTCCTATGAAAATCAAGATGAAGATGTAAAAGTTATTGATGTGTCCCCAATTAAATCTTTATTTTGCAATATAAATCTTGATTAAACTGAATATGATCTTCCTTTACCTAGAAGGCGTTCTAAAAATTCGGAGTATTTAGATCTTCATGATGAAATTGATGAAAGTGGGATTGAAAGAAATAAAAATCTAGATGTTTCTCAACCCACTATATTGGATTTCAAGGAATGTAATTATGGAAGTTGTTCTTTAATTCATTGTATTTCCTTGTTGCAATCCGTGCTAAATTCTCCACATGCTTATAGTCAAAATAAAGCCTTCACCGAACATATTGTTGATGCCTTGATGCAATCTTATGAAGAAAAACTTGAGTTGAAAGTTTCTATCCCTAGAAAACTCTATGATGAGAGGGAACCAACTATTAAAATTAAAATTAAATATCATGAGTTTTATGATTTGTGCGATTTGGGTGCTAGTGTCTCTACTATTCCCAAGACTTTGTGTGATTTACTAGATTTCCGTAATTTTGATGATTGCTCTCTAAACTTGGATCTTGCAGATTCCACTATTAAGAAACCTATGGGAAGTATTAATGATGTTCTTATTGGTGCAAATAGGAATTATGTGCCCATAGATTTCATTGTTCTTGATATAGATTGCAATCCTTCTTGCCCTATTATTCTTGGTAGACCTTTCCTTAGAACGGTTGGTGCGATTATTGATATGAAGGAAGGGAATATTAGATTTCAATTTCCATTAAAAAGGGCATGGAAGACTTTCCAAGAAAGAAAATAAAATTTCCATATGAAACTATCATGAGAGCCACTTATGGATTGCCTACCAAAGATGGCAATACCTAGATCTATCCTCGCTTTTATGCCTAGCTAGGGGCGTTAAACGATAGCGCTTGTTGGGAGGCAACCCAATTTTATTTTTATTCCTGGATTTTTGCTCCTGCTTAGTAATAAATAAATTATTTAGCCTCTGTTTTGGTTGTGTTTTTTGTGTTTAATTAGTGTTCGTTCCATGTAGAACCGTTGGGAAGACTTGGGGAAAGTCTTGTTGAACTTGCTGTAAAAAACAGAAACTTTAGCGCTCACGAGAACTGTTGTCCTTTTTATTTGAAGAGTCATATTTAGTTAATTATTTTTGAAGATGATTAATAGATAAATTCCTCACGCCCAGCAATTTATTTTAGAATTTTTGGGGTTCCAGATCTTGCGCTAGCTACAGATTACTACAGACTGTTCTGTTTTTGACAGATTTTGTTTTTCGTGTGTTGTTTGCTTATTTTGATGAATCTATGGTTAGTAAAATTGTTTATAATCCATAGAGAAGTTGTAATACAGTAGGGTTAACACCAATATAAATAAAGAATGAGTTCATTACAGTACCTTGAAGTGGTCTTTTGTTTTCTTTCGCTAACGGAACTCACGAGTTTTCTACTTTAAGTTTTGTGTTGTGAAGTTTTCAAGTTTTGGGTGAATTCTTTTGATGGATTATGGAACAAGGAGTGGCAAGAGCCTAAGCTTGGGGATTCCCATGTCACCCCCAAGATAATCCAAGGACACCAAAAAGTCAAAGCTTGGGGATGCCCCGGAACGCATCCCCTCTTTCGTCCACTTCCATCGGTAATTTACTTGGAGCTATATTTTTATTCACCAACATGATATGTGTTTTGCTTGGAGCGTCTTGTATTATTTGTGTCCTTGTGTCTTAGTATGCCACAACCATCCTTGCTGTACACACCTTTTGAGAGAGCCATACATGAATTAAAATTTGATAGAATACTCTATGTGCTTCACTTATATCTTTTGAGCTAAGTAATTTTGCTCTACGTGCTTCACTTATATCTTTTGAGCGTTATAATTTTGCTCTATGTGCTTCACTTAGATCTTTTAGAGCACGGTGGTGGATTTGTTTTAAAGAAACTATTGATCTATCATGCTTCACTTAAATTATTTTGAGAGTCTTAATAGCATGGTAATTTGCTTAATAATAATATGCTTGGTATTCAAGATTTGTGAAACTTTATTTTGAGTGTGTTGAATACTAAGAAAAGATTGAAGCATGATAATTGTTTTGAGATATGGAGGTGATAATATTAAAGTCATGCTAGTTGAGTAGTTGTGAATTTAAAGAATACTTGTGTTAAAGTTTGTGATTCCCACAGCATGCACGTATGGTGAACCGTTATGTGATGAAGTCGGAGCATGATTTATTTATTGATTGTCTTCCTTATGAGTGGTGGTCGGGGATGAGCGATGGTCTTTTCCTACAAATCTATCCCCCTAGGAGCATGCGCGTAATACTTTGCTTTGATAACTTCTAGATTTTTGCAATAAGTATATGAGTTCTTTATGACTAATGTTGAGTCCATGGATCATACGCACTATCACCCTTCCACCTTTGCTAGCCTCTCTAAAACCACGCACCTTTTGCTGGTATCATACACCTACCATATACCTTCCTCAAAACAGCCACCATACCTACCTATTTGGCATTTCCATAGCCATTCCGAGATATATTGCCATGCAACTTTCCACCATCTAGTTCATCATGACACATTCATCATTGTCATATTGCTTAGCATGATCATTTAGTTGACATAGTATTTGTGGAAAAGCGACCGTTCATAATTTCTTCATACTTGTCACTCTCGGTTCATTGCATATCCCGGTACACCGCCGGAGGCATCCATATAGAGTCATACTTTGTTTCAGAATCGAGTTGTAACCATTGAGTTGTAAATAAGTGAAAGTGTGATGATCATCATTTAATAGAGCATTGTCCCAAAAAAACAGAAATGCCAAAGAAAAAAGAAGGCCCAAAAAAAGAAAATAAATAAAAAGGGGCGATTCTACTATCCTTTTACCACACTTGTGCTTCAAACTAGCACCATGATCTTCATAGTAGAGAGTCTCTCATGTTATCACTTTCATATACTAGTGGGAATTTTACATTATAGAACTTGGCTTGTATATTCCAATGATGGGCTTCCTCAAATTGCCCTAGGTCTTCGTGAGCAAGCAAGTTGGATGCACACCCACTTAGTTTATTTTTGAGCTTTCATACATTTATAGCTCTAGTTCATCCGTTGCATGGCAATCCCTACTCACTCACATTGATATCTATTGATGCGCATCTCCATAGCCCGTTGATACGCCTAGTTGATGTGAGACTATCTTCCCCTCCTTTTTTTCTTCTCCACAACCACCATTCTATTCCACCTATAGTGCTATATCCATGGCTCACGCTCATGTATTGCGTGAAGATTGAAAAAGTTTTGAAAAAGTTAGAGTATGAAACAATTGCTTGGCTTGTCATCAGGGTTGTGCATGATTTAAATAATTTGTGTGGTGAAGATGGAGCATGGCCAGACTATATGATTTTGTAGGGATAACTCTCTTTGGCCATGTTATTTTGAGAAGACATAATTACTTTGTTAGTATGCTTGAAGTATTATTATTTTTATGTCAATATAAACTTTTGTCTTGAATCTTTCTAATATGAATATTCATACCACAATTAAGAAGATTTGCATTGAAATTATGCCAAGTAGCACTCCGCATCAAAAATTCTCTTTTTTATCATTTACCTACTCGAGGACGAGCAGGAATTAAGCTTGGGGATGCCTGATACGTCTCCAACGTATCCATAATTTTTGATTGCTCCATGCTATATTATCTACTGTTTTGGACTATATTGGGCTTTATTTTCCACTTTTATATTATTTTTGGGACTAACCTATTAACCGGAGGCCTAGCCCAGAATTGCTGTTTTTTGCCTATTTTAGTGTTTCGGAGAAACAGAATATCAAACGGAGTCCAAACGGAATAAAATCTTCGGGAACGTGATTTTCTCACCGAACGTGATCCAGGAAACTTGGACCCTACTCCAAGGAGTCAAAGAGGAGGTCACGAGGGTGGGGGCGCCCCCCTAGGGCGCGCCCCCTGCCTCGTGGGCCCCTTGGTGCTCCACTAACATACTCCTTCCTCCTATATATACCTACGTACCCCCAAACCATCAGAATAGGAGCCAAAAACCTAATTCCACCGCCGCTACTTTCTGTATCCACGAGATCCCATCTTGGGGCCTATTCCAAAGCTCCGCCGGAAGAGGGCCGTCATCACGGAGGGCTTCTACATCATCCTAGCCCCTCCGATGAAGTGTGAGTAGTTTACCTCAGACCTTCGGGTCCATAGTTACTAGCTAGATGGCTTCTTCTCTCTCTTTGAATCTCAATACAAAGTTCTCCCCCTCTCTTGTGGAGATCTATTCGATGTAATCTTCTTTTTGCGGTGTGTTTGTTGAGACCGATGAATTGTGGGTTTATGATCAAGTCTATCTATGAATAATATTTGAATCTTCTATGAATTCTTTTATGTATGATTGGTTATCTTTGCAAGTCTCTTCAAATTATCCGTTTGGTTTGGCCAACTAGATTGGTAGTTCTTGCCATGGGAGAAGTGCTTAGCTTTGGGTTCGATCTTGCGGTGTCCTTTCCCAGTGACAGAAGGGGCAGCAAGGCACGTATTGCATCGTTGCCATCGAGGATAACAAGATGGGGTTTATTTCATATTGCATGAATTTATCTCTCTACATCATGTCATCTTGCTTAAGGCGTTACTCTGTTTTTAACTTAATACTCTAGATGCATGCTGGATAGCGGTCAATGAGTGGAGTAATAGTAGTAGATGCAGAATCGTTTCGGTCTACTTGTCACAGACGTGATGCCTATATACATGATCATGCCTAGATATTCTCATAACTATGCTCAATTCTGTCAATTGCTCAATAGTAATTTGTTCACCCACCGTAGAATACTTATGCTCTTGAGAGAAGCCACTAGTGAAACCTATGGCCCCCAGGTCTATTCTCATCATATCAATCTCCATCACTTTAATCTTGCTTTGCTTTTTTACTTTGCCTTTACTTTTTACTTTGCATCTTTATACCAAAAATACCAAAAAATATTATATCTATCAGATCTCACTCTCGTAAGTGACCGTGAAGGGATTGACAGCCCCTAATCGCGTTGGTTGCGAGTAGCTATCGTTTTGTGCAAGTACGAGGGACTTGAGCATGGCCTCCTACTGGATTGATACCTTGGTTCTCAAAAACTGAGGGAAATACTTACGCTACTCTGCTGCATCATCCCTTCCTCTTCGACGAAAACCAATGCAAGCCCAAGATGTAGCAGACATCTAATTGGGCCCTCATAGTACTGTGCATGAATCCATTTATCCACCAGGCAAGCCACTACCCTGCCATTCGCACGCCCCCCCACTCGACATTTTTACAATCGATAAACCACTCCTAGTCGTCCCGTCCTTTCACATTATGGCAGTTCTACTAATCCTAACCCTCCTCCCAAATCCATGGCGTCCCAAATCTCCATGATCGGCGGTGAGTACAAGGTTAAAACCATCACCGGCGATGAGTTCGACATCATCTACACTCGTTCTCCCGCAACGGTGAAAGAATGCCTTGCTCGCTTCAAACGCATGTTCGAAAACTCAAATGATGAGTGGGTCGCTGGGCTAGATGTTGAGTACACCACATTCCTGGGAAGCAAGAAGAATCTAAAGGAGTCAGAGAAGAAGAAGCCTGCCGTGATCCAGGTTTGTGTGCATGACTTATGCTTGGTCTACCACATATGCCATGCCGACGTTGAGTGCCAGGATTTTAAGAATTTCCTCAAGGACGGCCGAATCAAATTTGATACTGTAGACTTTAGGAACGACAAGGAAATCCTGGGTCGGATAGGCCTCGTTGTAGGCGACCCCTTCGACCTCCATAAGAAGCAGTTGGTGCCCTCCCGTGATCAGCCTTCAATGCTGACCCTGGCAGGAGCCATGGTTCATCGTTCATACGGTACACTGAAGAAACCTCCGTTCAGGTTTCATCATGCATGGGAGTGGAATGTACTAGATATAGACCACATCCACTATGCTAAAATGGATGGCTACCTTTGTTTCAATATCTACAAGGGTTGGATGGAGAGCAAGAGCCAAGTGTGCGGTTCAAGCAAAGAAGTATCGGCCAAGAGGAAGAGGGACAAGGACGAAGTCGAGGACGTGGATGAGGAGTCCGAGTAAGGTGGCAGTGTCGTTGCTCATGGTGGTTCTAGTGCAGTGTCTACCAGATTAGTTGCTTAGTTTAATTTCAGGTGTGCTTAGTTTTATTTGAGGGGTGTGTTGTGCTGAGCCCCCCAGCAGAACTATGTTATGTTTATTCTTGTTATATTTTGTACATTTCATCTTTTAGTTGGTATAGTACTACCACTCGTTTCTTCACATTATATATGTACAATATATATGGTCAACATCACATAGCCAGGAGTTTAGTTGTCAAAGAATTTCAGGGTGCTTAGTTTTGTCAAATAATTCCAGGGTGCTTAGTTTTATTTGAGGGGTGTGTTGTGCTGGAGACCATTAACTTATTGTGGGAATCGGCTTATTTTTGTCATGTAACATGGTCAACGGGTTTGACGTGAAAATAACAATGTCTAATGGCATTACTAATATACGCTGCCTCCCCCCAGATCTTTACAGAGGCAACATAGAACTATATGAGTGCCCTGTTAAATTTTGGAATTATTCCGGGTTCGTTTGGACTTTTTATACATTAATTGAGTTTCTGGTCATTTAATGTGCATAATTCAAATTTGAACTACAAGCACATGCTCCCATGCACCAAAGTTGATTGAAAAATCACATGTGTGTCCTCGGGTGAATTTCTAGGTCACATGCAAGAAATGGGAATGAAATTCAAACATCTGGGCATCGTGGTTCGGCCGAGAACATTGAGAAGATTGGTTTTAAAATTGTTGTAAATCCAAAACACGCCTAAAAATCATGAAACTTGGCATGGTTTCATGTCATGGTACTACCATGCTGTGGTAAAAAAAATTGTAGAATAGGAACAAGTTTTGGTATAAGTTTCTTGCAAACCGGAGCTTCTCTCAAGAAGGCTCGTGGTTCTGAGAGGGAACGTGTCACCTTTGTGTGCATAATTCTAATTTTAAATACAAGCACATGATCCAGTGCACCAAAGCTGGTTGAAAAATCACATGTGTGTCCTCGGGTAAATTTCTAGGTCCCATGCCAGAAATGGGAATGAAATTCAAACATCTAGGCGTCATGGCTCGGCTGGAAACATTGAGAAACTTGGTTTTTAAATTCCTGTAAATCTGAAACACGCATGAAAATCATGAAACTTGGCTTGGTGTCATGACATGGCACCAACATGCTGTGGTAATTTTGCTATCCGATTTGCGAAGGCGCGCACATTAACAATCAACAAAGTCATTTTGGAACAAGTGATGTCATGTTACAATCGGAAACACAAGTGTTATTGAAACCGTGGGCGTTCTATTTACCATTTACGTGCCGCCACGCGTCCCCTTTTTTTATTAGCTAGGAGGCACCGTGTAGGGTAGCTATTTGAGTATGGGAGGCATGCGAGCCCTTTGACCTCCATCTGTCGTCCACCTCTCTCCCAAGGTCTCCATTAATGCCGCTCGAGCCTCTGTTTAATGGCGTGGCAATGTCTCACTCAACTGAGATTTAAGAGAGAAAAAAGAAAATCTGAAAAGAAAATTTTGCATGGATCTTGATGTAAGATCCAACGGACCTATATAGCATCTACTGTGACTTATAGCAAGACTGATGGATGTGCGGGCCGCACACGACACCAACACAACATGAGCTTCGTCTGCCTGGTGCGCATGCAGTCGGGTGAGTTGTCCAAGTATAGACAAAACCAAGCCCTCGGTGGTCTCCGCGCCTCGACTTTGGCTGGTCATAGTGGAGAGTAGCATAGACTAGTTACTAGTTTATGTTACTAGTACCTTCATGGTGGGTAGTGTCAATATAGTATATGCATAATTTGGCGACGAGCGCTCTCTATATGTACCACCTTTTTTATTTAATTACATCTTATTAGTTTTGCTCCATGGCACAATCCATCGATACTACTACTGTACAAATGTATACATTTTTTAAAAGGCTAGATGGCGGGGCAGTCTAGCTTTGTCCTTTTCATGAGAGGTGAGGGCCTTTGTGATTTGACGGCTCATTACTGCTGGAAGGTGGGGCCTTGTGATTTGACTGCTCGTATAAATGTGCCGACGACCTGAGGAGGAGCAAAGAACCATGCGGTATAATCAAGTTTTCCACTGGAGTACAACGGAGGAGCACGAAACACGGCAGCCCAATGCCATATCCTATACTCTCTACTCTTATTATATATTACTAGCAAGAGGCATTGTTCTATTGGTGATAAAGAATGATCTAATTTGCTAGTCATCTCATTTTTAGCATTGTTCTATTCATGCCTCGTAGAGAAGGTGACACGTGCGGCGAAACACCCGAAGCAAAATAAGAAACACAGGAGCAAAAGAAGAAGGAGGATTATCACCCCAAAAAAAGAAGGAAGACACACACACAAGTCTGGGGCGCTGCTCTCACTAGATGAAGGGTTGCTGGCCGCGGAGTCGTAACTGCTTCTTCATCGCCTCCACGACCTCCATCTCCTTGTGCGTCTCCTCCGCCATCTTCATCATTGTGTCCATGACGTGGGATTTCTCGACGCCAGCCTTCATCATCTGTTCCATGGCCGCATTATGTACCTTGACAGCAGCTGGGTGCTCGATGCGGAGCTTCGCCAACTCCACCTTCTGTTCCATGACGAGGGCCTGCAACATCTTCATCGAGGAACTACTATTCTCATGCAGCTTCTTCCAGCCGGCGTTCTCCTCCTTCACCAGGTCAAGCTCATGGCAGAGCTTCGCGTTGTCCTCCTGAAGTTGCAGGATTTCCCCGATCGCCTTCTTCTCTGAGGCAATGCTCTTCTTCAGCAGCATCACCAAGCCGGCGGTCAACTCCCCCTGCTCACTGAGCTTAGCGGGCATGTCGTCGAGGCTCTCCTTCAGCAACTCCACCAAGCCGTGGATGAACTCCTTCTGCTTATTGAGGTGCTTATTGAGCTGATCGGCCATGCCGTCGAGGGATAACGACTCCAGTGCCGCCAGCTCGGCATGTTCGCCTCCGCATCTAGGGCGCTCCTAGGAGCCATCGCCTGCCCGTGAGAGATCTTTCGAGGTCTCTGCGTGGCGGCGAGCCCTCTCTTTTTTCCGCAGCCTTGGTTGCCGCTCCCTTGTTACGAGTAGTTCTCGACTTGGAGCTCTACACACCGGCCATGGCAAGGACGGACGAAGAAGCAGGACTTATGCGGAGGAAGTAGAGTAATTTTCGGTTAGGTAGTTCCCATTTTTATAACCTAAGTACTAGCACTAATACTAAAGCCTGCATAGTGGGAACACGTTCAGGTTTGGTACGTACTAGTAGGTGTGAGCAGGCTTGCATTTAATTGTAGCACTAGTACTTTCAAATGTGATGGGAACAAGGTAAATATTAATTGATGGTTTTTGGTTTCGAGGCCCAAAACGGCTCCCTATGAGTTTAGCGGAACATAAATTTCAAGTAACCTACACTGCTCAGATGCGTAAATATTATGTTACTGTCAAAAATTGGCACAAAATACGAAGGAGACCAATGGAAGTACTACTAGCAACCCATGATTTAACTACTCGCATGCGCGCAGTGGAGTAGTAATGTCTTTCTTCCGCCCTCACGTCCAGTCAATTTGCATGCGTTGTATTAATTGACCATCAATGAAGTGAAGGACTTCACACGCGTCAAATTATCACATGGGGTGGATCTTGGTACAAAATTACGTCCGCCCGTGTACCTGCGTGTGCGTGCGAGGGAATGAGTGCACGTGTGCACATCTTCGCTTCGTGCATGTACCGCCAGTGCGGCTCAGGGAGGACGAGTACATTCTTCTGGAACCAGCAGCACGTCACTGTGATCAATCCACACAAGGATGTCGCGACAACGCCTCCACATGTGCCACGTGCCCATGTGGCTTCATGAACTGTAAGAGAGACACTGTGTAGCGTGCCATTGTGTTTTGCACATACTCAAAGTACTCATAAGGTAAACGTGCATTGCGCGAGTCAGATTTTGCAACCAAATTACGAATAAATACCGCACTGTAGCATGTAAGCTCTGAGTCATACATGCCTGATGTAGACCTTCATTTAATTCTTATAGTTCATCTCATTCAAAATCAATTAGTTTTTATAAAAAACCTAGGGCCTCTTTGATTCGTAGGATTTCCAAAATGCGGGAATAGGAAGAACATAGGGTTAGAGTGGAATGTCGTCTTGAATCCTATAGGATGGTACGAGTGTTTGATTGTGCATAGAAAAAATGCAGAATTCTTTCAAAGAGGTTTGAGTGGATGGGATGTTTCCTATGAAATCTAGTGCAAATGAATCATATGGAAAAATTCCTATGGTTTACAATCCTACGAATCAAACAACCAAGATAGGAAAAATTCTTAAGGATTAGAATCCTCCAAAATTCCTTCGAGAATCCTTTGAATCAAAGAAGCCCTTAATCTATTTTATGATTCATGGAATTGTGCGTTGTAAAGCATAAAGTACAAACAAAGAATGGCAATTCAACTAGAAAAAAAGATTGGGCAGTTACGATATGGAAGATTCTAGAACAAAGGAGAACCACTGTTGTTTTGAGATTTGTGCATTATGCTTAAGTTCAACCATGGAGTATTCTAGATTGTACATGTGGCAAAATCCGGTGGGGGGCTAGAAGATTGTGCGAGGGGCCGAGTGGAGGGAGACTATGAAGGAGTGCACAACTGTGAGACCGATATTTAGAGAGGGGGGTCGAGAATGTGCGCTATTGCACGCAGTGGCGGAGCCATGAAAAATGTCCCATGAGCTAGGGGGGCAAGCATTGCTAATCCTTTACGAGGAGGGCCAATTCATCAACTTAAACCATTTTTACCAGCAATTGTCTAATGATCACATTCATATTAGCCTCGATATATAGTGATGTTAGGGGGGCAGGGCCCTTGCTGCCCCCTGTCTTGGCCATTGTGCGCGCGTCTGAGAGATGAAGCGTAAGGCATGGATGATGAGAGGGGGGCGTTGAATATATAATTAATGTGGGTGTATTAGCTATATATGTAATCCTATATAGAGAGGTATAGATTGATCGATGTGGACATGGGAAAGAGGGTGAGACCTTACTAGATACATAGATTGATCGGTTTATGTGGAAAACTATGAAAGACCTAGCTATACACACACACATAGAGGAACATCGATCGTTGCGCATGCACGTCAGAGATAAAGAATGCCCGATATGATGGAGACGGGGATGTGTGTGTGTGCCTTCATGGGAGACCGACCTGAAGAAAAAGATTGCATGTGTGCGATGGATAATGCCGACTGGTAGTGTGTGTGCATGCATGCACGAGAGTAAGTCAGTGGTACAATTATAAAGAGAAGACCAATGTGTGGGTGTAAAAGACTAGGTGAGGTCATAATCAATGTAAAGTTGGATTCAAATATTCGAATAAGAGATCATGATGTTTGAAACCCATGCATGCATGAATATAACGGAGATCTGCGCGGTGTGGTTTGGAAACGAGCATGTTGCAATGTATACACATTGAACAAGGTCATATTCGTTTGAATTTGAGATACCGATGGCAGACATCGTTTGGCCACATTGCATCCGTGCACGGACAAACTATTCTAATTGGAGATGATGGGTGGCTTTCGCATCACATATCTATATCTATACCCCTATATATATTATATTTTATATTTTTTATATATTGTGTGGATAACTTTAACTTTGAAAGATGGTCGTTGGATGAGGCCAATCCGATGGTGCAGAGCTGGCAAATTTGAGCACTACTAGCCGTTGGATATCATCTAGATTCCACCAGATTTTGCCACATGTACAATCTAGAAGACTCTATGGTTGAACTTAAGCATAATGCACAAACCTCAAAACACAAGCACTTCGTGTTTGTTCTAGAATCTTCCATATCATAATTGCCCAAATGTTTTTCTACATGATTTGTTTTTACTTTATGCCTTACAACGCACAATTCCATGAATCTTAAAATAGATTAGCTTTCTTATAAAAAGTAGATGATTTTGAAGGAAATGAACTATAAGAATTAAACGAACATCTACATCATGCATATATGACTCAAAGCTTACATGCTATAATGTGGTATTTATTCATAATTTGGTTGCCAAATCTCATGCGTGCAATGCATGCGTACCTTACTAGTCTAAATGGTGTATGTGTGTGTTGTGTGTGTTAAACACATTGTACGTAGTATATCATACTAGTCTAAATTGTCTTTTTTGGTACACGTTAAGCTTGTTCTCCCGAAATTTCAAGCCGCGCCTTGTTATGCCGAAATTTCAAGCTAGCGTCTCTGTCTATCGTGCTGCGAAACTCCCGCCTCTTCAACCCGCGGCTTGTTAGCCCGAAATATTTAAGATATATCTTTGTCTCGCTGTGCTCCGACAACTCCCTCCATCTCAACCCGCACCTTGCTATTCCAAAATTACAACGCGTGTGAAAACTCCCACCTCATGTGAAATCCCGACACGTGAAATGCCCGTGATACCCCTGAACCGAAAGAACTGCCTCAAATCGGTGGGGGTACTTCCGTAACTTACCCCACATTTCGGACAAGCGCGTCCCTAAGACATGGTTCCCGACTCCCATCCCATCCGCCCACCCATTCGTACACCGAGGCCGGCAAAACCCGCGAAGCCCCACACCCTCCTCCGTCCGCCACCCAGCCGGAGCCTCTTCCCCAACGATGTCGTCCATAGCAACACCTCGACGTCCCTCATCCACCATACCGGATTAGGATCCGTCGTCAATCTGGTTGTCCCGCCGGTTCAGCCACCCCATCCTCCACCTCCAAGGAGTTGCTCCGACGTTCCCATCGTATTTCGCGCCACCTCCATTCCCACACCACCGTCATCACCTGCACCACCGGAAGAGCATCATCATCACCGTTTCCTCGGATGAAGTTGCGGCCTAATCGGCGCCACCAAAGAGGTTGTACACTAATCGCCGCATTTTCTTCTTGATTCGATCTCACAGTGCTGCCGGCGCTCGGTCCCAAGCCGACATGGCGCGGATCCATCCACGCCGGCATCGCCGGCCACTTCCTCCACGGCATCGCTCCCTCGGCGGCGACGTCCACATCAGTAGGAGCTGCTGCTGCTTTAGCTCTTGCTCGCGCTGCTGCTGTGCTCTTGCTCTCGGTCCCCTGCCTGGTCTGCTCTTGCTCTTGCTCGCGCTGCTGCTCTCGCTCTTGCTCTTGCTCGTCTTGCTGCTCTCGCTCTTGCTCTTGCTTGTGATGCTGCTCCGATTTAGCTACACTTCAGTCGACTGAATCAACTTTTGGGTCAGTCGATTTTCAGGGGGTGGGGGGCTCACCGGAGTTAAGGCAGAACCAGCCGCAGCGGGGAGGAGGGCTCGCTGGAGAGGTACCCCATTACCTATCTTAGGGTTCAGGGTGGGGGCGGTGGTCGCCGACGGTGGTGGGGCAGTAGCGTGGGGATCGCCAAAGAAAATGCTCGGCACGAGGGGGCCTACAGGGATGGCCGGGGTGGCGGCGGACCGATGGTGGGGAGTGTTTTCGGGGCGGCGCACCGCCGGCCGCGGGCGGCGGGGGCAGCTGTTTGGCTGGTGGTGGATGGCGACTCAGGGGGGTGGAGGTTGAAGATGAACTGCAAGCCCTTGATTTCGTATCCAACGGCTGCAAAATCGACTGACCAAAGATGAAAAAGTCAGTCGACTGACTTGTAGCCTCGCCTCTAGTGCGTTCAGTTTCAATAGTAAAATTCAGTTTCGACAGCAAAGAATTAAGTTCAGTTTCTATAGTTAAGTTCAGAGATGAGCGGCTGATGTATACATCTAGCACTTTGTGGTTATGTATTTTACGTCATCTATTGGAGATGCTATTAGAATTCCACTCAGGTTAACGTTGTCTCTCTTGTCCTGCTTTAGCCTCGGAGTCGTACAACTCATCGGAGCTGCTCCAACGACAAAACCCTCCATCACAGTGGAGCAGTGCCTCGGGCTCCATCTCCAGACGCCTAAGATCTTCTTCCCCTCCTCCGACAGCCAAGTCAGCCGGAGCATCCTCACTGGCCAACCCAATCACACAGAGATTGACATGTCTTTGCCAAAGAGGTTGTACACTTCTTGTGGTTTGACTTAATCTCAACATGCTTCTTTGCATCCTGTGATCTTCCAATTCTTGTGAACCAAACACCTAGATTGGCAGAAATCCTGTGTTTTTAAATTCTCTGTTTTGCACGTGCATTCCTATCCTATTCCTGTCTATTTCCTATCCCTGCATTGTTAGAATCCTCAAATTCAAACAAGCCCTTACACAATTACTTCTGTTACAGATATGTGCCAAAGAAAATCTTGTGTGGTTTGTCCTGCTCCTGTGGTGCTGTGTTCCACCCCAGCTTAGCTGCTCCAACGACGGAAGGGTTCACCACAGCAGGGATCCGCTCTCCAGACTGTCCTTAGCCGCCTCAGATCTTCTTCCCCGCCACCGGCAGCCACGACAACTGCATTACCATCATCAACTGAGCAGATAACCTTCAGGACTACACGGGTCCACAAGAGAGGTCACACTCTTCCGTGTCTGCTTATGTTATGCATCGCTTAATATGATGACATGCTACTTTATCGTCGAGTTCACCTATTAGACTCCAACTCAGGTCCAAACTTATGCTGAAACTTGAGTTTTTAAATGGTTGTGGGGTACATATTGGGGCAGCAATCAGTACTATCTGGTTAATCTCGGGTGTCTACTATGAGTTTCATGTTGGGTGCAAACAAGCATTAAAGAAGCCATTATATGTATTTTTTAACTAAAGCTATTATCTGCCTGCTATCATTTGTTTTGGGTCTATCCACAATTTGCTATCATCACACTGGATTTGTGCATGCACTCCTTACATAATCTCACTATGTTTTATTCCTATGCATGTCAGTTATTGTAC
This sequence comes from Triticum urartu, assembly GCF_056163025.1. Taxonomy (NCBI): domain Eukaryota; kingdom Viridiplantae; phylum Streptophyta; class Magnoliopsida; order Poales; family Poaceae; genus Triticum; species Triticum urartu. The sequence continues at coordinate 493,468,537 of NC_141879.1, read as the reverse complement.
ACAATGGAACTGAACATGTAGAGCAAAAGAGACGAGCCTTGTGTGGCAATAAAATTTCATGCAGACATCGCTCCATGGTGGGCGCAAAAGCAGCCCCCCTCCACCCATTTCGGATCGTAATCAAGAGGAAGATAACTGTTCTGAGGGGGATTCAGAAGCAGAAGACCACTCCTATTTACCCCATGAGGACTTCACTCTAACTTGGCATGCTGATGTTGGTAATATCATGCATATGGTGCCTTGCATTGCTTACTGTATACATCAAAGATGTCATCTGCTTAGTTTAGACATGCTTTGTGTCAATGCCATATGTTTAGTTTCTTTATCATATATGTGAATCATGCAATGCCATCTTGTTTAGCTAGGCATCATATATGTGAATATTGCAATGCTGCCCTGGTTAGCCAGTCATCTTATATGTGAATTATATCATGACATCATTTTTTTATTACATGTTAAAATTGTCAACAATTTTAGTACATTCAATTACTCTTCCTGTGCATCAGCCATTCGACATGGTCATGGAAAAATATGGAGTGGAAACAAGGTCTTCAGAGCAGGCAATGCTATCTGACGAAGTGCATGTCTTGCTGGTTACAGATAGCTCCTCAGAGGAGGATTCAGAGACAGATGATGAGTCCTATCCCCCCCCCTGAGGTGCATGCTCTAACTTGGCAGGGTTATGGTGCTCATATCGTGCGTATGGTATCTTGCATTGCTATGTCATTTGCTTAGTTTAGACATGCTTTGTGTGAATGCCACCTGTTTAGTGTCTAATTACCATATATGTGAATTATGCAATGCCATCTTGTTGCAAGACATTATATATGTGAAATATGCAATGCTATCTTGTTGCAAGGCATTATATATGTGAATTATGCAATGCCAAGTTGTTTAGCCAAGCGTCATATATGTGAATTATATCATGCCGTCCTTTTTTGTATTTCTCATTGCTTTTGTCGACAATGTTTGTATATTCAACTGCTCTTCCTATGCATCGGCCATTTGAATTGGTGATGGATAAATCTGGAGTGAAAACAAGGTCTTCAGAGTAGACAATGCTACCTGGTGAAGCAGATATCTTGCTGGTTATAGATAGCTCTTCGAGGAGGATTTAGAGGCAGATGACTAGTCCTATTATCCCCTTGAGGTGTATGCTCAAACTTGGCAGGGATATATTACTCATATCATGCATATGTTGTATTGCAATGCTTAGTTTTTACATCATATACATGATATTGAATGCCATCTCCTTAGTTGACACATCATATATGTGATTGCCCTCTGCTCACTTCCTTATTATATAAATCATATATTTGAATTATATCATGCCATGATGTTTACATAGACAACATGTATCTAAATTATGGCATGCCAACCATTTTCTAAAGACATAATATAGTTATATCATCTCATCCTGTTCACATAGTCATCATATTTTGAATTATGTCATTCTATCCATGAATTATATCATGCCATCATGTTTCCATCGACAACATGTTTGTGATTTATGGCATGCCAACCACTTTAATAGACACATCATATAGTTATATCATGTCATCCTGTTTACATAGTCATCATATTTTGATGTATGTCATTCTATCCTGTTTAGTTAGCCATCATACATGTGAAATTGTGTCATGCTATCCTGTTTAATTAGCCATCATATATGTGAAATTATGTCCTGCTATTCTGTTTGGTTAGACAACATAAATGTGAATTATTTCATGCCCTGTTTTCTTCCCTACAATCCATTGCACCTGTCTATCTTACAATGTCTGTACATTCAATTACTTTTCTTGTTTATCAGCCATTTCAATTGGAGGGGGTGATGTCAGTATCTGTGGGAGTAAAAACACGGTCTTCAGAAAAGATCGTGCTACATGTCGATGGAGATAGAACCACGGTTGTACTTGCCCAAGAACCAGCCCCACCACACATAACCTAGACTCATGCAGATTGTACCCCTACCCGGTTGGACGGAGAACCAGCTACACCCCTTCTAACCCCAACCCCAGCAGATAGTAACCCAGTTCCCGTTGACACAACACCGTCTCCACCACAAAATACCCAAACACGAGCAGTTAGTAAGGCAACTGCAGTGCCCAAAGCATGAGGACCACCACTCCGAACCCCAAGTCAACGCTTAAAGTAGAAGAAGAATTGTTCTCAGGTCAGGTTCCGTAGCTATGATTCATACTACTTTATTCTTGCATCACTGTATTTACTCATACCAACTAATTTCAAATTTGAAGGATGCAAAATGGCGCAACAGGTATGTTATAAACATGTTTCTTTAACGTGTTTGCTGTTGTAACTTGCTCTATGTTGATTTCAGTTTCAATTGAATAAACAGTTATATTCCATGCCATGCACCTTACAAGTGTTGTTATTGTTGTGTAGTTTCCCACACTTATATTCTGTCTAAGCTGCTTTGTCTTAAATAGATATGATTCGAACTATATCTATCTTGATTTGGCAACATAAGCTAGAATGATATAGACCTTATAGTGACCATACTACATAGATGTATGTTTGTTTCATGTTGTTATCATGTCCACCTTACTACTGAACTGGTTTACCAAAACGAGTTTCATATACTACATTGTAAACCTGTGATGTGTTTGTTTGTTTCTCTTTTAGAATGCGGATAGAATATTGGAGAAGAGTACCCCGTTATGCAATGGTATAGGAAGTAATGCAGATAAGGTTCAAGATAGTGACACATCCATGTTGGTCTCCAAGAAAGCTGATAAAAACTATATTGAAGACGCTGAGACAACCCCAAAGTCATGTCTTGATGTAGTGTTCAAGTTACTGGCTACTACTGTTGGCACCAGCTCTTCGAACTCGCTGCATGAATCAGTTCGGCTTCTTGAGTCTCAGTTTCAAGTTGAAAGACATCGATCAGATGTTATGCGACAGGAAGCCGAAGGACTAAGGAAGTCCCTACAGAATTCAGATGCATACTTTCTGGTGCAACAGCAAGTGCTGGAGGATTTAAGCGCCAAACAAGAGAAAGTTAATAAGCTTGCTAAGCATCTTGCCAGCATTATGGGTACCCGGGATATTGTTTCTTGAGCTCTTCTGAAGTGGTTTCAGTTCTGGACTTGTTTTGCTGCGGTGTTTATATGCTGCTTTGTTCCCTATATTTGCACTGGTGGGGAACTTTTATGCCCAGTGAATGTAATATGTGTAATAGCCGTGATAGCCTAGCATAAGTTGCTTGCCTATTTATTTCCTTATTGTCTTGTTTATTTGTTTTATTGTAGTCAGTGTAGTTCTTTTTCCGCAGTTTGCTAGTGGCCGCAATAGCCTTTTTTTAAACTAGGCCACATTAACCATGGGCTACATATTTACTGTAGTTAACATGGGCCTCCTACGGGCCGTAGAAACAATGGGCCTTCTAAGGGCCGTAGAAACAATGGGCCTTCTACGGGCGTAGAAACAATGGGCCTTATATGGGTCATAGACACGATGGGCCTTCTATGGGCCATATCATCAATGGGCCTTATATGGGCCGTATGATCGGTTGGCCAAACATGGGCCAATAACAGACCAAATTATGGCCGTAAATGGGCTAGAGTTGAAATCGTCTGTTCATGGGCCGACCATAACGGGTCGTTGTTAATCGGCCATATTTGATGACGCTATGAAAACGGCCCAACGTATTAACGGGCCGACTGTAACCACGGGCTGAATTTGGCCCACAAGCAGAAAATGACAGTAACAGGCCGAAAGTAAACGAATGCTGGAAATGAGCCCAAGAATAAATGGGCCCTGAGAAGGCCGAAACATAACATGGGCTGGAAACGGCCCAACGGTATAATGGGCCGTTAATGGGTATAAAGTGATACATTGTTCATTACGGGCCAGTTTTACCACGGGCCGTTAATGGGCCGAGGGTTACTAAGGGCCTCATATGGGCCAAAAGACATCATGGGCCATACATGGGCCGAAAGTCAAAATGGGTTGGAATTATATTGGACGGCCCAGATGACGCTACTAGGGCCTAATTCGGATAGGCCATAAACGGGCCCTGGGTTAGCGGGTTGTAAATGGGCTATATGTGAACATGCCGTTAACAGGCTTGCCATGGGCCAGCCCGCCACCTTTTGACCAAGTCAAACGGGCCGGCCTTTTCACAGGAATGGGCCTCTGTTGGGCCGTGCCATGTGTCGACGTATCATAGGCGCTTTGGGTCCAATGAGTGGATGACATCTGTCCCAGCGGCGAGCCGACACGTGTTCCCTCCAGCCAATGATGATTTTACACGTGGAAAATCCCCATTGGTTGGGGTTGTTAACGGGTTATCGGATCCAAAACCGGACCCGATAGCTTAACGGCGTTCCGTTATGGTGGATGCCACGTGTCGGTCACCCTTGATGAAAGAACTTCTGTGACGCGCGATTTATCGTCATGGAAGGGGACACTTCCGTGATGATAATTTTGGTAATGTCATGGAACACTTCCACGATAGCACAGGTATGACTATCTTGATTCTGTCATAAATTTGTCATGGATGTACATGCATCACAAAAAACGTGACCTACTGTGACAAACACGTATCATCATGGAAGTGTGTTTTTTTGTAGTGTACTGATACGTCTCCAACATATCTATAATTTATGAAGTATTCACGCTATTATATTATCAACCTTGGATGTTTTATATGCATTTATATGCTATTTTATATGATTTTTGGGACTAACCTATTAACCTAGTGCCCAGTGCCAGTTTTTGTTTTTTCCTTGTTTTTGAGTTTTACAGAAAAGGAATATCAAACGGAGTCCAATTGACGTGCCAATTTTTGACGATTTTTTATGGACCAAGAGAAGACCCCGGAGTAAAAGAGTTGGGCCAGGAGAGTCCCGGGGCGTCCACGAGGGTGGGGGGCGCCCCCCCCCTAGGCGTGTGGGCCTGCCTCGTGGACGCCTCGGGCACCTCCTTGACGTGAGACCGACGCCAAAAATTCCTATAAATACAGAAACCTCGGAAAATTAACCTAGATCGGGAGTTCCGCCGCCAGAAGCCTACGTAGCCACCGAAAACCAATCTAGGCCCTATCTGGCACCCTGCCGGAGGGGGCCATCATCACCGGAGGGCATGGAGGAGGATCCCAGAGGGGCCATCATCACCATGAAGGCCATGGACCAGAGGGAGAACCTATCCCCATCTAGGGGAAGGCCATGGAGGAGGAAGCACAAGGGGGAGAACCTCTCCCCCTCTCTCTCGGTGGTACCGAAGTGCCACTGGGAGGGGAATCATCGCCGCGATGATCGTCTTCATCAACATCACCATCATTATCACCATCCTCATCTATTTTACGCGGTCCACTCTCCCGCACCCCGCTGTAATCCCTACTTGAACATGGTGCTTTATGCCACATATTATGATCCAATGATGTGTTGCCATCCTATGATGTTTTGAGTAGATATCTTTTGTCTTTGGGTTGATTGATGATATAGATTGGTATGAGTTGTATGTTTTACTTTGATGCTGTCCTATAGTGCTCTCCGTGTCGCGCAAGTGTGAGGGGTTCCCGCTGTAGGGTGTTGCAATACTTTCATGATTCGCTTATAGTGGGTTGGTGAGTGACTGAAACACAAACCCGAGTAAGGGGGTTGTTGCGTATGGGATAAAGAGGACTTGATGCTTTAATGCTATGGTTGGGTTTTACCTTCATGATCTTTACTAGTTGTGGATGCTTGCTAGAGTTCCAATCATAAGTGCATATGATCCAAGTAGAGAAAGTACGTTAGCTTATGCCTTTCCCTCATATGAAACTGCAATAGTGATTACCGGTCTTGTTAACAATTGCCTAGGACAATTCCGCACACCGATCCACCACTATTCCACACTCGCTATTTATAATATTTAGTAATATATTCTAACTTCATGATAACAACACCTACTTTTATATTTTAGCTCTCTGATATCATATGAAGCTATCCTCTTCATACCCACAACATAGTTTTATTTCTCGTTGCTAGTTGGAAGCAAACGTTCGGTGTACGTAGAGTCCTATCAGTGGCAGATAGGGCTTGAGAGAATATTGATCTTACCTTTAGCTCCTTGTAGGTTCGACACTCCATACTTATCACTTCCACCTTTGGAAATTGCTACGATGATTACTTGCACTTGGGGATTATCAATCTCTTTTCTGGCGCCGTTGCCGGGGAGCAATAGCGTGGGGTTGATATTCTCGTGTATGCTTGTTTGCTTTCTTCTCTAAGTAGATTTTGTTTTTTCTTTTTGTTTCTGTTTAGTTGTGGATGAAATAGACAAAAATAAATAAAATAATGAAAATACCCAAAAAAATTTACTTGCCTCTCATGCCTAAAAAGTTTTTCAAAAAGAGAAGTGATTGGAAATTTATGCATTGAAGATGTGAGGGTCGACCTTGAGCACTTGTGTTCATGCTCACAGAAACAATGTAGAATTTTTCATGGAAGTTTCTCTATAAATAATTATCCCCTTATATATATCCATTGTATTATAAAAATAATGTGCCAAGCTTTGGTTTTAGGATGATTAGATTGCTTGTTTACTATGTGCGTGATTTTACATTTTTTACTGGAAAGTCAACTGGGTCTGAAACCTTTTGAACATTACTTCTGTATAAATTTTTCAAATTGTTCAAATTTATTTCATAATTTTTGGAGTTACATAAGTTTACTACACCTTTAGATTACTACGGACTGTCCTGTTTTAGACAGATTTTGTTTTTCATGTGTTGTTTGCTTATTTTGATGAATCCATGGGTAGTATCGGGGGGTATGAACCATGGTGAAGTTGGAATACAGTAGATATAGTTCTAATATGAAATTGGAATGAGTTTGCAACAGTACCTAAAGGTAGTGATTTGCTTTATTATACTAACGGATCTCACAAAGTTTTTGTTAAAGTTTATTTTGTGGATGAAGTGTTCGAAGAACGAGGAGTTACCGATGTGAGAAGAATAAAGAGAGACAAGAGTTCAAGCTTGGGGATGTCCAATGCACCCCAAGTAAATATTCTAAGGATACTCAATCATCTAAGCTTGGGGATGCCCCGGTTGGCATCCCATCTTTCTTCTTCAACAATTATCGGTATACCTCGGTTTTTGTTTCGTTCACATGATTTGTGTCCTTTGTGTTTTTTGTTCTTCCCTTATGAACCATGATAGTATGATATAACCCTTCATTGATTTTTAGAATGCTCCATGAACTTAACTTATATCTTTTGGAGTACGAATAATAGTATCATCTAAAGCGGGTTCGGAAGAGTGTCAACTTTAGGGATTAGTGATCCCGCTATTCCGAATGAGAAGAATTTTGCTGATGTGGAGAGCAGAAAAATTTCTATGCTCATAGATCATGAAATGAATGCTTTATGTGATGGTAATATTATTGAACTCATTCATGATGCTACTGAAAATTATTATGAGGGAGGAATACATGCTTGTAGGAGTTGCAATAATATCAAGTTTCCTCTCTATGTTCTTAAAGTTTTGAAGTGATTCTTGTTTTTCCTTCCTATGCTAGTTGATTCTTGTTCCCATAAGTTGTGCACTCACAAAATCCCTAGGCATAGGAAGTGGGTTAGGTTTAAATTTGCTAGTCATATTCTTCATGATGCTCTCTTTATGTTTCAATTCTTATCTTTTATGTGAGCATCATTGAAATCATCATGCCTAGCTAAAAGGCATTAAAGAAAAGCGCTTGTTGGGAGACAACCCAATATTTACCCTTAATGTTTTTGTGTGTTCTCATGATTAAGCTACTGTATTAATCATGTATTATAGCTTTTGCTTCAATAAAGTGCCAAGTAAGACCTTTGGGAAGACTTGGGTGAAAGTTAATGTGATCTTGCTGTAAAAAACAGAAACTTTGCGCTCACGAGATTAGCTGCCATTTTTTACAGAAGAGTGCTTTGGTGCTGATTATTTTTGCATATAATAGACAAATTCCTCACGTCCACCAATTTATTTCATAATTTTTTGAGTAGCAGAAGTATGGTTAGTGTTCAGATCATTACAGACTGTTCTGTTTCTGACAGATTCTGTTTTCATTGCATAGTTTGCTTGTTTTCTAGTTTCTATGACTTATATTCCTCAATATAAATTATAGAAATGATATGGTACGGTAGGCATTGTGTGAGAACAATTATGATCTTTGTCTTTGACATTACTAAGGTGAATGGTTTACTCTTTATCATACTAACCTATCTCATGAAGTTCCGTTAAGTTTTGTGTGATTGAAGTTTTCAAGCTTTGGGTGAGATATCGATATGAGGAGAATAAGGAGTGGAAAGACCCTAAGCTTGGGGATGCCCGAGGCACCCCAAGGTAATATTCAAGGAAGACTCAAGCGCCTAAGCTTGGGGATGCCTCAGAAGGCATCCCCTCTTTCGTCTTCAAAACTATCGGTATACCTCACTCGGAGCTGTATTGTTATTCGTCACATGATATGTGTTTTGCTTGGAGCGTATTTTGAATTTTACTTGTTGTTTTAATAAAATCATTGGATCTGAATTATTAAATGAAAAAGAATCCTCCCATGGCTAGTTAATTATTTAACTACTCTGTGTCCTTCACTATTATCTTTTGGAGTAGTTTGTCATTTACTCACGTGCTTCACGTATATCCTATGAGTAAATGGTTGAATGATTGAATATCATAAATCTGAATTTATATATGGTTCATATGCTTATACCATGGGTAGTAATGACTTCACATAGAATAAGTATAGGTAGTACTTATTGAAAGTTAGCAAACATAGAATTGGTCACTTGAACAATTCATGAAAGAATATTGAAGGAAGAGAGATTTCACATATAAATATACTATCTTGGACATCTTTTGTAATTGTGAACACTCATTAAAATATGACATGCTAAAAGGTTGATGTCGGACAAGGAAGACAATGTAATGGGTTATGTTTTCTTATATCCTAAATAAAGTATATTGTCTTGGATCATCCAACATGTTCAGCTTGCTTTTCCCCCTCATGCTAGCCAAATTCTTTGCACCAAGTAGAGATACTACTTGTGCTTTCAAACATTCCTTCAACTAGTTTTTCCATGAGAGTCCACCATACCTACCTATGGATTGAGTAAGATCCTTCAAGTAAGTTGTCATCGGTGCATGCAATAAAAATTGCCCTCTAAATATGTATGATCTATTAATGTGGAGAAAATAAGCTTTATATGATCTTGTGATGTGGAAGAAATAAAAGTGATGGACTGCATAATAAAGGTCCATATCACAAGTGGCAGTATAAAGTGACGTTCTTTTGCATTAAGATTTTGTGCATCCAACCATAACAGCGCATGGCAACCTCTGCTTCCCTCTGCGAAGGGCCTATCTTTTACTTTTATCTCCTACCTTATGCAAGAGTCATGGTGATCTTCACCTTTCCTTTTTACATTTTATCCTTTGGCAAGCACCTTGTGTTGGAAAGATCCTGATATATATATATCCAATTGGATGTAAGTTATCATGAACTATTATTGTTGACATTACCCTTGAGGTAAAAGGTGGGAGGCGAATCTATAAGCCCCTATCTTTCTCTATGTCAGATTAAAACTTTGAACCCATAAATATCACATGAGTGTTAGCAATTATGAAAGATTAAATGATAGTTGAGTATGTGGAGCTTGCTAAATCAAAGATCTAACATAGACCCTTCCTGAAAATAAGATGAATTGCCATTTTTTGATGAATGAGAATATAGTTTGTTAGTTTCAAGAGAGTTTATGATCTATACTTTAACATGGGAATAGCTTATTACTTGATCATGAAAAGTTTTACGAAAATGAGCTACTGTTATGATATATAATGATGCTAGAAAAAGTGATTGGAACTATCATTGATGAAACTTATGCACTTGATAGCATTCACACTTCATAAATTATTTCTTTTATCATTTACCTACTCGAGGACGAGCAGGAATTAAGCTTGGGGATGCTGATACGTCTCCAACGTATCTATAATTTATGAAGTACTCACGCTATTATATTATCAACCTTGGATGTTTTATATGCATTTATATGCTATTTTATATGATTTTTGGGACTATCCTATTAACCTCGTGCCCAGTCCCAGTTTCTGTTTTTCCATGTTTTTGAGTTTTACAGAAAAGGAATATCAAACGGAGTCCAATTGAAGTGCCAATTTTTGACGATTTTTTATGGACCAAAAGAAGACCCCGGAGTAAAAGAGTTGGGCCAGGAGAGTCCCGGGGCGTCCACGAGGGTGGGGGCGCCCCCCCTCCAAGCGCGTGGGCCTACCTCGTGGCCGCCTCGGGAACCTCCTTGACGTGAGACCGACGCCAAAAATTCCTATAAATACAGAAACCTTGGAAAATTAACCTAGATCGGGAGTTCTACCGCCATAAGCCTCCGTAGCCACCGAAAACCAATCTAGGCCCTCTCTGGCACCCTGCCGGAGGGGGCGATCATCACCGGAGGGCATGGAGGAGGATCCCGGAGGGGCCATCATCACCATGAAGGCCAAGGACCAGAGGGAGAACCTCTCCCCATCTACGGGTGAGGCCATGGAGGAGGAAGCACAAGGGGAAGAATCTCTCGCCACTCTCTCGGTGGTACCGGAGTGCCACCGGGAGGGGAATCATCGCCGCGGTGATCGTCTTCGTCAACATCACCATCATCATCAACATCCTCATCTCTTTTACGCGGTCCACTCTCCCGCACCCCACTGTAATCCCTACTTGAACATGGTGCTTTATGCCACATATTATTATCCAATGATGTGTTGCCATCCTATGATGTTTTGAGTAGATATCTTTTGTATTTGGGTTGATTGATGATCTAGATTGGTATGAGTTGTATGTTTTACTTTAATATTGTCGTATGGTGCCCTCTGTGTCGCACAAGCGTGAGGGGTTCCCGCTGTAGGGTGTTGCAATACGTTCATGATTCGCTTATAGTGGGTTGGTGAGTGACTGAAACACAAACCCGAGTAAGGGGGTTGTTGCGTATGGGATAAAGAGGACTTGATGCTTTAATGCTATGGTTGGGTTTTACCTTAATTATCTTTAGTAGTTGCGGATGCTTGCTGGAGTTCCAATCATAAGTGCATATGATCCAAGTAGAGAAAGTATGTTAGCTTATGCCTCTCCCTCATATGAAACTGCAATAGTGATTACCGGTCTTGTTAACAATTGCCTAGGACAATTCCGCACACCGATACACCATTATTCCACACTTGCTACTTATAATATTTAGTAATATATTCTAACTTCATGATAACAGCACCTACTTTTATATTTTAGCTCTCCGATATCATACAAAGCTATCCTCTTCATACCCACAACATAGTTTTATTTCTCGTTGCTAGTTGGAAGCAAACATTCGGTGTACGTAGAGTCGTATCAGTGGCAGATAGGGCTTGAGAGAATATTGATCTTACCTTTAGCTCCTTGTGGGTTCGACACTCCATTCTTATCACTTCCACCTTTGGAAATTGCTACGACGATTCCTTGCACTTGGGGATTATCAGGGATATGAGGCTTGTGCCTTTGTTAACTGGTTGGATGAAGATTGGCATGGCAGGGCTCAGAGTGTCATCACCAAGCTCGCAGAAGATAACATAAAGCTGAAGAAGAAACTGGCTGATCTGGAATGTACAATCAGTATGATGAAGCAAGAAAGAATCAATCATAGGCAGCAGATGAAAGCAAGAGACAAGAAGGAACTAGCATGTGTAGTTGTGGTTGTCGCATTAGCCATGTTCTATGCGTTGTTTGCAATGATGATTAGGTGTTTTGTTTGACAGTATTGCTAAAGCACATCTAGATGTGCTCTAAGTAATGCACATCTGGGTCCTTGTTTTTGTCCTGAAAAAGGAAACTAGCCAAATAGCCCATAGGACTCCTGCGCAACCCTGGGAAATTGGAGCGACTAGGTATAATTGCGGTTGATTATATCAGCAGTTAGATAATACGTCAACCCCCGCTTCAATTCCCCCCCCCCCCCCCCCCGCAAGAAAAACCCCCCGCTTCAATTGGCAGTTCCTCTTCTCTGCATACCCCGTGCACTTAAGTGTCCACCATCTTCATCGTCCCCGGCAGGCCGTGCTACACACTGGCACACACTCTACAGCCATGTCGAGCGACAGCGAGGACGATGGTTCGACCAGCAGTCTGGCGCCCGATGATAGGTCAACATTAGAATCATCCCACTCATCTTCCATGAGTCTGGCATCGAGCCCAGACCTCGATGATATCTGGTTCATGGAAGGGGCGCCGCCTCCGGAGTCGTCAGACGACAACCAGACGGATGAGGAGCCGTCGGAGGACGAAGAAGAGGACGACAATGATAATGATGAGGAGGAATGGTCGAACAAGGAGGAGGACCACGATGACAGCAACGACGACGATGATGGCGGCGGTGATTAAAAGCCAACAGTCAGCGGCAAGAAGCGTCCTCGCCAAGACGATGTCGCGGGGCCATCCAACAACAACAACAACAACAACAACAACAACAAGAAGGACTAAATTTAGCAGACTGTATATATCTCTGTTTATCCTATCAATCTCATCGCAGATGGTTAGTAATATGTATTCGATAGAGATCTTCTACATTATCGCCCACAGGTTGGTTTGTTGAACTGTGTGCCCTGACGAGCACACAATTCACAAAAAGAAGACCGTATGGGCTGTCTATAATGATCCCACACAATTCTGATTACCGACATGTTTGTCGGGTATCACACACATCTTGTTACACCGAATCGTTTGTGTTCACCTCAATCATCGCAAATGGTTCATCGGAGTGAATTGTATGTCGTATATCGCACACACCTTGATTTGGCTGCCTGTTTCTGTTGTTCTGTCTCATCGCAAACAGTTCTTACAGATCAACCATATGCCCTTCATCGCACATGCAACTAAACTCTGAACCGTGTTTGATGCATCCTCCATCGCAAACGATTTGCACCTTTTTTGACGGTTTTCATACACCATCGTTTGAGATTATTGCATCGCACACAGTTTCTCGAAGGGTCTCTAATCGTAGTGTCGCGTTAGCAGCATCCTGCAGTAGTGCCATGCCATGCCAATCATTGAACTTTCTGAAATGATCATCTTGAAATAGCATTAGTTCAATGGGCTATATGTTGTTAGGGATTACCAAAACCAGCCAGGGATAGTTGCACTTTCAGCCGACAATAATGGTCCGTCGTTAATCGGCCGTATTTTTGACGCTATGAAAACGGCCCAACAGATTAACGGGCCGCAAATGCACCGATTGTAACCACGGGCTGAATTTGGCCCACAAGCAGAAAATGTCAGTAACGGGACGTAAGTAACCGAATGCTGGAAATGAGCCCAAGAATAAATGGGCCCTGAGAAGGCCGAAAGATAACACGGGTTGGAAATGGCCCAATGGAATAATGGGCCGTTAATGGGTATAAAGCGGTACACTATTCATTGTGGGCCAGATTCACCACGGGCCGTTAATGGGCCAAGAGTTACAAATGGCCTCGTATGGACTGAAAGACATCACGGGCCATACATGGAACGGAAGTTACAATGGGCTGGAATCATATTGGATTGCCCAGATGAAGCTACTGGGCTTAATTCTGATAAGCTGTAACAGGCCGTGAGTTAGCGGGCTGTAAATGGGCTATATACGAATAGGCCGTTAGCAGGCTTTCCGTGGGCCGGCCCATTACCTTTTGACCAAGTCAAATGGGCCGGACTCTTCACCGAAATGGGCCTTTGTTGGGTTGTGCCACGTGTCGACGTATCATAGGCGCCTCATGTCCAATGAATGGATAACATCTGTCCCAACGGTGAGCCAACACGTGTTTCCTCCGGCCAATGAGAATTTTACATGTGGAAAATCCTCATTGGTCCGGGCTGTTAGCGGGTTATCGGATCCAAAACTGGACCCAATAGCTTAACGGTGACCTGTTACGGTGGGTGCCATGTGTCGGTCACCCTTTACGAAAGCACTTCCATGACACGCCATTTATCGTCATGGAAGTGGACACTTTCGTGATGATAAATTTTGGTAATGTCATGGAACACTTCTATGACAGCACAGGTATGACTATCTTGAGTCAATTAAAGAGCTTTTCACCAAGTCCACATACTCAACTATCATATAATCTTTCACAGTTGCTAACACTCACGCGATACTTATTGGTTCAAAGTTTCAATCGGACACAGAGAAAGATAGGGGCTTATAGTTTCGCCTCCCAACTTCTTACCTCAAGGGTAACGTCAACAATAATACTTTATGAAAACCTACATCCGAGTGGATATATATGTCCGGATCTCTCCAACACATAGAGCTTGCCAAAGGAAAAAGTATAAAAAGTGAAAGGTGATGATCACCATGACTCTTATCTGAGGGTAGAAGATAAAAGTAAAAGATATGCCCTTCGCAGAGGGAAACAGAGGTTGTCATGCGCTTTTATGGTTGGATGCACAAAATCTTAATGCAAAAGAACGTCACTTTATATTGCCGCTTGTGATAAAGACCTTTATTATGCAGTCCGTCGCTTTTATTTCCTCCATATCACAAGTTCGTATAAAACTTATTTTCTTCACACTAATAGATCGTACATATTTAGAGAGAAATTTTTATTGCTTGCACCGATGACAACTTACTTGAAGGATCTTACTCAATCCATAGATGGGTATGGTGGACTCTCATGGCAAAACTGGGTTTAGGGATGTTTGGAAGCACAAGTAGTATCTCTTCTTGGTGCAAGTAATTTGGCTAGCATGAGAGGGAAAGGCAAGCTCAACATGTTGGATGATCCATAACAATATAACTTCGGATATAAGAGAACATAACCCATTATGTTGTCTTCCTTGTACAACATCAACATTTAAGCATGTCATATTTTAATGAGTGCCTACAATTACAAAAGATGTCCAAGATAGTATATTTATATGTGAGGCCTCTCTTTCTTTATTACTTCCTATTAATTGCAACAATGACCAAAACTATGTTTGTCAACTCTCAATAATTTTTATTCATCATACTCTTTATATGTGAATTCATTACTCTCCATAAGATCAATATATGATATTTTTATTCTTTATTTTATTTAATTCCCTCAAGATCATAGCAAGAAAGCAAAGACCTCAACTTAAAACTACTCTTTATTATATGTCTCATGGACTCGATTACATAGAGGGAACATAAAGCAAAAACTCAAAGCTAGATCATACTAAAACTTTATTCTACTAAATCAAGATATAACCAAAAGGATTGAACTAAGAAAAACGATAAAGATGTGATGGTGATACGATACCGGGGCACTCCCCCAAGCTTGGCAGTTGCCAAGGGGAGTGCCCATACCCATGTAATTAGATCTCATTCTTCGAAGGTGGCAATGATGGAGTTGTTGATGAAGTAGGCTTGTCATCCATCTTCCAAGGCATAGGCTCACCATCATAGAAAGATGAACGAGTCTATGGGATCCTCAAATCTGCAGCCAAACTCATCCTCTTAAATCTGTATTCATACTCACAGTTTTGGTTTTGCAGGTCATAGATCTGGGCTTGGAGGTGCTCGATTTTCTCGTGAAGCATGAAGATGACCTCCCCAATATTCCTGGCATCCAGCTTGTGATTGTTGGTGAACTCCGCGAGCATCATGTGATTGGGATTGAGTCCACACTCCACCATCCCTTGGCACATGAAAACTTGCTGCTCCATTGCTTCGAGTCTTGTCTCCACGCTTCCGATATTCTTAGGCCCCTCAACATCGCGGATGTGCAGCACCCCCTCATGCATCTCAATGGTTTGAGGGTGTTGCAGCACCTCTGTGAGGTAAGGGTTGATGACCTCTCGAAAAACGTGTCCTTGGGGGCGCTTGGAGACGTCATGATGATCTAGATCTGTCAGAAAAACAGCTCGAAACAAAAACAGGAGATATTTGCGTGGTATGGTGGTCAAAACCTTCGGGAGATTATATAATGAATTTTTACCGACCAAAAGATGTATTCTACAAGAAAAAGGAGTCCGGAAGGCACACGAGGTGGCCATAAGGTCGGGGGCGCGCCCAGGGGGTAGGGCGCGCCCTCCACCCTGGTGGTGGCCTCGTGTCTCTTTCAGACTACTTTTAATTTTCCTAATTTTTTGAATGTTCCAAAATGGAGAAAATTTGTCATTAGAAACTTTTTGGAGTCAGTTTACTTACCGTACCACATACCTATTCCTTTTCGGAGTCTGAAACGTTCTGGAAAGTGTCCCTTATGTACTCCTCCAGTGTTACGGTATCAATTATATTGGTCTCCACATTTATGGGAGTACCTGAGATACAATGTTTGATTCTTTGACCGTTTACCACCTTCGGATTTGTGCCTTCAGCATTATTAATTTTTATGGCACCGGAACGGTAGACCTCCTCGATGATGTAAGGATCTTCCCATTTAGAGAGAAGTTTTCCTGCAAAAAATCTTAAACGAGAGTTGTATAGCAAAACATGATCACCTACATTAAACTCACACTTTCGTATCCTTTTATCATGCCATATTTTAACTTTTTATTTAAACAACTTGGCATTCTCATAGGCTTGGGTTCTCCATTCATCAAGTGAGCTAATGTCAAATAACCTCTTCTCACCGGCAAGATTCAAATCATAGTTGAGCTCCTTAATAGCCCAATATGCCTTATGTTCTAGTTCAAGAGGTAAGTGACATGCTTTTCCATAAACCATTTTATATGGAGACATACCCATTGCATTTTTATAAGCAGTTCTATAAGCCCACAATGCATCATCAAATTTCTTAGAACAATTCTTTCTAGATCTATTAACAGTCTTTTGCAAATTAATTTAATCTGCTCAATTCTACTTGACCACTAGACTGAGGATGATATGGAGATGCAGTTCTATGATTAACATCATACTTAGCAAGCATTTTACGGAAAGCACCATGAAGAAAAAGTGAACCACCATCAGTCATTAAATATCTAGGGACTCCAAACCTCGGAAAAATAACTTCTTTAAGCATCTTAATGGAAGTGTTATGATCAGCACTACTAGTTGGAATAGCTTCTACCCACTTAGTAACATAATAAACAGCAACTAAAATATGTGTATACCCATTAGAGGAAGGAAAAGGTCCATATAATCAAAGCCCCAAACATCAAATGGTTCAATAACAAGTGAATAGTTCATTGGCATTTCCTGACGTCTACTAATATTACCAATTCTTTGACATTGATCACAAGACAAGACAAACTTATGAGCATCCTTAAAGAGAGTGGGCCAATAGAAACCAGATTGCAATACCTTATGTGCAGTTCTATCTCCAGCATGGTGTCCTCTGTAAGACTCGGAGTGGCACTTGCGTAGGATCTGTTCCTGTTCATGCTCAGGTATAGAACGTCTAATAACACCATCTACTCCTTCTTTATAAAGGTGTGGGTCATCCCAAAAGTAATGTCTTAAATCATAGAAAAACTTTTTCTTTTGCTGGTATGTGAAACTATGTGGTATAAATTTAGCAACAATATAATTAACATAATCTGCATACCATGGAGTATTATGAGAAGCATTTATGACATTCAATTGTTCATCACGAAAGCTATCATCAATAGGCAGTGGGTCATCAAGAACATTCTCTAACCTAGACAAGTTATCTGGAACGGGGTTCTCAACTCCCTTTCTATCAATAATATGCAAATCAAATTCTTGTAGCAAGAGAACCTATCTAATAAGTCTAGGTTTAGCATCTTTCTTTTCCATAAGATATTTAATAGCGACATGATCAGTGTGAAAAATTACTTTGGAATCAACAATAGAAGGTCTGAACTTATCACAAGAAAATACGACTACTAAAAGTTCTTTTTCAGTGGTAGCATAATTTCTTTGGGCACTGTCTAGATTTTTACTAGCATATTGAATAACATTTAGTTTCTTATCAACTATTTGTCCTAGAACATCACCAACACCATAATCACTAGCATCACAAATAATTTCAAAGGGTAAATTCCAATCAGGTGGCTGAACAATAGGTGCAAAAATCAAGGCTTTCTTAAGTATTTCAAATTCTTCTACACAATCATCATCAAAAACAAAAGGAACATCTTTTTGTAAGAGATTAGTGAGAGGCCTAGAAAATTTAGAGAAGTATTTAATAAACCTCCTATAGAAACCAGCATGACCAAGGAAACTTCTTATACTTTTGATATCTTTAGGACACGGCATCTTTTCAATAGCATCTAATTTAGCTTTATCAACTTCAATACCTCTTTCAGAAATTTTATGCCCCAAGAAATACCTTCATTAACCATAAAGTGGCACTTCTCCCAATTCAACACATTTCTTCACATCTCTATAAAACTCAATCAAGGTTGCTTAAGCAATCATCAAAAGAAGTTTCGTAAACAGAGAAATCATCCATGAAAACATCAACAATCTTTTCACAAAAGTCAGAGAATATAGCAGTCATACATCTTTGAAAGGTAGCGGGTGCATTACATAAACCAAAAGGCATACGTCTATAAGCAAAGGTACTGAAAGGGCAAGTAAAATTGGTTTTCTCTTGATCATATTTTGACACGTATATTTGAGAGAAACTAGAATAACCATCTAGAAAGCAAAAATGTGTATGCTTGGATAATCTTTCTAGCATTTGATCAATAAAAGGTAGAGGGTAATGATCTTTTCTAGTAGCTTTATTTAATTTGCGGAAATCAATTACCATTCTATAACATGTAACAATTCTTTGTGGAATCAATTCGTTCTTATCATTGGGAACAACAGTAATACCTCCCTTCTTAGGGACACAATGAATAGGACTTACCCATTGACTATCAGCAATAGGATAAATTATACCTACCTCCATAAGCTTTAGTATTTCATTTCTTACCACTTCTTTCATCTTAGGATTTTAATCGTCGTTGATGATCAACAACCGGTTTAGCATCTTTATCCAATTTAATTTTGTAATGACATAGAGTGGGACTAATGCCCTTAAGATTGTCAAGAGTATGTCCAATAGCGGCACGGTGCTTCTTCAGAGTTTTCAATAATCTCTTTTCTTCGTGCTCTAAAAGGTTAGCACTAATAATAACAGTATATATCTTCTTTTCATCAAGATAGGCATATTTCAGAGTATCAGGTAATGGTTTAAGCTCAAATACGGGATCACCCTTGGGTGGAGGAGGATCTCCAAGGATTTCAACGGGCAAATTGTGTTTCCAAATAGGTCCTTGATTAAATAATACTTCATCTATTTCCCTTCTTTCTTTCATAAACATATCATTTTCATGGTCTAGCAAATATTGTTCTAAAGGATCAGCAGGAGGCACGGCAATAGAAGCAAGACTAATAATTTCATCCTTACTAGGAAATTCTTTATCATGGAGTTGACTATGAAATTTAGAGAAATTAAAATCATGAGACATGTCCTCTAAACCAACAGTAACAATATCTTTCTCACAGTCCATCTTAGCATTAACAGTATTCAAGAAGGGTCTACCAAATATAATGGGACAAAAATTATCTTGTGGGGAAGCAAGAACAACAAAATCAATAGGATATTTAATTTTCCCACACAAGACTTCAACATCTCTAACAATCCCAGTTGGTGATATAGTATCTCTATTAGCAAGCTTAATAGTAACATCAATATCTTCTATCTCAGCAGTTGCAATATCGTTCATAATTTATTATATAAGGTATAAGGAATTGCACTCACACTAGCACCCACATAACATAAGCCATGATAACAATGATCTCCTATTTTAACAGAAACAACAGGCATGCCAACAACAGGTCTATGTTTACCTTTCATATCGGGTTTAGCAATTCTAGTAGCTTCATCATAGAAATAAATAACGTGCCCATCAATATTATCAATCAAGAGATCTTCGACCATAGCAATACTAGGTTAAACTTTAATTTGTTCAAAGGATGTATGTGTTTTATTATTACTTTTATGAACCACAGTTGAAGCTTTAGCATGATCCTTTATTCTAATAGGGAAAGGTGGTTTCTCAATATAAGCAGTAGGAACAATAGGATCAACACTATAAATAATAGTTTCTTATTCAACTTTAATAGGTTAAACTACTTTCACTTCAATGGGAGGATGATATTTAAACCACTTCTCCTTAGGGAGATCAACATGAGTAGCAAAAGATTCACAAAAAGAAGCCACTATTTCAGAGTCAACTCCATATTTAGTGCTAAAATCACAAAATGCATCGGTGTCCATAAACGATTTAACACAATCGAACTTAAGGTTTATACTTGACTCCTTACCTTCGTTGAGATCCCAATCTTCAGAGTTGAATTTAATTCTTTCCAATAAGTCCCATTTGATGCAATATCCTTCTTCATATAGGAACCAATACAACAAGTATCGAGCATACACTATAGGAATCAGGATCTTTGCCGTCTACCATGGCAGACGGCAAAGACATGACTGGCGCATGGCAAAGACCTTTGCCGTCAGCCAGCAGATGGCAAATAGTCCAGCTGAACGAACCACGGAAAAGGCCTCTTTGCCGTCTACTGGCTGACGGCAAAGATGTCGAGGCCTTTCCCGTCCACTGGCAGACGGCAAAGGGCATGGACGGCGCACGTGCCAGCTTAGTTCCGTTAGGGGGTTAACGGCATGCTTTGCCATCTTCCAGCTAACGGCAAAGACCTTTTCATCTTTGTTGTCTGCCAGCGGATGGCAAAGAATCAAAGGTCTTTGTCGTCTGCCAACAGACGACAAAGAATCAAAGGTATTTGCTGTCTGCCGTGTGCCAGCAGACGGCAAACTAACCAAATAGGCCAGCCACAGTGCCCCCAGGTTGCATAGGTAGCTGCCACGTGGTAGGTTTGCCGTCCGCTGGCGGATGGCAAAGCTCTTTGTCGTCTGCCAACACACTGCAAAGAGCCTGTACAACCCCTATATTTTCTGTTTTTTGTTAAATTCATTGAATTTCATAGAATTTCACAAATATATATAACAAGTTTCCAACAGCATATATATAACAAGTTTCCAACAACATGTATATAACAAGTTTCCAACAACATATATATAACAAGTTTCCAACAAAAAGTTATCCAACAACATATCCAACACAAAATGGTTTCATCCATGCATACATATCCAACAACAATTTTGCAACAAGTTTCCAAAAACATAAAAGAAGCACAAGGACAAGAGTGGACTCCATGAACGCAAGCTCCTCATCTAAAGCAAATCTGCAAATTGGGAAAGAAGAAAGTTTGAAGAAGAAGAAGAAGACTAGCTAGAAGAAGAAGAAGAAGAAAAAGAAGAAGAAGAAGAAGAAGAAGAAGAAGATTTTTTCTTCTGTTTCTTTTTCTCCTCTCCTCGTCTTTATCTTCTTCTTCTAACTAAGGTAGGTAAAATGCCATTTTTAGCTAAGCTAGGTAAAAAATCCTAAGTGTAGGTCATTTTAGACCTAAGCTAGGTAAATAGGTCATTTTGGAGTTAGTAAGGTTATTTTGTCATTTTGAAGGAAAATAAGCTAAGTCTATGTCATTTTGGAGCTCAAGCTAGATTATTATGCCATTTTTACCCAAGTGAGCTAAGTATGTCGTAAATGAACTAGCTAAGCTAAGTATAGATCATTATTGAGCTATCCTAGGTAGTTATGCATGTTTTTAGCTAACTAAACATATTAAGTCATTTAGTAGGAAAAATGCTATGTATAGGTCATCTTATAGCTATCCTAGGTAAAGTATGTCCGTTTGGAGCTAAGTAAGGTTATTATGTCATTTTCGAGGAAAATAATCTAAGTATATGTCATTTTCGAGCTAAACCTAGGTTATTATGCCATTTTTTACCCAAGTGAGCTAATTATGTCATAAATGAACTAGCTAAGCTAAGTATAGATCATTATTGAGCTATCCTAGGTAGTTATGCCTGTTTTTAGCTAACTAAGCATATTTTGTCATTTTGGAGGAAAAATATTAAGTATAGGTCATTTTATAGATATCCTAGGTAAAGTATGTCAATTTGGAGCTAAGTAAGGTTATTATGTCATTTTCGAGGAAAATGAGCTAAGTCTATGTCATTTCGGAGCTAAACCTAGGTTATTGTCCCATTTTTACCCAAGTGAGCTAATTATGTTATAAATGAACTAGCTAAGCTAAGTATAGATCATTATTGAGCTATCCTAGGTAGTTATGCATGTTTTTAGCTAGCTAAGCATATTTTGTCATTTTGGAGGAAAAAAATGCTAAGTATAGGTCATTTTATAGCTATCCTAGGTAAAGTATGTCAGCTTGGAGCTAAGTAAGGTTATTATGTCATTTTCGAGGAAAATAAGCTAAGTCCGTGTCATTTTGGAGCTAAACCTAGGTTCTTATGCCATTTTTTACCCAAGTGAGCTAACTATGTAATAAATGAACTAGCTAAGCTAAGTATAGATCATTATTGAGCTATCCTAGGTAGTTATGCCTGTTTTTAGCTAACTAAGCATATTTTGTCATTTCGGAGGGAAAAATGCTAAGTATAGGTCATCTTATAGATATCCTAGGTAAAGTACGTTGGTTTGGAGCTAAGTAAGGTTATTATGTCATTTTTGAGGAAAATAAGCTAAGTTTATGTCATTTCAAAGCTAAACCTAGGTTATTGTTCCATTTTTACCCAAGTGAGCTAATTATGTTATAAATGAACTAGCTAAGCTAAGTATAGATCATTATTGAGCTATCCTAGGTAGTTATGCCTGTTTTTAGCTAACTAAGCATATTTTTGTCATTTTGAAGGAAAAAAATGCTAAGTATAGGTCATTTTATAGCTATCCTAGGTAAAGTATGTCAGCTTGGAGCTAAGTAAGGTTATTATGTCATTTCCGAGGAAAATAAGCTAAGTGTGTGTCATTTTGGGGCTTTACCTAGGTTATTATGCCATTTTTACCCAAGTGAGCTAATTATGTCATAAATGAACTAGCTAAGCTAAGTATAGATCATTATTGAGCTATCCTAGGTAGTTATGCCTGTTTTTAGCTAACTAAGCATATTAAGTCATTTAGTAGGAAAAAATGCTAAGTATAGGTCATCTTATAGCTATCCTAGGTAAAGTATGTCAGTTTGGAGCTAAGTAAGGTTATTATGTCATTTTCGAGGAAAATAAGCTAAGTCTGTGTCATTTTGGGGCTAAACCTAGGTTATTATGCCATTTTTTACCCAAACAAGCTAATTATGTCATAAATGAACTAGCTAAGCTAAGTATAGATCATTATTGAGCTATCCTAGGTAGTTATGCATGTTTTTAGCTAACTAAGAATATTAAGTCATTTAGTAGGAAAAAAATGCTAAGTATAGGTCATCGTATAGCTATCCTAGGTAAAGTATGTAAGTTTGGAGCTAAGTAAGGTTATCATGTCACTTGGGAAAACTTACCATCATCACGGAGGTGAAGGACTGGTCGGGTGTGCGCTAGTGCCAGACGGATAAGGGTCGTTCGGGGTTGCGCGGTTGCGAGACAGAGAAGGATCGGTCGATGCTTTTCGGGAGGCATGCTGCACCAAAGATCATTTGCAATGTCTCATTACCATGATGCAACTGAAATGTGAATACTAGTAACTAATGAAACTCACTGTGTCCGCTATACCAATCTGGGGCATCGGTGGAGGGGTCTGACCGTTTTTCTCGCACACGGACTGTACATTTTGTTTTCACAAGTCAGTCATATTAGTT
This sequence comes from Triticum urartu, assembly GCF_056163025.1. Lineage (NCBI taxonomy): Eukaryota > Viridiplantae > Streptophyta > Magnoliopsida > Poales > Poaceae > Triticum > Triticum urartu. The sequence continues at coordinate 493,444,900 of NC_141879.1, read as the reverse complement.
AGTAATGAAACAAACATTACATGCATGATATGGCTAATATGTAGGAGAAACTTACCATAAGGAGCTCGTATAGGGCCCGGTGACCCAAGTCGTTCCGGTTCCTCTCCTCCTCCATCATCCTAGCCGTCCTATCCTCCAACTCCTTCTCCCTCTACGCCGCCTGCCTGTTTGCCTCTGCCAGAAGCTCCTGGGCCCTAGCCTCGATGGCGAGCTCTATTGGCCGTGGACGAGGACTCATCTCAGAAAGAGATCTTGTCTGGCGCTTCTTGAACTCCTGGAGAGTTCTAGGACACTATATCAGTCCATCCCCAATGCCTGTCGAGCCATGTTTCCTCCCTTCACCAGATAGCATCACGAGCTCTGAATCAAATGTAACATCCCAAAATTCTAAATTTGGGAATGTTATATAAATAGATAGATTTGATTGATTGCTTGCTTGATTGATTGAAATTGAGTGAAATTCGAAAACTTTTGAAAGTTAAACGAGAGGGAATAAAAGGACTTCCCCAAACTTCCATTTTCATTTTGATCTCCGTGATTCAAATTCTTTAAAAATACAAAACCCTAGAGAGAAGATGACATGACTTCTTCCATTTAAATAAATGAAAAGGGTATTTGAAAATATTTCAATTTCATTTGGAATTATTTTCAAATTCAGAAACTTTAAGCAACTCAATGATTTTCATGAGAGAAGATAAAATGACTTCTTCAAAATATATGAAATATGAGTTGGAAGTTTAAAAGGATCAAATTTAAAGTCCGTTTGAAATTATTTTCAATTTGGAGTTATTTGGGTTTTATTCAAATTATTTTTCTCCAAAAATAAAAATATATGGAAAATAGGGTAACATGATTCCCTACAGTAGAAAATTGGAGAGAAGTAAATTTGAAATCATTTTGGTATTTTTAAAATGTTTTTCATTGGATTTATCAGAATAGTAGCACTATTTGAATTATTTAAATTTGTGTGGATTTTATTTGACTTTACTAAAATGTTCATGTTGTAGAAAATGTTTTTCTGAAAATTTTGATATATTATATGCCTATAGTTTATTTTTATTTTACTTGGTTTAGATTATTTTTTTCGTTGTCTATAAAAAAAGACTTTCTCCCGCCGAACTGGGTCGGCCCAGCTCCCAGGCCAGGCCACGGCCTAGTGCCCAGCCGAAGCCCAGCCGCACCCGAAGCCGCTCCGATCTGCTCGCCCGCTCGCACCTGCGATCGGCCACCGCCTCGCTCAGCCACCTGTCGGGTCCGTCCTCGACCTCGCGCCAGGAGTCTGTCTTCCCCACGCATCGCCGGCCGTCGCCATGTCCAACTCGAACTCCGCCCCTGCCTTGCACCCTCACCCACGCATCGCCCTCGCCCCCTCCTATACATAGCCAGGCCCCGGCCTCGTTCTGCCTCTAACCGGAAGGCCCGAGACCATCCCCACGCTTCAGGCGAACTCGCCGGAGTTCGCGAGATCCGACGAGCTCCGACGCCAAGCCCCGCGTCATTCCGACGCCGAAGACGAGTGCCGCCACCACCATCGGCTTCAGCCCCGCGCGCCGCTTCTCCCTGACCGCGCAGACACGCCGGAGGACCGCCGGAGCAGCCACCCCGATGACCCCGATGCCGCTGCCGTCTTCTTCTTCATCGCCGGTGATCTCCACCACCACGGTACACCCCGAAGCGCCCTCGGCCGTCCGATTCATTTTAGATGGCCCCGATTAGATCCATTTGTTTTTTTGAACTATTAACCTCTAATTCACGAGCGTTCATTGGTTAGGCCTCAGTAGCGAACGTTTTTCACCTAATAGGTTTCTGTAGCGAACGTTCATTATTTAGTCTTTTTCTTTTTCTTTTTAATTTTCGTCAGGGACCCATATGTAATTAGTTTCTTCACAGTTTAATCCCTGATCTTCAATCTATCACATCTTTTTACCCGTTTATCCAAATCCGACGAAACAAACGCCCACATCTTCACTATGATCTCCTCTATCCAATAAAACAACTTAAACATGTTTTTGAAAATATAAAATTTGGTTTCAAACAGATTTAGATTCAAACTTCTTTTGATCATAACTTGAGATTCGTAACTCCGTTTGAGTTGATTCTTTTTGCAAATCGAAGCTCTTGACCTAAACTTTCTGATAAGGCCAAATTCACATAATTTTGGTACTGTTAGAAATTGTTTTATGTTGCAAGAGTTATTTGCTTGGTTTTGATGTTTTCCGAATTGTTCTTCGTCCTCTCCGACTTTTTGAGTGATTGCTTATGTGTGGTTACTATTGCCTGCCTACGATAGATTGACCGGAGTGTGATGAGTAGAACTATCAAGAGTTATGAGTGTGAATCATCTTCATCAACAGTACGAGGCAAGTTCACACTTTGATCATATCCCTTTCATACCCAGTTTTTATGCATTAGTTTCACCCTCAAACATTGCATGAGTAGGATTGATAACATGTTGGTATTGGGAAGTAGTTGATGAGGTAGGAACCTATTGCCCTACATTCAAACCTTGGGAGTTACTTTTACGTTATGCTCATATTTCTATGCTATGCTCGTAGACGTGGATTGGTTTGAGAGAATTCATGACAGATGTGAGAGTTTTTATTTAATGGTTAACTTAAGGTGGCTACTTTAATACACATCTGGGTGGATTGGTTAGGGCACCCTAGAGCACCCAGTGGTTTGCCCGGGCACCTGGAGAACCCAGCGTTTGCCCAAGGGGATCCCGAAGGACCCGTGTGATCACCCTATGGAATGCCACCCAGGCTCAAAGGGGTCATAAGATTATTCATGCTAGAAACTTCCGTGTGCAGCCACAAGCTATTATGGGCTCTAGCATAGTTGATTAAGTTGCGTGAAGCTCTTGAAGAGATAGACTAGCAGGTAGTGGGCTGTAGGTGGTATAGTCTATCCGGAGTAGAGAGTTAATGCTTCTGAAAGACTGTGTCTCGGTCATCCGTTTCTCAAACATCATGTAGTGCGAGAAATCCAACGGAGGAGATCGAGTCTTGTGGGGAAAAGTGCGCAAACCTCTGGAGAGTGTATAAACTAATCATGGTTAGCCGTGTCCCCGGTTATGGACAAATCTTGAGTATCTAGTACTTGGATTATCATATTGATCTCATCATGTTACTTAAATAATTTGTTCGGTTATTGATGTTAATTTGGGATTGAGTTGGAGGAACCTTCTCAATATTTTTCAACCAACTTTGTAGTTAAATAAATTATATTACTTTGCAGTAGGGAAAAATTGGCTTTTCGCAAAAACATTATAACCATAGAGCTTTTCCACCAGCCAAATATGCATGTAGTGATAGCCATTATTCATCATTATCCTATGGTGTGAATTTGCCAGTACATTCAATGTATTGACCCTTTGTGGATGCAATGTCTCATGTTGTAGGATTCTTACGACGAGTAAGTGATACGTTAGGGTTACGATTTCTACACTCAACTTTGTCGTTGGTGTTGATGGGAATCCACAACCTTGTTGTTACTTCCGCTATTTGGATTGAGGTAATAGTATTTACGTTATTTTATACATGTGATTTACCTCTGTTATAAATCCTCGAGTACTGTGTGTGTCCGCATACCGATCCAGGAATGACACTTAGGCATAGAGACTTGACCGTCTGAGGTCGGGTCGCTACATCAAAAGCACTCTGGCTCGGGTTGAAGTCATCCCCTTTCAATGCCTTCCCAAAGTCTCTGTACCTCATGAGCTTGTTGTGGGAGGAGATGTTGGTGAAGCTCTCTGGATGATTGAGGTCAGACTCAGAGAATGCCTTGGCCTTTTTGTACGGGGCACTATGGGCCATGGCATAGAGGTCGTATAGCGGTGGCACCTCCTTCTTCTGGTGATGCGCCTAAAAGAGAGGAACAACATATTAGTTAGGGGCTCAAGCTAGCATAAAGAATGAAATTGCATGAATCGTGAAGCAAACCACATATACCCAGTGATCCCCGTACTCAAACACATTGGAGCTCCCTTGATGGTGTGACACACCTTGCATTTGGGCACACTTATCCCTGGCATTGTTGTGTTTGGATAGCCATTGGGTAGAGCACCACTCATCCACCAATGCCTCCCAACAGTCCATCATATCCGCACACCATCTTGGGGGCACCTAAGTTTGGCAAAGAGAAATTTCAGCGCTACACCTACGAATGAAATCAAGGAAACTAAGTACAAGGCCTTAAGAATAGGTAATTACCTTCATGTACTTCTCCTTACTCAGATACTTGTCGCGGCACATTATCTTGGCCCTCCTAATGTTAGTCGAGGCGTAGTAGTCTCAAACAGCCTGCACCCTAGCCTCGTGTCGTAAGTTCTGAAGTAGGCGCTTGCACTCAGCTTCGAGAACCCTAGCCGCCTCTGCTTCGTCTTCCTCAGAACACCTGTAGAAGGTCTGCAATCAAACAAGACAAAAATGATTAGTACAATCACTAGGTAATGTTGATTATTAATTCTGTAAAGGAGAAATTACCCAAAACCGCCGCCTCACAATGTCGGCCACCGTTTCGCACAAGACACCGCCGACCCTCTCCTCCGGCGGGGCCGGGGCAGCCACGTACAGCTCCCAGCTTGGTGCTAGCTGTGGAACCCGACCCTCACCGGGCAACATGACCCACCCCGGGAAGTGGTGCTGGCAAAGCACACCAAGGACCTGGTTGGGCCTGCGGACACCAGCGGCATATATCCAACCCCTGTAGTATGACAAGGCCAACACGTTAGATATTAATTTGAAGAAACATGAAGGACACAGGTTAAAAAAGAGTAAATGCACTTACTTCTCCCCGTTAGGCTGAATGAACCACCTCTGATCATGGGTCGCCGGCACGGCCGGGAGCTTCGTACCACCATGCTGGTAGACCTTCTTGCCCTGCTCAACCAGCTCACCCTCGCTAAAACTATCGTTAGACTAGGTCTCCTCGCCATCAGCATGGCCACTAGTCTCCGGAGTCATCTGGGACGAAGACTCTGGAACCGGAGTCTCCTGGGACGAAGACTGTGGGACCCGGGTCTCCTGGGACAAAGGCTGAGGGAGTCCAGGATTAGGGGGTCTCCGGACAGCTGGACTCTATCCTTCGGCCGGACTATTGTACTATGAAGATACTAAATTGAAGATTTCGTCTCGTGTCCGGATGGGACTCTACTTGGCGTGGAAGGCAAGCTAGGCAATACGGATATGGATATGGATATTTCCTCCTTTGTAACCGACCTTGTGTAACCCTAACCCTCTCCGGTGTCTATATAAACCAGAGGGTTTTAGTCCGTAGAACAACAACAATCATACCATAGGCTAGCTTCTAGGGTTTAGCCTCTCTGATCTCGTGGTAGATCAACTCTTGTAATACCCATATCATCAAGAATAAATCAAGCAGGACGTAGGGTTTTACCTCCATCAAGAGGGCCCGAACCTGGGTAAAACATCGTGTCCCCTGCCTCATGTTACCATCCACCTTAGACACACAGTTCGGGACCCCCTACCCGAGATCCGCCGGTTTTGACACCGACATTGGTGCTTCCATTGAGAGCTCCTCTGTGTCGTCATCATCAGGCTTGATGGCTCCTTCGATCATCGTTAGCGAAGTAGTCCAGGGTGAGACTTTTCTCCTCGGACAGATTTTTGTATTTGGCGGCTTTGCACTACAGGCCAATTCGCTTGGCCATCTGGAGCAGATCGAAAATTACGCCCCTGGCCACCAGGTCAGGTTTGGAAGCTTAAACCACATGGCCGACATCCGCGGAGACTTGATCTTCGACGGATTCGAGCCTCTGCCTTGTGCGTCACACGGTCACGATGAGTACGATTTAGCTCTACCATCAGACAGTGTTCAGGAGATCGCACCGGCAGCCGCTCCGACCCTCAATTCGGAGCCAGTTGCGCTGTCCATGGACGGGTGGATGGACCCCGCCACGGAGGCCTTACCCTCAACGGCGATCGAGCCGAACATCGACCTTACCCTGCACGAGAGCCGTGTTGTCAGACTGTCGGATCCTTCTCTGGCCACGGACTCCGAACCGCCTGCGCCCGTTCCTAGCGAATCCGATTGGGCGCCGATCATGGAGTTTACTGCCGCGGATATCTTTCAGCACTCGCCCTTCGGCGACATACTGAATTCACTAAGCTCTCTCTCTTTGTTAGGAGAGTCCTAGCCGGATCATGACCGACGGGATTGGGATGCGGACGACAAAGAAATTCGGCGCCCACCCACCACCCACTTCATAGCCACTATTGATGACTTGACTGACATTCTCGACTTCGACTCCGAAGACATCGACGGTATGGACGACGATGCAGGAGATGAACAGGAACCAGCGCCTATAGGGCACTGGAAAGCCACCTCGTCGTATGACATATATATGCTGGACACACCCAAAGAAGGCAATGGCGACGGAACAGCGGAGGATGACCCCTCCAAGAAGCAACCTAAGCGCCGGCGTCAGCGGCGCCGCTCTAAGTCCCACCAAAGAAAAAATGGTGATTCCGGCACAGGAGATAATAACACCCCGAACAGTGCCGAAGACAACCCCCTCCAGCAAGATTCAGCACAGGAGGATGGAGAAGCCAGCCCTCATGAGAGAGCGGCAGATAGAGAGGAAGAGGATGATAATTACATACCTCCCTCCGAAGATGAGGCAAGTCTCGGCGACGACGAATTTGTCGTGCCTGAGGACCCCATTGAGCAAGAGCGCTTCAAGCGCCAGCTTATAGCCACGGCAAGTAGCCTTAAGAAAAAGCAGCGGCAGCTTCAAGCTGATCAAGATCTGCTAGCTGACAGACGGACTGAAGTCCTGGCGGCCGAGGAATATAAACTCGAACGCCCCTCCGAGAGTTACCCAAAATGCAGGTTGCTACCCTGACTGGAGGAAGAAGCGTATGATGCGGCTGATCGGCCACCCCGTGGTCGCGACAGAGAGGCATTCCAGCCAAAAGCTCAGCCTGCACCCCGACACCATTCAAATAAAAAGGCATGGGGAAATACGCCAGACCTGCGAGACGTATTGGAGGACAAAGCAAAACATGCAAGATCGACCTACGGATCACGAGGGCGCGCCACCACGTGAGACGATAATCGTCATGCCGGATACAACAAAAGTAAATCCGGCCGGGCCGAGCACAACGGGCAATACTCATTTGAGTTGCGTCGCGATATAGCCCAGCACAGAGGCGTCGCACACCCCTTATGCTTCACAGACGAAGTAATGGATCATCAAATCCCAGAGGGTTTCAAACCCGTAAATATAGAATCATACGACGGCACAACAGATCCTGCTGTATGGATCGAGGATTTCCTCCTACATATCCACATGGCACGCAGTGATGATCTACACACCATCAAATACCTCCTACTCAAACTCAAAGGACCAGCTCGGCATTGGCTCAACACCTTGCCAGCAGAGTCCATTGGTTGTTGGGAAGATCTGGAAGCCGCATTCCTCGACAACTTTCAGGGAACTTATGTGCGACCACCAAATGCCGATGACTTGAGCCACATAATTCAGCAGCCAGAGGAATCGGCCAGGCAATTCTGGACATGGTTCCTAACAAAGAAAAATCAAATCGTCGACTGTCCAGATGCATAGGCTCTAGCAGCTTTCAAGCACAACATCCGCGACGAGTGGGTTGCCCGGCACCTTGGTCAGGAAAAGCCGAAATCTATGGCAGCCCTCATGACACTCATGACCCACTTTTGTGCGGGAGAAGACAGCTGGCTGGCTCGCAGTAATAACATATCAAAGAACCGTGGTACTTCGGATACCAAGGACGGTAATGGCAGCTCACGTCGCAACAAACATAAGCGCCGCATTAACAGCGACAATACCGAGGATACGGCAGTCAATGCCGGATTCAAAGGCTCTAAACCCGGTCAGCATACTCGATCGCTCGTGTCAAATACACGGCACCCCCGGCAAGCCAGCCAACCACACCAATAGGGATTGTTGGGTATTCAAGCAGGCCGGCAAGTTAAATGCCGAAAACAAAGATAAGCGGCCACATAGCGATGACGAGGAGGAGCCCCGGCAGCCGAATACCGGAGGACAGAAGAGGTTCCCCCCACAAGTGCGGTCGGTGAACATGATATACGCAACCCACATCCCCAAGAGGGAGCGGAAGCGTGCGCTCAGGGACGTATATGCGTTGGAGCCAGTCGCCCCAAAGTTCAACCCATGGTCCTCCTGTCCGATCACCTTCGATCGCAGGGACCACCCCACTAGTATCCGTCATGGCGGATTCGCCGCACTGGTCTTAGACCCAATTATTGACGGATTTCACCTCACTCGAGTCCTTATGGATGGCGGCAGCAGCCTAAACCTGCTTTACCAGGACACGGTGCACAAATTGGGTATCGACCCCTCAAAGATCAAACCCACAAAAACGACCTTTAAAGGCGTCATACCAGGTGTAGAGGCCCATTGCACAGGCTCAGTCACACTGGAAGTGGCCTTCGGATCCCCGGATAACTTCCGAAGCGAAGAGTTAATCTTTGATATAGTCCCGTTCCGCAGTGGTTATCATGCACTGCTCGGGCGAACCGCATTTGCGAGATTCAATGCGGTACCGCATTATGCATACCTCAAGCTCAAGATGCCAGGACCTCAGGGGGTCATTACAGTTAATGGAAACACAGAGCGCTCTCTCCGAATGGAGGAGCACACAGCGGCCCTCGCAGCGGAAGCGCAAAGCAGCCTCTTAAGGCAATCCACTAGTTCGGCGTTTAAAGACCCGAACACCTTCAAGCGCGCCCAGAGTAATCGGCAACAGGACCGCCTGGCACATTCCGAGCTTGCATAGCAATGCGGCCCCCACCCCAGCCCAAGCCAAACGGCGAAACTCATGCCACGCGTACATAATTACGCATTAAAAATACCATGGGCACAGGTAGGGAGGGGCACGATTACGGCACGCTCCAAGACGCGGCTTAAACCGCACTAGGGGCTTCTTGCTTTGTTATTTTTCTCTTTCAGGACCTTAATCTCTGGAAACCCTGTCCAGCAGCATGACTGCCGAACACATGATGCAGCAACCAAGGAGGCAGAAAGCTACATCACACCACGGAACTCCCAGGTGGATTATGATAACGAGTGAAATACTTGCTTTAATATTATTCCTCAGCTTTCCCTTGGAGGGGACATAGTCCTACTTTTTGCTTATCGCACTATCTGTATCATTCTTCTCTAACGCACGTCTTTTAATAAACAATGCATTGCACTAAGGCTTTTATTGCATTCTTTTTTTTATATATATGTTCATTCATGACATCCAGCACCTGTACACTCTGGTACGGCCAATACGCTAGGGGCTTAAGCATACCCCACAATACGGCGTGAGAAGTCCGGACACTTTCAACAGTGCGGCACCCCAAACTTATAGCATTATATGCATCAGCTCCAAATCATGTCTTGGGTCAATAGTTGGGTTTGCCCGGCTCCCATGTTTTGGTACCTTACGTTCCGCTATATCGGCTAAGGAAGCACTGGGTGAACTACTGCGATTGTGCCCTAGTTCTGCTGGGCTAAGCACCTCAGTAGAGAAAGCTAAAAATGACTGTCATGATAAGGCGAGAGACTGGTCGCTGTTCGAGAGGTTTTCGAGTCCTTAAGGACTTATGCCGCTTAGAGCGAGGAGTCGGCCCAGCCCGGCTTAAGGCGTGTATCGCGCCCCGAGTTCGGCCTTCCGAACACTAGGGGCTTCGCCGAAATTTAAAATTATAGAATTATATGGCTAAGTGAGAGTGATAACGCATTATAGTCCAATTTCCTTGTTCGTTGTGCTGAGTAAACCTACATTTTCTTTTTCTTTTCTGATTTTCAAGAAACAAAAGAAAAGGGATGCATATGCATCCTAATCCTAATCATTTACATAGTTCTTTTCTAGGAGTATTAATTAGTAAAACTAAAACTAGAACTGGTTAACAAAACTAACCTACAAACTAACCTACAAACTAATTAACCTAACTAACCTAGAAACTAACATAACTAACCTAGTCTAAAGATCAAAGCAAAAGTGCCTAGATAACAACAAATATCTTCTTGTACTCTCTTCATAGAGAAAGATTTTAAACCAAAAATTAACAACAAAGATCAAAGCAAATAAACAATTTATGAACATTTGTGTCCAGATAACAAAAATATCACCAAAAAACACAAACATAAAAAAAGTTGGATATGTTGTCGGACAGATCACTCAGAGTGATAATATAGATCTCATCAATGTATGAATCAGGCCACTACTTTTTAACATCACAAGTCATCATCGGGATACATAGACAACAATCTCCAATTAGGAAAGAAAAATCAACCAGAAACGTTACATAGATTCCCGAGTTCAAATAATAATATTTAAAGAGTTTCATAACAAATGGTTAAGCCGTCACACAATGCTTTCTTGGCAAATAGGATTATGCTTTTGATGAAACAAGTAGCAGTAAGCAACTCAAGATTCACCAAAAGGATAGCCTATTTGAAAATTCTAACCCGATTAACATTTTGCCATAAAATTCAGTCTACAAAATCTGACAAAAGAAGACATGAGAGGAATGACACTAACCTAACTAACCTAGAAAATCAACCTAAGCTAACTAACAGTACTAACTAACCTAATTAGTAGCAGTAGAAAAAAAATAAAAAAATAGGGGGGAGCTCCCTTTAGTGGGTCGGCGGGGCGGCGGGGTGTCGGGCGGCTAGGGCGTCGGGATGGTGGGGCGCCTGGTTGTCGAGGCAGCGGGGCATCGGGCCGGCAAGGGCGTCGGGGCAGCGGGTGCATCAGCGTGGCGCGGGTGGCAAGGTCGTCGGGGTAGCGTGGCCGGCTACGGCGTCCAGGTGGCGCGGGCGGCGAGGGCCTTGGGGTGGCGGGGGGTCGGGGCGGCGAGGGTGTCCGGGCGACGGGGGCGGTGGGGGTGTCGGGGTGGCGCGGGCGGCGAGGGCGTCGGGGTGGCCCGGGCGTTGGGGCGGCGGGGCGTCGGGGGCGCGGGTCGGTGGGGGGTCGGGGGTGGCGCCGATGAGGTGAGGGAGAGAGAGGGGTGGGGCGCGGACCGACCGTTTTTTAGTTAGGTTTAATTTCTTTGCCGTCTGCTAGCAGACGGCAAAGAGCGTAGCTAGTGGGGTGGGGCCAGGGGGAAACAGCCGTTAGGTTGCCACTTTCTTTGTCGTCTACTCGCGGACGGCAAAGAAAGTGGTCGTTAGGTGGTTCTCACTAGTGGGCCACCCTTCCTCTTTGCCGTCCGCTAGCTGACAGCAAAGCTTCCATGTCGTTTGCTAGCTGACGACAAAGAGCTAACTGACGGCAAACACGCTTTTTGCCGTCCTCTCTTTCTTTGCCATCAGCTTTCTGTATGCTGATAGCAAAGACCTTCTTTGCCATTAGCTAGCTGACGGCAAAGATCCTGATTCCAGTAGTGATGGATCGATCATTATGAGAAAGTCGAGCATAAAAGTTTTAAATAATAATTTGCCTTGAGAGATCATGATTAGGGCATGAATATAGCATTGACTTAAGCCTCCCCCAAGCTTGAGCGATACTTTCTACTTCACGAGGCCAAAAAATTATATAAATAATTCCGATCACGATGAACCAGATGCATAGGATAAAACTTCTGATGAAACTCCAATTTCAATTGGTTGTAGTTCCATGATCCAATATCATCCAATAGCCTATACCATGTCAATGCCTTTCCCTTCAAAGATAAAGGGGATACCTTCTTCTTGACAACATCCTCGAGCATACTTGCAAGCTTAAATAATCCACAAACTTCATCCACATAGATTAGGTGCATATTGGGATGTAATGTTCCATCTCCTGCATAAGGATTAGCTAGAAGTTTCTCTATCGTACCCGAAGGAATTTCATAATAAATATTTTCAGTAGGTGTAGTAGGTTGTGGGGTAGCTAATTGTGGTTCCGGTCCAGGTGAAGATACCCCGAACAAACCCCTAAAAGGATTATTTTCCATAGTAACAAGTGGCAGTAAATTTCAGCACACTATATAAATGTTTCCTTACCAAAGGCGCTTCGCTCCCCGGCAATGGCTCCAGAAAAGAGTCTTGATGACCCACAAGTATGGGGGATCTATCTTAGTCCTTTCGATAAGTAAGAGTGTCCAACCCAATGAGGAGGAGAAGGAAATGACAAACAGTTTTCAGCAAGGTATTCTCTGCAAGCACTGAAATTATCGGTAACAGATAGTTTTGTGATAAGATAATTTGTAACAGGTAACAAGTAAATAAAGTAACTAAGGTGAAGCAAGGTGGCCCAATCCTTTTTGTAGCAAAGGACAAGCCTAGATGAACTCTTATATAAAGCAAAGCGCTCCCGAGGACACATGGGAATTGTTGTCAAGCTAGTTTTCATCATGCTCATATGACTCGCGTTCGTTACTTTGATAATTGGATATGTGGGTGGACACGTGCTTGGGTGATGCCCTTCCTTGGACAAGCATCCCACTTATGATTAACCCCTCTCGCAATCATCCGCAACTACGAAAGAAGTATTAAGGTAAACCTAACCATAGCATGAAACTTATGGATCCAAATCAGCGCCTTACGAAGCAACACATAAACTAGGGTTTAAGCTTCTGTCACTCTAGTAACCCATCATCTACTTATTACTTCCCAATGCCTTCCCCTAGGCCCTAATAATGGTCAAGTGTCATGTAGTCGACGTTCACATAACACCACTAGAGGAAAAACAACATACATCTCATCAAAATATCGAACGAATACCAAATTCACATAATTACTCATAACAAGACTTCTCCTATGTCCTCGGGAACAAACGTAACTACTCACAAAACATAATCATAATAAAGATATTAGGAGTATTAATTATCATTAAGGATCTGAAAATATAATCTTTCACCGTATAAACCAACTAGGATCACCTACAAGGAGTAATCAACACTAGTAGCAACCCATAGGTACCAATCTGAGGTTTTGGGACCAAGATCGAATACAAGAGATGAACTAGGTTTTGAGACGAGATGGTGCTGGTGAAGATGTTGATGGAGATTGACCCCCTCTCGATGAGAGGATCGATGGTGATGATGATGGCGACGATTTCCCCCTCCTAGAGGGATGTTTCCCCAGCAGAACAGATCCGCCGGAGCCCTAGATTGGTTCTACCCAGGTTCCGCCTCGAGACGGTGGTGCTTCATCCTGAAAGCTTCTTCTTGATTTTTTTCCATGGTGAAAGACACCATATAGCCAAATATGGGCACCGGAGGCCTGCCAGGGGGTAGGGCGCGCCCTCCACCCTTGTGGCTGGCTGGTGGCCCCCCTCTAGTACTTTCTTCGCCCAATATTTTTTATTTAGTCTAAAAATGTGCTCCGTGAAGTTTCAGGACTTTTGGAGTTGTGCAGAATAGGTCTCTAATATTTGCTCCTTTTCCAGCCGAGAATTCCAGCTATCGGCATTCTCCCTCTTCATGTAAACCTTGTAAAATAAAAGAGAATAGGCATAAGTATTGTGATATAATGTGTAGTAACAGCCCATAATGCAATAAATATCAATATAAAAGAATGATGCAAAATGGACGTATCATGGTGTCTAGCTTGCATTACTTCTATTTTCTTGAAAATCCTTCTGCTTAGTTTACACATCATAGCTGTGAATATGTCACGCCGTCCTATTTTTCTTACATATTCCATCCTCATATGGTTGTCTTACATCAAAGTATTGCTTGTTTGTATCATGCATCAATGTGTTCTGAAGAGCGATTTTATTCTTTTGTGTTGTGGGTACGGCTTGACATGGCAAAGTCAAAAAAGAGCAAGGAAAAGAATATAGTAGGGAATGGTGTTACTCGTCGGGTGAAACGAAAAAGGATTTGCCCTCGAGATTCTACTGGTACTTATAGTGCAGTAGAAGGTCCAAGTCCACCGGCTAAATCTACAAACACAGTATCACCATCTAGACACCATGATACGTACTTATAGTGCAGTAGAAGGTCCAAGTCCACCAGCTGCAGCATCTGCTTCAACTGTACTAGCATATCAATGAGTTACTCGTTCGTTTGCCCTGGAACTGGCTAGTTCCCAAGCTACCTTCACACCAAACACTATTTCTGAAGCACTGCTAACCCAACATGACTTGGCAAGATCAGATGAACCTCATGAGCATCAACACCAAGACGGTACCTGGTTGAGTCAAGTTGCAATTGCATGCTCCTTTATATGTACTCTCACAGTTTGATGTGCACTAACACTTTCCATATTCGTTGTTGAACTAGCACCACGGTGCAAGCGGAAACAGACATCAGGGATAATGCTTAACAGATTAACAAAATCTAGAGGAAGAATGGAGATCCATTTTGAGGCAGGTTTAAAAAGGCCACATGATGCTATAGAGTCAGCCAAGTTAGTATCAGAGGCAGCCGTTGCCCTTAGGTGTCATGCACATATCCTCCCAACGTGGATCCAGTACAGGAATGAGAAAGACAATACCCAGTTTAACACCTTCCTTAACCATTTATCTGTAAGTAATCTTATTCATCGCAATTTGAAATAGTGTCTTGCTCTGTCCCATACTTTCTAGCTTCCTCCTAATAAGACTCACATTCTTTTTTCAACAGATGAGGTTCAAGTTGGATCCGAAAGATGATGCAACTAAACAAGTATGCACTCATTTTTTCAGTCTGCTCTGCGACAGTATTGGTACCACTTAGAAATCTCACTTTGAAGGCAAGGCTAACAATGAAATCACCCAAACATCTCCAGTGGAATATATTACAGATGAAGACTGGACATCCCTTGTTAAACACTGGTTTGATCCAAAGTATCAGGTAGGGTATATGTATTTGATCAGACCACATATTGAACTTGTATTTATGTATGTGCCTTACAAGTGTATCTTCTTCTAGGCTAACTGTTTGAAGAACAAGATCAACCGTTCTAAAGTCAAATTACAACAGAGAACAGGATCTCGTAGCTATATTGCACATTGCGAGGCTCTTGTAAATAGCTGCTAGTTCCTTCTTTTTTCTGTGCCATATTACCGTATCTATATTGACTTGTTCCAAATATAGAGGAAAGCCCGAGCGGACCAAAAAGAACCTGAACCGAATGCAGTGCAAATCTTCAAGGATTGCCATACCAGCAAGATGAAGGGCATGAGCACACCAGTTCAAGCCGTTGTTGTAAGTCCTTACTCCTCCTGCCTTTGAACTGATTGGTACTGTGATGTGTTCATTTAACTGCTTGGTTTGTAGCCAATTTCAGTTACTCTATTCACTTTTATACACAGTTGTCTTAACATATCATTTCACCTTACATGGTTTAAAAGAGATGAAGGATATTCTTTTGGTCTTGATCTGTAATCTAGTTGTGATGTTCACGTGCGCACACAATGATACAATAGCTTGTTTGTTTTATATTTGTTTGCCCATGATATGAATGATGTTATAATATGTTCATCCTACTTTAAACCATGTCTCTTTATCCTTAGATGTCAACGAGTGTGAGGAAATAGACAATATAGTAGGCATGCTACATGGACATACGTTCTGAAAGTGGTTTTATTATGTAGTTGGCAATACAATACATGCTAATGTATTATAGTAGTTCACCAAAATAAGTTATGTATAAACATGAAACCTACTTTGTTTGTTTTTGTCTCATTAGTAACTTATCTAGTACACTAATCTACAAGTTCAAACTTTCAACAAGCTATGGAACAAATGATTCAACAGCCACAACCACCTAAAGGTGACGAGGCTGCCACAGGCACAATGTCACCTCTTGCTGGAGTGCGTCAGTATCTCTTCACTAATAGTGCAAAAAGCACCTTCCTGCGTAATTCTGGGTTGGTAGTCAAGGTAACCTCGTCCAAATCGCCTACTGAAAAAAAATCTTTCGGCTAGACAGAGTGATATATCTATGCTCCAGACACAAGTCCAATCCCTAATGGATGTCGTTTCGGAAACAAGAATAGTGGTTGACAAATGTCGTCAAGATGTGAATGGTTTTGAAACCAGACTATCAGACATTTGCTTCGTTGTTCAAGAGCAATGGCGGAAAAAAGGGGAAGATCATGTTGCTCCATTAGATTCTACCCTGAAACATTAGCACGCAGGTCAAATGATACGTGCTTCTATACATCTGATGGTGATTTTATCTGCAAAGACTGTAAACTTTATGCCAACAGGCTTTTTGTTGTATGGTTGGAATTTAGTTTGTTGCGATACAACATTTATGATGTTGCCAAAGGCTGCAGTAATTACGACCCTATTTTTGTATAGTGTAGGTTTATCTTAGTAATGTATTCGGCCAAAAGCTTCGTAGGAGCCCAACATGCCTATTGGGGAACATAGTATTTCAAAAAAAAATCCTACGATCACGCAAGATCTATCTAGGGATGCATAGCAACGAGAGGGGAGAGTGTGTCTATGTACCCTCGTAGACCGAAAGCGGAAGCGTTGAGTAACGCGATTGATGTAGTCGAACGTCTTCGTGATCCAACCGATCAAGTACCGAATGCACGACACCTTCGAACTCTAGATCCAGCTGAGGCCGAGGGAGAGTTTCATCAGCACGACGGCGTGTTGATGGTGATGATGAAGTTACCGACGAAGGGCTTCGCCTAAGCACTACGACAATATGACCGAGGTGGAAATCTGTGGAGGGGGGCACCACGCACTGCTAAGAGATCAACTTGTGTGTCTATGAGGTGCCCCTCCCCCATATATAAAGGAGTGGAGGAGGATGGCGGCCGGCCTCCTATGGCACGCCCCAAGGGGGAATCCTACTCCTTCTAGGAGTAGGTTCGCCCCTTTCCTAGTCCAACTAGGAGGGGGAATAAAGGGAAGAGGAGGAGAAAGGAAAGGGGGGCCGCCCTCCCCTCCCAATTCAGATTGGGCTTGGGGGGTCGCGCCCCACCTCTTGACCGCCTCCTCCTCTCTTCCACTAAAGCCCATGTAGGCCCATTAAGCCCCCGGGGGGTTCTGGTAACCCCCCGGTACTCCGGAAAATGCCTGAACTAATCTGAAACCTTTCCGGTGTCCAAACATAACCTTCCAATATATCAATCTTCATGTCTCGACTATTTCAAGACTCCTCGTCATGTCCGTGATCACATCCGGGCTCTGAACAACCTTCGGTACATCAAATTACATAAACTCATAATACCAATCATCATCGAACGTTAAGCGTGCGGACCCTACGGGTTCAAGAACTATGTAGACATGACCGAGACTCATCTCCGGTCAATAAAAAATAATGGAACCTGGATGCTCATATTGGTTCCTACATATTCTACGAACATCTTTATCGGTCAAACCGCACAACAGCATACGTTGTTCCCTTTGTCATCGGTATGTTACTTGCCCGAGATTCGATCGTCGGTATCATCATACCTAGTTCAATCTCGTTACGGGCAAGTCACTTTACTCGTTCTATAATGCAATATCCCGCAACTAACTCATTAGTCACATTGCTTGCAAGGTTTATAGTGATGCGCATTACCGAGAAGGCCCAGAGATACCTCTCCGACAATCGAAGTGACAAATTCTAATCTCGATATATGCCAACTCAACAAGCACCATCGGAGACACCTGTAGAGCATCTTTATAATCACCCAGTTATGTTGTGTTCCTCTGGTATTCGGGAGTTACATAATATCATAGTCATAGGAACATGTATAAGTTATGAACAAAGCAATAGCAACAAACTAAACGGTCATAGTGCTAAGCTAACGGATGGGTCATGTCAATCACATCATTCTCTAATGATGTGATCCCGTTCATCAAATGACAACTCATGCCTATGGCTAGGAAACTTAACCATCTTTGATTAACGAGCTAGTCAAGTAGAGGCATACTAGTGACACTCTGTTTGTCTATGTATTCACACATGTACTAAGTTTTCGGTTAATACAATTCTAGCATGAATAATAAACATTCATCGTGATATAAGGAAATATAAATAAAATCTTTATTATTGCCTCTAGGGCATATTTCCTTCAATGCCAACATTCGTCGAGCCCATTCCAATTGGGCTAAAAACGATTATGGGCCGTAATTTGTATGTAGCCCACTAAAAATATTTGGGCCTAAATCAGCATAAGCTTTCATATTTTTCTGGGAGGCCTGTGCCCGTAGTGGGCCTTTAACATGCGTAAACATAATTTGGGCCCTCAGTAACAATAGGCCGTTTACAGGTGTAAATATCTTGAGCCCATAAAAAACTTGGGCCTTTAATAGGCCAAAAGTGAGATTGGGCCCTGATTGTCCCAAATAACCCACTGGTCATTAGCAGGCCGAAATGGTGGCCCATTTACAATGCGGATTGTTCATAGGCCAAAATTCAGACAGGCCGTAAATGTGTCGAGCCTTTAACAGGCCAGAAGTTCGGTCGGGCTTGATTAGTGTCAGTTTTATATGGGTCGTTAATAGGCCCGATGTGACGTTGGCCACATATGGCCCATGGATTTTGTCTGACGTTAACATGCCGAAAATCACAACATGCTGAAAGTGGCCCAAATCTATAGTGGGCCTCTAATAGGCCGAATGTCAGATATGGCCAAATATGACCCAAATCCTTCATGGTCGTTTATGGGCCGAAAGTTTCAATGGCCTATAAATGGGCCCAAATGAAGCAGGACCTTTAACAGGCTGGATCACACCAGGTCGTAATTCAGCCCAAATACTTAGCGGACTGTCAATTTGCCAGAAGTGACCATGGGCCGTGATTATGACAAGTTTAGGATGGGCCGTTGACAGGCTGATTTGACACTAGCCGTACGGTCCTTAACTGAGAATGTTGGGCCTTTAGCTGGGCCGGCCCATTATGGTCTGCAAAATCTTGTGGGCCTTTAGCTAGCACGGCCCATTATGGTCTGCAAAATCTTGTGGGCATTTAGTTGGGCTGGCCCATTTAATCTTTATGGGCCACTTCCGGGCCGGTTCACGTGTCAACATATCATAGGTGCATCTCGCCCATTGGATGAGTGACACCTGTGCCAACAGGGAGCTCACACGTGGTTCCGTCGGCCAATGAGAATTTTACATGTGGAAAATCGGCATTGTTCGTGGTTGTTAGCGGGTTATTGGATCCAAAACTAGACCCGATAGCTTAACGCGACCCGTTATGGTGGATGCCACGTGTCATTTACCCTTGACAAAAGCTCTTCCATGACGCGGCATTTATCCTCATGGACGTGGACACTTCCGTGATGATAATTTTGGTAATGTCATGGAACACTTCTACGACAACACAGGTATGGCTATCTTGATTCTGTCATAAAATCGCCATGGATGTACATGCATGACAGAAAATGTGAGCTACTGTGACAAACACATATCATCACGGAAGTGTATTTTTTTAGTGTACTAAATCACAAATCATTGTGAATTAAAAATGACTTTGATATACCTTGGGATACGGTTGGATCTGTTACTTGGGCACTATATGCCTAGCTTAATGGCTTTAAAGAAAGCGATGCCAGGGAGACAACCCTGAAGTTTTAGAGAGTCATTTTATTCTGTTGTGTGCATTTAAAAACTTTAAAAACAAAAAATATAGAGGGTAACTTAAAAACTTTTTCAAAAATAAAGCGAAAGTGAGAAAGACGAGCATTGTTAAAGTGGAAGCTAACCTTGAACTTTGTTCGTGCCATTGGAAACTTTATGAACCTTGATTATAGAAATTTTTCAATAAAAATAAGTATCCCCTTGTACAAATCCATTGTATTATAAAGATAATGTACCAATTTTCCTTTAGGATGATTAGATTGATTGTTTGGTTTGTGTAGTGCAAAAACAGAAACTTTGGCTGTAGTGCGTGGTTTTTCATTTTTTTTACTGGAAGGTTGAATGTTTCTGAAATTTGTACACAGTACTTATATGAAAAAAAATTATTTGTCCTAATTTTTCAAAATTTTTAGAGTTACATAAGTATGTTAGATGTTCACATTGCTACAGAGTGTCCTGTTTAAGACAGATTCTATTTTTGATGCATTGTTTTGCTTGTTTTGATGAAACTACCGATTGTATCGGTGGTATAGGACATAGAGAAGTCATAATACAGTAGATACAATGCAAAATTAAAATATTAATTGGTTTGCAACAGTACTTGAAGTGGTGATTTGCTTTATTATACTAACGGATCTCACGAGGGTTTTGTTAAGTTTCTGTGATTGAAGTTTTCAATTTTTGGGTAAGATCACTTTGAATGAACGAATAAGGAGTGGCAAGAGCCTAATCTTGGGGATGCCCGAGGCACCCCAAGGTTGTCGCGACCCGACCCGAATGGATCAAGCGCTCTATGCTCAGGTGTCATCCCTGGATCAGTAATGCTGACACCACACAGTACATCGAAGGATTTATAGCAGAGTGGCAATCACACACTTATTACATCGTTGTCTCAAAGAGAACTTATTACAATAAACATGGCTTAAGGCCATCTAGTGTCGATAACAGCGGAAGACTTGGAAGATAAATGGGTCCATCAACTCCAACAGCATCACTGAGTATAGAACCATGACCTAAAACACCTTACTCGTCGTCTGAAAAGTCTGCAACATGAAAGTTGCAGCCCGAAAACGGGTCAGCACATGGAATATGCTGGCAAAGTAACACATAGAGAATAATGGAATGAAACAGCTATACTATATGCATATATGGCTGGTGGAAAGCTCTATGGTTACAGTTTTGCGTAAAGCCAGTTTTTCCCTACTGCAAAGGAATAAATTTATTTAACTATCATGGTGGTTGTGAAACATTGAGAATGGTTGACAGCATTCTCAATCCCAATTAAGTGAACAATTAAAACCCAACAACATTAATTAGAAGTAACATGTTGAGATTCACATGATATTCAAGTACTAGATACTCAAGTTGTCCATAACCGGGGACACGGCTAATCATGATTAGTTTGTTACACTCTGCAGAGGTTTGCGCACTTTTCCCCACAAGACTCGATCGCCTCCGTTTGGTTTCTCGCACTACATGGTGTTTGAGAAGACGGATGACCGAGACATAGTCTTTCAGAAGCGCTAGCACCTTACATGTGGGGTAGACCGTACCACCTACAACCCCTACATCTGCTAGTCCACCCCGTAAGAGTTCGCACAACTTAGTCAACTATGCCAGAGCCCATAATGGCATGTGGCTGCACACGGAAGTTTCTAGCATGAAAGATCTTATGATCCCTTTGAGCCTGGGTGGCGGTCCAAAAAAACAGGCAAGTCCTGATAGACATCAGGTGCCTCAATCCACCCAGATGTGTGTTTAAGTTGCCACCTTAGATAAACCATTAAAATTATCAACTCACATCTGTCATGGAATATCACTCACCCAATCCACGTCTACTAGCATAGCATGGCATAATAAGCAAACGTAGAAGTAACTCCCAAAGGTTTCATAATAATACAGGTAATAGGTACTACCTCATCTACTTCCCATCCCACAATTTAATTAGATCCTAATCATGCAATGTGAGAGGATTGATCTAATGCAATAAAACATGGGTTGTAGAAAAGGTATGATCAAAGTGTTACTTGCCTTGCTGATGATCCGCGAGTCCTAGGGTTTTGAAGTAACAGGCGGCGCAATCCGGGTAATCTATCGCAGACAAACAACAAGCGCACAATAAGTACTCATCTAATGCACAGGTAAAACTCGAACAAGAGATCGAACCAGAAAGTTCAATTTAAGAACTCCGGTTGCAAAGAAAGAACGAACCGAACAAAGAAACGGAAAACAAACGGCGGAAGAAAACAACTCGGTTCTAGCAAGTTGAAACTAGGTCAAATTTTACCGGGGCAAAAACTTGTTTAAGTTGATTAGACGGAACGGCAGTTTCGAAACAAAACTCCAGGCGCTTGAATCACCTGAATCCGATAAACGAGCGAGAAGATAAACTAGAACGAAGATCGGATCTGAGATCGCGATCGCGGAATAAATCCGACGAGAAGAAAAAGAAGAACGATTATACGAACGGACGTTCTTAACCTAGAAGAATCCGGTGATCACGTTCGTTAGGACGAACAGTCCGGCGAATGGTCCAAAGGCAACTAAATCGGAAAAGAAAACGAATCCGATCTAGGGTTTCGGAGAAGAAAACCGAAACGAAAAACCGATCTAGAAAACGAATCAGAGGAGAAGAAAAGAATCGGAACGATTAGAAGAAAACGATCCGAGGAAAAGAGACACGGGGCAACCTCCGGCAAGGTCTCCGGCGAGGGGCTCCGGCGTAGGGCGGCGGCGTGGGCAAGGTGCGGCGGCGGCGCGGGTGTGGGGTGGGGCGGCGGCGGTGTAGGGCGCGGGGTGGGGTGCTGTGGAGGGCTTGGGGCTTGATTTGATGGGTTTAGGGGGGGTGTTGGGGTATTTATATTGGGGAGGGGGGATTTACTTGGGGTAGGGGACAAGAAATAGAGTAGGAAAAAGGAATCCTAGATAAAAAAGAAAACGGAACAAAGGAAAAGGGAGGGGGCTACCGGCCAGAGTCCTAGGCGGACTCGGCTAGAGGCGAGGCGGCAGCCTCCTGCGCTTGGCGCTGCTGGCGCACGCGCGCTGGGGCTGGGGCGGTGGCCGGCCGGCTTGGCCTTGGCCCGGCTGGCCTGCGGGAAGTTTTTTTTTAAATAATTCCGCCCGCAGAAAAAACAAAGAAAAAGAAAACTAAACGAACTCCAAAAATTCTAAAGTAAATTTTCCCCGACTCCTAAAAATGAGCCGAACAAAATGAACTTTTCTCCGGACCTAAAATGCAATTTTTGAAAACGCGCATTTTTCCCTATCCAAATAAAATGCAAAAAGAACTTCGCCAAACAAAAATTTGATCTATTTATTAAATCTTCATTTTTCCTCAATTTTGGGAAAGTCATATTATTCCCTCTCTTATATTTTTGATATCGGAAAAATTATTGAAGATGAAATAAATAAATCAAATGATCCTCTTTTTCAAATTCGAGAAAACTCTCAAATATGAAAATAACGAAATCTCCAACTCTCTCCAAAGGTCCTTGAGTTGCGTGAAATTTCTAGGATCAACCAAAATGCAAGAAAATATGATATGCATGATGATCTAGTGTATAACATTCCGAATTGCAAAATTTGGGATGTTACAAACCTACCCCCCTTAAGATGAATCTCGCCCTCGAGATTCGGGTTGGCTAG
This sequence comes from Triticum urartu, assembly GCF_056163025.1. Classification (NCBI taxonomy): domain Eukaryota; kingdom Viridiplantae; phylum Streptophyta; class Magnoliopsida; order Poales; family Poaceae; genus Triticum; species Triticum urartu. The sequence continues at coordinate 493,421,791 of NC_141879.1, read as the reverse complement.
AAAATAGGTGAGGGTGGTCCTTGAGCAAATCTTCTTCTCTCTCCCAGGTGGCTTCATCCTCTGAGTGGTGGTTCCACTGAACTTTGCAAAACTCGATAACCTTGCTGCGAGTAACTCTGCTGGCATAATCAAGAATCTTGACTGGCTTCTCCTCATACGTTAAGTCGTCTTTCAACTGAATCACTTCGAGTGGCACGGTATCTCTTAGCGGTACCTCCGCCATTTCGGCATGACATTTCTTCAGTTGAGAAACATGGAATACATCATTAACTCCTGACAGTCCCTCTGGTAATTCCAACTTATAAGCGACTTCTCCCATACGTTGCAAAATCTTATATGGTCCAACGAAACGCGGTGCTAACTTTCCCTTAACTCCAAAGCGCTTAACTCCTCGAAGTGGGGATACTCGGAGATAAACTCTGTCTCCGGTTTCGTAAACTGTCTCCTTGCGTTTAGAATCTGCGTAGCTCTTCTGCCTGGACTGGGCTACCTTGAGCCTATCGCGAATCAACTTAAATTTCCGTTCAGACTCCTTAATCAAATCTGGTCCAAAGAATTGACGGTCTCCAACTTCGTCCCATGACAACGGTGTCCTGCACCTCCTTCCGTATAAAGCTTCGAAAGGTGCCATCTTCAAACTGGTTTGGTAACTATTGTTGTAGGAAAACTCCGCATACAGCAAGTTATCGTCCCAACTAGATCCATAATCTAGCGCACAAGCTCTCAGCATATCTTCCAAAATCTGATTGACTCTCTCGGTCTGTCCATCTGTCTGCGGATGAAAGGCTGTGCTGAACTCTAGTCTGGTTCCTAAAGTTTCATGCAACTGATTCCAAAACTTTGAGGTAAATTGGGTTCCTCTATCTGATACGATACTCCTCGGAACTCCATGCAAACAAATGATCCTAGTCATGTATATCTTTGCCAACTTAGCACTGGTGTAAGTGGTCTTAACTGGAATAAAATGTGCTACCTTCGTCAAATGATCAACTACTACCCATATCGAATTGTAGCCTGCCTTTGTCCTGGGTAGTCCTGTGATAAAATCCATGCCTATCTTATCCCACTTCCATTCGGGTATCGGCAATGGTTGTAACAATCCTGCTGGCTTTTGATGCTCTGCCTTTACTCTCTGACATACGTCACAAACTGCTACATATGTTGCAATATCCTTCTTCTTTCCGGTCCACCAGAATGTTTCCTTCAAATCCAAATACATCTTGGTATTCCCTGGGTGAATCAAATATGGTGAATCATGTGCCTCTTGCAAAATCAACTTCCTGATCTCCGGGTCATTGGGCACATAAACACGGTCCTCAAACCATAAGGTATCGTGCTCATCCTCACGAATTCCCTTAGCTTTTCCTTTGCTAAGTTTCTCCTTTATAGCAGCAATCTCTTTGTCAGATCTCTGAGCTTCTCTGATCTTATCCATCAATGTTGACTGAATCTCCAATGCTGCTACATAGCCTCTCGGAACTATTTCCAAACATAGCTCACGAAGGTTTTCTGCTAACTCCTTGGGTATTTTCCCCGTCATTAGGGTATTGACATGGCTCTTACGGCTCAATGCGTCAGCTACTACATTAGCTTTTCCGGGATGGTAATTCAATCTCATGTCATAATCCTTGATGAGCTCCAACCATCTCCTTTGTCTGAGGTTCAACTCCTTCTGCGTGAAAATGTACTTCAAACTCTTGTGATCCGTGTACACCTCACAATGATTTCCAATGAGGAAATGTCTCCACGTCTTGAATGCGTGCACTACGGCTGCTAACTCCAAATCATGCGTGGCATAATTCAACTCATGAGGCTTCAATTCCCGTGAAGCATACGAAACAACTCTTTCTTCCTGCATAAGCACTGCTCCAAGTCCTCGACGTGAAGCGTCGCAATACACCTCATAATCCTTGGTCTGATCTGGCAAAATCAATACTGGTGAGGTAACCAAACGTTTCTTCAACTCCTGGAAACTAGCCTCACACTCCTCAGTCCATTTGAACTTAGTATCCTTCTTCAACAACTCCGTCATAGGCTTTGCAATCTTTGAAAAGTTCTCAATGAATCTCCGGTAGTATCCTGCGAGTACAAGAAAACTCCGGATCTCTCCAACTGTTGTTGGTGATTCCCATTCGGTTACGGTCTCAACCTTTATGGGGTCAACTGCTATACCTTCTCCGGATATAACGTGTCCGAGGAATCCAACTTCCTTCAACTAAAACTCACATTTGCTGAATTTGGCGTATAACTGATGTTCCCTTAGTTTCTCCAAAACCAAACGCAAATGTTCCTTATGCTCCTCTTCATTCTTTGAATAAACCAGAATGTCATCAATGAACACTATGACGAACTTATCCAAAAACTCCATAAACACTTTGTTCATCAGGTTCATAAAATAGGCAGGTGTGTTAGTCAATCCAAATGACATAACGGTATACTCATGCAGTCCATATCTCGTGGTGAATGTTGTCTTGGGTATGTCCTGCTCTCGAATCTTCAATTGGTGGTACCCTGATCGCAAATCGATCTTGGAAAACACTTTAGCTCCTTGCAAACGATCAAACAGATCATTGATCATTGGCAGTGGGTACTTATTCTTGATGGTTACTTCATTCAACCCCCGATAATCTACAACCATCCTTAATGATCCATCCTTATTTTCCACTAGAAGTACGGGTGATCCCCAAGGTGAAGAACTTGGGCGAATGTAACCTTTATCCAATAACTCCTTAATCTGATTCTTAATTTCTACCAAATCCTTTGCTGGCATCCGGTACGGTCGCTTCGATATTGGGCCTGTACCTGGCAATAACTCAATGTCTCTATCCGGTGGCATGCCTGGTAATGCCTCAGGAAATACATCAGGAAAATCCTTTATCACTGGTACTTCTTCTTGGACAACTCCTGTTAGGCAGTTTACTTGGGTCCTGTTTGGCACATGCCGAGATACATACTTGATCCTTCTTCCTTCTGGTGTGGTAAGCAAAATTGACTTACTAGCACAGTCGATGTTTCCTCCATACATCGACAACCAATCCATGCCTAATATCACATCCAATCCTTGAGATTCCAATATTATTAGGTCTGAGGGAAAAACATAGTTACCAATCCTTAATGGTAACCGATCACACCATCGTCTAGCCATAAACTCCGCTCCTGGTGAGCTTACTAACATGGGTGACCTAAGGGCTTGGGTTGGCAGGTTATATTTATCCACAAATCCCCTTGATATGCATGAATGCGATGCACCAGTGTCAAAAAGAACAAGTGCAGTAAATGACTTAACCAAAAACTTACCGATTACTGCATCGGGTTGATCTTCAACCTCCTCCACATTAATGTGGTTCACATGTCCCCTATTGAAAGGGTTCGGCTTCTTCCCGGAGCTTCCATTGCCATTTCCATTCTGGCCTTCGGGACATTCATTGGCATAATGTCCGGTCTTGGAACACTTGAAACAAGTGACTTGACTCAGATCTCTCTTGGTTGGGGTCGATGGGGTGGTACGGTTCTGGCCGTTGCTTCCTCCATTCCCATTACCATTCTTGTGGCCATTGTGGTTGTGCGAGCTTCCTCCTCCATGGGTATGCTAAAACTGAAATCCCGGTTTAGGGGTAAAACGGGGCTTCTGCTGGGCTCCAGAGTTATACTTCCCCTGTCCATACTTCCTCTTACGGTTCTCAATCTGCTGTTGCTTCCCTTCAATCATGATGGCACGATCTACCAACTCCTGGTAGTTGTTGAAGGTGGCTACCATCAACTGCATGCTTAGTTCATCGTTTAGCCCTTCCAGAAACTTCTCCTGCTTAGCTGCATCCGTAGCAACGTCATCTGGGGCATAACGTGCTAACTTGCTGAAGTCGTCAACGTACTGGCCAACTGTCCTTCCTCCTTGGCGTAAGTTGTGAAACTCACGCTTCTTTATGGCCATAGCTCCTGTTGAAACATGGGCAGTGCGGAAAGCTTGCTGAAACTGATCCCATGTGACAGTGTCAACTGGGTAAGTGGCTGTGAAATTCTCCCACCATGCTGCCGCGGGTCCGTCTACCTGATGTGCGGCAAACTTCACTTTCTCACCATCCGTGCATCCTGAAGTGGTCAACTCCCTTCCTATCTTGCGGAGCCAATCGTCTGCTACTATCGGCTCGGTGCTACTAGAAAACACCGGCAGATTCAGCCTAAGAAAACGGGCTAAGTGGTCAACAGGTGGTGGTGGTGGTGGGTTGTTGTTGTTGTTGTTTTGCTGGTTCTGGACTAACATTTGCATCAATTGATTCTGCTGTTGGATCAACTGAGTGAGCTCCGGTCGAAATCCATTGTCACGTCTCGGAGGCATCTGAGGGTTTAGAAAAGACGAGAATTAAGAATAGAGTGAGGTCTAACGGGAAAACACTACCCATATGCACATGAGGCAAATGCACACAAAATCACTTCAATCAATCAAACAAGGGCTTACATACGATCTAAAGCTACCGCAAAAGTGCTCGACTATATTGTTTTTACATGGGGGAATACTACTACTATCTGGTGGTCATCTAGAAATTTGAACCGGTGGAAGACTCCATGATATCTGCTCTAGCTTCGTCTTCAAAGTCGGGTTTACTTGGATCCGAATCGGTGTCGTCGATGATGATGTAGTTGTCTGGACATGCGACGTACTCGTCTTCTTCCTGGGATGCTAACTTCCTCTTGAGTTCTTCAATCTCCTGCTTAAGATCGCCATTGTGTCTTGCTAGAGCTACGATCTCGTCCATGTAGTCCTTGTGTGTAGACTTCAGTTCTCCTTCTAGCTCGATGATCCTTGCCTTCGCATTCTTCAGCTCTATCATATCATTGCACATCTGGTTCTCGTGGCGTCGAATGTGCTGGTTTAACTCCTGGATGAATGATGCAATGGACCTATCCTTCTTGGTGCTGACTAACTCCCATTGTTCATCTCGGCGTCCGCAAATCTGGTAGATAGTGTCCTTGAGGTCTTCTTGATAAACTTCTCCAATGCGTCCTATGGTGATATGAGCTGCCATGCTCCTTCCCAGACTCCAGGTTGGTGCATTGAAAACACTATCTATGGGTTTCGTGATTGGCGCGAATGTCCTTCCCGGAACGTGAGCTTGAATCTTCCAGCGCTCCTCTTCAGGTAGAGTGGCGTTGAAAGTTCCCGTGAAGCTTGGTAATCCAATGTTCAGGTACTTGGTGACTTCCTTCAGGTGAAATCCAAAAGGTGTGCCTTCATCCGGTTGAGCGTACTTAATCTTCGCGTGCGTCATCCTAAAAGAGTAGAAAAGATGAGGAGTTAGAAAATGAGAAGAGAAGGGTGATCTATGGCTTTAACTTAGTGGTCGTGTCCTACAGTCAGCGTGTGCTCTGATACCATTCTTTGTCGCGACCCGACCCGAATGGATCAAGCGCTCTGTGCTCAGGTGTCATCCCTGGATCAGTAATGCTGACACCACACAGTACATCGAAGGATTTATAGCAGAGTGGCAATCACACACTTATTACATCGTTGTCTCAAAGAGAACTTGTTACAATAAACATGGCTTATGGCCATCTAGTGTCGATAACAGCGGAAGACTTGGAAGATAAATGGGTCCATCAACTCCAACGGCATCACTGAGTATAGAACCACGACCTAAAACACCTTACTCGTCGTCTGAAAAGTCTGCAACATGAAAGTTGCAGCCCGAAAAGGGGTCAGCACATGGAATATGCTGGCAAAGTAACACATAGAGAATAATGGAATGAAACAGCTATACTATATGCATATATGGCTGGTGGAAAGCTCTATGGTTACAGTTTTGCGTAAAGCCAGTTTTTCCCTACTACAAAGGAATAAATTTATTTAACTATCATGGTGGTTGTGAAACATTGAGAATGGTTGACAGCATTCTCAATCCCAATTAAGTGAACAATTAAAAACCAACAACATTAATTAGAAGTAACATGTTGAGATTCACATGATATTCAAGTACTAGATACTCAAGTTGTCCATAACCGGGGACACGGCTAATCATGATTAGTTTGTTACACTCTGCAGAGGTTTGCGCACTTTTCCCCACAAGACTCGATCGCCTCCGTTTGGTTTCTCGCACTACATGGTGTTTGAGAAGACGGATGACCGAGACACAGTCTTTCAGAAGCGCTAGCACCTTACATGTGGGCTAGACCGTACCACCTACAACCCCTACATCTGCTAGTCCACCCCGTAAGAGTTCGCACAACTTAGTCAACTATGCCAGAGCCCATAATGGCATGTGGCTGCACACGGATGTTTCTAGCATGAAAGATCTTATGATCCCTTTGAGCCTGGGTGGCGGTCCAAAAAAAACAGGCAAGTCCTGATAGAAATCAGGTGCCTCAATCCACCCAGATGTGTGTTTAAGTTGCCACCTTAGATAAACCATTAAAATTATCAACTCACATCTGTCATGGAATATCACTCACCCAATCCACGTCTACTAGCATAGCATGGCATAATAAGCAAACATAGAAGTAACTCCCAAAGGTTTCATAATAATACAGGTAATAGGTACTACCTCATCTACTTCCCATCCCACAATTTAATTAGATCCTAATCATGCAATGTGAGAGGATTGATCTAATGCAATAAAACATGGGTTGTAGAAAAGGTATGATCAAAGTGTTACTTGCCTTGCTGATGATCCGCGAGTCCTAGGGTTTCGAAGTAACAGGCGGCGCAATCCGGGTAATCTATCGCAGACAAACAACAAGCACACAATAAGTACTCATCTAATGCACAGGTAAAACTCGAACAAGAGATCGAACCAGAAAGTTCAATTTAAGAACTCCGGTTGCAAAGAAAGAACGAACCGAACAAAGAAACGGAAAACAAACGGCGGAAGAAAACAACTCGGTTCTAGCAAGTTGAAACTAGGTCAAATTTTACCGGGGCAAAAACTTGTTTAAGTTGATTAGACGGAACGGCGGTTTCGAAATGAAACTCTAGGCGCTTGAATCACCTGAATCCGATAAACGAGAGAGAAGATAAACTAGAGCGAAGATCAGATCTGAGATCGCGATCGCGGAATAAATCCGACGAGAAGAAAAAAAAAGAACGGTTATACGAACGGACGTTCGTTAACCTAGAAGAATCCGGTGATCACGTTCATTAGGACGAACGATCCAGCGAACGGTCCAAAGGCAACTAAATCAGAAAAGAAAACGAATCCGATCTAGGGTTTCGGAGAAGAAAACCGAAACGAAAAACCGATCTAGAAAACGAATCAGAGGAGAAGAAAAGAATCGGAATGATTAGAAGAAAATGATCCGAGGAAAAGAGACGCGGGGCAACCTCCGGCGAGGTCTCCGGCGAGGGGCTCCGGCGTAGGGCGGCGGCGTGGGCAAGGTGCAGCGGCGGCGCGGGTGTGGGGTGGGGCGGCGGCGGTGTAGGGCGAGGGGTGGGGTGCGGTGGAGGGCTTGGGGCTTGATTTGATGGGTTTAGAGGGGGGTGTTGGGGTATTTATATTGGGGAGGGGGATTTACTTGGGGTAGGGGACAAGAAATAGAGTAGGAAAAAGGAATCCTAGATAAAAAAGAAAATGGAACAAAGGAAAAGGGAGGGGGCTACCGGCCAGAGTCCTAGCCGGACTCGGCTAGAGGCGAGGCGGCGGCCTCCTGCGCCTGGCGCTGCTGGCGCACGCGCGCTGGGGCTGGGGCGGTGGCCGGCTGGCTGGGCCTTGGCCCGGCTGGCCTGCGGGAAGTTTTTTTAAAATAATTCCGCGCGCAGAAAAAACAAAGAAAAAGAAAACTAAACGAACTCCAAAAATTCTAAAGTAAATTTTCCCCGACTCCTAAAAATGAGCCGAACAAAATGAACTTTTCTCCGGACCTAAAATGCAATTTTTGAAAACCCTCATTTTTCCCTATCCAAATAAAATGCAAAAAGAACTTCAGCAAACAAAAATTTGATCTATTTATTAAATCTTCATTTTTCCTCAATTTTGGGAAAGTCATATTATTCCCTCTCTTATATTTTTGATATCAGAAAAATTATTGAAGATGAAATAAATAAATCAAATGATCCTCTTTTTCAAATTCGAGAAAACTCTCAAATATGAAAATAACGAAATCTCCAACTCTCTCCGAAGGTCCTTGAGTTGCATGAAATTTCTAGGATCAACCAAAATGCAAGAAAATATGATATGCATGATGATCTAGTGTATAAAATTCCAAATTGCAAAATTTTGGATGTTACAAAGGTAATATTCAAGGACTCCCAAGCAACTAAGCTTTGGGATGCCCCGGAAGGCATCCCCTCTTTCTTCTAACAACCATCGGTAACTTTACTTGGAGCTATATTTTTATTCGTCACATGATATGCATAAATTCTTGGAGCGTCGTGTGCTTTTTATTTTTATTTTAATAATGCACCATGATGGTATGAGATAGTCCTTGGTTTATTTATAGAATTCTCTTTGCACTTCACTTATATCTTTTGAGTATGGCTTTATAGAATGCTTCATGTGCTTCACTTATATCATTTGAAGTTTGGATTGCCTGTTTCTCTTCACATAGAAAACCGCCATTTGTAGAATGCTCTTTTTTCTTCACTTATATTTGTAGAATACTCTCTTGCTTCATTTATATCTACTTAGAGAGTTAACAGGAATTGGTCATTCACATGGTTAGTCATAAAATCCTACATAAAACTTGTAGATCACTGAATATGATATGTTTGATTCCTTGCAATAGTTTTGCGATATAAAGATGGTGATATTAGAGTCATGCTAGTGAGTAATTGTGGATTGGTAGAAATACTTGTGTTAATGTTTGTGACTCCAAAAGCATGCACGTATGGTGAACCGTTATGTGATGAAGTCGGAGCAAGATTTATTTTCGGATTCTCTTCCTTATGAGTGGCGGTCGGGGACGAGCGATGGTCTTTTCCTACAAATCTATCCCCCTAGGGGCATGCATATTAGTACTTTGCTTCGAGGGCTAATAAATTTTTGAAATAATTATGTGAGTTCTTTATGACTAATGTTGAGTCCATGGATTATACGCACTCTCAACCTTCCACCATTGCTAGCCTCTCTCGTGCCGCACAACTTTCGCCGGTGGATAAAACCATCCTTATACCTACCTCAAAACATCCACCATACCTACCTATTAATACTTCTCCATCGTATCTATAATTTTTGATTGTTCCATGCCAATATTCTACAACTTTCATATACTTTTGGCAACTTTTCACACTATTTTTGGGACTAACATATTGATCCAGTGCCCAGTGCGAGTTCCTGTTTGTTGCATGTTTTATGTTTCGCAGAAAACCCATATCAAATGGAATCCAAATGGGATAAAAATGGACAGAGAATATTTTTGGAATATTTGGAGAATATGGGAAGAAAATCAACGCGAGACGGTTCCTGAGGGAGGCACGAGGCAAGGTGCGTGCCCCACCCCCCTGGGCGCGCCCCTAACCCTCGTGGGACCCCCGTAAGGCGGTTAATGCCCTTCTTCGGCCGCAAGAAAGCTAATTTTCAGAAGAAAAAAATCTCAGCGAAGGTTTCAATCCAATCGGAGTTACGGATCTCCATATATATAGGAATCGGTGAAAGGGCAGAATACGAGAACGCAGAAACAGAGAGAGACAGAGAGACAGATCCAATCTCAGAGGGGCTCTCGCCCCTCCCACGCTATGGAGGCCAAGGACCAGAGGGGAAACCCTTCTCCCATCTAGGGAGGAGTTCAAGGAAGAATAATAAGAAAGGGGCCCCTCTCCCCTTCTCTTCCGGTGGCGCCGGAACGCTGCCGTGGCCATCATCACCACCGCAATCTTCACCAACAACTTCACCGCCATCATCACCAACTCTTCCCCCCTCTATGCAGCGGTGTAACCCCTCTTTTACCCACTGTAATCTCTATTTAACATGGTTCTCAACACTATATATTATTTCCCAATGATGTATGGCTATCCTATGATGTTTGAGTAGATCCGTTTTGTCCTATGGGTTTATGGATGATCAAGATTGGTTTGAGTTGCATGTTTTATTATTGGTGTTGCCCTATGATGCTCTCCATGTCGCACAAGCTTGAGGGATCCCCGTTGTAGGGTTTGCAATATGTTCATGATTTGCTTATGGTGGGTGGCGTGAGTGACAGAAGCATATACACGAGTAAGTAGGTTGTTTGTGTATGGGATAAAGAGGACTTGATGCTTTAATGCTATGGTTGGGTTTTACCTTAATGATATTTAGTAGTTGTGGATGCTTGCTAGAGTTCCAATCATAAGTGCATATGATCCAAGTAGAGAAATTATGTTAGCTTATGCCTCTCCCTCAAATAAAATTGCAATAATGATTACCGGTCTAGTTATCGATTGCCTAGTGACAAATAACTTCCTCGTAACAAAAAGCTCTTTACTAAAACTAACTTATTTGTGTCTTTATCTAAACAGCCCCTACTTTTTATTTGCATGCTCTTTATTACCTTGCAAACCTATCCAAAAACACCTACAAAGTACTTCTAGTTTCATACTTGTTCTAGGTAAAGTGAACGCTAAGTGTGCGTAGAGTTGTATCGGTGGTCGATAGAACTTGAGGGAATATTTGTTCTACCTTTAGCTCCTCGTTGGGTTCGACACTCTTACTTATTGAAAATTGTTGTGATCCCCTATACTTGTGGGTTATCAAGACCTTTTTCTGGCGCCGTTGCCGGGGACCAATAGCATGGGGTGAATGTTCTCGTGTGTGCTTGTTTGCTTTATCACTAAGTAATTTTTATTTGCTGTTCTTAGTTGTTCTTTATCTTTAGTTATGGATATGGAACACGAAATACCAAAAAAATTAGGTGTACTTGCTACTCATGGAGATGAGGAACCTCCTAAAACCCTTGATGCTCATTATGTGAAAGATATTATGTACTACTTTGATAATCCCGAGAAAACCCCATTCAATTATATAATGGGAGACACATTGGATCAACGTGAATACTTTAGGGATTATTGCTTGACTCAAAAAGGGAAACTATTATGGGATCAAATTTATATGTTGTATTGGTATCCTAGGCAACTATGCTTGAGATATGATTATACTTGTTGCTCTAGGATGATGGCTCCACACCTTCCCTTTTCATGCAAATTAAATGATGATAGAACCTTGGCTTCTTATGCTAATGGTATATATGATTACTATGATGTGGAACAAATAGAAGAATTTGTTGCTTTTATGGGTGCTGATGAAATTGAATCTTTGTTTAAAGAGTGTGAAAATTTTGATGATTCGGTTTATAGACCTAAAAATTTAGCTATCCTTAAATATTGCTATGAGAATTATAAATTCAACTCCGATATTGATGATTTTATTGAGAAAGTCTCCGCTATCCAAGAAGAGACTAATATTTTGTAGGAGTCTATGGAAGAAAAAATTGATGAAACTGTGAGCTCATTGGAGGAAAAAGATGATGAGGAGAGCAAAGAACAAAAGGAGGAAGAGAGGATTAGCTACCCGCGCCCACCTTCTAATGAGAGTAACTCTTCAACTCATACATTGTTTAATTTCCCTTCGTGCTTACTGAAGGATGATTGCTATGATGATTGTTATGATCCTGTTGATTCTCTTGAAGTGTCCCTTTTTGATGATGCTAGCTATGCTTATGGCCAAGATGCCAATATAAATTATGTTCATGGAGATGAACTTGCTATAGTTCCTTATGTTAAACATGAAATTGTTGCTATTGCACCCACGCATGGTAGTCCTATTATCTTTTTTAATTCCCCCAAGTACACTATATCGGAGAAGTTTACTCTTTTTAAGGATTATATTGATGGGTTGCGTTTTACTATTACACATGATGATTTTGATGAATATAATATACATGTGCTTGCTGCTCCTACTTGCAATTATTATAAGAGAGGAACTATATCTCCACCTCTCTATGTCTCCAATACGATAAAATTGCAAGAAACTGTTTATACTATGCATTGGCCTTTACTATGTGTGCATGAATTGTTCTTTTATGACATGCCAATGCATAGAAAGAGAGTTAGACTTCATTTTTACATGATATATGTTACTTTGTGCTCTCTACTAAATTACAAATCATTGCTAATTAAAATTGGCTTTGATATACCTTGGGATCCGGGTGGATCCATTACTTGAGCACTATATGCCTAGCTTAATGGCTTTAAAGAAAGCGCTGCCAGGGAGACAACCCGGAAGTTTTAGAGAGTCATTTATTTCTGTTGTGTGCTTTTATAAAGTTTAAAAATAAAAATAATGTGCCAAGGTTTGTCTTTAGGATGTTTAATTTGCTTGTTGGTTTGTACGGTGCAGGACAGAAACTTTGGCTGTAGTGCACAATTTTACATTTTTTTACTGGAACGTAAAATGGTTATGATTCTTCTTGCACTGTCTTTCTATACAAATATTTTATTTTTCCTAATTTTGGTAGAATTTTTCAAGTACCAGAAGTATGGTGAATGTTCAAATTATTACAAACTGTTCTGTTTTAGACAGATTCTGTTTTTGATGCATAGTTTGCTTGTTTTGATGAAACTATCGAATTATATCAGTTGATTAATCCATGGAGAAGTTATATTATACTAACGGATCTTACCGAGTTTTCTGTTGAAGTTTTGTGTGGATGAAGTGTTCGATGATCGAGAAGGTCTTGATGTGAGAAGAAGGAAGAGAGGCAAGAGCCAAGCTTGGGGATGTCCTAGGAACCCCAATTAAATATTCAAGGAGACTCAAACGTCTAAGCTTGGGGATGCCCCAGAAGGCATCCCCTCTTTCTTCAACAAGTATCGGTATGTTTTCGGATTCGTTTCATTCATGTAATATGTGCAGATCTAGGAGCGTCTTTTGCATTTAGTTATCATTTTTATTTTATGCACCGTGCTGGTATGAGATAGTCCTTGGTTGATTTATAGAATACTATATGCACTTCACTTATATATTTTGAGTATGGCTTTATAGAATGCTTCATGTGCTTCACTATGTCATTTGAAGTTTGGATTGCCTGTTTCTCTTTACCTAGAAAACCGCCATTTGTAGAATGATCTTTTGCTTCACTTATATTTGTTAGAGCATGGGCATATCTTTTGTAGAAAGAATTAAACTCTCTTGCTTCACTTATATCTATTTAGAGAGTTGACAGGAACTGGCCATTCACATGGTTAGTCATAAAATCCTACATAAAACTTGTAGATCACTGAATATGATATGTTTGATTCCTTGCAATAATTTTGCGATATAAAGATGGTGATATTAGAGTCATGCTAGTGGGTAGTTGTGGATTGTAGAAATACTTGTGTTGAAGTTTGTGATTCCCGTAGCATGCACGTATGGTGAACCATTATGTGATGAAGTCGGAGCATGATTTATTTATTGATTGTCTTCCTTATGAGTGGCGGTCGGGGACGAGCGATTGTATTTTCCTACCAATCTACCCCCCTAGGAGCATGCGCGTAGTACTTTGTTTTGATGACTAATAGATTTTTTCAATAAGTATGTGAGTTCTTTATGATTAATGTTGAGTCCATGGATTATACGCACTCTCACCCTTCCATCATTGCTAGCCTGTTCGGTACCGTGCATTGCCCTTTCTCACCTCGAGAGTTGGTGCAAACTTCGCCGGTGCATCCAAACCCCGTGATACGATACGCTCTATCACACGTAAGCCTCCTTGTATCTTCCTCAAAACAGCCACCATACCTACCTATCATGGCATTTCCATAGCCATTCCGAGATATATTGCCATGCAACTTCCATCATCATCATATACATGACTTGAGCATTCATTGTCATATTGCTTTGCATGATCGTAAGATAGCTAGCATGATGTTTTCATGGCTTGTCCGTTTTTTGATGTCATTGCTATGCTAGATCATTGCACATCCCGGTACACCACCGGAGACATTCATATAGAGTCATACTTTGTTCTAGACATCGAGTTGTAATATTGACTTGTAAGTAAATAAAAGTGTGATGATCATAATTATTAGAACAATGTCCCATGTGAGGTTATCAAAATAAAAGAGGCCAAAGAAGCCCAAATAAAAAATAGGCCAAAGAAGCCCACAAAAAAAGAAAAAATAATGAGAGAAAAAGAGAGAAGGGGTAATGTTACTATCCTTTTACCACACATGTTCTTCAAAGTAGCACCATGTTCTTCATATAGAGAGTCTCTTGAGTTATCACTTTCATATACTAGTGGGAATTTTCATTATATAACTTGGCTTGTATATTCCGATGATGGGCTTCCTAAAATGCCCGAGGTCTTCATGAGCCAGCAAGTTGGAGGCACACCCACTTAGTTTCCAATTTGAGCTTTCATACACTTATAGCTCTTAGTGCATCCGTTGCATGGCAATCCCTACTCCTCGCATTGACATCAATTGATGGGCATCTCCATAGCCCATTGATTAGTTGCGTCGATGTGAGACTTTCTCCCTTTTTGTCTTCTCCACCAAACTCCACCATCATATTCTATTCCACCCATAGTGTTATGTCCATGGCTCACGCTCATGTATTGCGTGAAAGTTGAAAAGGTTTGAGAATGTCATAAGTATGAAACAATTGCTTGGCTTGTCATCGGGGTTGTGCATGATTTGAATATTTTGTGTGGTGAAGATGGAGCATAGCCAGACCATATGATTTTGTAGGGATAACTTTCTTTGGCCTTGTTATTTTCAAAAGACATAATTACTTTATTAGTATGCTTGAAGTATTATTATCTTAATGACAAATGATAGACTATTGCTTTGAATCACTCGTGTCTTAATATTCATGCCATGATTAGATATGTGATCAAGATTATGCTAGGTAGCATTCCACATCAATTTTTTTTTATTTACCTACTCGAGGACGAGCAGGAATTAAGCTTGGGGATGCTGATACGTCTCCGTCGTATCTATAATTTTTGATTGTTCCATCCCAATATTCTACAACTTTCACATACTTTTGGCAACATTTTTACACTAATTTTCGGACTAACAGATTGATCTAGTGCCCAGTGCGAGTTCCTATTTGTTGCATGTTTTATGTTTCGCAGAAAACCCATATCAAACGGAATCCAAACGGGATAAAAACGGACGGAGAAATTTTTTGAATTTTTGGAGAATATGGGAAGAAAATCAACGCGAGACGGTTCCCGAGGGAGGCACGAGGCAGGGGGCGCACCACTGACCCTCGTGGGTCCCCCGTAAGGCGGTTTATGCCCTTCTTTGGCTGCAAGAAAGCTAATTTTCAGAAGAAAAAAATCTCGGCGAAGGTTTCGATCCAATCGGAGTTACGGATCTCCATATATATACGAAACGATGAAACGGAAGAATACGAGAACGCGGAAACAGAGAGAGACAGAGATATAGATCCAATCTCGGAGGGGCTCTCACCCCTCGCATGCCATGGAGGCCAAGGACCAGAGGGGAAACCCTTCTCCCATTTAGGGAGCAAGTCAAGGAAGAAGAAGAAGAAGGGGCCCCCTCTCCCCTTCTCTCCCGGTGGCGCCGGAACGCTGCCGTTGCCATCATCATCACCGCAATCTTCACCAACAACTTCACCGCCATCATCACCAACTCTTCCCCCCTCTATGCAGCGGTGTAACCCCTCTTTTACCCGTTGTAATCTCTACTTAAACATGGTGCTCAACGCTATATATTATTTCCCAATGATGTATGGCTATCCTATGATGTTTGAGTAGATCTGTTTTGTCCTATGGGTTTATGGATGATAAAGATTGGTTTGAGTTGCATGTTGTGACGCCCGGATAATTAAGCTACAGTATTTCTCTGCTAATGATGCCACGTCACTTCGATTATTGTTGCTAATCTCGTATTAGTTCGAAACCGATTCTAATTCAAATTCAAAATCAAGCAAACAATAAATGTTTTCAAACACTAAAACTAAAATGTTCGGAGTGATCGAAGTATTGCGTAGGTAATTAAGGTGGAGAAATCACACTTTTATAAAATGTTTGGATACTCTAAACTGACTAAAACAGTAGCAAAAACTATTATTTAAACGCTTTGAAAATATTAAAACAAATGAAAACTATTTTATTTAATGTTCCCAATTTAATGTGGTTGTGGTATATTTAGAACTACCAATTTAGGATCTTTGGAATAATTAATAAAACTAAATAAAATTAAGAGATAAATGAAAACATAAAAGAAATATATAAAAGGAAAATTAACAAAAAAAGTAAAAGAGGGGGAAAAGGCCCCAACCCCCACCCTCGATGGGCCTCGGCCCAGCTAGCCGCCGAGCTGGCTGGCCCACCATGGCGCCCCCTTAACCGCCCACACCCCTTTGACCTAGAGCGGACCCCCCCCCCCCACTCCACCCACTCCCCCAATGCCTCGCGACCCCTCTCCCCACCCCGCCTGGATCGGGATCGGGGCTTCCCTGCCCCTGAACCCATTCGCCGCCGCCGTCGCCCGGAATTCCCCCCCCCCCCCGACAACCGTCGTCATCGGTGCCGCCTCCCCTTCCCCGTCAATCATCCTCGCCCCCTCCTTGCCAGACGCCGTCCATGCACGCCGCCGCCGCACAACCGTCGTCACCTTGAGCCGCTACTGCTTCGTCGGAGCCGTCCGCCGTCGTCGTCGCCTCCTCATCCTCCTCGAGCAAGCTGCCGTTCCCCTGCACCGCCCGTGAGCCTCGTCCCTCTCTTCTCCCCCTCTCCGTTGCATGCCGCCGATGGGCGCCCGAGCTCGCGCGCGCCCCTGCCCGCATCGAAGCGGCTCGCGGCATGTTGCCGACCAACCCGCCCGCTGCCGCGCCCACCGCCGGCCACGCCGATGCGCCTCCCCTGCTCGCTGCTCCCCTGCCGCCTAGCGCCCGCGCCCGCCGGAGTTGCCTTTCCCGCGCGCGCCCTCCTTCCCCGCACCCGTGCACGCCGCTCAGTGCCACGCCCGTGCCCCCGCCTCTGTCCGTGCTGACCGCAGCCACGCTTGTCGGTCCCCGCTCGCGTGCGCTTGGTTTCCCCTTGCCGTGCTCCACCCCTGGCCTCCTCTCCGCTGCTGTTGGTCGCCGCAGTGGCCGCCGGCGCTGCTGCCTCCCGCCTACAGCCAGCGCCGCGCCGCCCCGCCTCCCCCGCTTGTAGCCGCTCACCCGCCCACGGCCCTGCTCCCTGCCGGCTCCTGCCCGCCTGCAGCTCGCCGCTCCCATGCACGCACACCGGCGCGTGAAACCGCGCCCTATGTCGCCCCCAGGGCCGCCACTACCGGGGACGCGCCCTACTTCCCCGGCGAGCTGGCCACCGGCGCCCAGCGCCCGTCCCTCCCATGTCGACCTGGGCGAGTGCCCAGCGCCCGTTCCAGGCGCCCGTTACCCCGCACCCGCGCGCCCGCTCTAGTGGCCTCTGTGCCACTTGGCAAGGGGCCCCACGCCCGTGAGAACGTTAAAAAAGGAATTAAAAAATTAACTAATTAATTAAAGGGTTAATTAACTTAATTAATCCTACTTAATTAAGCTAATTAAACATTAGTTACCTAATTAACCTAATTAGTTAATTAGCTAATTAAGTAGTCACTGACTAGTGGGGCCCACTCCTAATTAATCTTGGTTAGGTTAATTAAAATTGATGAATTAAATTGTGTCGCTGACAGGTGGGACCCACCTATCAGGTCCGTTGACTGCTGACGTCATGTTGATGTCAGCATGCACTGTTCTGGATAATGTTGAATTTAAATAATTAAATAAATCCTAAAAATGATTTCATTCTTTTAAAGTTAATATAAAATAAACCGTAGCTCGGATGGAAAAATTTTGTACATGAAAGTTGGTCAGAACAACGAGACGAACCCGAATACGCAGCCCGTTCGTCCGCCATGCATCCCTAGCATAGTGAACACGCAACTTTCCCCCTTTGGTTCATCTGTCCGAAAACGCAAAACACTGAGAATACTTTCCCGGATGTTTTCCCCCTTCACCGGTACCACCTCATACCGCGTTAGGGCACACCTAGCATCACGCTTTGTCATATCGTGCATCGTCATGCATTTGTTTGCATTATATTTATTGTTTCTTCCCCCTCTTCTCTCGCTAGACACCAAGACCGACGCCGCTGCTACCCAGTACGACTACTGTGTTGACGACCCCTCTCTCTTGCCAGAGCAACCAGGCAAGCCCCCCCTTTGATCACCAGATATCGCCTATTCTTCTCTCTAGTGCTTGCATTAGAGTAGTGTAGCATGTTACTACTTTTCGTTAATCCTATTCTGATGCATAGCCTATCATTGTTGCTCCAGCTGTTGATACCTTACCTGCAATCCTAATGCTTAGTATAGGATGCTAGTTTATCATCAGTGGCCCTACATTCTTGTTTGTCTGCCATGCTATACTATCGGGCCGTGATCACTCAGGAGGTGATCACGGGTATATACTATATACTTTATACATGATACATGTGATGACTAAAGTCGGGTTGGCTCGAGGAGTACCCGCGGTTGATTCACGAATTGGGGGCTGGAAGGACATACTTTCCCGACGGCCCTCTGTGTGGATCTTTGTGGCGGAGCGACAGGGCAGGTTGAGACCACCTAGGAGAGAGGTGGGCCTGGCCCTGGTCGGCGTTCGCAGTTATTTCAAAATAACACGTTTAATGAGATCTTGGTATTTGATCTGAGTCTGGCCACTGGCCTATACGCACTAACCATCTACGCGGGGACCGTTATGGGCACTCGACGTCGTGGTACCAGCCGAAGCCTTCGTGACGTCAACGACTGAGCGGCGCGCGCCGTGTTGGACTGGAATGCCTGCTCTTGTATAAGGGAGGCTAGGTCTGCTCACCGGCAGCGTACGCAACGTGCAGGTGTGCAATGGGCGATGGGCCCAGACCCCTGCGCCATAGGATTTAGACCGGCATGCTGACCTCTCTGTTGTGCCTAGGTAGGGCTGCGACGTGTTGATCTTCCGAGGCTGGGCATGACCCAGGAAAGTGTGTCCGGACAAAGGGGATCGAGCGTGTTGGGAAATGTGGTGCACCCCTGCAGGGAAGTTAATCTATTCAAATAGTCGTGATCTTCAGTAACATGATGACTTGGAGTTGTACCTTGACCTTATGACAACTAGAACCGAATACTTAATAAAACACACCCTTCCAAGTACCAGATACAACCGGTGATCGCTCTCTCACAGGGCGACGAGGGGAGGATCATCGGGTAGGATTATGCTACACGATGCTACTTGGTGAACTTACCATCTACTCTCTTCTCCTGCTGCAAGATGGAGGTTACAAGAAGCGTAGTCTTCGATAGGACTAGCTATCCCCCTCTTATTCTGGCATTCTGCAGTTCAGTCCACATATGATACCCTTATTCCATTTGATACCAATGCATACATATGTAGTGTAGCTCCTTGCTTGCGAGTACTTTGGATGAGTACTCACAGTTGCTTTGCTCCCTCTTTTCCCCCTTCATATACCCGATTGCTGCGACCAGACGTTGGAGCCCAGGAGCCATACGCCACCGTCGATGACGACTACTACTACTCGGGAGGTGCCTACTACTACGTGCAGCTCGCTGACGGTGACCAGGAGTAGTTTAGGAGGATCCCGGGTAGGAGGCCTGCGCCTCTTTCGATCTGTATCCCAGTTTGTGCTAGCCTTCTTAAGGAAAACTTGTTTAACTTATGTCTGTACTCAGATATTGTTGCTTCCGCTGACTCGTCTATGATCGAGCTCTTGTATTCGAGCCCTCG
Organism: Triticum urartu; assembly: GCF_056163025.1. Classification (NCBI taxonomy): domain Eukaryota; kingdom Viridiplantae; phylum Streptophyta; class Magnoliopsida; order Poales; family Poaceae; genus Triticum; species Triticum urartu. The sequence continues at coordinate 493,402,124 of NC_141879.1, read as the reverse complement.
AGGCCCCTGGCTTGTAATATGATGCTTGTATGACTTATTTTATTTGTAGAGTTGTGTTGTGATATCTTCCCGTGAGTCCCTGATCTTGATCGTACACGTTTGCGTGTATGATTAGTGTATGATCAAATCGGGGGCGTCACACATGTTTTATTATTGGTGTTGTCCTATGGTGCTCTCCGTGTCGCACAAGCGTGAGGGATCCCTGTTGTAGGGTTTGCGATATGTTCATGATTTGCTTATGGTGGGTGGCATGAGTGACAGAAGCATATACCCGAGTAAGTAGGTTGTTTGCGTATGTGATAAAGAGGACTTGATGCTTTAATGCTATGGTTGGGTTTTACCTTAATGATCTTTAGTAGTTGCAGATGCTTGCTAGAGTTCCGATCATAAGTGCATATGATCCAAGTAGAGAAAGTATGTTAGCTTATGCCTCTCCCTCAAATAAAATTGCAATAATAATTACCGGTCTAGTTATCGATTGCCTAGGGACAAATAACTTTCTCATAACAAAAAGATCTTTACTAAAACTAACTTAGTTGTGTCTTTATCTAAACAGCCCCTACTTTTTATTTACATGCTCTTTATTACCTTGCAAACCTATCCAAAAACACCTACAAAGTACTTCTAGTTTCATACTTGTTCTAGGTAAAGCGAACGCTAAGCGTGCGTACAGTTGTATCAGTGGTCGATAGAACTTGAGGGAATATTTGTTCTACCTTTAGCTCCTCGTTGGGTTCGACACTCTTACTTATCGAAAACTGTTGCGATCCCCTATACTTGTGGGTTATCACCTATCATGGCATTTCCATAGCCATTCCGAGATATATTGCCATGCAACTTCCATAATCATCATATACATGACTTGAGCGTTCGTTGTCATATTGCTTTGCATGATCGTAAGATAGCTAGCATGATATTTTCATGGCTTGTATGTTTTTTTATATCTTTGCTACGCTAGATCATTGCACATCCTGGTACACGACCAGAGGCATTCATATAGTCATCATGTATCACTTTTATCGAGTTGTAAGTAAATAAAGTGTGATGATCATAATTATTAGAGCATTACCCTAGTGAGGAAAGGATGATGGGGCTATGATTCCCTCACGTCGGGATGAGACTTCGGACTCACAAAAATAAAAGAGGCCAAAGAAGCCCAAATAAAAAAATAGGCCAAAGAGCCCAAAAAATGAGAAAATAAAAAATGAGAGAAAAAGGGAGAAGGGGCAATGTTACTATCCTTTTACCACACTTGTGCTTCATAGTAGCACCATGTTTTTCATATAGAGAGTCTCTTGAGTTATCACTTTCATATACTAGTGGGAATTTTTTATTATAGAACTTGGCTTGTATATTCCGATGATGGACTTCCTCAAATGCCCGAGGTCTTCATGAGCAAGCAAGTTCGATGCACACCCACTTAGTTTCATGTGTGAGCTTTCATACACTTATAGCTCTAGTGCATCCGTTGCATGGCGATCCCTACTCACTTGCATCAATATCAATTGATGGGCATCTCCATAGCCCATTAATTTGCCTAGTTAATGTGAGACTTTATCCTTTTTGTCTTCTCCTCGCAACCACCATATTCTATTCGACCTATAGTGCTATATCCATGGATCATGCTCATGTATTGCGCGAAAGTTGAAAAGGCTTGAGAACATTGAAAATATGAAACAATTGATTGGCTTGTCATCAGGGTTGTGCATGATGAAATACTTTGTGTGATGAAGATGGAGCATAGCCAGACTATATAATTTTGTAGGGATAACTTTCTTTGGCCATGTTATTTTGAGAAGACATGATTGCTTTTGTTGGGGATATTACTGGGTCAGCCCTAATGGCGGGTTACATAAGAAGCCCGATAAACATTCAAGATGATAGTTTACTAAACGTATAGAAGGCCCAAAGGCCCGGGGCCGGCTTAAGGCCTGATACTGTAAACCGTCGTATGTAAGGAAAGACTTGTAAAGAAAGGCATGTAAAGGAAGTCACCGAGCCGGACACGATTATGAGCCGGCCGGGACTCTGTAGGCCACCAGGCGTCAACCCGTGTATATAAGGGGACGACCCGGTGGCGGTTTCGGACAAGGGACAACCAAGTCGAGAACCAAGCCGGCGAGTTAAGCCTCTTGGAGATCGAAACCTCAGCAATACCAATCCCAACTAGACGTAGGATTTTACCTTCATCGTAAGGGGCCGAACTAGTATAAAAACTCTCTCGTGTGTCCTTTGTCCCGATTAACCCCTTTAAGCTTCCTAGTGCGATTGCCCTACGACTAAGTCCTTGCTCTAGGACATCTGCCATGTCCACTCCATGATAGTTGGCGCCCACCGTGGGGCCAGCGCACGGTGGATTTGAGTTCTTGAAGGGCAACTTCGAAGGGCTCAAGGGATATGCTGTGGGCCGGATGACCAAGAGTCGTCGCGGCAAACTCTACATCGACGACGATGGTTGGGGCCCCGAGGCCGGCTCGATCGAGTACGGGTACCGGGTCCCCTTCGGCGTAATTCATGTCTTCATTGGCCGGATCGGCGAGTCAGGCCCTGAGCCGGACGTCCACACCAACCTCATTGAAACGGCTCAGCACGCCGGGTCTGCCCGTGTTCAGTCTGTCGTGAAACATGCCTTCGTAGGCTGCATCCATGGCGGTGAATACTCCGAAGGATCAATGGAAGGTGGGGAGACGGCCATCTGCTCTAATACTGCATCATCAACAGGTGAGACGGACTCGTTGTACCAACTGCAAAACGGCATGCTCAGTGGCTGTTCCAACGGCAGCAGTATTCCGGACCCCCTTGAGCCGCCGAATTGGGCCGGAGTCTTCATGGCGGGGACGCAGCCCGGGCAGAACTCCACCGCAGCAGCAGCAGCAGCTACCGGGTCGGCAGCAGCCGGGTCAGGAGACCCCACGTGCCCCCCGGCTCAGGTTCTAATGGACCTCATGGATAAGCTGACGACTCTGTTAACCGTTGTGGTAGAACCGGCGGATAAAGCCCAGCATGACGCAGAAGTGGCATGCGTGCGGGAGCATATGGTGCAAGCTAAGGAAAATCTAGCCGCGGAGGAAACCCGGATGGCAACGGAACGAGCAGCTCTGGATGCTCGTGCTCAGCAGCTTCAAGCAGAAACTTTCCGGCTCTCGGTGGATCTTAATGCATCAAACGAGGTCATGAGGAGGAGGCATCAGAAAACTCAATCGTGACTGCCTCTAACACTGGATCCAAGGAACCTGTTCCATACACCCGGAGCTGGGGGGAAGCAACCCGCCAGAGGCAAACCGGGTCACGACACCCGGTGCACCAGTTCAGCCACGGACCATGGAGCCGCCTCGCATAAATACAGCTCCTCTTCATTATGTAACAACACCTCCGGGTCACTTCTCCAACCCTATGGAAAATCTTATCGCAGCGTCGGCTCGTTTGGTAGCTCTCCCAATGGAAGGCGACTCGCCAGCAGCAATTGAAACCCAGAGGGTAAGAGAACTACTTCAGACAGCTTTGGCCCAGCAGGATGCATACTCCTACAGTCGAGACATGATTCATTCAACTCCTCGCCCAAGCCGGAGCCCGAGTTACAGTAGGCACATGGAGTCCGCAAAGATGTCAAGTAATGCTCAACGCCACAACCGGCCATATAGGCATGAGCCAGTGCGGGCTAGAGCCCTTAACTTGGTGGATCAGGAGAGGATTCGTCAAGAGGCGGAACGGGCGGCTCAGATAGCAGCAGAGCAGGCGGCTCACCAAACCTTTCTGGCTTATCCAGCAACCTCGGTTGAGGCAGGAGTGGCCACAAGAACCGAAGGCATACCTTGCCTGGTCCCAGCCATATGCAATGAGCGGTTGCCCAAGGATTTCAAGGGGCCTCGTAAGGTGCCTAATTACACGGCTGACCTACAACCGGGGGCTTGGATTGAGAGTTATGAGATGGCTATGGAGCTGTTGGAGGTTAGCGATGCTGCAATGGCCAAGTATTTTACCATGATGTTGGATGGAACGGCTCGGACCTGGTTGAAGGGATGGTTGAACCAGAACTTTAAGGACACGTGAAGCAGCCAATGTCGATTGTGGACCTGACCAATTGCAAGCAAGAGGATGGTGAATCTACAACCCATTGGGTGCGCCGGGTCAAGGAGATAATACATTCATCTAATAAGATGGATGCCGGCTCAGCAGTTTTGATGTTGGAGAAAATTGCCGCTTTGAACCTGTGAAGCAGAAGTTGGGGTGGCTTAAACGTGACTGTAATGACATGGGGACGTTGATGGAAGCTCTTGTCAAGTATGCCGATTCTGATACCACCAAGGACCCAGTGTCTGATGAAGAAAAGGCAACGAAGGGAAAGAAGAACGGCAATGGCAAGGGTCACAAGCATAACCCGGTGAATCAGGGAAGTAATAAACGAAAGGCTGATGAGTTTGTTGCTAATACTAATGCGCAGGGTGGTAATCAGCGGCGCAAGGGCAGACAACCCCCTCGATCGGGCGGGTCAGGCCCCACCCTTGAGAAGTTGTTGAATGAACCTTGTCTAAAACACGGCACCCGGGAGAAACCAGCCACCCACTTGTGGAAGGATTGCACGATCATGAAGGCATTTAAAAATTCAAACGCATTTGATGGGGGTCACGGCCCAGGTGGCGGCTTTCAGGGCCCGGGCGCCGGTTCAAGCAGAGGATGTTTTCACGGTCAGGGTTATCCTGGTCACCAGGGAGGTTATAATCAGCAACACGGCCAAGGGAATCAACAGCAGCAACAATCCGGCTATCAGAGCAACCCGAAGCAGTTGAGTAGTGGATAGTATCATGTCTTTGCTACCAGTTTATGTAAGAGGGACCAGAAACTCCACAAGAGGGCCGTCAATGCCGTTGAACCGGCAATTCCACGGTATCTACGTTGGTCAGAGCAGCCTATTGTGTGGAGCAGAGAGGATCAGCCGCCCCGGGTTGACTATCCGGGTCACATGGCTTTGGTGGTGGCACCTCAAGTTGGTGGGTACAAGTTTACTAAGGTGCTCATGGATGGAGGCAGCAGCATCAACATCCTCTACTATGAGACGTTCCGCCCGATGGGATTGACAGATAAAAATCTTAAACAATCCAACACTATTTTTCATGGTGTGGTACCTGGTAAATAGGCATACCCAGTTGGTAAGATTGAGCTGGAAGTAGCCTTTGGGGATGAGTATGACTCCAGAGCTGAAAAATTAACCTTTGAAGTGGTTAAGATCAAAAGCCCATATCATGCTCTGTTTGGGCGGCCGGCTTATGCCAAGTTCATGGCTCAGCCATGTTACGTATACTTGCAGCTCAAGATGTCAGGTCACAAGGGCACCATTACAGTACATGGGAGCCAGAAGATAGCCTTGGAATGTGAAGAAGGTGGTGCTGCCTATGCTAAATCTGTTTGTGCAACAGAGGAGTTAAAATTCTACAAGGATCATGTTGACCCAACGGACATGACGTCTTTAAAAAAACCAACAACAGAGCATGAGCCGGATTGAAATTCAAATCAGCTAATGACACTAAGATGGTTGACTTTGTGCCTGGCGACTCATCCAAATAGTTCATCATCAACGCAAACTTGGATCCGAAATAGGAAAGCGCGCTCATCGAGTTCATCCATGAGAACCGAGACATCTTTGCATGGAAACCTTCAGACATGTCGGGTGTCTCGAGGGAACTCGCTGAGCACACTCTTAATATCGATCCAAAGTTCAAGCCTGTCAGACAGTTTCTCCGACGGTTCAATGAAGAAAGGCGCAAGGCCATCGGAGAAGAGGTGGCCCGGCTCTTGGCAACCGGGTTCATTGTGGAGGTCTTTCACCCTGAATGGTTAGCTAACTCGGTGTTGGTACTCAAGAAGAATGGCACCTGGCGTATGTGTGTGGATTACACAGATTAGAACAAGGCTTGTCCGGCTGATCCTTTTGCTCTCCCCCGTATTGATCAGATCATTGATGCTATGGCGGGTTGCGCACGGTTGAGTTTCTTATATGCTTATTCCACTTATCATCAGATTAAGATGGCAGTCAAGGATCAAGAAAAGACAACTTTTATAACTCCTTTTGGAGCCTTCTGCTATGTGTCTAGGCCTTTTGGGCTTAAGAGTGCCCAGGCGACTTACCAGCGGTGTGTGCAGAATTGTCTTCACGATCAAATTGGGCGCAATGTTCATGCTTATGTGGATGATATAGTGGTAAAATCCAGGGAAGAGGAAACCTTGGTCACAGACCTGAAAGAGACTTTTGATAATCGTCGGGTTTACAAGATGATGCTTAACCCGGCCAAGTGTGTTTTTGGACTGCCAGCCGGCAAGCTCTTGGGTTTTTTGGTGTCTAACCGAGGTATTGAAGCTAACCCAGAGAAAATCAAGGCAATTACATCTCTAGCCAAACCAACCTGCGTCAATGATGTTCAGCGACTAGCGGGTCGTGTGGCTGCTTTGAGCCGGTTCATAAGCCGGTTAGGGGAAAAGGCTATGCCTCTGTATCAGTTGATGAAGAAAAAGGATGTTTTTGTTTGGAGCGATGCTGCGAACGCTGCTTTTGAGGTTCTGAAGGCACAACTGGCTGAGCCGCCGGTCCTAGCTGCTCCAATTGAGAAAGAGCCGCTATTGTTATACATGGCTGCCAACTCACGGGCTGTTAGTGTGGCTATGGTGGTAGAGCGCAAGGAGGCTGGCAAAGAGCATCCGGTTTAGCAGCCGGTTTATTATGCCAGTGAAGTGTTAATTGAGTCTAAGCAACGATATCCACATTGGAAGAAGCTTGTTTATGGGGTATTCATGGCAAGTCGGAAGCTTAAGCGTTACTTTCAGGGACATCCAATCACTATGGTTAGCTCTGCTCCTTTGGGAGACATTATTCAAAACAGAGAAGCCACGGGGCGAGTCGCCAAGTGGGCAATTGAGCTTGGGTCTCATGGGTTGAAGTATGTTCCACGTACTGCAATTAAGTCTCAAGCCCTGGTTGACTTCATCAATGACTGGACAGAGATGCAGGTGCCAGAAGAGAAGTCGGACAACACATATTGGACTATTCATTTTGATGGATCCAGGCAATTGGAAGGCTCGGGGGCTGGAGTCATGTTAACTTCCCCACGAGGTGACAAATTTTGTTATGTGTTAGGGTTGGTGTTTCCATGCACTAACAATGCAGCGGAGTATGAAGCCTTGCTTCATGGTCTTCGAGTGGCAAAGGAGATGAACTTGAGCCGGGTCAGATGTCTTGGTGACTCGGATCTAGTGGCTCAACAGGTATCTGGCAAGTGGGATTCCAAAGACCCTCTCATGGCGGCTTATCGCTGAGAGGTCGATGCTGTTGTAGGATATTTTAAAGGTTATCAGGTGGAACACATTGACCGTCGAAAGAATGAAGCAGCTGATGCTTTAAGCCGGCTAGGGTCTCAGCGTAAGCCGGTGCCACCCAACACCTTTTTGGACGTTTTTCATAACCTCTCTGTCAAGTTGCCCACATAAGAAGATTTAGATGTTCCTGACCCGGAGGCATAGTTGGTAGCGGCTCTTCATGTCATCCCAGATTGGACGGTGCCGTTCTTGGCTTACATGACTCGGGGAGAGTTGCCAGCAGATGAGACCCTGGCTCGGCAGATAACCCGGTGATCTAAGTCCATGACGATTTCGAATGGAGAGTTGTTTCATCGCAGTGTTTCCAGAGCATTTCAACGGTGTGTTTCCCTTGAAGAAGGTCAAGAAATCCTTCGTGAGATCCACAAAGGCGATTGCGGTCATCAAGCCGTGTCAAAATCTTTAGTGTCCAAAGCGTTTCGTCATGGTTTTTACTGGTTGATGGCTCACGCTGATGCAGAAGATCTGGTCAGTAGATGTGATGGATGTCAAAAATTCGCACGACGAGCGCATGTGCCGGCTCAAGAACTCCGAATGATTCCAATCACTTGGCCGTTTGCGGTCTGGGGGCTTGACATGGTGGGACCTTTCAAAAGATCTAAGGATAAAAAGACACATCTCTTGGTGGCAGTTGATAAGTTCACCAAATGGGTTGAGGCGGAGCCTGTGAGTAAGTATGATGCAGCCACGGCAGTTCAGTTCATGAAAAAAGTAATCTTCTATTTCGGTTTTCCACACAGTATTATCACAAATAATGGCACTAATCTGTCCCAAGGGGCTATGGAAGAGTTTTGTCAGCGAGACCACATCCGGCTTGATGTTTCTTCTGTAGCTCATCCTCAATCCAATGGTCAAGCTAAGAGAGCCAATCAGGAAATTCTGAAAGGGCTAAAACCCCGGCTTATGGTTCCTTTACAGCGAACGTCGGGTTGTTGGGTAGAGGAATTACCCTCAGTATTATGGAGCATCAATACTACGCCCAACAGGTCTACGGGTTACACACCCTTCTTCATGGTTTACGGAGCAGAAGCAGTGTTGCCTAGTGACATCCATCATGACTCGCCCCGTGTGGCGGCTTATGTTGAAGCTAACAATGAAAAAGCCAGACAGGATGCGCTTGACTTACTGGATGAAGAAAGGGACTTAGCAGTAGCACGATCAGCAATTTATCAATAGGACCTGCATCGTTATCACAGCCGCCGGGTTAAGTCTAGGACTTTTCAGGAAGCCGACTTGGTGCTCCAGCTCATCCAGGATCTTTCAGATGCACACAAGTTATCCCCACCTTGGGAGGGACCCTTTGTGGTCAGTAAAAATTTAAACAATGGGTCATACTACCTTATTGACGTTCGAGAGCATGCAGACTCACGTAAATCGGAAGAGGAGACCCGCCGGCCATGGAACATTGCTCAACTTCGGCCATATTACACCTGAGCCACCGGCTCTCAACATGTACATACGTTCACGTTGTATATACTATGATAAGCAATAAAGTAAGACCATCTGTCTCTTTTTTTCACAGACTATACATCTTTATTATTTCTTACTTACAAGTGACTATTAAGGAGCTGATCATATCTGAATCAAGTTTAACCTTTTTGGTCCGGCTTATGATCGTATCTGAATCTAGCTGCAAATCTCAAGGTCACTTGGGGGCTTCCTGTTCAAGCATAGGTCGTATTCAAACCAAACAGAACATAGCTGTCGTAACCCTCTTGATCGGCTCAAGGCCAAACTCACTTGGGGGCTTCTTGATCGTATCTGAATCACAGCTTAACCCCTTTTGAGTCCGACTTGGATCGTATTAGAATCAGGGTCGTTAAAAACCTCTCAAGGTCATTTGGGGGCTTCCTGTTCAAACATAGGTCATATTCGAACCAAAGAGAACATAGATGTCGGTACCCTCTTGATCGGCGCAATGTCAAAGCCACTGGGCTATATGGTCGTATTCGAACCTTAGCTTAACCCCTTTGGTCCGGTTTACTGATCGTATTCGAATAAGAAACCCCTAGCTTTTTGAATACAGAGTTAAAATTATGTTTATTATTTGTTGCTTTCCTTTTAGCTTTTGTTGTTTCAATATTACAAATAAGATAGCCTGGTTTTCTTCACCGGCTCAATTATTGAACAACACAGCCGCCCGGGTTATTCAAACCGGTTGCTCAAGGATCCAAAGGTACGAGCTACTAAGATATGATGATCATTGAGTATTCAAGAAGTATTAATGTTTCATACATATTGAATTATCAAGTTCACCACCCGGATTATTAAAACCGACGATCTAAGGATCAACAAGGACAAGGTATGGTTCTTGCTTATACGCGCTTACCCGTTGCGTTAACTCAAGAACTAGTTTTAACCCTTATCCTTTCTTTATATTTGTCTCTGTTTTTTATTGAGGTAAATATATTGGCTGTAAATTAGGGTGTTTAAGCCCGTTTGGTTCTAAACCGCCTTGCCAGTCTTTTTCTTGTATTCACAGGAACAGAGTTCAAATATCGCAGAGACAAACATTAAACGATGCATACATTGACATCTGGAAGCATATTCACATAGAAGTATTTTATGCACGACGACATAAGCAAACATGCAGTGTTTTAGTAACTAAAGTTATTACATGGCTTCATAAGCCTATGAAGATGATCATCGTTCCTCCCTCGCCAGTTCACCACCTTCTGTTTGCTGGAAGTTGGATTTTGACCAATCAAAGCCGTTCATGGCGACAAATTCGGCTTCGTCGTCAATCAGGCCGACCGGGTCAATTTCCGGGGCAAAGGTATCTTCTCTCACAGGTGGGATCAGATCTGCTACTTTGTATGAAGGAGTGGCCATCTTCTTATTTTCACTATCAAAACCCGGCTGGTACTTGTCAACATTGGTGTCATCTCCAAGACTAGTCGCCTAGGGCCGGACTTCGCGCACACACGCTATGAAATCATCCTGATCAAACGGAGACCCGTCCTCCGTCACAGTACGGTAACCTCTTGCTATGTCCGACAGGTCTAGGTCTGGCACCCAACCCTTGGAGCGGCTTAGGGTAGTCAAAGCTCCGTCTCGCGCGCAGGAGCGTTTTACTTCTTGGAATCTAGCAGGAAGGATGGACAGCTTCTTCAGGACATCGCTAAGCCGGTTGGGTCCTTGATTTGCAGGAGAGATAGCGGCCAGAGCCCGTTGTGCACCAATATACAATTGTTCAACCAAGGTGTATACTGCCTTCAGTTTAATCAACAGTTCTTGGTTCAGATTTTTACTTCGTGGACCTGCATATATTTTTAACAAAGTAAGTTGGCGGATTATACTCCAGTTTGGCAAAAATTATGCGAAAGGTCAAATCAGGCAGCTTACCAAAGATAGCAGCGACCATCTGAGACACCCGGCCTTTTAAGCCGTTCAGCTCTATTGAAATTTCTTTCAGAGTTGTTTCGGCCATCTCAGCTCGTCGGGTCAGAAGTGTTTTCTCATTTTCCCAAACCTTTTCCTTGGCAGCAAAGCTAGTCTTCAAATTTTCCGTTGCAAAAAGGCTAATTTGCAGTTTGGAAGTGGAAGATTTGATTTCGGACTCCTTACTTTCTAGCCGGGTCTTTGCGTCCGATAATTGAGAATTCAATTCAGACAAGGCATTCTGTGAAACGTTCAGAATAAGTCAAGATTTGGTTTCAAATTCAAATATTCAAATTCAAGATTCAAGTCTCAAAGTACTTTACGAGTAAACTACTTGACACTTGGGGGCTAATGTATGCCAAATCAAATTTTTACGACTCTACAGACATATTTAAAGTCCCAAGTCCCTTCCAAAGTAACAGCACTTGGCACTTGGGGGCTAATGTACGCAGTTCAGCAAATTTATCAAGGTTAAACCGGAGGATTAAGTATTTTGAAGACGGTTTTAAATTTTAAAGTACCGATTCATTGATGGTCAAAATAAACCGGTCCTTGGGGACTATAGGTGAAGTTTTTGTTTCTATCAATATCAGGCAAAGATTCAGAGGTAAAAGTCTCGGACTGTACTTTAAGCCTACATGTTATTCTGCTTCTCTCATAATCTGAAGATTTGAGGGCTGAAGGAATATTAATAAGCTGGAAACAACATACATCATACTTCAACTGAAGCTTCTTGACCATCTCAATCTCAGACTCACGACTGGAGTGTACATGACTGAGATAGCCGGATAAGATATCACTAGCATTAAGACGATCATAATTGGCAACATCAAAGTAAACATTCTGCCTTTCCAATGCTTCTTGCTTTGCTGTGCACCGAGCCAACACCGTTGGGTTCCCCGGCTCAACAAAGCGGCTCCCAGTAATTTGAACATCTTGAACACGTGGAGACGGCGGGTCGGTTGAGCTTGACGGTCCAGCTGTAGAAGGATTCTTAGTGGCTTTGTCAAGGGACGGCTCCGGAGGATTTGCTTCATTGACAATAGGCGGGTCTTCTGGGGCGTCAGTTAATGGAGAAGGCGGCCTAGCCGGGTCAGATGCTAGTACTGGCGGGTCTTCCGTCGGTTTTGCTACCGTCGCCTTCTTGGATTTCGCTTGGCCGCTAAGGAAAAAATATTGCAGGGTAGTCAGCATCAAGATACAATTGATCAACCCGGAAGAAAAGAGGATTTCTGATTACCCAGGAGCAGTCTTGAAAGCCGGAAATTGTGTTTGCGATGAGTCGCCTGAGGAACGAGACACCTCCTGAAAAGGTAAAAGAAAGGAGTTAGAAGAAATACAAGGAGCAGGATTCATTAAAACAAGTTAAGGAAAGTAATAAGTAAACCTCGTTCGGGCGTTTCCGAGGGGTCTGTTGAAGGATGACAGCCGGTTCATCTTCAATCTCAACTTCACGGCGGCTTTCATGTTGCTTTTCAAATGAAAGTTGGGATCCAAGTGAGATAATGGGTTAGAAAACCTTACTTTACGGATCACTCGTCGAACTTTGTGTCTTGGTAAGGGCTCTGAGTCGGAGGAAATGATAGTTACCTCTGCTTCCCCGGCCTGACTGGCCCCAGTGTCATCCTGGTAAGGATCAGTGTCAATAAGATTGTTAAAAAATTGGCCAAGAGAATCAAGGGCTACCTCCGAGTCGGACGTGTCATCAAGTTTCATTAAATCTTCAGCAGTGGTTTTTTTTTCTTCTTTGACTTCCGGGTCGTCTTCTTGGTGTTCATGGCGGCGGCTTTTGCCTTCTTGGCAGCCTCGTGGTCATATTTCACCTTCCAAAAGTCAGAATTGTCCTGCAAAGACAAGAAGAAAGATCAGTGCTAAAATTGTATAGCTGGGCAAAACACAAAGGAAAAGAGATCAGAATATACTTACTTCTAGTACCGGGTTAAGCTTGCAGAAGGGATTGAACCCAACAATGCTGCAGTCTTCATATTTCCCATTCACCAAAAGGTTTGACATTAAAACAATGTCTTCTTCGGTGAGTTCAACTGGGCTGTGACGAAGAGAGTCGTCCGAGCCTCCACCGTATTCATACATCAGTTTTGATCGACGGCTTAATGGAATAACTCGCCATGAGATCCAGTAGCGGGTCAGATCTACTCCGGTTAAACCGTTCCCCAACAAAGCGTTGATTCTTCTGATGGATGGAAGCAGCCTCTTGCGTTCAGCAATGGTGAGTTTATCCGGAAGGGTGAACTTGGAGTCAAGACGACCGGGGCGATAACCCGGCAGCGGCTTCTCGTTTGCTGGAGAGATATCCTGACAGTAAAACCAAGTTTGGTTCCAGTCCTTTGGGTGAAATGGTAAAACTATGAGAGGGAAGACAGCACCCTGACGGCACTGAATTGAGATGCCTCCAAGTTCTAGGCTGGGACCGTTGGTGCATTCATTCTGTCGGTTCAGATAAAAGTACTCTCTAAACAGCTCTATGGTCGGCTCTTGCTGAAGATACACCTCACAGAGCACTTGGAAGTTGCAAATATTAGATATGGAATTGGGCCCGATGTCCTGAGGATGGAGTTTGAAAAAGTGAAGGGCCTCTCCGAAGAACTTTGAGCCAGGTGGTGAGAAGCCACGGTTCATGTGGTCAGTAAACACAATTACTTCACTGTCTTTTGGATTGGGTCATTCTTCTTCCAGGTCAGGGGCACGGTAAGACATGACAGCTTTTGATGGCAGAAATCCTATCATGAAGAATTCTTTTAAATGTTCCTTAGTTATGGTTGAGGGAACCCAATTACAGACAGTTGGCGTTTTGGACGGCATGATGTGCAAGGAACTGAAAAAAGCAACATGTCGGTTCAGTTTAACGATAAGATTAACAGTTAAGGGATGAAGATGCAAAAACAAGTAACGCGGCTTAACTAAGGGCTAATGACATATAAGGAAAAGAATGCCGGTGCGGTAAGCCGACATGACTATAGATCCTTTCAGAAAGTGGATTCAGCTAAGTATTGGGACAAACAAGTTTCCCAAAATGGTTGATATTATTTTAGATCAAATGGATGTTCAAAATGGAAAATTTTCTAGACCTAAAAATACAGTCCAGATGAGTTCATCAGATCTAAGCATAGCTCTTGTACCAGAAAAAGGAGTCTGCTAATATCAAAAGGAGGCACCAAACAGCTACTGCATGAACGTACCTCTCTTTTAGATCAGAAAGAGGAGGCAGTAGAAGAACTATGAGGAACTACGAAGAACACGTAGGAGCTTGGAAACCCTAATGAAGATCTGAGGCATGAAGGAAAGGAAACTTACGGTTGCAGGTCTACTGCGGAGGTCGCCGCAGTTTTCTCTGGATCGGTTCAGGTCGATGCAGCAGCCAGAGTCGACGACAGAGGTGAGGTGCGGCGGCGGTGAAGCTCGAGCAGTGGCAGGGTCGCGAAAGGAAGAAGACAGAGAGAGAGAGAGAGAGAGAGAGAGAGAGAGAGAGAAGAATGAGGAAGGCCGGGATGAGCCTATTTATAAGGGAGTGCGCGAACAGGTGGGCGCGAAAATCAAGGAGACCCGAATAATGATTATCCAAATAAATGGACGCCTCGATTCCCGGAAGGCATTAAAAATGAAAGATCTGTTGGAAGATGACGTCATGAAAGTTTTTTGTGCTTTCAGAAGATGACGTTACGGCGGGTTACAAAAGTTTTCAGATAGAGGGTGGATTCCACCTAAGTATTGAAGATTGACAAAGAACAAAGTTCAACGTCAACTTGGGGCCTAATGTTGGGAATATTACTACTAGTATGACCCGCCCAGGAGGGGCCGGGTTAGCCCTAATGGCGGGTTACATAAGAAGCCCGATAAACATTCAAGATGATAGTTTACTAAACGTATAGAAGGCCCAAAGGCCTGGGGCCGGCTTAAGGCCTGATACTGTAAACCGCCGTATGTAAGGAAAGACTTGTAAAGAAAGGTATGTAAAGGAAGTCACCGAGCCGGACACGATTATGAGCCGGCCGAGACTCTGTAGGCCACCAGGTGTCAACCCGTGTATATAAGGGGACGACCCGGTGGCGGTTTAGGACAAGAGACAACCAAGTCGAGAACCAAGCCGGCGAGTTAAGCCTCTTGGAGATCGAAACCTCAGCAATACCAATCCCAACTAGACGTAGGCTTTTACCTTCATCGTAAGGGGCCGGACTAGTATAAAAACTCTCTTGTGTGTCCTTTGTCCCGATTAACCCCTTTAAGCTTCCTAGTGCGATGGCCCTACGACTAAGTCCTTGCTCTAGGACATCTGCCATGTCAACTCCACGACAGCTTTATTAGTATGCTTGAAGTATTATTGTCTTTATGTCAAATGATAGACTATTGCTTTGAATCACTCATGTCTTAATATTCATGCCATGATTAGATTATACGATCAAGATTATGCTAGGTAGCATTCCACATCAAAAGTTATCTTTTTTATCATTTACCTACGTGGACGAGCAGGAATTAAGCTTGGGGATGCTAATATGTCACTGGTACAGCTCGGTGCTATACAAACGGTTTTTAACCCCTTTCCGTGGCGGCATTTGGAACCGTCGCCAAGTGAGTGTGGGCGATAGGGGGGGTCCTTCCCACACGACCCAGAAACCGTTGGGGATATGCCCTCCTAGGACACAGGATGGGGTAAAATGAGCTCGTGTGCGATCGGGCGAGGCATCAAAACCCAATCATTTCCGTTCGTATGTACATCCCACACGGTGAATCCCAGAAAAACATTTCCGTTCGTATGTATATCACACACAGTCAATTCCAGGAATACGTTTCTGTTCTTATGTACATCCCACACAGTCAATCCAGGGAAAACGTTTCCATTCGTATGTATATCACACACAGTCAATCCAAGGAATATGTTTCCGTTCTTATGTACATCCCACACAGTCAATCAGGGAAAATGTTCTGTTCGTATGTACATCCCACACAGTTTTATGTGTAGTCTCATGTGTGAAAGGTGTAGCTATCACACACGCTCTGCCTTGGTTAACTGTTTGCTTTTATCAACTACATCACACATGATTTGATGAAGAAAACTGTGTGGCATTGGGCTATCCATCACAAACGCTTTTAATGCTAGAACCGTTTGCAAAGTTCCATGACACACTTAGCAGGTTTATTAGTTTACAATTAATAATTCCAGTATTACACAAATTCACATTTCATATCGAATAGTTGTTTCCCAATTTCATATCAGGCACATAAATATATTATAACATCACAGTATGATAGCTACATGAAAACAGCACATTACAACGTATAGCTAGTTCAATTTCATAAGAACAATATATTCATTTCCCTAATCAAGATCATCTAGGCTCGTCTTATCCACCTCTGCTTTCAGTTCAGTAAGAACCTGTTTTGCACTGGCCAACTGGGAAAGTGCCTCCTCTTCGCCAACACCATCTTAGCAAAGTCTGATTTAAAAAATCTGAGCTCATTCTCCACCTTCCTCTTTTTATCCCGCATCTCCAAATATTCTTCAGCGTTGACAACACTTCCTCTAATCCTACCCCTGTTCTCTTCCTCATACATGCTCCAGAACTTTGCTAGGCACATCTTCAAAGACAGTGGCCACTCTTGATCAACACACTCCAAGTAAGAACACTTCCGTTCGTCCTATAATATTTAAAACTAGATCAGTAATAATTGTAGGGGAAATGGGTTTATAGCTGCATAGAAAATCACCAGTGCTTATTTTGAAAAACTGAAGAAACATGTTAATTATGACATATCTTCTCAAAAAGATCAATGTGCAAATGAATTAATTGCTACTGAGACAACAACCAAATTCTTGAACATCAGAAGCTATAATAAACTACAACGATGCTACAAGTTCTTACTCACGTACAATAAATAACAAATTGAACATTTTATGAGGAAGGTAAATATAATTGCAATAGCATAGCAACAGTGTTTGGATGACAGCAAATTGATAGTAATAGGTGTGTACATGCACAAATTTAGTAACATAGAATTAATAGCACTAAGGCCGTCCACTATGTATGCCAAAACTGGTGTAAAGACAACTATTGCTATATCTCGCACCGGTGCCCTGCACTGGCGAGCGGATGCAGCGGAAAAAAATCAGGGACCCGGACTCCGGAGCACCTAGTTGCTCTGATGCCCAGTTCCTTCATGCCATAAAGATTTAGTATTTTACTGCTTGGCTGCTCGGATGTGTGGACCAAAGTTGGCTGCACAAACTATTGCAGCGGTGCCAAATAATTTTCTAATGGCACCGCATATGAGATGGCAACAATTTTAGATACTAGGTACAAACTGTGACACTGTCTTAGGATGCGTTTGGTTGAAGGTGTGGTATGAATGGGTTGGGACCATGACAGTGTCTGAATCCCATCTATCAAATGATTTGTAACAACGAAAGAGGGTCTAATCTTCTCTGCACATGCTAGAAACTTCCTCCCACTGTCCACAGATTCAAACGCAACTAGCTTCACGCATGGAGATTGATGGTGACAACGAGCGGATAGATCTTCAGCCACCCCACTCCATTCGTTGCCACTGATGGTCCTAGGGAGCTACAAGAGGACGAAATGACTCAAATCGACCGTCGGGTAAACATCCTTCATTCCAAGTCATAGCCTGAGAGAGAGAAGAGATGCATGCCCGGGTGGTGAAGGAGTCGTCGCCGGAGGAGGAACCGCTGGAGAGGTCTTTGAAGAAGACCATGGCAACCCCGGCGGTAGGATGCGAGAAGGCAAGAGCGAGAAAGCAAGCGAGGGAGCGGCTATAACTTAGGAAGGAAGGAAGGAGGAAACTAGGGAAATGTGACTTGTGGTTGGGGAGAAAAGGGGGTGGGGAAGGGGGGAGGTAGATATTTTGGCGGTAGGCCAAAATTTTGGAAATGTGGAGGGAAACTTTGCGCGTGGTGCCGTCAGACCATTCACTTTGAACAATTGTGTGCATCACAAACAATTCTTATGCTTTACATGCATGGGATGAGTTTTATAATTCAAATTTTGGTGGAAATTTCCCCAGGTACGTCATTGCATAATTTAACATCGCTTGCTAATTTGGGCACACAAAAGAGCGTACAGCAGACAGACCACACTTACTGAATCGAGCAATTTTAGTAATTAAACAGAGCCAGTTGACCTAAACATTGCTCTAACAAAAGACCAGCATTAAAACAAAGCCTAAGTACGCATAATTTTAACATATCCGCCACCGCGCCGGCCTATGCATCGCCGTGTGAGATGAGACCTCGATGAATTGCCCTGGCGACATGCCACCGTTGGTGGACTCCGCGTCCCCCCCTTCTGAAGTCGACCGCATCCTCATCCTCGTCCTTGGCGCCACCCTCAAGATTGTAGTACTCATAGTAGTGGCTGCGCCAGAGCTCGTGTTGGTACTCCACCGCCAATTCCTCTATGGACAGACTCTTCTCTACCTCGACCTCGGCCACGCGCAACTCCTCATCCCGGCACTCCTCAATCTCCGCCGCCTCCTGCATCTCCAGCTCCCACTCAACGACGTCATGAGGAAGCAGGTGCTCCATAGCCACCGCCACCTTTTCGGACATGGATTGCATGTTGGATTCCGAGGTGGCATGGAATATCTTGGTGTGTGCATCCTCGATCTTGGCGTGCATGGCCTCGACCCGGGCCAGGGTGGCATCGACGGCACGGACGATAGCTCCAGCGCTCTCGGCGTTTGCAGCCGCCACCGCAGCAGCAGCTGCAACCGTCTTGGCTGCTGCAGCTGATACGTCTCCAACGTATCTATAATTTAAGAAGTATTCATGCCAATATATTATCATTCTTGGATGTTTTACAATCATTTTATAGCAACTTTATATCATTTTTTGGGACTAACCTATTGACCCAGTGCCCAGTGCCATTTGTTGTTTTTTGCTTGTTTTTACATCGCGGAAAATCAATATTAAACGGAGTCCAAACACCGTGAAACTTTTTGGAGATTTTTTTTGGACCAGAAGGAACCCAATGGGCCAGAGCTACACCTGGGATGCCCTGAGTGGGGCACAACCCACCAGGGCGCGCCAGGGCCCATGGCGCGCCCAGGTGGGTTGTGCCCACCTCGATGGCCTCCCACACCCCTTCTTTGCACTATAAATTCCCAAATATTCCAAAACCCTTCGAGGTTAAACTAGATCAGAAGTTCCGCCACCACAGGGCTCCTTAGCCACCGAAAACCAATATAGACCTGTTCCGGCACCCTGTTGGAGGGGGGAATCATCTCCGATGGCCATCTTCATCATTCCAGCGGCCACCACGATGAGGAGGGAGTAGTCCACCCTCGGGGCTGAGGGTTTGTACCAGTAGCTATGTGTTTAATCTCTCTCTCTCTCTCTCGTGATCTATATCATGGGCTTTGTTAAAATAGATGGATCATATGATGTTTCTCCCCTCTATACTCTTGTTGTGATGAATTGAGTCTTTATCCTTTGAAGTTTTTTCATGTCGGATTGAATGTTCAGATTTCAGAACACATGATGTATGTATTGCGGTATGAATACTTGAGGTGATAATGGGGTATCTTATTGATTCACTTGATATACGTTATGGCACTCAACTTGCGAATTCCTGCGGTGATATTGGCGTAATCTATGCATAGGGGTTGATGCATGTTTTTATTATCTTTTCTCCGATAGAAACTTTAGCGTCCCTTGTAGTTCTTTCTATGGATTGAGTATTATGAATATGAATTTGCTTTGGTGTTATTTTAGTACGAACTCTTGAATAGATTGAATGAAAAGAATAGCTTTGAGGTGGTTTCGTACCCTACAAACAATTTATATCTTTTGTTTTCAGCTAATAGGAACATAGGAGTGATTCTTTATTGCACTTTGAGAGATAATCATATGATCCAACTATGTTAGCACTGTTGAGAGATTGCACTAGTGAAAGTACGGACCCGAGGCCTTGTTTTTAAGCATTGTAATACTGTTTTTGTGTCCGTTTACTATTTGCTACCTTGATGTTTTTATTTATTCAGATTATAAAAATATATTTCTACCATCAATATTACACTTTTATCACCATCTCTTTGCCGAACTAGTGCACCTATACAATTTGCCATTGTATTGGGTGTGTTGGGGACACAAGAGATTTCTTGTATTTGGTTGTAGAGTCGTTTGAGAGAGACCATCTTCATCCTATACCTCTCATGGATTGATAAACCTTAGGTCATCCATTTGAGATAAAATTTCTATTGTCCTACAAAACTCTGCACTTGGAGGTCCAACACGTGTCTACAAGAATAAAGTTGCGTAGTAGACATCAAGCTCTTTTCTGGCGCCGTTGCCGGGGAGGTGAGTTCTTGAAGCTATATCTTTAGATATTGCAATTGAATCTTTTGGTTTCTTGTTTTATCACTAGTTTGGTTTATAAAAGAAAACTACATAAAAATGAATTGAGTTTGCATCATATTATTGATCATCTTTATAATATCTTTCTTCAAAATGGTGGTTCAGAAAATTGTGCTCAATTGTTAGAAGAAGAAATCCATAAAATGTTTGGCACAAAATATTTGAGTGATGAGCATGATTGCAATATTGTTAGTATAAATTATTTGAATATATAAAATGCTAATGATGATTGCACAAGTCATGACAAAAATGTTTCTTATAAGCATGTCACTTTTTGCAGAGTGAATTGGGAGTGCAATTGCACACCAAAAAGGGGAGATAGATTTTGTAAGAATCATAAATATTTAGAAACGAAAAGGTTGCAAGAGAGGCTACATGATTGTGCTGAAAGGTTTAATTTTTTCCGCCATCCTTGTGAACTTTGCAATGAACATGGTCATTTAAATCTCCAATGCAAATTCTTTCATGATCAAATCGTGTCCAAAATTTGTGAGAACTTGATTACCCTTGAGCATCATAAAGAGCTTACTCTTATTTTGGGGTATGAAGAAATGAAATGTATAACTAAGGGTATTCCAAAATTTAATCTTTAGAGATTTCTTCATTTTTATCTAGAGGAAATTTATATGTTTTCTGCGGTAAATTGCGTTGAGAATCCTTATATTGCCAAATATCTGAAGTCAAGAAAACAAATGGACTATGAAGGGAGTACTAATGAAAGGGAAAATGTTTCCCAATACCCTCCTAGTGTTTATTATGATGAATCAGGTGACGAGGAGGAGCTTCCTATCCAATCAATCTCTTCAACAAGAAGCTTGAAAAAAAATTAAACCCACACATGGTGTGGTGAAGAAGAAGAAAAGAAGAAAGAATGGAGGTAAAAAGGTATCTCTCCCAAATAATGTTGCTCCCATCACCATCGTGTCTCATGAAAGTGAATCAAATATGTTGATGGAGGATATTGATATTGACGATGATTTTGTTATGCCTATTGCTTGTAGTGATGATTATGATTGGGAAGACAATGATATCCCTTATGATCTTGAAAATCTTTTTAGAACTTGCTTGGAAGATATGATAATAACGTTTGCTATACTATTGGTGCCATTCATGCTATTGATAAGAATGATTGTGATGATACGCAAAACCACAAGCTTGGGGATGCTATGTTTAATTATGATATGTTTGAAGATTTATTTGCTGGAAATAATGCTTGTCCTAAGCTTGGGGATGCTTTGATTAATGAATATGATCCTTTGATTCCTACTACTTTTGATAAGAAAATTTATTATGATGATAGCATGCCTCCTATTTATGATGATTACATTGATGAAAGTGGGTTTGGAAGAGTGTCAACTCTAGGTAGTAGTGATCCCACTATTTCGTAGGGTGTTGAATCTTATTACAATATTGATGAAAGTGGATTTGGAGAGGTCATGACTTTATTTAGTGATACATCTGCTATTTTGGAAGAGGTTTCAATTGACTATGACAATGAAGTTGCTACCTATGATGATTATTATGATGACATGTATGCCATAAAGAGTAATAAATCTTCTATGCTTGTGCATCATGAAAAGATTGATGTATGTGATAGCTATATTGTTGAATCTATTCATGATGTTTCTAACAATTATTGTGAGAATGGAAATTATGCCCTTACATATATCAATAATATCTAGTTTCTTCTCTATGTGTTGATTGTTTTGAAGTTACACTTGTTTTGCCTTCCTATGATAGTTGATTCTTGTTCCCATAAGTTGTTTGCTCAAAAAATCCCTATGCATAGGAAGTGGGTTAGACCTAAATGTGCTAGTCTTATGCTTCATGATGCTCTCTTCATGTTTCAATTCTTATCTTTTATGCGAGCATCATCGAAATCATCATGCCTGGCTTAAAAGGCATAAAAGAAAAGCGCTTGTTGGGAGATAGACCAACACTTTTACCTACTGTTTTTTTGTGTTCACATGATTATGATACTATAGTAATCATTTTTTATTGCTTTTGTTCCAATAAAGTGCCAAGTAAAGCCTTTAGGATCTTGTTGGATGATAGTTGCTTTGGTCTTGCTGAAAAACAGAAACTTTTGCACTCACGAAAACAATTCTAGTTTTTAACAGAAGAGTGATATTGAGTTGATTATTTTTTCAGAATATTAATATATAAATTGCTCATGTGGTCCTACTTTTCAGAATTTTTGGAGTACCAGAAGTATGGTTTGAGTACAGATTACTACAGACTGTTCTGTTTTTGACAGATTCTGTTTTTAATGCATAGTTTGCTTGTTTTCTAGTTTCTATGGCTTATATTTCTCAATATAAATTATAGAAATGATATGCTACAGTAGTCATTGTGTGAGAACAGCTATGAATCTTGTCTTTGGCAGTACCAAAAGTGGAATGGTTTGCTCTTTATCATACTAACCTATCTCACAAAGTTCCGTTAAGTTTTGTGTGATTGAAGTTTTCAAGTTTTGCATGAGATATCGATATGAGGAGAATAAGGAGTGACAATAACCTAAGCTTGGGGATGCCCATGGCACCCTCGCGGAAATATTCAAGGAAGATCCAAGCAACTAAGCTTGGGGATGCCCCGGAAGGCATCCCCTCTTTCGTCTCCAACATTATCGGTAACCTCACTTGGAGCTATGTTTTCATTCGTCACATGGTATGTGTTTTGCTTGGAGCGTCAATTAATATTGTTAGAATTTTATTGCTGTTATTTATAATAATGTTTTGCATCCTTTATTTCAATAAAATTGGCAATGATAGCCTTTGCCATGCTTATTTTGCAAGTATACATGTTGCTGTTTGAAAACAGGAAGTTTACCGTTGTTGCAAAAATTCCCTAGAAAAGTCCGAATATGATAAAATTTTGAAACTTTTTGCAAAATGAGATCTGATAAATTTATACAGTGTGGTAAATTTTCATAACCTTTTAAGTTAGGGAAGTACCGATACTCTTGTATTCTTTACAGACTGTACTATTTTGGCAGATTGATGTTATGTTTGCATATGTTTGCTTGTTTAATGATTCTATTTGAGGATAGGAGTATTGAATATGCAGAGACATTTGGTGTGAAATTTTGAATAATAATTTTAGTGATTTTCTACAGTATAGAATGATAAGGTTTTTGCATTGGTTTATACTAACTTATCTCATGAGTTCTTATTGAGTTTTGTGTGGATGAAGCTTTTGGGATTTAGGAAAACCGTGATATAAGAGGAATTAAGGAGACACAAAATCTCAATATTGGGGATTCCCAAGGCATCCCAAGAAAATATTTCAAGAAGTCTCAAGTATCTAAGCTTGGGGATACCTCGGTAGGCATCCCACCTTTCTCTTCAACAGTTATC
The DNA here is from genome assembly GCF_056163025.1 of Triticum urartu. Lineage (NCBI taxonomy): Eukaryota > Viridiplantae > Streptophyta > Magnoliopsida > Poales > Poaceae > Triticum > Triticum urartu. The sequence continues at coordinate 493,378,637 of NC_141879.1, read as the reverse complement.
GGTTAGTATCGGTTGAGCCTAAGTTTTTGCTTCTCCACATGATGTGTGCTATTCTTGGAATGTCATTTTATTTTGTTTTGCTTGTTGTTTTAATGAAGTACTTAGAGAATGTTTTTAAATAAATAGAGTCCTCAAATAGTTGCCAGGGAGGCTAAGTAAGCGGCATTCACATTCTGTCAATGAAGCTCTTTTCTATGGCATTTACTCTTGTGCTTCACTTATATCCTATGAGTGATTTGTTGAATAAATTGAATGTCATGAAGTTGAAATCATATCATGCCTAGTGGTACCTTCATATTTGGGTTTAGAAAGTGAAATCTTTTGAGGCTTGACAATCACAATATTGGTCATACAAGCAATTCACGAATAATTAGTATAAGGAAAAGGACTTTCACATATAAATACACTATCATGGAAATACTTTGTGATTGTGAGCCCCATCAAAATATTATATGCCAAAATTGTTGATGTTGGACAAGGAAGACAGCGTAATGGTTTACGTTTGTTCATACTCACATAGAAGTTATATTGTTATAGATCCTTCAACATGTGGTGCTTGCCCCCATCTTTGCTAGCCAAAAATTCCGCACCAAGTAGAGATACTACTTGTGCATCCAAAAACCCTTAAACCCAAATCTTATTTTCAAGAGTCCTCCATACCTGCCTAAGGATTGAGCAAGATCCTTCAAGTAAGTTGTCGTTGGTGCAATAAGGCAATAAAAATTGCTTCTAAAAGTGTAAGATCATTTAGTGTAAGAGCAAATTGAGTGTTGTACGAACTTGTGATGGTAAAGCAATAAAAGCGACAGACTGCATAATAAAGGTTGATATCACAAGGGGCAATATAACGTGACGTTATTTTTCACTAAGGGATTGAGCATACAAACAAATAAGCGCATGGCAACCTCTGCTTCCCTCTGCGAAGGGCCTATATTTTACTTTTATTTATTTACTTTCATGCAAAGAGTCAAAGTTGTTCTCCCTATTCCTTTTTTTCTTTTGGCAAGCATCATGTGGTGAGGACAGATCTAGGCACATATGTCAAGTTGAATACGGGTGGCATGAGTTATTACTGTTGACATCACCCTTGAGGTGAATACGTTGGGAGGCAAAACAATAAGCCCCTATCTTTCTATGTGTCCGGTTGAAACGATTTGCTCATGTGTACAAGGTGAGTGTTAGTAATCATAGAAGATTATATGATGGTTGAGTATGTGGAGCTCTTACTTAAACTCTGTTGAATAAGTTGAATTGCAATTGCTTACTGACTAAGAACATAGGTTGTTGGGTTTCAAGAGAATTCATTGTTTGAACCTTAATACGTGAATTGGTTGCCACTATAACATGAGAGAAGTTCTATAAGAAAGGATTTCTGTTATGATGCTAGGAAAACTGATTGAAATTATCATTGATCAAACTTGTGCACTTTGCTAGCATTCACACTTCATAAATTATTTCTTTTGTTATTTACCTACTCCAGGACGAGTAGGAATTAAGCTTGGGGATGTTGATATGTCTCCAACGTATCTATAATTTATGAAGTATTCATGCCAATATATTATCATTCTTGGATGTTTTACAATCATTTTATAACAAATTTATATCATTTTTTTGGGACTAACCTATTGACCCAGTGCCCAGTGCCAGTTGTTGTTTTCTGCTTGTTTTTTACATCGCAGAAAATCAATATTAACCGGAGTCCAAAAACCGCGAAACTTTTTGGAGATTTTTTTAGACCAGAAGGAACCCAATGGGCCAGAGTTGCACCTGGGGGGTGCCCCGAGGGGGCACAACCCACCAGGGCGCGCCAAGGCCCCCTAGCGTGCCCAGGTGGGTTGTCCCCACCTCGGTGGCCTCCCGCACCCCTTCTTTGCACTATAAATTCCCAAATATTACGAAACCCTTCGGGGTTAACCTAGATAAGAAGTTCCACTGCCATAGGGCTCCGTAGCCACCGAAAACCAATCTAGACCCATTCCAGCACCTGCCAGAGGGGGGAATCATCTCCGGTGGCCATCTTCATCATCCCAACAGCCACCATGATGAGGAGGGAGTAGTCCACCCTCGGGGATGAGGGTTTGTACCAGTAGCTATGCGTTTAATCTCTCTCTCTCTCTCTTGTGATCTATATCATGGGCTTTGTTAACATAGATGGATCATATGATGTTTCTCCCCTCTATACTCTTGTTGTGATGAATTGAGTCTTTACCCTTTGAAGTTTTTTCATGTCGGATTGAATGTTCAGATTTGAGAACACATGATGTATGTATTGCGGTATGAATACTTGAGGTGACAATGGGGTATCTTATTGATTCACTTGATATACGTTATGGCACTCAACTTGTGGATTCCTGCGGTGATATTGGCGTAATCTATGCATAGGGGTTGATGCATGTTTTTATTATCTTTTCTCCGATAGAAACTTTGGCGTCCCTTGTAGTTCTTTCTGTGGATTGAGTATTATGAATATGAATTTGCTTTGGTGTTATTTTAGTACGAACTCTTGAATAGATCGAACGAAAAGAATAGCTTTGAGGTGGTTTCGTACCCTACAAACAATTTATATCTTTTGTTTTCAGCTAATAGGAACTCAGGAGTGATTCTTTATTGCACTTTGAGAGATAATCATATGATCCAACTATGTTAGCACTATTGAGAGATTGCACTAGTGAAAGTACGGACCCGAGGCCTTGTTTTTAAGCATTGTAATACTGTTTTTGTGCCCGTTTACTATTTGCTACCTTGATGTTTTTATTTATTCAGATTATAAAAATATATTTCTACCATCAATATTACACTTTTATCACCATCTCTTTGCCGAACTAGTGCACCTATACAATTTGCCATTGTATTGGGTGTGTTGGGGACACAAGAGATTTCTTGTATTTGGTTGCAGAGTCGTTTAAGAGAGACCATCTTAATCCTATACCTCTCTTGGATTGATAAACCTTAGGTCATCCACTTGAGATAAAATTACTACTGTCCTACAAAACTCTGCACTTGGAGGTCCAATACGTGTCTACAAGAATAAAGTTGCGTAGTAGACATCAAGCTCTTTTCTGGCGCCGTCGCCCGGGAGGTGAGTTCTTGAAGCTATATCTTTAGATATTGCAATTGAATCTTTTGGTTTCTTGTTTTATCACTAGTTTGGTTTATAAAAGAAAACTACATAAAAATGAATTGAGTTTGCATCATATTATTGATCATCTTTATAATATCTTTCTTCAAAATGGTGGTTCAGAAAATTGTGCTCAATTGTTAGAAGAAGAAATCAATAAAATGTTTGGCACAAAATATTTGAGTGATGAGCACGATTGCAATGTTGTTAGTATAAATTATTTGAATATATAAAATGCTAATGATGATTGCACAAGTCATGACAAAAATGTTTCTTATAAGCATGTCACTTTTTGTAGAGTGAATTGGGAGTGTAATTGCACACCAAATAGGGGAGATAGATTTTGTAAGAATCATAAATACTTAGAAACGAAAAAGTTGCAAGAGAGGCTACATGATTGTGCTGAAAGGTTTAATTTTTTCCGCCATCCTTGTGAACTTTGCAATGAACATGGTCATTTAAATCTCCAATGCAAATTCTTTCATGATCAAATCGTGTCCAAAATTTGTGATAACTTGATTACCCTTGAGCATCATAAAAGAGCTTAGTCTTATTTTGGGGTATGAAGAAATGAAACGTATAACTAAGGGTATTCCAAAATTTAATCTTGAGAGATTTCTTGATTTTTATCTAGAGGAAATTTATATGTTTTCTGCGGTAAATTGCGTTGAGAATCCTTATATGGACAAATATCTGAAGTCAAGAAAACAAATGGACTATGAAGGGAGTACTAATGAAAGGGAAAATGTTTCCCAATACCCTCCTAGTGTTTATTATGATGAATCAGGTGACGAGGAGGAGCTTCCTATCCAATCAATCTCTTCAACAAGAAGCTTGAAAAAAAATTAAACCCACACATGGTGTGGTGAAGAAGAAGAAAAGAAGAAAGAATAGAGGTAAAAAGGTATCTCTCCCAAATAATGTTGCTCCCATCACCATCGTGTCTCATGAAAGTGAATCAAATATGTTGATGGAGGATATTGATATTAACGATGATTTTGTTATGCCTATTGCTTGTAGTGATGATTATGATTGGGAAGACAATGATATCCCTTATGATCTTGAAAATCTTTCTAGAACTTGCTTGGAAGATATGATAATAAAGTTTGCTATACTATTGGTGCCATTCATGCTATTGATAAGAATGATTGTGATGATATGCAAAACCACAAGCTTGGGGATGCTATGTTTAATTATGATATGTTTGAAGATTTATTTGCTGGAAATAATGCTTGTCCTAAGCTTGGGGATGCTTTGATTAATGAATATGATCCTTTGATTCCTTCTACTTTTGATATGAAAATTTATTATGATGATAGCATGCCTCCTATTTATGATGATTACATTGATGAAAGTGGGTTTGGAAGAGTGTCAACTCTAGGTAGTAGTGATCCCACTATTTCGTAGGGTGTTGAATCTTATTACAATATTGATGAAAGTGGATTTGGAGAGGTCATGACTTTATTTAGTGATACATCCTCTATTTTGGAAGAGGTTTCAATTGACTATGACAATGAAGTTGCTACCTATGATGATTATTATGATGACATGTATGCCATAAAGAGTAATAAATCGTCTATGCTTGTGCATCATGAAAAGAGGGATGTATGTGATAGCTATATTGTTGAATCTATTCATGATGTTTCTAACAATTATTGTGAGAAAGGAAATTATGCCCTTACATATCTCAATAATATCAAGTTTCTTCTCTATGTGTTGATTGTTTTGAAGTTACACTTGTTTTGCCTTCCTATGATAGTTGATTCTTGTTCCCATAAGTTGTTTGCTCACAAAATCCCTATGCATAGGAAGTGGGTTAGACCTAAATGTGCTAGTCTTATGCTTCATGATGCTCTCTTCATGTTTCAATTCTTATCTTTTATGCGAGCATCATCGAAATCATCATGCCTAGCTTAAAAGGCATAAAAGAAAAGCGCTTGTTGGGAGACAACCCACACTTTTACCTACTGTTTTTGTGTGTTCACATGATTATGCCACTATAGTAATCATGTTTTATTGCTTTTGTTCCAATAAAGTGCCAAGTAAAGCCTTTAGGATCTTGTTGGATGATAGTTGCTTTGGTCTTGCTGAAAAACAGAAACTTTTGCACTCACGAAAACAATTCTAGTTTTTAACAGAAGAGTGATATTGAGTTGATTATTTTTGCAGAATATTAATATATAAATTGCTCATCTGGTCCTACTTTTCAGAATTTTTGGAGTACCAGAAGTATGGTTTGAGTATAGATTACTACAGACTGTTCTGTTTTTGACAGATTCTGTTTTTCAATGCATAGTTTGCTTGTTTTATAGTTTCTATGGCTTATATTGCTCAATATAAATTATAGAAATGATATGCTACAGTAGTCATTGTGTGAGAACAGTTATGAATCTTGTCTTTGGCAGTACCAAAAGTGGAATGGTTTGCTCTTTATCATACTAACCTATCTCACAAAGTTCCGTTAAGTTTTGTGTGATTGAAGTTTTCAAGTTTTGCATGAGATATCGATATGAGGAGAATAAGGAGTGACAAGAAACTAAGCTTGGGGATGCCCATGGCACCCTCGCGGAAATATTCAAGGCAGATCCAAGCAACTAAGCTTGGGGATGCCCCGGAAGGCATCCCCTCTTCCGTCTCCAACATTATCGGTAACCTCACTTGGAGCTATGTTTTCATTCGTCACATGATATGTGTTTTGCTTGGAGCGTCAATTAATTTTGTTAGAATTTTATTGCTGTTATTTATAATAATGTTTTGCATCCTTTATTTCAATAAAATTGGCAATGATAGCCTTTGCCATGCTTATTTTGCAAGTATACATGTTGCTGTTTGAAAACAGGAAGTTTACCGTTGTTGCAAAAATTCCCTAGAAAAGTCCGAATATGATAAAATGTTGAAACTTTTTGCAAAATGAGATCTGATAAATTTTCTACAGTGTGGTAAATTTTCATAACCTTTTAAGTTAGGGAAGTACTGATACTCTTGTATTCTTTACAGACTGTACTATTTTGGCAGATTGTTGTTATGTTTGCATATGTTTGCTTGTTTAATGATTCTATTTGAGGATAGGAGTATTGAATATGCAGAGACATTTAGTGTGAAATTTTGAATAATAATTTTAGTAATTTTCTACAGTATATAATGATAAGGTTTTTGCATTGGTTTATACTAACTTATCTCACGAGTTCTTATTGAGTTTTGTGTGGATAAAGCTTTTGGGATTTAGGAAAACCGTGATATGAGAGGAATTAAGGAGACACAAAATCTCAAGATTGGGGATGCCCAAGGCATCCCAAGATAATATTTCAAGAAGTCTCAAGCATCTAAGCTTGGGGATGCCTCGGTAGGCATCCCACCTTTCTCTTCAACAGTTATCGGTTAGTATCGGTTGAGCCTAAGTTTTTGCTTCTTCACATGATGTGTGCTATTCTTGGAATGTCATTTTATTTTGTTTTGCTTGTTGTTTTAATAAAGTACTTAGAGAATGTTTTTAAATAAAATAGAGTCCTCAAATAGTTGCCTGGGAGGCTAAGTAAGCGGCATTCACATTCCGTCAATGAAGCTCTTTTCTATGGCATTTACTCTTGTGCTTCACTTATATCCTATGAATGATTTGTTTAATAAATTGAATGTCATGAAGTTGAAATCATATCATGCCTAGTGGTACCTTCATATTTGGGTTTAGAAAGTGAAATCTTTTGAGGCATGACAATCACAATATTGGTCATACAAGCAATTCATGAATAATTAGTATAAGGAAAAGGACTTTCACATATAAATACACTATCATGGAAATACTTTGTGATTGTGAGCCCCCATCAAAATATTATATGCCAAAATTGTTGGTGTTGGACAAGGAAGACGGCATAATGGTTTATGTTTGTTCATACTCACATAGAAGTTATATTGTCATAGATCCTTCAACATGTGGTGCTTGCCCCCATCTTTGCTAGACAAAAATTCCGCACCAAGTAGAGATACTACTTGTGCATCCAAAAACCCTTAAACCCAAATCTTATTTTCAAGAGTCCTCCATACCTTCCTAAGGATTGAGCAAGATCCTTCAAGTATGTTGTTGTTGGTGCAATAAGGCAATAAAAATTGCTTCTAAAAGTGTAAGATCATTTAGTGTAAGAGCAAATTGAGTGTTGTACGGACTTGTGATGGTAAAGCAATAAAAGCGACAGACTGCATAATAAAGGTTGCTATCACAAGGGGCAATATAACGTGGCGTTATTTTGCACTAAGGGATTGAGCATACAAACAAATAAGCGCAGGGCAACCTCTGCATCCCTCTGCGAAGGGCCTATATTTTACTTTTATTTATTTACTTTCATGCAAAGAGTCAAAGTTTTCTCCCTATTCCTTTTTTCTTTTGGCAAGCATCATGTGGTGAGGAAAGATCTAGGCACATATGTCCAGTTGAATATGGGTGGCATGAGTTATTATTGTTGACATCACCCTTGAGGTGAATACGTTGGGAGGCAAAACAATAAGCCCCTATCTTTCTATGTGTCCGGTTGAAACGTTTTGCTCATGTGTACAAGGTGAGTGTTAGTAATCATAGAAGACTATATGATGGTTGAGTATGTGGAGCTCTTACTTAAACTCTGTTGAATAAGTTGAATTGCAATTGCTTAGTGACTAAGAACATAGGTTGTTGGGTTTCAAGAGAATTCATTGTTTGAACCTTAACACGTGAATTGGTTGCCACTATAACATGAGAAGTTCTATAAGAAAGGATTTCTGTTATGATGCTAGGAAAACTGATTGAAATTATCATTGATCAAACTTGTGCACTTTGCTAGCATTCACACTTCATAAATTATTTCTTTTGTTATTTACCTACTCCAGGACGAGTAGGAATTAAGCTTGGGGATGTTGATATGTCTCCAACGTATCTATAATTTATGAAGTATTCATGCCAATATATTATCATTCTTGGATGTTTTACAATCATTTTATAACAAATTTATATCATTTTTTTGGGACTAACCTATTGACCCAGTGCCCAGTGCCAGTTGTTGTTTTCTGCTTGTTTTTTACATCGCAGAAAATCAATATTAACCGGAATCCAAACACCGCGAAACTTTTTGGAGATTTTTTTAGACCAGGAGGAACCCAATGGGCCAGAGCTGCACCTGGGGGTGCCCCGAGGGGGCACAACCCACCAGGGCACGCCAAGGCCCCCTGGCGCGCCCAGGTGGGTTGTCCCCACCTCGGTGGCCTCCCGCACCCCTTCTTTGCACTATAAATTCCCAAATATTACGAAACCCTTCGGGGTTAACCTAGATCAGAAGTTCCACCACCATAGGGCTCCGTAGCCACCGAAAACCAATCTAGACCCATTCCGGCACCTGCCAGAGGGGGGAATCATCTCCGGTGGCCATCTTCATCATCCCAACAGCCACCACGATGAGGAGGGAGTAGTCCACCCTCGGGGCTGAGGGTTTGTACCAGTAGCTATGCGTTTAATCTCTCTTTCTCTCTCGTGATCTATATCATGGGCTTTGTTAACATAGATGGATCGTATGATGTTTCTCCCCTCTGTACTCTTGTTGTGATGAATTGAGTCTTTACGCTTTGAAGTTTTGTCATGTCAGATTGAATGTTCAGATTTGAGAACACATGATGTATGTATTGCGGTATGAATACTTGAGGTGACAATGGGGTATCTTATTGATTCACTTGATATACGTTATGGCACTCAACTTGCGGATTCCCACGGTGATATTGGGGGTAATCTATGCATAGGGGTTGATGCACGTTTTTATTATCTTTTCTCTGATAGAAACTTTGGGGTCCCTTGTAGTTCTTTGTGTGGATTGAGTATTGTGAATATGAATTTGCTTTGGTGTTATTTTAGTACAAACTCTTGAATAGATCGAACAAAAAGAATAGCTTTGAGGTGGTTTCGTACCCTACAAACAAATTCTATCTTTTCTTCTCCGCTAATAGGAACTCGGGAGTGATTCTTTATTGCACTTTGAGTGGTAAGAATATGATCCAACTATGTTAGCACTGTTGAGAGATTGCACTAGTGAAAATACGGACCCTAGGCCTTGATTTTAAGTATTGTAATATCGTTTTTGTGCCCGTTCACTATTTGCTACCTTGCTATTTTTATTTATTCAGATTATAAAAATATATTTCTACCATCAATATTACACTTTTATCACCATCTCTTCGTCGAACTAGTGCACCTATACAATTTGCCATTGTATTGGGTGTGTTGGGGACACAAGAGATTTCTTGTATTTGATTGCAGGGTCGTTTGAGAGAGACCATCTTCATCCTACACCTCTCATGGATTGATAAACCTTAGGTCATCCACTTGAGGGAAAATTGCTACTGTCCTACAAAACTCTGCACTTGGAGGCCCAACACGTGTCTACCAGAATAAAGTTGTGTGGTAGACATCAGCAGCTGCCTGTCGGCTTCCGCATATTCCCTCTCAACAGAAGCGGCCGCGCTTAATGCGGATGCGGCCGCGCTCTCGGCGCAGGCGGCGGCGCTCGGGGGGGGGGGGTGACGTGGCCATCATACGGGCCTTCACGAAGCGTTTCCACGGTGTCATCTTTGCAAGAAGGGGGTGCGGGAATGGGGATCGGGATTCGTGGATTCGGGGGTTGCCGACACTGGAGCAGACGAGCCGGCGAAGCTTAAGGAGGAAGACTTAAATAGACCCATATATTTTCATCGCAAACGGTTCCTACAAAACAACTGTGTGTGATATTGTAGATATTTTTCATTAGCTGTGAGCCTGTGAAAGACTAATTTGGAGTAAAGTGGCAACGGATGGTGTTTTAAATGTACGAGAAAATTTGTAGTACTAATACAACTGTCATGTCAAATTTTGGAAAATTTTAGGGGTCATTTGACCTTTTAAGACATTTAAGTGATTTTATAGCCATTTAATGACCATAATTGAAATTTGAACTACATGTACATGCAACAGCTAACCATAACGGTTTGAAAAGTCATATTTTGTATACTTGTGTGCGATTTAATTCCATGTGCAGTAAATTTGAAGGAATTTTCAAATATATTGGTCTAACGGCTATGACACAATTAAGCATGGAGTGCCATGGCGTTTAAATTCCAAAAAATTAAAAAAATCAGAAACACATGAAACCTTGATTAATGTAATGTCATGCCACCAAGATGATGTGGTAAAAAATTTGGCATGTGTGACGAAAGTTTGGACACACACCTGACACCCCTCACAAACCGGAGCAACTCACTAGAAGGCTCGTGGTTCCGAGAGAGAACAATGCATGTTTGCTGACGAACAGGAGATAGCTTCCTCTTACGGCCTTCAAATTTTTTCTATGTGTAACGTGCACTAATACAACAATCATGTCAAAATTGGAAAATTTAAGGGGTCATTTGACCTTTTGAAGACATTTTAAGTAATTTTTCTATCCATTTAATGACCATAATTCAAATTTGAACTACATCTACATACAACGGCTAACCATAACGGTTTGACAAATCATATTTGTGTACTTGTGTGCGAGTTAATTCCATGTGTAGTAAATTAGAAGGAATTTTAAAACATATTGGTCTCACGACATGGACACATGCATATGTATGCATGGAGTTCCATGGCATTTTAATTCCAAAAAAAATTAAAAATGATCAGAAAAACATGAAACCTTGCTTGATGCAATGTCATGCCACCAAGATGATGTGGTAAAAAATTTGGCATGTTTGATGAATGTTTGGACACACACCCCTCACAAACCGGAGCAACTCACTAGAAGGCTCGTGGTTCCGAGAGGGAACAATGCATGTTTGATGACGAACAAGAGATAGCTTCCTCTTACAGCCTTCAATTTTTCTACGTTTAACATGCACTACTACAACTGTCATGTGAAAATTTGGAAAATTCTAGGGGTCATTTGACCTTTTAAAGACATGTAAGCGATTTTCTAGCCATTTAATGACCGTAATTCAAATTTCAACTACATCTGCATGCAACGGCTAACCATAATGGTTTGAAAAAATCATATTTGTGTACTTGTGTGCGAGTTAATTCCATGTGTAGTAAATTAGAAGGAATTTTCAAACATATTGGTCTCACGGCATGGACACATGCATGGAGTGCCATGGCATTTTAATTCCAAAAAAATAAAAAATGATCAAAAAAACATGAAACCTTGCTTGATGTAATGTCATGCCACCAAGATTATGTGGTAAGAAAATTGGCTTATTTGACGAAAGTTGGGACACACCCCCCTCACAAACCGGAGAAACTCACTAGAAGGCTCATGGTTCCGAGAGGGAACAATGCATGTTTGATGACGAACGGGAGATAGCTTCCTCTTACGACCTTCAAATTTTTTCTACATTTAACATGCACTAATACAACTGTCATATGAAAAATTGGAAATTTTCAGGGGTCATTTGACATTTTAAAGACATTTAAGTGATTTTCTAGCCATTTAATGATCGTAGTTCAAATTTGAACTACATCTACATGCAACGGCTAACCATAACGGTTTGAAAAATCATATTTATATACTTGTTTGCGAGTTAATTCCATGTGCATTAAATTAGAAGGAATTTTCAAACATAATGGTCTCACGGCATGGACACATGCATGGAGTGCCATGGCATTTTAATTCCAAAAAATTAAAACATGATCAGAAAAACATGAAACCTTGCTTGATGTAATGTCATGCCACAGATACGTCCATTTTTGCATCATGTTTTCTTACTGTTATTTATAATGTTTTTATCCATAATAATGCTTTTTGGAGTAATTCTAATGCCTTTTCTCCCATAATTTGCAAGGTACACACCAAGAGGGAGAATTCCGGCAGCTGGAAATCTGGACCTGGAAAAGCTACGTCGGACCACCTATTCCGCATAACTCCAAACAAGCTGAAACTTCACGGAGATTTTTTATGGATTATTTAAGAGTTATTGGAGCAAATAACTACCAGAGGGGGCCCACCAGGTGGGCACAACCCACCTGGACGCTCTAGGGAGCCCAGGCGCGCCCTGGTGGGTTGTGCCCTCCTCGGCCCACCTCCCATGCCCATCTTTTGGTATATAAGTCATTTTGACCTAGAAAAAATAAGGGGAGGACTTTTGGGATGAAGCGCCACCGCCTCGAGGCGGAACTTGGGCAGGAGCACTTTTGCCCTCCGGCGGAGCGATTCCACCGGGGGAACTTCCCTCCCGGAGGGGAAAATCATCGTCATCATCGTCACCAACAACTCTCCCATCTTGGGGAGGGCAATCTCCATCAACATCTTCAACAGCACCATCTCCTCTCAATCCCTAGTTCATCTCTTGTGTTCAATCTTGTTAGCAGAACTATAGATTGATACTTCTGGGTGACTAGTAGTGTTGATTACATCTTGTAGTTGATTACTATATAGTTTATTTGGTGGAAGATTATATGTTTAGATCCAATATGCTATTTAAGACCCCTCTGATCATGAACATGTTTATCATTTGTGAGTAGTTACCTTTGTTCTGGAGGTCACGAGAGAAATCATGTTGCAAGTAATCATGTGAATTTGATATGTGTTTGATATTTTGATAGTATGTATGTTGTTATTCCCTTAGTGGTGTCATGTGAACGTCGAATACATGACACTTCACCATATTTTGGACTAAGGGAATGCATTGTGGAGTAGCAATTAGATGATGGGTTGCGAGAGTGACAGAAGCTTAAACCCCAATTTATGCACTATTCCGCAAGGGGCCAATTGGATCCAAAAATTTAATGCTATGGTTAGAATTTATTCTTAATACTTTTCTCATTGTTGCAGATGATTGCGGGAGGGTTAATCATAAGTAGGAGGTTTGTTCAAGTAGGAATAGCACCTAAGCACCGGTCCACCCACATATCAAATTATCAAAGTAGCGAACACGAATTAAACCTACATGATGAAAGTGACTAGATGAAATTCCCGTGTACCCTCAAGAACGCTTTGCTTATCATAAGAAACCGTTTTGGCATGTCCTTTGCCTCAAAAGGATTGGGCTACCTTGCTGCACTTTTGTTACGACTATCGTTACTTGCTCGTTACAAATTATCTTGGTATCAAACTACTGTGCTACTTACAATTTCAGCACTTGCAGACATTACCTTACTGAAAACTACTTGTCATTTCCTTCAGCTCCTCATTGGGTTCGACACTCTTACTTATCGAAAATTGCTACAATTGATCCCCTATACTTGTGGGTCATCAAGGCTATTTTCTGGCGCCGTTCGGGAGTGAAGCGCCATTGGTAAGTGGAATTTGGTAAGGAAAGATTTATATAGTGTGCTGAAATTTATTGTCACTTGTACTATAGAAAACAATCCTTTGAGGGGTTTGTTCGGGGTATCTTCACCTTGTCCGGGACCACAATTAGCTACCCCTCAACCTACTGCACCTACTGAAAATGTTGAATATGAAATTTCTTCGGGTATGATAGAACAACTGCTAGCTAATCCTTATGTAGGAGACGGAACCGAACATCCTGATATGCACTTGATATATGTGGAACCAATTTGTGGATTGTTTAAGCTTGCAGGTACCCGAAGATAAAGTTATGAAAAAGGTTATCCCTTTATCTTTGAAGAGAAAATCATTCGCATGGCATAGGCTATACGATGATATTGAAACATGGAACTGGAATCATTTGAAATTGGAGTTCCACCAAAAAATTATCCTATGCATCTAGTTCATCATGATCGGAATGATATATATAATTTTTGGCCTCATGAAGGAGAAAGTGTCGCTCTATACTGGGGGAGGCTTAAGTCAATGTTAGCCCCAATCATGAGCTCTCAAGAGAAATTATTATCCAGAACTTCTATGCTCGGGTTTCTCGTAATGACCAAACCATGCTTGATACTTCTTGTGCTGGTTCTTTTATGAAGAATACTATTGAATTCCGGTGGGATCTTTTCGAAAGAATTAAACGCAACTCTGAAGATTGGGAACTCGGCAAAGGTAAAGAGTCAGGTATTAAACTTAAATATGATTGTGTTAAATCTTTTATGGATACCGATGCCTTTCAAAAGTTTAGCACAATATGGACTTGACTCTGAGATAGTAGCCTCCTTTTGTGAATCATTTGCTACTCATGTTGAACTCCCTAAAGATAAGTGGTTTAAATATCACCCACCTATTAAATAAGAAATTAAAGAAACAGTACCAGTTAAAGAAGAAACTATACTTTATAATGTTGATCCAGTTGTTTCTTTTGCTTATATTGAGAAACCACCTTTCCCTGTTAGGATAAAGGAACATGCTAAAGTTTCAACTGTGGTTAACAAAAGCTATATTAGAACACCTAGACCTCATGAACAAATTAAAGTAGAACCTAGTATTGCTATGGTTAAAGATCTCTTAGAAGAAGATATGGATGGGCATGTTATGTACTTCTGTGAAGAAGCTGCTAGAATTGCCAAACCTGATAAAAAAGATAAACATAGACCTGTTGTTGGCATGCCCATCATCTCAGTTAAAATAGATCACTGTTGTCATGGTTTATGTGACATAGGTGCTAAGTGTTATTCCTTATACCTTATACCAAGAAATTATGAATGACATAGCACCCACAGAGATAGAAGACATAGATGTTACTATTAAACTTGCTAATACAGACACTATATCACCAATTGGGATTGTTAGAGATGTTGAAGTCCTGTGTGGGAAAATAAAATACCCTACTGATTTTCTTGTTGTTGGTTCCCCACAAGATGACTTTTCTCCCATTATCTTTGGTAGACCTTTCTTGAACACCATTAATGCTAGAATAGATTGTGAGAAACAAATTGTCGGTGTTAGTTTTGGTAATGAGTCTCATGAGTTTAATTTTTCCAAGTTTAGTGGAAATCTTCATGAAAAAGAATTGCCTAGTAAGGATGAATTAATTGGTCTTGCTTCTATTGTTGTACCAACTACTGATCCTTTAGAACAATATTTGCTAGACCATGAGAATGAAAAACATTTGCATGAAAGAAATGAAATAGATAAAAATTTCTTCGAACAACGTCCTCTACTTAAACACAATTTGCCTATTGAAACTCTAGGAGGTCCTCCTCCACCTAAAGGTGATCTTGTGTTTGAATTAAAACAATTGCCAGACACACTTTGTAATATGCTTATCTTGATGAAAAGAAGATATATCATGTTATTATTAGTGCTAACCTTTCAGAACATGAAGAAGAAAGATTATTGAAAGTTCTGAGGAAGCACCGAGCTACTATTGGATATACTCTTGATGATCTAAAGGGCATTAGTCCCACTCTATGTCAGCACAAAATTAATATGGAACCTGATGCTAAACCCGTTGTTGATCACCAATGTCAGTTAAATCCGAAGATGAAAGAAGTGGTAAGAACGGAAATATTAGAACTTCTGGAAGCAGGTATAATCTATCCCATAGATGATAGTAGATGGGTAAGTCATGTTCATTGTGTTCCTAAGAAAGGAGTTATAACTGTTGTTCCTAATGATAAGAATGAACTTATTCCACAAAGAATTGTTACATGCTATAGAATGGTAATAGATTTTAGAAAATTAAACAAAGCAACTAGAAAAGATCATTACCCTTTGCCTTTTATTGATCAAATGCTTGAAAGATTATCTAAGCACACACGCTTTTGCTTCCTTGATGGATATTCTAGCTTTTCACAAATACATGTTTCTCAACCTGATCAAGAAAAGACCACTTTTACTTGTCCCTTTGGAACTTATGCTTAGAAATGTATGCCTTTTGGTTTATGTAATGCACCTGCTACCTTTCAAAGATGTATGACTGCTATATTCTCTGACTTTTGTGAAAATATTGTTGAGGTTTTCATGGACAACTTTTCTGTTTATGGGAAGTCTTTTGATGATTGTTCAAGCAATCTTGATCGAGTTTTGCAGAGATGTGAACAAACAAATCTTGTCTTGAATTGGGAGAAGTGCCACTTTATGGTTAATGAAGGCATTGTCTTGGGTCATAAAATTTCTGAAAGAGGTATTGAAGTGGACAAAGCTAAGGTTGATGCAATTGAGAAAATGCCATGTCCTAACGATATAAAAGGTATTCATAGTTTCTTAGGTCATGCTGGTTTCTATAGGAGATTTATCAAGGACTTCTCAAAAATTTCTAGGCCTCTTACTAGTATCTTGCAAAAGGATATTCCTTTTGTTTTTGATGATGATTGTTTAGAAGCCTTTGAAACACTTAAGAAAGCTTTAATTTCTGCACCTATTGTTCAACCACCTGATTGGAACTTGCCTTTTGAAATTATGTGTGATGATAGTGATTATGCTGTTTGTAGCGACCCGACCCGAATGGATCAAGTCTCTGTGCTTAAGTGTCATCCCTGGATCGGTATGCTGACACACACAGTACTCGAAGGATTTATAACAGAGGTAAATCACATGTATAAAGTAACGTAAATACTATTACCTCAATCCAAATAGCGGAAGCAACAAGATTGTGGATTCCCGTCAACACCAACGGCAAAGTTGAGTGTAGAAACAGTAACCCTAACGTATCACTTACTCGTCGTAAGAAACCTGCAACATGAGACATTGCAGCCCGAAACGGGTCAGTACATTGAATGTACTGGCAAATTCACACCATAGAGAATGATGAACAATGGCTATCACTACATGCATATTTGGCTGGTGGAAAAGCTCTATGGTTATAAGGTTTTTGCGTAAAGCCAATTTTTCCCTACTGCAAAGGAATACATTTTAATTAACTATCATGGTGGTTGTTGAACATTGAGAATGGTTGACAGCATTCTCAATCCCAATTAAGTAATTAAAACCCAACAACATTTATTAGAAGTAACATGTTGAGATTCACATGATATTCAAGTACTAGATAATCAAGTTGTCCATGACCGGGGACACGGCTAATCATGATTAGTTTGTACACTCTGCAGAGGTTTGCGCACTTTTCCCCACAAGACTCGATCGCCTCCGTTTGGTTTCTCGCACTACAGGGTGTTTGAGAAGACGGATGGCCGAGACACAGTCTTTCAGAAGTGCTAGCACCTTACGATGGGTAGACCGGTACACCTACTTTCCCCTACATCTGCTAGTCTACCACTGTAAGAGTTCGCACAACTTAGTCAACTATGCCAGAGCCCATAATGGCTTGTGGCTGCACACGGAAGTTTCTAGCATGAAAGATCTTATGATCCCTTTGAGCCTGGGTGGCGGTCCAAAAAAAATAGGCAAGTCCTGATAGACATCAGGTGCCTCAATCCACCCAGATGTGTGTTTACGTTGCCACCTTAGATAAACCATTAAAATTATCAACTCACATCTGTCATGGAATATCACTCACCCAATCCACGTCTACTAGCATAGCATGGCATAATAAGCAAACGTAGAAGTAACTCCCAAGGGTTTGAAAATAAACAGGTAATAGGTACTACCTCATCTACCTCCCATCCCACAATTTAATTAGATCCTAATCATGCAATGTGTGAGGATTGATCTAATGCAATAAAACTGGGTTGTAGAAAAGGTATGATCAAAGTGTGAACTTGCCTGCAAGGTTGATGAAGATGATTCGCACTCGAAACTCTTGATAGATCTACTCGTCACACTCCGGTCAATCTATCGTAAGCAAGCAATAGTAACCACACAATAAGTACTCATCTAATGCACAGGTAAAACTTGAACAAGAGAACGAACCAGATAGTTCAACTTAAGAACTCTGGTTGCAAAGAAAGAACGAACCGAACAAAGAAACGGAAAACAAACGGCGGAAGAAAACAACTCGGTTCTAGCAAGTTGAAACTAGGTCAAATTTTACTGGGAAAAAAACTTGTTTAAGTTGGTTAGACGGAACGGCGGTTTCGAAACAAAACTCCAGGCGCTTGAATCACCTGATTCCGAAAAACGAGCGAGAAGATAAACTAGAACGAAGATCGGATCTGAGATCGCGATCGCGGAATAAATCCGACGAAAAGAAAAAGACGAACGGTTAAACGGACGGGCGTCGTTAACCGGGAATAATCGGTGATCACGTTCGTTGAGACGAACAGTCCGAAAGAAGAACGAAAACCGATCTAGGGTTTTCGGAAAAGAAACCGAAAGGAAGAAAATGGAAAACCGATCAAGGGTTTCGGAAAAGAAACCGAAACGAAGAATCGGAGAGAAAACCGGAACGGTTTATTTTAAAAGAACCGAACCGCGGGGAAGAAAAGAGAGGCGCGGGGCTACCTCCGGCGAGGCGGGGCGAACGGTGGCGACGGCGGCGTGCTAGGGCGGTAGCGGCGGCGCTATAGGGGCGGCGGCGGCGGGTGAGGGGCGCAAGGGCGGCGGCGCGGGTGTGGGGTGGCGCGGCGCTAGGACACAAGGGCGGCGGCGTGGGTGTGGGGTGGAGAGGGGGTTTGGTTTTTTTGGTGTGAGGAGAGGGGGGTCTATGGGGGTATTTATATAGGTGAGGGGGGATTTACTTGGGGTAGGGGACAAGAAAAAGAAAGGAAAAAGGAATCCTAGATGAAAAAGAAAACGGAACAAAGGAAAGGGGGGGCTAAAGACTTGGCCAAGGGGAAAGGGAGGGGCGGCCGGCTCCTGGAGTCCCGCTGGGACTCGGCGAGCGAGGCTCCTGGCGCTAGCGCACAGGGAGCTGGGGCATCGGCTGGCCTGGGCCTTGGCCCGGCTGGCCTGGCTCCTTTTTTTTTAAATAATTCTGCGCGCAGAAAAATAAAGAAAAAGAAAACTAAACTAACTCCAAAAATTCTAAAGTAAATTTTCCCCGACTCCTAAAAATGAGCCGAACAAAATGAACTTTTCTCCGGAGCTAAAATGCAATTTTCGAAAACGCGCATTTTTCCCTATCCAAATAAAATGCGAATAAAACTCCGGAAAACCCAAAACTTGATCTATTTATTAAATCTTCATTTTTCCTCAATTTTGGGAAAGTCATATTATTCCCTCTCTCATACTTTTGATAACGGAAAAATTATTGAAGATGAAATAAATAAATCAAATGATCCTCTTTTTTTTCAAATTCGAGAGAACTCTCAAATATGAAAATAACGAAATCTCCAACTCTCTCCGAAGGTCCTTGAGTTGCGTGAAATTTCTAGGATCGACCAAAATGCAGGAAAATAGGATATGCATGATGATCTAATGTATAACATTCCAAAATTTAGAATTTTGGGATGTTACAAACCTACCACCCTTAAAATGAATCTCGTCCTCGAGATTCGGAGAGGCTAGAAAGAAATAGGTTAGGTTCGGGGTCTCTTCAAAATTTCATCAATCGTCAAAGGGGTCTGGGGTGCTACCACCCTTAGAAACATGGTTACGGTTCCATCAAAACTCATATACTCCATCCTTATTGTTGACAGTGTCGGTCTTCTAGATCTCGGGAAAATTCCGTCTCTGGCTCTTCCGATAGCGGTATAACCTTTTCCTCAATTCTTATGTCCTTTCATCTTGGTAAGGTTATTCCGAGACTGGGTCTTCTTAACTGACGGTCTGGCGCCAAGACTAAACAACTATCGATATCTCATGGTGGTCAACAATTTATGGTTTCTCCTGCAGGAAATGGGTCTGGGTTGATCCTCACCGTATATCCTACGGTTGGCAAAAAGCTGTCGTGTACAAGGGAAAAATTCTTATACCATTCTAAGGTTTAACAAGGTTTAATATCGCCGTCTCTCTACTATAGGCAAGTCACTCAGATTTACCATCCCATATAGCAGGGCGAATAATAAGAGTAAGTCGGTATGGTGATCAATCCATCCCGCACCCAAATCATTACCTTGTATAAGGTTTAGCGAATCTCGCATTCTAACACTCGGTCATCCTCACAAGCATTGCAGAATTTCTCTTGTCGACAAACCAAGTTCGGATATATACATAGATTCTGCAAGCTAGACAAACATCTATCGTTCCTTCACAACTCTCAGGTTTTGTGTTACTCCTATAAGATCGTCTATCGATAAGGGCATATCCTCTTCCAGGGTTTTTCCTTCAGCAAGAGTGTGCTTGCTTCTTGGAAGGTCTTGTGGCCTGTGGGTTATGGCACATCTCATCACTTGCAAACCTTGAACTCTTCATCGGGGCAGCGGATCTCTAATCCAACATCCAACTTCCAGCTTTCCCAGTATACTTAAATCCATCCAATTGTACTGTCTTCCTTCCTTCTATTGGATCCAAACTAGGACATGTTTACTCAGACTCATCATGGAGTTTCCATTGATCCATATTTCCAACATCATACCTCCTTTATATCCAATAGTACTTCATCTCTTCATTTTCGTGGGATATCCCTCATACCGAGATTTATACTTATGAAGTCCATATTCCACTTCGTGGAATATCATTATCCTTTCCAGGGTCAAGCGTCCTTACAAGGGAATATTGGCCATCTCTGCATGGCACTTCTTCAACTGAGAACCGTGAAACACATCCTGAACTCCTGATAGTCCTTCGGGTAATTCCAACTTGTAGACCACTTCTCTCATACGCTCCAAAACTCGGTATGGTCCTACAAATCTTGGGGCTAACTGTCCCTTCACTCCAATCCGTTTAACTCCTCGCATAGGGACATGCGAAGACATGCTCTGTCTTCCATTTCATAGGCTACCTCCTTGAGTTTTGAGTCTGCACAACTCTTCTGCCTGGACTGAGCTACCTTCAGTCTATCTTGAACATTCTCTTCTGACTCCTTGATCACATTTGATCCAAACAATTGACGGTCTCCAACTTCATCCCACATACTTTTGGGGTATCGAGACAAAACTCGTATTCATTTTGTCCGAAATCCACTCAGTGGAGTATGCTTATCTTTCCAGGGGTTAACGGTTCTTACAGGGTACTACCACCCTTAAAATGCTCCAATATTTTATAGACCATATTTCTCATATCCTCAAAAATGGTCAACATATTTCCTCATAGAGTAACTCATAAAATCCAAATCAGTACCAACACTGCTAACTTTATTGATTCTCAAATTATTACAATCTCCTGTTTTTCCATTACATGCCTCAACTCAACACCTCAATATAAAAGAAAAATGTTCTCGCTTCTACTACTCCATTTCTTTTGTTGCAAACTCAACTATCTAGCACAGGTTTCCTTCTCCTTGGGGCATTCGCTGGCAAAGTGCCCTGCTCCATTACAACGAAAATATATTACTTCTGACAAGTTTCGAGGTTTTCTTGTGATTATATAGCCTCCTTGGGTTCTTGGCTTCCTTTTTGGGCAACTGTGGAGGTAGTGCCCGGACTCCTTGCACCTGTAACAGGTGATATGACTTAGGTCCTTCCTGGAATCCAATCGGTTTCTCTTTCTGGACCTTTCTATACCAATCATGGTTTCTATTTCCTGTGGGTCATATTCTACTTCCTCTATCGGGAATTCTACTAGATCCCCATTCATACAATTCTGGGAGAGGTGTCCTTCTTCTCCACATGAATAGCAAGACTTGGTGTAGGGTTTAATTGGTTCCTCTTTGGGTGTGTCCTCCACCTCTTTCTTCATCACAGGTTCTTCTAAACCTTCCATGAGGGCTCCTTTCATTGCTTCTTCCTTCTGCTGGATGGTTCTTTGTACCAAGGGGTAAATGTGACACTGAGCAGGGTAGTGGGTAGTCCCTTCACACAAGAAACAAGTGATCTGCCAGGTTGGGCATTCTACAACTGGGTGACTTCCTTCACAATTTGGGCATTCATCCTTGTGTTCTTTATGGGTGTGTCCGATTTCTCCACAAATCTTGCATGCACAAGGTTTCCTTATATCCTTTCCATAAGACTTCAACTTCTGGGACACCAGGTAAGATCTTTGCAGAGTCAACTTTAATTCTCTCCAAGTGGTTACTCTTTGCCATCCATTCATGGTTAGGTATATCTTCCACCAAGTAGCAGCACCTCTTTCAAAGCATTGAAGAGCATACTGGGCCATATCCTTTCCGACTATAGGCTTGTTCTCCATATGATCCTCCATGTTCTGAATCCATCGGTCTGTCTCCAATTGACTCATTGGTCCAGAAAATACAAGCTCATCTCCATTCATCATCTATTGGGTCCATGTGGGTTTGGGGTGAGATAAGAGAAATAGAGAGGGATGCACACAATGCAAACAACAGTTTTGAAAAGACAGATTTTTGTTGTGGCTGTCAAAAAAAACAACAAACAATTGACAGCTCACAAACGTCGCATCTAACGTAGGTATATAATAGGGGTTTGGTCTTCTAAAGGTCAATAACTCTTCAACGTCTCCAAACTCTTCAAGCCTTGTTCAAGCCTCCAATGGCTTCTTCCAATCATGCTTGTCCTTCTCAAGTTCTTTTGCCAGATCAACTCTGTTGACGCGAAGTCTCTCGTGACATCCTTGAATATTCTGGAATTGCATTCCAAACTTCTAGGTTTCAACATCCTTGGCATGAGCCATGGTCATACTGTCCTTCAGTTCCTGACAAACCTCCGGTATCTCAAGGTTTTACTTCTCTAGCTTGGCTGCTTTCAACTTCTGGTCTTAAGTTCTTCACGAAATGCTTCCTCATAAAATATTGCTTCCTCCAGATCCCTCTTAACTTCTTGATGTAATTCCCCAAATCATGGCGATACACTGGCTAAGCTTAAAACTTCTTCTTACTAATAAGTGCTTCATCAGCCTTCTTCCATCCAATCCATTCTGAGGAAATGCATCCTTAACTCAGCACGGTGACAATAGCATCAGCGGCGATGACATCACAGATAACCGGGTTTCTGCCCTTGTCATTGCCATGAGCTATCTTCCATAATTAATATCCCCTGCCTTAGGGTTTTCTTGACAAAACTTTGAGTTCTCATGCTCCTTGTTTCAGTCTTTCTCCGATACACCTTGATCTCGGGTATTGACAACTTCCATAATCTGCCAAGTTCCATAAGGGTAGCCTATACAAATCTAGAATCTTTACAGGTCCTTCAAATTCTCCTAGTCCTTGGAGTCTTCAACTATTGTAGTTTCCATTATCATAATGTATGGTAAAATCCTCTTCATTCCGAATGGTCTCGGTTGTCCGATATCTCGTACATCTTGGAGTGGTCTCATCAGTCGAATCTTCGTGTGGTTAAAAGGGGAAAGGGGTATGGTCACACTAAAGAGAATTTTTGAATAAGCTCAGAAGAGAAGAGAGGTAAAAGATTCTTTTCAAAGGGAAGGTTGTAGAGAAAAATCTTTGCTATGGGCTTGCCAGTTTCTAGGGTCACGTCCTACAGTCAACATGTGCTCTGATACCATCTTGTAGCGACCCGACCCGAATGGATCAAGTCTCTGTGCTTAAGTGTCATCCCTGGATCGGTATGCTGACACACACAGTACTCGAAGGATTTATAACAGAGGTAAATCACATGTATAAAGTAACGTAAATACTATTACCTCAATCCAAATAGCAGAAGCAACAAGATTGTGGATTCCCATCAACACCAACGGCAAAGTTGAGTGTAGAAACAGTAACCCTAACGTATCACTTACTCGTCGTAAGAAACCTGCAACATGAGACGTTGCAGCCCGAAACGGGTCAGTACATTGAATGTACTAGCAAATTCACACCATAGAGAATGATGAACAATGGCTATCACTACATGCATATTTGGCTGGTGGAAAAGCTCTATGGTTATAAGGTTTTTGCGTAAAGCCAATTTTTCCCTACTGCAAAGGAATACATTTTAATTAACTATCATGGTGGTTGTTGAACATTGAGAATGGTTGACAGCATTCTCAATCCCAATTAAGTAATTAAAACCCAACAACATTTATTAGAAGTAACATGTTGAGATTCACATGATATTCAAGTACTAGATACTCAAGTTGTCCATGACCGGGGACACGGCTAATCATGATTAGTTTGTACACTCTGCAGAGGTTTGCGCACTTTTCCCCACAAGACTCGATCGCCTCCGTTTGGTTTCTCGCACTACCGGGTGTTTGAGAAGACGGATGACTGAGACGCAGTCTTTCAGAAGCGCTAGCACCTTACGATGGGTAGACCGGTACACCTACTTTCCCCTACATTTGCTAGTCTACCACTGTAAGAGTTCGCACAACTTAGTCAACTATGCCAGAGCCCATAATGGCTTGTGGTTGCACACGGAAGTTTCTAGCATGAAAGATCTTATGATCCCTTTGAGCCTGGGTGGCGGTCCAAAAAAAACAGGCAAGTCCTGATAGACATCAGGTGCCTCAATCCACCCAGATGTGTGTTTAAGTTGCCACCTTAGATAAACCATTAAAATTATCAACTCACATCTGTCATGGAATATCACTCACCCAATCCACGTCTACTAGCATAGCATGGCATAATAAGCAAACGTAGAAGTAACTCCCAAGGGTTTGAAAATAAACAGGTAATAGGTACTACCTCATCTACCTCCCATCCCACAATTTAATTAGATCCTAATCATGCAATGTGTGAGGATTGATCTAATGCAATAAAACTGGGTTGTAGAAAAGGTATGATCAAAGTGTGAACTTGCCTGCAAGGTTGATGAAGATGATTCGCACTCAAAACTCTTGATAGATCTACTCGTCACACTCCGGTCAATCTATCGTAAGCAAGCAATAGTAACCACACAATAAGTACTCATCTAATGCACAGGTAAAACTCGAACAAGAGAACGAACCAGATAGTTCAACTTAAGAACTCCGGTTGCAAAGAAAGAACGAACCGAACAAAGAAACGGAAAACAAACGGCGGAAGAAAACAACTCGGTTCTAGCAAGTTGAAACTAGGTCAAATTTTACCGGGAAAAAAAACTTGTTTAAGTTGGTTAGACGGAACGGCGGTTTCGAAACAAAACTCCAGGCGCTTGAATCACCTAATTCCGAAAAACGAGCGAGAAGATAAACTAGAACGAAGATCGGATCTGAGATCGCGATCGCGGAATAAATCCAATGAAAAGAAAAAGACGAATGGTTAAACGGACGGGCGTCGTTAACCGAGAATAATCGGTGATCATGTTCGTTGAGACGAACAGTCCGAAAGAAGAACGAAAACCGATCTAGGGTTTTCGGAAAAGAAACCGAAACAAAGAAAACGGAAAACCGATCTAGGGTTTTGGAAAAGAAACCGAAACGAAGAATCGGAGAGAAAAAGCGGAAAAGAAAACCGGAACGGTTTCTTTTAAAAGAACCGAACCGCGGGGAAGAAAAGAGAGGCGCGGAGCTACCTCCGGCGAGGCGGGGCGAACGGTGGCGACGGCGGCGTGCTAGGGCGGCGGCAACGGCGCTATAGGGGCGGCGGCGGCGGGTGAGGGGCACAAGGGCGGCGGCGCGGGTGTGGGGTGGCGCGGCGCTAGGGCACAAGGGCGGCGGCGCGGGTGTGGGGTGGAGAGGGGGTTTGGTTTTTTTGGTGTGAGGAGAGGGGGGTCTATGGGGGTATTTATATAGGTGAGGGGGGGATTTACTTGGGGTAAGGGACAAGAAAAAGAAAGGAAAAAGGAATCCTAGATGAAAAAGAAAACGGAACAAAGGAAAGGGGGGGCTAAAGACTTGGCCAAGGGGCAAGGGAGGGGCGGCCGGCTCCTGGAGTCCCGCTGGGACTCGGCGAGCGAGGCTCCTGGCGCTAGCGCACAGGGAGCTGGGGCGTCGGCGGGCCTGGGCCTTGGCCCGGCTGGCCTGGCTCCTTTTTTTTAAATAATTCCACGTGCAGAAAAACAAAGAAAAAGAAAACTAAACGAACTCCAAAAATTCTAAAGTAAATTTTCCCCGACTCCTAAAAATGAGCCGAACAAAATGAACTTTTCTCCGGACCTAAAATGCAATTTTCGAAAACGCGCATTTTTCCCTATCCAAATAAAATGCGAATAAAACTCCGGAAAACCCAAAACTTGATCTATTTTTTAAATCTTCATTTTTCCTCAATTTTGGGAAAGTCATATTATTCCGTCTCTCATATTTTTGATAACGGAAAAATTATTGAAGATGAAATAAATAAATCAAATGATCCTCTTTTTTTCAAATTCGAGAGAACTCTCAAATATGAAAATAACGAAATCTCCAACTCTCTCCGAAGGTCCTTGAGTTGCGTGAAATTTCTAGGATCGACCAAAATGCAAGAAAATAGGATATGCATGATGATCTAATGTATAACATTCCAAAATTTAGAATTTTGGGATGTTACACTGTTGGTGCTGTTCTAGGACAAAGAGTTGATAAAAAAACTTAATGCAATTCATTATGCTAGTAAAACTCAGACAGTGCTCAAAGAAATTATGCTACTAATGAAAAAGAATTCTTAGCAGTGGTGTTTGCTTGTAATAAATTTAAACCTTATATTGTTGGTTCAAAGTAACTATTCACACAGACCATGCTGCTATTAAATATCTTATGGAAAAGAAAGATGCTAAACCTAGACTTATTCGATGGGTTCTCTTGTTACAAGAATTTGATTTACATATCATTGATAGAAAACGAGCTGAGAACCCAGTAGCTGATAATTTATCTAGGCTTGAAAATGTGCTTGATGACCCACTACCTATTGATGATAGTTTTCCTGATGAGCAGTTAGCTGCAATAAATGTTTCTCATAGTACTCCTTGGTATGCTGATTATGCTAATTACATTGTTGCTAAATATTTACCACCTAGCTTTACATACCAACAAAAGAAAAAAAAACTTCTATGATTTAAGACACTACTTTTGGGATGACCCACATCTTTATAAAGAAGGAGTAGATGGTATTATTAGACGTTGTGTAGCTGAGCATGAACAGGGACAAATCCTACGGAAATGTCACTCCGAAGCTTATGGAGGGCATCATGCTGGAGATAGAACCGCTCATAAGGTATTGCAGTCTGGATTTTATTGGCCTACTCTCTTCAAGGATGCCCGTAAGTTAGTCTTATATTGTGATGAATGTCAAATAATAGGTAATATCGGTAAGCGTCAAGAAATGCCTATGAATTATTCAGTTGCTATTGAACCATTTGATGTTTGGGGATTTGATTACATGGGACCTGTTCCTTCCTCTAATGGGTATATGATACATCTCCAACGTATCTATAATTTTTGATTGCTCCATTATATTATCTATTTTGGATGTTAATGAGCTTTATTTTACACTTTTATATCATTTGTGGGACTAACCTACTAACCGGAGGCCCAGCCCAAATTGTTGTTTTTTGCCTATTTCAGTGTTTCGCAGAAAAGGAATATCAAACGGAGTCCAAACGGAATGAAACCTTCGGGAACGTGATTTTCTCAACAAACGTGATCCAAGAGACTTGGAGTGGGCGTCAAGAAACAATCGAGGAGGCCATGAGGCAGGGGTGCGCCTACCCCCCTGGGCGCGCCCTCCACCCTCGTGGGCCCCTCGTTGCTCCACTGATGTACTTCTTCCTCCTATATATATATAAAGTGTTACTATTCATCACCCAGGGTGTAGAATAGGTTATTCTTCACCCGAGGTAATCTTACGATGATTTCATAATTAAATTACGTTTGGAATTCAAATAGTTACATTCCTATTGATTCACTACGTAAAATTTGGCATAAGAAAATAAAAGTATAGGTCATAAGACAAGAAAATTTGCAGTTTATGTGTATTTTACACTATGTTTTTACGTTTGTAATTTTACATAACATAAAATATTTTTTACGACGATTATATATTTTCTTACGGTCTCTTTTTATGTTGGAAATAAGATAAAGCTTACGGAACGTAAAATTACAGTGCATTGATGGTAAAATAGAGGAGGGTGAAGAATAACTATTCCTCACCTACGAATAGCGCGACCATATATATATATATATCCACGTACCCCCCCAAACATCCAGGAGCACCACGGAAACCTAATTCCACTGCCGCAACCTTCTGTACCCGAGAGATCCCATCTTGGGGCCTTTTCCGGAGCTCCTCCTGAGGGGGCATTAATCACGGAGGGCCTCTACATCAACTCCATGGCCTCTCATGTGATGTGTGAGTAGTTTACTTCAGACCTTCGGGTCCATAGTTATTAACTAGATGGCTTCTTCTCTCTCTTTGGATCTCAATACAAAGTTCTCCTCGATTTTCTTAGAGATCTATTCGATGCAATCTTCTTTTGCGGTGTGTTTGTCGAGATCCGATGAATTGTGGGTTCATGATCAAGTTTATCTATGAACAATATTTGATTCTCCTATGAATTCTTTTATGTATGATTGGTTTATGTTTGCAAGTCTCTTCGAATTATCAGTTTGGTTTGGCCTACTAGATTGATCTTTCTTGCAATGGGAGAAGTGCTTAGCTTTGGGTTCAATCTTGTGGTGCTCGATCCCAGTGACAGAAAGGGAAACGACGCGTATTGTATTGTTTCCATCAAGGATAAAAATATGGGGTTTATATCATATTGCATGAGTTTATCCCTCTACATCATATCATCTTACTTAAAGCATTACTCTGTTCTTATGAACTTAAAACTCTAGATGCATGCTGGATAGCGGTCGATGTGTGGAGTAATAGTAGTAGATGCAGAATCGTTTTGGTCTACTTGTTGCGGACGTGATGCCTATATACATGATCATACCTAGATATTCTCATAACTATGCTCAATTCTATCAATTGCTCGACAGTAATTTGTTTACCCACCGTAATACTTATGCTCTTGAGAGAAGCCACTAGTGAAACCTATGGCCCCCGGGTCTATCCTCCATCATATTAATCTTCCAACACTTAGTTATTTCTATTGCCGTTTATTTTACTTTGCATATTTATTTCTCTTTATCATAAAAATACCAAAAATATTATGTTATCATATCTATCAGATCTCACTCTCGTAAGTGACCGTGAAGGGATTGACAACCCCTTTATTGCGTTGGTTGCGAGGTTCTTATTTGTTTGTGTAGGTGCGTGGGACTCGAGCGTGATCTCCTACTGGATTGATACCTTGGTTCTCAAAACTGAGGGAAATACTTACGCTACTTTACTACATCACCCTTTCCTCTTCAAGGGAAAACCAACGCAGTGCTCAAGAGGTAGCAAGAAGGATTTCTGGCGCCGTTGCCGAGGAGATTCACGCCAAGTCAAGTCAAGATTTGACTCCCGAGAACGAGCCATTTCTGGCACCGTTGCCGGGGAGTCTACGCACAAGTCAAGACATACCAATTGCCCATCACAAACTCTTCTCCCTCGCATTACATTATTTGCCATTTGCCTCTCGTTTTCCTCTCCCCCACTTCACCCTTGCCGTTTTATTCGCCCTTCTTTTGTTCGTCTTTCCATTTTCTTTGATGTCTTACTTGGCTCGTTTGCTCGTTTGTTTGGAATAGTTGTTTATTTATTACTAAACAGAGAACCTAAGATCTATGGATCCTCATCCGCTTGCTAATCTTTTTAAGAGATGCAATTATGATGAACCAATTGCTAGTGAGTTTTGTGCACTAGAATATCTTTATGAAGTTTTGCTTGAAATTCGTGAATCTGAAAGTTGTGATGAACTACTTTATGGAGTGATTCACGATGGATCTTTTATTAGAAAGCATGATTGCAATGATGATAGTATAAATTCTATTAATATCAATTATGCTTATAATATGCAAAACGCTAAGCTTGGGGATGCTAGTTTTGCTATGACTACTATTTGTTGCAATGATCATGATTGGGGTGATTCTTCTTATGATCTTGAAAACTTATTTAAGCCCCATGATGAATATGAGATTGATAATAATGTTTGCAATAATATTTAAAGTGGGTTTGGAGGAGTGTCAACTTCAGATCCCACATATTTGGAGAATGTTCAATCTTATGCAGTTTTTGATAAAAGTGGGTTTGGAGAGGTCTTGACTTTAGTTAATGTTAATCCCACTATTTCAGAAGAGTGTTAACTTTGCATGCATGTGGATCATGTTGAGAATATTTTATGTGATATCTATATTGTTGAATTTGATTATGATCCTACATGTAATTATTATGAGAGAGGAAAATATGATTGTAGAAATTTTCATGTTACTAAATCACCTCTCGTTATGTTGAGATTGCTATTGTTTCTTTCCGCTTCCTTGCATATGCTAGTTTTTGATTGCCTTGATAATTTGTTTGCCTATAAAATTCCTATGCAAAGGAAGTATGTTAGACTTAGATGTGTTTGTCACGTGTTTTATGATGCTCTCTTTGTGCTTCAATTCTTGTCTTTCATGTGAGCATCATTAAAATTATCAATGCCTAGCTATAAGGCTTTAAAGAAAAGCGCTTGTTGGGAGACAACCCAATATTTTTCCTTGCTGTTATTCAATAAATAATTTATCTAGACTCTGTTTTGGTTGTGTTTTTTGTGTTTAATTAGTGTTTGTGCCAAGTAGAACCGTTGGGAAGACTTGGGGAAAGTATTTTTGATCTTGCTATAAAAAAAAGAAACTTTAGCGCTCGCGAGAATTGCTGCCGTTTTTATTTGGAAGGTGATATTTAGTTAATTCTTTTTGAAGATGATTAATAGATAAATTACTCAGGTCCAGCAATTTATTTTATAATTTTGGGAGTTACATAAGTTTGCGTTAGCTACAGATTACTACAGACTGTTCTGTTTTTGACAGATTCTGTTTTTCGTGTGTTGTTTGCTTATTTTGATGAATCTATGGATAGTAAAATAGTTTATAAACCATAGATAAGTTTCAATACAGTAGGTTTAACACCAATATAAATAAAGAATGAGTTCATTACAGTACCTCGAAGTGGTGTTTTGTTTTCTTTCGCTAACGGAGCTCACGAGATTTTCTATTTTTAGTTTTGTGTTGTGAAGTTTTCAAGTTTTGGGTAAAGATTTGATAGATTATGGAATAAGGAGTGGCAAGAGCCTAAGCTTGGGAATGCCCATGGAACCCCAAGGTAAAATTCAAGGACACCAAAAAGCCTAAGCTTGGGGATGCCCCGGAAGGCATCCCCTCTTTCCTCTTCATCTATCGGTAACTTTACTTGGAACTATATTTTTATTCGCCACATGATATGTGTTTTGCTTGGAGCGTCTTGTATGATTTGAGTCTTTGCTTTTTAGTTTACCACAATCATCATTTATGTACACACCTTTTGAGAGAGACTCACATGATTTGAAATTTATTAGAATGCTCTATGTGCTTCACTAATATCTTTTGAGCTATATAGTTTTTGCTCTAGTGCTTCACTTATATCTTTTAGAGCACGGTGGTGGTTTTATTTTATAGAAATAATTGATCTCTCATGCTTCACTTATATTATTTTGAGAGTCCTTTAGAACAACATGGCAATTTGCTTTTAGGCATAATAAAAACATTCATATAAGTGCATTGAATACTAAGAGAAGTTTGATACTTGATGATTGTTTTGAGATATGGAGATAGTGATATCAAAGTTGTGCTAGTTGAGTAGTTGTGAATTTGAGAAATACTTGTGTCGTGGAATTGTCACGATAGATGTCCTAGCGAAAGGACTTAGTCGTAGGGCCATCGCAACTAGGAAGCTTAAAGGGGTTAATCAGGACAAAAGACACGAGAGGTTTATACTGGTTCGGCCCCTTACGGTGAAGGTAAGGCCTAGTCCAGTTGATGTTGTATTGCTAGGTTTTGATGACCAAGGAGCGAATCCGCTTGCTTGGCTATCAATCTATTATTTCTTGTCCTAAGCCGCCGCCGGGTCATCCCCTTATATACACGGGTTGACGCCTGGCGGCCTACAGAGTCCCGGCCGGCTCATAAAACGTGTCCGACTTGGTGACTTCTTTTATATGCCTTTCTTTACAAGTCTTTCTTTACATATGGTTGTTTACAATATTGGGCCTTAAGCCACCTCTGAGCTTGGGCCCATTACAAGTCCTATAACAAATCATCTCCTTGTATGTTTATTGGGCTTCTTTTCGTAACCCTCCATTGGGGTTTACCCGGCCCCTCCTGGGCGGGTCATACCTGGTAGCTATATCCCCAACATTAGGCCCCGGGTTGACTTCAACTTTGTTCTTTGTCAATCTTCAACACTTAGACGAAATCCATCTTCCTCTGTCTGTAAAAACTCTGTAACCCACCATGACGTCATCTTCCGAAAACATGAAAGCCTGCTATGACATCATCTTCAACGGATCTTTATCTTTCAATGTCTTCCGAGAATCGAGGCGTCCGTTTAGCTGGATACTAATTATTTTGGTCTTCCTCAATTTTCGTGCCTGCATGTTCACCTGTCCCCTTATAAATAGGCTTGGCCAGTCCTTCCTCTTTCTTCTTCTTCCTTCCATCTTCTCGCCACCTCTCTGCCTCTCGAGCTCCGCCGTCGCCATAGCGCTCACCCTCGCCCTCAACGTCGGCCGCTGCATCACCCTAAGCTCATCCAGAGAACCGCGGTGACCCTTCGCAGTAGATCTGCACTCATAAGTTCCTACCTTTCTGCGCCCTTAGATCTGTATTAGGGTTGTGAGTTCGTCGGTGTTCTTCGCCGTTCATCACAGACCTTCTTGTAGTTTCTTCTCCGTACCCTCTTTTGATCTATAAGAAATGTAGAGCTTTTGTGGTAGTGGTTTTACACCCATTTTAGATGCTAGTAGATCCCTTTCCTTTGTACATATACCTTCTTAGAGATGATGAACTCCTCCGCGCTCGTTTTTTAGGTCTAAATTTATTTTTCTTTTCTGACCCATTTTGATCCAAAATAATAACAATAGCTTGGGAAACTTGTTTGTCTCAACACTTAGCCAATTCTGTTTCTGGCTTCCTTCAAGTGTCTTTAGTCATGGCGGCTTATCACGCCAGCTCACTTTTCCTTTATATGTCATTAGCCCTTACTTAAGCCGCCATTACCCATTTGTACCATCATCATTTAACTTTTAATTTCACCATTGAATTGAACTGGCACATTACTTTCTTTCCAGTTTGTCCTTTGCTCATCATGCCATCAAAAACACCAACTGTCTGCAACTGGGTCCCTTCCACAGTTATTGAGGATACCTTGAAGGAATTTGTCACCATAGGATTTTTGCTAGAGAAAAATGTTATGTCTTATTGTGCACCTGACCCGGATGAAGAACGGCCTCAGCCCAAAGACGGTGAGGTTATCCTTTTCACTGGTCACATGAACTGGCGCTTCTCTCCACCCGGCTCAAAGTTCTTCCAAGATGTTCTGCATTTTTTCAAGCTTCGCCCACAAGACATTGGACCCAACT
The DNA here is from genome assembly GCF_056163025.1 of Triticum urartu. Taxonomy (NCBI): domain Eukaryota; kingdom Viridiplantae; phylum Streptophyta; class Magnoliopsida; order Poales; family Poaceae; genus Triticum; species Triticum urartu. Next base: position 493,345,458 of record NC_141879.1, on the reverse strand, counting down.
CTATCTCCAATATCTGCAATTTTCAAGTTCTTTGCAAGGTATATCTTCAAGAAGAACCGACTGTGGAACTCTTCAGAGAATACTTTTACTTGAACCGCCAGAATCAATGCACCAACGACCTTACTTTGGAGCTTGGTGGAATCTCAATTCAACGCCGACAAGGCGCCGTCTTTCCCTTAATAGCCTTACCGAGCCATCCCAAAGATTGGAATCAAACCTGGTTCTACTGCCAAGATACGTCACCAGCCAATGAAAAACCACTACAGGGTTATCGCGCGGAGCGTCTGGATTCCAAGTGTGTGCTTCCTGATAAGCTTACCGCTGCTAAACGCAAGAAGCTTATTCCATCTATTAAAAGGATTCTAGCTTTATTGGGGAATAGCTTAACTGGAGTTGACCTGACCCGTTGTTGGGTCGCATGGCAGGTCATCCCTCTAAGCCGCCGATCCAAGTTAATGTATGAGTATGGCGGAGGCCCAAATGACTCTCTGCGTTATAGCTCTGTTCAATTGACTGAAGAAGACGTTGTCGCAATGTCAACCATCCTCGTGAATGGCAAATATGAGGACTGCAGTAAGGTTGGATTAAACCCCTTCTGCAAACTTAACCCGACACCAGAGGTAAAACCCCTGACCTCTTTCTCTTTGTGTTTTCCTCGGTAGTTTAAATACTTGCATGACCTTTTAACCTGCTTATTTGTTTATAGGCCAAGTCTGACTTCTGGAAGGCCAAGTATGATCATGAAGCTGCCAAGAAGGCCAGAGCCGCTGCCATAGCCGCTAGGAAAACGACCCGGAAGCCCAAGAAGAAGAAGACTGCATCTGACATGTTCCCGCTGGATGATGTTTCTGAGTCTGAGGTAGCCCTTGACTCCCTTGGCCAATTTTTCAACTATCTTATTGACACTGACTATTGCCAGGACGACACAGGGGCTAGCCAGGCCGTGGAAGAAGAGGTAACTATCTCCTCTGACTCAGCCCCTTTGCCAAGACAGAAACTTCGACTGGTAACCCGGAAAGTAAGGTTTTCGCACCCTTTGGCTTATTTGGACCCTCATTTTCTTTTGAAAAGCAGCAACATGAGAGCCGCCGTCAGGCCTGGACTAATGATGATGGTGAACCGCCTTCTGACTTACAAAAAACTCCTCGAAAACGCCAGAATGAGGTTTATTTCACCTTTGTCCTTTGTTTTTATCCGTGAATCTATTTCCTCTTATGCTTTAATTTTATTTTACTTTTGCAGGAGGTTTCTCTCTCTTCTGGCGACTCATCTCAGACTCAATTTCCGGCTTTCAAGATTGCCCCTGGGTAAGGAAAATCATCTTTCCTCTGCCTCTTTAAAACTGCATCATTATACTAACTGTCTCATAAAAAATCTTTCTTAGTGGTCAAGTGAAGTCCAAGAAAGCTAAGGTTATTAAACTGGCAGAAGACCCAAGAAATCTTGCACCTGAACAGGCAACATCAACTCCTCCCGCTCAATCTGAAGTGCCAGAAGATCCAGCTGTCCATGCTCAATTGGACCCTCCCGAGCTGTCAGCTGATGAAACCATTGTTGATCCCTCCACTGTCAGACCATCTGGTTCAGCTAACCCGCCAGCGTCTTCTGACCATGATGTTCTGATCACTGGTAGCAGATTTGTTGTGCCGAGTAATCCGACTATGCTGGCCAGGCATTCTGCCAAACGGGAGGCCTTAGAAAGGCAGAAAGTACAGTTTGATATCTCTCACTACACTCATCTGAATGCTAGTGACATACTGTCCGGCTATCTCAGTCATGTGCATTCCAGCCGTGAGTCGGAAATTGAGATGGTCAAGCAATTGCAACTGAAATATGAGGTATGTACTCCGGTTTATATGTACTCTGCCAGCCCCCAAGTCTTCAGATTATGATGAGCCTGAATGATCTGTAGACTTATGATATAGGTTGATACCTTGTCTAGATTTTTCCTAAGTCCAACAGATTAGTATAAACTTTCACCTGTAGTCCCCAAGGGCCGGCTTAATTTATCATAAATGAACCGATACTTAACTTCTTAACTATCTTAACTCAGTCCGAATTAGTATGATCCGGCTCAACTTAAAAACTTTCTAAATGTCATGCATTAGCCCCCAAGTGTCAAGCGTTGTTACTTTGTAAAACACTTGGGACTTGAAACATAGAAGAGTCATGTTGCATAAAAATTGCTTTGGCAGACATTAGCCCCCAAGTGCCAAGTGGTATTGCGTTTGCAAAGTACTTGGGACTTCAATCATTATAACCTTTAGTTAAATCTTGACACACATGTGCATGCTTGTAGACCGCCCTAACTGAATTGGGTTCTCAATTGACGGATGCAAAGACCCGGCTGGCGGATCAAGAAGCAGAGATAAAGACTACTAATTCCAAACTTCAATTGAGTCTCTCTGAAACCGAAAAATTCAAGACCAGTTTGACTGAGAAGAAGAAATCCTGGGCCGATGAGAAGACCTTGCTGATACAACGTGCCGAGAGCAGAGGCGGCTCTTGAGGAGGATACCACGGAGCTCACCGGCTTAAAAACCCGTGTGTCTCAAATAGTCTCGGCCATCTTTGGTAAGTCATTTGTATCACTTATACTCCCTCTGTCCGGAAATACTTGTCATCAAAATGGATAAAAGGGGATGTATCTAGACGTATTTTAGTTCTAGATACATCTCTTTTTATCCATTTTGATGACAAGTATTTTCGGACGGAGGGAGTACTTTATTTTGACCAGGAATATGAGCCGCCTGTTGAGCCATTGTTAAAACACACTCGCAGGTCCACGAAGCAGAAATCTGAGCCAAGAAAGTGTGACAAAACTGAAGGCTGTTTATACCTTGGGGGAGCAATTGTATACTGGCGCTCAACGAGCACTTGCTACTATCTCCCCTGCCAACCAAGGACCCAACCGCCTAAGTGATGTTTTGAAGAAGTTATCGATCTTACTGTTGACACCTGATTTTGGCAACATACAGATTGCAATGAAGATGGTCTCGAGTGAACGGGTTTTCAGCATGAAAAGATTCACGTCGCCGAGTGGAACAACTTTGATGTTTCAGTTATATTCATTCGACTTTATCTTACGGACCGAAACTATACTCCGAGTGGCATAATTCAATGTTCCGAGTGGTTTTTGGCCAATCACGTCTTCAAGATGACCTCGGATGAAGGAGCACTCTTAAGGAATTGTCTTCGTCTCATAGAGGCAATCGATTTTGATATATAAATCATCTCAATCCGAGTTCATATGCAAAAGTTAGAGGCAATACACTACAGACCAAACCTCAACGGAAATATGGCGCGAGGTGCCAGACACTTGTCTGATAGGTTGCGCGAGTAATTGGGCCATCAAGACAGCCTTGAATCGAAAAACCTTCAACACGAAAAAGTTTTGTCTCGTCGAGCCGATAATTTTTCATATAAAATTTGTCTCAATCTGAGGTCGTATGCAACCTGGAGAGGCAAATCAAGATCAGGCTGTGTTTTCAATCGGGAAATCCGAGTGAAAAGTTTACTATCCGAGTGAAAACCTACCGATCGAGTAAAAGTCGAGTGAAAACTTATCGATTGAGTAAAAGATTGGCTTCCGAGTGAAAATATAGTAATCCGAGTGAAGTTATTCCGAGTGAAAAGATTACCGTCGGAATGAAAACTTGACGTTCGAGTAAGATATTGCCTTCCGAGTGAAATATAGTCATCCGAGTGAAAGATTGTCTTCCGACTGAAATTATAGTCATCCGAGTGAAAGATTATCTTTCGAGTGAAAGACTCTAACATCCGAGTGAAAAGGTCCAGTCGGACGAAAAACTCTAATATCCGAGTGGATGAGCTCGGATTCAAGTGAAACTGAAGATGTGCCCGAAAGGTAATCCAGATGACCTCGGATGGAAAAGTGATCAAAACGGAAGTTGTGCGCATCGTCAAAACGGTAAACTTTGGTTTTGGAGTCATTATCATATGAGATAGTATATGGCCTGTAAGTTCACTACGTGTCTCGGACAATCCAGTCCGTTACATGACCGAGTCCGACTGGATATTAAAGATGGCTTCATAGAATATTCAAGATGGTCTTATTTGGAAAAGTATTCAACATAAGAATTGTTCGTCTCGTCGAGGCGCACAAGTTTCATATTTGGGCCGTCTTGATTGGAGGTCATATGCAAGCTCGGCGGCCCGTGCAAGCAGGAAGACAGAAGTTGGGTCAGATTCAGACTGAATCCGAGTTGAAATAGAACTAGGACTCTAGGACGTGAATTGATGTAATTTTTTGTAAGGAAAGCCTAGATGAATCCTTTGCTTGTACGGGAAGTCTAGCCGCCTCTTATATATGTTGGGGTGATGGTCGTTTAAACAACACACAATCGAACAAATCAATATACTGCTTTTTCATCTACGTTTTATCTCTCCATCGTTTTTCTCTCTCGTTCTTCACTGTTCTTCGTGTTTGAGAGCTGCGAATCCCGAGGCTCTAGGGGCGAGCGAATCGACCTAGGGAAGCCCATTGCCGCTGCACTCCCTGACGGGTCCCCTCTCGTGGGTGTGGAGTTTTCGGGTCTGCAAAAGCGCCCGTCGACTGTCTTGCGTATCACGCTGTCGGTCGGGTCTCCTTCGACGTGAGCTGCGGTGCATCACCCCCGGCGTCGAGGGTACACGTGACGTGTTCGTGTGTCAACACTTACTCGCCAGGTTTCAAGAGGTCAAACGATCCTGTGCCAGAGCTGGAGCCCTGACTGCCCAGAGCCGCTCCAAAGCCTGGGTGCCGGATCTAGACCCGATGGACGTGGCTAAGGGGTACCCTACCATGAAGGAAGACGGGACTCCATTTGAGCAAGATGACTTTATTGCCTGCGTGAGAGGATTTCGTCCTCAAGCTACCATTCTTGGAGTGGAGACCAACATCGACAAATATCAGTCGGGTTTTGATATGGAGAATAAGAAGATGGCGACTCCGTCTTATAAAGTGACGGATCTTATCCCGCCGGTTCGTCAACACACTTTTGCCCCGGAAATTGACCCGGTCGGCCTAATTGACGATGAGGCTGAGTTCATTGCTCTGAACGGCTTTGACTGGTCCAATCCCAGCTTCCAACCAGTGGAGGGAGGTGACCCAGCCAGGGGGGGTCATAACCATCTAAACAATCCAGCTTTTAGCTTAAGAACTGCTTAGGAGGGGGAAAACAGTCTAACCTTTTGGGCTTTCAATGCCTTGTAATAGGTTAGTTTAAAAACTGCATATTTTGCCTATGCCATCGTGCATAAGATGTTGCATATGAATGTTTACCCATGATGTCAATATATGCGTTATATTCGTGGCCGCATCTGTAATGTTTTAACTCTATTCCTGTAAAAGATGAAAAAACGGTCCTGGCGGTTTAGCACCGGACGGGTCAAAAACACCCGATATATGACTTATGAAATTATCATAGTGGAAAAAACAGAACCAGATGTAAGATAAACAAGGCTGAAAAAACCTTTGATTAACAAAAAACACAGAGAAACTTGTTCATGAATGACACTGTCATACATGTGTTCTTTGAACCTGGACTGCCGGTTTACATGACCCGGATGATGAGGTTGATAACTCAATCTTTTGTAGAAGTTAATACTTCCATACGTCTGATGACTGTTATGCCTTGGCAACTCATTGTCAAATAACCGAGCCGGTTTAATTTGAAACCATACTCACACTTGATACGTCTCCAACGTATCTATAATTTTTGATTGCTCCATGCTATATTATCTACTGTTTTGGACATTATAGGGCTTTATTATCCACTTTTATATTATTTTTGGGACTAACCTATTAACCGGAGGCCCGGCCAAGAATTGTTGTTTTTTTGCCTGTTTTAGGGTTTCGAAGAAAAGGAATATCAAACGGAGTCCAAACGAAATGAAACCTTCGGGAACGTGATTTTCTCAACCAACAAGACCCAGGAGACTTGGACCCTACGTCAAGACACAAAAGAGGAGGCCATGAGGTAGGGGGCGCGCCTACCCCCCCCCCCCCCCCAGGCGCGCCCTCCACCCTCGTGGGCCCCCTGTTGCTCCACCGACATACTCCTTCCTCCTATATATACCTACGTACCCCCAAACGATCAGATACGGAGCCAAAACCCCAATTACACCGCCGTAACTTTCTGTATCCACAAGATCCCATCTTGGGGCCTGTTCCGGAGCTCCGCCGGAGGGGGCATCGATCACAGAGGGCTTCTACATCAACACCATAGCCCCTCCGATGAAGTGTGAGTAGTTTACCTCAGACCTACGGGTCCATAGTTAGTAGCTAGATGGCTTCTTCTCTCTTTTTGGATCTCAATACAATGTTCTCCCCCTCTCTTGTGGAGAACTATTCGATGTAATCTTCTTTTTGCGGTGTGTTTGTTGAGACCGATGAATTGTGGGTTTATGATCAAGTCTATCTATGAACAATATTTGAATCTTCTCTGAATTCTTTTATGTATGATTGGTTATCTTTGCAAGTCTCTTCGAATTATCAGTTTGGTTTGGCCTACTAGATTGATCTTTCTTGCAATGGGAGAAGTGCTTAGCTTTGGGTTCAATCTTGCGGTGTCCTTTCCCAGTGACAGTAGGGGCGGCAAGGCACGTATTGTATTGTTGCCATCGAGGATAACAAGATGGGGTTTTCATCATATTGCATGAGTTTATCCCTCTACATCATGTCATATTGCTTAAGGTGTTACTCTGTTTTTAACTTAATACTCTAGATGCATGCTGGATAGCGGTCGATGAGTGGAGTAATAGTAGTAGATGTAGGCAGGAGTCGGTCTACATGTCTCGGACGTGATGCCTATATACATGATCGTACCTAGATATTCTCATAACTATGCTCAATTCTGTCAATTGCTCAACAGTAATTTGTTCACCCACCGTAGAATACTTATGCTCTCGAGAGAAGCCACTAGTGAAACCTATGGCCCCCGGGTCTATCTTCATCATATTGATTTCCTACTACTTAGTTATTTCCTTTGCTTTTTACTTTGCCTTTATTTTACTTTGCATCTTTATCACAAAAAATACCAAAAATATTATCTTATCATATCTATCAGATCTCACTCTCATAAGTGGCCGTGTAGGGATTGACAACCCCTATTCGTGTTGGTTGCGAGGATTTTTTTTTGTGTAGGTACGAGGGACTCGCGCGTAGCCTCCTACTGGATTGATACCTTGGTTCTCAAAAACTGAGGGAAATACTTACGCTACTTTGCTGCATCATCCCTTCCTCTTCGGGGGAAACCAACACAGTGCTCAAGAGGTAGCTAGAAGGATTTCTGGCACCGTTGTCGGGGAGGTCTACGCAAAAGTCAACATACCAAGTACCCATCACATACCCTTATCTCCTGCATTACATTATTTGTCATTTGCCTCTCGTTTTCCTCTCCCCCACTTCACCCTTACCATTTTGTTCGCCCTCTCTCTCTCTATCCTCCCTCTTTCTCTATTTGCCTCTTTTTGCCCGCTTGCCTTTTGTTTGCTTGTGTGTTAGTTTGTTTTCTTGTCGTTATGGCTAGTCCCTTATCTTCTCCGATGTCTCCCGAGAGTGAAATTCTAAATTTTAAGCAAAGGGAGGGAGAAAATCTAAAAGATGCTTGGTATAGAATTTGCAATGCTCAAAATAGATCTACCAGGAAGCAATCTACTTCCGTCCTTCTTCGCATTTTTTATGTAGGCATAACTCCCTGGCACAGATATATCCTTGATACTATTACCGGAGGGAACTTCTTGGGTAGCCATACTTTTGATTCTTATAATGCTATGATAGATTTGTTTGGCTTACCCCCTCTTTTGGTTAATGGAACTATATTAGCTTTGGAGCATGTAATGCAAAGGCTCAAAATTATTGAAAATAAGGTTGCTACCGTAGAGTTAATCGAAAATTTGGATAAAAAGATCCACAACCGAATATCTCAATATGGATCTAAAGTAGGAGTCACTTTGAAAAATATTAAAGAGAAGGAACCCGTAGTTAATGAGAAATTAAATCACGATTCCACTAGGATCGATAAAATTGAGGATATTATTACCAACTTGGGAACCACTTTTTCTTCCAAAAAGAATACTCCAAGTCCTCCCACTAAAATTGCCAAGCTTATGTATGTTCCTAAAAATAAGGGTGAATCCTCTAGTAAGGAAACGGTGGATCTCAAATCTATAAGTATTCATCCCAATCTTTTTGCTATCATTAAGGAACCATTTATTACAAATGAATTTTTCGATCTTGTGCCTAAAAGTTTGATAATCGATAAAAATGAAGAAATTCCTAAAGATGGTAGATGCCGCATTGAAGAATTGCCTACCAAAGATGGCAATACCTCGATCTATCCTTGCTTTTTATGCCTAGCTAGGGGCGTTAAACGATAGCGCTTGTTGGGAGGCAACCCAATTTTATTTTTATTCGTTGCTTTTTGCTCCTGTTTAGTAATAAATAATTTATCTAGCCTCTGTTTTGGTTGTGTTTTTTTGTGTTTAATTAGTGTTTGTGCCAAGTAGAACCGTTGGGAAGACTTGGGGAAAGTCTTGTTGAAAGTGCAACTATCCCTAGGTGGTTTTGGTAATTCATAACAACATATAGCTCATTGAGCTAATGCTATTCCAAGATGATTATTTTAGGAAAGCTCAATGATTGGCATGGCATGGATGGTGAAAGTGGAACCCTCAAAATGCTAAGGACAAAGGATTGGCTCAAGCTCAAAAGCTCAAGACTCTTCATTTTATATTTTAGTGATCCAAGATCACATTGAGTCTTTAGGAAAAGCCAATACTATCAAGGAGGGATGAGGTGTTGCTTAATGAGCCTCTTGCTTCATATGCTTAGTGATATGCTCCAAAACCCTCAACTACTTTCCCATATCCACATATGACCTAAACCCTAAGCCAAACTCGGTCCTACCGATTCTTTCTATCCGGCGCCACCGAGTTTCACTTGTCATAAGCCACTGCCAAACCCTAGCAATTCGGTTCTACCGATAGGGATCTCGGTCTCACCGAGATGGGATTGCAAACTCTCTGTTTCCCTTCCGTAACTTTTCGGTCTCACCGAAAGAGCGGATCGGTCCCACCGAGATTGCAATGTAAATTCAGTGTTTCCTTTTTGTAACTTTTCGGTCTCACCGAAAGAGCAAATCGGTCCCACCGAGTTTGCCTGACCAACTCTCTGGTTAGCTAATTACGAAAATCGGTCTCACCGAGTTTGTGTAATCGGTCTCACCGAGATTACGTTATGCCCAAACCCTAACCATATCAGTCCTATCGAGTTGCATGTCAGTCCCACCGAAAATCTCTAACGGTCACTAGGTTTACCTTTTCGGTCCGACCGAGTTTGTTGATTCGGTCCCACCGAGATTGGAAAACTGTGTGTAACGGTTGGATTTTGTGTGGAGGCTATATATACCCCTCCACCTCCTCTTCATTCGTAGAGAGAGCCATCAGAACACATACACAATTCCAACTCATATGTTCTGAGAGAGAACCACCTACTCATGTGTTGAGACCAAGATATTCCATTCCTACCATATGAATCTTGATCTCTAGCCTTCCCCAAGTTGCTTTCCACTCAAATCTTCTTTCCACAAAGTCCAAATCCTATGAGAGAGAGTTGAGTGTTGGGGAGACTATCATTTGAAGCACAAGAGCAAGGAGTTCATTGCCTACACACCATTTGTTACTTCTTGGAGAGTGATGTCTCCTAGATTGGCTAGGTGTCACTTGGGAGCCTCCAACAAGATTGTGGAGTTGAACCAAGGAGTTTGTAAGGGCAAGGAGATCGCCTACTTCGTGAAGATCTACCGCTAGTGAGGCAAGTCCTTCGTGGGCGATGGCCATGGTGGGATAGACAAGGTTGCTTCTTCGTGGACCCTTTGTGGGTGGTTGCTTCTTCATGGACCCTTCGTGGGTGGAGCCCTCCGTGGACTCGCGCAACCGTTACCCTTTGTCGGTGGAGCCCTCCGTGGACTCGCGCAACCGTTACCCTTCGTGGGTTGAAGTCTCCATCAATGTGGATGTAGGATAGCACCACCTATCCGAACCATGGGAAAAACATCCGTGTCTCCAATTGCGTTTGAATTCTCCAAACCCTTCCCTTTACATTCTTGCAAGTTGCATGCTTTACTTTCCGCTGCCAATATACTCTTTGCATGCTTGCTTGAATGGTGTGATGATTGCTTGACTTGTCCTACAATAGCTAAAATCTGCTAAGAACTAAAATTGGGAAAAGGTTAAGTTTTTATTTGGTCAAGTAGTCTAATCACCCCCCCTCTAGACATACTTTCAATCCTACAAGTGGTATCAGAGCTTTGGTCTCCATTTGCTTTGATCTCCATAGCGTTTGGTGGTCATAGCCTTGGTTTCACAACCTAGGAGAGTATGGCGTCTAGCGAGGGAAATTATCACCGTAGAGGTCCTTACTTTGATGGTACTAATTTTGCTAGTTGGAAGCATAAAATGAAAATGCATATTCTTGGACATAACCCCGCCGTTTGGGCTATTGTGTGTGTTGGTTTGCAAGGTGACTTCTTTGATGGGAAAGAACCAAACCGTGAAGCTGCCGCGGATGAGTTGAAGATGTTGCAATACAATGCTCAAGCTTGTGATATTCTCTTCAACGGATTGTGCCCCGAAGAATTCAACAAAATCAGCCGTCTTGAGAATGCAAAGGAAATTTGGGACACTTTGATTGATATGCACGAAGGTACCGACTCTGTCAAGGAATCCAAGTTGGATGTGCTTCAAAGTCAACTTGACAAGTTCAAAATGAAGGATGGTGAAGGTGTCGCTGAAATGTACTCTAGGCTTGCTCTCATCACAAATGAGATTGCCGGCTTAGGAAGCGAAGAAATGACCGATAGATTCATCATCAAGAAGATTCTAAGAGCCTTGGATGGAAAATATGATACCGTGTGCACATTGATCCAAATGATGCCTAATTACAAAGATCTCAAGCCAACGGAGGTGATTGGAAGAATTGTTGCTCATGAGATGTCACTTAAGGATAAAGAGGAACTTCACAACAAATCAAGTGATGCCTACAAATCCTCATGTGAAGCCCCTACATCATCAAGTGAGAAACAAAACTTCAATGAAGAATTGAGCTTAATGGTGAAGAACTTCAACAAGTTCTACAAGAGTAGAAGCAAAGATAGAAGCTTCAAGTCAAGGTACTACAATGACAAAAGATCTTCTAGTCGAGAGCGAAACTGCTACAGTTGTGGAAGACCCGGACACTAGTCCAATGAGTGTACGGCTCCCTACAAGAGAAGAGAAGATTCTCCAAAAAGAAGAAGCAAAGAATCGCCACCAAGAGAGAGAAGGAGTAGAGATGATCGTTATGAACGAAGATACTCACGGAGAAGCAAGGATTCGGAAAGGAAGGAAAAATCATCAAGGAGCTACACAAAACAAAGACATCAAGCTCATGTTGGTGAATGGGTATCCGGCTCCGACTCCGACAGCCACTCCGAGAGAAGTTATCACTCTGACTCCGAAGATACTCAAGATGAAGGTGTTGCCAGTCTAGCACTTGTGTCAACCAACTCCGACGACATATTTGACTCACCAAATGAAGGAATTGGAAGATGCTTCATGGCCAAAGGTCCTAAGGTAACACACCCCGAGTATGTTGATTTCAATAGTGATGAAGATGACTTGTTAGGTGATGATTTGCTTGTTGACAACTCTAGTGATGAATACTATGATGAAACGTCAATTAATCATGCTGATCAAGATAAAACGAATGACAATGATAAGGAGAAGATTGAGGCTCTAACTAAAGAACTAAACACTCTTAAGTTAGCTCATGAAACTATCTTCGAAGATCATCGAGAACTTTTAAGAGCTCATGAGAAATTACGCTTTGAAAAGCTCAATCTTGAGCAAGAGCATGAGTTCTTAAAAGCAATCAATGATGATCTCCGCAAGAAAAGTTCTTCTTACATTGCCAAGCGTTTACTCTTATCCACTTACATGCCTCAAGTCAAGTCTAGTAACAAGAACAAGAAAGATTCTTCCTCTAGCAGTAACAATGATCATGCTAAATCCAATATTGTTGCTTCTAGTAGTTCTCTTGATTCCACTAATGATTCTCTTAGCCAAGTTACACTTGAGCAAGAAAATAGCTTATTGAAGGGAATTATAGAGAAAGGAGTGTACAAAAGCCTTGCCGGGAGTAAGCAATTCAAGGAAATTGTGCGCAAGCAAGGAATGCACTGGAAGAATCAAGGTTTTGGTTTTGAACGAAAGTTCAATGCCAATGGAGTTGAGTGGGAAGAAGATCAATACCCCAAGACAAAGTTTGTTCCTCAACAAGAGAAGTATGATACTTCTTTCAAGGGGACACAAGCTCAAGATGATCTTCCACCACAAGACTACAAGCAAAAAGGCAAGGACAAGCTTCAAGAGGAAATTGATGCATTTGAAGAAGCTCCTAAGACCTTAGCCAAGTGGATTCCCAAGACTACTTCAAGTTCCACTTCATCAAGTACGACTACAACTCCAAGGATTCCCATCAAGATGGTGTGGATCCAAAAGAAGAAGAACTAGAGAGTTCTTGAGGGTGACTCCGCCAACATACTTCACTCTTATCATTTTGACAAGAACAAGTGCAATCAACTTCCACATCTTGCACTAGTTCAAGGAGTCACAAACCCTCTTGTTGGTAAGACAAGGGACAATGTAACCTAAAAGTTTTCATGGACATCATCTTGTGTGTGCATCACTCTATGTCTATGGATATCCTTGTTTGTTCCTTGTGGGACTAACCCATGTAGGTATTGAAAGTGCAATTCACTCAAATGGATAGCTCCAAGTGATTTACATCAACATTGAGCATCCACATCTTCAACATCTACATGAAGTCATCATCGACAAAACCCGAGGTTAGTTCATCCCTCTAAGGGGGGATATCACATCTAGGGAGAGCTTTACTCTAAGACTTGAGCTAAAGCAACTCTAAAGATGTGAACACAACAATGCTTTATGTAAAGGTGGTAACCCCACTTGAGCTTAAACGATGAGTATGACCTATGATCAAGTGTTCTCACTTGACTCCTAAGTCAATATACTCATATATAGATGACCTTGTCATCGCAAATTGCTTGATAGATGCTAGAATTGGTTGTGCATGCCTTGCCACATATTTCATTTGCCATGTTATTGTGTGAGCATGCTGATTGCATATTTTACTCATTCGAAGACATCCACTTGTTGTTTTGATTGTTTGGTTTTATCTTCTTTTGCCAAGTGGATGGACAAGAATGCCTAAGAACCTCCTCTAGCTATCTATGCTTTTCTCGTCTCAAAGTCTATTCATGCTGCATCACAAAATTTGATCAAGTCAGATTCGAACCACTCTGTGTGAGGAGCGCTCGGAGTCCCCGATTCGTCATAGACTTAAACTTCCAAAACCTCTTTATGATTCTCGGTCTGACCAATACTCCACCTTCGGTCCTACCGAGATCATTACGTTGATCTAGGTTTTCGATCTCGATGCAACCGATTTGAACCTTTCGGTCACACCGAGTTTCAGTAACTGCTTGCAGTTATGAATCTCGGTGCCACCGAGTTGTTCCACTCGGTCACACCGACAGGGTCGGGCTATATATAGTCACGGGCAAAAAATTGGAAATTTCTCCGAACCCCTTCGCCCGCGCGATAGCCTGCTCTGCCAACGTGGTCTCCGTATCGTCTCCTCGCCGCCAGCTGCCTCCAGTCGCTGGTCTCCGTCACCGTCAACGGGAATTCTACCCCGCCGTTGCCGCCGTAGCAAGTCTCCGCCGAACTAGGGTATGGACTCGATCACAGTGCTATTCCCCGTCCGATTCCTAGCACATTGTGTTCTTAATGATTCTTGCCACGATTGAAACACTCCTATCCAGTCAATGCGCTCGTAGATTAGGTTTGATTCGAAAATTTTAGGGTTAGGTTTCCGCCGAAACCATCTCGGACCCACCGAGTTGAAAAACTCGGTCCCACTGATTTGGCTTATGCCATTGCACAAGTGAGACTCGGTCTGACCGAGAATTACTTATCGGTGTGACCGATTTTGGAACTTTGTGAAACCCTAGCAGTCTCGGTGCCACCGAACTGTGACTCGGTCTGACCAAGTTCACTAGTTTAGGTGCCAAAACTGCTTCGGTATCACCGAGTTTAAAAATCGGTAGATCCGAGATGATTTCAGTGGGAAACTAAAACTAAGTTTTTGGATCATTCTTTTGCAAAAATCTCTGCATTTTGTGATGCTCATCTATTCTACCTCATCTATAAACTATTCACAGGGTCAGCAGACAGCTTGTTCACCATGTCAGATCAGAGTGACAGCCAGAATGTGTCAGAACAGCAAGTGCACATGAGTGAGGGCACTAGTCCCTCCAGTTCTTCTGATGAAGGCAGCAGGAGCACCCCTAGCAATTTGCCAAAAGCTGCCACCAGACAGAGGAAGAAGAGAACTTCAGATTCTGAGGATGAAGATTATGTGGCAGAGGAAGAGGAAGCCACATCAAAGAGAGTTGAGCCAGCACAGGGCATAAAGCCAGGCTTGAAAGTCAAAAGGCCAGTAGGCAGGCAGCCTATGTCAAAGGCCAGAGCTTCAACTGAAAAGCCTGCACCCAAAGAGTCAGTTGCTGCTGAAGGAAAAAAAAGGAAGGAAAGGGTCAAGAAGACCGTAGCCAGAGTGGTTGGAAAGGCTTCCATCATGGAAGAAGAGGAAGAATAAGAGGTTGCTGCACCAGCACCTAAGGCACCCAAGCTAATGGGTGATGCTATCAAATCAGGGGCTACTGCATCTAAGCCCAAGGAAGCACCCAAGGCTGCATCAAAGGTCAAGACAGCTCCAAAGAGAAATACAAGGAGCATACCTGCAACTGAAAAGAACAGGGCCCCAGTGCCTGAAGCTGCAGAAGAAGATGATGAAGAGCAAGTACTCAGAACTCAAGCCCAAGATCTCAGACCACAACGATGCTCATCCTGTGGCTGAGGATATGAAGCTGAGGAGAGACTCAGGGCTCAGGAAGTGGAGAGAAGCAGATCCGTATGCTTCAAGGAGAAGGACTGCTGTGGATTACAGGTTTCACACCAAGGAACAGCAGGACTTCTATGAGACAGTGCTGCTTGATAAGAAGCCAATAGTCTGTGATATGAGATGGGTTGACTGGAAATACATCAAGGACAATGAAGAGCACTATCCTGGAGTGCAAGACAGCTTCAATGCTTGTGGAGTAGCAGACTTTGTTGGGCAGAAGCTCACAAAGTGGAATGAGGAACTTATTATGCAATTCTACTCCACGGCACACTTCCATCCAGATGGTAGGATAACTTGGATGTCTGAAGGTACGAGGTACCAATCTACTGTTGCTGAGTGGGCACAGCTCATCAATTCCCCAGAGGAGCATGAGGATGACTTGGATATCTATGCCAAGAAGAAGATGGACCACAACTCTATGTCCAATATGTACAAGGAAATTCCAAATGAAGCTCTTGAAACTTTCAAATTTGGCTCAGTGCATTATCTTCTGTCAGGGCTGCCAACTATTAATTGGATTTTGAGGCACACTCTGTTGCCCAAGTCAGGTGATCACAAGATGATCAGAGGCCATGCAATCAATTTGCTTCATGTATTTGATGTACCTCAGAAATTCAAGGTCATGAGCCTCATAGTAGAGACAATCAAGAGGACAGCAGCAGACCAGAAGAGGAGCTGTGGATATGCCCCACAGATTCAGGAGCTCATCAACTCCAAGATGGGCACGGGCATATACTTATTGGACAAGGAACACCTGCCCATCCGTCCAGATTTTGAAGATAATCAAGTTGTTATGACTGAGAATGAACCATCGTCTGCACAAGCACAAGCAAAGAAGGAGAAGGCAAGGAAGGAGAAAGCTGCCAAGATGCCAAGATGCCAACTCAAGAGGAGGCATCTGAGTATTTCTTGAAAACTAAACAAGAGCAGCTTGGTTACCTAATTGCATCCACCCTGCGGATTGAGAAAGGACTAGCCACCCTAACTCAGAACCAGGCAAGCCTAGAGAGAATCATGGAACAAAAGTTCTATGACTTGGATGTCAAGGTGATAGAGATTCAGACTGCAGTGGAGCAGCTCCAGGATGACATGCAGGAGAGGAGAGGCAGGACTACAACTGATGCCTTTGCCAGAGTGCCACGAGGTCCGAGGTCGTCTGCAGTGCCAGTTGCTGACCCCAGAGCCACCACTTCTGCACCAGCTACAGCCTCAGTTCCACCAGCTCCAGCATCTACTTCAGTCTCGACTCCGACCACGTCTACAGAAGGCTTCGTCCTTGGAGTGCTCCGGACTCCACCACCACCTGAAGATCAAGCCTGAGAGTTGATCTAGCACTATGCATTTTCTAGGAACTTTTTGGTAACTTGTTGCCAAAGGGGGAGAAAATGTATAGATCATAGGCTTCGAGAGAGAGTGTTGCCTTTTTTTCTCTCTTGCTTTATTTGGTGGTTTTTCGAACTTTGTTTGCTTTTGAGTGCTTGAGATACTATGTCATTGCTCGTGATACATTGATGATCATGTGTTTGATCATAAGCTACACTTAATGTTTGCTTAATAATTATCATCTTATCTATCTTATGTGATCATTCACTATTCTTGGTGATGAGTGCATGTATTTCATTCTTATCATTTTAAGCGCTTCACCAAGATGTATGTGACATGGAAGAGTAACCCATGACTCTAACTCCTTGTGCATTTGCAGTCCAAAGCAAATTTTAAATATGCAAAAATTTAGGGGGAGCTCTTACTTGTCACATACTTCTCAAAGCGACGATATATTTCATGCTTATTATCATTTGTCGAAGCTTTGATCTATATGTTGTCATCAATTACCAAAAAGGGGGACATTGAAAGTGCAACTATCCCTAGGTGGTTTTGGTAATTCATAACAACATATAGCACATTGAGCTAATGCTATTCCAAGATGATTATTTCAGGAAAGCTCAATGATTGGCATGGCATGGATGGTGAAAGTGGAACCCTCAAAATGCTAAGGACAAAGGATTGGCTCAAGCTCAAAAGCTCAAAACTCTTCATTTTATATTTTAGTGATCCAAGATCACATTGAGTCTTTAGGAAAAGCCAATACTATCAAGGAGGGATGAGGTGTTGCTTAATGAGCCTCTTGCTTCATGTGCTTAGTGATATGCTCCAAAACCCTCAACTACTTTCCCATATCCACATATGACCTAAACCCTAAGCCAAACTCGGTCCTACCGATTCTTTCTATCCGGCGCCACCGAGTTTCACTTGTCATAAGCCACTGCCAAACCCTAGCAATTCGGTTCTACCGATAGGGATCTCGGTCTCACCGAGATGGGATTGCAAACTCTCTGTTTCCCTTCCGTAACTTTCCGGTCTCACCGAAAGAGCGGATCGGTCCCACCGAGATTGCAATGTAAATTCAGTGTTTCCTTTTTGTAACTTTTCGGTCTCACCGAAAGAGCAAATCGGTCCCACCGAGTTTGCCTGACCAACTCTCTGGTTAGCTAATTACCAAAATCGGTCTCACCGAGTTTGTGTAATCGGTCTCACCGAGATTACGTTATGCCCAAACCCTAACCATATCAGTCCTACCGAGTTGCATGTCAGTCCCACCGAAAATCTCTAATGGTCACTAGGTTTACCTTTTCGGTCCAACTGAGTTTGTTGATTCGGTCCCACCGAGATTGGAAAACTGTGTGTAACGGTTGGATTTTGTGTGGAGGCTATATATACCCCTCCACCTCCTCTTCATTCGTAGAGAGAGCCATCAGAACACATACACAATTCCAACTCATATGTTCTGAGAGAGAACCACCTACTCATGTGTTGAGACCAAGATATTCCATTCCTACCATATGAATCTTGATCTCTAGCCTTCTCCAAGTTGCTTTCCACTCAAATCTTCTTTCCACAAAGTCCAAATCCTATGAGAGAGAGTTGAGTGTTGGGGAGACTATCATTTGAAGCACAAGAGCAAGGAGTTCATTACCTACACACCATTTGTTACTTCTTGGAGAGTGGTGTCTCCTAGATTGGCTAGGTGTCACTTGGGAGCCTCCGACAAGATTGTGGAGTTGAACCAAGGAGTTTGTAAGGGCAAGGAGATCGCCTACTTCGTGAAGATCTACCGCTAGTGAGGCAAGTCCTTCGTGGGCGATGGCCATGGTGGGATAGACAAGGTTGCTTCTTCGTGGACCCTTTGTGGGTGGTTGCTTCTTCGTGGACCCTTCATGGGTGGAGCCCTCCGTGGACTCGCGCAACCGTTACCCTTTGTGGGTGGAGCCCTCCGTGGACTCGCGCAACCGTTACCCTTCGTGGGTTGAAGTCTCCATCAACGTGGATGTAGGATAGCACCACCTATCCGAACCACGGGAAAAACATCCGTGTCTCCAATTGCGTTTGAATTCTCCAAACCCTTCCCTTTACATTCTTGCAAGTTGCATGCTTTACTTTCCGCTGCCAATATACTCTTTGCATGCTTGCTTGAATGGTGTGATGATTGCTTGACTTGTCCTACAATAGCTAAAATCTGCCAAGAACTAAAATTGGGAAAAGGTTAAGTCTCTAGACATACTTTCGATCCTACACTTGTTACACTTGCTGTAAAAAACAGAAACTTTAGCGCTCACGAGAACTGCTGCCATTTTTATTTGGAAAGTGCTATTTAGTTAATTCTTTTTGCAGATGATTAATAGATAAATTCCTCACGTCCAGAAATTTATTTTAGAATTTTTGGGGTTCCAGATCTTGCGCTAGTTACATATTACTTCAGACTGATCTGTTTTTGACAGATTCTGTTTTTCGTGTGTTGTTTGCTTTTTTTGATGAATCTATGGCTAGTAAAATAGTTTATAAACCATCGAGAAGTTGTAATACAGTAGGTATAACACCAATATAAATAAAGAATGATTTCATTACAGTACCTGGAAGTGGTCTTTTGTTTTCTTTCGCTAACGGAGCTCACGAGATTTTCTACTTTAAGTTTTGCGTTGTGAAGTTTTCAAGTTTTGGTAAAGATTTGATGGATTATAGAACAAGGAGTGGAAAGAGACCAATCTTGGGGGTGCCCATGGCACTCCCAAGATAATCTAAGGACACCTAAAAGCCAAAGTTTGGGGATGCCCCGGAAGGCATCCCCTCTTTCGTTTACTTCTATCGGTAACTTTACTTGGAGCTATATTTTTATTCACCACATGATATGTGTTTTGCTAGGAGCATCTTGTATGATTTGAGTCTTTGCTTTTTAGTTTACCACAATCATCCTTGCCGTACACACCCTTTGAGAGAGCCATACATGATTTGGAATTTGTTAGAATACTCTATGTGCTTCGCTTATATCTTTTGAGTTATATAGCTTTGCTCTAGTACTTCACTTATATCTTTTTAGAGCACGGTGGTGGATTTGTTTTATAGAAACTATTGATCTCTCATGCTTCACTTAGATTATTTTGAGAGTCTTAAATATCATGGTAATTTACTTAAATAATCCCAATATGCTTGGTATTCAAGAATAATAAAAACTTTCTTATGAGTGTGTTGAATACTATGAGAAGTTTGATGCTTGATAATTGTTTTGAGATATGAAGATGGTGATATTAAAGTTGTGCTAGTTGAGTAGTTGTGAATTTGAGAAATGCTTGTGTTAAAGTTTGTGATTCCCGTAGCATGCACGTATGGTGAACCGTTATGTGATGAAGTCGGAGCATGATTTATTTCTTGATTGTCTTCCTTATGAGTGGCGGTCGGGGACGAGCGATGGTCTTTTCCTACCAATCTACCCCCCTAGGAGCATGCGCGTAATACTTTGCATTTATAACTTGTAGATTTTTGCAATAATTATATGATTTCTTTATGACTAATGTTGAGTCCATGGATTATACGCACTTTTCTCACCCTTCCACCTTTGCTAGCCTCTCTAATACAGCGCACCGTTCACCGGTATCATACACCCACCACATACCTTCCTCAAAACAGCCACCATACCTACCTATTATGGCATTTCCATAGCCATTCCGAGATATATTGCCATGCAACTTTCCACCGTTCTGTTTATTATGACACACTTCATCATTGTCATATTGCTTAGCATGATCATGTAGTTGACATCGTTTTTGTGGCAAAGCCACCATTCATAATTCTTTCATACATGTCACTCTTGATTCATAGCATATCCCGGTACACCGCCGGAGGCATTCATATAGAGTCATATTTTGTTCTAAGTATCGAGTTGTAATTGTTGAGTTCTAAGAAAATTAAAAGTGTGATGATCATCATTATTAGAGCATTGTCCCAGTGAGGAAAGGATGATGGAGACTATGATTCCCCCACAAGTCGGGATGAGACTCCAGACAAAAAAAAGAGGCCATTAAAAAAAGAAAAGGGCCAACTAAAAAAATGAGAGAAAAAGAGAGAAGGGACAATGTTACTATCCTTTTACCACACTTGTGCTTCAAAGTAGCACCATGATATTCATGATAGAGAGTCTCCTATGTTATCACTTTCATATACTAGTGGGAATTTTTCATTATAGAACTTGGCTTGTATATTCCAATGATGGGCTTCCTCAAAATGCCCTAGGTTTTCATGAGCAAGCAAGTTGGATGCACACCCACTTAGTTTCTTTTGTTGAGCTTTCATATACTTATAGCTCTAGTGCATCGTTGCATGGAAATCCCTACTCACTCACATTGATATCTATTGATGGGCATCTCCATAGCCCATTGATATGCCTAGTTGATGTGAGACTATCTTCTCCCTTTTTGTCTTCTCCACAATCACCATTCTATTCCACCTATAGTGCTATGTCCATGGCTCACGCTCATGTATTGCGTGAAGATTGAAAAAGTTTGAGAACACCAAAAGTATGAAACAATTGCTTGGCTTGTCATCAGGGTTGTGCATGATTTAAATATTTTGTGTGGTGAAGATGGAGCATAGCCAGACTATATGATTTTGTAGGGATAACTTTCTTTAGCCATGTTATTTTGAGAAGACATGATTGCTTTGTTAGTATACTTGAAGTATTATTATTTTTATGTCAATATTAAACTTTTATCTTGAATCTTTTGGATCTGAATATTCATACCACAATTAAGAAGAATTACATTAAAATTATGCCAAGTAGCACTCCGCATCAAAAATTCTGTTTTTATCATTTACCTACTCGAGGACGAGCAAGAATGTAACATCCCAAATTTTCAATTTGGAATGTTATACATTAGGTCATCATGCATATCATATTTTATTTTTCTTTTGGTTTTGATCCTAGAAAATCCTAAGCAACTCAAGGACCCACGGAGAGAGTTGGGGATTTCGTTATTTACATATTTGAGTTTTCTCAAATTATGTAAACAGGATCATTTGATTTTATTTATTTTATCATCAATTATTTCTATTACAAAAATATGAGAGAGGGAATAAAATGACTTTCCCAAAATATAGAAATATTGAGGATTTAATAAAAAAATCAAATAAGATTTATTTCAGAGTTTTTTGGTATTTTTTATTTGAATTTAGGAAAAATGTGCGTTTTTCAAAGTTGTAGTTTGGGCCCAGATAAATGTTCACTTTATCGGGCTTGATTTTAGAAACCCGGCAAAATTTATTTCGCAATTTTTGGAGTCCGTTTAGTATTTCTTTTTATTTTTCTTCCGAGCGGAATTATTTAAAAAAAATGCGGAACCGACTTCGGGCCGTACTCGGCCTGGACTCCGCTGGCCGAGGCTTTATAAGCCGACCGCCCCGGCCCGAGAGAGAGCCAGCCCACCGAACCGAAACCCTAACCCTAGCCCCAGCCGCCGCCGCCGCACCAGCCGCCGCCGCCGCCCGCCGGAGTTGCGCGCCGCCCGAGGTTCGTCGCCGACCCGTTCTCCATGCTGTTAAAAAAAATCTGTTCGTCGTTTTTCTTTTTCGTCGGATTTTTCGCGGTTATTTTCTGATCGCGATTTCTGATCCGATTTTTGTTTTAGTATAACTTTCCGCTCGTTTATCGGAATCAGGCGATTCAAGCGCCTGGAGTTTCGTCTCGAAACCCTCTTTCCGAATAACCAACTTAAACAAGTTTTTGCTACTGTAAAATTTGCCCTAGATTCAGATTACTAGAACGAAGTTGTTTTCTTTCGCCGTTTGATTTCTTTTGCTTCGCTCGATTTGATTCTTTTGCCAACCAGGGTTCTTAAGTTGAACTTTCTGGTTAGATCTTCTATTTGAGTTTTACCTGTGCATTAGATGAGTACTTATTGTATGCTTGTTTGTTTGTCTGCGACAGAATACCCGGAGTGCGCCGCCTGTTACGTTGAATCTCTAGGTTTCACGGATCATCAGCAAGGCAAGTAACACTTTGATCACACCTTTTCTACAACCCAGTTTTATTGCATTAGATCAATCCTCACACATTACAAGATTAGGATCTAATTAAATTGTGGGATGGGAAGTAGATGAGGTAGTACCTATTACCTGTTTATTATCAAACCTTTGGGAGTTACTTCTACGTTTGCTTATGCCATGCTATGCTAGTAGACGTGGATTGGGTGAGTGAAATCCATGACAGATGTGAGATTGTTAATTAATGGTTTATCTAAGGTGGCAACCTAACACACATCTGGGTGGATTGAGGCACCTGGGGTTTCCAGGACTTGCCTGTTTTCTTTGGACCGCCACCCAGGCTCAAAGGGATCATGAGATTATTCATACTAGAAACTTCCGTGTGCAGCCACAAGCCATTATGGGCTCTGGCATAGTTGACTAAGTTGTGCGAACTCTTACAGTGGTAGACTAGCAGATGTAGGGGATGTAGGTGGTACGGTCTACCCGATCGTAAGGTGCTAGCGCTTCTGAAAGACTATGTCTCGGTCATCCGTTTCGCAAACACCCTGTAGTGCGAGAAACCAAACGGAGGCGATCGAGTCTTGTGGGGAAAAGTGCGCAAACCTCTACAGAGTGTATAAACTAATCATGGTTAGCCGTGTCCCCGGTTATGGACATCTTGAGTATCTGGTACCTAGATTTTCATGTGAATCTCAACATGTTACTCTAAAGTTAATTTTGATGGGTTTTAATGATGTTATTTTTAATTGGGATTGAGAATGCCGTCAACCATTCTCAATGTTTAACAACCATCATGATAGTAATTAATTTTATTCCTTTGAAGTAGGGAAAAATTGGCTTTACGCAAAAACTGTAACCATAGAGCCTTCCACCAACCAAATATGCATATAGTATAGCTGTTGCATTCCATTACTCTCTATGTGTTACCTTGCCAGCATATTCCATGTGCTGAACCGTTTTCGGGCTGCAACGTTAATGTTGCAGACTTTTCAGACGACAATTAAGGAGTTTTAGGTCGTGGTTCTATACTCAGTGATGCCGATGGAGTTGATGGACTCGCTTATCTTCCAAGCCTTCCGCTGTTATCGTCACTAGATGGCCTTAAGCCATATTTATTGTAATAAGTTCTCTTTTGAGACACTCGATGTAATAAGTGTGTGATTGCTACTCTGCTATAAA
Source organism: Triticum urartu (assembly GCF_056163025.1). Lineage (NCBI taxonomy): Eukaryota > Viridiplantae > Streptophyta > Magnoliopsida > Poales > Poaceae > Triticum > Triticum urartu. The sequence goes on along the minus strand of NC_141879.1, from coordinate 493,321,937 downwards.
TCCTCCGAGTACTGTGTGGTGTCAGCATTACTGATCCAGGGATGACACCGGAGCACAGAGATCAGACTGTTTGAGGTCTGGTCGCTACAGAGATGGTATCAGAGCACACGCTGACTGTAGGACACGACCACTAAGCTAAAGACCTAGATCACTACTCACTCTCTTCTCTTCTGAATTCTCATCTTTTCTACTCTTTAGGATGGCGGATGCAAGTAACAAGTTCACACAACCAGATGAAGATACACCCTTTGGACGCCACTTGAAGGAAGTCACTAGATACCTGAACATAGGAATACCAAGCTTCACGGGAACCTACAACGCCACTTTACCTGAGGAAGACCGCTGGATGATTCAAGTTCAAGTTCCAGGAAGGACGTTCATGCCAGTCACTGAGCCCATAGAGTTTTTCTTTTGATGCACCAACTTGGAGTCTAGGAAAGAGCATGGCAGCTCACATCGCCATGGGACGCATTGGCGAAGTCTACCGCAAGGATCTCAAGGATACTATCTACCAGATTTGTGGGCGCCGAGATGAACAATGGGAGATGATAAGCACCAGGAAAGATAGATCAATTGCAGCTTTTATTCAGGACTTAAACCAGCATATTCGACGACAGGAGAATCAGATGTGCGCCGACATGATAGATCTGAAGAAGGCTAAGACTAGAATCAAGGAACTGGAGGAAGAACTCAAGGCTACACGCGAAGAGTATGAAGAAGAAATCGAAGTATTGGTGGAGAAGAATGACGATCTGATTAAGAAGATTGGAATATTTATGGGAGGCCCGACACCAGTAGATGAAGACGAAGAACCCAAGGAGATTAGCCCGGAGGACTACATCATCATTGACGGCACCGACTCGGAACAAGATAGTAGCAATGATGACTATGTGGATGAAGCAGGAGCAGATATCATGGAGTCTACAACCGTAGAATATTTTTAGTAGACCACCTCATCAGTAGTAGTAGTCCACCATGTAAATATAGTAGCCCGAGCACTTTTGCGATAGTTAGATCGATTGTATGCCTTGTTTGTTTGATTGAAGTGAATTGTGTGCTTTGCCTCATGTGCATATGGGTAGTGTTTTCTCATTAGACCCCCTCTATTCTTATATCTCATCTTTTCTAAACCCTCAGATGCCTCCGAGATGTGACCCTGGATTTGCCTTTCCGCCGGAGCTCACCCAGTTGATCCAGCAGTAGAACACCTTGATGCAGTTGCTAGTTCAGAATCAGAATCAGGGGAACAACAATAACAACCCACCCCCACCACCACCTGTTGACCACTTAGCCCATTTTCTTAGGCTGAATCCACCGGTGTTTTCCAGTAGCACCGAGCCGATAGTAGCAGATGATTGGCTCCGCAAGATAGCTAGGTAGTTGACCATAGCAGGATGCACAGATGTGGAGAAGGTTAAGTTTGCCGCACATCAGTTAGAAGGACCCGCAGCATCCTGGTGGGAAAATTTCACAGCCACCTTCCCAGTCGACACTGTCACATGGGACCAGTTCCAGCAGGCTTTTCGTACTGCCCATGTTTCAGCAGGAGCAATGGCCATGAAGAAGCGTGAGTTTCGTAACTTGCGCCAAGGAGGACGGACAGTTGGCCAGTATGTGGAGGAGTTTAGTAAGCTAGCACGTTATGCCCCAGATGACGTTGCTACGGATGCAGCTAAGCAGGAGAAATTCCTGGAAAGACTGAATGATGAGTTGAGTATGCAGTTGATGGTAGCCACCTTCAACAACTACCAGGAGTTGGTAGACCGTGCTCTTATGATTGAAGGGAAGCAGCAGCAAATTGAGAACCGCAAGAGGAAGTATGGACAAGGAAAGTATAATTCAGGAGCTCAGCAGAAGCCACGTTTTACCCCTAGACCGGGAGGACATTTTCAGCATACCCATGGAGTAGGTAGCTCGCACAATCACAATGGCACCAAGAATGGTAATGGGAATGGAGGAAGCAATGGACAGAACCGCAGCACCCCATCAACCCCAGCCAAGAAGGACTTGAGCCACGTCACTTGCTATAAGTGTTCGAAGCCAGGACATTATGCAAATGAATGTCCTGAAGGCCAAAACGGCAATGGAAGTTCTGGGAAGAAGCCGAACCCTTTCAACAGGGGACAGGTGAACCACGTTAGCGTGAAGGAGCTTGAAGCTCAGCCCGATGCAGTAATAGGTAAGTTTTTGGTTAAGTCATTTACTGCACTCATTCTTTTTGATACTGGTGCATCGCATTCATACATCTCAAGGGGATTTGTGGATAAGTATAACCTACCAACCCAAGCCCTTAGGTCACCCATGTTAGTAACCTCGCCAGGAGCAGAGTATGTGGCTAGCCTATGGTGTGATCGGTTACCATTAAGGATTGGTAACTATGTTTTTCCCTCAGACCTAGTAGTATTGGAATCTCAAGGATTGGATGTGATACTAGGCATGGATTGGTTATCAAAGTATGAAGGGAATATTGAGTGTGCTAGTAAGTCAATTTTGCTTACCACACCAGAAGGGAGAAGGATCAAGTATGTATCCCGGCATGTGCCAAAGAGGACCCAAGTAAATTGCCTAACAGGAGTTGTGCAGGAGGAAGTACCAGTGGTAAAGGATTTTCCTGATGTATTTCCAGAAGAGTTGCCAGGCATGCCACCGGATAGAGACATTGAGTTTTTGATTGAGCTTTTGCCAGGCACAGGGCCAATATCGAAGAGACCATATAGGATGCCAGCAAAAGATTTGGTGGAGATTAAGAAGCAGATTAAGGAGTTACTGGATAAGGGATATATTCGCCCAAGTTCTTCACCTTGGGGATCGCCAGTACTTCTAGTGGAGAAGAAGGATGGATCGTTAAGGATGGTTGTTGACTATCGAGGATTGAATGAGGTAACAATCAAGAACAAGTACCCACTACCAATGATCAACGATCTGTTTGATCGGTTGCAAGGAGCTAAAGTGTTTTCCAAGATCGATTTGCGATCAAGATACCACCAGTTGAAGATTCGAGGACAGGATATTCCTAAGACAGCATTCACCACAAGATATGGACTATATGAGTATACCGTTATGTCATTTGGACTGACTAACGCACCTGCCTATTTTATGAACATGATGAACAAAGTGTTTATGGAGTTTTTGGATAAGTTCGTCGTAGTGTTCATTGATGATATCCTGGTATATTCGAAGAATGAAGAGGAGCATAAGGAGCATTTGCGTTTGGTACTTGGAAAGCTCAGAGAACACCAATTATATGCCAAGTTCAGCAAATGTGAGTTTTGGTTGAAGGAAGTAGGATTCCTCGGACACGTTATATTTGGAGAAGGTATAGCGGTAGATCCCGCTAAAGTTGAAACCGTGACCAAGTAGGAAGCACCAACAACAGTTGGAGAGATCCGGAGTTTTCTTGGACTCGCAGGATACTACCGGAGATTTATTGAGAATTTCTCAAAGATTGCGAAGCCTATGACGGAGTTGTTGAAGAAGGATACTAAGTTCAAATGGACTGAGGAGTGTGAGGCAAGTTTCCAGGAGTTGAAGAAACGCTTGGTTACCTCACCAGTGTTGATTTTGCCAGATCAAACCAAGGATTATGAGGTGTATTGCGACGCTTCACGTCGAAGACTTGGAGCAGTGCTTATGCAGGAAGGAAGAGTTGTTTCATATGCTTCACGACAACTGAAGCCTCATGAATTGAATTATGCCACGCATGATTTGGAGTTAGCAGCCGTAGTGCATGCATTGAAGACATGGAGACATTTCCTCATTGGAAATCATTGTGAGGTGTACATGGATCATAAGAGTTTGAAGTACATTTTCACACAGAAGGAGTTGAACCTCAGACAAAGGAGATGGTTGGAGCTTATCAAAGATTATGATATGAAATTGCATTATCATCCCTGGAAGGCTAATGTAGTAGCTGATGCATTAAGCCGCAAGAGCCATGTCAATACGTTAATGACGGGAGAAATACCCAAGGAGTTAGCAGAAAATCTTCGTGAACTATGTTTGGAAATAGTTCCGAGAGGCTATGTAGCAGCATTGGAGATTCAGTCAACATTGATGGAAAAAATCAGGAAAGCTCAGAAATCTGACAAGGAGATTGTCGCTATAAAGGAGAAACTAGGCAAAGGAAAAGCTAAAGGATTTCGTGAGGATGAGCACGATACCCTATGGTTTGAAGACCGTGTTTATGTGCCCAATAACCCGGAGATCAGAAAGTTAATTTTGCAAGAGGCGCATGATTCACCGTATTCGATTCATCCAGGAAATACCAAGATGTATTTGGATTTGAAGGATATTTTCTGGTGGACCGGAATGAAGAAGGATATTGCAGAGTATGTAGCAGTTTGTGACGTATGTCAGAGAGTAAAGGCAGAACATCAGAAGCCAGCAGGATTGTTGCAACCATTGCCGATACCCGAATGGAAGTGGGATAAGTTAGGCATGGATTTTATCACGGGATTACCAAGGACTCGTTCAGGCTATGACTCGATTTGGGTCGTAGTTGATCGATTGACGAAGGTAGCTCATTTCATCCCAGTAAAGACCACTTACACCAGTGCTAAGTTGGCAAAGATATACATGACCAGGATCGTATGTTTGCATGGAGTTCCGAGGAGCATCGTATCAGATAGAGGAACCCAGTTTACCTCAAAGTTCTAGAAGCAGTTGCATGAGACTTTGGGTACTAGGCTAGAATTTAGTACAGCTTTTCACCCGCAGACAGATGGACAGACCGAGAGAGTCAATCATATTTTGGAGGATATGCTGAGAGCTTGTGCGCTAGATTATGGATCTAGTTGGGACGATAATTTGCCATATGCAGAGTTTTCTTACAATAATAGCTATCAGACCAGTTTGAAGATGGCACCTTTCGAAGCTTTGTATGGAAGGAGGTGCAGGACACCGTTGTCTTGGGACGAAGTTGGAGACCGCCAGTTGTTTGGACCAGATCTTATTAAAGAGTCTGAACAGAAGGTGAAGTTGATTCGCGATAGGCTCAAGGTAGCCCAGTCCAGGCAGAAGAGCTACGCAGATTCTAAACGCAAGGAGACAGTTTACGAAGTTGGAGACAGAGTTTATCTTCGAGTATCCCCACTTCGAGGGATTAAGCGCTTTGGAGTTAAGGGGTAGTTAGCGCCACGATTTGTAGGACCATATCGAGTTTTTGAGCGTATGGGAGAAGTGGCCTACAAGTTGGAATTGCCAGAAGGATTGGCAGGAATGCATGATGTGTTCCACGTTTCTCAGTTGAAGAAGTGTCACGCGGAGATGGCTGACATACCTTTGAGAGACACAGTGCCATTGGAAGCAATTCAGTTGGATAACAATTTGACCTATGAGGAGAAACCAGTCAAGATCCTCGAGTTTGCCAATCGAGTTACTCGCAGCAAGGTTATTAAGTTTTGTAAAGTACAGTGGAGCCACCACACGGAGGATGAAGCCACCTGGGAGCGACAGGAAGATTTGCTCAAAGACCACCCTCACCTATTTTCTAGTCAACCCGAATCTCGAGGCCGAGATTCATCTTAAGGGGGGTAGGTTTGTAACATCCCAAATTTTCAATTTGGAATGTTATACATTAGGTCATCATGCATATCATATTTTATTTTGCATTTGGTTTTGATCCTAGAAAATCCTAAGCAACTCAAGGACCCACGGAGAGAGTTGGGGATTTCGTTATTTACATATTTGAGTTTTCTCAAATTATGTAAACAGGATCATTTGATTTTATTTATTTTATCATCAATTATTTCTATTACAAAAATATGAGAGAGGGAATAAAATGACTTTCCCAAAATATAGAAATATTGAGGATTTAATAAAAAATCAAATAAGATTTATTTCGGAGTTTTTCGGTATTTTTTATTTGAATTTAGGAAAAAATGCGTGTTTTTCAAAGTTGTAGTTTGGGCCCAGATAAATGTTCACTTTATCGGGCTTGATTTTAGAAACCCGGCAAAATTTATTTTGCGATTTTTGGAGTCCGTTTAGTATTTCTTTTTATTTTTCTTCCGAGCGGAATTATTTAAAAAAAACACGGAACCGACTTCGTGCCGTACTCGGCCTGGACTCCGCCGGCCGAGGCTTTATAAGCCGACCGCCCCGGCCCGAGAGAGAGCCAGCCCACCGAACTGAAACCCTAACCCTAGCCCCAGCCGCCGCCGCCGCCCCAGCCGCCGCCGCCACCGCCCGCCGGAGTTGCGCGCCGCCCGAGGTTCGCCGCCGCCCCGTTTTCCATGCTGTTAAAAAAAATCTGTTCGTCGTTTTTCTTTTTCATCGGATTTTTCGCAGTTATTTTCTGATCGCGATTTCTGATCCGATTTTCGTTTTAGTATAACTTTTCGCTCGTTTATCGGAATCAGGCGATTCAAGCACCTGGAGTTTCGTCTCGAAACCCTCTTTCCGAATAACCAACTTAAACAAGTTTTTGCTACTGTAAAATTTTCCCGAGATTCAGATTACTAGAACGAAGTTGTTTTCTTTCGTCGTTTGATTTCTTTTGCTTCGCTCGATTTGATTCTTTTGCCAACCAGGGTTCTTAAGTTGAACTTTCTGGTTAGATCTTCTATTTGAGTTTTACCTGTGCATTAGATGAGTACTTATTGTATGCTTGTTTGTTTGTCTGTGATAGAATACCCGGAGTGTGCCGCCTGTTACGTTGAATCTCTAGGTTTCGCGGATCATCAGCAAGGCAAGTAACACTTTGATCATACCTTTTCTACAACCCAGTTTTATTGCATCAGATCAATCCTCACACATTGCATGATTAGGATCTAATTAAATTGTGGGATGGGAAGTAGATGAGGTAGTACCTATTACCTGTTTATTATCAAACCTTTCGGAGTTACTTCTACGTTTACTTATGCCATGCTATGCTAGTAGACGTAGATTGGGTGAGTGAAATCCATGACAGATGTGAGATTGTTAATTAATGGTTTATCTAAGGTGGCAACCTAACACACATCTGGGTGGATTGAGGCACCTGGGGTTTCCAGGACTTGCCTGTTTTCTTTGGACCGCCACCCAGGCTCAAAGGGATCATGAGATTATTCATACTAGAAACTTCCGTGTGCAGCCACAAGCCATTATGGGCTCTGGCATAGTTGACTAAGTTGTGCGAACTCTTACAGTGGTAGACTAGCAGATGTAGGGGATGTAGGTGGTACGGTCTACCCGATCGTAAGGTGCTGGCGCTTCTGAAAGACTATGTCTCGGTCATCCGTTTCTCAAACACCCTGTAGTGCGAGAAACCAAACGGAGGCGATCGAGTCTTGTGGGGAAAAGTGCGCAAACCTCTGCAGAGTGTATAAACTAATCATGGTTAGCCGTGTCCCCGGTTATGGACATCTTGAGTATCTGGTACCTGGATTTTCATGTGAATCTCAACATGTTACTCTAAAGTTAATTTTGATGGGTTTTAATGATGTTATTTTTAATTGGGATTGAGAATGCCGTCAACCATTCTCAATGTTTAACAACCATCATGATAGTAATTAATTTTATTCCTTTGAAGTAGGGAAAAATTGGCTTTACGCAAAAAATGTAACCATAGAGCCTTCCACCAGCCAAATATGCATATAGTATAGCTGTTGCATTCCATTACTCTCTATGTGTTACCTTGCCAGCATATTCCATGTGCTGACCCGTTTTCGGGCTGCAACGTTAATGTTGCAGACTTTTTAGACGACGATTAAGGAGTTTTAGGTCGTGGTTCTATACTCAGTGATGCCGATGGAGTTGATGGACTCGCTTATCTTCCAAGCCTTCCATTGTTATCGTCACTAGATGGCCTTAAGCCATATTTATTGTAATAAGTTCTCTTTTGAGACACTCGATGTAATAAGTGTGTGATTGCTACTCTGCTATAAATCCTCCGAGTACTGTGTGGTGTCAGCATTACTGATCCAGGGATGACACCGGAGCACAGAGATCAGACTGTTTGAGGTCTGGTCGCTACAAGGAATTAAGCTTGGGGATGCTTGATACGTCTCCAACGTATCTATAATTTTTTATTGCTACATGCTATATTATCTACTGTTTTGGACATTATTGGGCTTTATTACCACTTTTATATTATTTTTGGGACTAACCTATTAACCGGAGGCCCAGCCCAGAATTGTTGTTTTTTGCCTGTTTTAGGGTTTCGAAGAAAAGGAATATCAAACGGAGTCCAAACGGAATGAAACCTTCGGGAACGTGATTTTCTCAACGAACAAGACCCAGAGACTTGGACCCTACATCAAGACACAAAAGAGGAGGCCATGAGGTAGGGGGCGCGCCTACCCCCCACCCCCAGGCGCGCCCTCCACCCTCGTGGGCGCCCTGTTGCTCCACCGACATACTCCTTCCTCCTATATATACCTACGTACCCCCAAATGATCAGATACGGAGCCAAAACCCTAATTCCACCACTGTAACTTTCTGTATCCACGAGATCCCATCTTGGGGCCTGTTCCGGAGCTCTGCCGGAGGGGGCATCAATCACGGAGGGCTTATACATCAACACCATAGCCCCTCCGATGAAGTGTGAGTAGTTTACCTCAGACCTACGGGTCCATAGTTAGTAGCTAGATGGCTTCTTCTCTCTTTTTAGATCTCAATACAATGTTCTCCCCCTCTCTTGTGGAGAACTATTCGATGTAATCTTCTTTTCGCGGTGTGTTTGTTGAGACCGATGAATTGTGGGTTTATGATCAAGTCTATCTATGAACAATATTTGAATCTTCTCTGAATTCTTTTATGTATGATTGGTTATATTCGCAAGTCTCTTTGAATTATCAGTTTGGTTTGGCCTACTAGATTGATCTTTCTTGCAATGGGAGAAGTGCTTAGCTTTGGGTTCAATCTTGCAGTGTCCTTTCCGAGTGACAGTAGGGGCAGCAAGGCACGTATTGTATTGTTGCCATCGAGGATAACAAGATGGGGTTTTCATCATATTGCATGAGTTTATCCCTCTACATCATGTCATCTTGCTTAAGGCGTTACTCTGTTTTTAACTTAATACTCTAGATGCATGCTGGATAGCGGTCGATGAGTGGAGTAATAGTAGTAGATGTAGGCAGGAGTCTGTCTACATGTCTCGGACGTGATGCCTATATACATGATCATACCTAGATATTCTCATAACTATGCTCAATTCTGTCAATTGCTCAACAGTAATTTGTTCACCCACCGTAGAATACTTATGCTCTCGAGAGAAGCCACTAGTGAAACCTATGGCCCTCGAGTCTATCTTCATCATATTAATTTCCTACTACTTAGTTATTTCCTTTGCTTTTTACTTTGCCTTTATTTTACTTTGCATCTTTATCACATAAAATACCAAAAATATTATCTTATCATATCTATCAGATCTCACTCTCGTAAGTGGCCGTGTAGGGATTGACAACCCCTATTCGCGTTGGTTGCGAGGATTTATTTGTTTTGTGCAGGTACGAGGGACTCACGCGTAGCCTCCTACTGGATTGATACCTTGGTTCTCAAAAACTGAGGGAAATACTTATGCTACTTTGCTGCATCATCCCTTCCTCTTCGAGGAAAATCAACACAGTGCTCAAGAGGTAGCAACAGTTAAATTTGAGATGATAAAAAACAGTAAGACAAAACACTAGGCTTCAGACAATGTAAATCAAAATATTTAAATAAAAACTGGAGGCTTCTGATTCGAATACGATCAGTAAACCGGGCCAAAGGGGTTAAGCTAAGATTGGAATACGATCATATAGCCCCCAGTGGCTTTGGCGTTGCGCCGATCAAGAGGGTACCGACAGCTATGTTCTCTTTGGTTCGAATACGACCTATGTTTGAACAGGAAGCCCCCAAATGACCTTGAGAGGTTTTTAACGACCCTGATTCAAATACGATCCAAGTCGGACCCAAAAGGGGTTAAGCTATGATTCGGATACGATCAAGAAGCCCCCTAGTGAGTTTGGCTTTGAGCCGATCAAGAGGGTTACGACAGCTATGTTCTCTTTGGTTCGAATACGACCTATGTTTGAATAGGAAGCCCCCAAATGACCATGAGGTTTACATCTAGATTCGAATATGATCATGAGCCGGACCAAAAGGGTTAAGCTAGATTCGGATACGATCAGCCCCCTTTTGGTATTTTCAAATAATGAAAATAATAAATATATATATGATCATTGAAAGGGAAAAGTACAGAGGTCCTGTTTTATTACTTATCATAGTATATACAACGTCAAACTATGTACATGACGAGAGCCGGTGGCTTAAGTATAGTATGGCCAAAGCTGAGCAATGTTCCGCGGCCGGCGGGTTTCCTCCTCCGACTTACGTGAGTCTTTATGCTCTCGGACGTCAATGAGGTAATATGACCCGTTGTTTAAGTTCTTGCTGACCACAAAGGGTCCTTCCCAAGGTGGGGATAATTTTTGTGCATCAGACAGATCCTGGATGAGCCGGAGCACCAGGTCACCTTCTTGAAAGGTCCTGGACTTAACCCGACGGCTATGATAACGGCGCAGGTCCTGTTGGTAAATTGCTGATCGAGCCACCGCCAAATCTCTCTCCTCATCTAATAAGTCAAGTGCATCCTGTCGGGCTTGTTCATTATCAGCTTCAACGTAAGCCGCCACGCGAGGTGAATCATGACGAATGTCACTAGGCAGCACTGCTTCTGCTCCATAAACCATGAAGAAAGGTGTATAACCTGTAGACCTGTTAGGAGTGGTATTGATACTCCACAGCACCGAGGGTAATTCCTCTACCCAACAACCCGGCGTCCGTTGTAAGGGAACCATGAGCCGGGGCTTGAGACCTTTTAAGATTTCTTGATTTGCTCTCTCAGCTTGAGCATTAGATTAGGGGTGAGCTACTGAAGAAATGGCAAGCCGGATATGCTCACGTTGACATAACTCCTCCATAGCACCTTGGGACAAATTAGTGCCATTGTCAGTTATAATGTCGTGTGGAAAACCAAAGCGAAAATCACCTTTTTCATGAACTGAACCGCCGTGGCTGCATCACACTTGCTCACTGGCTCTACCTCAACCCATTTTGTGAATTTGTCAACTGTCACCAAAAGATGTGTCTTTTTATCTTTGGACCTTTTGAAAGGTCCAACCATGTCAAGCCCCTAGACTGCAAACGTCCAAGTGATTGGAATCATCCGCAACTCCTGAGCCGGCACGTGCGCTCATCGTGCAAATTTTTGACATCCATCACACCTACTGACCAGCTCCTCCACATCAGCGTGAGTCGTTAGCCAATAAAAACCATGACGAAAAGCTTTGGTGACAAGAGACTTTGACCCGGCGTGATGACCAAAATCCCCTTCATGGATCTCACGAAAAATTTCTTGACCTTCTTCAGGAGAAACACAACGTTGAAACGCTCCAGTGACGCTGCGATGATACAACTCACCGTCAGAAATTGTCATTGACTTGGACCGCCGGGTTATCTGTCGGGCCAGGGTCTCGTCCTCTGGTAACTCGCCCCGGGTCATGTAAGCCAAGAACGGTACTATCCAATCTGGAATGACATGAAGAGCCGCCACCAACTGTGCCTCCGGGTCAGCAATGGACAAATCTTCCTCTGTAGGCAACTTAACGGACGGGTTATGTAAAACATCTAAAAAGGTGTTAGGTGGCACCGGCTTATGCTGAGATCCCAACCGGCTTAAGGCATCGGCCGCTTCGTTCTTTCTGTGTTCAATGTGTTCCACTTGATAACCCTTAAAATGCCCCACAACAGCATCGACCTCGCGGCGATAAGCCACCATGAGAGGATCCTTGGAATCCCACTTGCCTGACACCTACCGAGCCACCAAATCTGAGTTGCCAAGGCACCGTACCCGGCTCAAACTCATCTCTTTAGACATTCGAAGACCATGGAGGAAGGCTTCATATTCTGCTGCATTGTTAGTACAAGGAAACATCAATCGCAACACATAACAAAACTTGTCACCTCGAGGAGAAGTTAAAACAACTCCAGCCCCCGAGCCTTCCAATTGTTTGGACCCATCAAAATGAACCGTCCAATATGTGTTGTCTGGTTTCTCCTCTGGCATCTGCAACTCTGTCCAGTCATTAATGAAGTCAACCAGCACTTGAGATTTGATTGCAATATGTGGCACATACTTCAAACCATGAGACCCAAGTTCAATAGCCCACTTGGCGACTCGTCATGTGGCTTCTCTATTTTGAATAATGTCTCCTAGAGGAGCAGAGCTAACCACAGTGATTGGGTGACCCTAAAAGTAATGCTTGAGCTTCCGGCTTGCCATGACCACCCCATAAACAAGCTTCTGCCAATGCGGATATCTTTGTTTAGATTCAATGAGCACCTCACTGACATAGTAAACCGGCCGTTGGACCGGATGTTCCTTGCCAGCCTCCTTACGCTCCACAACAATGGCCACACTGACAGCACGTGAGTTAGCAGCCACATACAACAACAACGACTCTTTCTCAACCGGAGCAGCAAGAATCGATGGCTCAGCGAGATGTTTCTTCAGATCCTCAAAAGCAGAGTTAGCAGCGTCACTCCAGACAAAGTCATCCGCCTTCTTCATCATTTGATACAAAGGCATCGGCTTCCCCCCTAACCGGCTTATGAACCGTCTTAAGGCTGCGACGCGACCCGCCAACCTTTGAACGTCATTGATGCACGCCGGTTTAGCCAGAGATGTAATTGCCTTAATTTTCTCCGGTTAGCCTCAATACCTCTGTTAGACACCAAAAAACCCAAGAGTTTGCCAGCTGGGACTCGAAAAACACACTTAGCCGGGTTAACCATCATTTTGTAGACCCGGAGGTTATCAAAAGTCTCCTTCAGATCAGTTACCAAGGCTTCCTTCTCTCTGGATTTCACCACTATATTATCCACATAAGCATGAACATTGCACCCAATCTGATTGTGAAGGCAATTCTCCACACATTGTTGATAAGTCACCTGGGCACTCTTAAGCCCAAAAGGCATAGACACATAGTAGAAGGCTCCAAACAGAGTGATGAAAGCTGTCTTCTCCTGGTCCTTAACTGCCATCTTGATCTGATGATAACCCGAATAGGCATCCAAAAAACTCAAATGCTCGCAACCCGCCGTAGCATCAATGATCTGATCAATACGAGGGAGAGCAAAAGGGTCAGCCGGACAAGCTTTGTTCAAATCTGTGTAATCCACACACATGCGCCAGGTGCCGTTCTTTTTAAGCACAAGCACCGGGTTAGCCAACCACTCCAGGTGAAAAACTTCAACAATGAACCCGGCCGCCAAGAGCCGGGCCACCTCTTCTCCAATAGCCTTGCGCCTTTCCTTGTTAAACCATTGAAGAAACTACCTGACCGGTTTAAATTTCGGATCGATATTGAGAGTGTGCTCAGCGAGTTCTCTCGGGACACCCGGCATGTCAGAAGGCTTCCATGCAAAGATGTCTCGGTTCTCACAGATGAACTCGATGAGTGCGCTTTCCTATTTTGGATCCAAGTTAGCACTGATAATGAACTGTTTGGATGAGTCGCCAGGCACAAAATCAACCATCTTGGTGTCATCAGCTGATTTGAATTTCAACACCGGTTCATGCTCCGTAGTTGGCTTCTTCAAAGACGTCATGTCTGCCGGGTCAACATTATCTTTATAAAACTTTAATTCATCTGTTGCACAAACAGACTCTGCATAAACAGCGTCACCTTCCTCACATTCCAGGGCTATTTTCCGGCTTCCATGTGCCTTTATAACCCGGCATCTTGAGCTGCAGATACACATAACATGGCTGAGCCATGAACTTGGCGTAAGCCGGCCGTCCAAACAAGGCATGATATGGGCTTTTGATCTTAACCACTTCAAAACTTAACTTCTCAGCCCTAGAATCATATTCATCCCCAAAGGCTACTTCTAGCTCATCTTACCAACTGGGTATGCCGACTTACCAGGTACAACACCATGAAAACAGTGTTGGATTGTCTAAGACTCTTGTCAGTCAACCCCATGCGACGAAACGTCTCATAATAGAGGATGTTGATGCTACTGCCTCCGTCCATGAGTACCTTAGTAAACTTATATCCACCAACCTGAGGCGCCACTACCAAAGCCAAGTGACCCGGATTATCAACCCGGGGAGGGTGATCCTCCCTACTCCACACAATAGGTTGTTCACACAAAATATTTAAATCATGCACAACCCCGATGACAAGCCAAGCAATTGTTTCATACTTTTGATGTTCTCAAAATTTTTCAATCTTCATGCAATACATGAGTGTGAGCCATGGACATAGCACTATAGGTGGAATAGAATGGTGGTTGTGGAGAAGACAAAAAGGAGAATATAGTCTCACATCAACTAGGCGTATCAACGGGCTATGGAGATGCCCATCAATAGATATCAATGTGAGTGAGTAGGGATTTCCATGCAACGGATGCACTAGAGCTATAAGTGTATGAAAGCTCAAGAAGAAACTAAGTGGGTCTGCATCCAACTCGCTTGCTCACGAAGACCTAGGGCATTTTGAGGAAGCCCATCATTGGAATATACAAGCCAAGTTCTATAATGAAAAATTCCCACTAGTATATGTAAGTGACAAAATTGGAGACTCTCTATCATGAAGATCATGGTGCTACTTTGAAGCACAAGTGTGGAAAAAGGATAGTAGCATTGCCCCTTCTCTCTTTATCTCTCATTTTTTTGGGGGCCTTTTCTCTTTTTTATGGCCTCTTTTTTTCCTTTTTTTATTTTTCGTCCGAAGTCTCATCCCGACTTGTGGGGGAATCATAGTCTCCATCATCCTTTTCTCACATGGCACAATGCTCTAATAATGATGATCATCACAATTTTATTTACTTACAACTCAAGAATTACAACTCGATACTTAGAACAAAATATGACTCTATGTGAGTGCCTCCGGCGGTGTACCGGGATGTGCAATGATTCAAGAGTGACATGTATTAAAGATTATGAATGGTGGCTTTGCCACAAATACGATGTCAACTACATGATCATACAAAGCAATATGACAATGATGAAGCGTGTCATAATAAATGGAACGGTGGAAAGTTGCATGGCAATATATCTCGGAATGGCTATGAATGCCATAATAGGTAGGTATGGTAGATGTTTTCAGGAAGGTAAATGGTGGGTTTATGGTACCGGCGAAAGTTGCACGGTACTAGAGAGGCTAGCAACGGTGGAAGGGTGAGAGTGTGTATAATCCATGGACTCAACATTAGTCATAAAGAACTCACATACTTATTGCAAAAATCTATTAGTTATCGAAACGAAGTACTACGCGCATGCTCCTAGGGGATAGATTGGTAGGAAAAGACCATCGCTCGTCCGCGACCGCCACTCATAAGGAAGACAATCAAAAAATAAATCAAGCTCCGACTTCATCACATAACGGTTATGTCGGATGTGGGGTTCCGGCAAACCCTTAAGGTTCGAACACTAGGGTGCGCGCGAAGTCTTTCCTTCCCACCAATCTACGCCCTAGCTCGCTAAGATCTCGCGGACGAACTCGCAACATAGAAAGACACGAGGTTTATACTGGTTCGGGCCACCGTTGTGGTGTAATACCCTACTCCAGTGTGGTGGTGGTGGATTGCCTCTAGGGCTGATGATGAACAGTACAAGGGAAGAACAGCCTCCTGAGGTTGAGGTGTTCTTGTGAGTAGGCTCTCGATCGGGTTGGATCAAGCTAAGGTGAGATGAGGTGAGATGCGATCATCTCCCATCCTCGCCCATCCTCTCCCCCTACTATGGTGGCTAGCTCTACTTATATAGGCCCTGGTCCTCTTCCCAAATATTGAGCAGGAAGGGAGCCAACAACGGCGGGCAAATTTGAAGTGGGGCAGCTAGTACAAGCTATCCTGACAAAAGTGGTGTTCGCTTGCGAAAAGCTTTGGCGGTGACGCCGTCTTGGGCTCCACGATGACCTCCATCTTGCCGTCCTCCTGGTCTTGGTCTCATTGCACCAATATAGCAACCTTTGCCTGATGCCTCGGTACTCTTCGCCTGCTTTGGCCTCCTTAGCACCAAAGAGGAAAGAAGGATGTTGCGCGTGTTGGCGCCCGCCTGGCACCCGCCTGGTGTCGTGCGTCATGGCTCACGTCACGAGGGCCTCGTGAGGTTTGCCCCGCCTTGATATCTCCGCTCCTCGTGAGGTTGCCTAGCTAGGCCACTCCAAAGGAGGTCTTGCATCGTCCGCCTCGCGAGGGTCTTGGATGCTTTGTTGGTGAAGATGGGCCGTACGGCCTACTGGCTTAGCCACGCTGTGGGCCGCAGGCAGGCAAGTCTGGGGACCCCCATTCCCAGAACGCCGACAGTAGCCCCCGGGCCGAAGGTGCGCTCGGGCTTGGCTTCGTGGCGAAGCCAAGGGCCAAGTATGGAGCGCCGTGGGCCCCCAAAGCCTGCGGCCTTGGTTGACGTGTGGCAGTTGATTGGGCGTGGGCATCTCTGCTTCCCCATGTTGCCTCGGCAACTGCTTGACCTGACAAAAGGCTGGCGCAGGCGGCACTTGCCTTCGTTGCTTCTTCCTTGCCTCGCTCCAAATCCCCTTTCTCGCTCTTCGCCGCCGCTACCTCCAGATCTGCCCCAGCCTTTCTCTGCAACTACCTCTCATGGCGCTACGCAAGGTCAAGACTTCCTCGGCACCGGCTTGGTATGAGACCGCTCTTGAGGTGCCCACCATCACAGAGAAGAGCCTCACCTCCGTGCGCCTGCTGACAGTGGGAGAGAGCAACGAGTGGGGGAAGACGGAGCTCCAGCTTGCGTCCGACGAGCCCGAGCCTGAGGGGAGCACCTTCTTCCCCTTCTTCTCAAGCAGTGTCATTGTTGGGTTGGTCCCTCCCTTCTCTGATTTCTTTTATGAAGTCCTCGACCACTACGGGCTGCAGGCGTTGCACCTCCATCCCAACTATGTCCTCCTCTTGTCCATCTTTGCCTACTATTGTGAGGCGTACCTGGGCGTGATGCCGTCCGTGGCGTTCCTGCACCATTTCTTCTTCCTCCGCGTCAGTGGCGAGCACACCTTCGGATGCGCTAATTTCGTCGCCTGCGGCAAGGCCAACTCGATCTCGAGCACCGGCAAGAGAGCTGGTAACATTCGATCCAAGTGGGTCATGATGGACGCCAAGCACGCCCATCCGTGCCTGGTGTTGCCGACGGAGGCGCCCCGGCAGGGCAAGGGGTGGCCCAAGGTGGAGCTTGTCAATGAGCGGGCATCGTCAGTGTTGGGGCAAATGATGACCGACCTGAAGCCGGGAAACGCGAGGGCGGCCAAGATAACGGGGGCGATGCTCCTGAGGGAGTTCTTGATGCTGCGGGTTGCCCCACTCTAGGCGCGCGTGTGCGCCCCCTCTGGGAGCTCGAAGAAGAGGAAAACAAGACCCGCCTGAGGCCAGGGGACCTGCCTGGCGATGAATTGGACGTCGTCCTGCGCCTCATAGTCGGGGACAACCAGGAGTACCCGCCTAGCGCCTTCATTGCCCTGTTCCAACGCAGGGACCGGGAGGAATTCGTCGCCTCCAGGCCGACTATTGATGCGCGCGGGGTGGTGCCGCCGGCACTTCCGGGAGCTCCTATGGCGCAGAAACCGATGGAGGTGTCTTCTGGCGAGTCCCACGGAGAGGGGGAAGAGGAGGTGGACTCAGAGAAGACCCCGAAAGAGGTGGGGGAGACTTCCCCTCTGAGCAAGGCCGAGATTCTCCGTGCCCTTCCTGATGATGCCGAAGCCGACGCCTACCAAGGAGAGAGGGAGCAACCCCTCATCCCGACGAAGGGTAGGTCATCGCTGGTGGTCCGTGGTGCCACCTCCATCCCAACACCTCCTGGGGTTGGGTCCGGTTCTGCCTCTGCACCGCCTGGCGCCGCCGGAACCCAAACGCCTGCCCTTCAGGTCCCGATGCTGTCAGGCTTCAAGCTTCACAAGCGAAAGGTGGGGTACTTCGCGGTGGACCGGTAGGTGTCTCGAGCTTCGCTTTATCCCTACCGGTACTTGTTATTTCCTGACGCTCGCCCTTGGTTGATCAGGCCGGCATCTTCGGCAAAGAAGAGGAAGGAGGATACGGCGGCCGTGCCTCCCTCCGCAGAGAAAGGAGGCAGCAGCGCCCGCATCTCCCTAGCCCGGTCGTCCTTGTGGGGCCAAGAGGAACATCGCCGCGTGGAATCAGCCCCCATAGCCCCGCTGGCTCCGGAGGTGCCGGCGCTTGGCGCGGCTGATGAGGTCCCAGCTGCTCCGGAACCCGCGGTCTCCCAAGCCCTGGTGACGGTGTCGCTTCCTCCCACCGCAGCACCTCCACTCCCTGGTTCTTGTGCTCCTGCTGCTGTCTTGGAGCGTGCCCTTTTGGAGATGACCCAACTGCAGGCGGATCTCCTGAGCGCAGACCCGCGCCTGGTGGCCGGGCGTCTGGAGTTGGCCTCTGGCTGGCTTCACTCCGACCTGGCAATTCGCGCGGCGCTGGGCCAGGCTGCTGCGGCTTTCGGGGAGGAGAAGCAAGGAGCCGCCAGCGCTGCAGCCGATCGTGAGGCGGCGCTGAAAGACGCCAAGGCCACCCATGACCGCTGCCAAGTGCTGAAGGGCGAGTTGGAGAGCCTGCACGACAAGCACGCCGAAGAGGTACGCTATCGCCAAGCGAAGGAGGAGAAGATGAAGGCATGGGAGGAAGCCGTCAAGAACCATGATGCTGAGCTGGCAGAGCTGGGGAAGAAGCAGGCCACCGAGCGCAACCGGTTGGAATAGTTGGAGCGGAAGATGGAGACGAGGGAGGTCGATCTTGATGCCAAGGCGCGAGTCCTGGCCGAAGACCGCATGGCCTTCGCCGATCTCGAGAAGAGGTCTCGCAAGGCGATGAAGACACTCTACGAGCACGGCCTGGAGAAGCCGTTGGACACCGATGAGGATGGCCCCGCTCAGCTACTTCCTCTCGTGGTGAAGGTGCTTGAGGAGGTCGTTGATGGCCTCGGTCCCATGGCGGAGGCATAAGCTTGCGTCCTGTCTTCAGCCGCACTAACTCGCGTCTTCGGCCATCTGCACCTCCGCGACCCCAGCGCTCGCCTTGACGAGCTGCTGGAGCATGTGGTTGAAGATCACTGCGAAGCTGCCACCACGGCTGTACAGGGTCAAGTGGAGGCCTTGTTGGGGAGGTTCTGCGGCTTTGTCTCCGATCCTCTCTCTAGCGACGTCGTGGATCCTACGGCTGGTGGTGAAGGTGAGAACATCGTTGCCCACGGGGGAGCACCTTCCGCAGGCGATGGCGATATACAGGGGTGACCTGCGGCTATTCTTCCGGTTTCATTTCTGCGACATGTATCAGGCCTCGTGGAGGCATTTAGACTTTTCATTTGGTATTGTGAGAACAATATGCTTGTAATATTTGCTTCGAGGTTTTGTGATTTCCTTCCTATTTGCTTTGCATTCTGCGTCGGCAGAGCCCGGCCCCGCGCATACCTCAACCGCCATTGGGCCGGCGGGGCGGACCAAGGAGTGGGGGGCTACGTGACCAGTTAGGCTCCTGAGTCGCGATGCTCAAGAGTCCCCCTTGACACGCAAACAGCATATAGGGAGAGTTCGTGAGGATAGATCAATGTTCTACGTCGGCAAAGCCCGGCCACGCGCATACCTCAACCGCCATTGGGCCGACCAGAGACCAGGACGGACCAAGGAGTGAGGGGCTATGTGACCAGTTAGGCTCCTAAGTCGCGATGCTCAAGAGTCCCCCTTGATGTGCAAACAATTTCCATACATGCCCTCACCGAGGCCTCGGGAGGGGCGCGCGATGCCCAGGTCCGAGGGACCTGGTTGGGTGGCGTGCGCTTGGGCGTAACCCGAGCGCAGCACCCGTGCCCAGCCCCCTCATGCGGCTCTCCCGAGGGAAGGCATTGTGGTGAGGCTGGGCGCTGAGCTCTGGGCTCCCTGAGGTTGGTATGACTGTGGGGCCGCCCTCAGTTGTTTATCACCAGCGCGGAGCATACTGCTTCCGCTTGTGCACGGGCATAGCCACACCTCGGCAGTGTCGATAGCCAGCACGGAGCATGGTGCTTCCACTTGGGCGTGGGATGGGGCCCCCCTCCGGGAGGAGCCCCCGGGGCATGTACAGCCCCGCCCTGACACGTGGCTTGGACAGCAGGGCTGCAAGGTGTATCTGGGCACTCGTGAGCCAGCACGGGACTCACGAGGCCCTACCTCAAGGCGGGTTGCGCCTGGTCTTGAGTCTTGGTGACTGTATGTCCCTGCAAGGCGGTTAGATGCAAGCACTCTACGTCCTCAGGTCCCAGCCCTCGAGCGAGCTCAGCCGCTGCTGGTATGCCAGGTCGCGAAGCCATGGTCAAGGCTAGGGGTGAGGGCTGTAGAGCCAGTAAGAGCTCCTGAGTCGCGATGCTCAGGAGCCCCCCTTTTAACGTGCAAGCGAATTGCATACGATGAACAGACCCGTGGTGGGCAGCAATCGAGCAGGTGATAGTAGTTGGCAGGTTAAGCATGGAGAGCAGATCAACTTGGATAAATGCAGGGAGATACATGCCACCAGGTCCGGCCCGAGCGGCTTGGGGATGATGTAGTCCGAGGGGCGCCCCCAACAAGGTAAGTTGAATACATAAGCGAAAGGGATACATGCCGCAGGGACGGACCCACGCGACCTGGGAATAATGCAGCCCGAGGGGCGCTCCCAGCTAAACGAGCTTGGAAGATGTCACCTGGTTCTGTAGACGAAGTAGAGTTGGTGCAGCTGAAGGCGTGCGTTGAAGAAATGACTCCTCATTAGCTGCCAGAACCCTGAGCCTCGGGAGGCTCTGGGGGCTCGAGAGGTTCCCTGAAGACCGTCTCCATCTCCTCCAGAACGGCGTGGTACCTGGCTTCCTGAGCCGCCAGGACACGTCACATGTTGCGCTGATAGGCTGATGCCACGCTCGGCAAGCCAAAAGGCATTCGAACGTAGCTGTGCGGTGGGCCCTCACAGCGGCCCACACGCGAAGGCTGGAAACGCTCCTGAGATGCGGCCCTGTTGAGCCCTGGGACGTCGATGCAGACATGCAGCCCAGCATCCTCGCCAAGATGCGGAGCTGCGCCTCATGGGCGGCTGTCGCCGCGCATGGCTCTTGCTTCTTGCAGTTCCTGGGTGGTCCTGGTGATGAACTCCTGAGTGGGGGGCACTCCTTGCCCTGTGCTCTCCTAAGGGTCACGTGCCGCGAAGCACGCCTCCAAGTGGTGCCCAAGCGCCTCCCTCGTGAGGTTGGCAAGGTCTGAGGCCCTCCAGAAGAGAGCCCCCGAGCCCTGCCTAAGGAGGGCGCCGGGCGCGCCTTCCTATGCGATGGAGGGAGGCGCCCCGGAGCGGGCGCTGGTCCTGACGAGGCTCCTGCCGCGATGCCATCCTCCTGAGGTCCTGCACGGCGCGGCTGCTTCTTCTTGGCTCTAGAGGGCCTTAATTTTTGCTGCCGGGGTCGTCGATTGCTGCGGCTTGAAAGGCGCGCTCAAGGGAGCACACCGCATCCCTCTCTTCACACGGGACCGTGATGATTCCTCCACTTCCTGGCATCTTGAGAACGTTGTAGCCGTGATGAGTGACTGCTATGAACTTGGCCAGGGCTGGATACCCGAGGATGGCATTGTACGGCAGGCGGATGTGCGCGATGTCGAAGTCGATGAGCTCGGTGCGGTAGTTCTTGCGCTCCCAGAAGGTGACGGGCAGGCGGACTGATAACCCACAAGTATAGGGGATCGCAACAGCTTTCGAGGGTAGATTATTCAACCCAAATTTATTGATTCGACACAAGGGGAGCCAAAGAATATTCTCAAGTATTAGCAGCTGAGTTGTCAATTCAGCCACACCTGAAAACTTAGTATCTGCAGCAAAGTGTTTAGTAGCAAAGTAATATGATAGTGGTGGTAGCGGCAACAAAAGTAAAGACAGCAAAAGTAATGTTTTTGGTATTTTGTAGTGATTATAACAGCAGCAGCGGAAAAGTAAATAAGCGAGAACCAGTATATGGAAAACTCGTAGGCACCGGATTAGTGATGGATAATTATGCCGGATGTGGTTCATCATGTAACAGTCATAACATAGGGTGACACAGAACTAGCTCGAGTTCATCAATGTAATGTAGGCATGTATTCCGTATATAGTCATACGTGCTTATGGAAAAGAACTTGCATGACATCTTTTGTCCTACCCTCCCGTGGCAGCGGGGTCCTATTAGAAACTAAGGGATATTAGGGCCTCCTTTTAATAGACAACCGGAACAAAGCATTAGCACATAGTGAATACATGAACTCCTCAAACTATGGTCATCACCGGGAGTGGTCCCGATTATTGTCACTTCGGGGTTGCCGGGTCATAACACATAGTAGGTGACTATAGACTTGCAAGATAGGATCAAGAACTCACATATATTCATGAAAACATAATAGGTTCAGATCTGAAATCATGGCACTTGGGCCCTAGTGACAAGCATTAAGCATAGCAAAGTCATAGCAACATCAATCTCAGAACATAATGGATACTAGGGATCAAACCCTAAGAAAACTAACTCGATTACATGATAAATCTCATCCAACCCATCACCGTCCAGCAAGCCTACGATGCAATTACTCACGCACGGCGGTGAGCATCATGAAATTAGTGATGGAGGATGGTTGATGATGACGACGGCGACGAATCCCCCTCTCCGGAGCCCCGAACGGACTCCAGATCAGCCCTCCCGAGAGGTTTTAGGGCTTGGCGGCGGCTCCGTATCGTAATACGTGATGATATCTTCTCTCTAATTTTTTTCTCTCTGAAAGCAAATATATAGAGTTGGATTTGGCGTCAGAGGGTTTCCAGGGGGCCCACGAGGTAGGGGGCGCGCCCTAGGGGGGCGCGCCCCCCACCCTCGTGAGAAGGGTGTGGGCCCCCTGGTCTTCATCTTTGGCGAGGATTTTTTATTGTTTTTTCTAAGATGTTCCGTGGACTTTCAGGTCATTCCGAGAATATTTGTTTTCTGCACATAAAACAACACCATGGCAATTCTGCTGAAAACAGCGTCAGACCGGGTTAGTTCCATTCAAATCATACAAGTTAGAGTCCAAAACAAGGGCAAAAGTGTTTGGAAAAGTAGATATGACGGAGACGTATCAACTCCCCCAAGCTTAAACCCTTGCTTGTCCTCAAGCAATTCAGTTGACAAACTGAAAGAAAGAAAGAAAAACTTTTACAAACTCTGTTTGCTCTTGTTGTTGTAACTATGTCAAGCCAGTATTCAAGTTTTCAGCATAGATCATAATTAACCAAATTTGCAATAATTCTCAGGTCTCACAATTACTCATATCAATAGCATAATCAACTAGCAAGTCATAATGATAAATCTCGGATGACAACACTTTCTGAAAACAATCATAATATGATATAATAAGATGGTATCTCGCTAGCCCTTTCTAAGACCGCAAAACATAAATGCAGAGCACCTTTAAAGATCAAGGACTAACTAGACATTGTAATTCATGGTAAAAAAAATCCAATCATAGTCATACCCAATATAAATTAACAGTGATGAATGCAAATGAAGGCTGTGCTCTCAAGCTAGTGCTTTTTAATAAGAGGGTGATGACTCAACATAAAAGTAAATGGATAGGCC
Organism: Triticum urartu; assembly: GCF_056163025.1. NCBI lineage: Eukaryota > Viridiplantae > Streptophyta > Magnoliopsida > Poales > Poaceae > Triticum > Triticum urartu. The sequence goes on along the minus strand of NC_141879.1, from coordinate 493,298,380 downwards.
CTTCGCAGAGGGAAGCGGGGATTTGTAGAGGTGCCAGAGCTCGGTTTTGAAATAGAGATAAATTGTATTTTGAGCGGTATACTTTCATTGTCAACGTAACAACTAAGAGATGGCGATATCTTCCATGCTAAACACATTATAGGTGGTTGCCAAAAAGAATGGTAAAGTTTATACTCCCCCTCCACCAACAAGCATCAATCCATGGCTTGCTCGAAACAACGAGTGCCTCCAACATACATCAGGTCCCAGGGAGAGTTTTCTTTGCAATTAATTTTGATTTAGTTTTCATAAAGCATGGGACTGGGCATCCCGGTGACCAGCCATTTTCTTGTGAGTGAGGAGCGGAGTCCACTCCTCTTGAGAATAACCCGCCTAACACAGAAGATAAGGACAGCCTTTGTTGATACATAAGCTATTCGAGCATACAAAACAGAATGTTTATTTGAAGGTTTAGAGTTTGGCATATACAAATTTACTTGGAACGGCAGGTAGATACCGCATATAGGAAGGTATGGTGGACTCATCTGGAATAACTTTGGGGTTTAAGGGATTGGATGCACAAGCAGTATTCCTGCTTAGTATAGGTGAAGGCTAGCAAAAGACTGGGAAGCGACCAACTAGAGAGCGATAACAGCCATGTACATGCATGAAAATTAATAAACATTGGATGCAAGCATGAGTAGGATATAATCCATCATGAACATAAATATCGTGAAGGCTATGTTGATTTTGTTTCAACTACATGCGTGAACATGTGCCAAGTCAAGTCACTTAAATCATTCAAAAGAGGATACCACCCCATCATACCACATCATAATCATCTCAATAGCATGTTGGCATACAAGGTAAATCATTATAACTCATAGCTAATCAAGCATGGCACAAGCAACTATGATCTCTAATTGTCATTGCAAACATGTTTATTCATAATAAGCTGAATCAAGAACGAGGGACTCATCATATTTACAAAAACAAAAGAGGTCGAGTTCATACCAGCTTTTCTCATCTCAGTCAGTCCATCATATATCATCATAATTGCCTTTCACTTGCACGACCGAACGGTGTGAATAATAATAAGAGTGTACGTGCATTGGACTAAGCTGGAATCTGCAAGCATTCAATAAACAGGAGAAGACAAGGCAATATGGGCTCTTGGTTAAATCAACAATAATGCATATAAGAGCCACTTCAACAATTTAATTATGGTCTTCTCCTACTGACCTCCAAAGAAAAATAAAACTATTTACACGGGAAAGCTCCCAACAAGCAAAAGAAGAACAGGGAATATTTTTGGGTTTTCTTTTTAATTATTACTACTACAGCAGAAAAATAAACTACTGCTAATTTTTTTTGTTTTTCTTAAGGTTTAACAAACACACAAGAAGAAGACAGGAAAAACAAAATAAACTAGCATGGATATTACAGTGAAAAAGTATGAGCACCGACATCTAGTAATGAGTGTGTGTGAACATAAATGTAATGTCGGTGAGAAATACATACTCCCCCAAGCTTAGGCTTTTGGCCTAAGTTGGTCTATGGCCACGGCTGGCCTGGCGAATATCCATAATAATAGTTGTTAGGGTCGTACTGTGATGAGGAGGAATAGTTGGGATCATACTGTTGTGCAGCGGTTATCGCCTGCTGTGCTGCAGCGTGGAGTCGAGCTGCCTCCGCTCTCCTCTCGTACTCTTCTGCCTCCTCTCTAGTAATAACATATCTTCCTTTTGTCTGTGAATCAAAGAAGGCAGGAGCAGGGAGAGTAATATGAAAAACACGTCGTTTATCGAAAATTAAGCGATATAAGAGAGGTGATTCAGGCCTCTCGACAAACTGGTGCGAAGTCATAGAGTCATAATCTAAATATGCAGGAGGCAACTCCATATCACCCTCACGAATGTCTATCTCAAGAAAATGAGCTAAGCGGGTTGCATAAATTCCTCCAAAGAAATCTCCATGCCTATTATGATGCAACTTACGAGCTACAATGGCTCCCATATGATAAGATTGGTCTCCTAACACAGCACTCCTAAGAATGCTAAGATCAGGGACACACATGTGACATGCTTCATCCTTAGCATTTATGCATCTACCGATGAAGAGAGCAAAATAATGTATAGCAGGAAAGTGAATGCTCCCTATGGTAGCCTGCGTTATAACTCTAGATTCCCCCACAGTTATACTAGCAAGAAAGTTTCTAAATTCAGATTTAGGGGGATCCCTAACACTACCCCATGATGGAAGTTTGCATGCAAGAGTGAAATCCTCTAGGTCCATGGTATAAGATTTGTCATAAAGATCAAACATGACTGAAGGAGAATTACGCGAAGATGAATACTCAAACCTCCTCACAAATGAACTTGTGAAATCATGATACTGGGGGCATTTGTTAGCCTCAAAATCCTCAAGACCGGCATTGCGCAAATATGATTTGAATTCCTCTTTAATTCCCGCACGGTCCATAAAATTTTCTGACGGCCATTCACAAGGCCGTACTGGAGCGTCTCTTGGTGGATCCTCGTCAGCATCGCGCATAGCAATCCTGGGTCCTTGCTTCTTAGAGGAACCACCTTGGAACATCTTCCTAAGCATATTGTTTTTCCCTGAAAAATTCTGAAATTTTTAGTAACTTCAAAATAAAAGTAAACCAAACTCAATAATATTGATAGCAACTACTCCTACAAGTGCCTAGAGCCTATATCAAGCGTTAGAACTACTTGGAACCATATAAATTTGACATGCAAGCTCAAGAACATGGTCACCTATGCAACACAAATTTGCAAATAATAAAGCACTAGAACAAAAACTAATTGGACCAATGGAGGAGTCACATACCAAGGAACAATCTCCCCAAGCAGTTTTGCGAGAGGTGCTTTGAGCAAGGAGATCGAAAATCACAGCAAAAGTGGCTGGAACTCGTGCTTGAGTTGGTTTTTCGAGTTTGTGTGAGACAGAGGAAGAAGATGGGTGCTGGGATAAGTGGAGGAGGGCCACCATGGGCCCACGAGGCAGGGGGCGCACCCTAGGGGGGGCGCGCCCACCACCCTCGTGGCCAGGTGGCAGCTCCTCCCGCGGTAATTTTTGCACAGTAAATCCTCAAATATTCCTGAAAAAATCATATTAAATTGGCATGGCATTCTGATTTTCGGGATATTTTTATATTGCACGGATAAGTCAGGAAACAGACAGAAAATACTATTTTTACTTTATTTAATATAAATAACAGAAAGTAAAAGTGGGGTACAGAAGTTTGTGCTTCTAGTTTCATCCATCTCATGCTCATCAAAAAGAATCCACTAACAAGGTTGATCAAGTCTTGTTAACAAACTCATTCCGATAATCATAAAACCAGAGAAATTTCGAATAACACTAAGTTACCTCAATGGGGATATGCACATCCCCAATAATAAGAATATCATATTTCTTCTTAACAGTAGGAAGAGGAAATTCAAAACCTCCAAATATAATCGATGGAATTTTTCCAATAGAGTTGATACTATGAACTTGAGGTTGTTTCCTCGAAAAGTGTACCGTATGCTCATTACCATTAACATGAAAAGTGACATTGCCTTTGTTGCAAGCAATAACAGCCCCTGCAGTATTAAGAAAAGGTCTTCCAAAAATAATAGACATACTATCATCCTCGGGAATATCAAGTATAACAAAGTCCGTTAAAATAGTAACGTTTGCAAACACAACAGGCACATCCTCACAGATACCAACAGGTATAGCAGTTGATTTATCAGCCATTTGCAAAGATATTTCAGTAGGTGTCAACTTATTCAAGTCAAGTCTACGGTATAAAGAGAGAGGCATAACACTAACACCGGCTCCAAGATCACATAAAGCAGTTTTAATATAATTTCTTTTAATGGAGCAAGGTATAGTAGGTACTCCGGGGTCTCCAAGTTTCTTTGGTATTCCACCCTTAAAAGTATAATTAGCAAGCATGGTGGAAATTTCAGCTTCCGGTATCTTTCTTTTATTAGTAATGATATCCTTCATATATTTAGCATAAGGATTTGTTTTGAGCACATCAGTTAATCTCATACGCAAAAAGATAGGCCTAATCATTTCAGCAAAGCGCTCAAAATCCTCGTCATCCTTTTTCTTGGATGGTTTCCGAGGAAAAGGCATGGGTTTCTGAACCCAAGGTTCCCTTTCTTTACCATGTTTCCTAGCAACAAAGTCTCTTTTATCATAACGTTGATTCTTTGACTATGGGTTATCAAGATCAACAGCAGGTTCAATTTCTACATCATTATCATTATTTGGTTCATGTTCATTACCAGATTGTGTTTCAGCATCAGACATAGAAATATCATTTGGATTATCAGGTGGTTCAGCAATAGGTTCACTAGAAGTTTGCACAGTTCTATCATTTTTCTTCTTCTTCTTTTTAGAAGAACTAGGAACATCAATATTATTTCTTTGAGAATCTTGCTCGATTCTCTTGGGGTGGCCTTCAGGATACAAAGGTTCCTGAGTCATTCTACCAGTTCTAGTAGCCACTCTAACAGAATAATCATTTTTCTTACTATTCATTTCATTAAGCACTTCTTTTTGAGCCTTAAGTACTTGTTCTACTTGAGTGGCAACCATAGAAGCATGTTTGCTAACAAGTTTAAGTTCACCTTTAATATTAGCCATATAATCACCCAAGTATTTAAGCATATCGGAATCATATTTCAATTGTATACCAAAATAAGCATTGAAATTTTCTTGTTTGACAATAAAATTATCAAACTCATCAAAGCATTGCCTAGCAGGCTTATAGTGAGGGATATCACCTTCATCAAATCTATAGAGAGAATTTACCTTTACTACCTGTGTTGGGATATCGGGATCAGGAGGTTCTTCAGTAAATAAATAATTAAGATCATATGTTTCTTCAACAGGCGGTATATTAAGACCATGCATTTCTTCAATAGGAGGTAAATTCTTAACGTCTTCAGCTTTAATACCTTTTTCTTTCATAGATTTCTTTGCCTCTTGCATATCTTCGGGACTGAGAAATAGAACACCTCTCTTCTTCGGAGTTGGTTTAGGAATAGGCTCAGTAATTGGAGCAGGAGATGGCTCATCAGCTGGCTCAGGAGGTGCCCAATTATTTTCATTTGTCAACATATTATTCAATAGAATTTCAGCTTCATCTGGTGTTCTTTCCCTGAAAAGAGAACCAGCACAACTATCCAGGTAATCTCTGGAAGCATCGGTTAGTCCATTATAAAAGATATCAAGTATTTCAGGTTTCTTAAGAGGATGATCAGTCAAAGCATTAAGCAACTTGAGAAGCCTCCCCCAAGCTTGTGGGAGACTCTCTTCTTTAATTTGCACAAAGTTGTATATTTCCCTCAAAGCAGCTTGTTTCTTATGAGCAGGGAAATATTTAGCAGAGAAATAATAAATCATATCCTGGGGACTACGCACACAACCAGGATCAAGAGAATTAAACCATATCTTAGCATCACCCTTTAATGAGAACGGAAATATTTTGAGTATATAGAAGTAACGCGATCTCTCATCATTAGTAAACAGGGCAGGTATATCATTTAACTTAGTAAGATGTGCCACAACAGTTTCAGATTCATAGCCATAAAACGGATCAGATTCAACCAAAGTAATTATATCAGGATCAACAGAGAATTCATAATCCTTATCAGGAACACATATAGGTGAAGTAGCAAAAGCAGGGTCGGGTTTCATTTTATCTCTAAGTGATTCTTTGTTCCATTTAATTAATAACCTCTTAAGCTCATATCTATCTTTGCAAGCTAAAATAGCGACAGAAGATTCCATATCAAAAAGATAACCCTCAGGAATAACAGGCATATTTTCATCATCACTATCATCATCGTATTCAGATTCAATAATTTCTTTTTCTCTAGCCCTAGAAATTTGTTCATCAAGAAATTCACCCAAGGGGCGCAGTAGTATCAGGCATAGAAGCAGTTTCATCATAAGTATCATGCATAGCAGAAGTGGCATCGTCAATAACATGCGACATATCAGAACGAATAGCAGAAGCAGGTGTAGGTGTCGCTAGCTTACTCATAACAGAAGGTGAATCAAGTGCAGAGCTAGATGGCAGTTCCTTACCTTCCCTCGTAGTTGAGGGATAGATCTTGGTTTTTGGATCTCTCAAGTTCTTCATAGTGTCCAGCAGATATAAATACCAAGTGACTCAAAGAATAGAGCTATGCTCCCCGGCAACGGCGCCAGAAATTGGTCTTGATAACCCACAAGCATAGGGGATCGCAACAGCTTTCGAGGGTAGAGTATTCAACCCAAATTTATTGATTCGACACAAGGGGAGCCAAAGAATATTCTCAAGTATTAGCAGATGAGTTGTCAATTCAACCACACCTGGAAACTTAGTATCTACAGCAAAGTGTTTAGTAGCAAAGTAATATGATAGTGGTGGTAGCGGCAACAAAGTAAAGACAGCAAAAGTAATATTTTTGGTATTTTGTAGTGATTGTAACAGTAGCAGCGGAAAAGTAAATAAGCGAGAACCAGTATATGGAAAACTCGTAGGCACCGGATCAGTGATGGATAATTATGCCGGATGCGGTTCATCATGTCACGGTCATAACATAGGGTGACACAGAAATAGCTCCAGTTCATCAATGTAATGTAGGCATGTATTTCGTATATAGTCATACGTGCTTATGGAAAAGAACTTGCATGACATCTTTTGTCCTACCCTCCCGTGGCAGCGGGGTCCTATTGGAAACTAAGGGATATTAAGGCCTCCTTTTAATAGAGAACCGGAACAAAGCATTAGCACATAGTGAATACATGAACTCCTCAAACTATGGTCATCACCGGGAGTGGTCCCGATTATTGTCACTTCGGGGTTGCCGGATCATAACACATAGTAGGTGACTATAGACTTGCAAGATAGGATCAAGAACTCACATATATTCATGAAAACATAATAGGTTCAGATCTGAAATCATGGCACTCGGGCCCTAGTGACAAGCATTAAGCATAGCAAAGTCATAGCAACATCAATCTCAGAACATAATGGATACTAGGGATCAAACCCTAACAAAACTAACTCAATTACATGATAAATCTCATCCAACCCATCACCGTCCAGCAAGCCTACGATGCAATTACTCATGCATGGCGGTGAGCATCATGAAATTGGTGATGGAGGATGGTTGATGATGACGACGGCGATGAATCCCCCTCTCCGGAGCCCCGAACGGACTCCAGATCAGCCCTCCCGAGAGGTTTTAGGGCTTGGCGGCGGCTCCGTATTGTAAAACGCGATGATTTCTTCTCTCTGGTTTTTTTTCTCTCCAAAAGCAAATATATAGAGTTGGAGTTGGCGTCGGAGGGTTTCCAGGGGGCCCCCGAGGTAGGGGGCGCGCCCCCCACCCTCATGAGAAGGGTGTGGGCCCCCTGGTCTTCATCTTTGGCAAGGATTTTTTATTGTTTTTTCTAAGATGTTTCGTGGAGTTTCAGGTCATTCCAAGAATATTTGTTTTCTGCACATAAAACAACAGCATGGCAATTCTGCTGAAAACAGCGTCAGTTCGGGTTAGTTCCATTCAAATCATACAAGTTAGAGTCCAAAACAAGGGCAAAAGTGTTTGGAAAAGTAGATACGATGGAGACGTATCACGGACCTGCCCTATCGGTGTGGTGGAGCCGTCTGTCACTCCTGAGAAAGGCTTGGTGGGCTGGAGCTGTTCATAAAGCACTTGGAGGTTGTCGAACGTGTCGACGGACAGGACGGTAAGCCCTGCGCCGCCATCGATGAGGGTCTTGGTGACCTGCACATTGCTGATGACTGGGGAACACAGCATAGGGAGGGCGCCGGCGGTGGCTGCACACTTGAGCTGATCTGCCGAGTTGAAAGTGATGGCGCATTGGGACCACCTGAGCGGGCGCGTGGCCTCGAGTTTGGGGAGTGCTGCGTTCACCTCGCGAGCGAACTGTTTGAAGGTGCACTGAGAGGCTGGGGCCTGGGCGCCGCCCAAGATGCAGGCGATCGCACACGGCTCCTGGAAGCCCCCAGCCCCCTCGTCCTGGTGGTGGTCGTCGTTCCTTCTTGGTGGCGGCAGCGGGGGAAGATCGGCGTTGCCCTGGGGGCGATCTTCACGCGACGGGTCCCTCCAGGCGCCCTCGCGAGGCTGGTCCTGCCAGCGGTCCTCACGAGGCCGGTCGCGCCACTCCTGGCGAGGGCCACGGTTGTCCCAGCGTCCGCCTCCACGTCCTCCTCCGCGGTCGTAGCCCCGGTCGTTGCGCTCGGGGCGTCGACCGGAGCGTCCTTCTCATATGACTCTGAGCGCTTGACAGTCGCTGGTGTAGTGGGTGTTCAGGTTGTGGAAGGCGCAGAACGGTCAGCTGTTCTTGGATGACTCGGGCTGATCTCTGCCCCACTTGATGTCGGGCTCCGCTGCGAGCACAGTTGCCTCCTTGCGCTTCCCGTCCTTGGCATTGGCCTTCTTCTCCTCCGCGCCCACGGCTGGCAGCTCAAGGAGAGAGAGGCGCCCTTCCTCAGCTCTTGCGCACTTGGTCGCCAGGTTGAACAGCTCCTGAGATGTGCAGAGCTCCTCATGGATGGCGAGCTCTTCCTTCATCTTGACGTCACGGACGCCGTCGGAGAACGCGGAGATGATGGCCTCGTCCGTGACCTTGGGGATCTTGAGGCGGGTGTTGTTGAAGCGCTGGATGTACTTCTAGAGGGTCTCTCCTGGTTGCTGCCTGATGCGGCGTAGATCACCCGCGGCCGGTGGGCGGTCACGAGTGCCCTGGAAGTTGGCGACGAAGCGGTCGCGCATCTCGTCCCAGGAGGAGATCGAGCCGTGTTGCAGGTTCAGGAGCCAGGAGCGAGCTCCATCCTTGAGAGCCATGGGAAACCAGTTCGCCATGACCTTTTCGTCGCTGTTGGCCGCTTGGATGCTCAGCTCATAGAGCTGCAGGAACTCTGGGGGGTCGGCGGTACCGTCATAGCAAGGAGGCAGATCCGGCTTGAACTTGCCCGGCCAGGCGACGCTACGCAGCTCGGGAGTGAAGGCGCGGCAGCCAGCCGTGGTTGCTGGAGCCCGCTTCAGAGGTGGAGCTTCATCTTGACAAGGTCCATGCTGCACCGCTGCGGGCGGTGCGCGGTCTTGACGAGGTGGCACGGGGAGCGCGGGTGCAGCTTCTCACGGCCGCGGAATTTCTTGGCAGCTTCTCTCTTCACACGCGGGTGCCGGGCGCGACGGATCACGCCGCAGAGCCGCGTGCCTTGGTGACAAGGCGCCGTCTTGGGGTTGAGGTGGTGGAGGCACGCCATGAGCCCCATCGTCCGCGGCTGGTTGAGGGGGAGGCGGAGAGTGGGACGGCGCCGGAGAGCCCCCTGCAGCACAGACGAGCTCGGCGACGCGGTCGAGCCACTCCTCGTAGAGGTCGTCGACGGGGCGGTAGCGCAGGAGCTCGTTCGCCGCGAGGAGCGTGGCCCGTGCCTCCATGGGAGCGCGGTGCACATGAGACGAAGAACCGGCAGGGGTCAGCGATGGAGTGGCGGTGCGGCCGTCCTGCCGCGCCGAAGGATGCAGCGAGGACGCCTGCTGCTCATTCCCCGTCGGGCCAGTGGCAGCGTTGGCAGCGGGAGACGAAGAACGGAGATGTGGAGCCGTCTGAGCGACGCGGGCGGTGAGGGCAGCCCGACACTCAGCTCGAGCACGGCAAGCGTCCGCCATGGAGACGACGTAGCGACAAATAGATGGAAGGGAAGCTATGGCGCACCCCTACCTGGTGCGTCAAATGTCGGATGTGGGGTTCCTGCAAACCCTTAAGGTTCGAACACTAGGGTGTGCGTGAAGTCTTTCCTTCCCACCAATCTATGCCCTAGCTCACTAAGATCTCGTGGACGAACTCGACGAACTCGCAACACAGAAAGACACGAGGTTTATACTGGTTCGGGCCACCGTTGTCGTGTAATACCCTACTCCAGTGTGGTGGTGGTGGATTGCCTCTAAGGCTGATGATGAACAGTACAAGGGAAGAACAGCCTCCTGAGGTTGAGGTGTTCTTGTGAGTAGGCTCTCGATCGGGTTGGATCAAGCTAAGGTGAGATGAGATGCGATCAACTCCCATCCTCGCTCATCCTCTCCCCCTACTATGGTGGCTAGCTCTACTTATATAGGCCCTGGTCCTCTTCCCAAATATCGAGCAGGAAGGGAGCCAACAACGGCGGGCAAATTTGAAGGGGGGCAACTAGTACAAGCTATCCTGACAAAAGTGGTCTTCGCCTGCGAAAAGCTCTGGCGGGACGCCGTCTTGGGCTCCATGATGACCTCCGTCTTGTCGTCCTCCTGGTCTTGGTCTTGTTGCACCAATATAGCAACCTTTGCCTGATGCCTCGGTACTCTTCGCCTGCTCTGGCCTCCTTAGCACCAAAGAGGAAACAAGGACGCTGCGCGCGCTGGCGCCCGCTTGGCACCCGCCTGGTGTCGTGCGTCATGGCTCACGTCACGAGGGCCTCATGAGGTTTGCCCCGCCTTGATATCTCCACTCCTCGTGAGGTTTCCTGGCTAGGCCACTCCAGAGGAGGTCTTGCGTCGTCCGCCTCGCGAGGCTTGGGCCCTCGCCAGGGTCTTGGATGCTTTGTTGGTGAAGATGGGCCGTACAGCCTGTTGGCTTAGCCACGCTATGGGCCACAGGCAGGCAAGTCTGGGGACCCCCGTTCCCAGAACACCGACAGGTTCACCATACGTGCATGCTACGGGAATCACAAACTTTAACACAAGTATCTCTCAAATTCACAACTACTCAACTAGCATGACTCTAATATCACCATCTTCATATCTCAAAACAATCATATGGAATCAAACTTCTCATAGTATTCAATGCACTTTATATGAAAGTTTTTATTATATCCATCTTGGATGCCCATCGTATTAGGACTAATTATATAGCCAAAGCAAAATACCATGTTGTTCTAAAGGACTCTCAAGATAATATAAGTGAAGCATGAGAGATCAATAATTTCTATAAAATAAAACCACCACCGTGCTCTAAAAAGATATAAGTGAAGCACTAGAGCAAAATTATCTAGCTCAAAAGATATAAGTGAAGCACATAGGGTATTCTAATAAATTACGATTCATGCGTGTCTCTCCCAAAAGGTGTGTACAACAAGGATTATTGTGGTAAACTAAAAAGCAAACACTCAAATCATACAAGACGCTCCAAGCTTAACACATATTACACTGTGAATAAAAATATAGCCTCAAGTAAAGTTACCGATAGACGAACACGAAAGAGGGGATGCCTTCCGGGGCGTCCCCAAGCTTAGGCTTTTGGTTGCCCTTGAATTTTACCTTGGGGTGCCTTGGGCATCCCCAAGCTTAGGCTCTTGCTACTCCTAATTCCAAAATCCATCAAATCTTTACCCAAAAACTTGAAAACTTCACAACACAAAACTTCAACAGAAAATCTCATGAGCTCCGTTAGTATAAGAAAATAAACCACCACTTTAAGGTATTGTAATGAACTCATTCTTTATTTATATTGGTGTTAAACCTACGGTATTCCAACTTATCTATGGTTCATACCCCCCGATACTAGCCATAGATGCATCAAAATAAGCAAACAACGCGCGAAAACAGAATTTGTCAAAAAGAGAACGGTTTGTAGCAATCTGTAGATTTTGAATACTTATGTATCTCCAAAAATTCTGAAAAATTAGGAGGACCAGGATAATTTGTAAATTGATCTACTGCAATTGAAATTGGTATTTTATCGCTCTCTGGTAAAAAAATAAAATTATTTTCATGAGCACATACTTTTTGTTTTTATCAGCAAGATCAAACAACAATCACCCAAGAAGATCCTAAAGGCTTTACTTGGCACAAACACTAATTAAAACGTAAAAACACAATCATAACAGAAGCTAGATGAATTATTTATTACTAAATAGGAACAAAAGTAAATAACAAAAATAAAAATTGGGTTGCCTCCCAACAAGCGCTATCGTTTAACGCCCCTAGCTAGGCATAAAAAACAAGAATAGATCTAGGTATTGTCATCTTTGGTATGCAATCCATAAGTGGCTCTCATAATAGATTCATAAGGAAATTTAATCTTTCTTCCTACTAAAGTGTTCGATGCCTTTCCTTAATGGAAATTGGAATCTAATATTTCCTTCTTTCATGTCAATAATTGCACCAATCGTTCTAAGGAAAGGTCTACCAAGAATAATAGGACATGTAGGATTGCAATCTATATCAAGAACAATGAAATCTATGGGCACATAATTCCTATTTGCAACAATAAGAACATCATTAATCCTTCCCATAGGTTTCTTAATGGTGGAATCCGCAAGATGCAAATTTAAAGAACAATCATGAAATTCACGGAAACCTAGCACATCACACAAGGTTTTTGGAATCGTGGAAACACTAGCACCCAAATCACACAAAGCATAGAATTCATAATATTTAATCTTAATTTTAATAGTAGGTTCCCACTCATCATAAAGTTTTCTAGGGATAGAAACTTCTAGTTCAAGCTTTTCTTCAGGGGATTGCATTAAAGCATCAATGATATGTTTAGTAAAAACTTTATTTTGATTATAAGCATGAGAGAATTTAACACGGATTGCAGCAAGGAAATACAATCTATCCAAGAGAAATTATCATAATTAAATTCCTTCAAATCCAAAATAGTGGGTTCATTGCTATGTAAAGTTTTGACCTCTTCAATCCCACTTTTATTAATTTTTGCATCAAGATCTAAAAACTCTGAATCATTGGGACGCCTTTTAACTAAAGTTGACTCATCTCTAGTCCCATATTTATCAAGATTCATATTGTAAAAAAATATTTAATAGGAGTCACATCGATCACTTTTAGATCTTCATCATTATTATCATGAAAACTAGAAGAACAGACTTTCACAAAGCAATCTTTTTTAGCACGCATCCTAGCGGTTATTTCTTTGCACTCATCAATGGAAATTATCATGGCTTTGAGAGACTCATTGATATCATGTTTAGGTGGAATAGATCTAAGTTTCAAAGAATCAACATCAAGAGAAATTATATCCACGTTCCTAGCCAAACTCATCAATCTCAAGCAATTTTTCTTCAACCAAGGCATTGAAATTCTTTTGCGAACTCATAAATTCTTTAACACTAATCTCAAAATCAAAGGGCATCTTATTAAAATTTCCATAAGAGTTGTTGTAGGAATTACCATAATTATTAGAGGAATTACTAGGGAACGGCCTTGAATTAAAATTTCCTCTATACGCGTTGTTACGAAAATTGTTCCTACCAACAAAATTCACATTCATAGATTCATTATTATTCTCAATCAAAGTGGACAAAGGCATATCATTAGGATCATAAGAAACAATTTTATTAGCAAATAATTTCATAAGTTCATCCATCTTTCCACTCAAAACATTAATCTCTTCAATCGCATGAACTTTTTTACTAGTAGATCTTTCGGTGTGCCACTGAGAATAATTAACCATAATATTGTCTAGGAGTTTAGTAGCTTCTCCTAATGTGATTTCAATAAAAGTGCCTGCCGCGGCCGAATCTAAAAGATTTCTAGAAGAAAAATTCAATCTAGCATAAAAATTTGTATAATCATCCACAAATTCAAACCATGAGTAGGGCAATTATGTATCATTAATTTCATCCTCTCCCAAGATTGTGCAACATGCTAATGATCAAGTTCCTTAAAATTCATAATATCGTTCCAAAGAGAGATGATCTTAGCGGGAGGAAAATACTTAGAGATAAAAGCATCTTTGCACTTATTCCATGAATGAATACTATTTTCAGGAAAAGAAGAGAACCAAGTTTTAGCACGATCTCTAAGCAAAAACGGAAATAGCTTGAATTTAACAATATCATTATCCACATCTTCCTTCTTTTGCATATCACACAAATCAAAAAAATTGTTTAGATGGGTAGCGACATCTTCACTAGGAAGGCCAGAAAATTGATCTTTCATAACAAGATTCAACAAAGTGGTATTGATTTCACAAGATTCAGCATCGGTAGTAGGAGCAATCGGAGTGCTAATAAAATCATTGTTGTTGGTATTGCAAAAGTCACATAATTTAGTATTATCTTGAGCCATCATGAAAAACAGTCAATCCAACACACAAGCACACAAGAAGCAAGCAAAAAAGAGACGAATGGAAAAGGGGCGAATAAAAGGCAAAGGTTTTCAAAAATCGTTTTAGAAGTGGGAGAGAGGAAAACAAGAGGCGAATGTCAAATAATGTAATGCAAGGGAGAAGAGTTTATGATGGTACTTGGTATGTCTTGACTAGGCATAGATCTCCCCGGTGACGGCGCCAAAAATCCTTCTTGCTACCTCTTGAGCATGCGTTGGTTTTCCCTTGAAGAGGAAAGGGTGATGCAGCAAAGTAGCATAAGTATTTCCCTCATTTTTTGAGAATCAAGGTATCAATGCAATAGGAGACAATGCACAAGTCACCTAGTACCTGCACAAACAATCAAGAACCTTGCAACCAACGCGATAAAGGGGTTGTCAATCCCTTCACGGTCACTCGCAAAAGTGAGATCTGATAAAGATAGTAAAGTAAATATTTTTGGTATTTTTGTTGTATAGATTGGAAAGTAAAGATTGCAAAATAGTAAACGAGATGCGATGTAAATAAAAGAGATGCAATATAATAAGAAAGAGACCCGGGGGCCATAGGTTTCACTAGTGGCTTCTCTCAAGATAGCGTGTATTATGGTGGGTGAACAAGTTACTGTCGAGCAATTGATAGAAAAGCACATAGTTATGAGAATATCTAGGCAATGATCATGAAAATAGGCATCACGTCCGTGTCAAGTAGATCGAAACGATTATGCATCTACTACTATTACTCCACACATCGACCGCTATCCAGCATGCATCTAGAGTATTAAGTTCATAAGAATAGAGTAACGCTTTAAGCAAGATGACATGATGTAGAGGGATAAACTCAAACAATATGATATAAACCCCATCTTTTTATCCTCGATGGCAACAATACAATATGTGCCTTGCTGCCCCTACTGTCACTGGAAAAGGACACCGCAAGATTGAACCCAAAGCTAAGCACTTCTCCCATTGCAAGAAAGATCAATCTAGTAGGCCAAACTAAACCGATAATTCGAAGAGACTTGCAAGGATATCAAATCATGCATATACTAATTCAAATAAGATCCAAATAATATTCATAGATAATCTTGTTCATAAACCCACAATTCATCGGATCTCGGCAAACGCACCGCAAAAGAGTATTACAACGAATAGATCTCCAAGAACATCGAGGAGAACTTTGTATTGAGAATCAAAGAGAGAGAAGAAGCCATTGATGTGTACTACACAACCTTCTTCTTGTAGACGTTGTTGGGCCTCCAAGTGCAGAGGTTTGTAGGACAGTAGAAAATTTCTCTCATGTGGATGACCTAAGGTTTATCAATCCGTGGGAGGCGTAGGATGAAGATGGTCTCTCTCAAGCAACCCTGCAACCAAATAATAAAGAGTCTCTTGTGTCCCCAACACACCCAATACAATGCTAAATTGTATATGTGCACTAGTTCGGGGAAGAGATGGTGATACAAGTGCAATTAGATAGTGATTTTTGTAATATGAAAATATAAAAATAGCAAGGTAACAAGTGGTAAAAGTGAGCGTAAACGGTATTGCAATGCTAGGAAACAAGGCCTAGGGTTCATACTTTCACTAGTGCAAGTTCTCTCGATAATAATAACATAATTGGATCATATAACTATCCCTCAACATGCAACAAATAGTCACTCCAAAGTCACTAATAGCAGAGAACAAACGAAGAGATTATTGTAGGGTACGAAACCACCTCAAAGTTATTCGTTTGGATCGATCTATTCAAGAGTTTGTACTAGAATAACACCTTAAGACACATATCAACCAAAACCCTAATGTCACCTAGATACTCCAATGTGACCTCAAGTATCCGTGGGTATGATTATACGATATGCATCACACAATCTCGTAATCATCTATTCAAACCAACACAAAGTACTTCAAAGAGTGCCCCAAAGTTTCTATCGGAGAGTCAAGACGAAAACATGTGCCAACCCCTATGCATAGGTTCATGGGCGGAACCCGCAAGTTGATCACCAAAACATACATCAAGTGGATCGCGTGATATCCCATTTTCACCACATATAAGCACGGCAAGACATACATCAAGTGTTCTCAAATCCTTAAAGACTCAATCCGATAAGATAACTTCAAAGGGAAAACCCAATCCATTACAAGAGAGTAGAGGGGGAGAAACATCATAAGATCCAACTATAATAGCAAAGCTCGAGATACATCAAGATTGTACCACCTCAAGAACACGAGAGAGAGAGAGAGAGAGAGACATCAAACACATAGCTACTGGTACATACCCTCAGCCCCAAGGGAGAACTACTCCCTCCTCGTCATGGAGAGCATTGGGATGATGAAGATGGCCACCGGAGAGGGATCCCCCCCTCCGGTTGGGTGCCGGAATGGGTCTAGATTGGTTTTCGGTGGCTACGGAGGCTTCTGGCGGTAGAACTCCCGATCTATTCTGCTCCCCGATGGTTTTAGGGTATATGGATATATATAGGAGGAAGAAGTAGTCCCTCCGTCCGAAAATAATTGTCATCAAAATGGATAAAAAAGATTGTATCTAAAACTAAAATACGTCTAGATGCATCCACTTTTATTTATTTTGGTGACAAGTATTTTCGAACGGAGGAAATACGTCGGTGGATCTCCGGGCTGTCCACGAGGCAGGGGGCATGCCCCCCACCCTCGTGGGCAGCCCGAGACTCTTCTGGTCCATCTCCGATACTCCGTGGGCTTCTTCTGGTCCAAAAATAAGTTCCGTAAAGTTTCAGGTCAATTGGACTCCGTTTGATTTTACTTTTCTGCAATACTTAAAAACAAGGAAAAAACAGAAACTGGCACTGGGCTCTAGGTTAATAGGTTAGTCCCAAAAATAATATAAAAGTGCATAATAAAGCCCACAACCATCCAAAACAGATAATATAATAGCATGAATACTTCATAAATTATAGATACGTTGGAGACGTATCAGCATCCCCAAGCTTAATTCCTGCTCGTCCTCAAGTAGGTAAATGATAAAAGAAATAATTTATGAGGTGTGAATGCTAGAAGGTGCACAAGTTTGATCAATGATAATTTCAATCACCTTTTCTAGCATCATTATATATCATAACAGTAGCTCATCTCATAAAGCTTCTCATGATCAAGTAACAAGCTATTCACATGTTAAAGTATAGATCATAAACTTTCTCGAAAACTAACAAACCGTGTTATTAGTCATCAAACAATTACAATTCATCTTATTTTCAGGAAGAGTCCATGTTAGAGCTTTGATTTAGCAAACTCCACATACTCAACTATCATTTAGTCTTTCACAATTGCTAACACTCACGTGATATTTATGGGTTCAAAGTTTTAATCAGACACAGAGAAAGATAGGGGCTTATAGATTCGCCTCCCAACCTTTTACCTCAAGGGTAATGTCGACAATAATAGTTCATGATGCCTTACATCCAATTGGATATATATATCAGAATCTTTCCAACACGAGGTGCTTGCCAAAGGATAAAATGAAAAAAGGAAAGATGAAGATCACCGTGACTCTGGCATAAGGTAAAAGACAATAATAAAATATAGGCCCTTCGCAGAGGGAAGCAGAGGTTGCCATGCGCTTTTATAGTTGGATGCACAAAATCTTAATGCGAGGGAACGTCACTTTATATTGCCACTTGTTATAGGGACCTTTATTATGCAGTCCGTCGCTTTGATTGCTTCCATATCACAAGATTGTATAAAGCTTATTTTCTCCACACTAAAAGATCATACATATTTAGAGAGCATTTTTTATTGCATGCACTGATGACAACTTACTTGAAGGATCTTACTCAATCCATATGTAGGTATGGTGGACTCTCATGGCAATATTGGTTTAAGGGATGTTTGGAAGCACAAGTAGTATTTCTACTTGGTGCAAAGAATTTGGCTAGCATGAGGGGGAAAGGCAAGCTCAACGTGTTGGGCGATCCATGACAATATACTTTATTTCGAATATAAGAAAACATAACCCATTACATTGTCTTCCTTATCCAACATCAACCTTTTAGCATGTCATATTTTAATGAGTGCTCACAATTACAAAAGATTTCCAAGATAGTATATTTATATGTAAAATCTCTCTTCCTTCAATATTCTTTCATGAATTGTTCAAGTGACCAATACAATGTTTGCTAACCTTCAATAAATTTACCACCTCTATTTCTTATATGTAAAGTCATTAATCCCCATGGGATAAGCATATGAAACATATATAATTTCATATTTATGACATTCAAATCATTCAACCATTTACTCATAGGATATAAGTGTGGCACACGAGTAAATGACAAACTACTCCAAAAAGATATAAGTGAAGATCAATGAGTAGTTAAATAATTATGTAGCTATGTGAAGACTATCTCTCATTTAAGAATTTCAGATATTGATATTTTATTAAAACAGCAATCAAAACAAAGTAAAATGACATTCTAAGAATGGCAAACATCATGTAAAGAAGCAAAAACTTAGGATCAACCGAAACTAACCGATAGTTGTTGAAGAAGAAAGGTGGGATGCCAACCGGGGCATCCCCAAGCTTAGACGCTTGAGACTTCTTGAAATATTATCTTGGGATGCCTTGGGCATCCCCAATCTTGAGCTTTTGTGTCTCCTTAATTCCTCTCATATCACGGTCTCCCTAAATCTCAAAAGCTTCATCCACACAAAACTCAACAAGGACTCGTGAGATAACTTAGTATAAACCAATGCAAAAACCTTATCATACTCTATTGTAGCAAAACACTAAAATTATTATTCAACATTGAATACTAAATTCCTTTGCATATTTAATAGTACTATCCTCAAATAGAATCATTAAAGAAGCAAAAATATGCAAATAATGCAAACGTAACAGCAATCTGCCTAAACAGGACAATCTGTAAAGAGTGCAACAATATCCATACTTACCTACCTCAAAAAATTATGCAAAAAATTCCCATGGTAGTAAATTTATCAGAGATTATTATGAAAAATGTTTCAACATTTTATCACATTCTGACTTTTCTGGGGAATTTTTGCAACAGCGGTAAACTTTCTGTTTTCAAACAGCAACATGTGGACTAGTAAAATAGGCATGGTAAAGGCTATCAATGCCACTTTTATTGAAGTAAAAGATGAAACACATTATTCTAAATAAAAGCAAGCAAATCATAACAAAATAAATTGACCCTCCAAGCAAAACACATATCATGTGGTGAATAAAAATATAGCTCCAAGTAAAGTTACCGATGAACGAAGACGAAAGAGGGGATGCCTTCCGGGGCATCCCCAAGCTTAGGCTCTTGGTTGTCCTTGAATATTACCTTGGGGTGCCTTGGTAATGCCAAGATTAGGCTTTTTCCACTCCTTATTCCATAGTCCATTGAATCTTTACCCAAAACATGAAAACTTCTCAACACAAAACTTAACAGAAAACTCGTAAGCTACGTTAGTATAAGAAAATAAAACACCACTTAGGTACTCTTGTGAACTCATTATAAATTCATATTGGTGTAATATCTACTGTATTCCAACTTCTCTATGGTTCATACTCTCCGATACTACTCAAAGATTCATCAAAATAAGCAAACAACACAATGAAAACAGAATCTGTCAAAAACAGAACAGTCTGTAGTAATCTGTATTATTTGAATACTTCTATCACTCCAAAAATTCTTAAATAAATTGGTGGACCTGAGTAATTTCTCTATTAATCATCTGCAAAATTAATCAAGCTAATCTCACTCTCCAGTAAAAAATGGCAGCTAAGCTCGTGAGCGCTAAAGTTTCTGTTTTTTATAGCAAGATCACAAAGACTTCACCCAAGTCTTCCCAAAGGTTCTACTTGGCACAAACACTAATTAAAACATAAAACCACATCTAAACAGAGGCTAGATGAATTATTTATTACTAAACAGTAACAAAAATCAAGGAACAAAAAAAAATTGGGTTGCCTCCCAACAAGCGCTATCGTTAAACGCCCCTAGTTAGGCATGATGATTTCCATGATGCTCACATAAAGGATAAGAATTGAAACATAAAGAGAGCATCATGAAGAATATGACTAGAACATTTAAGCCTAACCCACTTCCTATGCATAGGGATTTTTTGAGCAAACAACTTGTGGGAACAAGAATCAACTTGCATAGGAAGGTAAAACAAGCAAATCTTCAAGATTTTCAACACATAGAGAGGAAACTTGATACTATTGCAATTCCTACAAGCATATGTTCCTCCCTCATAATAATTACATGTAGGATCATAAGCAAATTCAACAATATAGTTATCAAAAAACATATTCTTAACACGATCCACATGTATGCAAAGTTGACACTCTTCCAAAATAGTGGGATTAACATTAACTAAAGTCATGACCTCTCCAAACCCACTTCCATAATTATCACAATAAGATTCAACACCCTCCAAAATAGTGGGATCATTACTTCCTAAAGTTGACACACTTCCAAACCCACTTTCATCAATATAATCATCATAAATAGGAGGCATGCTATCATCATAATAAATGTGCTCATCAAAACTTGGGAGACAAAAAATATCATCTTCATCAAACATAGTTTCCCCAAGCTTGTGGCTTTGCATATCATTAGCATCATGGATATTCAAGGAATTCATACTAACAACATTGCAATCATGCTCATCATATAAAGATTTAGTGCCAAACATTTTAATGCATTCTTCTTCTAACACTTTGGCACAATTTTCCTTCCCATCAAACTCACGAAAGATATTAAAAAGATGAAGCGTATGAGGCAAACTCAATTCCATTTTTTGTAATTTTATTTTATAAACTAAAATAATGATAAAACAAGAAACTAAAAGATTTGATTACAAGATCTAAAGATATACCTTCAAGTGGTAACCTCCCCGGCAACGGCGACAGAAAAGAGCTTGATGTCTACTACACAACCTTCTTCTTGTAGACGTTGTTGGGCCTCCAAGTGCAGGGGTTTGTAGGACAGTAGCAAATTTCCCTCAAGTGGATGGCCTAAGGTTTATCAATCCGTGGGAGGCATAGGATGAAGATGGTCTCTCTCAAGCAAACCTGCAACCAAATAACAAAGAGTCTCTTGTGTCCCCAACACACCCAATACAATGGTAAATTGTATAGGTGCACTAGTTCGGCGAAGAGATGGTGATACAAGTGCAATATGGATAGTAGATAATGGTTTTTGTAATCTGAAAATATAAAAACAGCAAGGTAACAAGTGTTAAAAGTGAGCGTAAACGGTATTGCAATGCTAGGAAACAAGGCCTAGGGTTCATACTTTCACTAGTCCAAGTTCTCTCAACAATAATAACATAATTGGATCATATAACTATCCCTCAACATGCAACAAAGAGTCACTCCAGAGTCACTAATAGCAGAGAACAAACAAAGAGATTATTGTAGGGTACGAAACCACCTCAAAGTTATTCGTTCGGGTCGATCTATTCAAGAGTTCGTACTAGAATAACACCTTAAGACACATATCAACCAAAACCCTAATGTCACCTAGATACTCCAATGTCACCTCAGGTATCCGTGGGTATGATTATACGATATGCATCACACAATCTCAGATTCATCTATTCAAACCAACACAAAGTACTTCAAAGAGTGCCCCAAAGTTTCTACCGGAGAGTCAAGCCGAAAACGTGTGCCAACCCCTATGCATAGGTTCATGGGCGGAACCCGCAAGTTGATCACTAAAACATACATCAAGTGGACCACGTGATATCCCATTGTTACCACAGATAAGCACGGCAAGACATACATCAAGTGTTCTCAAATCCTTAAAGACTCAATCCAATAAGATAACTTCAAAGGGAAAACTCAATCCATTACAAGAGAGTAGAGGGGGAGAAACATCATAAGATCCAACTATAATAGCAAAGCTCGCAATACATCAAGATCGTACCACCTTAAGAACACGAGAGAGAGAGAGATCAAACACATAGCTACTGGTACATACCCTCAGCCCCGAGGGAGAACTACTCCCTCCTCGTCATGGAGAGCGCCGGGATGATGAAGATGGCCACCAGAGAGGGATCCCCCCCCCTCCGGTAGGGTGCCAGAACGGGTCTAGATTGGTTTTCGGTGGCTACAGATGCTTCCGGCAGCGGAACTCCCAATCTATTGTGCTCCCCGATGGTTTTAGGGTATATGGATATATATAGGAGGAAGAAGTACGTCGGTGGATCTCTGGGTTGTCCACGAGGCAGGGGGCGCGCCCAGGGGGGTGGGCGCGCCCCCCACCCTCGTGGGCAGCCCGAGACTCTTCTGGTCCATCTCCGATACTCCGTGGGCTTCTTCTGGTCCAAAAATAAGTTCCGTGAAGTTTCAGGTCAATTGGACTGATTTTCCTTTTCTGCAATACTTAAAAACAAGGAAAAACAGAAACTGACACTGGGCTCTAGGTTAATAGGTTAGTCCCAAAAATAATATAAAAGTGCATAATAAAGCCCACAAACATCCAAAACAGATAATATAATAGCATGAATACTTCATAAATTACAGATACGTTGGAGACGTATCATCCATCTAGCTAATAACTATGGACCCCGAAGGTCTATGGTAAAATACTCACGCTTCATCAGAGAGGCTATGGTGTTGATGTAGAAGCCCTCCGTGATCGATTCCCCCTCTGGCAGATCACCGGAAGAGGCCCCAAGATGGGATATCAATGGTACAGAAGGTTGCGGCGGTGGAAAAGTGGTTTTGTGGCTCTCTGTGATCGATCTAGGGTATAAGAGTATATATAGGCGGAAGAAGTACGTCAATGGAGGTACGAGGGGCCCACGAGGGTGGGGGCGCGCCTACCCCCCTAGGTGCGCCCTCCTGCCTCGTGGCCGCCTCATGGCGTTCTAGACTTCAACTCCTAGTCTTTTATTTTGATTTCGGTCCAAGAAAGATCATCGCGAAGGTTTCATTCCATTTGGTATTCCTTTTCTGCGAAACTCTAAAATAGGCAAAAAAAAATAGACTAGCATTGGGCCTCCAGTTAACAGGTTAGTCCCAAAAATAATATAAAAGAGCATATTAAAGCCCATTAAACATCCAAAACATATAATATAATAGCATGGAACAATCAAAAATTATAGATACATTTCAGACGTATCAAGGCTGCGGACAAGGCAAACGGCGCGACCCATGCGAACGGCGCGGTGATGTCTACTACACAACCTTCTTCTTGTAGATGTTGTTGGGCCTCCAAGTGCAGAGGTTTGTAGGACAGTAGCAAATTTCCCTCAAGTGGATGACCTAAGATTTATCAATCCGTGGGAGGCGTAGGATAAAGATGGTCTCTCTCAAACAACCCTGCAACCAAATAACAAAGAGTCTCTTGTGTCCCCAACACACCCAATACAATGGTAAATTGTATAGGTGAAGGAAATATGCCCTAGAGGCAATAATAAAGTTATTATTTATTTCCTTATATCATGATAAATGTTTATTATTCATGCTAGAATTGTATTAACCGAAAACATAATACATGTGTGAATACATAGACAAACGGAGTGTCACTAGTATGCCTCTACTTGACTAGCTCGTTAATCAAAGATGGTTATGTTTCCTAACCATGAACAAAGAGTTGTTATTTGATTAACGGGATCACATCATTAGGTGAATGATCTGATTGACATGACCCATTCCATTAGCTTAGCACCCGATCGTTTAGTATGTTGCTATTGATTTCTTCATAACTTATACATGTTCCTATGACTATGAGATTATGCAACTCCCGTTTGCCGGAGGAACACTTTGTGTTCTACCAAATGTCACAACATAAATGGGTGATTATAAAGGTACTCTACAGGTGTCTCCAAAGGTACATGTTGGGTTGGCGTATTTCGAGATTAGGATTTGTCACTCCGATTGTCAGAGAGGTATCTCTAGGCCCTCTCGGTAATGCACATCACATAAGCCTTGCAAGCATTGCAACTAATGAGTTAGTTGCGAGATGGTGTATTACGGAACGAGTAAAGAGACTTGCCGGTAACGAGATTGAACTAGGTATTGAGATACCGACGATCGAATCTTGGGCAAGTAACATACCAATGACAAAGGGAGCAACATATGTTGTTATGCGGTCTGACCGATAAAGATCTTCGTAGAATATGTAGGAGCCAATATGAGCATCCAGGTTCCGCTATTGGTTATTGACCGGAGACGTGTCTCGGTCATGTCTACATTGTTCTCGAACCCGTAGGGTCCGCACGCTTAAGGTTTCAATGATAGTTATATTATGAGTTTATGAGTTTTGATGTACCGAAGTTAGTTCGGAGTCCCGGATGTGATCACGGACATGACGAGGAGTCTCGAAATGGTTGAGACATAAAGATTGATATATTGGACGGCTATATTCGGACACCGGAAGTGTTCCGGGTGATTTCGAAGAAAACCGGAGAGCCGGAGGGTTACCGGAACCCCCCGGGAGAAGTAATGGGCCATATGGGCCTTAGTGGAGAGAGAGAGGGGCAGCCAAAGGTGGGCCGCACGCCTCCTCCCCCCTGGTACGAATTGGACTAGGAGAGGGGGGGCGGCGCCCCCCTTTCCTTCTCCCTCCCCACCTCTTTCCCCCTCCTAGTAGGAGTCCTACTCCTACTAGGAGGACTCCTCCTTGGCGCGCCATAGGGGCCGGCCGGCCTTCTCCCCTTGATCCTTTATATACGGGGGCAGGGGGCACCCCTAGACACACAAGTTGATCCACGTGATCATATTCTTAGCCGTGTGCGGTGCCCCCTTCCACCATAATCCTCGATAATATTGTAGCGGTGCTTAGGCGAAGCCCTGCGACGATAGTACATCAAGATCGTCACCACGCCGTCGTGCTGACGGAACTCTTCCCCGACACTTTGCTGGATCGGAGTGCGGGGATCGTCATCGAGCTGAACGTGTGCTAAAACTCGGAGGTGCCGTAGTTTCGGTGCTTGATCGGTCGAGCCATGAAGACGTACGACTACATCAACCGTGTTGTGCTAACGCTTCTGCTGTCGGTCTACAAGGGTACGTAGATCACACTCTCCCCTCTCGTTGCTATGCATCACCATGATCTTGCGTGTGCGTAGGAAATTTTTTGAAATTACTACGTTCCCCAACAGTGGCATCTGAGCCTAGGTTTTATGTGTTGATGTTATATGCATGAGTAGAACACAAGTGAGTTGTGGGCGATATAAGTCATACTGCTTACCAGCATGTCATGCTTTGGTTCGGCGGTATTGTTGGACGAAGAGGCCCGGACCGACATTACGCGTACGCTTACGCGAGACCGGTTCTCCCGACGTGCTTTGCACAAAGGTGGCTAGCGGGTGACAGTTTGTCCAACTTTAGTTGAACCGAGTGTGGCTACGCCTGGTCCTTGCGAAGGTTAAAACAGCACCAACTTGACAAACTATCGTTGTGGTTTTGATGCGTAGGTAAGATTGGTTCTTGCTAAGCCCGTAGCAGCCACGTAAAATTTGCAACAACAAAGTAGAGGACGTCTAACTTGTTTTTGCAGGGCATGTTGTGATGTGATATGGTCAAGACATGATGCTAAATTTTATTGTATGAGATGATCATGTTTTGTAACCGAGTTATCGGCAACTGGCAGGAGCCATATGGTTGTCGCTTTATTGTATGCAATGCAATCGCGCTGTAATGCTTTACTTTATCACTAAGCGGTAGCGATAGTCGTGGAAGCATAAGATTGGCGAGACGACAACGATGCTACGATGGAGATCAAGGTGTCGCGCCGGTGACGATGGTGATCACGACGGTGCTTCGAAGATGGAGATCACAAGCACAAGATGATGATGGCCATATCATATCACTTATATTGATTGCATGTGATGTTTATCTTTTATGCATCTTATCTTGCTTTGATTGACGGTAGCATTATAAGATGATCTCTCACTAATTATCAAGAAGTGTTCTCCCTGAGTATGCACCATTGTGAAAGTTCTTCGTGCTGAGACACCACGTGATGATCGGGTGTGATAGGCTCTACGTTCAAATACAACGGGTGCAAAACAGTTGCACACGCAGAATACTTAGGCTATACTTGACGAGCCAAGCATATACAGATATGGCCTCGGAACATGGAGACCGAAAGGTCGAGCGTGAATCATATAGCAGATATGATCAACATAGCGATGTTCACCAATGAAACTACTCCATCTCACGTGATGATCGGACATGGTTTAGTTGATTTGGATCACGTAATCACTTAGAGGATTAGAGGGATGTCTATCTAAGTGGGAGTTCTTAAGTAATATGATTAAATTGAACTTAAATTTATCATGAACTTAGTCCTGGTAGTATTTTGCAAATTATGTTATAGATCAATAGCTCGCGTTGTTGCTTCCCTGTGTTTATTTTGATATGTTCCTAGAGAAAATTGTGTTGAAAGATGTTAGTAGCAATGATGCGGATTGGATCCGTGATCTGAGGTTTATCCTCATTGTTGCACAGAAGAATTATGTCCTTGATGCACCGCTAGGTGACAGACCTATTGCAGGAGCAGATGCAGACGTTATGAACGTATGGCTAGCTCAATATGATGACTACTTGATAGTTTAGTGCACCATACTTAAATGGCTTAGAATCGGGACTTCAAAGACGTTTTGAACGTCATGGACCATATGAGATGTTCCAGGAGTTGAAGTTAATATTTCAAGCAAATACCCGAGTTGAGAGATATGAAGTCTCCAACAAGTTCTATAGCTAAAAGATGGAGGAGAATCGCTCAACTAGTGAGCATGTGCTCAGATTGTCTGGGTACTACAATCGCTTAAATCAAGTGGGAGTTAATCTTCCAGATAAGATAGTGATCGACAGAATTCTCTAGTCACCATCACCAAGTTAGTAGAACTTCGTGATGAACTATAATATGCAAGGGATAACGGAAACAACTCCCAAGCTCTTCGTGATGCTGAAATCAACGAAGGTAGAAATCAAGAAAAACATCAAGTGTTGATGGTTGACAAGACCACTAGTTTCAAGAAAAGGGCAAAGGGAAGAAGGGGAACTTCAAGAAGAACGGCAAGCAAGTTGCTGCTCAAGTGAAGAAGCCCAAGTCTGATCCTAAGCCTGAGACTAAGTGCTTCTACTGCAAAGGGACTGGTCACTGGAAGCAGAACTACCCCAAGTGATTGGCGGATAAGAAGGATGGCAAAGTGAACATAAGTATATTTCATATACATGTTATTGATGTGTACTTTACTAGTGTTTATAGCAACCCCTCAGTAATAGATACTAGTTCAGTTGCTAAGATTAGTAACTCGAAACAGGAGTTGCAGAATAAACAAAGACTAGTTAAGGGTGAAGTGACGATGTGTGTTCGAAGTGGTTCCAAGATTGATATGATCATCATCGCACACTCCCTATACTTTTGGGATTAGTGTTGAACCTAAATAAGTGTTATTTGGTGTTTGCGTTGAGCATGAATATGATTTGATCATGTTTATTGTAATACGGTTATTCATTTAAGTAAGAGAATAAATTGTTGTTCTGTTTACATGAATAAAACCTTATATGGTTACACACCCAATGAAAATAGTTCATTGGATCTCGATCGTAGTAATACACATAATCATAATATTGAAACCAAAAGATGCAAAGTTAATAATGATAGTGCAACTTATTTGTGGCACTGCTGTTTAGGTCATATTGGTGTAAAGCGCATGAAGAAACTCCATGCTAATGGGCTTTTGTAATCACTTGATTATGAATCAGTTGATGCTTGCGAACCATGCCTCATGGGCAAGATGACTAAAACGCCGTTCTCCGGAACTATGGAGCAAGCAACTGACTTATTGGAAATAATACATACTGATGTATGAGATCCGATGAGTGTTAAGGCTCGTGGCGGGTATCATTATTTTCTGACCTTCACAGATGATTTGAGCAGATATGGGTATATCTACTTAATGAAACACAAGTCTGAAATATTTGAAAAGTTCAAAGAATTTCAGAGTGAAGTGGAGAATCATCGTAACAAGAAAATAAAAGTTTCTATGATATGATCGCACAGGTAAAATATTTGAGTTACGAGTCTGGCCTTCAGTTAAAACAATGTGAAATAGTTTCACTACTCACGCCACCTGGAACACCACAGCATAATGGTGTGTCCGAACATCATAACCGTACTTTATTAGATATGGTGCGATCTATGATGTCTCTTACCGATCTACCACTATCATTTTGGGGTTATGCATTAAAGACAGTTGCATTCACGTTTAAAAGGGCACCATCTAAGTCCGTTGAGATGACACAATCTGAACTGTGGTTTGGCAAGAAACCAAAGTTGTCGTTTCTTAAAGTTTGGGATTGTGATGCTTATATGAAAAAGTTTCATCCTGATAAGCTCAAACCCAAATCGAAGAAATATGTCTTCATAGGATACCCAAAGGAGACTATTGGGTACACCTTCTATCATAGATCCGAAGGCAAGACATTCATTGCTAAGAATGGATCCTTTCTAGAGAAGGAGTTTCTCTTGAAAGAAGTGAGTGGGAGGAAAGTAGAACTTGATAAGGTAATTGTACCTTCTCCCTTATTGAAAAGTAGTTCATCACAAGAAATATGTTCCTGTGACTACTACACCAATTAGTGAGGAAGACTAATGATGATGATCATGTAACTTCAGATCAAGTTAATACCGAATCTCGTAGGTAAACCAGAGTGAGATCCGCACCAAAGTGGTACGGTAATCCTGTTCTGGAAGTCATGTTACTAGACCATGACGAACTTGCGAACTATGAGGAAGCGATGATGAGCCTAGATTCCGTGAAATGGCTTGAGGCCATGAAATCTGAGATGAGATCCATGTATGAGAACAAAGTATGGACTTTGATTGACTTGCCCAATGATCGGCGAGCCATTGAGATTAAATGGATCTTCAAGAGGAAGACGGACGCTGATAGTAGTGTTACTATCTACAAAGCTAGAATTGTTGCAAAAAGGTTTTTGACAAGTTCAAGGTGTTGACTATGATGAGAGTTTCTCACTCGTATCTATGCTTAAGTCTGTACGAATCATGTTAGCAATTGCCGCATTTTATGAAATCCAGCAAATGGATGTCAAAACTGCATTCCTGAATGGATTTCTGGAAGAAGAGTTGTATATGATGCAGCTGGAAGGTTTTGTCGATCCAAAAGGAGCTAACAAAGTGTGCAAGCTCCAGCGATCCATTTATGGACTGGTGCAAGCCTCTCGGAGTTGGAATAAACGCTTTGATAGTATGATCAAAGCATATAGTTTTATACAGACTTGTGGTGAAGCCTGTATTTACAAGAAAGTGAGTGGGAACACTACAGCATTTCTGATAAGTATATGTGAATGACATATTGTTGATCGGAAATAATGTAGAATTATTCTGCAAAGCATAAAGGAGTGTTTTTAAAGAAGTTTTTCAAAGAAAGACCTCGGTGAAGCTGCTTACATATTAAGCATCAAAATCTATAGAGATAGATCAAGACGCTTGATAAGTTTTTTCAATGAGTACATACCTTGACAATATTTTGAAGTAGTTCAAAAATGGAACAGTCAAAGAAAGAGTTCTTGGCTGTGTTACAAGGTATGAAATTGAGTAAGACTCAAAGCCCGACCACGGCAGAAGATAGAAAGAGAATGAAAGTCATTCCCTATGCCTCAGCCATAGGTTCTATAAAGTATGCCATGATGTGTACCAGATCTATTGTATACCCTACACTGTGTTAAGCAAGGGAGTACAATAGTGATCTAAGAGTAGATCACTGGACATTGGTCAAAATTATCCTTAGTGGAATAAGGAAATATTTCTCGATTATGGAGGTGACAAAAGGTTCATCGTAAAAAGTTACGTCGATGCAAGTTTTGACACAGATCTGGATGACTCTAAATCTCGATCTAGATACATATTGAAAGTGGGAGCAATTAGCTAGAGTAGCTCCGTGCAGAGCATTGTAGACATAGAATTCACAAAATACTTACGGATCTGTATGTGACAGACCCGTTGACTAAAATTATCTCACAAGCAAAACATGATCACACCTTAGTACTCTTTGGGTGTTAATCACATAAATGATGTGAACTAGATTATTGACTCTAGTAAACCCTTTGGGTATAGGTCACATGACGATGTGAACTATGGGTGTTAATCACATGGTGATGTGAACTCTTAGTGTTGAATCACATGGCAATGTGAACTAGATTATTGACTCTAGTGCAAGTGGGAGACTGAAGGAAATATGCCCTAGAGGCAATAATAAAGTTATTATTTATTTCCTTATATCATGATAAATGTTTATTATTCATGCTAGAATTGTATTAACCGGAAACATAATACATGTGTGAATACATAGACAAACGGAGTGTCACTAGTATGCCTCTACTTGACTAGCTCGTTAATCAAAGATGGTTATGTTTCCTAACCATGAACAAAGAGTTGTTATTTGATTAACGGGATCACATCATTAGGTGAATGATCTGATTGACATGACCCATTCCATTAGCTTAGCACCCGATCGTTTAGTATGTTGCTATTGCTTTCTTCATAACTTATACATGTTCCTATGACTATGAGATTATGCAACTCCCGTTTGCCGGAGGAACACTTCATGTGCTACCAAACGTCACAACGTAAATGGGTGATTATAAAGGTACTCTACAGGTGTCTCCAAAGGTACATGTTGGGTTGGCGTATTTCGAGATTAGGATTTGTCACTTCGATTGTCGGAGAGGTATCTCTGGGCCCTCTCGGTAATGCACATCACATAAGCCTTGCAAGCATTGCAACTAATGAGTTAGTTGCGAGATGATGTATTACGGAACGAGTAAAGAGACTTGCCGGTAACGAGATTGAACTAGGTATTGAGATACCGACGATCGAATCTCGGGCAAGTAACATACCGATGACAAAGGGAACAACGTATGTTGTTATGCGGTCTGATCGATAAAGATCTTCGTAGAATATGTAGGAGCCAATATGAGCATCCAGGTTCCGCTATTGGTTATTGACCGGAGACGTGTCTCGGTCATGTCTACATTGTTCTCGAACCCGTAGGGTCCGCACGCTTAAGGTTTCGATGACAGTTATATTATGAGTTTATGAGTTTTGATGTACCGAAGTTAGTTCGGAGTCCCGTATGTGATCACGGACATGATGAGGAGTCTCGAAATGGTCGAGACATAAAGATTGATATATTGGACGGCTATATTCGGACACCGGAAGTGTTCCGGGTGATTTCGGAGAAAATCGGAGAGCCGGAGGGTTACCGGAACCCCCCCGGGAGAAGTAATGGGCCATATGGGCCTTAGTGGAGAGAGAGAGGGGCAGCCAAAGGTAGGCCGCGCGCCTCCTCCCCCTGGTCCGAATTGGACTAGGAGAGGGGGGGGCGGCGCCCCCCTTTCCTTCTCCCTCCCCACTTCTTTCCCCCTCCTAGTAGGAGTCCTACTCCTACTAGGAGGAGGACTCCTCCTTGGCGCGCCATAGGGGCCGGCCGGCCTCCTTCCCTTGATCCTTTATATACGGGGGCAGGGGGCACCCCTAGACACACAAGTTGATCCACGTGATCATATTCTTAGCCGTGTGCGGTGCCCCCTTCCACCATAATCCTCGATAATATTGTAGCGATGCTTAGGCGAAGCCCTGCGACGATTGTACATCAAGATCGTCACCACGCCGTCGTGCTGACGGAACTCTTCCCCGACACTTTGCTGGATCGGAGTCCGGGGATCATCATTGAGCTGAACGTGTGCTAAAACTCGGAGGTGCCGTAGTTTCGGAGCTTGATCGGTCGAGCCGTGAAGACGTATGACTACATCAACCGCGTGGTGCTAACGCTTCCGCTGTCGGTCTACAAGGGTACGTAGATCACACTCTCCCCTCTCGTTGCTATGCATCACCATGATCTTGCGTGTGCGTAGGAATTTTTTTGAAATTACTACGTTCCCCAACAATTGGTGCACAAGTTCGGCGAAGAGATGGCGATACAAGTGCAATATGGATGGTAGATATAGGTTTTTGTAATCTGAAAATACAAAAACAGCAAGGTAACTAATGATAAAAGTGAGCAAAAACGGTATTGCAATGCTTCGAAACAAGGCCTGGGGTTTATACTTTCACTAGTTCAAGTTCTCTCAACAATAATAACATAATTGGATCATATAACTATCCCTCAAGATGCAACAAAGAGTCACTCCAAAGTCACTAATAGCGGAGAACAAACGAAGAGATTATTTTAGGGTATGAAACCACCTCAAAGTTATTCTTTCCGATCAATCCATTGGGCTATTCCTATAAGTGTCACAAACAGCCCTAGAGTTCATAGTAAAATAACACCTTAAGACACAAATCAACCAAAACCCTAATGTCACATAGATACTCCAATGTCACCTCAAGTATCCGCGGGTATGATTATACGATATGCATCACACAATCTCAGATTCATCTATTCAACCAACACAAAGAACATCAAAGAGTGCCCCAAAGTTTCTACCGAGACTCAAGATGAAAACGTGTGCCAACCCCTATGCATAAGTTCGCAAGGTCACAGAACTCGCAAGTTGATCACCAAAACATACATCAAGTGGATCACGTGAATATCCCATTGTCACCTCAGATAAGCACATGCAAGACATACATCAAGTGTTCTCAAATCCTTAAGGACTCAATCCGATAAGATAACTTCAAAGGGAAAACTCAATTCATCACAAGGAGATAGTGGGGGAGAAACATCATAAGATCCAACTATAATAGCAAAGCTCACGGTACATCAAGATCGTGCCATATCAAGAACACGAGAGAGAGGGAGAGAGGGAGAGAGAGAGATCAAAAACATATCTACTAGTACATACCCTCAGCCCCGAGGGTGAACTACTCCCTCCTGGTCATGGAGAGCACCGAGATGATGAAGATGGCCAGCGGTGATGGATCCCCCCTCCGACAGGGTGCCGGAACAGGGTCCCGATTGGTTTTTGGTGGCTATAGAGGCTTGCGGCGGCGGAACTCCCGATCTAGGTTATTTCCTGGAGGTTTATATATTTATAGGAATTTTTGGCGTCCGTCTCACGTCAGGGGTGGTCTCCGAGTCGTCCACGAGACAGGGGGACGTGCCCAGGGGGGCAGGGCACGCCCTCCACCCTCACGGATGGCTCGGGACTCTTCTGGCCCAACTCTTTTACTCCGGGGGCTTCTTTTGGTCCATAAAAAATCATCAAAAATTGGCACGTAAATTGGACTCTGTTTGGTATTCCTTTTCTGTAAAACTCAAAAACAAGGAAAAAACAGAAACTGGCACCGGGCTCTAGGTTAATAGGTTAGTCCCAAAAATCATATAAAATAGCATATAAATGCATATAAAACATCCTAGATGGATAATATAATAGCATGGAACAATCAAAAATTATAGATACGTTGGAGACGTATCAAGCATCCCCAAGCTTAATTCCTGCTCGTCCTCGAGTAGGTAAATGATAAAAACAGAATTTTTGATGTGGAATGCTACCTAACATAATTATCAATGTAATTTTCTTTATTGTGGCATGAATATTCAGATCCAAAAGATTTAAGACAAAAGTTTAATATTGACATAAAAATAATAATACTTCAAGCATACCAACAAAGTAATTATGTCTTCTCAAAATAACATGTCCAAAGAAATTTCATACCTACAAAATCATATAGTTTGGTTATGCTCCATCTTCGTCACACAAAGTATTCAAATCATGCACAAAGTATTCTCAAACTTTTTCAACTTTCACGCAATACATGAGCGTGAGCCATGGACATAGCACTATAGGTGGAATAGAGTGGTCGTTGTGGAGAAGACAAAAAGGAGGAAGATGGTCTCACATCAACTAGGCATACTAGAAGAACGCTCGTGCGTTGCAACGGGGCCACATTAACTTTAAGAGTTCAGTATTAACTTTAAGAGATGTAGAGGTTAATTGTTTCCTTTGTTTGGAGATTGATTACCATCCGTGAGTTAAGCTGGGTACTAAAGAAGAATCTGATTGTGATACGTGAATTGGTTGTAGCCTTGTACATTTGGTTTTGGTATTTGAAGATTGATTACCATCCGTTAGTTGGGTTACCAAAGAAGAAATCAATCACTATATGTGAATTCATTGTGTTACCAAATAAATGTTGGGTTTGTCCGGCCAGTGGGAGGGGGGCAAATAAAAAGCCGACAAAAAACCGACGAAACTGGGAGGTGGGATCGTTACTGCGGGGGAATTGGGAGGTCGGAGGGAGGATGAAAAAAAACAGGGGAGGTGGGACGAAAATTAACCACGAAGACTACCAACTGAGACATTAGGAGTAGAGATCAATGGGCTATGGAGATGCCCATCAATAGATATCAATGTGAGTGAGTAGGGATTGCCATGCAATGGATGCACTAGAGCTATAAATGTATGAAAGCTCAACAAAAGAAACTAAGTGGGTGTGCATCCAACTTGCTTGCTCACGAAGACCTAGGGCATTTGAGGAAGCCCATCGTTGGAATATACAAGCCAAGTTCTATAATGAAAATTTCCCAATAGTATATGAAAGTGACAAATAAGAGACTCTCTGTCATGAAGATCATGGTGCTACTTTGAAGCGCAAGTGTGGAAAAAGGATAGTAGCATTGTCCCTTCTCTCTTTTTCTCTCTTTTTTTGTTTGGCTTCTTTGGCCTCTTTTTCTCTTTTTTCTTCCCTTTTTTTGTTTCCTCACATGGGACAATGCTCTAATAATGATGATCATCACACTTCTATTTATTTACAACTCAAAGATTACAACTCGATACTTAGAACAAAAATATGACTCTATATGGCGCCTCCGGCGGTGTACCAGGATGTGCAATGAATCAAGAGTGAACTATATGAAAAATTATGAATGGTGGCTTTGCCACAAATACGATGTCAACCACATGATCATGCAAGGCAATATGACAATGATGGAGCGTGTCATAATAAACGGAACGGTGGAAGGTTGCATGGCAATATATCTCGGAATGGCTATGGAAATGCCATAATAGGTAGGTATGGTGGTTGTTTTGAGGAAGGTAAATGGTGGGTTTATGGTACCGGCGAAAGTTGCGCGGTACTAGAGAGGCTAGCAATGGTGGAAGGGTGAGAGTGCGTATAATCCGTGAACTCAATATGTCATAAAGAACTCACATACTTATTGCAAAAATCTACAAGTCATCAAAACCAAGCACTACGCGCATGCTCCTAGGGGGATAGATTGGTAGCAAAAGACCATCGCTCGTCCCCGACCGCCACTCATAAGGAAGACAATCAAAGAAACACCTCATGCTTCAAATTTGTTACACAATGGTTACCATACATGCATGCTACGGGACTCACAAACCTTAATACAAGTATTTCTCAAATTCACAACTACTCACTAGCATGACACTAATATCACCATCTTCATATCTCAAAACAACCATAAGGAATCAGACTTCTCATAGTATTCAATGCACTTTATATGAAAGTTTTTATTATACCCATCTTGGATGCCCATCATATTAGGACTAAATTTATAACCAAAGCAAATTACCATGTTGTTCTAAAGACTCTCAGAATAATATAAGTGAATCACTAGAGCAAACAGCAGACTACTCCAAAAGATATAAGTGAAGATCAATGAGTAGTTGAATAATTATGTAACTATGTGAAGACTCCTTCTCATAAATAAAATTTCAGATCTGAAGTACTTTATTCAAACAGCAAGCAAATCCTAATAAAATAAATTGATGCTCCAAGCAAAACACATATCATGTGGTGAATAAAAATATAGCTCCAAGTAAAGTTACCGATGAATGAAGACGAAAGAGGGGATGTCATTCGGGGCATCCTCAAGATTAGGCTATTGGTTGTCCTTGAATATTACCTTGGGGTGCCTTGGGCATCCCCAAGTTTAGGCTCTTGTCACTCCTTATTCCATAGTCCATCGAATCTTTACCCAAAACTTGAAAACTTCACAACACAAAACTTAACAGAAAACTCGTAAGCTCCGTTAGTATAAGAAAATAAATCACCACTTAGGTACTGTTGTGAACTCATTCTAAATTCATATTGGTGTAATATCTACTGTATTCCAACTTCTCTATGGTTCATACCCTCCGATACTACTAATAGATTCATCAAAATAAGCAAACAGCACAATGAAAACAGAATCTGTCAAAAACAGAACAGTCTATAGTAATCTGGAGGTTTTGAATACTTATGTAACTCCAAAAATTCTTAAAAATTAGGACGACCAGGATAAAAATTATATTGATCTATTGCAGTTGGAATTGGTATTTTATCGCTCTGGTAAAAAATGATAATTATTTTCGTAAGCGCATACTTTCTGTTTTTATCAGCAAGATCAAACAACAATCATCCAAGAAGATCCTAAAGGCTCTACTTGGCACAAACACTAATTAAAGCATAAAACCACAACTAACCAGAGGCTAGGTAGATTATTTATTACTAAACAGGAGCAAAAGGCAAAGAACAAAAATAAAATTGGGTTGCCTCCCAACAAGCGCTATCGTTTAACGCCCCTAGCTAGGCATGATGATTTCAATGATGCTCACATAAAACATATGAATTGAAACATAAAGAGAGCATCATGAAGAATATGAATAACACATTTAAGTCTAACCCACTTCCTATGCATAGGGATTTTGTGAGCAAACAACTTATGAGAACAAGAATCAACTTGCATAGAAAGGTAAAACAAGCATAGCTTCTAGATTTTCAACACATAGAGAGGAAACTTGATATTATTGCAACTCCTACAAGCATATATTCCTCCCTCATAATAATTTTCAGTAGCATCATGAACGAATTCAACAATATAATCATCACATAAATCATTCTTTTCATGATCTACCAGCATATAAATTTTATTACTCTCCACATAAGCAAATCTATTTATTCATGAATACTAGTGGGAGAAAACTCAACAAAATAACTATCATGTGAGGCATAATCCAATTGAAAGTTAAAATCATGATGACAAGTTTCATCGATATCATTATTCTTTATAGCATACGTGTCATCACAATAATCATCATATATAGGAGGGATGCTTTCATCATAATAAATTTGCTCATCAAAACTTGGGGGACAAAAAATACCATCTTCATCAAACATAGCATCCCCAAACTTGTGGCTTTGCATATAATTAGCATCATGGGTATTCAAAGAATTCATACTAACAACATTGCAATCATGCTCATCATCCAAAGATTTAGTGCCAAACATTTTAATACATTCTTCTTCTAACACTTTGGCACAATTAACAGAATCCTTATTTTCATGAAAGACATTAAAAAGATGAAGCATATGAGGCAACCTTAATTCCATTTTTTGTAGTTTTCTTTTATAGACTAAACCAGTGATAAAATAAGAAACAAAAAGATTTGATTGCAAGATCTAAAGATATACCTTCAAGCACTCGCCTCCCCGGCAACGGCGCCAGAAAAGAGCTTGATGTCTACTACACAACCTTCTTCTTGTAGACATTGTTGGGCCTCCAAGTGCAGAGGTTTGTAGGACAATAGCAAATTTCCCTCAAGTGGATGACCTAAGGTTTATCAATCCGTGGGAGGTGTAGGATGAAGATGGTCTCTCTCAAACAACCCTGCAACCAAATAACAAAGAGTCTCTTGTGTCCCCAACACACCCAATACAATGGTAAATTGTATAGGTGCACTAGTTCGGCGAAGAGATGGCGATACAAGTGCAATATGGATGGTAGATATAGGTTTTTGTAATCTGAAAATATAAAAACAGCAAGGCAACTAATGATAAAAGTGAGCGAAATTGGTATTGCAATGCTTCGAAACAAGGCCTATGGTTCATACTTTCACTAGTGCAAGTTCTCTCAACAATAATAACATAACTGGATCATATAACTATCTCTCAACATGCAACAAAGAGTCACTCCAAAGTCACTAATAGCGGAGAACAAACGACGAGATTATTGTAGGGTACGAAACCACCTCAAAGTTATTCTTTCCGATCAATCCATTGGGCTATTCCTATAAGTGTCACAAACAACCATAGAGTTTGTAGTAAAATAACACCTTAAGACACAAATCAACCAAAACCCTAATGTCACCTAGATACTCCAATGTCACCTTAAGTATCCGCAGGTATGATTATACGATATGCATCACACAATCTCAGATTCATCTATTCAACCAACACAAAGAACTTCAAAGAGTGCCCCAAAGTTTCTACCGGAGACTCAAGACGAAAACGTGTGCCAATCCCTATGCATGAGTTCACAAGGTCACAGAACTCGCAAGTTGATCACCAAAACATACATCAAGTGGATCACGTGAATATCCCATTGTCACCTCAGATAAGCACATGCAAGACATACATCAAGTGTTCTCAAATCCTTAAAGACTCAATCCGATAAGATAACTTCAAAGGGAAAACTAAATTCATCACAAGGAGATAGAGGGGGAGAAACATCATAAGATCCAACTATAATAGCAAAGCTCGCGGTATATCAAGATCGTGCCATATCAAGAACATGAGAGAAAGAGAGAACAAACACATATCTACTAGTACATACCCTCAGCCCCGAGGGTGAACTACTCCCTCCTAGTCATGGAGAGCGTCGGGATGATGAAGATGGCCACCGGTGATGGATCCCCCCTCCGGCAGGGTGTCGGAACAGGGTCCCGATTGGTTTTTGGTGGCTACAGAGGCTTGCGGAGGCGGAACTCCCGATCTAGGTTATTTTCTTGAGGTTTCTATAATTATAGGAATTTTTGGCGTCGGTCTCACGTCGGGGGGGGTCTCCGAGTCATCCACGAGACAGGGGGATGCGCCCAGGGGGGTAGGGCGCGCCCGCCACCCTCGTGGATGGCTCTGGACTCTTTTGGGCCAACTCTTTTACTTCGGGGGATTCTTCTGGTCCATAAAAAATTATCAAAAATTGGCACGTCAATTGGACTCCGTTTGGTATTCCTTTTCTGTAAAACTCAAAAACAAGGAAAAATAATAGAAACTAGCACTGGGCTGTAGGTTAATAGGCTAGTCCCAAAAATCATATAAAATAGCATATAAATGCATATAAAACATCCTAGATGGATAATATAATAGCATGGAACAATCAAAAATTATAGATACGTTGGAGACGTATCACGCGGCAGGTGTCCGGTGCAAGTTTGGCGCGGCCGGCCTCTGGTGCAAGTACGGCGCAGAGGGCCTCTGCCCACTCCTGGCGAGGAATAGGGGTACTGACGGGATGTGTACCTAGCTGCGACGCCCTGTCAATAGTAGACAAGCGCCGATGGATCTGCTCTTGCTGTGCGGCACTCTGCGCCTCTCGCTCTGCGGCGCTCCAATGGTCTCGCCATGCGGCGAGCCGCAGACGCGCCTAGCTTGCTCTACGGCGCGCCATCGATCATGTTGTGCAGCGAGCTGCATCCTGTCGCCGCTGACATGCCTATCTTGATCCGTGACGCTGAAGCGCCATGCGCCAAGGGTCTGCTCAACCCTAGCGATGATGCACACCACGACGTCGTCCATCGTGTTGCCGGGGAGCGCCTCGGCCTCGACGGGCCATGGCGCCTGCTCATTTTCCTCGTCGATGAGGTTGATGGCAGAGGCGGTGCTTTGGTGGGTTGGCATGCTTGGAAAAGGTGGATGTGCTACAGGCTACGCTTGTTGCCTCCATGCGTCGCGCGCCACCTAGGTTTATGCGCAATATCGTTGGGTGGCGGGAAACCGGTGAGGAAATGGTGGGAAACGGTGGTGTGTTCATAAAATGCCGTCAATTAATGGGAACTTAGTATAGAAGGAACATCGAGCTAGCACAAGAAGTAGATGATAATCAGATGATCTTTTATCCTAGTTAATTATGCATGTAATAGTTTATTTTGGTGTGTGGAAATGTCATGTGTGTATTAGCCACCTGTGTAATTGGATGTTTGTCGCATATTACACACATCTTGTTTATGTGAAACGTTTCTGTTCTCTTGACTCAACACAAACAGTTTATCAGAATGAACTGTATGCATTGCACACACACCTTGATCTGGTTGAACCATTTTTGTTGCGTTGCCTAATCGAAAACAGTTCATCCGAGTGAACTGTATGCCGTATATCGCACACACCTTGATCTGGCTGACCATTTCTTTTGTGTTTCCCAATCACAAATAGTTCATCCGAGTGAACTGTATGTTGTATATCCCACACACCTTCATCTGGCTGCCCATTTCTTTTGTTCCTCCTCATCGCAAATAGTTCATTGAACTGAACCGTATGCCCTGCATCGCACACGCAACTAAAATCTGAACCGTGTTTGATGCATCCCTAATCGCAAACGTTTTGCACCTTTTTGACGGGTTTTTTTACACCATCGTTCGCGATTATTGCATCGCACACAGTTTCGTCGAAGGGTCTCTGATCGTAGTG
Source organism: Triticum urartu (assembly GCF_056163025.1). Lineage (NCBI taxonomy): Eukaryota > Viridiplantae > Streptophyta > Magnoliopsida > Poales > Poaceae > Triticum > Triticum urartu. Next base: position 493,257,885 of record NC_141879.1, on the reverse strand, counting down.
TCGCGTTAGCAGCATCCTGCAGTAGTGTGTCTCCATCGTATCTATAATTTTTTATTGTTCCATGCCAATATTCTACAACTTTTACATACTTTTGTCAACAATTTATATGATTTTCTTGGACTAACATATTGATCCAGTGCCCAGTGCCAGTTCCTGTTTGTTGCATGCTTTTTGTTTCGCAAAAAATCCATATAAAATGGAGTCCAAATGCGATAAAAATTTACGGAGATTTTTTTGGAATCTATGTGATTTTTGGGAAGTAGAATCAACGCAAGGCAGTGCCCGAGAGCCCACAAGCTCTAGGGGGCCCCCCTACCCAGGGCGCGACCAGGGGGCTTGTGGCCACCCTGAAGGTTGGTTGGAGGTGTCCTTCGGAGGCAAGGAAGCTAATATCCGAATAAAACCGTGTTAAATTTTCAGCCCAATCGGAGTTACGGATCTCCGGAAATTTAAAAAATGGTGAAAGGCCAGAAAATAGGAATGCAGAAACAGAAGGATACAAAGAGAGGGATCCAATCTCGAAGGGGCTCCCGCCCCTCTGCTGCCATGGAGGCCATGGACCAGAGGGGAAACTCTTCTCCCATCTATGAGGGAGGTCAAGGAAGAAGAAGAAGGAGGGGGGCTCTCTCCCCCTCACAACCAGTGGCGCCGTAACGCCGCCGGGGCCATCATCGTGACGACGATCTACACCAACAACTTCGCCACCGTCATCACCAATTCTCTCCCCCTTTATTCAGCGGTGTAACACCTCTTCTCCCGCTGTAATCTCTACTTAAACATGGTGCTCAACGCTATATATTATTTCCCAATGATGTATGGCTATCATATGATGTTTGAGTAGATCTGTTTTGTCCTATGGGTTGATTGATGATCATGATTGGTTTGAGTTGTACGTTTTATTATTGGTGTTGTCCTATGGTGCTCTCCGTGTCACGCAAGCGTGAGGGATCCCCGTTGTAGGGTTTGTAATATGTTCATGAATTTTTTATGATGGGTGGCGTGAGTGATAGAAACACAGACCCAAGTAAGTAGGTTGTTTGCGTATGGGAGTAAAGAGGGCTTGATACTTTAATGATGTGGTTGGGTTTTACCTTAATGAACTTTACTAGTTGTGTATGCCTGCTAGAGTTCCAATCATAAGTGCATATGATCCAAGTAGAGAAAGTATGTTAGCTTATGCCTCTCCCTCGTATAAAATTGCAATAATGATTACCGGTCTAGTTATCGATTGCCTAGGGACAAATAAATTTCTTCTGACAAAAAGCTCTCTACTAAAACTAACATAATTATTTCTTTATCTAAATAACCCTTTGCTTTTATTTGCGTGTTCTTTATTAGCTTGCAAACCTATCCCTTTATACACCTATAAAGTACTTCTAGTTTCATATTTGTTCTAACTAAAGCGAACGTTAAGTGTGCCTAGAGTTGTATCGGTGGTCGATAGAATTTGAGGGAATATTTGTTCTACCTTTAAATCCTCGTTGGGTTTGACACTCTTACTTATCGAAAGAGGCTACAACTAATCCCCTACACTTGTGGGTTATCAGGCGACGCGCGAACTGCTCCTCCACGTCCCTCTCCCGTGCATGCTGCCTCTCGCGGCGCGGGCACTAGCACCCACCACTGGCCGCGTGGATGAGCGGCCGACGGGGGAAGGAGACGATGCGAGGCGGTGTAGACGGCGTTGTCTTGGCATCACTGTGCGCGGGCTGGGAGGGTCCAACTCCGGCTTCCGCGCTGTGCTAGCACGGGAGCTGTAGTGATGCTCCAGATCTGGAGCTACCGCCGGTGTCCACTTTGGACCGCTCCAACGCAATGCGAAGGGCCATATCCTCCTCGTAGTCGAGCTCGGAGCCGAAGTCGCTGCCGGAGCTGGACATCCGAGTGGATGGGATCGAAATCGGAGAGGGGGAAGAAAGGACGCAGAGAGAAAGAATAAGCTAGGGTTCGAAGCGAGGCGCCTGGATTGGAATTTTTATGGGACATGTGCGGGGACGATGGTGGGCCGGGCCTACCAGGGGGACGCGCCCGGGCGTGCCCATGCCGCCCCATATCCATTCTATATTTGGACTAGATATGAGGGGTGCCGGTCAGCCCGGACGTTTGTCCGCGGTTTGAGAGGTCCAGTTGGATCGGATTTTTTATCAGACAATGACCGGACGGCCTGTCCCAGTGTTTGAGATGGGTATAAGAGGTCTGACTGTAGATGATCTGACTCTTCCCAACCAAACGATAAGAAAATCAACGTAGTAAAAATAGTTAAAAGAATGTAAATAGTTTTATATATGTTCACATTTTAAAAACTAGTCAAAAAATTTAAAAACTTTTTATTAGAAAATATTTATTTACAAATGTTCGTAAAACTTAAAACATTCACAATATTACCAAAGTTCAAATATTTTTCTCCTTAAAAAAATTCCAATTTTCATGAAAGGTAAAACGATTCACAAACTATTCCATAAACACTACTCTTCCATCAGATAGAGAATGCTAAGATGACTTTTTAACATTCACACTTCAAAATCCGAAAAAACAATCATCTATGTAACCTTATTACATACTTTTATCAAGATTAACTATAAACTATGGTCCGTAATAGCACAGGGATCAGGTTTTGTGAGTTTCAACGGCCGTTGCAACGCTCAAACATTTACTCTAGTGAACCAATTTGTCGTTGGATAGTTAGGTGGATAGTAATATTTCCAGTGCATCAGAATTCAAATTCTGATGCTCGCATTTATTCTGGATTTATTTCAGGAATTCCGGCGATCAGCGTTCAGTGAGAGGAAATATTCCCGTTGACTACGAGGCATCTACCGTGACTTTGTAAAATCTCAAAATGATATGTCGGTTCAGTCTTTTGAAGGTGTTCAGGATAGGGGATGCGTGTGTGCGTGTGCGTTCATGGGTAAATGTATGTGTGTGTGTACACAACGGGGTGACCCAATGGGGCTTTTATATATATATATCAAAAAAGCTTACTCTAAGAGCAACTCCAACGGGGTGACCTAAATGGACGTGAATTTTGTCTGTTTTTTGTCCGTTTGGATCGGCCAAGCGAGCATGCATGTTCGCTTTTTCATTTGGGTCAGCCGGTGCGTCCAACGGAAAGCAAACCCATTTTATACATGTCCGTTTCAGCATTTCATCGAACACGTAGCAGGCGGGCAACTCGCATCGAGGCAGGGCGAGCGCGGCACGGTACGACGAGCATGGCGAACTGCAGTAGCACTGGCCGGGCGCGGGCGAGAGGCGAGGCCAGTGGACTGCAGCAGCACCGGCCGGGCGCAGGCGAGAGGCGAGGCCAGTGGACTGCAGCAGCACCGGCCGTGCGCGGGCGAGAGGCAAGGCCAGCGGCTGCAGCAGCACTAGTCGGGCGCGCGGTGGAGCACGCCGACACCGCGGAAGGCCGAGCGCCGTGCAGCAGCGAGGCGAGGCCGGACGCGGGCGCTAGCAAGGCCACCGGCTGCAGCACCGTCGGCCGAGGAAGCAGTGGAACACGCCGACACCACGGAAGGACGAGCGTCGTGCAGCATCCCTAGGCACGGGCGCGTAGCCGGACGAGTGCTGGCGCGAGCACGAGGGCGAGGCCGGGCATAGGCGCGAGGGCGAGCGTCGTGTAGCAACCCCAGGCAAGGTCGCGAGCGGGAGGCCGGGTTGCAGTATCTTGATGGCATCGGTCAACACCTATCCATCAGCCAACGAACAAGTAGCTAGCTGACTCGCCGGTGTACCATGGCTTCTTGGACTCGACGGCATCGATGCTGGATGCGGAGCTCCTTGCTGCCTGCTCATGGAAGGCAGGCACGGCCAACTACTGCTGCTCCTTCCCTGGCGGCGTCGCCGCGGCATCGGATCCCATCGGAGGGAGAGATGCTGCACCGGTGATGTGCCCATATAACATCCCGAATGTAACTTATCATATTTGTATTCCAACTCTTGCCATTATCGGCTCTAAGCTATATTTTTTCCTTCGTGGTTGGGTTTGTCTTTGTTTTGAATTTTGTCCATGTCATGCATTGCATATCATGTCATCATGTGCATCTCATTTGCATACGTGTTCGTCTCATGCATCCGAGCATTTTCCTTGTTGTCTGTTTTGCGATCCGACACTCCTACGTCCTCCGGCGCCCCCTTTTGCCTCTTTTCCTGAGAGGGTGTTAAACATTCTCGGAATGGACCGAGATTTGCAAAGCGGCCTTGGTACAGCACCGGTAGACCGCCTGTCAAGTTTCGTGCCATTTGGAGTTCGTTTGATACTCCAACGGTTAACCGGGGAACCATAAAGGCCTCGTGTGTGTTGCAGTCCAACACCCCTCCAAGTCAGCCCACAAACCCATCCAAACTCACTCTATCCTTTCGGCCGTTCGATCACGATCATGTGGCCGAAAACCGCACCTCATTTGGACACTCCCACCTCCTTCTATGTATAAATTAGTCTTCCCCGTTCAAATATGAGGCAAACTCCACCCTAACCCTAAAATTCCCCTTCTGCGCCGTCGAACATGTCCGGGCGACGCCGGACGAACCGCGCCGCCGCCCGCGGCCTACCACAGTGGACCATGTGTCCCCGTCCGCTCCGCGCCGCTGCCGGCCCGCTCGGCCCGTGCGGGGCCCCCGTGGCCCGCCCGCGCCGCCGCACGAGCGTCGCATCTCTCCGCCGCCCGCGCCTCCGAGCGAGGAGCCGCGCCGCCCCGCGCCTCCTCCGCCGGCCGCCGCTGCCCCTCGCCGCCGTTCTTCTTTGCCGCCACGCCGGACCCCGCTCCAGCGCCGCCCAACTCCACCCGGCGCGTCGCCCCGCGCCTCTCCGCCCGGCGCCGCCCCGCTACACCTCCTCAAGTCCCCACTCCGGCGCCTCCCCTCCTCTGCTCCGGCCACCGCGAGAGATTCCGGCAAGAACCACAACTCTGGAGAACCTCGGCTTCCGTGCGCCAGATCTGGATCGGGAAAACCCTATAGGGTTGACCTCTCTTTTTCCGCCAAGTCATTTTCTGCAGTATTTTGAGCCCCTGTTCATCGCATCATAACTCTATCATCATAGCTCCGTTTCTTGCGCATAATATATCAAATTGTTCATCTGGATATGCTCTTCATTTTGTTCCATTGTGACATGCTTGTTTGAGTCCATATTGATTTCCAAATTGTTGATGCAAGAGTGCTATAAAATGTTAGTTCATGTTTCTTAGCAGAGTATGAGCATTTGTCATTTTTGCCATGATTATTGTGTGCTTCCTATGGACTTGAGCTCTACATGTATTTTGGGCTATGCCATGCCATCTTTACAGGGGTGTATGCCATGTATTCTTGTGATCAATGTGGTGACTAGCACATGCATGCAAAGTAGCTCTCGTGATATTGCTGATTTCAGAGACTTAGAATTTCACTAAGTCTTTGCTCTGTTGTTATTTTTATGCTATGTATTCATGTTGCTACAGTGAGATCCATACTTCTTTTGAGTATGTTCAGTAAGGATGATTTGGACATATGGTTGTGCTCTATCCATCCATGCCCCTGTTTGCATTTATGGAGTGCCCTAGAATGACTCAATATTGCTCTACTTTTGCTATAAAATGTTCCTGGCAGATTGTTTACGTGTTAATCAATTTTGCCAAGGTTGTTGTAGTTGATCCATGCATGCTATCAGTTTGTTCTTGCTTTGGTTAGCTTCATGAACATGTCTTATTGCTGGTAGTATGCTTAGATTGTCATGCAATGCCTTGTGTTGAGTGAATCAAGCTCGCAAAAAGGCCTTCATAATTCTGTTTTTGCCATGTCTAGTTTTCTGCTAAGTCTGAATCTGTTAACGAAACTATGTTTACATTGGTGCCATCATATTTTTTGTGCCCTTCTGGCTTATGGTCAGTAAGGGACTTTTGTTCTATGCTTTGAGTAGATTCATGCCATGCTTTTGTTTGCTATGATCTGATCCTATAGCAAGTCTGTTATGCTGATATCTTTTGCACTTTTGCCATGCTTGTTTGAACCTGCTATTGTGTGATTTAGCCGTAGCTCAGTGTTCATGTTTTATCAAGAATCTTGAGTAGATAATTGCCATGTGCTTTGTTGCTATGTTAGAGTGCAGTAGCTTAGTTTCTTGTTGCATTTTAGATGGCATCGTGATTTTAAACGCAGAATTGTGCCATTCTTGTTTTGCTTGCCATTTGCAAACCGTGCATCCGATTCCGGTGATCTTTATATCGATTTCGACCGAAATCAACTTCTCTTTCCAGCGGCACTCTTGGTTTGCCAAGTTGAGGTCTGGTTCAATCTTTTCCTTCCGGAGCATGCATATGCATTGCATACCACATCCCGCATATCATGCCATGTTTTGCATCATGTTGCTTACGCATTGCACCGTGGTTGATTGTGGTTTCCTTTGCTTGTGTTCTTGCTTTGGATAGAGCCAGGAGACGAGTTCGTGATCGAGGAACCCATTGAGTACGTCAACTTGGAGAACTTTGCAGGCAAGATGACCATACCCTCGAAATCACTTCTATCTTTGCTTGCTAGTTGCTCGCTCTATTGCTATGCTGTGATACCAACCACTTGCTATATCATGCCTCCCATATTGCCATGTCAAACCTCTAACCCACCTCGTCCTAGCAAACCGTTGTTTGGCTATGTTACCGCTTTGCTCAGCCCCTCTTATAGCGTTGCTAGTCGCAGGTGAAGATGAAGTTTGTTCCTTGTTCGAACATGTTTATTTGTTGGGATATCATTATTATATCTTGTTTACTTTAATGCATCTATATACTTGGTAAAGGGTGGAAGGCTCGGCCTTATGCCTGGTGTTTTGTTCCACTCTTGCCGCCCTAGTTTCCGTCATACCGGTGTTATGTTCCTTGATTTTGCGTTCCTTACGCGGTTGGGTTATAATGGGAACCCCTTGACAGTTCGCCTTGAATAAAACTCCTCCAGCAAGGCCCAACTTTGGTTTTACCATTTGCCACCTAAGACTTTTTCCCTTGGGTTCCGCGGACTCAAGGGTCATCTTTATTTTAAACCCCCGGGCCAGTGCTCCTCTGAGTGTTGGTCCAAACTAGAGTCCTTTGCAGCGCCCCCTCGGGGAAACTCGAGCTTTGGTTTTAGTTGTACGGAGTGCTCATCCGGTGTGCCCTGAGAACGAGATACGTGCGACTCCTATCGGGATTTGTCGGCACATCGGGCGGCTTTGCTGGTCTTGTTTTACCATTGTCGAAATGTCTTGTAACTGGGATTCCGAGTCTGATCGGGTCTTCCTGGGAGAAGGAATATCCTTCGTTGACCGTGAGAGCTCGTGATGGGCTAAGTTGGGACACCCCTGCAAGGTTTTGAACTTTCGAAAGCCGTGCCCGCGGTTATGGGCAGATGGGAATTTGTTAATATCCGGTTGTAGAAAACTTGACACTTAACTTAATTAAAATGAATCAACAACGTGTGTAGCCGTGATGGTCTCTTTTCGGCAGAGTCCGGGAAGAGAACACGGTCTCGTGTTATGCTTGAACATAAGTAGTTACAGGATCACTTCTTGATCATGTTAGTTTATCGACCGTGCTTTGCTTCTCTTCTCGCTCTTATTTGCATAAGTTAGCCACCATATATGCTAGTGCTTGCTGCAGCTCCACCTCACTACCCCCTCTTCCTACCTTAAGCTTAAATAGTCTTGATCGCGAGGGTGTGAGATTGCTGAGTCCCCATGACTCACAAATTACTTCCAGAACCAGATGCAGGTGCCGACAATGCTAGTGCGGGGGACGCGACCGAACTCAAGTGGGAGTTCGACGAGGATTTGGGACGTTACTATGTGTCTTTTCTGGACGATCGGTAGTGGAGCCCAGTTGGGGCGATCGGGGATCTTTTGCATTAGGGGTTGTCTTCCTTTATTTGGTTCCGTAGTCGGACCTTGATTGTATCTGGATGATGTAATGATATATTTATGTATTGTGTGAAGTGGCGATTGTAAGCCAACTCTTTATACCTTTCTTATTCAGTACATGGGATGTGTAAAGATTACCCCTCTTGCGACATGCCTACTATGCGGTTATGCCTCTAAGTCGTGCTCCGACATGTGGGAGATATAGCCGCATCGTGAGTGTTACAAGTTGGTAATCAGAGCCTTCCCCGACTTAGGAGCCCCCTGCTTGATCGAATCGCTGACATTGTTGAGTCTAGAAAAATATTTTGAGTCTTATAGGATTATATATATCGGAGAGTAGGATTCTTTTTACTCCTCAGTCCCTTCGTCGCTCTAGTGAGGCCTCCTGACGTAGAGTTTTGACTCTTCTCTCCTCAATTTCACTAAAAAAATTAGGATCACGCGGGTATCTTGGAATCGTTCTGATGGTTTTGTGACGAGAACATTGTTCTTGGTGCCTCCTGACATTTAGGGGTTGTGGCAGTGTCCCGGGGAGTTGAGCTCCGAGGTGTTGTCGTCACAATTTTATCGTTGCAGTTCTGGAATACCTGAGTTCGCCGACATCGAAAATCTCTTTTATGCAGTTGTTGGTGAGATAACCTCGACGCCACCCAGTACTGGGGCGGGAGTTCGGGAGTATTGCCATAACTCGTATAATGGATGCTTTTCGAAGGTTGAGGTAAACGATTTTCAAAGGTTTCTTGGTTATGTGTTGAAGGATGGATACAGCTGGATGTAGGATTTGCTAGTTTTGGGTGAGATATTATGCTTCCCCTGTATCCCCAACAGCTGATTGCATAACCAAAAAGTTTCGGGAGGTTCATAGGTGGGAATTCTTGTAGCTCTAGTATTTCTTCCTGCAGATATTTGGTTTGTGATTGGGTAATCCTTACCAATTTTTTGTTCATATTCGTACCTTGTTGCTTTATTCATCTATCTTTATCTAAGTGGCTCCTCAATTTATGGAAGTGTGATCATTTACTTTGGAATTCATTCGTTCATTCTTGTTCGAATGTTAAGGCTATATGTTGCAATTTCGATCCATTGATTTAGCTTGAATATGTCTTTCAAGATGCTAACGGATGTCACCTTCTTCAGGATGGCTCCTCCAACGCGTCATAATCCAGAACCTCCGCCACCACCTCCACCTCCAGAGGCATGGAAAGCTGTCATGGCCGCCACCAACGCCAACACGCAGATGCTTTTGCAACTCTTGCAAGAGCGTAACCGAGGAAATCAAGGCCAAGGCAACAATCAAGCTCAGTTTGCTACCCTCAACCAGTTCCTCGCAAACCAGCCGAAGTCCTTCAGTAACTGTGTCGAGGCCACAGACGCTGACGATTGGCTCGTGGATATCTGCAAACATTTTGAGTGTAGCAACATCCGGCCTGAGGACTTTGTCAAGTTTGCTTCGTTCCAACTCAAAGACCAAGCTGCCGAGTGGTATCAATAATACAAAGATTCCAGAGGAGGTCGTGTGATTACCTGGGATGATTTTCGCCGGGACTTCAAAGCTCACCACATTCCACAAAGTGTTGCTGAGAGTAAGCGCGAGGAGTTCCGCAATCTGAAGCAAGGCAGCATGTCTGTTTACCAATACAACATCCTGTTTCAGAGGCTTGCTCGCTTCACTAAACAAGACATCCCTGATGAGAAGAGCATGATTTATCAATTCAGAGGTGGCCTCAGAGAAGATCTGCAACTAGCTCTCATGCTTTTTGAGCCAACCGAGTATGGTGAGTTCTACAACATGGCACTAAAGCAAGAGGCTGCTCAGCTCAAGTGCGATGCTTCTAAGAAGAGAGTCGGGGATGCAACTCAATCGTCTTCTTCAACTCAAGTGGCAGCTAAGCAACAAAAGTTCTGGTTGCCTCCTCCTCCTCTGTTCCGTCAGCCTTATCAGCAGAAGAGTGAAGGTGGAAATGGATCTTCCCACCCACCCAACCCAGGTTATCAAAACAAAGCTCTGTCTCATGCTCCAAGGTCAAGTGCTCATTATCACCAGCCGCTCTCAGAGGTTACTTGCAACAAATGTCAGCAGAAAGGGCACTATGCAAACAAATGCTTCAACCAGAGGCGCCTTCCGCCTCCTCCTCCTGTGAGATCTGCCAGCAATGCAGTGGTCAAGCATAATACCAAGTTTGCAAAGGTCAACATGATGAATGCAGCTCAGGCAGAGGACTCTTCAGAAGTGATCATGGGTAACCTTCCAGTTAACTCTATTCCTACCAAAGTTCTCTTTGATACTGGTGCATCGCATTGTTTCATTTCAAAACCTTTTGCATCAAAGAATGTGTGTGATTATCAACAATTGCCTAAAACTTTATCAATTGTGTCCCCGGGCAAGCAAATGTCAGCTAATATCTGCGTCCCGGATGTTTCTATCGAGATGGGCGACTACAAATTTGTGGCTTCTCTAATTGTTCTTGGTGACTCGGATATTGATCTAATTCTCGGCATGGATTGGCTTTCTAAGCACAAGGCTCAGCTTGATTGTGCTGCCAGGAAGATTCAATTGACACACTCGTCTGAGGATGTGATCATCTTTGCCGCTCGTGACGATACCATTCGACTGTTTTCTCTCAATGAGAAGGGCGAGTTGAATGCCATCTCTCAGATTCCAGTCGTTTGTGAATATCAAGACGTCTTTCCAGAAGAGCTTCTAGGAATGCCTCCTCACCGGCCAGTTGAATTCGTCATCGATCTTGAGCCTGGCACGGAACCTGTTTGCAAACGTCCTTACAAGCTTGGACCAGAAGAGTTGAAGGAGCTGAAGAAAAAACTCGATGTACAAGAGCGTATGGGTCTGATCCAACCAAGTTCTTCTCCATGGAGTTGTGGTGTTCTTTTTGTCAAGAAGAAGGATGGCACGGACCGACTTTGTGTCGACTACCGCCCATTGAACAAGAAGACCATAAAGAACAAGTACCCACTTCCCAACATGAATGAGCTTTTCGAACAACTCAAAGGTGCCCAAGTATTCTGCAAGCTTGACCTCCATCTGGATTATCATCAGATTCGCATTCGTGAACAAGATATCCCCAAGACAGCATTCAGAACAAGCTATGGTTCTTATGAATACACTGTCATGTCTTTCGGCCTTGTTAATGCTCCTCCAACGTTCTCTCGCATGATGAACTTCATCTTCAACCCTTACACTAACGATTTCGTCTTGGTGTATCTCGATGATATTTTGGTCTTTTCCAAGAACAAGGAGGATCATGCCAAGCATTTGAGATTGGTACTCGACAAACTCAGAGAACATCAGTTCTATGTGAAGTTTTCAAAGTGTGAGTTTTGGCTCGATGAGGTTCTCTACCTTGGGCATATCATCTCCGCCAAGGGCATAGCTGTTAATCCTGAGAAGGTGTCTGCAATTGTGAATTGGGAACCGCCTCAGAATGTGAAGCAGCTCCGCAGTTTCCTTGGGCTTGCAAGCTATTGTTGAAGATTCGTTGAGAATTTCTCTAAGATTGCAAAGCCTCTTTCCAACCTCCTCCAGAAGCATGTGAAGTATGTCTGGACGCCTGAATGCGACATCGATTTCAACACCCTGAAAGAGAAGTTAGTCACAACTCCGGTTCTGACTCCTCCTGATGAATCCAAGCCATTCGAAGTTTTCTGTGATGCCTCCCTACAAGGTCTCGGTGCTGTGCTAATGCAAGAGAAGAAAGTTGTGGCATATATCTCTCGCCAGTTGAAGCCCAACGAAAAGAACTACCCCACTCATGACCTCGAGTTGGCGGCAGTTGTCCATGCTCTTTTAACATGGAGACATCTCTTGTTGGGAAGGAAAGTGGACATCTTCACTGATCATAAGAGTCTCAAGTACATCTTCACTCAGCCCAACCTCAACCTCAGGCAGACTCGTTGGGGCGAAATGATTCAAGAGTATAATCCGAGTATTGAATATACTCCAGGCAAGGCCAATGTCATTGCAGACGTGTTGAGCAGGAAGGCTTACTGCAATAGTTTGATTCTCAAGCCCTTCCAACCAGATCTTTGTGAAGCTTTCCGCAAACTTAATCTCCAAGTTGTTCCTCAAGGATTTCTTGCCAAACTCCAAGTCTCTCCTACTTTGGAAGATCAAATTCGCGAGGCACAACTTCTTGATGCAATGGTGAAGAAGGTGAAGATTGGGATTGCCAAGAGCCAACCCAAGTACAAGTGCTATCGCCTTGATGACAAAGATACTCTATTTTTCGAGGATCGAATTGTTGTTCCTAAGGGTGACCTTCGTAAAGCCATTATGAACGAGACTCACAATTCACTCCTATCTATTCATCCTTGAAGTACAAAGATGTACCATGACCTCAAGCAGTCGTATTGGTGGACTCGAATGAAGCGAGAAATTGCTCAGTTCGTGAATGAATGTGATGTCTGCAGAAGAGTGAAAGCAGAACACCAACGACTAGCTGGTCTCCTCCAACCTCTTGCCATTCCAGAATGGAAGTTTGATCATATTGAGATGGACTTCGTGACTGGATTTCCCAAGTACAAATGTGGAAATGATGCTATCTTTGTTGTCATCGACAAGCTTACAAAAGTGGCTCATTTTCTTCCTATCAAAGAATCTATCACAGCAGCTCAGTTGGCAGAGCTATATTCCTCCAGGATTGTCTCTTTGCACGACATTCCGCAGTTGATATCTTCAGATCGTGGAAGCATCTTTACCTCTAAGTTCTGGGATTCCTTCCAGAAGGCCATGGGCACCAACATTCGCTTCAGCACAGCCTTCCATCCTCAAACTAGTGGACAAGTCGAGCGAGTAAATCAAATTCTTGAAGATATGCTCAGGGCTTGTGTCATTTCTTTCGGTATGAAGTGGGAAGATTGTCTTCCATATGCCGAGTTCTTCTACAACAACAGCTTCCAAGCGAGTTCGGGCAAGGCCCCATTCGAGATTCTCTATGGCAGAAAGTGTCCTACTCCTCTTAATTGGTCAGAGACTGGCGAACGCCGACTTCTTGGCAATGACTTAATCACAGAAGCTGAAGAAATGTGCAAAGTCATCCGCAAAAATCTCAAAGCCGCGCAATCGCGCCAGAAGAGTTACTATGATAGCAATCATCATGACTTGGCTTTCGAGATCGGAGACCATGTCTACCTCCGCGTTGAATAAAACTCCTCCAGCAAGGCCCAACTTTGGTTTTACCATTTGCCACCTAAGCCTTTTTCCCTTGGGTTCTGCGGACTCAAGGGTCATCTTTATTTTAAACCCCCGGGCCAGTGCTCCTCTGAGTGTTGGTCCAAACTAGAGTCCTTTGTAGCGCCCCCTCGGGGAAACTCGAGGTTTGGTTTTAGTTGTACGGAGCGCTCATCCAGTGTGCCCTGAGAATGAGATACATGCGACTCCTATCGGGATTTGTCGGCACATCGGGCGGCTTTGCTGGTCTTGTTTTACCATTGTCGAAATGTCTTGTAACTGGGATTCCGAGTCTGATCGGGTCTTCATGGGAGAAGGAATATCCTTCGTTGACCGTGAGAGCTTGTGATGGGCTAAGTTGGGACACCCCTGTAGGGTTTTGAACTTTCGAAAGTCGTGCCCACAGTTATGGGCAGATGGGAATTTGTTAATATCCGGTTGTAGAAAACCTGACACTTAACTTAATTAAAATGAATCAACGGCGTGTGTAGCCGTGATGGACTCTTTTCGGCGGAGTCTGGGAAGAGAACACGGTCTCGTGTTATGCTTGAACGCAAGTAGTTACAGGATCACTTCTTGATCATGTTAGTTTATCGATCGTGCTTTGCTTCTCTTCTCGCTCTCATTTGCGTAAGTTAGCCACCATATATGCTAGTGCTTGCTGCAGCTCCACCTTACTACCCCCTTTTCCTGCCTTAAGCTTAAATAGTCTTGATCGCGAGGGTGTGAGATTGCTGAGTCCCCATGACTCACAAATTACTTCCAAAACCAGATGCATGTGCCGACGATGCCAGTGCAGGGGACGCGATCGAACTCAAGTGGGAGTTCGATGAGGATTTGGGACGTTACTATGTGCCTTTTCCGAACGATCAGTAGTGGAGCCCAGTTGGGGCGATCGGGGGTCTTTTGCATTAGGGGTTGTCTTTCTTTATTTGGTTCCGTAGTCGGACCTTGATTGTATCTGGATGATGTAATGCTATATTTATGTATTGTGTGAAGTGGCGATTGTAAGCCAACTCTTTATCCCTTTTTTATTCAGTACATGAGATGTGTAAATATTACCCCTCTTGCGACATGCCTACTGTAACACCCCCAGTGTCAGGCTACAGTAACCCTCTATGATTAAACTAATCATTTTCCAAACAGTTCTTAATCACCTTTGTTCAATACCCATTTGGAAATTCCAGTCAATTCAAATTCAAGTGAAGTTTGAAGTTGCTCAAAAGTTGCTGGAAAAATTGTTCATCATTTGTCAAAAATTCCATAACAATTATTTGTTAAGGAACACAACATCATCATCAACTCTAAATGGTCCTAATGCACTTTAACAGAGCAAAAATAGCCTTTAAAATGCCCTTTTCTTTATTGTGTAAATTCAATTGAACTCCCAAAATGCCCAAACTTTTTGTGGCAGTGCTGGATATTGCAAACTAATTATGTGACCAAGTTTCACATTTTTGCAAAATCTTATGGAAGCTCAAAATATTACTAAACCCCTTTCTGTAAAAAGAAAAAAAGCAAAAGTAAAAAAGAGAAAGAGCACAGGCCACTGTGCACTGGGCCAAGTGCACAGTGCCTGGCCCGAGCCTCGGCCCACTCCAGCTAGTCCGGCCCAGCCCCTCCTCGGGTCGCCTTCTCCCCCTGTTCCCCCGACCGGGGTCGCAACAGGGGCGAGCCCCGCCGGACCGCCTCGCCGTCGACGACGAGGGAGGGGATAAGAGCGCCCCCTCGACGCCTCGAGTCCTCCCCCTCACCTGCCGCCACTCCCACTTTCCCTCGCCCACTCCGCCCGCTCTTCCTCTCCTCTCTCCCTTCAGATCCACCGCTTCCGAGCGCGTCCATGGCCGCGACGCCGTGCTGACCGCGGCCACCGCTGTCCCTGTCCCTCTCCGACGAGTCCCCGAGTGCTGCCGTGCCCAGCTACATCTTCTCCGACCATGGACTCGAGCTCGTCGCCCCTAGAGCGCCGTCACGCCGTCGTCTTCAACCTCCATTCGCCCGGGATCACCGCCGCCGTACGTCGCCGTCGAGCTCCCTCTGGCTCCCTTGTCCGCTTCCCTACACCCGCAGTGAGCAGCCACTTCGATCTCCCCTCTCCTCGGCCTCTCCTAGTAGCCATAGCCGCCGTTCCCGTCGCCGCCCGAACGCAGCTCCGCCGCGAGGCTCGCCGCCGACGTTGTGGTCGTTGACCTGCCCGTCCGAGCACTCGAACGTGCTCAGGTCCCCTCACCGCGGCCGCTCGTGCCGCTAGATCCCCTCCCCGTGCCCTCTGTCGCCGTTGGCGGAGATGGCCGAACTCCGGCGTCCGCCTCGCCGCGTGCCGTCGTCGTTTTAGGTCTTCCCGAGGCCAACCGTTAGCGCCACGCGACGCGCCTCGCTCCCCTCTTTCGAACGCCACCTCGCGCGCGCAAAACGGTGGCCAGAGCGCGTTTTCCGACGAGTCCCGAGGCCTCCGCCGCATTCTGGCGTCGCTGCCGACGAGTCGCCGGTCCCGCTGAGCTGGCGCCGCGTGGGACCCATCCACGATCGCTGACGAGTGGGCACTTGCGCCCTTTTGACCGCGTTGACCAAAGTCAATGCGAGGCACTGTTCATCCCTCGCGCTGACATGTGGCCCCCCCCCTCTGTTATATTAGTCTAATAGCATTTTATAAATAAAAAGGATTAGTTAACCTAAAACACTCACTGACGCCCGGGGCCCACTCCTCTAATTATCTCTGCTAGTTTAGTTTTAATCCACTGTTAAAATAACAGAGGCTGACATGTAGGTCCCACTGGACCCACAGGTCAGGTTTGACCTGGTCAGCCGTCTGTTGACCTGTTGATGTCATTGTGACATCATGTTGACGTCATATATCTTTTTCTGTAATTAAAATAATTCCAAGTTATTGTTTAAATCTTTAGAAATTCGTAGAAATTAAACCGTAGCTCGGATGAAAATGTTTTCTACATGAAAGTTGCTCAGAAAAATCCAACGAATCCAAATACGCGGTCCGTTCATCTGTCACATGCCCCTAGCATGCTGAACATGGAACCGTTCCCTCTCTTTCATTTGTCCGGAATCCGCCTAACGCCGGGAATTCATCCTCGGATGTTTATCCCCTCCGTCTGCAACGTGTAGTACTACGTTAGGGCAGCCCTAGCTCTGCCCGTCATCATGTTGTGCCTTGTGATGCATTGTTTGCTCTGTATTTACTGTTTCTTCCCCCTCTTCTCTCCGGTAGACCCCGAGACTGATGATGCCGCTGTGATCGACTACGTCACCGACGACCCCTCCTTGTCTGAGCAACCAGGCAAGCAAGCCCCCTTGAGCATTCCGATATCACCCATTTCTTTTCCTCTCATGCTTGCATTAGAACTGCTACTGCTTTCTGTATGATCCTACTCTGATGCATAGCCTGTTGTTGTTACCTGCTTTCATACCTTACCTGCTTATCCTAAACTGCTTAGTATAGGATGGTTAGTGATCCATCAGTGACCCCACCTTGTCCCAGTTGCCCCGCTTTATGTTCGATGACTCGATCAACGTGATCGACATCCAGGCCCCGGCACCACACATCACCCCCCTAGTTGTACGACTCTGCAGAGTTACCATCGAGTGCCGAGGGTGGAACCTCTTACATCACTCCTGATGAGATCTCCGTAGTGTAGCTTTACGGTCGAGGTCATCGAGGGTGATTTCCTCCTTAACCACTTCCGTTACGGCTCTGTCGTCCCATCAAACGAGAACCTCGAGGGTGGATCCTCTTACGTTCACCTTGATGACAACATCGAGTGGAATTCACCGGGGGTGATTCCTCGGGTTTTCCCCTTGGTGTTAGACACATAGTTACTATGGTTACTATGACTTTACACTGCGCCATGTTACTAAAGACGGGTCGACCCTGAGGGGTACCCGCGCGAGCTTAATAGCGAGTGATGTGGAGTCGGGTTGACCTGGAAGGTGCCCGCGAGATACTTACGTGGCGTGGCCGGGCATTCTTAGCCCTTGCCGCAAGTACTCGAGACGGGGCAACGGGGTCACATCTTTCGTGAGTCTCTGCTTGTTACCGCGCGTTCCTAATCCACTATGATTTGGATATTTGATCTGAGGGGCCTCTGGCCTGATAGCACTAACCATCACGTGGGCATAGTATGGGCGTTCTGCATCGTATGCATCAGCCGAAGCTTAATAGACGTCAACGACTGAGCGGCGTGCGCCGGATTGGACTGCGTAAGCACCTGCCGTGTTGAAGGAGGTAGCTAGGTCTGCTCACCGGCCGCCCACGCAACGTGCAGGAGTTCCCGGGGCGATGGCCCATGACCCCTGGGGGCATAGGTTTAGTCCGGCGTGCTGGCCTCTCTATTAAGCCTAGGTCGGGTTGTGGCGTATTGTTTGGCCGAGGCCGGGCATGACCCAGGAAAGTGTGTCCGGCCGGAGTTAATCGAGCGTAGTGGGTAAGTTGGTGCACCCCTGCAGGGAAGAAAACATCTATCAACAGCCTGTCCTACGGTAACGGACACTTGGAGTTGTATCCCGATCGATACAACTAGAACTGGATACTTGAGATGAGAAATGGATATGAGACTTGGATATGAAATGATAACTGGATAGTATGGCTCTGGGATTGCTTTCTCGCAGGGAGTCGAGAAAGGATCTCTGGCCGAGGTTGATAACATTACTACTACTTTACATTATGCTACTCTACTCCCTCTTGTTGCTGCAAGATGGTGGTTTCCAGAAGATGCTAGTCTTCGATAGGCTAGGCTTTCCCCTTCCCTTCTGGCATTCTGCAGTTTAGTCCACAGATACGACCCATTCCTTTGACACAGATGCATACTTAGTTTAGATCTGATATAAGTCTTGCGAGTACTTTGGATGAGTACTCACGGTTGCTTTGCTACTCCTTTTTCCCCATACCCGATTGTTGCGACCAGATGACGGATCCCAGGAGCTAGACGACGCCAGTGGTGACTACTACTACCCGGAGGATGCTTACTACTACGTAAAGACCGCAGACGACTAGGAGTAGTTAGGAGGCTCCCAGGAGGAGGCCTTGCCTTTTCGTTCGTTGTTGCTTTTGTGCTAGCCTTCTTAAGGCAATCTTGTCTAACTTATGTATGTACTCAAATATTGTTGCTTCCGCTGACTCTTGTGTATTCGAGCTTATGTATTCGAGCCCTCGAGGCCCCTGGCTTGTAATATAAAGCTTGTATTATTTTGATTTGTGTCTAGAATTGTGTTGTGATATCTCCCCGTGAGTCCTTGATCTTGATCGTACACATTTGTGTGTATGATTGAATCGAGGGCGTCACACCTAATATGCGGTTATGCCTCTAAGTCGTGCTCCGACACGTGGGAGATATAGCCGCATCGTGGGTGTTACAACCCAACTGCATCGAAACTGCGACGTGCTCTGTGCCCGCGCCGTCGTGGGCGGCGACAAAGAGGAAAGGATGAGAGAGAAAGGGATGAGATGGATGAGTGGACTCTTTTGTTGGATGACAGATGGGCCAGCATGCATGTGCAGCGGACGCAGCCGGACGAAGAAGCCACCAAAAGCGCCCGCTTTGTGTCCGCTTCGGACCCATTTCAGTCTCAAATTTGGGATGAAAATGGATCCGCATAGACACAAAGCGGACGCAAAAAAAATGGGTCTTTGCGTTGGGCCGTCATTTTTGTCCGCGCGGATCCAAACGAACATGTGCGGACGAAATGGGTCGCCCCATTGAAGTTGCTTTGGAGAGAAAAAATTAATATAGATGACTCAAATTACTTTTTGTCATGAGACATATGTATTCATATGTTTTCATTGTACATGCTCTAATATAAACATGAAAAAAAGGCGAAATAAAGAAGAGCGAAACGGGACGATAGCCCTCCGATCCACCAAAAGCAGACCGTATGTTGACCGGCAGAGCAGACCAGCAGAGTCGACTCAAACCCCTGCCTCCTCCACAAAAGCCGTTGCCACGAGGAGCAGATTATTGAACCAATGGCGTTTCGCCATATCACCATAACTGCCACGCTGACGCCTCCCATTCGCCGGGTACCCCCTGCCATGACGTGGCGGCGAGAAACCGGACTACCGGAGCTCCCTCTCTGGTCCTCCAAGCAGAAAAGTAAACGAAAAACAAGCACTCATCACAAATACAAACGGCGCGCAATTCGCCTGCTCCTTGCGACCTGAGTTCACCGCGGCGAAGCAGTGGCGTACGCGCGAACCTTCTAGAAGCTTCCCTTCGCTGCCCCGTCGACACCGCCGCGGTGGCGCCGTCCACACCCCAGGCGCCGGTCCTCTCCCGCCGCAAGCCCGCCTCCGCCGAGGCGAAGCCGTCGGAGGCAGCGACCACCAGCCTCGCCGGCGCCCTCGCGCGCGAGCGGATAAGGCGCCGCGGCGAGCGGGAGGAGGAGGAGGAGGCGGTGCCGTTCTGGCAGAGAACCTGGTTCCTGGCTCTGCTGCTCGCGATGGCCGCCGCGTCGTTCGCGCTCGCGCTTGTGCTCTACCTCGGCCTCGACCTCCCCGAGGCGTCGCCGTCGCAGTCCTATGCCGCCGACCCGGACACCGCTGTCGAGGTGGGTAATTCATTTCCGCCTCCCTCCTGGTAAGGTTGCGATTTGGGATGGCCGGGTTAGGGCGTTAAGCTGATTAGCGTTCTGTGTTTGGAACTGGGACCACTATGGATCGGATCAGTGACGCGATTGTTTCTCCAATTCCTTGTTAGATTTCCTACGGATCAGTGATCAAGTTGATGCATGAGAGGACCAAGTTTCGGCTGCATTCCCACGACGTGCCGTATGGATCTGGTAGCGGCCAGCAATCGGTCACCAGCTTCCCCAATGTGGATGACGCTAACAGCTACTGGGTATGTATCTCTCTAGCGCTGCACCAAACAAAACTGAATTGAACTAAGGCGCGAGGCCGTAGAAAATTATGTGTTTATTAATCGATTTACATTTTTTCCCGACTTCCAACACGATGCTGTTAACCTGGAATGGAAAGATCATTCTAGGCTATTTAGCATGCGAGTGTTTCAATCTGGTTTGCTCAGTTACTTGTCCTTTCTGTCAGGGGTGGAGCTGGAAAATTCACCCTGATGCACCGCTTTAACATGGTTTTAATTTTTTACGCAAAAGTGTGCTAGATAAATGTGTTTTATAATTCCTAGCATGGATTATCTGACATAATAGCAGAGGATGTATACATACAAAAAAAATACAAATCAAAATGCTTTATTAATTTACTTGGAAATGATGTTATGCGTTTCCAAATTAATACTTGGAAAATCACTCAGCTGAACGAAGTAATACCCTAATTAGGAGTAAAACCCATAGCCAATGCCCCACATTTTGCCAAAACTCCTATTATCTGAATTAGGTTTAATCTATTGGCAATACCTTAGACAAATAATGGCAAGAACTGAGAATGAACAATTATTACCAAATACTAACAATGGAAAATAAAAGGTACCGCGCTAGAGCTGCTTGGTCGCGGTGTTGATAGATCAGCGCAGTGTCGGCCGTCTTCTCCCTGTCTTGTGGGGCTGGCATAGGCTCTGCCGTGTGCCAGGCCTATGCACATTTGACATAGATTAATAAACTGAAATCTTTGAGAATTAAAAATAAAGAACTGAGATAGTCAGGAAGGACGATTTGCACTTCATAACCCGAGAATTGAGATTTAGGACATCTACATATGATACCTTGAGCTGGGCAGCTGGAGGAAGGGGCACAACATCGGCCGTCCGTTGTGGTCCATTGACCAGTCGCCTGTTTGTGTGACGGCATGCTTGATCGATCAAGGGGACGAAAGATCGATTTGTTGCTCTCCAGCTCCTGCACTTCCATCTCTTGGTTGACGGTTTGATGCCCAGCCACAGCAAACCCTACCAAAAGGCTGCAGCCCATAATGCCATGCCCAAAACAAGGCTTCTGCGTGTTCGTCTCTCCGACCTGATGCACCGTTGTCAGTTTAACCTGGTGCTCAGGCAAACAACAACACCTATAGTCCCAAACAAGTTGGGGTAGGCTAGAGGCGAAATCCATAAGATCTCGCGACCAACTCATGGCTCTGGCACATGGATAGCAGGCTTTCACGCACCCCTGTCAATAGCTAGTTCTTTGGTGATACTCTAATCCTTCAGGTCTCTCTTAACGGACTCCTCCCATGTCAAATTCGGTCTACCCCGACCTCCCTTGACATTCTCTGCATGCTTTAGCCGTCCGCTATGCACTGGAGCTTCCGAGGGCCTGCATTGAATATGCCCAAACCATCTCAGACGATGTTGGACAAGCTTCTCTTCAATTGGTGCTACCCCAACTCCATCTCGTATATCATCATTCCGAACTTGATCCTTCCTCGTGTGGCCACACATCCATCTCAACATACACATCTTCGCCACACCTAACTGTTGAACATGTCGCCTTTTAGTCGGCCAACACTCAGCGCCATACAACATTGCGGGTCGAACAGTCGTACTGTAGAACTTGCCTTTTAGCTTTTGTGGCACTCTCTTGTCACAGAGAATGCAAGAAGCTTGGCGCCACTTCATCCATCCGGCTTTGATTCGATGGTTCACATCTTCATCAATACCCCCATCCTCCTGCAGCATTGACCCCAAATATCGAAAGGTGTCCTTCTGAGGTACCACCTGACCATCAAGGCTAACCTCCTCCTCACACCTAGTAATACTGAAACCGCACATCATGTACTCGGTTTTAGTTCTACTAAGCCTAAACCCTTTCAATTCCAAGATTTCTCTCCATAACTTCCTATTTGCCCCCGTCCGACTATCGTCAACTAGCGCCACATCATCTGCAAAGAGCATACACCATGGAATATCTCCTTGTATATCCCTTGTGACCTCATCCATCACCAAGGCAAAAATATAAGGGCTCAAAGCTGACCCCTGATGCAGTCCTATCTTAATCGGGAAGTCATCAGTGTCGACATCACTTGTTCGAACACTTGTCACAACATTATCGTACATGTCCTTGATGAGGGTAATGTACTTTGCTGGGACTTTGTGTTTCTCCAAGTCCCACCACATGACATTCCGTGGTATCTTATCATAGGCCTTCTCCAAGTCAATGAACACCATATGCAAGTCCTTCTTTTGCTCCCTGTATCTCTCCATAAGTTGTCGTACCAAGAAAATGGCTTCCATGGTCGACCTCCCAGGCATGAAACCAAACTGATTTTTGGTCACGCTTGTCATTCTTCTTAAGCGGTGCTCAAGGACTCTCTCCCATAGCTTCATTGTATGGCTCATCAGCTTAATTCCACGGTAATTAGTACAACTCTGAACACCCCCCTTGTTCTTGAAGGTTGGTACTAATACACTCCGTCTCCATTCTTCTGGCATCTTGTTTGCCCGAAAAATGAGGCTGAAAAGCTTGGTTAGCCATACTATCACTATGTCCCCGAGGCCTTTCCACATCTCAATGGGGATACAATCAGGGCCCATCGCCTTGCCTCGTTTCATCCGTTCTAAACCCTCCTTGACCTCAGACTCCTGGATTCGCCGCACAAAACACATGCTGGTCTCATCAAAGGAGTCATCCGGTTCAATGGTAGAACTCTCATTCTCCCCATTGAACAGCTTGTCGAAGTACTCCCGCCATCTATGCTTAATCTCCTCGTCCTTCACCAAGAGTTGGCCTGCTCTGTCCTTGATGCATTTGACTTGGCCAATATCCCTCGTCTTCCTCTCTCGGATCTTGGCCATCTTATAGATGTCCCTTTCGCCTTCCTTCGTGCCTAACCGTTGGAACAGCACCTAATCACTACTAAAATAAAATTTGACCCTAGCTCCAAGTAGCTCCACCCCTGCTTTCTGTCCTTTTTTGCACATTCATTCATTTTGTAACTCCATTCTTTCTGCGACTGTTAGTTATTGCTGATTTACATGTATCGCTCATAGAATCTGTCCAGCACTTACTTGCATGCATGTGAACAGTCTATCTTTGACATGGTTTCTCGCGTAGAGCTAAGCTTATTAATTGCCTGTTTAAAACTCACACTGCCTCATCAAATCCTCAGTTCTTGCTTCACATCATTGATGCCAGCTTCTTTGGTGACCGGCATCACCTGTTTGGTGGCAGATATGCGAAATTTTCCCGACTCTAAAGAACATGCCATTTTTCCACTTACCGGTGGCAGTGGGTTGTAATTTAGGCCAACTCCGTGTTTTTTAGGATCCCGCTGCAACTTCCAGGCTTCCCCAACTTCTCCGATTTGCACTGCGGCCCAACATAGTTTCGTGGAGCTGCTTTTGCAGCTGCAGCGTTCGACTCTGCTCCGTGCACGGAATTGGCGGAGCGGAGCTGGAGGAGTTCCAAACGGGCCCTAAGTAAATAATTTTAAAATTCCTTTTGAAGTTGACAGTTTGATTACGGATTATGTAATAAAGTGTAGATATAACCCATGAACATTTATAAAATGAACTAAAATAAAGCATGTTCGTACTCCATACCTCAAATGCGGTACGTGACCAACTGACATGGACCTTCTCTTTTGTCTAGCTGAGAGCATATCTGCACAAAGTACACTATTGTTTAAATATTTTTGTGAAGAAGGCTCTGAGATTGTTTACAAACGGACAATCTAAGTATTCAATAATATATTGCATTCACTTGTTCAAAAGTGCCAAAAGTTCCCTTAAGCTTCCGTAGTTAGAAGTGAATGGAGGCAGTATATGCTTTGGGCTAAGAGTGCGTAGCTGTGTAGGCTAAACAAACCAGCTTAGGGTACTCGTCGTAACTAGTAAGAAAGATTAACATTAACGAAATGGAAGAAAAATGATCAGCGCAGCCCTACCCCAAACATAATGCGAACATTTTGAAACACAACATTACTTTTAAGTTGTTTCAGTTTCATTTTCCAGCCAGTCACTGCATAAATCTATATTAAGGCTATGGCAGGTTGGTCATGTTCAAGAATTGCATCCTTGCATGAGCAAACTTGTGTTGGAGGTAAAGCTAAGAGATAAGTTGTTGTGGACTCCTTTTGGGGCCCACACATACCAGAGGTGCCGCAAGAAAATTGATGGCAGCAGCAGTTCTATTCCAGATGTAGCAGGTAGTGCATTAGGATCAGCAGCAGTAAACCAGAAGCCTAGGCAGTAAATAGCGTCCAGGTGAGAGTTGGTCTAGAGTCCTTACCGAAGGTTAGGAAACAATAGTTTAAAATAAGTATGCAATACCCCTGTAGGATACAAACTATCTTAGTCAACTATTGTTTCCTAGGTTAGTTCGGCTCTAGCCTAATATAAGAGGCAGCCCATGTGTACAAATGCCTTCCCCAAAGCAGACTCAGCTTCTGCCTCTCCTAACGCACGAAGGTGAGCACAAGTTATCACGTTACCCCATCAGGTCGAGACCTGTGATGTACAACCTTCTTTGCTCTCCACATGAACTCCATCGAAAACTAGCCCATAACGTATTGATCCATGAGCTAACCACCACTCTACCATGGCACACGGCGACGACAAGCAGACGACCATCATTCAGCAGCTCAAGCTGATTACCGAGCAACTCTAAGCCCTGCTCGCATCCTGGAACACTGGTAGAAACTAGGGTTCTACCCGGTCTAGGGCGTAGCCTGTAAGGGAAGGAGGGAGGAGGAGATTGCGCGGCGGCTGGGCGCCGTCCTTGCGGTTGGTGTAACGGCGGCGGACGCAAGAGGCAGCTAGGGTTTAGGTCTCCTGACTCCCTAAGGGAAGCCGAGCAAATATTGATTGCTTCTTGCTTGATTAGATTGATACATCTCCTCTCCTTATATAGAGAGGTTTACTTGACTCCTAAGCAAACGATCCTAATACGATAAGATAATTGGGCTAAGCCCCTAATATGCTGGTCATAACACTTCTCCCCGCCTCCACAAACAGCTCGTCCTCGAGCTGTAAGGTGGGAAAGCGCTTGTTGAACTCCTCGAGGTGATCAACCAGCGTCAAACACCTTCGCGACAGCTGGGGCGGCAAGGTCGGCGGCGACGGCGTCCTCCGGAATGTAGTCTGCAACCTCCAGGTAGAAGAGTCGCGGGCAGGCGTGGTTGAGCGTGTAGGGCTCGTCATAGTTGAAGCACAGCCCTTGGCGGCGACGCTCGAGTAGCTCGACCGAGGTGAGCTGGCGGAACGGGCGCGCCGCGGTCGCGATGAGGGGTGCGGTGGAAGCCTGAGCAGGCCGACCCTGAGCAGGATCTGGCCAGGGTAGCGACCCAGCGGTCCGGGACGGTGATTCCTGCTGGATGGCCACCGCGCGACGTTCGAACGCGCGGGCGTAGTACATGGCCGACTAGAGATCCTGGGGTCCCCGAAGCTCCACGTCCACGCGGATGTGATCCGGAAGTCCACCGACAAAGAGGTCGGCCCGCTGGTGCGGCGTCACGCCCGACGCATGGCATGCCAGGGCCTGGAAACGGTCGGCGAAGTCCTGCACTTTGGAGGTAAAGGGAAGGCGGCTGAGCTCTGCCAGGCGGCTCCCGCGAATTGGAGGCCCAAAGCGAAGGAGGTAGAGCTCGCGAAAGCGCTCCCAAGGGGGCATGCTGCCCTCGTCCTGCTCGAGGGCATAGTACCAGGTCTGGGCTGCACCGCGGAGGTGGTAGGATGCCAGCCAAGTGCGCTCCGACGCGAGCGTGCGCTGGCCACGGAAAAACTGCTCACACTGGTTGAGCCAGTCAAGCGGGTCCTCCGTGCCGTCATAAGTGGCGAAATCGATCTTGGCGAACCATGGCGGCGTCTGGGCCGGCGCGCCATGGCCGACCCGCTCGGCGGTGCGGAGCAGTGATGTTGACGACGCCCGGTCAACGGTGGGGAGGCCGTCGTAGGCCCTCGCGGAGCCGGACGAGGCCCCAGACTGCAGCGTGGGTACCGGTGGGTCCCCGGCCTCTGTGTAAACTGGCGGTGGCGACGTCCCGGTTAGCCGGGCCGGGATCGGGGACGGTGACGGCGGAAATCGGATCTCCTGGATCGGAAGTCCTCCTGGTGTGGACTGGCCCAGTCCGGAGCTGGGCGGCGGCGGTGGGAGTTGGACCGGCGCGGGCGGCGCGGTTGGCGCGGCTGGGGCCGACGCTGGCTAGTGCGGCCACTGCGGCGCTGGGGCGGGCACGGGAGGCGTGGGTGGCGCCGCGAGAACCGGCGCGGGCCACTGCGGCCAGGACGGCGCTGGGGCGGGCGGCGGGCGGGCGGTGGCTGGAGCGATGGATGGGCCCTGGCGATCGGCGCGGGTACCGAGTACCAGGGCAGGTGCAGCAGCGGCGGGGGCCCGCCGGTGTAGCCTGCCTAGAACGGCAGCAGGGGCGTCGCTGGGTGGCTGTAGGCGGGGGCCGCAGCCGGCGGGGTGGTGTGCGGCCCGGCCAAGTACAGGGAGATGCCCTGGACGGTCGTCACGAGGTCCCGCAGGGTGTTGGTCATCTCCTCCGGCGTGAAGACGGAGGTTGTCGGCGGTGCAGACGTGATGGGTGCCGGCGGCGGTGAGGAGCCCGCGGTGGTGACTGGGCCCGATAGCGTGGAGGCCTCGGCGGTGGTCATCGGGGCGGACGTCATCGGCGCGGTGGTCATCGCTGCGAAGGCGGAGACGGGCAGCGGCGGCGATGGTGTTGACGAAGACATGATCGGACCCAAGTCTCTGGATACCAAATTGGTAGAAACTAGGGTTCTAGCCGGTCTAGGGCATAGCCTGTAAGGGAAGGAGGTCGGAGGTCGGAGGAGATTCTGCGGCGGCCGGCGGCTGGGCGCCGTCCTTGCGGCTGGTGCAATGGCGGCGGACACAAGAGGTAGCTAGGGTTTAGGTCTCCCGGCTCCTTAAGGGAAGCCGAGCAAATATTGATTGCTTCTTGCTTGATTAGATTGATACATCTCCTCTCCTTGTATAGAGAGGTTTACTTGACTCCTAAGCAAACGATCCTAATACGATAAGATAATTGGGCTAAGCCCCTAATAATGATTAAGATACTTGGGCCATAACCCACTGGGCTAAGCCCCTAATATGCTGGTCATAACACTTCTCCCCGCCTCCACAAACAGCTCGTCCTCGAGCTGTAAGGTGGGGAAGCGCTTGCTGAATTCCTTGAGGTGATCAACCAGCGCCAAACACCTTCGCGACAGCTGGGGCGGCAAGGTCGGCGGCGACGGCGTCCTCCGGAATGTAGTCTGCAACCTCCAGGTAGAAGAGTCGCGGGCAGGCGTGGCCGGGCGTGTAGGGCTCGTCACAGTTGAAGCACAACCCTTGGCGGCGACGCTCGAGTAGCTCGACCGAGGTGAGCCGGCGGAACGGGCGCGCCGCGGTCGCGACGAGGGGTGCCGCGGAAGCCTGAGCAGGTCGACCCTGAGCGGGATCTGGCCAGGGTAGCGACCCAGCGGTCCGGGACGGTGATTCCTGTTGGATGGCCACCGCGAAGATCCTGGGGTCCCCGAAGCTCCACGTCCACGCGGATGTGATCCGGAAGTCCACCGACAAAGAGGTCGGCCCGCTGGTGCGGCGTCATGCCCGACGCATGGCATGCCAGGGCCTGGAAACGGTCGGCGAAGTCCTGCACTTTGGAGGTGGAGGGAAGGCGGCCGAGCTCTGCCAGGCGGCTCCCGCGAACCGGAGGCCCAAAGCGAAGGAGGCAGAGCTCGCGGAAGCGCTCCCAAGGGGGCATGCTGCCCTCGTCCTGCTCAAGGGCATAGTACCAGGTCTGGGCTGCACCGCGGAGGTGGTAGGATGCCAGCCAAGTGCGCTCCGACGCGAGCGTGCGCTGGCCACAGAAAAACTGCTCACACTGGTTAAGCCAGTTAAGCGGGTCCTCCGTGCCGTCATAAGTGGCGAAATCGATCTTGGCGAACCGTGGCGGCGTCTGGGCCGGCGTGCCATGGCCGACCCGCTCGGCGGTGCGGAGCAGTGATGTTGACGGCGCCCGGTCAACGGTGGGGAGGCCGTCGTAGGCCCTCGCGAAGCCGGACGAGGCCCCAGACTGCAGCGTGGGTACCGGTGGGTCCCCGGCCTCTGTGTAAACTGGCGGTGGCGACGTCCCGGTTAGCCAGGCCGGGATCGGGGACGGTGATGGCGGAAACCGGATCTGCTGGATCGGAAGTCCTCCCGGTGTGGACTGGCCCAGTCCGGAGCTGGGCGGCGGCGGTGGGAGCTGGACCGGCGCGGGCGGCGCGGCTGGGGCCGACGCGGGCCAGTGCGGCGCTGGGGCGGGCGCGGGAGGCGTGGGTGGCGCCGCGAGAACCGGCGCGGGCCACTGCGGTCAGGATGGCGCTGGGGCGGGCGGCGGGCGGGCGGCGGCTGGAGCGACGGATGGGCCCCGGCGATCGGTGCGGGTACCGAGTACCAGGGCAGGTGCAGCAGCGGCGGGGGCCCGCCGGTGTAGCCCGCCTGGACCGGCAGCAGGGGCGTCGCTGGGTGGCTGTAGGCGGGGGCCGCAGCCGGCGGGGTGGTGTGCGGCCCGACCAAGTACAGGGAGATGCCCTGGACGGCCGTCACGAGGTCCCGCAGGGTGCTAGTCATCTCCTCCGGCGTGAAGACGGAGGTTGTCAGCGGCGCGGACATGATGGGTGCCGGGGGCGGTGAGGAGCCCGCGGTGGTGACCGGGCCCGATAGTGTGGAGGCCCCGGCG
Organism: Triticum urartu; assembly: GCF_056163025.1. NCBI lineage: Eukaryota > Viridiplantae > Streptophyta > Magnoliopsida > Poales > Poaceae > Triticum > Triticum urartu. Next base: position 493,229,265 of record NC_141879.1, on the reverse strand, counting down.
GTGGTCATCGGGGCGGACGTCATTGGCGCGGTGGTCATCGCCGCGAAGGCGGAGACGGGCAGCGGCGGCGATGGTGTTGACGAAGACATGATCGGACCACAGTCTCAGGATACCAAATTGGTAGAAACTAGGGTTCTAGCCGGTCTAGGGCGTAGCCTGTAAGGGAAGGGGGGAGGAGGTCGGAGGAGATTATGCGGCGGCCGGCGGTTGGGTGCCGTCCTTGCGGCTGGTGCAATGGCGGCGGACGCAAGAGGCAGCTAGGGTTTAGGTCTCCCGGCTCCCTAAGGGAAGCCGAGCAAATATTGATTGCTTCTTGCTTGATTAGATTGATACATCTCTTCTTCTTATACAGAGAGGTTTACTTGACTCCTAAGCAAACGATCCTAATACGATAGATAATTGGGCTAAGCCCCTAATAATGATTAAGATACTTGGGCCATAACCCACTGGGCTAAGCCCCTAATATGCTGGTCATAACAAACACCCTTCTGCCAATCTGCAAAATTAGAGTAAGAATTTTAACAAATCAGTAAACAAAGGAATACGAGAACTTCAGATAAAGGGGGAAATTGATCCAAAAATATAAATCTGATAATATAGAAGGGAATATTAGTACAATGGAACTAGTTTTTTTTTGTTTACGTATGTAACTAGCCTTATATGACTATATTTTTATATATTTTAGTGATCTTGTAGATTTTCCATATTATGATTTCCCCACCTTTTCTGAACTTTTCCTTTTTCCTTTATTTTTTTATCTGTTCCTCATTCCTATTATTTTTCACACAATGTTTTCATTTTGTACAAAATCATTCCCTTGTTTTTTTAATATTTTATGGAATTTGTTGGATTTCAACTTTTCAAAATTGGATGATGCTGACTCGGGATTTTACTCTGGACATAGTTCCATGGGTGAGGGTGTGGGTGGGGTGGTTAATGTACACTTACCTCTGAAGCTAACTTGTGAATTTTTTTATCTTGTAGCACATTTCACCTTACTTCTTTCATTTGTATGGCCACATACTTCTACACTAGAACTGGTACTGCCTAGGAGATTATTGGCCATTTTCAAGGCATATGAAGCTTGTTCAGTGCACATTTTAGTAATGTATTGGAATTTGGCATATGAAGTTTGAGCATAATATTTGCTAAGAGTAAATTGATGCATGTTGTTGGAACATACTCTAATTACCATTGGCCTGCTAGAAAGTAATACTTGAGAATTCTGATAGGGTTGTTGATCGAGGGTGAAGCCCTTTATGTAGTAGGGATAACTTAGCTGTCAAGCCAACTGAAGCATGTACAAAGTGGACTCTGCAACATCCAAATCTGGAATCAACCTAATATGATTACTCGGGATACAAGATAGGGACTCTAGCCACTTTTGGATCCGGCCAGGGCCGGATCAGAGGGTGGTGCGGCCAGGGCCAGTGTTTTTGTTGCCAGGTATAGTGGTGTTGACTGATTAATGTAAAAACTAGGCCACCACAATATAACAAACCTTAGAAGAAAAGCAGAAGAGCAGATTAAAAAATGTTAACAAAAAATAAATCTATAATAAAAAGATAAGAGAAATATCGCTTGCCCAGCCACCCTATTGGACCTGGCCCATGACTCCAGGCCCTGATCGAAACCTTGACACTTTGACGCAACATCTATCATTAGAATGGCTCGGAGTGTTATAGAAGTGGCTGGTTGGATAGAGAAAACCAAGCTTATGTACCAAGAATACCTTACGTATGCCTAAATTGTTTCTCACGGTAATTTAATCATATTCACATTAGTTACTTCTCAAAGCAATATGAATCATGACTAAATATAGCAGTGCACAACACTATATCTTTGTTTGAGCTATAAGTTCTAGAAAATTATTTTGTCAATTCAGATTATAGTGTATTAACTAATTAAATCTAAATGGCTACCACAATAAAATATACCAGTTTCTGAAAATATATTGTTACATTTTTTGGAAGCGATAAAAAAGTGGTTCATTTGGAAGAATAACAGATAATCATTCCAGATATAATTTGGAGCAGTAGATGCTGGTTGGACGAAAAATAAGGACGCTTGCTTCATAGGAATTGTACAGGATAATATTTTTCTACAACTTCTCAAAGAAACAAAAGAAACCATGAGCTCTCATCTAATGGGAAAACCTTCTAAAATTCCAAGCATCCCCTTTTATTCTCTATGCATTATCTCTCTAATTAAACATCCCCTAATCTCAAAATTTCCACATTCTTGCGTGTGCTGCATCATGTTACAAATTCATCTTTTGTGTGGCATCAAAATGCATCTACTTATAAATTGTGTGTTTTAACAGTGTTCATATAAATTTAAATACATGTGTTCCCCAGAGTTCCATGTGAAGTGTAAAAAGTCGATTCAGATAGGCAATATTTTTTCCTTTTATAAACATAACGAACAAACTATGTCGAGAGTGAGTGATAGACAATTTTTACAGACCTTAAGTTTGTATATGCCAATAATTTTTTTTCTTTGAGAAAACGCAAAGGACTCTTTGCGTTTCATTTCATTGAAAAGATGAGAAGATACAATCCTCCTAGGAGGTGGTGGTTACATGGATTGGCAACCTATCAGTGGACATCCCAGTTAGTGGGGAGGACTACCCTGAGACCCAAAGCGCCAGCTTGTGCCCAACATTTGGCTTCGGCCTTAACCCTATCTACGAGTGCGGTAACCGAGGGGCGCGCATTCTCGAAGACGCACTCGTTGCGTTGTTTCCAAATCATCCAAGGGACGAGCATGACGATAGATTGCAGGCCTTTCCGTAGCGCATGTGGGGTCTGCCCTTTCATTCGTTGCCACCAGTCCGTGAGGGTGGGCTCATTGCTTGGCGGTTGAGAAGGTATCCTCGCCCAAGCCAGCAAGTCGTGCCAGACCTGCCGCGTAAACGGGCATTCTAGGAGCAGGTGCCACATTGACTCTGGGGCCTGATCACAAAGGAGGCATCGTGGATGGTACTGTAGGCCGCGACGGGCGAGTCTATCCGTCGTCCAACACCGGTCCTGGCTAGCCAACCAGTGAAAGAAATGGACACGGCGCGGTGCCTAGCTCTTCCAGGTAAGCTTCCAGGAGGGGCATTTCATGGATCCATGGAAGGTTGCGGCGTAGCATGACCGTGCCGTATAGGTGCCGCTAGCCGTCCATCTCCAGAGCATTCAGTCAGGCCGGTTTGATAGGCTGATGTGCTGCACGGCCTGCCACAATCTGAGATATTGGCCAATCTCATGGATCCCTATCACTCCTTGAATGTCACGAGCCCAAGCATTGCCCGCTAGGCCTGCGGCCATCGTTCTTGACTTGCGTCGCCGTTTGGGAATGCATTGGTAGAGTGCGGGTGCGAGTTCACGCACGGACTGATCGTTGAGCCATCGGTCATCCCAAAACAGTGCCGTCTGTCCATCGCCAAGCTCCATGGTCGTTGATGCGAAGAAATGTGCGCTCCTCGCGAGAAAACTGGAGGTCGAGGCCTCGCCATGCGCGGTCGTCGTCCGTGTGGGAGAACCACATCCAGCACAGGCGCAACGCTAGGCCAGCACGCTCCAGGTCCTGGACCCCGAGTCCGCCGTACTCGAGCGGGCGGCACACACGTCGCCAGTTGACGTGGCAGTGTCCGCCATTAGCAGCAGCGCGCCCAACCCATAAAAAGCCGCGCTGGATCTTTTCGAGCTGTCTCAAGGTCTTCTTGGGCGGCGCGAACGCGAGCAGTTGATGTATCGGGATCGCGGCGAGCACCGATTTGACCAAAGCCAGCCGCCCGGTTTTGTTCATGAGCCATGCTTTCCATGTGGGGAGCCGAGCAGCCACCGAGTCGATGAGGGGTCGTAGTTGGGCAGCTGAGGGGCGGCGTAGCGTGAGAGGGATGCCAAGATAAGTAATGGGCAGCTCCGCTTTCGCGCATCCCACTTGATCAATTGTTGCATCTGCCTCGGGGTCGCCATTGAAGGTAGTGGCGGAGCTTTTGGCATAGTTCACTCGGAGGCCGCTAGCTTCACTGAATATGGCCAGGATCGCGCGGACGGCCTCCACGTCGCCTTGCATGGCGTGGCAGAATAGCATCACGTCGTCGGCGTACAGGGATATGGCCGGAATGTCTCGTCGGGGGTGCAGCCGCTGCAATATGCCGGCGTCGTGGGCGCGGCTGATTAGGCGCCCAAGGATGTCCACGGCGAGCACGAAGAGCTGCGGAGATACGGGGTCTCCCTGGCGCAGCCCGCAGCGATGCCAAACTGGCGGTCCTGGCTCACCATTGATCATGATCCGAGTGCTCGAAGATGATAGCAAGATCGCGAGCCACTCCCTGAAGCGAGGTCCTAATCCGTAGTGGCCAAGAGCCTCGAAGACGAAGGGCCATGATAGGGAGTCGAAGGCGCGCGTTAGGTCTAGCTTGAGCATCACTTTCGGAACCCCAAGTTGGTGCAGCAGCTTCATCGACTGCTTGACGAGGACAAAGTTGTCGTGCAGGCTCCGTCCCAGAATGAAAGCGTTCTGGTTGCGGCTGACCATGTTTCCCAATCTGGGCGCTAGGCGGAGCGATAGCACCTTCGCGAAGATCTTCGCCACAAGGTGAATGAGGCATATTGGCCGGTAGTCGCGTAGTTGGCACGCGTCTGCCCGCTTTGGGAGTAGTGTCAAGAGGGCCTGGTTGAGCTTGCTGAATCCACGACCGCGCAGCTCAAAGAGCTGCTGGAAGACGTCGAAGAAGTCTTGCTTGATGATGCTCCAGCAGGCCCGCAAGAATTCTGCGGTAAATCCGTTCGGCCCCGGCGCTTCGCGAGCCGGGAGGCGCTTGACGGCGTCCCAAATCTCCTCCGGGATGAATGGTGCCTCGAGGTTAGTCAGGTCGTGGGGCTCGATGATCTGCGATAGATCCAGCGTGTGGTTGCGGGCGGCGAAGGAGCCAAGGAGCTCGTCAAAGTACGTGAAGGCCGCTTGGGCCATTCCCTCCTGATCAGTGATCACTTGTCCATCGACCACAAGGCGGAATATGTGATTCTTCTGTCGGCGGAATGAACATTGCCGGTGGAAGAAGGCTGTGTTAGCATCGCCGTCCTTGAGCGTGGTGATCCACGCCCGTTGCCTCGCGATCGTGCGCTCGAGAGAAGCCAGCCCCAAGTATGAGATCTTGAGCTGTTTCCGCAGCCAATCTTCCGGGGGAGAGAGCGTGCGGTCTTCCTGGGCTTTGTCAAAGCGCGATATGAGCTCGCGGGAGATGGCCATCTTGTCACGAATGCAACCCTTGGACTTGGCGCTCCAACTCGTCAGTGTGCGGGGCGTGCTCTGAAGGCGCAGCATGAGACGCCGGAAAGGGTCCGGGTCATGCACCGATCCCCAAGCCGCGGCAACCGTGTCGTGGAATCTGTCAAGCCGCAGCCAGAAATCCTCAAAGTGGAACCTCTGATGCGCTACATGCGTGGGTGCGCAGTCAAGGAGGAGCGGGCAATGGTCGGACACGACGGAGGCGAGGCATCTCAAGTGGCAGTCACCATGCGCGTCCTCCTAGTCCACGGTGCAAAACACGCGGTCCAGGTGCACCAGGGTGGGCGGAGCTTGCTCGTTGGACCACGTGAATCTTCTTCCATTGAGGTATACCTCCTTGAGCGTGAGGTCGTTGACGAGGCGGCGGAATCTTCCCATCATGCGGCGATTCAGGTTGCCGTTATTCTTGTCTTCATCGCGTAGGATCAAGTTGAAGTCACCGGAAAGCATCCATGGCCCAGGGCAGTCCGCGCGTATATCGCGTATCTCCTGCAGAAAGGCGATCTTTTCCGCGTCCTCTTGGGGGCCGTAAACGACGGTCATCCACCATGGCGTGCCATTGGCCGCGACCACTCTTGCCGTGACGGCGTTTGTGGTGAACAGGGGGTCAGTGATCGACACGACCCTGCTCTTCCACGCGAGCAGGATGCCTCCCCTTGTGTCGTTCGCCGGGAGGTACGTGTAGTCGTCAAACTCTGAACCGAGGGCATTGAGGACAACGGACGAGCACATCAAGGCCATTTTAGTTTCTTGTAGGCATACAATAGAGGCTCCGGTGGTGTTAAGCAGCGATCTAACGGCATAGCACCGGGCACGCGCGTTAAGGCCACGCACATTCCATGTAGCTATCTTGATGTCGTGATCCATGGGTGCACATGATCGACGAGGACGGACATCGCAATAGCCCTATGGCGAGCCAGCCATCCGAGCGGTGGCCGTCGCAGCAGCCGCGGTAGAGAAGTCAGCGGGTAGCTCTCGGTCTACTAGGGCAGCGATGGCCGTGAGCACCGAGAGCGGGATGGGCGCCGCAAACATGTCGTCGTACGCCTTCATCTCGGCAGCGGTGATCCTCTGGTTGGTCCTGACAATCCCGAGCGTGCGGAGGACCTGAACTTGCGCGCGGCGGGCAGCAGTGGGTAGCGTGGCCGACGAGACGGCGGTGGTGGCCGATCGACCACGTCTGGGCGTGAAGTTCAGCGGGCGGCGCGGTTTTTTCCCTGGGGTTGGCAAAGCCGCGGTAATGTGCTTCGTTGAGGCTGCGAGAAACTCGCCTAGAGTCCAAGTCTCGGCGTGCAGGGGCGTGCGCGAGATCGGCGCAGCGTGATTGGCGGCGACGCAAACCTCCCCGGTGTCGGACGTGGGGAGCCATGCTGGGCTCCCGTCAGCATGGGTGCAACGAGGCCCACGGCGGCCTCCTGCATGGTGGGTTGGGCTTGGGGCGTGGCCGGCCGTGGCTCGGGCGTCGGGGGCGCGGGATTGGGCGGTTGCGAGTCTGTCAGGGACAGCGCGCTCGTCTCCGCGTGGGGTCCGATGTGTAGGCGGTCACCGTCACCAGGGCACATCTCCCCAGTCGCTGGCGGGGTGGGGGGGGGTTGTAGCTTTGGCCCGACCGAGCCGCAGAATGGCCCACCGACGCTGGCGGCGTATCAGGAACCACGCTGACGGCGTCCAGATCCTGACAATGCATGGGATCGGGCGAGCCAGACGTGGCCCCCATGCGATCGTCCTCGGGCGCGCCGTTCCTAGCCGGGTTCGAATCCCGCGCTGGTTCTGGTGAGTTCGCAGCCAACGGGAGGTCGCCAACTGGGGCCTGGCCCGCCACCATGCCCATAATCGGGGCCGTAGCAGCCGAAGTGGCGCTACCAACTGGCGCAGTCGTCGTGGTCGCAGGGACAATTGCGTCCCCGACAGTCTTATCCACAGGGCCCGCCTGCAAAGCGCCCCTTTGTGATCCTCTGCCTCTTCCTTTTTTGGCACATCGACGAGGGGGTGGGTCCCTTGCTGGCCAGGCCACGATGCCATGCAAAGATCCTGGCCCAGTACGGACGGCGGCGCGCCCTCGCCGGCGGGAGCAGGCCAAGCATGCGACACGGCGAGTCCGTCCACACGTCCGGGCCGGTCTTGTGCCCGCCATAGCGCGTCGTCCATCGCCATGCCATCAGCGCGGCCGGGCGGCGGAGCATCCGTATGCCGACGCTTGCGGCCCTGGCGGCGCGCTCTACCTTGGCCGGGTCCTGGTGCGCGGTTGTGGTTGTCGTGGGCACCGTCGTGCGCACCATCCCCACCCTATCCCGTTCCATGCTGGCCGCGGAGAACTGGAGCACTAGCTGGCTCGACGCGGGCCACAGCAATGGCAATGGGGTAAGTGAGGGTCTTGATGGTGGGCTTGTCGGAACTCAGGCGTGCAGGGATCTGCTCGACGATCTCCAGAACGGCGACGCGGCGGATGCTGTCGGGGTGGTGTGTGCGCGCGGCCAGCTTGAACATCGCAAGATTGGCCCTGGAGCGCATCTTGGGGTGAAGGCGCTCTATCCAGCAGCTCGTGCCCAGGACGTGCTCGGCGGTGGATAGGTGCCAAGCCTGCGCCGGAATGCCGCGGAGCTCCAGCTCGACGCAGTACTCAAAGTCGCCGGAGCCGGCGTGGGCTAGTTTGCTCCATGGCCTGAGGGAGAGCGAGAATCGCGGCGAGTTGATGAAGTGCTCTCCGTCGAGGCGGCGCTTGGTGGTGTGGGAGCTGAAGAGGATTAAGAAGTCCTCGGGGTGGTGCTCATGCACGGTGAAGTCGCCGTCGACCAGCTCAAACGTGTTGATGAGCACAGCGGAGACCTCAGCGCCAGACACACGTGGTCGGTTGCCGGTGATGGAGGCGACCATGGCGCGGCTGAGGACGTCCTCCGCCTCCTCCATCTCGACGGAGTGGGACATGATTACCCGCATGGGCTCGGGCTCCGGCGCACGAGGGGGAGGCGCCCTGACCAGGGCGGCCACCACCGGCTGGGGCGGCGGCGGAGGCGCGACCCGGCGCGGCGGGGGGGGGGGGGGGGGGGTGGTCTGGCGCGTGGCAGCATCCACGTTAGAGGGGCCGACGTGGTCGTTGGTGGTGCGGGCACGTCCGGCGGCGTCGCGGCGCCTGTTCTCGCAGGAGCGAGAGTCGTGGCCAGACTCGAGGCATCGACGACAGCGGATGTCATTGGTGCAGTCTCGGACCCGGTGGCGATGGTCGAGGCAGCGGAAGCAGAGCCCCGCGACCTCCTCCAGCGACGGGCTGCGACGGTGCAGCGGCGGGGGGCTTGGCCCGGACGGGGACGCGAGTACCAATAATTACCGCTTTATCTGACCAAACTATAGTGGAAACTAAAACGTGAGTACGGATGAAAATATATTTAGGTGAGACATTGCACAAATAATAAAATACAACTACATACGAACATTATGTAGGTAGAATCCAAACATTCATTTTTGATTTACTTTATAATAGAAATGTAGGCGTAGCAATCTGAATAACATATAACAAATATAGTGTTCGCATGGTAAAATTAGGATACAATCTTTCTCCGAAGCTTTAAATGGTTGAGAAATGGACTACTAACACAATAACATAAACATCTAGCCGCGCATAAACATCTAGCCGCGCAAATGCGCGGGTCACCCTGCTAGTTTTATTAAAACAGCAAGCAAAATGAAAATAAAATGACATTCTAAGAATAGCACAACTTATGTACCCCACCCACCATATGCGCCCCCACATAAGAGTTCTTGTTTCTTTCTTGTACTATTTCATGGTGGAACATATTTTAGTAGTTTGTTACCATTTTAATTGATAACTCGTGGTACATGTTCTGAGTCGAACTCAAGCCTTTTCTTGATAACTTATTTTATATTATATTTGAGAATGCAGATTGTGAGACCTCAACCGGATACTTCAGCAAAACAAGGTCATGCTATAACACCTGGAACAATCGTCAGGCTTCAACATATGAGGACTAGAAAGTGGTTGCACAGCCATCTGCATGCTTCTCCCATTACGGGGAATCTGGAGGTCAGTAACTCTTGTGACTTTCTTCTAATTTCAGGTCATGCATGATATGGTCCTTGTACCATTAGAAAACTTTTATTACTTTTAATTGTAGAAACAGTTTTAGCTGCAATTTTAGTTCTTACGTGTCCAGTTTGGTGGAGTAATTCTCATTGAAGTGACAAAATGGATGTATCTGCTGATTCAGTGGCCTATTATGTTAGTTGGTGGGGTCAACGGCCACATATGGTGTATGTCATCATTTAACGGAGTGGATTAAATTAACCAGTCTTTGTATAATTAGGCAGATACTTCTTTTGGTTTTGAATTGTCAAAAAAAGTATATAATATAAGTGAAGTAAACTACTTAATTTCAAGAGTAAATTACTCTGGGTGACTATTTATTTGAGTGTGTTGAATAGGTTACCATCCTTCTTATTTGCACTTGGATCACCAATGTGCGCGGTAGTGCTGTACCCACTCATTTCGGTCAGTGCCTATATGTGCAAGTTAATAGAGTGGTAACCTATTTTACACACTCAAAAGTTTTGTGGCCTATTCGATACATATAATCATAAGGTATAAATTATTAAAAAAAAAATCAATTTTGTGGCATTTTTTGCTTGCACCCTTCACCAAATGAACAGTGTTTTATACAGAGAACTTATGGTGTTGCCTTCAATTATATTAGTTCACTTTCTTAGAACGTCATGATGTTCAATATGTATTCATGAATTCGTCTAATCTCAGGTTAGTTGCTTTGGTGGTGAGGGTGAGTCAGATACAGGAGACTATTGGATGTAAGTGTTGCACAATGCACATTATATTTCTGTGAACAGCTGTCAGGCCCAGTCCTTGATCTAGCTGATCTCTTTCCAATGCCAGGCTCGAGATTGAGGGCGGTGGGAAAACATGGCGTCAAAACCAACGAATTCGGTTGCGCCATGTTGACACTGGTGGCTATCTGCACAGCCATGACAGAAAGTATACCCGCATTGCAGGCGGACAGCAAGAGGTGAGTCCATCTGTCCATGAGAATATTCTCGGATGTTAGGTTGAATTCTCAGATTCTCTAGGTATTCTCCTCCAACAGTTCAAGAGCTTCTTGTCTCTGCCTTCGCAGGTATGCGGTGTTGGCGACAAGCGACCCGACAATGTCTGGCTTGCAGCTGAAGGTGTCTACTTCCCCGTGAGCCAGGCCAAATAGCTGCCTTGCTGGATGAGAAGTGTCATCACTGAAATAGCAATTGTGTATGATTCGGAATACTGGAGTTGTAATCATTAGAAATGTTTGGTTACGTCCGAGTTCAGTTAATTTGAGCTATTAGTGTAATGTAAGCTTGTTGTATATGAACTGAAGAGCGCATGATGCTGCTGAGTACCACTTCGTTCATGCTCCGTTTCTTCCAATGCAAATAAATTGCATTAGCAGGTGTGCGTTGCAACATTACTCGCCACCGAATGATCCGGGGCAGATTGTAGGGGTGGTCTGATCTTCACGAATTGAAGGGGGAACAAGGAAGAGCACGAAGAACACCAAGAAGAAACACAAAGATAACTAGTGTAGCCCATTTAGTGAAGCACATATTGGCAGCGAACATCTTGATTGTCAACAACACTCTTTCAATTTTTAATAATTCAAAGGTTGACAGTTGATCCCAAATCCAAAGGAAAAATAGAAGGGGCGAAGCAGAACGTGGTGTTTTGGCTCCTGAGCTTGGATGCTCCCGCTGATGAACGACAGTAAAGAAATAAAAAAATCTGAATATTTTTTGCGTGCAAGATGCTCATGTGTGTGATGTCTGCAAAATTTGGTGAAGTCTGGACATTCAAGGAGCTTGTGGCACAAAAGACAAATTTTGGGTGTTTGAGAAACATTAAAAAAACATTTGAAAAAAACACTGTTTGGAGTTGATTTTGTCTTTTTTACCATGAACTCCTCGAATATCCAAACACACTGAAATTTTGCACGGAGATCACACACTTGAGCATCTTCGATGACAAAAAAAAAGAATTTTCTACAATTTTTTGATTTATTGTCCATCGGATGCAGATGAGCCCGGGGCACCATTTTAAATTATCGAGGCAAAGTAGTTCTTCCCATAGTCCACAGAGATATTGTATCTCCCTGAAGCTTTTTCTAGAAGGTAGAATTCGTGTGATCCATTGGAATCTTCTCCTAGAAGGGAGATCTTGACCCACGAAGGAAGGGTGCAGTCTAAATCGTGAAAACGGGGTTGTGGGAGAGCAGTGTTGTACTGCTAGACGAAGAGGTTGAGTGCCGCACTCTAGATGACTAAGGTCCAGTAACCGACAAACATAAGTTATCTCTAGAATGACAATTTTTTATGTAGCTTCACGTCCCTGATACTACCACTTGGATCTAGAACATACGTGTTGATGCTCATGATTTCCCCGATCCGAGTTCCCACGTCCGCTTTTATTCGCCTGTAGAACAGGAAAACTCAGTTAGTCACTAATGTTTGGACCATTCCAAGTCTCTATTGAAATTCGTTAAATAAATGTTAATGCTCCTTCTTTCATTTTTTTCACTTTCCTTAAAAGAATTAGAACTTTCCTGGATAAAGTTTATTGAGGGAGTTAACCACTTGCAAATGGAATCCTGGGCTAGAGTCTTTGGCTCAACATCCACAAATGACCGATTCCCCACGCTAGCAAGTATTTGACTGGAGTGGGGGTTCTCTAGCCGAATGCGGAACATTCCATTGGACCAGGCTTAGATGAGCAAACTCCATCCAAATTAATATGCTTTGCAAACCCTAGATCTCTAGACACGGTTATGACTTATATTTTATTTTTTGAAAACACGGTATGACTTGTATAGTTTGGGGTGTTAATATACATGGGTTGGTGGTATCAACCCAAACAGTCCAACCACCCGACCGAAGCTGCCCTTTGCGTGCTTCTCCTTCCTTGATCATGACTTGGCTTTCTCCTTGTATTTCTCTATGATCCATGCCTTTATGTCTTAGTATACAAATGGTTCTTACTCGAGGTAGTATCCATGTCTCATGTAAATTCAAATGTTGTTCATTAAAAAGTGGAGTCACCTCTATAGTACATAATAACGACTATAAAAATATGATCAATATATTTAACTAGGCCAAAATTGGATCATATATTCAAGACACCAACTAGTAAAAAAGGGTAAGAGCATCTACAAGTAAACCCCTCACTTCGTTCCTACATGTCCGGACGGGCAACCTGGATAGTGCCTGGACAGGGGAGAGAGAGTAAGAAAGCCTACCCCCCCTTCAGGTTGTACCTAAATACGAAAACCCGACCCATATATGGGGAGGATATAAAGGTGTACGGGAAATCGGCCACGTTAGAACCACCTCCACAATTCATATGCATGTGTGCGGACAATTTGGAAGACATGGTTGTATGCACTAACAAATAGGGTCTCAAAGTGGGCATGCCTGGACACCATATGAATGCATCCGCAAATGTATAGGGAGGGGGGCAAGTTAGTCAATCGTGGTTGTAGACGCTCTAAACACCCCGGTAAGCCCATCTCCAACGTCGTGCATCAAATCAGACACACCAAACATCTGCGGATACATTCGGACATTAGGAGCTGGGAGTTGGCGGAGTTCCTCACTCCCGAATTGTGGATTGTGTCTCGCAAGGAGGAGAAGGAAAATTGCCTCATCATGCAGTAGTGCACCTCCCATGAGAATGATGAGGCAGCTATGGCGAGGTTCGCTGCGGGAAATCCACACCTTGTGCAGGCGAAGTACGAAATCTTTGCCAATAAGTACGCGCAAGGCAAGAAGGCGATCAAGAAGGAGGACGAGTCTAGCCCCCTCAAGGGCGATCAAGAAGGAGGACGAGGTAGGCCCCTTGGTGATCAAGGTTGTGTCTGACGACGAAGAAGAATAGTTGGATAGTGAGACATAGCCATTCCTAGAGCTTTGGAACCGTGTCGACGACGAGATGATGATGATGAGTAGTGTGCTTAGTACTGAGTCTATCGTAGTACTTTGGTAGTGAGTCTAACATGTTTAAGTTTGGACATTTGGTATTTCGAAATATCGGAATATGCAATGATCATGTGCCCTATTTACACCACATCTACTATGACACAAAAATGTTCTAATGCCTTATTTACACCATTTTTTAGGTGATACAACACAAAGGTATCTACTTTTTCCAACAATTTTGCTATTGTTTTGGCCTCTCATTTGCATGTTTGAATGAAACTAACATGGACTGGCGTTGTTTTCAGCAGAATGGACTTGGTGTTATTTTTGTGCAGAAACAAAAGTGTTCCAAACTAAACGGAAATTTTTGAGGATTTTTTCCAGAAAAAAAGAGGACTAGTGGATCGAAGATTGATCAAAGGAGGTCAACCAGGGCGCCACATGTCTTGGTGGTGCCTGTCAGCCCTAGGCGCGCCAGTTGTCTGTGTGGGCCCCTCAAAACCGCCTTACAGTGATTCCACCACCTATAAATCACATATATTCTAGAAAAAATCACAAAACTGTTGGAAATATGCTCTAAAGGCAATAATGTTTATATTATTATATTTTTATATTCACAATTAAAGAGTTTATATTCTATGCTATAACTGTTATGATCCTGGAATACACGGTTCAATGGAAAACTCATATGCACGTGTGAAATGATAAACAGTTAAATAAAAGATTCCTAGTCTTGCCTCTAGGACTAGCTCAAGTGTTGTTGTTGATCACATTTTTCGGATCTTAGGATATCTTTTAAACTGTTAAACGAGAATCCTAAAACAACATTGAGATTACGATGTTAGAAGAACGATCATATTGAATCGAATCAAATTTGTCTGTTATGAATTGAGTAATATATATTGTTTATAATCAATTGTAATATCACAAAGTGTTAACGTATGATTTTGCTCCTTAGACCATGAGAGCATCGTAGTCACTTCTTACCGTACAATGAGCTTTGGGGTTGCTCAAACGTCACCTGTAACACGGTGATCATAACGACAACTTACGGGTTCATCAGAAAGTTTGACAAGGGACTAGATAGCTCAAGAGCGGGATTTGCTCCTCCGACGATTGAGAGATATTCTTAGGCACTCTTAGTGTGACGGCGTCCACCATCGTCTGGCTAGACACAGGTGAGTACGTCACGGGGATGCCGGAACACAACAACGAGAAAAATGAATAAAACCGGTAACGAGGATTTCAGTATAGTGAGCATAGTGATGACTCGGGAGGATACCGATGCATCCCGGGTTTTGTGAAATACCATGAAGCAAATGAAACATCACATGATAACCAAAGGTTCACTCGAATATCATTTGTGTGCTCATACGGACCGATATGGACGTCCACGGTCCCGCTATCGACCATTGAATGAAGGGGTTTCACTCATGTCTATGAGTTATCGAACCTACGCGGTCATAAACTTAAGGTAATCATGATCTACTGAGTGTTAGTAGTACGGGAGTGATGATAATATATTTGTAGAATTGTTTCATTAATATTCGAAACATTTCCGAGAGGATCCAGAAGCGTTAGGGGTCACCAGAAGGGTTTCTGTGAATATCGGGTGATACCGGGTTTTACCGATAAATATATATCAGTGAAAAATATTTCCGGGGATGTTAAATTATATATAAAATGGTATGAAAGTATTTAGAACTATTTAATATTTAATTAAATATCAACGAGCCTTATAAAAGACCAAGAGGTGGAAGGCAACTTGGGCCACAAAGGCCCAAGTGGGGAGGCGTCTCCCTTCCCTAAGGAGGGAGGCTGAATTGGAGCAGGGGAGGAGTCCAACTCTTTCTCCCTTGGTGGGCCAAAGGGGAGGGACTTTCCCTCCCCTTATGAGGCCCCTCCTCTCCCCTCCAACCTATATATACATGATGATTTGTGCTCTTTTGACATACAAGTTTTGGAGACTTTTCTAGTTTTTCTAGTTCTAGTTCTACTTGGTCCTAATTTACTAATTAGAGCTAGACTAATCCTCTAATCCTCATAATTAGGAGCCCATTGTGGTTCTAATATCCTTCCTCTAATTCTCCCGCGACGATTAGCTCTAGACGATGAAGCACTGCCGGATCATGAAGGTTGTACGCTTGCAACCAAGTAGAGAGGTCGTGCTTCCAGTCTTCCGTTTGAGGGACTGTTCGTCGGCGGTTCGCGGGATCGTTCATCGGTGATTCAAGGGACTCCAAGTACAATCTACACCGACACGTTCTTCTCTCGCTACAAATCGGTGATGATAATGATCATGATCCCAACCCATTATGCATCTTCATATTAATCTTGGGTGTGTGCGTTGCTACCTCTTGAGCATGCGTTGGTTTTCCCTTGAAGAGGAAAGGGTGATGCAGCAAAGTAGCGTAAATATTTCCCTCAGTTTTTGAGAACCAAGGTATCAGTCCAGTAGGAGACTACACGCAAGCCCCTCGTACCTGCACAAACAATCGAGAACCTTGCAACCAACGCGATAAAGGGGTTGTCAATCCCTTCACGGCCACTTGCAAAAGTGAGATCTGATAAAGATAATAAGATAAATATTTTTGGTATTTTTGTTGTATAGATTGAAAAGTAAAGAATGCAAAATAAACGACGCCAGAAATAGCTAGTTGATGAGAGATTAATATGATGGAAAATAGACCCGGGGGCTATAGGTTTCACTAGCGGCTTCTCTCAAGATAGCATAATCTACGATGGGTGAACAAATTGCTGTCGAGCAAGTGATAGACAAGCGCATAGTTATGAGAATATCTAGGCATGATCATGTATACAGGCATCACGTCCGTGACAAGTAGATCGAAACGATTCTGCATCTACTACTATTACTCCACACATCACCTGCTATCCAACATGCATCTAGAGTATTAAGTTCATAAGAATAGAGTAATGCATTAGGCAAGATGACATGATGTAGAGGGATAAACTCAAGCAATATGATATAAACCCCATCTTTTTATCCTCGATGGCAACAATACAATACGTGCCTTGCTGCCCCTGCTGTCACTAGGAAAGGACACCGCAAGATTGAACCCAAAGCTAAGCACTTCTCCCATTGCAAGAAAGATCAATCTAGTAGGCCAAACCAAACTGATAATTTGAAGAGACTTGCGAAGATATTTAAATCATGCATAAAAGAATTCAGAGAAGAATAAAATATTGTTCATAGATAATCTTGATCATAAACCCACAATTCATCGGATCTCGACAAACACACCGCAAAAAGAATTACATCGAATAGATCTCCAAGAAAATCGAGGAGAACTTTGTATTAAGATCCAAAGAGAGAGAGAGGAAGCTGATATGTCCATTTTGCATCATGCTTTTATATCAATATTTATTGCATTATGGGCTGTTATTACACATTATGTCACAATACTTATGCCTATTCTCTCTTATTTTACAAGGTTTACATAAAGAGGGAGAATGCCAGCAGCTGGGATTCTACCTGGAAAAGGAGCAAATATTAGAGACCTATTCTGCACAGCTCCAAAAGTCCTGAAACTTCACGGATGATGTTTTCCAAATATATAAAAAACATTGAGCGCAAGAACTTCACCAGGGGGGCCACACCCTGCCCATGAGGGTGGGGGGCACGCCCCCTACCTCGTGGGCCCCCTGGTGGCCCTCTGGTGACCATCTTCTGCTATATGGACTCTTTCGATGGGAAAATAATCATAAGCCATCTTCTCAGACGAAACTCCGCCGCCACGAGGCAGAACCTTGGCAGAGCCAATCTAGGGTTATAGCGGGACTGTTCTGCCGGGGAAACTTCCCTCCCGGAGGGGGAAATCATCGCCATCGTCATCACCAACGCTCCTCTCATCGGGAGAGGGCAATCTCCATCAACATATTCATCAGCACCATCTCATCTCAAAAACCTAGTTCATCTCTTGTATCCAATTCTTGTCTCCAAGTCCGGGATTGGTGCTAGTAGGTTGCTAGTAGTGTTAATTACTCCTTGTAGTTGATGCTAGTTGGTTTAATTGGTGGAAGATCATATGTTCAGATCCTATATGCACATTAATACCCCTCTGATTATGAACATGTTTATGCTTTGTGAGTAGTTACTTTTGTTCCCGAGGACATGGGAGAAGCCTTGCTATTAGTAGTCATGTGAATTTGGTATTCGTTCGATATTTTGATGAGATGTATGTTGTCTCACCTCTAGTGTTGTTATGTGAACGTCGACTACATGACACTTCACCATTGTTTGGGCCTAGAGGAAGGCATTGGGAAGTAATAAGTAGATGATGGGTTGCTAGAGTGACAGAAGCTTAAACCCTAGTTTATGCGTTGCTTCGTAAGGGGCTGATTTGGATCCATATGTTTCATGCTATGGTTAGGTTTACCTTAATACTTTTGTTGTATTTGTGTATGCTTGCAATAGAGGTTAATCATAAGTGGGATGCTTGTCCAAGTAAGGGCAGCACCCAAGCACCGGTCCACCCACATACCAAATTATCAAAGTACCGAACGCGAATCATATGAACGTGATGAAAACTAGCTTGACGATATTCCCATGTGTCCCCGGGAGCGCTTTACATCATATAAGAGTTTGTCCAGGCTTGTCCTTTGCTGCAAAAGGATTGGGCCACCTTGCTGCACTTTATTTACTTTTGTTACTCGTTGCTTGTTACAAATTATCTTATCACAAAACTATCTGTCGCCACTTATTTCAGTACTTGCAGAGAATACCTTGTTGGAAACCGCTTATCATTTCCTTCTTCTCCTCGTTGGGTTCGACACTCTTACTTATCTAAAGGACTACGATAGATCCCCTATACTTGTGGGTCATCAAGACTCTTTTCTGGCCCCGTTGCCGGGGAGTGAAGCGCCTTTGGTAGGTGGAATTTGGTAAGGAAAAATTTATATAGTGTGCTGAAATTTACTATCACTTGTTATTATGGAAAGTAATCCTCTGAGGGGCTTGTTCGGGGTATCTTCACCCCGACCAGTAGAGCAAAGAGTTGCTCCTCAACCTACTGAACCTACTGAAAATGAAAATGCTTGCTTTGAAATTCCTTTGGGTATGGTAGAAAAACTGCTAGCTAATCCTTTTTAGGAGATGGAACAAAACATCCTGATGAGCATCTAATATATGTGGATGAAGTTTGTGAATTATTTAAGCTTGCTGGTGTACCCGGAGATGTTGTTAAGAAGAAGGTCTTCCCTTTATCTTTGAGGGGAGATGCATCGACATGGTATAGGCTATGTGATGATATGGAGTCTTGGAACTACAAACGATTGAAATTGGAATTTCATCAAAAGTTTTATCCTATGCATCTTGTTCATCGTGATCACAATTATATATATAATTTTTGGCCTCGTGAAGGAGAAAGCATCGCTCAAGCTTGGGGGAGGCTTAAATCAATGTTATATTCATGCCCCAATCATGAGCTCTCAAGAGAAATGATTATTCAAAATTCTTATGCTCGGCTTTCTGGTAACAATCGCACCATGCTTGATACTTCTTGTGCTGGCTCTTTTATGATGAAGACTATTGAATTCAAATGGGATTTATTGGAAAGAATTAAATGCAACTCCGAAGATTGGGACCTCGACAATAGTAAGGAGTCAGGTATGACACCTAGTTTTGATTGTGTTAAATCTTTTATGGATACCAATATTTTTCATAATTTAGCACTAAATATGGACTTGACTCTGAGATAGTAGCTTCTTTCTGTGAATCTTTTGCTGCCTATGTTGATCTCCCCAAGGAGAAGTGGTTTAAATATCATCCTCCCATAGAAGTAAAAGTAGCTGCACCTATTAAAGTTGAAGAAAAGACTATTACTTATAATGATCCTATTGTTCCTACTTCTTATGTTGAGAAACCGCCTTTCCCCGTTAGGATAAAGGATCATGCTAAAGCTTCAACTGTGGTTCATAAAAGCAATATTAAAACATATACACCTCCTGAGCAAGTTAAAGTTGAACCTAATATTGCTATTGTTAAAGATCTCTTGTCTGATAATATAGATGGGCATGTTATTTATTTCTGTAATGAAACTGCTAGAATTGCTAAACCCCGTGATACAGATAAACCTAGACCTGTGGTAGGCATGCCTGTTATTTGTGTTAAAATAGGAGATCATTGTTATCATGGCTTGTGTGATATGGGTGCTAGTGCTAGTTCAATACCTATTGACTTATACAAAGAAATTATGCATGACATTGCACCCGCTGAGTTAGAAGATATTGATGTCACAATTAAACTTGCTAATAGAGATACTATTTCACCAATGGGAATTGTTAGAGATGTTGAAGTCTTGTGTGGGAAAACTAAATATCCTGCTGATTTTCTTGTTCTTGGTTCCCCACAAGATAGTTTTTGTCCCATTATATTTGGTAGACCCTTCTTAAATACTGTTAATGCTACCATAGATTGCAAAAGGGATGTTGTTACTGTCAGTTTAGATGATATGACTCATCAATTTAATTTTTCTAAATTTAGTAGACAACACCGTGAAGAAGAATTATCTAGTAAGGATGAAATTATTGGTCTTGCTTCTATTGCCGTACCTCCTAGTGATCCTTTAGAATAATATTTGCTAGACCATGAAAATGATATGTTTATGAATGAAAGAAGGGAATTAGATGAAGTATTCTTTAAACAGGAACCTATTCTGAAAAAAAATTACCTGTTGAAATCCCAGGGGATCCTCCTCCACCCAAGGGTGATCCCGTGTTTGAGCTTAAACCGTTACCTGATACTCTTAAATATGCTTATCTTGATGAGAAAAAGATATACCCTGTTATTATTAGTGCTACCTTTCAGAACATGAAGAAGAGGGATTATTAAAAACTGTGAAGAAGCACCGTGCTGATATTGGGTATACTCTTGATGATCTTAAGGGCATTAGTCCCACTCTATGTTAACATAAAATTAATTTGGAAGAAGATGCTAAACCAGTTCGTGATCATCAACGCCGTCTGAATCCTAAAATGAAAGAAGTGGTAAGAAAGGAGATACTAAAGCTCCTTGAGGCAAGTATAATTTATCCCGTTGATGATAGTAAGTGGGTAAGTCATGTCCATTATGTCCCTAAGAAGGGAGGTATTACTGTTGTTCCTAATGATAAAGATGAATTGATCCCTCAAAGATTACTAGTTATAGGATGGTAATTGATTTCCGCAAATTAAATAAGGCTACTAAAAAGGATCATTACCCCTTACCTTTTATCAATCAAATGCTAGAAATATTATCCAAACATACACATTTTTGCTTTCTAGATGGTTATTCTGGTTTCTCTCAAATACCTGTGTCAGCCAAAGATCAATCAAAGACTAATTTTACATGCCCTTTTGGTACTTTTGCTTATAGACGTATGCCTTTTGGTTTATGTAATGCACCTGCTACCTTTCAAAGATGCATGATGGCTATATTCTCTGACTTTTGTGAAAAGATTTGTGAGGTTTTCATGGACGACTTTTCCGTCTATGGATCTTCTTTTGATGATTGCTTGGGCAACCTTGATCGAGTTTTGCAGAGATGTGAAGAAAATAATCTTGTCTTGAATTGGGAAAAGTGCCACCTTATGGTTAATGAAGGTATTGTCTTGGGGCATAAAGTTTCTAAAAGAGGTATTGGAGTTGATAAAGCCAAGGTTGATGCTATTGAAAAGATGCCATGTCCCAAGGACATCAAAGGTGTAAGAAGTTTCCTTGGTCATGCCGGTTTTTATAGGAGGTTCGTCAAGGACTTCTCAAAAATCTCTCGGCCTCTGACTAATTTATTACAAAAAGATATACCATTTGTCTTTGATGATGATTGTGTAGAAGCATTTGAAATACTTAAGAAAGCATTGATCTCTGCACCTATTGTTCAGCCACCTGATTGGAATTTACCCTTTGAAATTATGTGTGATGCTAGTGATTATGCTATAGGTGCTGTTCTAGGACAAAGAGTTGATAAGAAACTAAATGTTATTCAATATGCTAGTAAAACTCTAGACAATGCTCAAAGAAATTATGCTACTACTGAAAAAGAATTCTTAGCAGTTGTATTTGCTTGTGATAAGTTTAGACCTTATATTGTTGATTCTAAAGTAACTATTCACACTAATCATGCTGCTATTAAATATCTTATGGAAAAGAAAGATGCTAAACCTAGACTTATTAGATGGGTTCTCTTGCTACAAGAATTTGATTTACATATTGTTGATAGAAAAGGAGCTGAGAACCCCGTTGCAGAAAACTTGTCTAGGCTAGAAAATGTGCTTGATGACCCACTACCTATTGATGATAGCTTTCCTGATGAGCAATTAAATGTCATAAATACTTCTCATACTGCTCCATGGTATGCTGACTATGCTAATTATATTGTTGCTAAGTTTATACCACCTAGTTTCACATACCAGCAAAAGAAAAAGTTCTTCTATGATTTGAGGCATTACTTTTGGGATGACCCACATATTTATAAAGAAGGAGTAGATGGTGTTATTAGACGTTGTGTACCTGAGCATGAATAGGAACAAATCCTACGCAAGTGTCACTCCGAAGCTTATGGAGGACACCATGCTGGAGATAGGACTGCACATAAGGTATTGCAATCTGTTTTTTATTGGCCTACTCTCTTCAAGGATGCCCGTAAGTTTGTCTTATCTTGTGATGAATGTCAAAGAATTGGTAATATTAGTAGACGTCAAGAAATGCCTATGAATTATTCACTTGTTATTGAACCATTTGATGTTTGGGGCTTTGACTATATGGGACCTTTTCCTTCCTCTAATGGTTATACACATATTTTAGTTGCTGCTGATTACGTTACTAAGTGGGTAGAAGCTATTCCAACTAGTAGTGCTGATCATAACACTTCTATTAAAATGCTTAAAGAAGTTATTTTTCCAAGGTTTGGAGTCCCTAGATATTTAATGACTGATGGTGGTTCACATTTTATTCATGGTGCTTTCCGTAAAATGCTTGCTAAATATGATGTTAATCATAGAATTGCATCTCCTTATCACCCTCAGTCTAGTGGTCAAGTAGAATTGAGCAATAGAGAACTCAAATTAATTTTGCAAAAGACTGTTAATAGGTCCAGAAAGAATTGGTCCAAGAAACTTAATGATGCATTATGGGCCTATAGAACTGCATATTAAAATCCTATGGGTATGTCTCAGTACAAAATGGTCTATGGAAAAGCATGTCACTTACCTCTCGAACTAGAACACAAGGCTTATTGGGCTATTAAAGAACTTAATTATGATTTTAAACTTGCCGGTGAGAAGAGGTTATTTGATATTAGCTCACTTGATGAATGGAGAACTCAAGCCTATGAAAATGCCAAGTTGTTTAAAGAAAAAGTTAAAAGATGGCATGACAAAAGGATACAAAAGCGTGAGTTTAATGTAGGTGATTATGTATTGCTATACAACTCTCGTTTAAGATTTTTTCCAGGAAAACTTCTCTCTAAATGGGAAGGTCCTTACGTTATCGAGGAGGTCTACCATTCCGGTGCCATAAAAATCAACAACTTCGAAGGCACAAATCCGAAGGTGGTGAACGGTCAAAGAATCAAACACTATATCTCAGGTAATCCCATAAATGTTGAAACCAATGTTATTGAAACCGTAACCCCATAGGAATACATAAAGGACACTTTCCAGAACGTTTCAGACTCCGAAAAGGAATAGGTATGTGGTACGGTAAGTAAACCGACTCCAAAACAGTTTTTAAGGCAATATTTCTCCGTTTTGGAATATTTAGAAAAATAGAAAAATAAGCAGCAGTCCAGAAAGGACACGAGCGCCCCCTACCTCGTGGGCACCTCGTGTTCTCTCCGGACTCCGTTTTCTTACCGGACACGTATTTTGGTCGGTAAAAATTCATTATATAACCTCCTGGGGGTTTTGACTCCCGTATCACGCAAAAATCTCCTGTCTTTGTTTCGAGCTGTTTTTCTGACAGATCTAGATTATCATGACGTCTCCAAGTGCTCCCAAGGACAGGTTCTTCGAGAAGGTCATCAAACCTTACCTCGCGGAGGTGTAGCGACACCCTCAAACCATTGAGATGCGTGATGGGTTGCTGCACATCCATGATGCTGAGGGACCGAAGGGGAATGGAAGCGTGGAGACGAGGCTCGAAGCAATGGAGCAACAAGTTTTCAAGTGTCAGGGGATGGTGGAGCGTGGACTCAACTCCAACTACATGATGATCGCAGAGTTCACCAACAAACACAAGCTAGATGCCGACAACATCGGGGAGACCATCTTCAAGCTTCACAAGAAAATTGAGCACCTTCAAGCTCGGATCTATGACCTGCAAAACCAAAACTGTGAGTATGAATATATATTCAAAAGGATGAGTTTGGCTACAGATTTGTGGATCCCGGAGACTCGGTCATCCTTCTATGATGGTGAGCCTATGCCTTGGAAGAAGGACGACAAGCCTACGCCATCAACAAAATCACCACCGTCTCCTCCAACAAAGAAGAATTGAGTATCTGGTATGGGCACTCCACTTGGCAACTGCCAAGCTTGGGGGAGTGCCCCGGTATCGTATCACCATCACTTTTATCTTTACCATTTTTCTTAGTTTGACCCTTTTGGTAATATCCTTGATCTAGTAGAATAAAAGTTCTTAGTATGATCTAGTTGTGAGTTTTGCTTTATTATCCTTCT
Source organism: Triticum urartu (assembly GCF_056163025.1). Taxonomy (NCBI): domain Eukaryota; kingdom Viridiplantae; phylum Streptophyta; class Magnoliopsida; order Poales; family Poaceae; genus Triticum; species Triticum urartu. The sequence continues at coordinate 493,205,347 of NC_141879.1, read as the reverse complement.
ATGTAATCGAGTCTGTGAGTTATATAATAAAGATTAGTGTTGAGTCAAGGGCTTGATTATTTTTACCATGATCCCAAGTGAATAAAAGAAATAAAAAGAAACAAAGAGATCATATGACTCTTATGGAGAGTAATGAGCTCACATAGAAAGAGTATGATGAATAAAAGTTATTGAGGGTTGACAAACATAGTTTTGGTCATCGTTGCAATTAATAGGAAGTAATAAAGGAAGAGAGGTCTTCACATATAAATATACTATCTTGGACATCTTTTATGATTGTGAGCACTCATTAAAATATGACATGCTAAAGAGTTGACATTGGACAAGGAAGACAACGTGATGGGTTATGTTTTCTTACATCTAAGATAAATTATATTGTCTTGAATCCTCCAACATGTTGAGCTTGCCTTTCTCCCTCATGCTAGCCAAATTCATTGGACCAAGTAGAGATACTACTTGTGCTTCCAAATACCCTTAAACCAGTTTTGCCATGAGAGTCCACCATACCTACCTATGGATTGAGTAAGATCCATCAAGTAAGTTGTCATCGGTGCAAGCAATAAAAAATTGCTCTCTAAATATGTATGATTGATTGGTGTGGAAGAAATAAGCTTTATACGATCATGTGATATGGAAGTAATAAAAGCGACAGACTGCATAATAAAGGTCCATATCACAAGTGGAAATATAAAGTGACATTCTTCCGCATTAGGATTTTGTGCATCCAACCATAAAAGCGCATGACAACCTCTGCTTCCCTCTGCGAAGGGCCTATCTTTTACTTTTATCTCCTATACTGCAAATGAGTCAAGGTGATCTTCACCCTTCCTTTTTACATTTTATCCTTTGGCAAGCACAATATGTTGGAAAGATCCTGGTATATATGGCTAATTGGATGTGGGTTTTCATGAACTATTACTGTTGACATTACCCTTGAGGTAAATGTTGGGAGGCAAAACTATAAGCCCCTATCTTTCTCTGTGTCCGATTAAAACTCCATACCCATAAGTATTGCGTGAGTGTCAGCAATTGTGAAAGACTATATGATAGTTGAGTATGTGGACTTGCTGAAAAGCTCTTATACATTGACTCTTTCCTATGTTATGATAAATTGCAATTGCTTCAATGACTGAGATTATAGTTTGTTAGTTTTCAATGAAGTTTACGATTCATACTTGATATTGTGATTGAATTATTATGCTAGCATAAGATATCATATGACAAGAATTATATAAGTTGTTGCTCTAAGAATGATCATGATACCCTCATGTCCGTATTTTATTTTTATCGACACCTTCATCTCTAAACATGTGGACATATTTTTCGATTTCGGATTTTCGCTTGAGGACAAGCGAGGTCTAAGCTTGGGGGAGTTGATACGTCCATTTTGCATCATGCTTTTATATCAATATTTATTGCATTATGGGCTGTTATTACACATTATGTCACAATACTTATGCCTATTCTCTCTTATTTTACAAGGTTTACATAAAGAGGGAGAATGCCGGCAGCTGGGATTCTGGCTGGAAAAGGAGCAAATATTAGAGACCTATTCTGCACAGCTCCAAAAGTCCTGAAACTTCACAGATGATGTTTTACAAATATATAAAAAACATTGAGCGCAAGAACTTCACCAGGGGGGGCACACCCTGCCGACAAGGGTGGGGGGCGCGCCCCTACCTCGTGGGCCCCCTGGTGGCCCTCCGGTGACCATCTTCTGCTATATGGACTCTTTCGATGGGAAAATAACCATAAGCCATCTTTTCGGACGAAACTCCGCCGCCACGAGGCAGAACCTTGGCGGAGCCAATCTAGGGTTCTGGCGGGGCTGTTGTGCCAGGGAAACTTCCCTCCTGGAGGGGGAAATCATCGCCATCGTCATCACCAGCGCTCCTCTCATCGGGAGAGGGCAATCTCCATCAACATCTTCATCAGCACCATCTCATCTCAAAACCCTAATTCATCTCTTGTATCCAATTCTTGTCTCCAAGTCCGGGATTGGTGCTAGTAGGTTGCTAGTAGTGTTAATTACTCCTTGTAGTTGATGCTAGTTGGTTTAATTGGTGGAAGATCATATGTTCAGATCCTATATGTGATAACCCACAAGTATAGGGGATCAATTGTAGCCTCTTTCTATAAGTAAGAGTGTCGAACCCAACGAGGAGCTAAAGGTAGAACAAATATTCCCTCAAGTTCTATCGACCACCGATACAACTCTACACACGCTTGACGTTCGCTTTACCTAGAACAAGTATGAAACTAGAAGTGCTTTGTAGGTGTTTTTGGGTAAGCATGCAAGAAAGTAAAGAACACGAAAATAAAATCTAGGGGCTGTTTAGATAAAGACACAACTAAATTAGTTTTAGTGGAGAGCTTTTGTCAACAAGAAAGTTATTTGTCCCTAGGCAATCGATAACTAGACCGGTAATCATTATTGCAATTTTATTTGAGGGAGAGGCATAAGCTAACATACTTTCTCTACTTGGATCATATGCACTTATGATTGGAACTCTAGCAAGCATCCACAACTACTAAAGATTCATTAAGGTAAAACCCAACCATAGCATTAAAGCATCAAGTCCCCTTTATCCCATATGCAAACAACCTACTTACTCGGGTCTGTGCTTCTGTCACTCACGCCACCCACCATAAGCAAATCATAAGCATATTGCAAACCCTACAGCGGGAATCCCTCACGCTTGCGTGACACGGAGAGCACCATAGGACAGCACCAATAATAAAACATACAACTCAAACCAATCACGATCATCAAATAGCCATTAGGACAAAACATATCTACTCAAACATCATAGGATAGCCATACATCATTGGGAAATAATATATAGCGTTGAGCACCATGTTTAAGTAGATATTACAGCGGGTAAGAGAGAGGTTACACCGCTGCATAGAGGGGGGAAGAGTTGGTGATGATGGCGGTGAAGTTGTTGGTGAAGATGGCGGTGATGATGATGGCCCCGGCAGCGCTCCGGCGCCACCGGAAGCAAGGGGGAGAGGGCCCCCTTCTTCTTCTTCCTTGACCTCCTCCCTAGATGGGAGAAGGGTTTCCCCTCTGGTCCTTGGCCTCCATGGCATGGGAGGGGCGAGAGCCCCTCCGAGATTGGATCTATCTCTCTGTTTCTCTCTGGTTCTGCGTTCTGTTCTGGCTCTGTTTCACCGTTTCGTATATATATGGAGATCCGTAACTCCGATTGGTCTGAAACCTTCGCCGTGAATTTTTTCCGAATATTAGCTTTCTTGTGGCAAAAGAAGAGCGTTAACCACCTTACGGTGGGTTCACGAGGGTAGGGGGCGCGCCCTAAGGGGGGCGCCCCTGCCTCGTGACCACCACGTGCACTGGTTCACATTGATTTTCCTTCCAAATTTTCCATATTTTCCAAAAATATGCTCCATCCGTTTTTATCCCGTTTGGACTCCGTTTGATATGGATATTCTGCGAAACCAAAAACATCCAACAGACAGGAACTGGAACTGGGCACTGGATCAATATGTTAGTCCCAAAAATAATATAAAAAGTTGCCAAAAAGTATATGAAAGTTGAATAATATTGGCATGGAACAATTAAAAATTATAGATACGACGGAGACGTATCAGCATCCCCAAGCTTAATTCCTGCTCGTCCTCGAGTAGGTAAATGATAAAAAAATAATTTTTTGATGTGGAATGCTACCTAGCATAATCTTGATCATATGTCTAATCATGGCATGAATATTAAGACACGTGTGATTCAAAGCAATAATCTATCCTTTAACATAAAGACAATAATAATTCAAGCATACCAACCAAGCAATTATGTCTTATTGAAATAACATAGCCAAAGAAAGCTCATCCCTACAAAATCATATAGTCTGGCTATGCTCCATCTTCACCACACAAAGCATTCACATCATGCACAACCCCGATAACAAGCCAAGCAATTGTTTTATACTTTGACGTTTCTCAAACCTTTTCAACTTTCACGCAATACATGAGCGTGAGCCATGGACATAGCACTATAGGTGGAATAGAATATGATGATGGGGGTTATGTGGAGAAGACAAAAAAGGAGAAAGTCTCACATCAACTAGGCGTATCAACGGGCTATGGAGATGCCCATTAATAGATATCAATGTGAGGAGTAGGGATTGCCATGCAACGGATGCACTAGAGCTATAAGTATATGAAAGCTCAAATTGAAACTAAGTGGGTGTGCATCCAACTTGCTTGCTCATGAAGATCTAGGGCATTTAAGGAAGCCCATCGTTGGAATATACAAGCCAAGTTCTATAATGAAAATTCCCACTAGTATATGAAAGTGATAACTCAAGAGACTCTCTATATGAAGAACATGGTGCTACTTTGAAGCACAAGTGTGGTAAAAGGATAGTAACATTGCCCCTTCTCTCTTTTTCTCTCATTTTTTTGTTTTTTTTTCTTTTCTCTTTTTTTGGGCCTTCTCTTCTTTTGGCCTTCTTCTTCTTTTTTTCGTCCGGAGTCTCATCCCGACTTATGGGGGAATCATAGTCTCCATCATCCTTTCCTCACTGGGGCAATGCTCTAATAATGATGATCATCACACTTTTATTTACTTACAACTCAATATTACAACTCGATACTAGAACAAAGATATGACTCTATATGAATGCCTCCGGCGGTGTACCGGGATGTGCAATGATCTAGTGTAGCAATGACATCAAAAAACGGACAAGCCATGAAAACATCATGCTAGCTATATTACGATCATGCAAAGCAATATGACAATAAATGCTCAAGTCATGTATATGATGATGATGGAAGTTGCATGGCAATATATCTCGGAATGGCTATGGAAATGCCATGATAGGTAGGTATGGTGGCTGTTTTGAGGAAGGTATATGGTGGGTTTATGGTACCGGTGAAAGTTGCGCGGTACTAGAGAGGCTAGCAATGGTGGAAGGGTGAGAGTGCGTATAATCCATGGAATCAACATTAGTCATAAAGAACTCACATACTTATTGCAAAAATCTATTAGTCATCGAAACAAAGTACTACCCGCATGCTCCTAGGGGGATAGATTGGTAGGAAAAGACCATCGCTCGTCCCCGACCGCCACTCATAAGGAAGACAATCAACAAACACCTCATGCTCCGACTTCGTTACATAACGGTTCACCATACGTGCATGCTACGGGACTTGCAAACCTCAACACAAGTATTTCTCAGTTTCACAATTACTCGACTAGCATGACTCTAATATCACCATCTTTATATCGCAAAACTATTGCAAGGAATCAAGCATATCATATTGAGCGATCTACAAGTTTATGTAGGATTTTATGACTAACCATGTGAATGACCAATTCCTGTCATCTCTCTAAATAGATATAAGTGAAGCAAGAGAGTTTAATTCTTTCTACAAAAGATATGCCCACGCTCTAACAAGTATAAGTGAAGTAAAAGAGCATTCTACAAATGGCGGTTGTCTAAGTGAAGAGAAACAGGCAATCCAAACTTCAAATGATATAAGTGAAGCACATGAAGCATTCTATAAAGCCATACTCAAAAGATATAAGTGAAGTTCAATGAGCATTCTATAAATCAACCAAGGACCATCTCATACCAGCATGGTGCATAAAAGAAAAATGAAAACCTAAATGCAAAAGACGCTCCAAGATTGCACCCAGCATCCCCAAGCTTAGACGCTTGAGTCTCCTTGAATATTTACTTGGGGTGCCTCAGGCATCCCCAAGCTTTAGCTCTTGCCTCTCTTCCTTCTCACATCGAGACCTTCTCAATCATCGAACACTTCATCCACACAAAACTTCAACAGAAAACTCGGTAAGATCCGTTAGTATAATAAAGCAAATCACTACTCTAAGTACCGTTGCAAACCAATTCATATTTTGTTTTTTCATTGTTTCTACTGTAATATAACTCTTTCATGGCTTAATCCACTGATATAAATTGATAGTTTCATCAAAACAAGCAAACTATGCATCAAAAACAGAATTTGTCTAAAACAAAACAGTCTGTAATAATCTGAACATTCACCATACTTCTGATACTTGAAAAATTCTTCCAAAATTAGGAAAAATAAACAATTTTTATAGGAAGACAGTGCAAAAATAATCAGAACCATTTGACGTTCCAGCTAAAAATGTAAAATCGTGCACTACAACCAAAGTTTATGTCCTGCACCATACAAACCATCAAGCAAATGTAAACATCCTAAAGGCAAACCTTGGCACATTATTTTTATAATACAATGGAATTGTACAAGGGGATAATTATTATTATTGAAAAGTTTCTGTAATCAAGATTCACAAAGTTTCTGTGAGCACGAACAAAGTTCAAGGCTAGCTCCCACTTCAACAATGCTCGTCTTTCTCACTTTCGCTTTTCTTTTTGAAAAAGTTTTGGGTTCCCCTCTTAATTTTTGTTGTTTTTAAACTATATAAAAGCACTCAATAGAAATAAATGACTCTCTAAAACTTCCGGGTTGTCTCCCTGTCAGCGCTTTCTTTAAAGCCATTAAGCTAGGCATATAGTGCTCAAATAATGAATCCACCCGGATCCCAAGGTATATCAAAGCCAATTTTAATTAACAATGATTTGTAATTTAGTAGTGAGCACAAAGAAACATATATCATGTAATGACGAAGTCTAACTCTCTTCCTATGCATCGGCATGTCATAAAAGAACAATTCATGCACACCTAGTAAAGGCCAATGCATAGTATAAACAGTTTCTTGCAATTTTATCATATTGGAAACATAGAGAGGTGGAGATATAGTTCCTCTCTCATAATAATTGCAAGTAGGAGCATCAAGCACATGCATATTATATTCATCAAAATCATCATGTGCAACGGTAAAAGGCAACCCATCAATATAATCCTTAATAAGTGCAAACTTCTCCGATATAGTGTAGTCGGGAGAATTCAAAAAGATAATAGGACTATCATGCATGGGTGCAATAGCAACAATTTCATGTTTAACATAAGGAACTATAGCAAGTTCATCTCCATAAGCATAATTCATATTGGCATCTTGGCTACAAGCATAGCAAGCATCATCAAAAAGGGATATTTCAAAAGAATCAACGGGATCATAATAGTCATCATAGAAATCATCCTTCGGTAAGCACGAAGGGAAATTAAACAATGTATGAGTTGAAGAGTTACTCTCATTAGAAGGTGGGCACGGGTAGCTAATCCGCTCTACCTCCTTTTGTTCTTCGCTCTCCTCCTCATCTTTTTCATCCAATGAGATCACAGTTTCATCAACTTCTTCTTCCATAGATTCCTGCAAAATATTAGTCTCTTCTTGGACAGCGGAGACTTTCTCAATAAGCGCATTAATTTCGTAATTGTATTCATAATTCTCATAACAATATTTTAGGATAGCTAAATTTTTAGGTCTATAAACAGCATCATCAAAATCTTCAAACTCTTTAAACATAGATTCAATTTCATAAGCACCCATAAAAGCAACAAATTCTTCTATTTGTTCCACATCATAGTAATCATATATACCATTAGCATAAGAAGCTAAGGTTTTATATCATTAAATTTGCATGAAAAGGGAAGGTGTGGAGCCTTCATCCTAGAGCAACAAGTATAATCATATCTCAAGCATAGTTGCCTAGCATACCAATTCAATATATGAATTTTATCCCATAATAGTTTCCCTTTTTGTGTCAAGTGATAATCCCTAAAGTATTCACGTTGATCCAACGTTACTCCCATTACATAATTGAATGGGGTTTTCTCAGGATTATTAAAGTAGTACATAATATCTTTCACATAACCAGCATCGAGGGTTTTAGGAGGTTCCCCATCTACATGAGCAGAAAGTACACCTAATTTTTTTGGTATTTCGTGTTCCATATCCATAACTAAAGATAAAGAACAACTAAGAACAGCAAATAAAATTACTTAGTGATAAAGCAAACAAGCACACATGAGAATATTCACCCCACGCTATTGCTCCCCGGTAACGGCGCCAGAAAAAGGTCTTGATAACCCACAAGTATAGGGGATCAATTGTAGCCTCTTTCGATAAGTAAGAGTGTCGAACCCAACGAGGAGCTAAAGGTAGAACAAATATTCCCTCAAGTTCTATCGACCACCGATACAACTCTACGCACGCTTGACGTTCGCTTTACCTAGAACAAGTATGAAACTAGAAGTGCTTTGTAGGTGTTTTTGGGTAAGCTTGAAAGAAAGTAAAGAACACGAAAATAAAAGATAGGGGCTGTTTAGATAAAGACACAACTAAATTAGTTTTAGTGGAGAGATTTTATCAACAAGAAAGTTATTTGTCCCTAGGCAATCGATAACTAGACCGGTAATCATTATTGCAATTTTATTTGAGGGAGAGGCATAAGCTAACATACTTTCTCTACTTGGATCATATGCACTTATGATTGGAACTCTAGCAAGCATCCGCAACTACTAAAGATTCATTAAGGTAAAACCCAACCATAGCATTAAAGCATCAAGTCCCCTTTATCCCATATGCAAACAACCTACTTACTCGGGTCTGTGCTTCTGTCACTCACGCCACCCACCATAAGCAAATCATAAGCATATTGCAAACCCTACAGCGGGAATCCCTCACGCTTGCACGACACGGAGAGCACCATAGGATAACACCAGTGATAAAACATACAACTCAAACCAATCACGATCATCAAATAGCCATTAGGACAAAACAGATCTACTCAAACATCATAGGATAGCCATACATCATTGGGAAATAATATATAGCGTTGAGCACCATGTTTAAGTAAAGATTATAGCGGGTAAGAGAGAGATTACACCGCTGCATAGAGGGGGGAAGAGTTGGTGATGACGGCGGTGAAGTTGTTGGTGAAGATGGCGGTGATGATGATGGCCCCGGCAGCGCTCCGACGCCACCGGAAGCAAGGGGGAGAGGGCCCCCCTTCTTCTTATTCTTCCTTGACCTCCTCCCTAGATGGGAGAAGGGTTTCCCCTCTGGTCCTTGGCCTCCATGGCATGGGAGGGGCGAGAGCCCCTCCGAGATTGGATCTATCTCTCTGTTTCTCTCTGGTTCTGCGTTCTGTTCTAGCTCTGTTTCACTGTTTCGTATATATATGGAGATCCGTAACTCCGATTGGCCTAAAACCTTCACCGTGATTTTTTCCGAATATTAGCTTTCTTGTGGCAAAATAAGAGCGTCAACCGCCTTACGGTGGGCTCACGAGGGTAGGGGGTGCGCCCTAAGGGGGGGGGCGCCCCCCCTGCCTCATGACCACCTCGGGCACTGGTTCGCGTTGATTTTCCTTCCAAATTTTCCATATTTTCCAAAAATAAGCTCCATCCGTTTTTATCCTGTTTGGACTCCGTTTGATATGGATATTCTGCGAAACCAAAAACATGCAACAGACAGGAACTGGCATTGGATCAATATGTTAGTTCCAAAAATAATATAAAAAGTTGCCAAAAAGTATATGAAAGTTGAATAATATTGGCATGGAACAATCAAAAAATATAGATACGAGGGAGAAGTATAAATATGCACATTAATACCCCTCCGATTATGAACATGTTTATGCTTTGTGAGTAGTTACTTTTGTTCCCGAGGACATGGGAGAAGTCTTGCTATTAGTAGTCATGTGAATTTGGTATTCGTTCGATATTTTGATGAGATGTATGTTGTCTCTCCTATAGTGGTGTTATGTGAACGTCGACTACATGACACTTCACCATTGTTTGGGCCTAGAGGAAGGCATTGGGAAGTAATAAGTAGGTGATGGGTTGCTAGAGTGACAGAAGCTTAAACCCTAGTTTATGCGTTGCTTCGTAAGGGGCTGATTTGGATCCATATGTTTCATGCTATGGTTAGGTTTACCTTAATACTTTTGTTGTATTTGCGGATGCTTGCAATAGAGGTTAATCATAAGTGGGATGCTTGTCTAAGTAGGGGCAGCACCCAAGCACCGGTCCACCCACATACCAAATTATCAAAGTACCGAACGCGAATCATATGAACGTGATGAAAACTAGCTTGACGATATTCCCATGTGTCCTCGGGAGTGCTTTACATCATATAAGAGTTTGTCCAGGCTTGTCCTTTGCTACAAAAGGATTGGGCCACCTTGCTGCACTTTATTTACTTTTGTTACTCGTTGCTCGTTACAAATTATCTTATCACAAAACTATCTGTTGCCACTTATTTCAGTACTTGCAGAGAATACCTTGCTGGAAACCGCTTATCATTTCCTTCTGCTCCTCATTGGGTTCGACACTCTTACTTATTGAAAGGACTACGATAGATCCCCTATACTTGTGGGTCATCAGAATACATCTAGCTAATAACTATGGACCCGAAGGTCTGTGGTAAACTACTCACACATCATCGAAGAGGCTATGGTGTTGATGTAGAAGCCCTCCGTGATCGATTCCCCCACCGACGGAGCGCCGGAAAAGGCCCCAAGATGGGATCTCACGGGTACAGAAGGTTGCGGCGGTGGAAATAGGGTTTCGTGGTGCTCCTGGATGTTTTGGGGGTATATAAGTATATATAGGAGGAAGAAGTAGGTCGGTGGAGCTGCGAGGGGCCCACGGGGGTGGGGGGCGCCCTCCTGCCTCGTGGCCTCCTCGCTTCTTTCTTCACGTCCATTCCATGTCTCCTGGATCACGTTTGTTCCAAAAACAATCCTCGCGAAGGTTTCATTCCGTTTGGATTCCGTTTGATATTCCTTTTCTGCGAAACACTGAAATAGGCAAAAAAACAACAATTTACACCGGGCCTTTGGTTAATAGGTTAGTCCCAAAAATAATATAAAAGTGCATAATAAAGCCCATTAAACATCCAAAATAGATAATATAATAGCATGGAACAATCAAAAATTATAGATACGTTGGAGACGTATCAAGCATCCCCAAGCTTAATTCCTGCTTGTCCTCAAGTAGGTAAATGATAAAAACAGAATTTTTGATGTGGAATGCTACCTAACATAATTTTCAAAGTAATTCTCTTTATTGTGGCATGAATGTTCAGATCTGAAAGATTTAAGATAAAAGCTTAATATTGACATAAAAATAAGAATACTTCAAGCATACTAACTAAGCAATTATCTTCTCAAAATAACATGGCCAAAGAAAGCTTATCCCTACCTAATCATATAGTTTGGCTATGCTTCATTTTCGTCACACAAAAATGCTCTCATCTTAGACAACCCCGATGACAAGCCAAGCAATTGTTTCATACTTTAGTAATCTCAAACTTTTTTCAACTTTCACGCAATACATGAGCGTGAGCCATGGACATAGCACTATGGGTGGAATAGAATATGATAATGGAGGTTGTGTGGAGAAGACAAAAAGGAAAAAGTCTCACATTGACGCGGCTAATCAGCGGGCTAGGGAGATGTCCATCAATTGATGTCAATGCAAGGAGTAGGTATTGCCATGCAACGGATGCACTAGAGCTATAAATGTATGAAAGCTCAACAAAAGAAACTAAGTGGGTGTGCATCCAACTTGCTTACTCACAAAGACCTAGGGCATTTGAGGAAACCCATTGTTGGAATATACAAGCCAAGTTCTATAATGAAAAATTCCCGCTAGTATATGAAAGTGACAAAATAAGAGACTCTCTATCATAAAGATCATGGTGCTACTTAAAGGATAGTAGCATTGCCCCTTTTATTTATTATTATTTTTTTGGGCCTTCCTTTTTTTATTCGGCATTTCTCTTTTTTATTTCTTTTTTATTATTATTTGGGACAATGCTCTATTAATGATGATCATCACACTTCTATTTACTTACAACTCAATGATTACAACTCAATACTAGAACAAGATATGACTCTATATGAGTGCCTCCGGCGGTGTACCAGGATGGGCAATGAATCAAGAGTGACATGTATGATAAATTATGCATGGTGGCTTTGCCACAAATACGATGTCAACTACATGATCATGCAAGGCAACATGACAATGATGAAGCGTGTCATAATAAATGAAACGGTGGAAAGTTGCATGGCAATATATCTTGGAATGGCTATGGAAATGCCATAATAGGTAGGTATGGTGGCTTTTTGGAGGAAGATATAAGGAGGTTTCTATGTGATAGAGCATATCATATCACGGGGGTTGGATGCACTGGCGAAGTTTGCACCAACTCTCAAGGTGAGAAAGGGCAATGCACGGTACCGAAGAGGCTAGCAATGATGGAAAGGTGAGAGTGCGTATAATCCATGGACTCAAAATTAGTAATAAAGAACTCACATACTTATTGCAAAAATCTACAAGTCATCAAAAACCAAGCATTACGCGCATGCTCCTAGGGGGATAGATTGGTAGGAAAAGACCATCGCCGTCCCCGACCGCCACTCATAAGGATGACAATCAAAGAACACCTTATGTTTCAAATTTGTCACACAACGGTCACCATACGTGCATGCTACGGGACTTGCAAACTTCAAAACAAGTATTTCTCAAATTTACAACTACTCAAATAGCACGACTCTAGTATTACCATCTTCATATCTCAAAACAATCATCAAGTATCAAACTTCTCGTAGTATTCAATGCACTTTTTATGAAAGTTTTTATTATACCCATCTCGGATGCCTATCATATTATGACTAATTTTATAGCCAAAGAAAATTACCATGCTGTTCTAAAAGACTCTCAAAATGATATAAGTGAAGCATGAGAGATCAATAATTTCTATAAAATAAAACCACCACCGTGCTCTGAAAAGATATAAGTGAAGCACTAGAGCAAAATTGTCTAGCTCAAAAAGATATAAGCGAAGCACATAGAGTATTCTAATAAATTATGATTCATGTGTGTCTATACAAAAGGTGTGTACAGCAAGGATGATTGTGGTAAACTAATAAGAAAATACTCAAATCATACAAGACGCTCCAAGCAAAACACATATCATGTGGTGAATAAAAATATAGCCTCAAGTAAAGTTACCGATGGACGAAGTCGAAAGAGGGGATGCCTTCCGGGGCATCCCCAAGCTTAGGCTTTTGGTTTTCCTTGAATTTTACCTCGGGGTGCCATGGTAATCCCCAAGCTTAGGCTCTTTCCACTCATTATTCCGAAATCCATCAAATCTTTACTCAAAACTTGAAAACTTCACAACACAAAACTCAACAAAAAATCTCATGAGCTCCGTTAGTATAAGAAAACAAATCACCACTTCAAGGTACTGTAATGAACTCATTATTTATTTATATTGGTGTTAAACCTACTGTGTTCCAACTTCTCTATGGTTCATACCCCCCGATACTAGCCATATATTCATCAAAATAAGCAAACAACACACGAAAAACAGAATCTGTCAAAAACAGAACAGTCTGTAGTAATCTGTAGGTTTCGAATACTTATGTAACTCCAAAAATCCTACCAAATTAGGAAGACCTAAATAATTTGTATATTGATCTACTTCAGTTGGAATTGGTATTTTATATCTCTCTGGTTAAAATTGAAAATTATTCTCGTGAGCACATACTTTCTGTTTTTTTCAGCAAGATCAAACAACAATCATCTAAGAAGATCCTAAAGGCTTTACTTGGCACAAACACTAACTAAAACATAAAAACACAATCATAACAGAGGATAGATGATTTATTTATTACTAAACAGGAACAAAAATAAAATTGGGTTGCCTCCCAACAAGCGCTATCGTTTAACGCCCCTAGCTAGGCATAAAAACAAGAATAGATCTAGGTATTGTCATCTTTGGTATGCAATCCATAAGTAGCTCTCATAATAGATTCATAAGGTAATTTAATTTAATTTCTAGGAAAGTGTTCCATGCCTTTCCTTAACGGAAATTGGAATCTAATATTTCCTTCTTTCATATCAATAATTGCACCAATCGTTCTAAGGAAAGGTCTACCACGAATAATAGGACATGTAGGATTGCAATCTATATCAAGAACAATGAAATCTACGGGCACATAATTCTTATTTGCAATAATAAAAAAATCATTAATCCTTCCCATAGGTTTCTTAATAGTGGAATCCGCAAGATGCAAATTTAAAGAACAACCATCAAATTCACGGAAACCTAACACATCACACAAAGTTTTTGGAATCATGGAAACACTAGCACCCAAATCACATAAAGCATAACACTCATGATCTTTAATATTAATTTTAATAGTAGGTTCCCACTCATCATAAAGTTTTCTAGGGATAAAGACTTCTAATTCAAGTTTCTCTTCATAAGATTGCATTAAAGCATCAACGATATGTTTGGTAAAAGCTTTATTTTGATCATAAGCATAAGGAGAATTTAACACGGATTGCAACAAGGAAATACAATCTATCAAATAACAATTATCATAATTAAATTCCTTGAAATCCAAAATAGTGGGTTCATTGCTATGTAAAGTTTTGACCTCTTCAATCCCACTTTTACAAATTTTTGCATCAAGATCTAAAAACTCCGAATCATTAGGATGCCTTCTAACTAAATTTGACTCATCTCCAGTCCCATCTTTATGAAGATTCATATTATAAAACAAAGACTTAATAGGAGACACATCAATCACTTTTAGATCTTCATCATTATTATCATGAAAACTAGAAAAACACGCTTTCATAAAGCAATCTTTGTTAGCACGCATCCTAGCGGTTCTTTCTTTGCACTCATCAATGGAAATTCAAATAGATTTGAGAGACTCATTGATATCATGCTTAGGTGGAATAGATCTAAGTTTCAAAGAATCAACATCAAGAGAAATTCTATCCACGTTGCTAGCCAACTCATCAATCTTAGGCAATTTTTCTTCAAGCAAGTCATTGAAATTCTTTTGCGAAATCATCAATTCTTTAAAACTAGTCTCAAAATCAGAGGGAATCTTATTAAATTTCCATAAGAGTTGCTGTGGGAATTACCATAATTATTAGATGAATTACTAGGGAAAGGCCTAGAATTAAAATTTCCTCTATGCGCATTGTTACCAAAATTGTTCCTACCAACAAAATTCACATACATAGATTATTATTCTTAATCAAAGTAGACAAAGGCATATAATTAGGATCAGAAGAAACACTCTTATTGACAAACAATTTCATAAGTTCATCCATCTTTCCACTCAAAACATTAATCTCTTCTATCGCATGAACCTTTTTACTAGTAGATCTTTCGGTGTGCCATTGAGAATAATTAACCATAATATTATCTAGGAGTTTAGTAGCTTTTCCTAAAGTGATTTCCATAAAAGTGCCTCCCGCGGCCGAATCTAAAAGATTTCTAGAAGCAAAATTCAATTCGGCATAGGAATTTTGTATAATCATCCATAAATTCAAACCATGTGTAGGGCAATTACGTATCATTAATTTCATCCTCTCCCAAGATTGTGCAACATGCTCATGATAAAGTTGCTTAAAATTCATAATATAGTTTCTAAGAGAGATGATCTTAGAGGGAGGAAAATGCTTAGAGATAAAAGCATCTTTGCACTTATTCCATGAATCAATACTATTTTTAGGCAAAGAGGAAAACCAAGTTTTAGCACGATCTCTAAGCGAAAATGGAAATAGCTTAAATTTAACAATATCATTGTCCACGTCTTTCTTCTTTTGCATATCACACAAATAAACAAAGCTATTTAGATGGGTACCGGCATCTTCACTAGGAAGGTCAGAAAACGAATCTTTCATAACAAGGTTCAACAAAGCAGTATTGATTTCACAAGATTCAGCATCGGTAAGAGGAGCAATCGGAGTGCTAATAAAATCATTATTGTTGGTATTGGAAAAGTCACACAATTTAGTATTGTCTTGAGCCATTGTGACAAACAATCCAACACACAAGCAAACAAGGAGCAAGCAAAAAGAGACGAACGGAAAAAGAGCGAATAAAATGGAAAGGGTGAAGTGGTGGAGAGGAAATTGAGAGGCAAATGGCAAATAATGTAATGCGAGGGAGAAGAGTTTGTGATGGGTACTTGGTATGTCTTGACTTGTGCATAGATCTCCCCGGTAACATGTAGCGACCCGACCCAAATGGATCAAGTCTCTGTGCTTACGTGTCATCCTTGGATCGGTATGCTGACACACACAGTACTCGAAGGATTTATAACAGAGGTAAATCACATGTATAAAGTAACGTAAATACTATTACCTCAATCCAAATAGCGGAAGCAACAAGGTTGTGGATTCCCATCAACACCAACGGCAAAGTTGAGTGTAGAAATCGTAACCCTAACGTATCACTTACTCGTCGTAAGACATCCTGCAACATGAGACGTTGCAGCCACAGAGGGTCAGTACATTGAATGTACTGGCAAATTCACACCATAGAGAATGATGAACAATGGCTATCACTACATGCATATTTGGCTGGTGGAAAAGCTCTATGGTTATAAGGTTTTTGCGTAAAGCCAATTTTTCCCTACTGCAAAGGAATAAATTTATTTAACTATCATGGTGGTTGTGAAACATTGAGAATGGTTGACAGCATCCTCAATCCCAATTAAGTAACATCATTAAAACCCAACAATATTTATTTAAAGTAACGTGATGAGATCAACAGGATAATCCAAGAACTAGACACTCAAGTTGTCCATAACCGGGGACACGGCTAATCATGATTAGTTTATACACTCTGCAAAGGTTTGCGCACTTTTCCCCACATGACTCGATCGCCTCCGTTTGTTTTCTCGCACTACACGGTGTTTGAGAAACGGATGACCGAGACATAGTCTTTCAGAAGCGCTAGCACCTTACATGTGGGGTAGATCGTACCACCTACAACCCCTACATCTGCTAGTCCACCCCGTAAGAGTTCGCACAACTTAGTCAACTATGCCAGAGCCCATAGTAGCATGTGGCTGCACACGGAAGTTTCTAGCATGAATTATCTTATGATCCCTTTGAGCCTGGGTGGCGGTCCAAAAAAAACAGGCAAGTCCTGATAGACATCAGGTGCCTCAATCCACCCAGATGTGTGTTTAAGTTGCCACCTTAGATAAACCATTAAAATTATCAACTCGCATCTGTCATGGATATCACTCACCCAATCCACGTCTACTAGCATAGCATGGCATAATAAGCAACGTAGAAGTAACTCCCAAGGGTTTGATAATAAACAGGTAATAGGTACTACCTCATCTACTTCCCATCCCACAATTTAATTAGATCCTATTCATGCAATGTGTGAGGATTGATCTAATGCAATAAAACATGGGTTGTAGGAAGGTATGATCAAAGTGTGAACTTGCCTGCAATGTTGATGAAGATGATTCACACTCAAAACTCTTGATAGATCTACTCGTCACACTCCGGTCAATCTATCGTAAGCAAACAATAGTAACCACACAATAAGTACTCATCTAATGCACAGGCAAAAATCGAACGAGAGAACGAACCAGAAAGTTCAACTTAAGAACTCCGGTTGCAAAGAAAGAATGAACCGAACAAACGACGGAGAACAAACGGCGGAAGAAAACAACTCGGTTCTAGCAAGTTGAAACTAGGTCAAATTTTACCATAGCAAAAACTTGTTCAAGTTGATTAGACGGAACGGTGGTTTCGAGACGAAACTCCAGGCGCTTGAATCACCTGATTCCGATAAACGGGTGAGAAGATAACTAGAACGAAGATCGGATCTGAGATCGCGATCGCGGAATAAATCCGACGAGAAGAAAAAGAAGAACAGTTAAACGAACGGACTTTCGTTAACCTAGAAGAATCCGGTGATCACGTTCGTTAGGACGAACAGTCCGGCGAATGGTCCAAGGCAACTAAATTGGAAAAGAAAACGAATCCGATCTTGGGTTTCGGAGAAGAAAACCGAAACGAAAAACCGATCTAGAAAACGAATCAGAAGAGAAGAAAAGAATCGGAACGATTAGAAGAAAACGATCCGAGGAAAAGAGACGCGGGGCAACCTCCGGTGAGGTCTCCGGCGAGGGGCTCCGGCGGCGTGGCGTAGGGCGGCGGCAGCGTGGGCAGGGTGCAGCGGCGGCGCTAGGGCACAAGGGCGGCGGCGCGGGTGTGGGGTGGCGCGACGGCGGTGTAGGGCGCGGGGTGGGGCGCGGCTTGGGGAGGAGAGGGGGTTTGGGTTTTTGGTGTGAGGAGAGGGGGAGTCTATGGGGGTATTTATATAGGAGAGGGGAGAGATTACTTGGGGTAGGGGACAAGAAATAGAGTAGGAAAAAGAGTCCTAGAAAAAAAAAGGAAAACGGAACAAAGGAAAGAGGGGGGGGGCTAAAGACTTGGCCAAGGGCAAGGGAGGGGCGGCCGGCTCCTGGAGTCCCGCTGGGACTCGGCGAGCGAGGCTCCTGGCGCTAGCGCACAGGGAGCTGGGGCGGCGGCTGGCCTGGGCCTTGGCCCGGCTGGCCTGGCTCCTTTTTTTTATAAATAATTCCGCGTGCAGAAAAACAAAGAAAAAGAAAACTAAACGAACTCCAAAAATTCTAAAGTAAATTTTCCCCGACTCCTAAAAATGAGCCGAACAAAATGAACTTTTCTCCGGACCTAAAATGCAATTTTCGAAAACGCGCATTTTTCCCTATCCAAAGAAAAACAAACAAACATCGGAAAACGAAATTTGATCTATTTATTAAATCTTCATTTTTCCTATATTTTGGGAAAGTCATATTATTCCCTCTCTTATATTTTTGATAACGGAAAAAATATTGAAGATGAAATAAATAAATCAAATGATCCTCTTTTTCAAATTCGAGAAAACTCTCAAATATGAAAATAACGAAATCTCCAACTCTCTCCGAAGGTCCTTGAGTTGCGTGAAATTTCTAGGATCGACCAAAATGCAAGAAAATAGGATATGCATGATGATCTAATGTATAACATTCCAAATTGAAAATTTGGGATGTTACAAACCTACCACCCTTAAAAGGAATCTTGTCCTCGAGATTCGGAGAGGCTAGCAAGAAAAGGTTAGGGTTTGGGGTCTTCTCAAAATCCATCGATCATCACACGATGTCTGGGGTGCTACCACCCTTAGAATCATTGTTATGGTTCCATCAAAACTCATATACTCCATCCTTATTCTTGACAGTGCCGTCTTCTCAGATCGTAAGGATAATTCCTTCTCTAGGCTCTTCAGGTAGTGGCATAACCTTTTACTCAATTCTTCTGTCCTTTCCTCTTGGTAAAGTTATTCCGAGATTTGGTCTTCTTAGCTGACGGGTCTGGCGCCAAAACTAAACAACTATCGATATCTCATGGTGGTCAACAATTTATAGTTTCTCCTGCAGGAAATGGGTCTGGGTTGATCCTCACCGTATAACCTATGGTTGGCAAAAGCTGCCTTGTACAAGGGAAAAAAATTGCTATACCATTCTAAGGTTTAAACAAGGTTTTTCATCGTCGTCTCTCTACTATAGGTAAGTCACTCAGATTTACCATTCCATATATCAAGGCGAACAATAAGAGTAAGTCGGTATGGTGATCAATCCATCCCGCACCCAAATCATTACCTTGTATATGGTTTAGCGAATCTCGCATTCTAACACTCGGTCATCCTCACAAGCATTGCAGAATTTCTCTTGTCGACGAACCAAGTTCGAAATAATCCATTGATTCTGCAAGCCAGGCAAACATCTATCGTTCCTTCACAACTCTCAGGTTTTGCGTAAACTCCTATAAGATCGTCTATCGATAAAATCGTAACTTCTTTCAGGGTTTTTCCTTCAGCAAGAATGTGCTTGCTTCTTGGCAGGTCCTGGGGCCTGTGGGTTATGGCCATCTCATCACTTGTAGTCCTTGAACTTATCATCGGGCAACCGATCATTGTTCCAACTTCCTAGTATTCTTAAATCCATCTAATTGTACTGTCTTCCTTCCTTCTATTGGCTCCAAACTAGGACATGTTTACTCAGACTCATCATGGAGTTTCCATTGATCCATATTTCCAACATCATACCTCCTTTATATCTAATAGTACTTCATCTCTTCATTTTCTTGGGATATCCCTCATACCGAGATTTTATACTTATGAAGTCCATATTCCACTTCGTGGAACATCATTATCCTTTCCAGGGTCAAGCGTCCTTACAGGGGAATATTGGCCATCTCTGCATGGCACTTCTTCAACTGGGAAACGTGAAACACATCATGAACTCCTAACAGTCCTTCGGATGACTCCAACTTGTTGGCCACTTCTCCCATACGCTCCATAACTCGGTATGGTCCTACAATTCTCGGGGCTAACTGTCCCTTCACTCCAATACGTTTAACTCCTCGCATAGGGGACATGCGAAGACATGCTCTGTCTTCCATTTCATAGGCTACCTCCTTGAGTTTTGAGTCTGCACAACTCTTCTGCCTGGACTGAGCTACCTTCAGTCTATCTTGAACATTCTCTTCTGACTCCTTGATCACATTTGATCCAAACAACTGACGGTCTCCAACTTCATCCCACATACTCTTGGGGTATCATACATATCGAGACAAAACTCGTATTCATTTTGTCCGAAATCCACTCAGTGGAGTATGCTTATCTTTTCCAGGGGTCAATGGTTCTTATAGGGTACTACCACCCTTAAAATGCTCCAATATTTTATAGACCATATTTCTCATATCCTCAAAAATGGTCAACATCTTTCCTCATAGAGTAACTCATAAAATCCAAATCAGTACCAACACTGCTAACTTTATTGATTCTCAAATTATTACAATCTCCTGTTTTTCCATTACATGCCTCAACTCAACACCTCAATATAAAGGAAAATGTCCTCACTACTACGACTATATTTCTTCTGTTACAAACTCAACTACTTATCACAAGTCTCCTTCTCCTTCGGACAATCTCTGGCAAAGTGTCCTGCTTTATTACAACTAAAACATATTACTTCTGACAAGTATCAAGGTTTCCTTTTTGGGCATTTGTTGAGGTAGTGCCCTGACTCCTTGCACCCATAACAGGTGACATGACTCAGATCCTTCCTGGAATCCAATCTACTTCTTTTTCTGGACTTTTCCATTCCAATCAGGGCTTCTATTTCCTGTGGGTCATAATTTACTTCCTCAGTCGGGAATTCTACTAGATTCCCATTCATACAATTCTGGGAGATGTGTCCTTCTTCTCCACATGAATAGCAAGACTTGGTGTAGGGTTTAATTGGTTCCTCTTTGGGTGTGTCCTCCACATCTTCCTTCATCACAGGTTCTTCTAAACTTTCCATAAGGGCTCCTTTCATTGCTTCTTTCTTCTGCTAGATGGTTCGTTGTACCATGGGGTAAATGTGACACTGAGCAGGATAGTGGGTAGTATCTTCACACAAGAAACAAGTGATCTGCCTAGTTGGGCATTCTTCAGCTGGGTGACTTCCTTCACAATTAGGGCATTCATCCTTGTGTTCTTTAGGGTTGTGTCCTATTTCTCCACAAAGCTTGCATGCACAGGGTTTCCTTATATCCTTTCCATAAGACTTCAACTTCTGGGACACAAGGTGATATCTTTGCAGAGTCAACTTTAATTCTCTCCAAGTGGTTACTCCTTGCCATCCATTCATGGTTTGGTATATCCTCCACCAAGTAGCAGCACCTCTTTCAAAGCATTGTAGAGCATACTGGGCCATATCCTTTCCGACTATAGGCTTGTTCTCCATATGATCCTCCATGTTCTGAATCCATCGGTCTGTCTCCAATTGACTCATTGGTCCAGAAAATACAAGCTCATCTCCATTCATCATCTATTGGGTCCATGGGTTTGGGGTGAGATAAGAGAGATAGAGAGGGATGCACACAATGCAAACAACAGTTTTGAAAAGACAGATTTTTGTTGTGGCTGTCGAAAAACATCAAACAAATGACAGCTCACAATCGTCGCATCTAACGTAGGTATATAACAGGGGTTTGGTCTTCTAAAGGTCAATACATCTTCAACGTCTCCAAACTCTCCAAGCCTTGTTCATGCCTCCAATGGCTTCTTCCGATCATGCTTGTCTTCTCAAGTTCTTTTGCCAGATCAACTCTGTTGACGCGAAGTCTCTCGTGTCATCCTTGAATATCCTGGAATTGTATTCCAAACTTCTAGGTTTCAACATCCTTGGCATGAGCCATGGTCATACTGTCCGTCAGTTCCTGACAAATCTCCGGTATCTCGAGGTTGTAGCTCCTCCATCTTGGCTACTTTCAGCTTTTGGTTCCTGAGTTCTTTACGAAATGCTTCCTTGTCTAATATGCTTTCATGGAGCTCCACCTTTATGTACTACTCCAGATCCTGGTGATACACCGGCTAAGGTTAAAACTTCATCTTGCTGATAGGTGCTCCATCAGCCTTCTACCGTCCAATCCTTCCATGCACATGCATGCTTAACTCCGCATGGTGACAATAGCATAAGCATGCGATAACCTCATGGATAGCCGTGTTTCTGCTCTTGTCATTTCCATGAGCTATTTCTCCATAGTTGATATCTCCTGCCTTAGGGTTTTCCTTGACAAATCCTTGAGTTCTTAACTCTACATGCTCCGGTCTTTCTCCAACACACCTTGATCTCGGGTATTGACAACTTCCATAATCTGTCAAGTTCCATAAGGGTAGCCTTCCTAGGTCATACAAATCTAGGGATTCTTCAGAGCCTTCAAATTCTACTTGTCTTCAGAGTCTTCAACAGCTGTAGTTTCCATTATCGTAATGTATGGTAAAATCCTCTTCATTCCGAATGGTCTTACTTGTCTGATATCCTATACTTCTTGGAGTGGTCTCATCAGTCGAATCCTCGAGTGGTCAAAAGGGGAAAGGGGTATGGTCTCACTAAAGAGGAATTTTTGAATAAGCTCAGAAGAGAAGAGAGGTAAAAGATCTTTTGAAAGGGAAAGTTGTAGAGAAAAATCTTTGCTATGGGCTTGCCAGTTTCTAGGGTCACGTCCTACAGTCAACATGTGCTCTGATACCATCTTGTAGCGACCCGACTCGAATGGATCAAGTCTCTGTGCTTACGTGTCATCCCTGAATCGGTATGCTGACACACACAGTACTCGAAGGATTTATAATAGAGGTAAATCACATGTATAAAGTAACGTAAATACTATTACCTCAATCCAAATAGCGGAAGCAACAAGGTTGTGGATTCCCATCAACACCAACGGCAAAGTTGAGTGTAGAAATCGTAACCCTAACGTATCACTTACTTGTCGTAAGACATCCTGCAACATGAGACGTTGCAGCCACAGAGGGTCAGTACATTGAATGTACTGGCAAATTCACACCATAGAGAATGATGAACAATGGCTATCACTACATGCATATTTGGCTGGTGGAAAAGCTCTATGGTTATAAGGTTTTTGCGTAAAGCCAATTTTTCCCTACTGCAAAGGAATAAATTTATTTAACTATCATGGTGGTTGTGAAACATTGAGAATGGTTGACAGCATCCTCAATCCCAATTAAGTAACATCATTAAAACCCAACAATATTTATTTAAAGTAACATGATGAGATCAACAGGATAATCCAAGAACTAGACACTCAAGTTGTCCATAACCGGGGACACGGCTAATCATGATTAGTTTATACACTCTGCAGAGGTTTGCGCACTTTTCCCCACATGACTCGATCGCCTCCGTTTGTTTTCTCGCACTACACGGTGTTTGAGAAACGGATGACCGAGACATAGTCTTTCAGAAGCGCTAGCACCTTACATGTGGGGTAGACCGTACCACCTACAACCCCTACATCTGCTAGTCCACCCCGTAAGAGTTCGCACAACTTAGTCAACTATGCCAGAGCCCATAGTAGCATGTGGCTGCACACGGAAGTTTCTAGCATGAATTATCTTATGATCCCTTTGAGCCTGGGTGGCGGTCCAAAAAAAACAGGCAAGTCCTGATAGACATCAGGTGCCTCAATCCACCCAGATGTGTGTTTAAGTTGCCACCTTAGATAAACCATTAAAATTATCAACTCGCATCTGTCATGGATATCACTCACCCAATCCACGTCTACTAGCATAGCATGGCATAATAAGCAACGTAGAAGTAACTCCCAAGGGTTTGATAATAAACAGGTAATAGGTACTACCTCATCTACTTCCCATCCCACAATTTAATTAGATCCTATTCATGCAATGTGTGAGGATTGATCTAATGCAATAAAACATGGGTTGTAGGAAGGTATGATCAAAGTGTGAACTTGCCTGCAATGTTGATGAAGATGATTCGCACTCAAAACTCTTGATAGATCTACTCGTCACACTCCGGTCAATCTATCGTAAGCAAACAATAGTAACCACACAATAAGTACTCATCTAATGCACAGGCAAAACTCGAACGAGAGAACGAACCAGAAAGTTCAACTTAAGAACTCCGGTTGCAAAGAAAGAACGAACCGAACAAACGACGGAAAACAAACGGCGGAAGAAAACAACTCGGTTCTAGCAAGTTGAAACTAGGTCAAATTTTACCATAGCAAAAACTTGTTCAAGTTGATTAGACGGAACGGTGGTTTCGAGACGAAACTCCAGGCGCTTGAATCACCTGATTCTGATAAACGGGCGAGAAGATAACTAGAAAGAAGATCGGATCTGAGATCGCGATCGCGGAATAAATCCGACGAGAAGAAAAAGAAGAACGGTTAAACGAACGGACGTTCGTTAACCTAGAAGAATCCGGTGATCACGTTTGTTAGGACGAACGGTCCGGCGAACGGTCCAAGGCAACTAAATCGGAAAAGAAAACGAATCCGATCTTGGGTTTCGGAGAAGAAAACCGAAACGAAAAACCGATCTAGAAAACGAATCAGAAGAGAAGAAAAGAATCGGAACGATTAGAAGAAAACGATCCGAGGAAAAGAGACGCGGGGCAACCTCCGGTGAGGTCTCCGGCGAGGGGCTCCGGCGGCGTGGCGTAGGGCGGCGGCAGCGTGGGCAGGGTGCAGCGGCGGCGCTAGGGCACAAGGGCGGCGGCGCGGGTGTGGGGTGGCGCGACGGCGGTGTAGGGCGCGGGGTGGGGCGCGGCTTGGGGAGGAGAGGGGGTTTGGGTTTTTGGTGTGAGGAGAGGGGGCGTCTATGGGGGTATTTATATAGGAGAGGGGAGAGATTACTTGGGGTAGGGGACAAGAAATAGAGTAGGAAAAAGAGTCCTAGAAAAAAAAAGGAAAACGGAACAAAGGAAAGAGGGGGGGGGGGCTAAAGACTTGGCCAAGGGCAAGGGAGGGGCGGCCGGCTCCTGGAGTCCCGCTGGGACTCGGCGAGCGAGGCTCCTGGCGCTAGCGCACAGGGAGCTGGGGCGGCGGCTGGCCTGGCTCCTTTTTTTATAAATAATTCCGCGCGCAGAAAAACAAAGAAAAAGAAAACTAAACGAACTCCAAAAATTCTAAAGTAAATTTTCCCCGACTCCTAAAAATGAGCCGAACAAAATGAACTTTTCTCCGGACCTAAAATGCAATTTTCGAAAACGCGCATTTTTCCCTATCCAAAGAAAAACAAACAAACACCGGAAAACGAATTTTGATCTATTTATTAAATCTTCATTTTTCCTATATTTTGGGAAAGTCATATTATTCCCTCTCTTATATTTTTTATAACGGAAAAATTATTGAAGATGAAATAAATAAAACAAATGATCCTCTTTTTCAAATTCGAGAAAACTCTCAAATATGAAAATAACGAAATCTCCAACTCTCTCAGAAGGTCCTTGAGTTGCGTGAAATTTCTAGGATCGACCAAAATGCAAGAAAATAGGATATGCATGATGATCTAATGTATAACATTCCAAATTGAAAATTTGGGATGTTACATAACAGTGCCAGAAATCCTTCTTACTACCTCTTGAGCATGTGTTGGTTTTCCCTTGAAGAGGAAAGGGTGATGCAGCAAAGTAGAGTAAGTATTTCCCTTAGTTTTTGAGAACCAAGGTATCAATCCAGTAGGATACTACACGCAAGTCCCTCGTACCTGCACAAACAATCAAGAACCTTGCAACCAACATGATAAAGGGGTTGTCAATTCCTTCACGGCCACTTGCAAAAGTGAGATATGATAATGATAATAAGATAAATATTTTTGGTATTTTGTTGTATAGATTGAAAAGTAAAGATTGCAAAATAAACGGCGCCAGAAATAGCTAGTTGACGAGAGATTAATATGATGGAAAATAGACCCGGGGGCCATAGGTTTCACTAGTGGCTTCTCTCAAGATAGCATAATCTATGGTGGGTGAACAAATTACTCTCGAGCAATTGATAGAAAAGCACATAGTTATCAGAATATCTAGGCATGATCATGTATATAGGCATCATGTCCGTGACAAGTAGATCGAAACGATTCTGCATCTACTACTTGAAGGAAATATGCCCTAGAGGCAATAATAAAGTTGTTATTTATATTTCGTTATATCATGATAAATGTTTATTATTCATGCTATAATTGTATTAACCAGAAACTTAGTACATGTGTGAATACATAGACAAACAGAGTGTCACTAGTTTGCCTCTACTTGACTAGCTCGTTGAATCAATGATGGTTATGTTTCCTAACCATAGACATGAGTTGTCATTTGATTAACGGAATTGCATCATTAGAGAATGATGTGATTGACCTGACCCATCCGTTAGCTTAGCATGATGATCATTTAGTTTGCTGCTATTGATTTCTCCATAACTTATACATGTTCCTATGACTATGAGATCATGCAAATCCCGAATACCGGAGGAACACTTTGTGTGCTACCAAACGTCACAACATAACTAGGTGATTATAAAGGTGTTCTACAGGTGTCTCCGATGGTGTTTGTTGAGTTGACATAGATCGAGATTAGGATTTGTCACTCTTCGGTGAGGTATCTCTGGGCCCTCTCGGTAATGTACATCACTACAAGCCTTGCAAGCAATGTAGCTAATGAGTTAGTTATGGGATGTAGCATTACGGAGCGAGTAAAGAGACTTGTCGGTAACGAGATTGAACTAGGTATTGAGATACCGACGATCAAATCTCGGGCAAGTAACATACCGATGACAAAGGGAACAACATATATCGTTATGAGGTTTGACCGATAAAGATCTTCGTAGAATATGTAGGAACCAATATGAGCATCCAGGTTCCACTATTGGTTATTGACAGGAGATGTGTCTCGGTCATGTCTACATAGTTCTCGAACCCGTAGGGTCCGCACGCTTAACGATCGGTATTATGAGTTTATGTGTTTTGATGTACCGAAGATATTTCGGAGTCCCGGATGTGATCACGAACATGACGAGGAGTCTTGAAATGATCGAGACATAAATATTGATATATTGGACGACTATATTTGGACACCAAATGAGTTCTGGGGGTCACCGGATATTTATCGGAGTGCCGGGGGGTTATCGGAACCCCCGGGGGAACTAATGGGCCAACATGGGCCTTGTGGGAGAGAGAGAGAGAGGAGAGGGCCTAGGGCTGGCCGCCCCCCTTGGGAGTCCGAATTGGACAAGGAGGGGGGCGGCGTTCCCTCTTTCCTTCCTCTCTCCCTCTCCTTCCTTCCCCCTTCCTCCTTCCTAGTTAGGCTAGGAAAGAGGAGTCCTACTCCCACTAGGAGGAGGAATCCCCCCTCTCCTTGGCGCGCCACAAGGCCGGCCGGCCTCCCCCTTGATCCTTTATATACGGGGGCAGGGGGCACCCTAGAACACACAAGTTGATCATTGATCTCTTAGCCGTGTGCGGTGCCCCCCTCCACCATAATCCACCTCGGTCATATTGTCGTAGTGCTTAGGCGAAGCACTGCGCCGGTAGCTTCACCATCACCTTCATCACGCCGTCGTGCTGACGAAGCTCTTCCTTGAAGCTCTACTGGATCATGAGTTCATGGGACATCACCGAGCTGAACGTGTGCAGATCACGGAGGTACTGTACATTTGGTACTAGGATCGGTCGATCGTGAAGACGTACGACTACATCAACCGCGTTGTCATAACGCTTCCGCTTTCGGTCTACGAGGGTACATGGACAACACTCTCCCCTCTCGTTGCTATGCATCATCATGATCTTGCGTGTGCGTAGGAATTTTTTTGAAATCACTACATTCCCGAACAGTGGCATAAGAGCCAGGTTTATGCGTAGATGTTATATGCACGAGTAGAACACAAAGGAGTTGTGGGCGTGGGTATATACATATTGCTTGCCGTCACTAGTTGATTCTTGATTCGGCGGTATTGTGGGATGAAGCGGCCCAGACCGACATTACGCGTACGCTTACACGAGACTGGTTCTACCGACGTGCTTCGCACACAGGTGGCTGGTGGGTGTCAGTTTCTCCAACTTTAGTTGAATCGGATTCAATGAATAGGGTTCTTTCTGAAGATCAAAAAGCAATCACTATACCACATTGTGGTTTTTGATGCGTAGGTAAGAACGGTTCTTGCCCAGCTCGTAGCAGCCACGTAAAACTTGCAACAACAAAGTAGAGGACGTCTAACTTGTTTTTGTAGGTAATGTTTGTAACGCCCCGGACACACCCACCGGTGGTCGTTACTCCTAGCGGGATCTAGACTGGCCCCACGGATCAATACTAGTCTTTTCTGCGCACTTTGTCCTCACTCGTGCGCACCTGGGAGCAACTTCCCAGTCGGTCACCCATCCTGAAATTACTCCAAGCCGAGCATGCTTAACTTTGGAGTTTTGTCCGAATGGGCTTCCGGAAAAGAAGGAATTCCTTATTGATATGAGTAGTCTATCATCCCTATTAAGCCAGGCTATCACGTACACCCCCACTCAGAGGAATCAACGTCCTCGTCGGGCCACAGGAACATTCCCTCTTGGCACATACGTATGTGTATCCAGTACGGTATATGTGCCATGTCGGGTGCCACGATGGGTCACAAACGTCATGAACAACATGACCACACACCTGTTCGCAAACATCCGTGTAACCGCGAGGGTCGGCTCTGATACCAACTTGTAACGCCCCGGACACACCCGCAGGTGGTCGTTACTCCTGGCGGGATCTAGACTGGCCCCACAGATCAATACTAGTCTTTTCTGCGCACTTTGTCCTCACTCGTGCGCACCCGGGAGCAACTTCCCGGTCGGTCACCCATCCTGAAATTACTCCAAGCTGAGCACGCTTAACTTTGGAGTTTTGTCCGAATGGGCTTCCGGAAAAGAAGGAATTCCTTATTGATATGAGTAGTCTATCATCCCTATTAAGCCAGGCTATCACAATGTTGTGATGTGATATGGTCAAGACATGATGCTAAATTTTATTGTATGAGATGATCATGTTTTGTAACACAGTTATCAGCAACTGGCAGGAGCCATATGGTTGTCGCTTTATTGTATGAAGTGCAATCGCCATGTAATTGCTTTACTTCATCACTAAGCGGTAGCGATAGTCGTAGAAGCAATAGCTGGCGAGACGACAATGATACTTCGATGGAGATCAAGGTGTCAAGCCGGTGACGATGGTGATCATGATGGTGCTTTGGAGGTGAAGATCAAAGGCACAAGATGATGATGGCCATATCATATCACTTATATTGATTGCATGTGATGTTTATCCTTTATGCATCTTATTTTGCTTAGTCCGACGGTAGCATTATAAGATGATCTCTCACTAAATTTCAAGGTATAAGTGTTCTCCCTGACTATGCACCATTGCTACAGTTCATTGTGCCGAGACACCACGTGATGATCGGGTGTGATAAGCTCTATGTTCACATACAACGGGTGCAAGCCAGTTTTGCACACGCGGAATACTCGGGTTAAACTTGACGAGCCTAGCATATGCAGTTATGGCCTCCGAACACTGAGACCAAAGGTCGAGCATGAATCATATAGTAGATATGATCAACATAGTGATGTTCATCATTGAAAACTACTCCATCTCACGTGATGATCGGACATGGTTTAGTTGATATGGATCACGTGATCACTTAGATGATTAGAGAGATGTCTATCTAAGTGGGAGTTCTTAAGTAATTTGATTAATTGAACTTTAATTTATCATGAACTTAGTACCTAATAGTATTTTGCATGTCTATGTTGTTGTAGATAGATGGCCCGTGCTGTTGTTCCGTTGAATTTTAATGCGTTCCTAGAATCCTCATTGCTGCACAGAAGAATTACATCCTGGAAGCACCGCTAGGTGCCAAACCCGCTGCAGGAGCAACACCAGATGTTGTGAACACCTGGCAGAGCAAAGCTGATGACTACTCGATAGTTCAGTGTGCCATGCTTTACGACTTAGAACCGGGACTTCAACGACGTTTTGAACGTCATGGAGCATATGAGATGTTTGAGGAGTTGAATTTAATATTTCAAGCAAATGCCCAGATTGAGAGATATGAACTCTCCAATAAGTTCTACAGCTGCAAGATGGAGGAGAATAGTTCTGTCAGTGAACATATACTTAGAATGTCTGGGTACCACAACCACTTGACTCAACTGAGAGTTAATCTTCCAGATGATAGTGTCATTGATAGAGTTCTTCAATCACTGCCACCAAGCTACAAGAGCTTTGTGATGAACTATAATATGCAAGGGATGGATAAGACGATTCCTGAGCTCTTCGCGATGCTAAAGGCTGCGGAGGTAGAAATCAAGAAGGAGCATCAAGTGTTGATGGTCAACAAGACCACCAGTTTCAAGAAAAAAGGTAAAGGGAAGAAGGGGAACTTCAAGAAGACCAGCAAGCCAGTTGCTGCTCAAGTGAAGAAACCCAAGTCTGGACCTAAGCCTGAAACTAAGTGCTTCTACTACAAAGGAACTGGTCACTGGAAATGGAACTGCCCCAAGTATTTGGCGGAGAAGAAGGATGGCAAAGTGAAAGGTATATTTGATATACATGTTATTGATGTATGATAATCCCCAAGTGCAGGGAATCATCGTAGCAATTTCCAAAGGTGGAAGTGATAAGTATGGAGTGTCGAACCCACAAGGAGCTAAAGGTAAGATCAATATTCTCTCAAGCCCTATCTGCCACTGATACGACTCTACGTACACCGAACGTTTGCTTCCAACTAGCAACGAGAAATAAAACTACGTTGTGGGTATGAAAAGGATAACTTCGTACGATATCGGAGAGCTAAAATATGAAAGTAGGTACTGTTATCATAAAGTTAGAATATATTACCAAATATTATAAATAGCGAGTGTGGAATAATGATGGGTCGGTGTGCGGAATTGTCCTAGGCAATTGTTAACAAGACCGGTAATCACTATTGCAGTTTCATAGGAGGGAGAGGCATAAGCTAACATACTTTCTATTCTTGGATCATATGCACTTATGATTGGAACTCTAGCAAGCATCCGGAACTACTAAATATCATTAAGCTAAAACCCAACCATAGCATTAAAGTATCAAGTCCTCTTTATTCCCATATGCCATGTCCCGCTTATCCGTGTTTGTGTTTCAGTCACTCACGCAACGCAGACAATAAGCAAACCATGGACATATTGCAACACCCTACATCGGTAATCCCTCACGCTTACGCGACACAGAGGGCACCATAGGATAGCACCAAAGTAAAACATACAACTCATACCAATCTAGATCATCAATCAACCCAAAGGCAAAGGATATCTACTCAAAACATCATAGGATGGCAACACATCATTGGATCATAATGTGGCATAAAGCACCATGTTCAAGTAGGGATTACAGCGGGGTGCCGGAGAGTGGACCGCGTAAAAGAGATGAGGATGGTGATGATGATGGTGATGTTGATGAAGACGATCACCGCGGCAATGATTTCCCTCCCGATGGCACTCCGGTGCCACCGAGAGAGAGGATGAGAGGTTCTCCCCCTTGTGCTTCCTCCTCCATGCCCCCCCTAGATGGGGAGAGGTTCTCCCTCTGGTCCTTGGACTTCATGGCGATGATGGCCCCTCCGGGATCCTCCTCCATGGCCTCCGGTGATGATGGCCCCCTCCGGCAGGGTGCCAGAGAGGGCCTAGATTGACTTCTCGTGCCTACAGAGGCTTGCGGCGGCGGAACTTCCGATCTAGGTTAATTTCTGGAGGTTTCTGTATATATAAGAGGTTTTGGCGTCGAGAACAGGTCAGGGGGGGTCTCCGGGCTATCCACGAGGTAGGGGGCGCGCCTCCCACCCTCGTGGGCAACCCGGGACTCTTCTGGCCCAACTCTTTTACCCCTTGGCCTTCTTCTGGTCCAAAAATAAGCTTCGTCAAGTTTCAGGTCAATTGGACTCCGTTTGGTTTTCCTTTTCTGTGATACTCTAAAACAAGGAAAAAAACAGAAACTAGCACTGGGCTCTAGGTTAATAGGTTAGTCTCAAAAACCAAATAAAATAGCATATAAATGCATATAAAACATCCAAGGTTGATAATATAATAGCATGAATACTTCATAAATTATAGATAAGTTGGAGACGTATCAATGTACCTTACTAATGCTCGCAGTAGTGCCTGGGTATTTGATACTGGTTCAGTTGCTAACATTTGCAACTCGAAACAGGGGCTACGGATTAAGTGAAGATTGGCTAAGGACGAGGTGACGATGCGCGTGGGAAATGGTTCCAAAGTCGATGTGATCGCCGTCGGCACGCTACCTCTACATCTACCTTTGGGATTAGTTTTAGACCTAAATAATTGTTATTTGGTGCCAGCGTTGAGCATGAACATTATATCTGTATCTTGTTTGATGCGAGACGGTTATTCATTTAAATCAGAGAATAATGGTTGTTCTATTTATATGAGTAATATCTTTTATTGTCATCCACCCTTGATGAGTGGTCTATTTTTACTAAATCTTGATAGTAGTGATACACATGTTCATAGTATTGAAGCCAAAAGATGCAGAGTTGATAATGATAGTGCAACTTATTTGTGGCACTGCCGTTTAGGTCATATTGGTGTAAAGCGCATGAAGAAACTCGATTCCGATGGACTTCTGGAATCACTTGATTATGAATCACTTGGTACTTGCGAACCATGCCTCATGGGCAAGATGACTAAAACTCCATTCTCCAGAACAATGGAGCGAGCAATAGAGTTATTGGAAATCATACATATTGATGTATGTGGTGTGGTCCAATGAACATTGAAGCTCGCGGTGGGTATCGTTATTTTCTCACCTTCACAGATGATTTGAGAAGATATGGGTATATCTACTTAATGAAACATAAGTCTAGAACATTTGAAAAGTTCAAAGAATTTCAGAGTGAAGTGGAGAATCATCATAACAAGAAAATCAAGTTTCTATGATCTGATTGTGGAGGTGAATATTTGAGTTATGAGTTTGGTCTTCATTTGAAACAATGCGGAATAGTTTCACAACTCACGCCACCTAGAACACCACAACATAATGGTGTGTCCGAACGTCGTAACCGCACTTTATTAGATAGGGTACGATCTATGATGTCTCTCACTGATTTACCGCTATCGTTTTGGGGTTATGCTTTAGCGACAGCTGCATTCACGTTAAATAGGGCACCATCTAAATCCGTTGAGACGACACCTTATGAACTGTGGTTTGGCAAGAAACCCAAGTTGTCGTTTCTTAAAGTTTGGGGCTGCGGTGCTTATGTGAAAAAGCTTCAACCTGATAAGCTCGAACCCAAACCGGAGAAATGTGTCTTCATAGGATACCCAAAGGAGACTGTTGGGTACACCTTCTATCACAGATCCGAAGGCAAGATATTCATTGCTAAGAATGGATCCTTTCTAGAGAAGGGATTTCTCTCGAAACAAGTGAGTGGGAGGAAAGTAGAACTTGACGAGGTAATTGTACCTTCTCCCTTATTGTAAAGTAGTTCATCACTGAAATCAGTTCTAGTGATTCCTACACCAGTAAGTGAGGAAGCTAATGATGATGATCATGAAACTTCTGATCAAGTTACTGCAGAACCTCGTAGGTCAACCGGAGTAAGATCCGCACCAGAGTGGTACGGTAATCCTATTTTGGAAGTCATGTTACTTGACCATGACGAACCTATGAACTATGAGGAAGCGATGATGAGCCCAGATTTCGCAAAATGGCTTGAGGCCATAAAATCTGAGATGGGATCCATGTATGAGAACAAAGTATGGACTTTGGTTGACTTGCCCGATGATCGGAAGGCCATAGAGAATAAATGGATTTTCAAGAAGAAGACTGACGTTGACGGTAATATTACTGTCTACAAAGCTCAACTTGTTGCAAAAGGTTTTCCACAAGTTCAAGGAGTTGACTACGATGAGACCTTCTCACCCGTATCGATGCTTAAGTCCGTCCGAATCATGTTAGCAATTGCCGCATTTTATGATTATGAAATTTGGCAAATGGATGTCAAAACTGCATTCCTTAATGGATATCTTAAAGAAGAGTTGTATATGATGCAACCAGAAGGTTTTGTCGATCCAAAGGTGCTAACAAAGTGTGCAAGCTCCAGCGATCCATTTATGGACTGGTGCAAGCCTCTCGGAGTTCGAATATACGCTTTGATAGTGTGATCAAAGCATATGGTTTTATACAGACTTTTGGAGAAGCCCGTATTTACAAGAAAGTGAGTGGGAGCTCCGTAGCATTTCTGATATTATATGTAGATGACATATTGTTGATCGGAAATGATACTGAATTTCTGGATAGCATAAAAGGATACTTGAATAAGAATTTTTCAATGAAAGACCTCGGTGAAGCTGCTTATATATTGGGCATCAAGATCTATAGAGATAGATCATGACGCTTAATTGAACTTTCACAAAGCACATACCTTGATAAAGTTTTGAAGAAGTTCAAAATGGATCAGGCAAAGAAAGGGTTCTTGCCTGTATTACAAGGTGTGAAGTGGAGTCAGACTCAATGTCCGACCACTGCAAAAGATAGAGAGAAAATGAAAGGTGTTCCCTATGCTTCAGCCATAGGATGTATCATGTATGCAATGCTGTGTACCAGACCTGATGTGTGCCTTGCTATCAGTTTAGCAGGGAGGTACCAAAGTAATCTAGGAGTGGATCACTGGACAGCGGTCAAGAATATCATGAAATACCTAAAAAGGACTAAGGATATGTTTCTCGTATATGGAGGTGACAAAGAGCTCATCGTAAACGGTTACGTCGATGCAAGCTTTGACACTGATCCGGATGACTCTAAGTCACAAACCGGATACATGTTTTTATTAAATGGTGGAGCTGTCAGTTGGTGCAGTTCCAAGCAGAGCGTCGTGGCGGGATCTACATGTGAAGCGGAATACATAGCTGCTTCGGAAGCAGCAAATGAAGGAGTCTACATGAAGGAGTTCATATCTGATCTAGGTGTCATACCTAGTGCATCGGGTCCAATGAAAATCTTTTGTGACAATACTGGTGCAATTGCCTTGGCAAAGGAATCCAGATTTCACAAGATAACCAAGCATATCAAGAGGCGCTCCAATTCCATCCGCGATCAAGTCAAGGAGGGAGACATAGAGATTTGCAAGATACATACGGATCTGAATGTTGTAGACACGTTGACTAAGCCTCTCTCACGAGCAAAACATGATCAACACCAAGACTCCATGGGTGTTAGAATCATTACAATGTAATCCAGATTATTGACTCTAGTGCAAGTGGGAGACTGAAGGAAATATGCCTTAGAGGCAATAATAAAGTTGTTATTTATATTTCTTTATATCATGATAAATGTTTATTATTCATGCTAGAATTGTATTAACTGGAAACTTAGTACATGTGTGAATACATAGACAAACAGAGTGTCATTAGTTTGCCTCTACTTGACTAGCTCGTTGAATCAATGATGGTTATGTTTCCTAACCATAGACATGAGTTGTCATTTGATTAATGGGATCACCTCATTAGAGAATGATGTGATTGACTTGACCCATCCGTTAGCTTAGCACGATGATCGTTTAGTTTGTTGCTATTGCTTTCTCCATAACTTATACATGTTCCTATGACTATGAGATCATGCAAATCCCGAATACCGGAGGAACACTTTGTGTGCTACCAAACGTCACAACATAACTAGGTGATTATAAAGGTGTTCTACAGGTGTCTCCGATGGTGTTTGTTGAGTTGACATAGATCGAGATTAGGATTTGTCACTCTTTGGTGAGGTATCTCTGGGCCCTCTCGGTAATGTACATCACTACAAGCCTTGCAAGCAATGTAGCTAATGAGTTAGTTATGGGATGTAGCATTACGGAGCGAGTAAAGAGACTTGTCGGTAACGAGATTGAACTAGGTATTGAGATACCGACGATCAAATCTCGGGCAAGTAACATACCGATGACAAAGGGAACAACATATATCGTTATGAGGTTTGACCGATAAAGATCTTCGTAGAATATGTAGGAACCAATATGAGCATCCAGGTTCCACTATTGGTTATTGACAGGAGATGTGTCTCGGTCATGTCTACATAGTTCTCGAACCCGTAGGGTCCGCACGCTTAACGATCGGTATTATGAGTTTATGTGTTTTGATGTACCGAAGATATTTCGGAGTCCCGGATGTGATCACGAACATGACGAGGAGTCTTGAAATGATCGAGACATAAATATTGATATATTGGACGACTATATTTGGACACCAAATGAGTTCTGGGGGTCACCGGATATTTATCGGAGTGCCGGGGGGTTATCGGAACCCCCGGGGGAACTAATGGGCCAACATGGGCCTTGTGGGAGAGAGAGGAGAGGGCCTAGGGCTGGCGGCGCACCCTGCCCCCCTTGGGAGTCCGAATTGGACAAGGAGGGGGGCGGCGCCCCCTCTTTCCTCCCTCTCTCGCTCTCCTTCCTTACCCCTTCCTCCTTCCTAATTGGAATAGGAAAGGGGAGTCCTACTCCCACTAGAAGGAGGACTCCCCCCTCTCCTTGGCGCGCCCAAAGGCCAGCCGCCCCCCCCTTGCTCCTTTATATACGGGGGCAGGGTGGCACCCTAGAACACACAAGTTGATCATTGATCTCTTAGCCGTATGCGATGCCCCCCTCCACCATAATCCACCTCGGTCATATCGTCATAGTGCTTAGGCCAAGCCCTGCGCCGGTAGCTTCATCATCACCGTCATCACGCCGTCGTGCTGACGAAGCTCTCCCTCGAAGCTCTACTAGATCGTGAGTTCGTGGGACGTCACCGAGCTGAACGTGTGCAGACCGCGGAGGTACTGTACGTTCGGTACTAGGATCGATCGATCATGAAGACATACGACTACATCAACCGCGTTGTCATAACGCTTCCGCTTTCGGTCTACGAGGGTACGTGGACAACACTCTCCCCTCTCATTGCTATGCATCACCATGATCTTGCGTGTGTGTTAGAATTTTTTTGAAATTACTACATTCCCCAACACTACTATTGCTCCACACATCGACCGCTATCTAGCATGCATCTAGAGTATTAAGTTCATAGGAACAGAGTAACACATTAGGCAAGATGACATGATGTAGAGGGATAAACTCAAGCAATATGATATAAACCCCATCTTTTTATCCTCGATGGCAACAATACAATACGTGCCTTGCTGCCCCTACTGTCACTGGGAAAGGACACCGCAAGATTGAACCCAAAGCTAAGCACTTCTCCCATTGCAAGAAAGATCAACCTAGTAGGCCAAACCAAACTGATAATTCAAAGAGACTTGCAAAGATATTTAAATCATGCATACAAGAATTCAGAGAAGAATCAAATATTGTTCATAGATAATCTTGATCATGAACCCACAATTCATCGGATCTCGACAAACACATCGCAAAAAGAATTACATCGAATAGATCTCCAAGAAAATCGAGGAGAACTTTGTATTGAGATCCAAAGAGAGAGAGGAAGCCATCTAGCTAATAACTATGGACCCGAAGGTCTATGGTAAACTACTCACATATCATCGGAGAGGCTATGGTGTTGATGTAGAAGCCCTCCGTGATTGATTCCCCCTCCGGCGGAACACCGGAAAAGGCCCCAAGATGGGATCTCATGGGTACAGAAGGTTGCGGCGGTGGAAATAGGGTTCGTGGTGCTCCTGGATGTTTTCGGGGTATATGAGTATATATAGGAGGAAGAAGTAGGTCAGTGGAGCTGCAAGGGGCCCATGAGGGTGGGGGGCGCACCCTCCTGCCTCGTGGCCTCCTCGCTTCTTTGTTGACGTCCACTCCAAGTCTCCTGGATCACGTTTGTTCCAAAAACAATCCTCGCGAAGGTTTCATTCCGTTTGGATTCCGTTTGATATTCCTTTTCTGCGAAACACTGAAATAGGCAAAAGACAACAATTTGCATTGGGCCTTTGGTTAATAGGTTAGTCCCAAAAATAATATAAAAGTGCATAATAAAGCCCATTAAACATCCAAAACAGATAATATAATAGCATGGAAGAATAAAAAATTATAGATACGTTGGAGACGTATCATGCATAGGCGTGAATTTTTTTATTTTCTACTACGTTTTCCAACAAAAACTCCTTGACGCATTTTATGATAAGGAGACGCCGTCACCTCCCGTTGTTCCTCTAGAGATCCGATCTGGAGTCTAATTTGGGCTTCCAAAAGGGAAATTCGTCATCGTCATCACCAACTTTTTTTCCGACAACATATTAGTGATGCTCTTCCCTATGTGTGAGTAATTCCCCTCTAGACACATAGAGGTAGATGGAAATTGGATGGGATTTGTAATAGATGTCTGATTTGTTAGGGCTTGATGGCTACTAGCCACTATATGTTATGAGATTGATGTTGCTATGATTTTACTATGGTTAATGCTTAACACTAGGGCCTGAGTGCCATGATTTCAGATTTGTATTCTTGTCTTCTTGATCTTATGTGCAGGTTGTATGCACCCGTTATTGTTCTAAACTTTAGACCCCAAAATGACAATAATTGTGATATCAACAAGGATGGCTTTACCTTGAGGATTACATGTATTCATTGATTGTTAATGCTTTGGTCCAGTTCTATATTAAAAGGAGCACTTTAATTACCCTTATTTTTCATTAGAATCCCATTACAACGGGGGTTAGAACAAAAGATGTTGTATAAGTTCTTATCGCAAGCACGTACAACTACATATGAAATACATGCCTACATATATATGATTGATGAATTGGAGCTAGGTGTTGGGGAACACAGTATTTCAAAAAAATTCCTACTATCACTCAAGATCTATCTAGGAGATGCATAGCGAGAGGGGATAGTATGTCCACGTACCCTCGTAGACCGAAAGCGGAAGCATTTAGTAACACGGTTGATGTAGTCGAACGTCTTTGTGATCCAACTGATCCAAGCACCAAACGTACGGCACCTCCGCGTTCAGCACACGTTCAGCTTGATGACGTCCCTCGATCTCTTGATCCAGTTGAGGATGAGGGAGAGTTCCATCAGCACGATGATACGTCTCCAACGTATCTACAATTTTTGATTGATCCATGCTATATTATCTACTGTTTTGGACATTATTGGGCTTTATTATCACTTCTATATTATTTTTGGGACTAACCATTAACCGGAGGCCCAGCCCAGAATTGCTGTTTTTTTGCCTGTTTTAGGGTTTCGAAGAAAAGGAATATCAAACGGAGTCCAAACGGAATGAAACCTTCGGGAACGTGATTTTCTCAACGAACAAGACCCAGGAGACTTGGACCCCATGTCAAGACACAAAAGAGGACGCCACGAGGTAGGGGGCGCGCCTCCCCCCCAGGCGCGCCCTCCACCCTCGTGGGCCCCCTGTTGCTCCACCGACGTACTCCTTCCTCCTATATATACCTACGTACCCCCAAACGATCAGAGACGGAGCCAAAACCCTAATTCCACCGCCGCAACTTTCTGTATCCACGAGATCCCATCTCGGGGCCTGTTCCGGAGCTCCGTCGGAGGGGGCATCGATCACGGAGGGCTTCTACATCATCACCATAGCCCCTCCGATGAAGTGTGAGTAGTTCACCTCAGACCTACGGGTCCATAGTTATTAGCTAGATGGCTTCTTCTCTATTCTTGGATCTCAATACAATGTTCTCCCCCTCTCTTGTGGAGATCTATTCGATGTAATCTTATTTTTGCGGTGTGTTTGTTGAGACCTATGAATTGTGGGTTTATGATCAAGTCTATCTATGAATAATATTTGAATCTTCTCTGAATTCTTTTATGTATGATTGGTTATCTTTGCAAGTCTCTTCGAATTATCAGTTTGGTTTGGCCTAATAGATTGATCTTTCTTATAATGGGAGAAGTGCTTAGCTTTGGGTTCAATCTTGCGGTGTCCTTTCCCAGTGATAGTAGGGGCAGCAAGGCACGTATTGTATTGTTGCCATCGAGGATAACAAGATGGGGTTTTCATCATATTGCATGAGTTTACCCCTCTACATCATGTCATCTTGCTTAAGGCGTTACTCTATTTCCATTAACTTAATACTCTAGATGCATGCTGGATAGAAGTCGATGAGTGGAGTAATAGTAGTAGATGCAGGCAGGAGTCGGTCTACTTGTCTCGGACGTGATGCCTATATACATGATCATGCCTAGATATTCTCATAACTATGCTCAATTCTGTCAATTTCTCAACAGTAATTTGCTCACCCACTGTAGAATACTTATGCTCTTGAGAGAAGCCACTAGTAAAACCTATGGCCCCCGGGTCTATCTTCATCATATTAATCTTCCAATACTTAGTAATTTCCTTTGCTTTTTTACTTTGCTTTTATTTTACTTTACATCTTTATCATAAAAATACCAAAAATATTATCTTATCATATCTATCAAATCTCACTCTCGTAAGTGGCCGTGTAGGGATTGACAACCCCTTATCGCGTTGGTTGCAAGGATTTATTTGTTTTGTGCAGGTACGAGGGACTCGCACGTAGCCTCCTACTGGATTGACACCTTGGTTCTCAAAAACTAAGGGAAATACTTACGCTACTTTGCTGCATCAGCCCTTCCTCTTCGGGGAAAACCAACGCAGTGCTCAAGAGGTAGCACATGATGGCGTGGCGACGATGATGATGAAATTACCGGCGCAGGGCTTCGCCTAAGCACTACGACAATATGACCGAGGTGTGTAACTGTGGAGGGGGGCACTGCACATGGCTAAGAGAAGACATGGTGTCCTTTGGGGTGCCCCCCTCCCATGTATATAAAGGGGAGAGGAGAGGAGGCCGGCCCTAGAGGGGGTGCGCCAAGGGGGGGAGTCCTACCTGGACTCCCGGTCCAAGTAGGATTCACCACCCTTTCCTTTCGGAGAAGGGGGAAGGTGGAAAGAGAAGGAGGAGAAGAAGGAAAGGCCCCCCAACCCTAGTCCAATTCGGATTGGGCTTGGGAGGGGGGCGCACGCCTCCACCTGGCCGCCGCCTGCTCTCTTCCACTAGGGCCCATGAAGGCCCATTAACCCCCCAGGGGGGGTCCGGTAACCCCCGGTACTTCAGAAAATGTTCAAACCTTTCCGAAACTATTTCAGTGTCCAAACATAACCTTCCAATATATAAATCCTTATGTATCGACCATTTTGAGACTCCTCGTCATGTCCATGATCTCATCCGGGACTCTGAACAAACTTCGGTTCATCAGAACACATAACTCATCATACAAATCGTCATCGAACGTTAAGCGTGCGGACCCTATGGGTTCGAGAACTATGTAGACATGACCGAGACACATCTCTGGTCTATAACCAATAGTGGAACGTGGATGCTCATATTGGTTCCTACATATTCTATGAAGATCTTTATCGGTCAAACCGCATAACGATATACGTTGTTCCCTTTGTCATCGGTATGTTACTTGCCCGAGATTTGATCATCGGTATCTCAATACCTAGTTCAATCTCGTTACCGGCAAGTCTCTTTACTCGTTCCGTAATGCTACATCCCATAACTAACTCATTAGCTACATTGCTTGCAAGGCTTGTAGTGATGTACATTACCGAGAGGGCCCAGAGACACCTCTCCAACAATCGGAGTGACAAATCCTAATCTTGATCTATGCCAACTCAACAAACACCATCGGAAACACCTATAGAGCACCTTTATAATCACCCAGTTACGTTGTGACGTTTGGTAGCACACAAAGTGTTCCTCCGGTATTCGGGAGTTGCATGATCTCATAGTCATAGGAACATGTATATGTTATGGAGAAAGCAATAGCAACAAACTAAACGGTCATCATGCTAAGCTACGGATGGGTCAAGTAAATCACATCATTCTCTAATGGTGTGATCCCGTTAATCAAATGACAACTCATGTCTATGGTTAGGAAACATAACCATCATTGATTCAACGAGCTAGTCAAGTAGAGGCAAACTAGTGACACTTTGTTTGTCTATGTATTCACACATGTACTAAGTTTCTGGTTAATACAATTCTAGCATGAATTATAAACATTTATCATGATATAAGGAAATATAAATAACAACTTTATTATTGCCACTAGGGCATATTTCCTTCAAGTAGTAGATGCAGAATCGTTTCGGTCTACCTGTCACGGACATGATGCCTATATACATGATCATGCCTAGATATTCTCATAACCATGCGCTTTTCTATCAATTGCTCGAGAGTAATTTGTTCACCCACCGTAGATTATTCTATCTTGAGAGAAGCCACTAGTGAAACCTATGGCCCTCGGGTCTATTTTCCATCATATTAATCTCTCGTCAACTAGCAATTTCTGGTGCCGTTTATTTTGCAATCTTTACTTTTCAATCTATACAACAAAAATACCAAAAATATGTAGACATGACCGAGACACGTCTCCGGTCAATAACCAATAGCAGAACCTTGATGCTCATATTGGATCCTACATATTCTACGAAGATCTTTATCGGTTAAACCGCATAACAACATACGTTGTTCCCTTTGTCATCGGTATGTTACTTGCCCGAGATTCGATCGTCGGTATCATCATACCTAATTCAATCTCATTACCGACAAGTCTCTTTACTCGTTTCGTAATGCATCATCCTGTGGCTAACTCATTAGACACATTGCTTGCAAGGCTCATAGTGATGTGCATTACCAAGAGGGCCCAGAGATACCTCTCCGATACATGGAGTGACAAATCCTAATCTCAATCTATGCCAACTCAACAAACACCATCGGAGACATCTGTAGAGCATCTTTATAATCACCCAGATACGTTGTGAAGTTTGATAGCACCCAAGGTGTTCCTCCGGTATTCGGGAGTTGCATAATCTCATAGTCAGAGGAATATGTATAAGTCATGACGAAAGCAATAACAATAAAACTAAACAATCATTATGCTAAGCTAACGGATGGGTCTTGTCCATCACATCATTCTACATATTGGCTCCTACATGATGTGATTCCGTTCATCAAATGACAGCACATGTCTATGGTCAGGAAACTTAACCATCTTTGATTAACGAGCTAGTCTAGTAGAGGCATACTAGGAACACTCTGTTTGTCTATGTATTCACACATGTAAGTACGTTTCCGGTTAATACAATTCTAGCATGAATAATAAACATTTATCATGATATAAGGAAATATAAATAACAACTTTATTATTGCCTCTAGGGCATATTTCCTTCAGTCTCCCACTTGCACTAGAGTCAATAATCTAGATTACATAGTAATGATTCTAACACCCATGGAGTCTTGGTGCTGATCATGTTTTGCTCGTGAGAGAGGCTTAGTCAACGGGTCTACAACATTCAGATCCGTATGTATCTTGCAAATCTCTATGTCTCCCTCCTTGACTTGATTGTGGATGGAATTGAAGCGTCTCTTGATGTGTTTGGTTCTCTTGTGAAATCTGGATTCCTTCGCCAAGGCAATTGCTCCAGTATTGTTAGAAAAGATTTTCATTGGACCTGATGCACCAGGTATGACACCTATATCGGAGATGAACTCCTTCATCCAGACTCCTTCATTTGCTGCTTCTGAAGCAGCTATGTACTCCGCTT
Source organism: Triticum urartu (assembly GCF_056163025.1). Lineage (NCBI taxonomy): Eukaryota > Viridiplantae > Streptophyta > Magnoliopsida > Poales > Poaceae > Triticum > Triticum urartu. Next base: position 493,161,651 of record NC_141879.1, on the reverse strand, counting down.
CACACGTAGATCCCGCCACTACACTCTGCTTGGAACTGCACCAACTGATAGCTCCACCATTCAATATAAATACGTATCCGGTTTGTTACTTAGAGTCATCTGAATAAGTGTCAAAGCTTGCATCGATGTAACCGTTTACGACGAGCTCTTTGTCACCTCCATAAACGAGAAACATATCCTTAGTCCTTTTCAGGTATTTCAGGATGTTCTTGACCGCTGTCCAGTGATCCACTCCTGGATTACTTTGGTACCTCCCTGCTAAACTAATAGCAAGGCACACATCAGGTCTGGTACACAACATTGCATACATGATAGAACCTATGGCTGAGGCATAGGGAATGACCTCCATTTTCTCTCTATCTTCTGAAGTGGTCGGGCATTGAATCTGACTCAACTTCACACCTTGTAACACAGGCAAGAACCCTTTCTTTGACTGATCCATTTTGAACTTCTTCAAAACTTTATCAAGGTATGTGCTTTGTGAAAGTCCAATTAAGCGTCTTGATCTATCTCTATATATAGATCTTGATGCCCAATATATAAGCAGCTTCACCGAGGTCTTTCATTGAAAAATTCTTATTCAAGTATCCTTTTATGCTATTCAGAAATTTAGTATCATTTACAATCAACAATATGTCGTCCACATATAATATCAGAAATGCTACAGAGCTCCCACTCATTTCTTGTAAATACAAGCTTCTCCAAAAGTCTGTGTAAAACCATATGCTTTGATCACACTATCAAAGCGTATATCCCAACTCCGAGAGGCTTGCACTAGTCCATAAATGGATCGCTGGAGCTTGCACACTTTGTTAGCACCTTTTGGATCGACAAAACCTTCTGGTTGCATCATATACAACTCTTCTTTAAGATATCCATTAAGGAATGCAATTTTGACATCTATTTGCCAAATTTCATAATCATAAAATGCGGCAATTGCTAACATGATTCGGACAGACTTAAGCATCACTACGGGTGACAAGGTCTCATCATAGTCAACTCCTTGAACTTGTCGAAAACCTTTCAAAACAAGTCGAGCTTTGTAGACAATAACATTACCGTCAGCGTCAGTCTTCTTCTTGAAGATCCATTTATTTTCTATTGCTTGCCGATCATCGGGCAAGTCAACCAAAGTTCACACTTTGTTCTCATACATGGATCCCATCTCAGATTTCATGGCCTTAAGCCATTTCGCGGAATCTGGGCTCATCATCGCTTCCTCATAGTTCGTAGGTTCGTCATGGTCAAGTAACATGACCTCCAGAACAGGATTACTGTACCACTCTGGTGCGGATCTTACTCTGGCTGACCTACGAGGTTCAGTAGTAACTTGATCAGAAGTTTCATGATCATCATCATTAGCTTCCTCATTAATTGGTGTAGGAATTGATAACCCACAAGTATAGGGGATCGCAACAGTTTTCGAGGGTAGAGTATTCAACCCAAATTTATTGATTCAACACAAGGGGAGCCAAAGAATATTCTCAAGTATTAGCAGTTGAGTTTTCAATTCAACCACACCTGGAAACTTAATATCTGCAGCAAAGTATTTAGTAGCAAAGTAATATGATAGTAGTGGTAATGGTGGTAAAAGGTAACGGTAGCAAAATTAATATTTTTGGTGTTTTATAGTGATGATAACAATAGCAACAGAAAAGTAAATACGTGAAGAACAATATATGGAAAGCTCGTAGGCAATGGATCGGTGATGGAGAATTATGCCGGATGCGGTTCATCATGTAACAATCATAACCTAGGGTGACACAGAACTAGCTCCAATTCATCAATGTAATGTAGGCATGTATTCCGAATATAGTCATACGTGCTTATGGTAAAGAACTTGCATGACATCTTTTGTCCTACCCTCCCGTGGCAGCAGGGTCCTATTGGAAACTAAGGGATATTAAGGCCTCCTTTTAATAGAGTACCGGAACAAAGCATTAACACATAGTGAATACATGAACTCCTCAAACTACGGTCATCACCGGGAGTTGTCCCGATTATTGTCACTTCGGGGTTGTCGGATCATAACACATAGTGGGTGACTATAGACTTGCAAGATAGGATCAAGAACTCTCATATATTGATGAAAACATAATAGGTTCAAATCTGAAATCATGGCACTCGGGCCCTAGTGACAAGCATTTAGCATAGCAACATCAATCTCAGAACATAGTGGATACTAGGGATCAAACCCTAACAAAACTAACACGATTACATGATAAATCTCATCCAACCCATCACCGTCCAGCAAGCCTATGATGGAATTACTCGCACGACGGTGAGCATCATGAAATTGGTGATGGAGGAAGGTTGATGATGACGATGGCGACGGATTCCCCTCTCCGGAGCCCTGAACAGACTCCAGATCAACCCTCCCGAGAGAGTTTAGGGCTTGGCAGCGGCTCCGTATCGTAAAACGCAATGAATCCTTCTCCCTGATTTTTTTCTCCCTGAAAGTGAATATATGGAGTCAGGGTTGAGGTCGGTGGAGCATCAGGGGGACCACGAGGCAGGGGGCGCGCCCAGGGGGGGTAGGGCGCGCCTCCCACCCTCGTGGACAGGTGGAGCCCCCCTGACGTGGGTCTTCCTTCCAGTATGTTTTATATATTCTAAAACAATTCTCCATTGATTTTCAGGTCATTCCGAGAACTTTTATTTCTGCACAAAAATAACACCATGGCAATTCTGCTAAAAACAGCGTCACTCCGGGTTAGTTCTATTCAAATCATGCAAGTTAGAGTCCAAAACAAGGGCAAAAGTGTTTGGAAAAGTAGATACGAAGGAGACGTATCAACTCCCCCAAGCTTAAACCTTTGCTTGTCCTCAAGCAATTCAGTTGATAAACTGAAAGTGATAAAGAAAAACTTTTACAAACTCTGTTTGCTCTTGTTGTTGCAAATATGTAAAGCCAGTATTCAAGTTTTCAGCAAAGATTATGAACTAACCATATTCACAATAACATTTAGGTCTCATGTTTACTCATATCAATGACATAATCAAGTAGCGAGCAATAATAATAAATCTTCGATGACAACACTTTCTCAAAACAATCATGATATGATATAACAAGATGGTATCTCGCTAGCCCTTTCTGAGACCGCAAAACATAAATGCAGAGCACCTTTAAAGATCAAGGACTGACTAGACATTGTAATTCATGGTAAAAGAGATCCAGTCAAGTCATACTCAATGTAAACTAACATTAATGAATGCAAATGACAGTCATCCCCTCCAACTGGTGCTTTCTAATAAGAGGATGGTTACTCAGCATAAAAGTAAATAGATAGGCCCTTCGCAGAGGGAAGCAGGGATTTGTAGAGGTGCAGAGCTCGGTTTTGAAACAGATATGAATAATATTTTGAGTGGTATAATTTCATTGTCAACATAACAACCAAGAGATGGCGATATCTTCCATGCTACACACATTATAGGCGGTTCCCAAACAGAATGGTAAAGTTTATACTCCCCCTCCACCAACAAGCATCAATCCATGGCTTGCTCGAAACAACGAGTGCCTCCAATGAACAAGAGTCCCGGGGGAGTTTTGTTTGCAGTTATTTTGATTTGATTTGCATAAAGCATGGGACTGGGCATCCCGGTGACCAGCCATTTTCTCGTGAGTGAGGAGCAGAGTCCACTACTCTTGAGAATAACCCGCCTAACATGGAAGATACAGACAACCCTAGTTGATACATGAGCTATTCGAGCATACAAAATAGAATGTTTATTTGAAGGTTTAGAGTTTGGCACATACAAATTTACTTGGAACGGCAGGTAGATACCGTATAGAGGTAGGTATGGTGGACTCATATTATATAACTTTGGGGTTTATGGAATTAGATGCACAAGCAGTACTCCCTCTTAGTACAAGTGAGGGCTAGAAAAAGACTGGGAAGCGACCAGCTAGAGAGCGACAACAATCATGAACATGCATTAAAATTAATCAACGCCGAATGCAAGCATGAGTAGGATATAATGCACCATGAACATAAATATCATAGAGGCTATGTTGATTTTGTTTCAACTACATGCGTGAACATGTGCCAAGTCAAGCCACTCGAATCGTTCAAAAGAGGATACCACCCTATCATACCACATCACAACCATTTTAATAGCATGTTGGCACGCAAGGTAAACCATTATAAGCTCCTAGCTAATTAAGCATGGCATAAGCAACTATAATCTCTAATTGTCATTGCAAACATGTTTATTCATAATAGGCTGAATCAGGAATGATGAACTAATCGTATTTACAAAAACAAGAGAGGTCGAGTTCACACCAGCTTTTCTCATCTCAATAAGTTCATCATATAATCATCATTACTGCCTTTCACTTGCACGGCCGAATAGTGTGGATTATAATAATAGTGCACGTGCATTGGACTAAGATGGAATCTGTAGGCATTCAATTCAAGACAGAAGACAAGGTAATATGGGCTCTTTGTCAGATCAACGATAACGCATATAAGAGCCACTTTAACATTTAAATTATGGTTTTCTCCTCTCGACCCCCAAAGAACAAGAAAAGAAATAAAACTATTTAGACGGGAAAGCTCCCAACAAGTAGAAGAAGAACGAGAAATATTTTTGGGTTTTCTTTTTAATTATTACTACTACAACATGAAAAGTAAACTAGCTGAAAGCTACAACTATTTTTTTGTTTTTCTTAAGGTTTATTAAACACACAAGAAGAAAGCATAAAAAAGGAAAATAACCTAGCATGGATATTACAGCGAAAAAGTATGAGCATTGACAACTAGCAATGAGTGTGTGAACGTGAATGTAATGTCGGTGAGAAATACGTACTCCCCCAAGCTTAGGCTTTTAGCCTTAGTTGGTCTATGGCCACGGCTGGCCTGGCGGATATCCAAAGTAATAGTTGGGGTCATACTGTGAATAAGCCTCGGATTGCCACTGGTTGGCAATCACCTCCGGATCTCACTGATAATCAGAGTGTCGTGGAGGATCAAATTGTGGTTCCGGCCCCGGCTCTGTAGCTGATGTAGGGTTCTGGTAGGCGTGAATGGCCTCCAATGGAACAAGGTACTTGCTTGCAGATAAATCAAACAAGGAAGGAGCAGGCAAGGTAATAGTCTCAGGATGATTTTTACCAAATATTAATTTGTACTTAAGCACCTTTTCCCTATTCTTAACAATAAAATCATGTGCTACCATACTCTTATAATCTAAATAAACAGGAGGTAGCAACTTCTCTTCCTTCTCATAATGCCTAATAGGTATGTTAAAGTGTGCAGCGAGGCACGAGGCGAAGATGCCTCCAAGGATGGGCCCCTTAGTATGGTTAAGATTTAACCGCTTTGCAATAATAGCGCCCATACTGAGTGTGTCATCATGAAATAAGGCATGGCACAAAATAACAATATCAGGGGCACTCAGGTTTCCACAGTTTCCGCGCCCAATTAAGCATCTACTAGCAAATATAGCAAAGTAACGTAGAACAGGAAAGTGTATGCTAGTAATTCATGTGTCGGAAACCTTCCTCGTTTCCCCTATAGTAATGGTATCAATAAACCCATCCACATCGTCATGATGTGGTTCCTCTACGCTGCCCTTGAAAGGGATCAAACAAACCCGACAAAAATCTTGAAGTGACATCTCCTTATGCTCATCATATAAATAAAATTCCACCGTAGGTGGTGAGCTCCTAGCATGAAAATGAAAGTTTTGCACAAAGATATTGGTGAGTAAGAGATACTGTTCGCGTTGGTCGTGGAGGAAGGCGGTGAGGCCTGCATTCTCAGCCAATTCATAGAAATCATCATAAATCTCGGGTGCTCTCAAGAAATTATCACAAGGCCATTCACACAGCCGAACTTCCGCGATGCGAGAGAGATTATATTTGGGCCTCTTATCCTCCTCACTTTGCTTATCCTTCGAGCTTCGGCTCGATGAGCCCCTCAAAAATCTCTTCATCTTTTTCTGAAAATTTCTGAAATTTTTAGTAACTTCAAAATAAAAGTGAACCAAACTCAACAATATTGATAGCAACTACTCCTACAAGTGCCTAAAGGCAATATCATGCATCAAAACTACTTTTCACCACATAAATTTGACATGCAAGCTCAAGAACAGGGTCACCTAAGCAGCAAAAATATGCATTGTATAGAGCACTAGAACAAAAACTAATTGGACCATTGGAGGAGTCACATACCAAGGAACAATCCCCCAAAGCAGTTTTGTGAGAGGTGCTTTGAGCAAGGACATCGAAAATGGCAGCAAAATGAGCTTGGACTCGGGTTTGAGCTGGTTAGTGATGTTTGTGGGAGGAAGGAGTGTGTGGTAGCTAGAATAAGTGGAGGGGAGTCACCATGGGCCCACGAGGCAGGGGGCGCGCCCTCCACCCTCGTGGCCAGGTGCTTGCTCCCCCTGCTGTGTTTTCAGTGCCAGATATTCTCAAATATTCCAGAAAAAATCATATTTAAATTTCAGGTCATTTGGAGAACTTTTATTTTCGGGGTATTTTTTATTGCATTGATAATTCAAAAAACAGACATAAATTACTTTTTTTCTTTATTTAATATAAATAACAGAAAGTAAAAAGAGGGTACAGAGAGTTGTGTTTTCTAAATTCATCCATCTCATGCTCATCAAAAGGAATCCACTAACAAGGTTGATCAAGCCTTGTTAACAAACTCATTTCGAATAACATGGAACCGGAGAATTTTCGAATAACACTAGGTTACCTCAATGGGGATATGCACATCCCCAACAATAAGAATATCATATTTCTTCTTGACAGTAGGAAGAGGAAATTCAAAACCTCCAAAAATAATCGATGGAATTTTTCCAATAGAGTTTATACTATGAACTTGAGGTTGTTTCCTCAGAAAGTGTACCGTATGCTCATTGCCATGAACATGAAAAGTGACATTGCCTTTGGTGCAATCAATAACAGCCCCTGCAGTATTCAAAAAGGGTCTTCCAAGAATAATAGACATACTATCATCCTCGGGAATATCAAGGATAACAAAGTCCGTTAAAATAGTAACGTTTGCAACCACAACAGGCACGTCCTCACAAATACCGACAGGTATAGCAATTGATTTTTCAGCCATTTGCAAAGATATTTCAATAGGTGTCAACTTATTCAAATCAAGTCTACGATATAAAGAGAGAGGCATAACACTAACACCGGCTCCAAGATCACATAAAGCAGTTTTAACATAGTTTCTTTTAATGGAGCATGGTATAGTTGGTACTTCGGGATCTCCTAGTTTCTTAGGTATTCCACCTTTAAAAGTATAATTAGCAAGCATGGTGAAAATTTTAGCTTCCGGTATCTTTCTTTTATTTGTAACAATTTCTTTCATGTACTTAGCATAATGATTCATTTTAAGCATATCAGTCAAACGCATACGCAAGAAGATAGGTCTAAACATTTCAGCAAAGCGCTCAAAATCCTCATCATCCTTTTTCTTGGATGGTTTGGGAGGAAAAGGCATGGGTTTCTGAACCCATGGTTCTCTTTCTTTACCGTGCTTCCTAGCAACAAAGTCTCTCTTATCATAACATTGATTCTTTGATTGTGGGTTATCAAGATCAACATCAGGTTCAATCTCTACATCGTTATCATTGCTGGGTTGAGCATCAACATGAACATCATCATTAACATTATTACTAGGTTCATGTTCATTACCAGATTGGGTTTCAGCATCAGAAATAGAAATATCATTGGGATTCTCAGGTGTGCCATCAACAGGTTCACTAGAAGCATGCAAAGTCCTATCATTTTTCTTTTTCTTCCTCTTAGAAGGACTAGGTGCATCAACATTATTTCTCTGAGAATCCTGCTCAATTCTCTTAGGATAGCCTTCAGGATACAAAGGTTCCTGAGTCATTTTACCACCTCTAGTCATAACTCTAACATCATTATCATTCTTCTTATTATTCAATTCATTGAGCAAATCATTCTGAGCTTTAAGTACTTGTTCTACTTGAGTGATAACCATAGAAGCATGTTTACTAATAAGTTTAAGTTCACCTTTAATATTAGCCATATAATCACTCAAGTGTTCAAGCATATCAGCATTGCGTTTTAATTCTCTACCAAAATAAGCATTGAAGTTTTCTTGTTTAACCATAAAGTCATCAAACTCATCCAAGCATGGGCTAGCAAACTTAGTAAATGGGATTTCAACTTTATCATATCTATAGAGAGAATTTACCTTTAGTACCTGTGTCGGGTTATCAAGACCATGTATTTGTTCAACAGGCGGTAAATTAAGACCATGTATTTCTTCAATAGGAGGTAAATTCTTAACATCTTCAGCTTTAATACCTTTTTCCTTCATAGATTTCTTTGCCTCTTGCATATCTTCAGGAGTGAGAAATAGAATACCCCTCTTCTTCGGAGTTGGCTTAGGAGTTGGTTCAGGAATTGGATCAGGAAGTGTCCAATTATTTTCATTAGTCAACATATTATTCAATAAAATTTCAGCTTCATCTGGTGTTCTTTCCTTGAAAACACAACGATCACAACTATCCAGGTGGTCTCTAGAAGCATTGGTTAGTCCATTATAAAAGATATCAAGTATTTCATTTTTCTTAAGAGGATGATCAGGCAAATCATTAAGTAATTTTAGAAGCCTCCCCCAAGCTTGTGGGAGACTCTCTTCTTCAATTTGCACAAAATTATATATTTCCCTTAAAGCAGTTTGTTTCTTATGAGCGGGGGAATATTTAGCAGAGAAGTAATAAATCATATCCTTGGGACTACACACACAACCAGGATCAAGAGAATTAAACCATATCTTAGCATCACCCTTTAATGAGAACGGGAATAATTTAAGGATATAATAATAGCGAGTTTTCTCATCATTAGTGAATAGGCTGGCCATATCATTTAATTTAGTAAGATGTGCCACAACAGTTTCAGATTCATAGCCATAGAAAGGATCAGATTCAACTAAAGTAATTATCTCAGGATCAACAGAGAAATCATAATCCTTATCAGTAACAAAGATAGGTGAAGTAGCATAAGCAGGATCATATTTCATTCTAGCATTCAAAGTTTTTTGTTTCATCTTAGCTAATAATTTCTTAAGATCACTCCTATCATTGCAAGCAAGAAAGTCTCTAGCAGTTTCTTCATCCATAACATAACCCTCAGGAACAACAGGTAATTCATATCTAGGGGGAGAATCTTCATCATCACTTTAATCAATATTATCAGTTCCAATAATTTCATTCTCTCTAGCCCTAGAAAGTTGTTCATCAAGAAATTCACCAAGTGGCACAGTAGTATCAAGCATAGAAGTAGTTTCATCATAAGTATCATGCATAGCAGAAGTGGCATCATGAATTACATGCGACATATCAGAATTAATAGCAGAAGCAGGTTTAGGTGTCGCAAGCTTACTCAAAACAGAAGGTGAATCAAGTGTAGAGCTAGATGGCAGTTCCTTACCTCCCCTCGTAGTTGAGGGATAAATATTAGTTCTTGGATCTTTCAAGTTCTTCATAATGATAAGCTGATATAAATCCCAAGTGACTCAAAGAATAGAGCTATGCTCCCCAGCAACGGCGCCAGAAAATAGTCTTGATAACCCACAAGTATAGGGGATCGCAACAGTTTTCGAGGGTAGAGTATTCAACCCAAATTTATTGATTCGACACAAGGGGAGCCAAAGAATATTCTCAAGTATTAGCAGCTGAGTTGTCAATTCAACCACACCTGGAAACTTAATATCTGCAGCAAAGTGTTTAGTAGCAAAGTAATATGATAGTAGTGGTAACGGTGGTAAAAGGTAACGGTAGCAAAAATAATATTTTTGGTGTTTTATAGTGATGATAACAATAGCAACGGAAAAGTAAATAAGCGAAGAACAATATATGGAAAGCTCGTAGGCAATGGATCGGTGATGGAGAATTATGCCGGATGCGGTTCATCATGTAACAATCATAACCTAGGGTGACACAGAACTAGCTCCAATTCATCAATGTAATGTAGGCATGTATTCCGATTATAGTCATACGTGCTTATGGAAAAGAACTTGCATGACATCTTTTGTCCTACCCTCCCGTGGCAGTGTGGTCCTATTGGAAACTAAGGGATATTAAGGCCTCCTTTTAATAGAGTACCGAAACAAAGCATTAACACATATTGAATACATGAACTCCTCAAACTACGGTCATCACTGAGAGTGGTCCCGATTATTGTCACTTAGGGGTTGCTGGATCGTAACACATAGTAGGTGACTATAGACTTGCAAGATAGGATCAAGAACTCTCATATATTGATGAAAACATAGTAGGTTCAGATCTGAAATCATGGCACTCGGGCCCTAGTGACAAGCATTAAGCATAGCAAAGTCATAGCAACATCAATCTCAGAACATAGTGGATACTAGGGATCAAACCCTAACAAAACTAACTCGATTACATGATAAATCTCATCCAACCCATCACCGTCCAACAAGCCTACGATGGAATTACTCATGCACGGTGGTGAGCATCATGAAATTGGTGATGGAGGAAGGTTGATGATGACGATGGCGACGGATTCCCCTCTCCAGAGCCCCGAACGGACTCCAGATCAGCCCTCCCGAGAGAGTTTATGGCTTGGCGGCAGCTCCGTATCGTAAAACGCTATGAATCCTTCTCCCTAGTTTTTTTTCTCCCCGAAAGTGAATATATGGAGTTAAGGTTGAGGTCGGTGGAGCGTCAGGGGGCCCACGAGGCAGGGGGCGCGCCCCCACCCTCGTGGACAGGTGGAGGCCCCCCTGACGTGGATATTCCTTCCAGTATTTTTTATATATTCCAAAATAATTATCCGTTGATTTTCAGGTCATTCCGAGAACTTTTATTTCTGCACAAAAATAACACCATGACAATTCTGCTGAAAATAGCGTCAGTCTGGGTTAGTTCTATTCAAATCATGCAAGTTCGAGTCCAAAACAAGGGCAAAAGTGTTTGGAAAAGTAGATACGACGGAGACGTTTCAGGAATCACTGGAACTGATTTCTATGATGAACTACTTTCCAATTCGGGAGAAGGTACAATTACCTCATCAAGTTCTACTTTCCTCTCACTCACTTCTTTCGAGAGAAACTCCTTCTCTAGAAAGGATCCATTCTTAGCAATGAATATTTTGCCATCAGATCTGTGATAGAAGGTGTACCCAACAGTCTCGTTTGGGTATCCTATGAAGACACATTTCTCCAATTTGGGTTTGAACTTATCAGGTTGAAGCTTTTTCACATAAGAATCACAGCCCCAAACTTAAAGAAACGACAACTTGGGTTTCTTGCCAAACCACAGTTCATATGGTGTCCTCTCAACGGATTTAGATGGTGCCCTATTTAACGTGAATGCAGCCATCTCTAAAGCATAACCCCAAAGTGATAGTGGTAAATCAGTAAGAGACATCATAGATCGCACCATATCTAATAAAGTATGATTACGACGTTCGGACACACCATTACGCTGTGGTGTTCCAGGTGGCGTGAGTTGTGAAACTATTCCACATTGTTTCAAATGAAGACCAAACTCATAACTCAAATATTCACCTCCACAATCAGATTGTCAAAACTTTATTTTCTTGTTATGATGATTTTCCACTTCACTCTGAAATTCTTTGAACTTTTCAAATGTTTCAGACTTATGTTTCATCAAGTAGATATACCAATATCTGCTCAAATCATCTGTGAAGGTTAGAGAATAACGATACCCGCCGCAAGCCTCAACACTCATCGGACCGCATACATCAGTATGTATTATTTCCAACAAGTCTGTTGCTCGTTCCATTGTTCCGGAGAACGGAGCCTTAGTCGTCTTGCCAATGAGGCATGGTTCGCAAGCATCAAGTGATTCCAAAAGTCCATCAGCATGGACTTTCTTCATGTGGTTTACACCAATATGACCTAAACGGTAGTGCCACAAATAATTTGTGCTATCATTATTAAACTTGTATCTTTTGGCTTGAATACTATGAATATGTGTATCACTACTATCGAGATTCAACAAAAATAGACCACTCATCAAGGGTGCATGACCATAAAATATATTACTCATATAAATAGAACAACCATGATTCTCTCATTTAAATGTATAACCGTCTTGCATCAAACAAGATCTAGATATAATGTTCATGCTTAACGCTGGCACCAAATAACAATTATTCAGGTCTAAAACTAATCTCGAAGGTAGATGTAGAGGTAGCGTGTCGACGGTGATCACATCTACTTTGGAACCATTTCCCACGCGCATCGTCACCTCATCCTTAGCCAATCATCGTTTAATCCGTAGCCCCTGTTTCGAGTTACAAATATGAGCAACGGAACCAGTATCAAATACCCAGGTACTACTACGAGCATTAGTAAGGTACACATCAATAACATGTATATCAAATATACCTTTCACTTTGCCATCCTTCTTATCCGCCAAATACTTGGGGCAGTTCCGCTTCCAGTGACCAGTCCCTTTGAAGTAGAAGCACTCGGTCTCAGGCTTAGGTCCAGACTTGGGCTTCTTCACTTGAGCAACAACTTGCTTGCCGTTCTTCTTGAAGTTCCCCTTCTTCCCTTTGCCCTTTTTCTTGAAACTAGTAGTTTTGTTAACCATCAACACTTGATGCTCCTTCTTGATTTCTACCTCCGCAGCCTTTAGCATTGCGAAGAGCTCGGGAATTGTCTTATCCATCCTTGCATATTATAGTTCATCACGAAGCTTTTGTAGCTTGGTGGCAGTGATTGAAGAACTCTGTTAATGACACTATCATCAGGAAGATTAACTCCCAGTTGAGTCAAGTGGTTGTGGTACCCAGACATTCTAAGTATATGTTCACTGACAGAACTATTCTCCTCCATCTTGCATCTGTAGAACTTATTGGAGACTTCATATCTCTCAATTCAGGCATTTGCTTGAAATATTAACTTCAACTCCTGGAACATCTCATATGCTCCATGACGTTCAAAACGTCGTTGAAGTCTCGGTTATAAGCCGTAAAGCATGGCACACTGAACTACCGATTAGTCATCAGCTTTGCTCAGCCAGACATTCATAACGTCCAGAGTTGCTCCTGCAACGGGTTTTGCACCTAGCGGTGCTTCCAGACGTAATTCTTCTATGCAGCAATGAGGATAATCCTCAAGTTATGGGCCTAGTCCGTGTAGTTACTACCATAATCTTTCAACTTAGCTTTCTCTAGGAACGCATTAAAATTCAAAGGAACAGTAGCACGAGCCATTGATCTACAACAACATAGACATGCAAAATACTATCAGGTACTAAGTTCATGATAAATTAATGTTCATTTAATCATATTACTTAAGAACTCCCACTTAGATAGACATCTCTCTAGTCATCTAAATGATCACGTGATCCATATCAACTAAACCATGTCCGATCATCACGTGAGATGGAGTAGTTTTCAATGGTGAACATCACTATGTTGATCACATCTACTATATGATTCATGTTCAACCTTTCGGTCTTCAGTGTTCCAAGGCCATATCTGCATATGCTAGGCTTGTCAAGTTTAACTTGAGTATTCTGTGTGTGCAAAACTGGCTTGCACCCATTGTATGTGAACGTAGAGCTTATCACACCTGATCATCACGTGGTGTCTCGGCATGACGAACTGTAGCAACGGTGCATACTCAGGGATAATGCTACCTCTTGAGAATGCGTTAGTTTTCCCTTAAAGAGGAAAGGGTGATGCAGCATAGTAGCGTAAGTATTTCCCTCAGTTTTGAGAACCAAGGTATCAATCCAGTAGGAGACAACGCACAAGTCACCTAGTACCTGCAACAACAATCAAGAACCTTGCAACCAACGCGATAAAGGGGTTGTCAATCCCTTCATGGTCACTCGGAAAAGTGAGATCTAATAAAGATGGTAAAGTAAATATTTTTGGTCTTTTTGTTGTATAGATTGGAAAGTAAAGATTGCAAAATAGTAAACGAGATGCGATGTAAATAAAAGAGATGCAATATAATAAGAAAGAGACCCGTGGGTCATAGGTTTCACTAGTGGCTTCTCTCAAGATAGCATGCATTACGGTGGGTGAACAAATTGCCGCCGAGCAATTGATAGAAAAGCGCATAGATATGAAGATATCCAAGGCAATGATCATGAATATAGGCATCACATCCTTGTCAAGTAAACCGAAACGATTCTGCATCTACTACTATCACTACAAAAAAAAGACACATCCGTGACATTTTGGGCCGAATGAATTTTTTTTCTGTCATACATATGACACTTCTATGACGATAATTGTGATAAAACCCGGTATCATCATAGATGTGTTGGGCTCCTACTTCTATGAAAAAAATCATGACAGAAAATGGGCTTTTCGTCTTGGGCGGGCCGGAGACGCAGCTGCATGACATTCTTTGGGCCGTCCATGATGGAAAAAACCGTGGTAGAAGCAAGGGGGAGGAAAATTTCAGGGAGTTCCCGGTTACGGTGGAAGGTCGAGGGCCGAGCGATGTACGTTTCTCTCGTACACATACGCGCGTGTGTGTGAGGTGTTGGCTCTAACTGAACCCGAGCGAGGCGTTGGGCTCTAACTGAACCTGAGTGATTGCACTGCAGGCTACGCGTTACTGAACCCGAGCGATCGATTGATGGCTATTAACTGAACCCGATCGAGCGATTCCTTCGCTACTGCTGCTAACTGAAGCCGATCGATGGGATGAACAGTGAGCGTTGTGGGGGGGGGTTGGATGAACAGTGAGCGGTGGCGTTGCCTCTGGATGAACAGGACCCCATGGTGTGGTGGAGGGCTGGATAAACAGTAGACGATGGAGGGGTGCCCGTGGAGGGGTGGATGAACAGGACCCCATGGTATGGAGGGCTGGATGAACAGTAGACGGTGGAGGGGTGGTTGAACAGGACCCCGTGGTGTGGAGGGCTGGATGAACAGTAGACGATGGAGGGGTGCCCGTGGAGGGGTGGTTGAACAGGACCCCGTGGTGTGGAGGGCTGGATGAACAGTAGACGGTGGAGGGGTGGTTGAACAGTAGCCAGTGGAGTAACGCGCGGTGGACGCTGGATGAACAGGAGCCCGTGGAGGCTGGATGAACAGGAGCCCGTAGAGGCTGGAGGAGGTCGACGGTGGAGATGAACAGTATCCCGTGGAGTCCCGTTTTGCGATACGCCACACCCCTCCCGATGAACAGGACCCCCGTTTCGACCGTAGCACTCCAACACAAGTCCATTTCGTCCGTTTTGCAGTACGCCACACCCCTCCCGATCAACAGGGCCCCCGTTTTGACCGTAGGAGGTCCGTTTCCTCCGTTTTGCGGTATGCCAGACCCCTCCCGATGAACAGGATCCCGTTTCAAACGTGGCCGGTCGAACACAAGGCCATTTCCTCCGTTCTGCGGTACGCCAGGCCTCGTTTCCATCGCCTGTTCCGTCCAAGCCCTCCCGATGAACATGACGCATTCCGTTGCCTCCCCATGAACACGACGACGATGATGTTACTCCGTTCCAACCCAGCCATGTACACGAGCCCTGGCCGTACGTATGCGCGGGTAGGCGTTCGAGACCCCGCCCGTATGTACACATATGTGGCCGTATTTTCTTTCTTGCACCCTGGTCGTTGTACGTACGTGTAAATGCTACGTGCGCGCCTCTACTATGACACGTGCACGCCTCTACATCGACGAATATGTACGTACACGTTCGTGACCAGAATGACAACGCTACGTACGCTTCGACCAGGTGGGTCCCGACTGTCAGGCACTTCCTTGCCTGCGAAGATGTAGCTGGTTGGTCCCAGCAGTCAGCGAGCGAATCGTTTTTTTTGCCCGGACGCACTCCCTTACGTGCGAAGATGTAGCTGGTGGGTCCCAGCAGTCAGGGGGAAATGTTTTTTTCACGAAATACAGTCGCCCGTCCAATGGGTCCCACCTGTCAGGTGGAGGAATCATTATTTTCCGCGTAATAAGGAGGCACTTCCTTGCTGCAGCCGTAGACCTAGCTGTCAACCTCTCCACGTACAGTCCACGTCTGATGGAAGTCGTTCCTTGACCATGTTGACCACGCCGCGCCGAGAGCACCAGGGCGGTGGACGACGGCGAGGCCTAGGAAGGGGACGACACAGAGGCAGGGAAGACTCGGCAGTTGTTTCCCACGCGGAGGGGAGTATGATTGTACGAGGGTTTACTGGCTCGTCTGCCGTCGCCAGAGAATAACAACAGGTGTGGGTGAGTAGCGGGATGGCTAGGCCAGCGATGGGAGTACGGTCGGGCGGTGACGCCTGCACGGCAGCACAGCCGGCCGCGAGGAGGAGGGAGCAGGCAGTCCCGTCGGCGCTTGTTTGAGCGGCTGGAGCAGGAAGAGCAGAGATTGAAGAAGCACGACACCGTTGGATGGACATCCAACAGTCAGTGCTTGTGCGTCAACCTTTTTTTAGGAAAGCCTCAAATTTGTGGAAAACAGCATACAGCCCATCTGCCATTATTTCTAATAATTTACAGCCCATTTGCTAATTCTTAAGGTTTTTTGGAGCCCATATTCTTTTTGTTAGCATTACAGCCCATATTGTGGCAATGGTTAAAAAATTATACAAAATTTTGCATATTTCGGTGCGGTCCGAACTGTTTTTAATCCCGAAATTTCGACTCACATTCAAACTGATTTTAAAAATAAATGTATATCAATATAAAATCCAACAAATTCTCCACGCATAAAAATTAATGTAATTTAAAATCTTGAAATGAAAAAAAGATATTTGAAACTAATTGCTGGTTTGATGTGTTTTAAAAATGTACAATCCATTTCTCATTACTGATGGGCCATTTTCTCTGCCAGCCGAATGAAAGCTCTCCTCGTCTTGAAAGATTTGCAGCCTAATAGGCCTGACAAAGCGACTTACTTGGCAAATCAAAAAAAACTGGGTTGTGGCCGTGGACCCAGCTGTCAGCCTCTCCACGTACAGTACTCTTCCGATGGAAGTTGTTCCTTGACCATGTTAACCACGTCGCGCGGAGAGCACCACGGCGGTGGACGACGGCGAGGCCTAGGAAGGGGATGACGCGACAGTGGAAGCCCGCACGGAGAGGACTACGAGGGTTCACTAGTTCGGCTGCGGTGTGAGGCTGCCGTCGCTGCAGGGCCTGGCCAGCGGTGGGAATAGTAGGGGGCGGTGAGGCCTCTGCGGCAGCACAGCCGGCCACGGGAGGCAGGAGCATGCGGCACGACCGGCGCTGCTTTGGGCGGCTGGAGCAAGAAGACCAGAGGTTGAAGAAGCACTACGGCCGTTGGATGGACATCGTACGGTCACTGGAGCTAGAATCGTTCATATTGACTAAGTTGACAAAGCCCTTCGTCCCCGTCAACTTAGTAGGCCCACAAGTCAGCCTCCCAGCAAGGTGGGTCCCAACTAGCCGGGGGAGTATTCATTTTTTTGTGCATAATAAGGAGGCACTTCCGGTGGGTCCGAGCTGACAGCGGGGGGAACGTTTTTTTCACGAAATACAGTGGCCCGTCCGATGGGTCCAAGCAGTCAGGGGGAAACGATTTTTTTCCACAAAATACTGGTGGCCCATCCGGTGGGTCCCCGCTGTCATGTGGAGGAATAATTATTTTCCGCGTAATAAGGAGGCACTTTCTTGCGGCTGCCGTGGACCCAGCTGTCAGCCTCTCCACGTATAGTACTCTTCTGATGGAAGTCGGTCGTTGACCACGCCGCGCCGAGAGCACCAGGGCGGTGGACGATGGCGAGGACTAGGAAGGGGACGAATCGGAGCCGGGGAAGGCGCAGCAGTGGATGCCCACGCGAAGAGGAGTACGAGGGTTCACTGGTTCGGCTGCGGTGTGAGGCTGCTGTCGCCGCCGAATAACAGGGGGTGTGGGTGAGTAGAGGGATGGCCTGGCCAGCGGTGGGGGTAGTAGGGGGCGGTGAGGCCTCCGCGGCATCACAGCCGGCCACGGGAGGCAGGAGCATGCGGCACGACCGGCGCTGGTTTGGGCGGCTGGAGCAAGAAGACCAAAGGTTGAAGAAGCACTACAGCCGTTGGATGAACATCGTACAGTAACAGGAGCTAGAATCGTTCATATTGACTAAGTTGACAAAGCCCTCCGTCCCCGTCAACTTGGTAGGCCCACAAGTCAGCCTCCCACTATGCTGGGTTCCAGCTGGCAGGGGGAATATTCATTTTTTTGTGCGTAATAAGGAGGCACTTCCTTGCGTGCGAAGATAGCTGGTGGGTCCGACATGTCAGCGGGGGGCACTTTATTTCGCGAAATACAGAGGCCCTTCCGGTGGGTCCCAGATGTCAGGTGGAGGAATCATTATTTTGCGCGTAATAAGGAGGCATTTCCTTGTGTGCGGCCATGGACCCAGCTGTCAGCCTCTCCACGCACAGTCTACTTCCGATGGTGCCGTTCATTGACCACGTTGACCACGCCACGCCGAGCGCATCCAAGGTGGTGGACGACAGCGAGGCCTCGGACAGCAACGAGCCGGAGATGGGAAGACGCGGGAGTAGAGTCGCAGACAGAGAGGTGTACGAGGGTTAACTGGTTCTAGTGCGGTGTGGTTCGGAAGTCGGTGGAGAAGAACAGGAGGTGTGGAGGGGTGATACGTCTCCAACGTATCTATAATCTTTGATTGCTCCATGCTATATTATCTATTGTTTTGGACTATATTGGGCTTTATTTTCCACTTTTATATTATTTTTGGGACTAACCTATTAACCGGAGGCCCAGCCCAGAATTGCTGTTTTTTGCCTATTTCAGAGTTTTGAAGAAACGGAATATCAAACTGAGTCCAAACGGAATAAAACCTTCGGGAACGTGATTTTCTCACCAAACGTGATCTAGGAGACTTGGACCCTACTCCAAGGAGTCAAAGAGGCGGTCACGAGGGTGGGGGCGCCCCCCTAGGGCGCGCCCCCTGTCTCGTGGGCCCCTTGGAGCTCCACCGACGTACTCCTTCCTCCTATATATACCTATGTACCCCCAGACGATCAGAACAGGAGCCAAAAACCTAATTCCACCACCGCAACTTTCTGTATCCACGAGATCCCATCTTGGGGCCTGTTCCGGAGCTCCGCTAGAAGAGGGCCGTCATCACGGAGGGCTTCTACATCATCATAGCCTCTCCGATGAAGTGTGAGTAGTTTACCTCAGACCTTCGGGTCCATAGTTAGTAGCTAGATGGCTTCTTCTCTCTTTTTGGATCTCAATAGAAAGTTCTCCCCCTCTCTTGTGGAGATCTATTTGATGTAATCTACCTTTTGCGGTGTGTTTGTTGAGACCGATGAATTGTGGGTTTATGATCAAGTCAATCTATGAATAATATTTGAATCTTCTCTGAATTCTTTTATGTATGATTGGTTATCTTTGCAAGTCTCTTCGAATTATCCGTTTGGTTTGGCCAACTAGATTGGTAGTTCTTGCCATGGGAGAAGTGCTTAGCTTTGGGTTCGATCTTGCGGTGTCCTTTCCCAGTGACAGAAGGGGCAGCAAGGCACGTATTGCATCGTTGCCATCGAGGATAACAAGGTGGGGTTTATTTCATATTGCATGAATTTATCTCTCTACATCATGTCATCTTGCTTAAGGCGTTACTCTGTTTTTAACTTAATACTCTAGATGCATGCTGGATAGCGGTCGATGGGTGGAGTAATAGTAGTAGATGCAGAATCGTTTCGGTCTACTTGTCACGGACGTGATGCCTATATACATGATCATGCCTAGATATTCTCATAACTATGCTTAATTCTGTCAATTGCTCAACAGTAATTTGTTCACCCACCATAGAATACTTATGCTCTTGAGAGAAGCCACTAGTGAAACCTATGGCCCCTGGGTCTATTCTCATCATATCAATCTCCATCACTTTAATCTTGTTTTGCTTTTTACTTTGCCTTTACTTTTTACTTTGCATCTTTATACCAAAAATACCAAAAATATTATATCTATCAGATCTCACTCTCGTAGGTGACCGTGAAGGGATTGACAACCCCTAATCGCGTTGGTTGTGAGTAGCTATCGTTTTGTGCAGGTATGAGGGACTTGAGCGTGGCCTCCTACTGGATTGATACCTTGGTTCTCAAAGACTGAGGGAAATACTTACGCTACTCTGCTGCATCATCCCTTCCTCTTCGGGGAAAACCAACGCAAGCTCAAGACGCAGCAAGGGGTGGAGGGATGGCCTGGCCAACGGTGGAGTAGCGCTTCATAACGAAGCGTGCTAAGCAGAGCTGCTAGTAGCAGGAGGCGGGAGGTGGTCCCGGCGACGCTGGAGGAAGAAGACGAGAGATAAGATGGATGCCGGTTGTTGGATGTAAATCCAACAGCTAATATGTCAGAATCATTTGTTGACTAAATTGACAACGACTTGCATTGGCTTCGACCTATTGGCCCACATTTCAGCATCCAAAAATGTGGCATGTATTCAACCCATTTTTTCAGAATTTACAGTCTTTTTTTTGTGTGGTAGAATTTACAGTAAATTTGATCTTTTTTTTTGAATTACAGCCATTAGCTGGGCTGGGTGAACAAATAATGTAGCATCCATGCGGCCCATTTATTTTATTTCCTAAAAAATTACAGCCCATTTGCACTTTCTCGAAATACACGAATTTGCTGGGCTGATTCTAATTATAATGTTGGGTTGGGCCAGTAATGTTATCAAAAAATAAAAAGGGGCTGAGCATTTTGTTATAAATATATTTAAATAATAAGTGATATTATTACATTCGTCCTTAAATATTACCAAGCTTTTGTACACAATCACTAGGATTTTCGTGCCAAAACAATCCAGGATTTTATTTGTTAAGAAATTATTTTTATAAGTTAATAAGATGTGGGGTATTGTTTTCTTACATATGTAAGTATCTGTTAAATATATGATGACAATAAAAATAATATATAATAACATATAAAATATATTTTTTAGAAAAACAGGGAGCATCTCCCCGGTTCCATTGCTGAGAACGAAACCACAACATATTCTGATATAGCAGCTCAAAGAGCAGTTCGAAAGTAAAGATAGAAAAGCTACAAACTAGGGGGTGGATGAACAAGTTCTCTGAATAACACAAATCACCCGAGCGGTGCCAAAGGCAGAGCGGATAGAGCACTCAAATGACACAAGGAGGGTCCAGTGAAGCCTTCATGGTCTTCAGCTGAGAGGTCGTGTCAGCCTGCGGCGACCAGTAAGCAAGCGGAGACACCGGGCTGGAAGGCGTAGCATGGTGGATGTCCCTCTTTTTGGCGTCAGGTGCCCATCATCTTCATCAGAGATCTTGAGACGAGCCCACGGGTCCAGCCCCAGAGCAGGTCGAGCCTTGTTCAGCCACAAGTGATCGCCAACGGTTTCTAGAGGGATCTTGTTAGGGTTTCCACGAAGCTCATCAACTTGTCCTTGTCCGATCCGGAGGAGAGAATCGCCTAGTTCCTCACCATGTTCCTGATCAACCTCAAGACCCGCGGAATGGAAATCCAGGAGGTGTTACTGAAAATCATAGCATTTCTATATTTCCAGAGGCACCAAAGGACAACTGAGCTAACAGTGTTTAAAACTGAGCACTTTTTGGTAGCAATCCAGAATCTGGCGACAGATTCGAAGGATGAGCCAATCTGACTAGAGAAATATTCCTTAATGTGGGCCCAGAGATGTTTAGCAACTATACATTCAAAAAATAGGTGAGAACAAGACTCTTGTTCCAAGCAGTAAACACAATCAAGGGGTTTGACGATGTGTCTCTTCCTAAGGTTATCCCTAGGCATCAATTTGTTTTTGGAGAGAAGCCAGAGAAATACATGAATTTTAGGGGGAACTCTCAATTTCCAGACAGCAGGGATAAACATGGGTTGAAGCCCTCTAAAGTTGATAACATGATAGAGGGAGCTAGAGGAATACTTCCCCTTATTGTCCAGCTGCCAAATCAGGGCATTCGGATCGGCAGTAAAGGTAATGCTTTTGGCAATTTCCTCCAACTGGAACCATTGTTCCATGAGACTATCACTAAAGTTCCTTCTAAAAGAGAGTTTTAGGCATTGACCGTCCCAAACTTCATTGACACTTTTGTTAAGCTCATTGCGGACAGAGTAAATAGGCCAAAATTGGACTGCTAGGGGGGATGTGCCAAACCAAGTATCTTCCCAGAACTTGGTTCTGCTCCCATCCCCTATGTTCCATCTGTAGCCAAATTTCACAGCATGCATAATAGATTTTAATCCTTTCCAGAATCTAGAGGTCTTAGGGTTGGAGGAAGGGACCAAAATATTAGGTTTATTTCCTAGGTATTTATGGGCAATAAGAAGCTTCCAGGGTTTCAGGTCTTCCTCATAGAATCTTTTAATCCAAGACCCTAGAAGACAGATGTTAATTTCTTGGAGGTTAGGTATGCCTAGGCCTCCAAAATCTTTTTTCATAGAGACTAGGGCCCAATTAGCAGGGTGTAGCATCCTATTCCCCTCAAAATCCTTCCATAAGCAATGAGACATCTGAGAATTGATGAGGTTCACTGCCCATTTAGGGAACTTGAAGAAGGAGAGGAGATACACTGGAATGCTAGCCAAACAAGCTTGTATGAGGATCAATCTACCTCTGTAAGAGAGAAGTTTGCTCCTCCACCCAGCAGTTCTTTTAATGATTTTATCCAGAAGGGGTTGGATAACCTCTCTCCTCAGCTTATCATAGTGGAGAGGGATACCTAGGTACTTAATGGGGAAGTTATCTTTATTACAGACTAGAATAGAGAGGAAGTCAGCTAACTCCTGATCATCCATGTTGATAGGGATGAGTTCACTTCTAGAGTAGTTGATTCTCATGCCTGAGACTTGTTCAAACCAAGTTAGAACAGTTTTCAGATTTCTAGCATGTGTGGAGTCATTGTCTAAGAAAAGGATGGTATCATCTGTATATTGAAGGCAGATGATGTCACCAGGGCAGACCTCAGGACAGAGCCCTGCAATCAGACTATGATCAGCAGCTTTGCTCAGCATTTTAGTAAGAACGTCCACTACTAAATTAAACAAAAGTGGGGAGATGGGGTCACCTTGCCTAAGGCCTTTACCAGCAAGGAAAAAAATCGTTTTCATAGTTATTTAACTTGACCCCAACAGACCCCCCATTAGTAAGTTGCTGGATCCAACTCTTCTCTATGAAAGGCTTGGAAAAGATCTAAGAGATCATTTTTCACCAAGTCCCAAAAATGCTGGTAAAACAAGAAGGGAATCCCATCAGAACTAGGAGCCCCATCAGGATAAGAGCTAAAAATGGCTTCCTTCACCTCTGTCTCTGAAAAAGGGGCTTCTAGCAGCTCATTTTCAGCAGGAGAGACTTTTTCAGAAGCAGAGAAAAAATTGTTTTGTAGAGAGAACCTAGAAGGGTTTTCTTTCTTAAACAAGTCTTTGTAGAAGTCACTAGCCACTTTCAGCATCTCATCTACCTCAGTAACAGGGCCATTAGGGCCATCAACGGAGTGAATGAGGGTTTTCCTCCTCCTCTGGTTAGCTACTGCATGGAAGTAAGCAGTATTTCTATCACCCTCCTTAATGTTCCTATCTCTAGACCTTTGTTTGGCTTTGATTTCTTCTTAAAGCCAAATTTTCTTGAGCTCTCCATGGACAAAGTTTAATCTATTAGTCTCAGCCTCAGAGAGGTCAGTGGTTTCTGCCTTAATATCTAGAGAATCAAACTTAAGGAGGAGAAGCCTTTTGTATCTTCTAAGATTAGCTTCCTCATTGGAGTTCCACCCTTTGGTAGTTCTTCTAAATCTCCTGATTTTGATCTGCCAATTTTCTAGGGGGCAGCTGCTCCCAGTAGGCTCATTCTAGATTTTCCTGACTAGCTTAGTAAAATCTTCTCTAAGCAACCACCACTTTTCAAATTTAAAACTATTGCTCTTTGGAGTTTGGTTAAGACCAGAGTCCCAGGGCAAAGGAGTGTGGTCACTACCACATCTGGGCAGAGCTCTACAACTAGAAAGGGGAAAGAAACTATCTAATTCTGTGTCACAAAAAATTCTGTCAATGGTGGACATAATCTTGGAGCAGCACTTCCAACATATCTAGCAGAACTGTGGGTTTTCCTTCTGACAGGGCAATTCTCAACTTTATGGGTAACCATTTTGCAGATAAAACAACTCTTGGGCTTGACACATTTATCCAAATGATGCCCTAGTTCCCCACAGTTGTAGCAGTTCACCTCAGAGTATGCCATAAGGCCCGAAGCAGGGGCAGGAGCAGTTTTCTGGATGTCCTATCTCTTCTTTTGCTGATTCTTGCCTTGAGATTTCCCACTGATCTGAGAGTCAGAACCACCAGCAGATTGATCTTGAGCAATTACAGGAGCCTGCCCAGATTGTGCCCCCATTTGGGGCGGAGGTGGGCTGTACCACTGCCCAACCGGCGCTCCCCCCATTGTGATAGGGGAAATTCATCGGAGTTCCTGGTTCCTTCTCATCCTCCAGCCAGATGTTGTCTCTCAGGAAGCAGAAATAACCACCAGACAGCTCAATTGAAGCAGATTGCAAGCCTAATTTCAATCTTCTGCAGGTTTGGGGGAGAGGTAAGGTAGGGGATCCACCTGCTCCGGCTCTGGTGGAGTGCTGGTGGGCAGGAGTCCAGTCAAGCATTCCCATCTTGCAGCATGGCGTGGATCTCCTGAATTCACTTCTCCTTTCGCCCATCGAACGAACGCAATCGGCGGCTCACTGGGGTGGGGCATCCTGTGCTTCTCCGAGAAATCTCCTTCGAAGTAGATTTGCAGGGCTAGATTCAGCAGCTCCCAATCCACATGATCCTTGCACATCCGAGCATACCTGCGCGAGTGAGAGAACGGATTCGATCCCTCCTCGGCTTCCTCCCTCGTAGCTTCCTCCTCTGCTTCCCTCCATTCGCGCGTGCACTGGGTCCAGGAGAGAGCGTCGTCGCGGATCCGCATCGCCCGCTCCCTCCATCTCCTCCCTCGAGTCTCTCGCAGCACCGTTGGCGTGACGGAGTCGAGCGGCTGGAGCATCCACGGGAAAGCTTTGTAGACATGTGGGAGATGCATCTTGTACATCTGCCTATCTTCCAGCCATTCCCCCATGGATATGGCCGGCGACTCCATGGGGCACGCGAGCGGACTTGCTAAGGGGGGCAGGCACGCCCGGAGTCAGGAGGCAGGGGGTGGCGGCGAGATCTATGGCGGCGGCGAGGGTGGAGGTAGTGGCGGGGGCGGCGGCGAGGGTGGAGGTGGTGGCGGGGGTGAAGGGGATCGCGAGAGCGGTCATCTATTTGCCAATTATGTGAACTAAACAGTCAACATATAAAATAATTTAAATATATATAATATAGTTAGAAGGGAAACATAAGTTGGACCTGGCGTTCCTATTCTTATATAGAAAAATAGAACAGACCTCTGCGTTTTCTTAAAAAAATACATAAATTGGGCTGCCAAAAATAAAACCTCGGATGGGAGGTCCATAGGCCGGTCGATACATGACGGCCCTAAGAAAATACAAACAGGCCTATGGACCTCCCATCCGAGGACGTGGGCTGCGCATGTTAAAAATGAAATCCTAGACGGGGCAGCCCAAAACCACGTCCAACACTTGCCAAAACTTCGTCCCTCGTTTTCTCTGTGTTTCGCACACTCGACATTGTGTGGGCATTTTGACTGTGCATCATATGAAAGTTGCAGTTTCTTATCTGAAACTGAACTTGCAGTTTCTTATCTGAAACTGAAACTTGCAGTTTCTTCTCTGAGAATCACTTTTCTGCACTTTTATACTCCTATGAAACTACATTTTTTAAGTGCTAAAAATAGATATCTAGAATTCATAAAATACTTCATATGCTCAATACTACAAATCTGAAATTCAAAAGACATTCATATCTGAAAGTACTCTCAAAATACACAACACAAAACACAATTCACAACCTGCAAATTCTGACAACCCTAAGCTCCTCCTGACAATTCACAACCTGCCCGACTATTGGGCTGGGGGGTAGGCCCCCTCCTATTCCTCGGCGGCAGACAACCGCCCCGTGAGATGATGTGAACAGCGAGGGAGATGATGGCGGGGAAGCGTCGTCGGGCCAACTGCTTTTCTCCTCTTGCAGTTGGGTTCGGTCGACAAAGACTCCACCAGCTCGCTCTGGTAGGACACCCTCACAAACGGCACCCTGTAGATGCTCGATCCTTCAATCTCTGGTGGATGCTCCATCTGGGATCGATACTCCCACCACCGTTCCCTCACGATCGGATTCGGTGAATCTGTTTGCTCCATGGCCCAGAGGAGCAGCTCTATGTACTCCGGCGTGACTCCCTCTGGGAGTATCGCCGCCTTTTCACTCTGTTGTAGATATTTGGCCATGGATGTCACCGTCGCCGCTAGTTGGTCCTTGTTTTCAAACCAAGACTGTATCTCTAACATCCTAGCTAGCTTCACAGGGTCGCCGTCTGCGATCCTCACGTATCGGTTGTACTCCTCCATCGATCTACTTCTCCACAGCACCTTCACTCGCCAGCGGTGGTTTTTGAATGGAAGAGGAGAGGGGCAGCGCTGGTTTTGGATTATAACGGGAGAGGAGCGACGCTGGTTTTGGACTGGAACAGGAGAGGAGGGGCGGTGGTTTTGAAATGGAAGAGGAGAGGAGCGGCGCTGCATTTAGATTGGAACAGGAGAGGAGCGGCGGTGGTTTAAGAGGAGAAGAGCGGAAGAGCGGCGCTGGTCTTGGAAGTATTTTTTGTTGTTTCGCGTATTTTGGGTCAAAGTTTGACCGCATACTGTATTTGACAAGCAAAATGTGAATGCATTTCACCAAAAATTGTATCGTTTGGTTCGTATCTGAATGTACTTTCAAATTATACTCCCTCCATTTTTGTATACAAGGCCACAAACTCATATTACAGGTACCAAGGTAAAAATCAATGCTATGTTTAAGTCAATGTTGCAAGCTAGCTTGTCACCTTGATTGTCGTGTTAATTAATGTGGTTTTTCTCTCCCAAGCACAACAAGCCAACTCTCTTACTCCTCATTGGTTGATTAATGTTGGGAATGCAAGCTAACCTTCTCACTCCCGCATGCACACAAGGGATATTAATGTCCTCGGGTGCTAGTACGAGGCAAACGCCATCAATTTTGCCTCGATTAATGTTAGTGGCCTTGTATAGTTGCAAATTTTAATTTTGATAGTGGCCTTGTATACAACGTATAACATATATTTTATGTGCGAAAATCATGGTCAATTATGACCCAGAATAAAAGGGAGACTAGTTAATGTGGGGTTGCTTTCTTAATTGAAGGGTAAATTGATTTTGATTTTGATCCAGTTAGAGCGCGCCGGCCCTCTCGTCCAATCCTAAATCGCTGTCGCACGCTCCTCTCCCTCTTCTCCATTGCAAAACCACCTCCTCTCCTCTCCATCATCTCCATTCCAAAACCACCGTCTCGCCTCTCCCTCTTCTCTATTGCAAGACCATCATCTCTCCTCCGTTTTCTAGACACTTTGCTCCATGGCGCGGGCGCAATCCATGGATACAAAATTAGTATACTATATACTATCTAAAAGTCGAGGGCGGGGCTTTTCCTGCGCGGTAGGCGGTGGAGCAGTTCCGCCTAGTCGGTTCGACAGAGACGCGAGAAGACGAGGGAGTAGGCTGCTGCAAACGTAGGGTTGTGTGATTTGACGGCGAGTTACTGTTGGACAGGTGGGCCCCCGTGATTTGACTTGCCATTATCATTTTAACTGCGGCGCTACGACCGGCGTGAGTCTCCCAGATTCCTGACCACCTCCATACAGGTGCCTCTCCCAATGCTCCACCATGTAGTAGAGGCTGGCTCTTGCATGAGAGCCCACTTCTCCACTTTTTCCTTGCCTCTCTTTCCTCCACATATGCAAAAATGCCATGTAAAGCGCACTATTGTACTTACTTTTACTTGCTCCTACAGGTGCTTAAGCTTGCCACATAAGCATAAAGTCTGATGTGGCAAGTTAATCAAGAAGAGAGAGACTAGTTTGGTGACCCAAGGAAGAAACGGTGCTAAGCGCGTGTACCTAGGTGAAAAGACAATTTTGAGTCTATAGCTAATTAAATGAAGCAAACTTAGCAACAGCATTTCATTGGAAGAGGTCACTCCTTGGCAAATGCAATAAATACGCGCGCTTAGCACCGTTTCTTCCTTGAGTACGGAGAAAGAGATAGAGAGGAGTAAAAAAAAATACACTTATAGCCAACCTTGTTGTAGTATGAGTGACTAAGTGATGACTATGTATGACATGCCAACATTAGATAGCCTAACGCACCATGTTAACTCTCCAAGGGCGTGACCGCGCGAGCGATGCGACGGTCGTGGTAGGCGCGACCATGATACGGGCTGCTGGCAGCCCTTGGATCTAAGATCAAACGGTCGCATGCTAAGTTGCTGAAAATTTGCAAAATAACCCTCCAGGATAGGATATTCACCCATAGGTCTAGAATCACGCCATGCAACCATTCGATCTCAGATCCAAGGGCTCTTGGAAGCCCGTATCATAGGAGAATGGAAAGCCACTACCCTGTCGTTCGCACGCTAGCAGTTCGCTCCTACTCGTCCCCACACGTCCTTCAATACTATGGCGGTTCGCTCCTAGTCGTCCCGTCCATTCACATTACGGCAGTTCCACTAATCCTAACCCTCCTCCCAAATCCATGGCGTCCCAAATCTCCACGATCGGCGGTGAGTACAAGGTTAGAACCATCACCGGCGATGAGTTCGACGTCATCTACACCCGTTCTTCCGCAACGGTGAAAGGATGCCTTTCTCACTTTAGACGCATATTCGAAGACTCAGATGATGAGTGGGTCGCTGGGCTAGATGTTGAGTACACCAGAGTCCTGGGACGAGAGAAGGATCTAAAGGACGAAGAGAGGAAGAAGCCCGCCATGATCCAGGTTTGCGTGCATGACTTATGCTTGGTCTACCACATATGCCATGCCGACGTTGAGTGCCAGGATTTTAAGAACTTCCTCGAGAGCAACCTAGTCAAATTCATTACTGTAGACTTTGGTAACGACAAAGAAGTCCTGCATCGGATAGGCCTCATTGTAGGCACACCTTCGACCTCTAGAAGAATCGGCTGGTGTCCTCTCGCCAGCCTTCAATGCTGACCCTGGCAGGAACCATGGTTCATCCTTCGTACGGTAAACTGGAGAAACCTCATTACACGTTTCATCGTCATGCATGGCAGCGGAATTTACTAGATATAGACCACATCCACTACGCTGGAATGGATGGCTACCTTTGCTTCAATATCTACAAGGGTTGGATGAAGAGCAACAGCCAAGTGTGCGGTTCAAGCAAAGAAGTATCGGCCAAGAGGAAGAGGGACAAGGACAAAGTCGAGGACGTGGACGAGGACTCCGAGTAAGGTGGCAGTGTCGTTGCTCATGGTGGTTATAATGCAGTGTCTACTGGAATAGTTGCAAAGTTTAATTTCAGGTGTGTTTAATTTAATTTGAGGGGTGTGTTGTGCTGAGCCCCCAGCAGAACTATGTTATGTTTATTCTCGTTACTTTAACTCTTCAGTACGTACATACTAGTATTTCTTACATTTCATCTTTTAGTTGGTATAGTACTACCACTCGTTTCTTCACATTATATACGTACAATATATATGGTCAACATCATATAGCCAGCAGTTTAGTTGTCAAAGAATTTCAGGGTGCTTAGTTTTGTCAAAGAATTCCAGGATGCTTAGAGGGTGCTTGGATCCAAGGGACTTATTTTAGTCTGACTAAAAATAGTCTCTTTAAGAGGCTAAAGTTCCAAGCACCCCTGACTAAAGAGGGGCTAAAACTAGTCTTGAGACTAAGATTTTTTAGTCAGGGGTACCCCTACTAAAATGTGGATTAGTCCTCTCTCTACTCATTTAACTCCTCTCCTTTAACACAGGCGAGTTCTGGATTGGAGGGTTTGGAGGATAATAAATGCTCATTAACTTGATTTTAGCCTTTTTAGTATTTGGATCCAAGCATGGGTGAGGCTAGCATGTTTTAGTCCCACTACTTTTAGTCATGGGACTAAAACGTATCCAAGCACCCTCTTAGTTTTATTTGAGGGGTGGGTTGTGCTGGACACCATTATTGTGACTAGCCTTTTTAATAGTACTATATGCATAATTTGGCGACGAGCGCTCTCTATATGTACCACCTTGTTTTACTTTCAAGTTTTGCTCCATGGCACAATCCATCGATACTACTACTGTTGTACAAAAGTATACATTTTTAAAAGGCTAGAGGGCGGGGCAGTCTAGCTTGGTCGGTTTCATGAGAGGCGAGGGCCTTTGTGATTTGATGGCTCATTACTGCTGGAAGGCGGGGCCTTGTGGTTTGACTGCTCGTATAAATGCGCCGACGACCTGATCGAGGAGGAGCAAAGAACCGTGCAGTATACTCAAGTTTTCCACTAGAGTAGTACTGCGACGGAGGAGCACGAAACACGGTAGCCCAGTGCCATATGGCGATAAAAAATGATCTAATTTGCTAGTCATCTCATTGTTAGCATTGTTTTATTCATTCCCTCAAAAAAACATTGTTCTATTCATCCCTCGCAGAGAACGTGACACGTGCGGCGAAACACCCGAAGCAAAAGATGAAACACAGGAGCAAAAGAAGAAGGAAGATTATCACCCCAAATGATCTAATTCGCCGCGGGATCGTAACTGCTTCTTCATCGCCTCCACGACCTCCATCTCCTTGCGCGTCTCCTCCTCCATCTTCATCATTGTGTCCATGACGCGGCATTTCTCGACGCGAGCCTTCATCATCTGTTCCACGGCCATATTACGTACCTTGACAGTAGTCAGGTGCTCGATGCGAAGCTTCGCCAACTCTTTCTTCTATTCCATGGCGAGGGCCTGCAACATCTTCATCGAGGAACTACTATTCTCATGCAGCTTCTTCCAGCCGGCGTTCTTCTCCTTCAAAAGGTCGATCTCGTGGCAGAGCTTCGCATTGTCCTCCCGAAGTCGCAGGATTTCGCCGGTCGCCTTCTTCTCCGAGGCAATGCTCTTCTTCAGCAGCATCACCAAGCCGGTGGTCAACTCCCCTACTGATTGAGCTCAGCGGGCATGTCGTCGAGGCTCTCCTTCAGCAACTCCATTAAGCCTTGGATGAACTCCTTCTGCTTATTGAGCTGATCGGGCATGCCGTCGAGGGATAACGACTCCAGCTCCGCCGGCTCGGCATGTTCGCGTCCGCGGCTATGGCGCTCCTGGGAGCCATCGCCTGCCCATGAGAGATCTTTCGAGGTCTCTGCGTGGCGTCGAGCCCTCTCTTTTTTCCGCAGCCTTGGTTTCCGCTCCCTTGTTACGAGTAGTTCTCGACCTAGAGCTCTGCTCACCGGCCATGGCAACGACGGACGAAGAAGAAGCACTTATGAGGAGGAAAGGTAGAGTGATTTTCGGTTAGGTAGTTCCCCTTTTTATAACCTAAGTACTAGCACTAGTACTAATACCTGCATAGTGGGAACACGTTCAGGTTTGGTACGTACTACTAGTAGGTGTGAGCAGGCTTTCAAATGTGATGGGAACAAGGTAAAGATTAATTGATGGTTTTGGTTTCGAGGCCCGAAACGGCTCCCGATGAGTTTAGCAGAACATAAATTTCAAGTACTACACTACTCAAATGCGTAAATATTATGTTACTGTCAAAAATTGGCACAAAATACGAAGGATACCAATGGAAGTACTACTAGCAACCCACGGTTTAACTACTCGCATGCGCGCAGTGGAGTAATAATGTCTTTCTTCTGCCCTCACGTCCACTCAATTTGCATGCACTGTATTAATTGACCATCAATGAAGTGAACGACTTTACACGCGTCAAATTATCACATGGGGTGGATCTTGGTACAAAATTGCGTCCGCCCGTGTACCCGCGTGTGCGTGCGAGGAATGAGTGTGTGCATGGCGTGCGTGCACATCTTCGCTTCGTGCATGCACCACCAGTATGGCTCAGGGAGGACAAGTACATTCTTCTGGAACCAGTAGCACATCACTGTGATCAATCCACGCAAGGAGGTCGTGACAACGCCTACACATGTGCCACGTGGCTTCATGAACTGTAAGAGAGACACTGTGTAGCGTGCCATTGGTATTCTAATTTACGTGTTTTGCACATACTCGAAGTACTAGTAAGGTACACGTGCATTGCACGCATCAGATTTTGCAACCAAATTATGAATAAATACCACACTATAGCATGTAAGCTCTGAGTCATATATGCCTGATGTAGCCCTTCGTTTAATTCTTATGGTTCATCTCATTCAAAATCAATTAGTTTTTTTTATAAAAAAGCTAAGAACGCGGGAATAGGAAAAACATGGGATTATAGTGGAATGTCGTCTTGAATCCTACAGGATTGTACAAGTGTTTGATTGTGCATAGAAAGAACGTAGAATTCTTTCCAAGAGGTTTGAGTGGATGGGATGTTTCCTATGAAATCTAGTGCAAATGAATCATATGGAAAAATTCCTATGGTTTACAATCCTACGAATCAAACAACCAAGATAGGAAAAATTCCTAATGATTAGAATCCTCCAAAATTCCTTTGAGAATCCTTTGAATCAAAGAAGCCCTTAATCTATTTTATGATTCATGGAATTGTGCGTTGTAAAGCATAAAGTAAAAACAAATAATGGCAATTCAACTAGAAAAAAGTTTGGGCAGTTATGATACGGAATATTCTAGAACAAAAGAGAACCACTGTTGTTTTGAGGTTTGTGCATTATGCTTAAGTTCAACCATGGAGTCTGCTAGATTGTACATGTGGCAAAATCTGGTGGGGGCTAGAAGATGGTGCAAGGGGCCGAGTGGAGGGAGACTATGAAGGAATGCACAAGTGCGAGATCGATATTTAGAGAGAGGGGGCGAACATGTGCGCTGATGCACGCAGTGGCGGAGCCATGAAAAATAAATGAGCTAGGGGGCCAAGCATTGCTAATCCTTTATGAGGAGGGTCAATTCATGAACTTAAACCATTTTTAGCAGCAATTGTCTAATGATCACATTCATATTAGCCTTGATATATAGTGATGTTAGGGGGGAGGGGGCAGGGCCCTTACTGCCCCCTGTCTTCGCCATTGTGCACGTGTCTGAGAGATGAAGCAAAAGGCATGGATGATGAGAGGTGGACGTTGGATACATAATTAATGTGGGTGTATTAGCTATATATGTTAATCCTATATAGAGAGGTATAGATTGATTGATGTGGACGTGGGAAAGAGGGTGAGACCTCACTGGATATATCGATTGATCGGTTTGTGTGGAAAACTATGAAAGACCTAGCTATATACACACATACATAGAGGAACATCGATCGTTGCACATGCACGCGTGAGAGATAAAGAATGCCCGATATGATGGAGAGGGGGATGTGTGTTGGTGTGTGCCTTCATGGGAGACCGACCTGAAGAAAAAGATTGCATGCGTGTGATGGATAATGCCGACTGGTAGTGTGTGTGCATGCATGCACGATAGAAAGTTAGTGGTACAATTATAAAGAGAAGACTACTGTGTGGGTGTAAAAGAATAGCTGAATAGGTGAGGTCACAATCAATGTAAAGTTGAATTCAAATATTTGAATAAGAGATCCTGATGTTTGAAACCCATGCATGCATGAATATAACGGAGATCTGCGCGGTGTGGTTTGGAAACAAGCATGTTGTAATGTATACACATTGAACAAGGTCAGACTGATTTGAATTTGAGATACCGATGGCAGACATCATTTGGCCATGTCGCATCCATGCATGGACACACTATTCTAATTGGAGATGATGGGCGGCTTTTGCATCACATATCTATATCTATACCCCTATATATATATTATATTTTATATTTTTTTTATTGTGTGCGGGTAACTTTAACTTTGAAAGATGGTTGTTGGATGAGGCGAATCCGATGGTCCAAAGATGGCAAATTTGAGCACTACTGGCCATTGGATATGATCTAGATTCCACCAGATTTCGCCACATGTATAATCTAGAAGACTCCATGGTTGAACTTAAGCATAATGCACAAACATCAAAACACAAGCACTTCTTATTTGTTCTAGAATCTTCAGAATTGCCCAAATGTTTTTCTACATGATTTGCCATTATTTGCTTTTACTTTATGTCTTACGACGCACAATTCCATGAATCTTAAAATAGATTAGCTTTCTTATAAAAACTAGATGATTTTGAATGAAATGAACTATAAGAATTAAACGAACATCTACATTATGCATATATGTCTCAAAGCTTGCATGCTATAATGTGGTATTTATTCATAATTTGGTTGCCAAATCTCATGCATGCAATGCACGTGTACCTTACTCTAGTCTAAATGGTGTTTGTGTGTGTGTTGTGCGTGTTGAGGTGCAAATTGTCTTTTTTGGGGTACACGTTAAGCTTGTTCTGCCGAAATTTCAAGCCGCGCCTTGTTATGCCGAAAATTCAAGCTAGCGTCTCTGTCTATCGTGCTGCGAAACTCCTGCCTCTTCAACACGCGCCTTGTTAGCCCGAAATATTTAAGATATATCTTTGTCTCGTTGTGCTCCGACAACTCCCTCCATCTCAACCCGCGCCTTGCTATTCCGAAATTACAACGCGCATGAAAACTCCCACCTCCTGTGAAATCCCGACACGCGAAATTCCCGTGGTACCCCTGAACCGAAAGAACCGCCTCAAATCGGTGGGGGTACTTTCGTAACTTACCCCACATTTCGGACAAGCACGTCTCTAAGCCATGGTTCCCCACTGCCATCCCATCCGCCCACCCATTCGTACACCGAGGCCGCGAAAACCCGCTACGAAACCCCACACCCTACTCCGTCCGCCACCCAGCCAGAGCCTCTTCCCCGACGATGTCGTCCACAACAACACCTCGACGTCCCTCATCCACCGTACTGGATGAGGATCCGTCGTCGGTCTCATCATCCCGCCGGTTCAGCAACCCCGTCCTCCACCTCCAAGGAGCTGCCCCGATGTTCCCCTCGTCTTTCACGCCACCTCCATTCCCACACCGCCGTCTTCACCTGCACCACCGGAAGAGCATCATCATCACCGTTTCCTCGGATGAAGCTGCGGCCTAATCGGCGCCACCAAAGAGGTCGTACACTAATCGCCGCATTTTCTTCTTGATTCGATCTCATGGTGCTGCCGGCGCTTGGTCCCGAGCCGACACGGCGCGGCTCCATCCACGGCGGCGTCGCCGGCCACTTCCTCCACGGCGTCGCTCCCTCGGCAGCGACGTCCACATCAGTAGGACATGCTGCTGCTTTAGCTCTCGCTCGCGCTGCTGCTCTGCTCTTGCTCTTGGTACCCTGCCTGGTCTGCTCTTGCTATTGCTCTTGCTCACGCTGCTACTCTTGCTCTTGCTTGCGATGCTGCTCCGATTTAGCTACACTTCACTCTGATGCCGCTGGGGTGAAGGAAGAACCAGCCGCAGCGGGCAGGGGGGCTCGCCGGAGAGGTACCCCACTATCTATCTTAGGGTTCATGATGGGGGCGGTGGTCGCCGGCGGTGGCGGGGCGGTGGCATGGGGATCGCCGGAGAAAAAGCTCGGCACGGGGGGGGGCTAGAGGGATGGCCGGGGTGGTGGCAGACCGGTGGTGGGGAGTGTTTTCAAGGCGAGCGGGGCGGCGCACCGCCGGCCGCGGGCGGCGGGGGGCTGCTGTTTGGCCGGCTCAGGGGGTGGAGGTTGAAGATGAACCGCAGGCCCTTGATTTCGTATCCAACGGCTGCAAAATCGACTGACCAGAGATGAAAAAGTCAGTTGACCGACGTGTAGCCTCACCTTGCTAGTGCGTTCAGTTTCGACAGCAAAATTCAGTTTCGACAGTAAAATTCAGTTTCGACAGTTAAGTTCAGTTTCGAGAGTTAAGTTCAGTTTCGACAGTTAAATTTAGTTTCGATGGTTAAGCTCATAGATGAGCGGCTGATGTATTTTACATCTAGCACTTTGTGTTTATGTATTTTACGTCATGTATTGGAGATGCTATTAGAATTCCACTCAGGTTAACGTTGTTCGTTGTCTCTCTTGTCCTGCTTCAGCCTCGGCGTCGTACAACTCACCGGAGTTGCTCCAACGACGAAACCCTCCATCACAGCGGACCAGTACCTCGGCCTCCATCTTCAGATGCCTAAGATCTTCTTCCCCTCCTTCGACAGCCAAGTCAGCCGGAGCATCCTCACCGGCCAACCCAATCACGCTGAGATCGACATGGCTTCGCCAAAGAGGTTGTACACTTGTTGCATCTCTTTTTTACTCTACATGTTATATATATTCTCCACTGAGCACTCGTAGTAACGGTAAATATGATTATTTTATCCTACTATATGACAAGCAGTGAGGTACCAAGCAACTTAGCTATCCGTGTTGGACTCTCTTGAACGCCATCATTATTTATCTCTGCGCATTTGAGCCGTGCATTTGTCGATGGGCATGGGAGTTGAGCTAGTATGGCAGTAGCCTGGGTCCAAAGTAATAGAAGTAGCACAAAAGCATTTTTTTAGTGTAGGATTTTCCTTGCTCAAGCCTGCCTACTAGAACCGCCAGTGCTTGAGAGGAAAAGTGAATGAAAAACATCGGAATTGGAAAGTTTCCTATGGTACTACTTTTCATGAATTTGGTGCAAAGGAATGGAGCAAAGGAAAACTGTAGGATTTATTCCTTTAGTGTATCCTTGAAAGAAAAACCGTACGAATTCTAATTTCCACTTCTCCTCCTTTTCATATTCCTATTCATCAAGCACAAGACTAAGAGATAGTAGCATAATAGCATTATAACCATACATTTTCTTGTGGTTTGACTTAATCTCACCATGCTTTTTTGCATTCTGTGATCTTCCAATTGTTGTGAATCAAACACCCAGATTGGCAGAAATCCTGTGTTTTTAAATTCTCTGTTTTGCATGTGCATTCCTATCCTATTCCTGTCTATTTCCTATCCCTGCATTGTTAGAATCCTCAAATTCAAACAAGCCCTTACACAATTACTTCTGTTACAGATATGTGTCAAAGAAAACCTTGTGTGGTTTGTCCTGCTCCTGCGGCGCTGTGTTCCACCCCAGCTCAGCTGCTCCAACGACGGAAGGGTTCACCACAATAGGGATCCGCTCTCCAGACTGTCTTTCGCCGCCTCAGATCTTCTTCCCCGCCGCCTATATTATGTCATGCCATGATGTTTACATAGACAGCATGTATCTGAATTATGGCATGCCAACCCATTTTCTAAAGACATAATATAGTTATATCATCTCATCCTGTTTACATAGTCATCATATTTAAATTATGTCATTCTATCCATGAATTATATCATGCCATCATGTTTCCATCGACGGCATGTTTGTGATTTATGGCATGCCAACCACTTTAATAGACACATCGTATAGTTATATCATGTCATCTTGTTTACATAGTCATCATATTTTGAAGTATGTCATTCTATCCTGTTTAGTTAGCCATCATACATGTGAAATTGTGTCATGCTATCATGTTTAATTAGCCATCATATATGTGAAATTATGTCCTGCTATTCTGTTTGCTTAGACAACATAAATGTGAATTATTTCATGCCCTGTTTTCTTCCCTACTATCCATTGCACCTGTCTATCTTACAATGTATGTACATTCAATTACTTTTCTTGTTTATCAGCCATTTCAATTGGAGGGAGTGATGCAGTATATGTGGGAGTAAAAACACGGTCTTTAGAAAAGATCGTGCTACCTGTCGATGCAGATAGAACCACGGTTGTACTTGCCCAAGAACCAGCCCCACCACACATAACCCACACTCATGCAGATTGTACCCCTACCCAGTTGGACAGAGAACCAGCTACACCCCTTCTAATCCCAACCCCAGCAGATAGACACCCAGTTCCCGTTGACACAACACCGTCTCCACCACAGAGCACCCAAACACGAGCAGTTAGTAAGGCAACTACAGTGCCCAAATCATGAGGACCACCACTCCGAACCCGAAGTCAACGCTTAAAGCAGAAGAAGAATTGTTCTCAGGTCAGGTTCCGTAGCTATGGTTCATACTACTTTGCTCTTGCATCACTGTATTTACTGATACCAACTAATTTCAAATTTGAAGGATGCAATTGAAACTCCAATGGCGCAACAGGTATGTTTTAAACCTGTTTCTTCAACGTGTTTGGCTATTTGCTTGTGTAACTTGCTCTATGTTGATTTCAGTTTCAATTGAATAAACAGTTATGTTCTCATGCCATGCACATTACAAGTGTTGTTATTGCTGTGTAGTTTCCCACACTTATATTCTATCTATGCTGCTTTGTCTTAAATAGATATGATTCGAACTGTATCTATCTTGATTTGGTAACATAAACTAGAATGATATAGACCATACAGTGACCATACTACATAGATATATGTTTGTTTCATGTTGTATCATGTCCACCTTACTACTGAACTGGTTTACCAAAATGATTTTCATATACTACATTGTAAACCTGAGATGTGTTTGTTTGTTTCTCTTTTAGAACGCGGATAAAATATTGGAGAAGAGTACCCTGTTATGCAATGGTAAAGGAAGTAATGCAGATAAGGTTCAAGATAGTGAGACATCCCTGTTGACCTCCAAGAAAGCTGATAAAACTATATTGAAGACACTGAGACAACCCCAAAGTCCTGTCTTGATGTAGTGTTCGAGTTACTGGCTACCACTGCTGGCACCAGCTCTTCGAACTCATTGCCTGAACCAGTTCAGCTTCTTGAGTCTCAACTTCAAGTTGAAAGACATCGACCAGATATTATGCGACAGGAAGCCGAAGGACTGAGGAAGTCCCTGCAGAATTCAGATGCATACTTTCTGGTGCAACAGCAAGCGCTGGAGGACTTAAGCGCCAAACAAGAGAAACTTAATAAGCTTGCTAAGCATCTTGCCAGCATTATGGGTACCCAGGATATTGTTTCTTGAGCTCTTCTGAAGTGGTTTTAGTTCTGGACTTGTTTTGCTGCAGCGTTTATATGCTGCTGTGTTCCCTATATTTGCACTGGTGGCAAACTTTGATGCCCAGTGGATGTAATATGTGTAATAGCCGTGATAGCCTAGTGTAAGTTGCTTGCTTATTTATTTCCTTGTTGTCTTGTTTATTTGTTTGCTTGTAGTCAGTGCAGTTCTTTTTCTGCGGTTTGCTAGTGGCTGCAATAACCTATTTTTTAAAACTAGGCCACAATAACCATGGGCTAATATTTACTGTAGTGACACTTGGCCTCCTACGGGCCGTAGAAACAGTGGGCCTTCTATGGGCCGTAGAACAATGGGCCTTCTACGGGCCGTATCATCAATGGGCCTTCTATGGGCCGTATAATCAATGGGCCTTATACGGGCCGTATGATCGATTGGCCAAACATGGGCCAAACAAACCGCATTCTGGCCGTATACGGGCTAGAGTTGGAATCGTCCGTTCATGGGCCGACCATAATGGGCCATCGTTAATAGGCCGTATTTGATGACGCTATGAAAATGGCCCAACGTATTAACGGACCACAAACGGGCCGACTGTAACCACGGGCTGAATTTGGCCCACAAGCAGAAAATGACAGTAACGGGCCATACGTAAACGAATGCTGGAAATGAGCCCAAGAATAAATGGGCTCTGAGAAGGCCGAAAGATAACATGGGCTGGAGACGGCCCAACGGAATAACGGGCCGTTAATGGGTATAAAGTGATACACTATTCATTATGGGCCAGTTTCACCACGGGCCGTTAATGGGTGTAAAGTGATACACTGTTCATTACGGGCCAGTTTCACCATGGGCTGTTAATAGGCCAAGAGTTACATAGGGCCTCATATGGGCCGAAATATGTCATGGGCCATACATGGGCCAGAAGTGAAAATGGGCTGGAATCATATTGGATGGCCCAGATGACGCTACTGGGCCTAATTCGGATAGGGCGTAACGGGCCTTGGGTTAGCGGGCTGTAAATGGGCTATATGCGAACATGCCGTTAACAGGCTTTCCATGGGCCGGCCCTCCACCTTTTGACCAAGTCAAACGGGCCGGCCTTTTCACAGGAATGGGCCTCTGTTGGGTCGTGCCACGTGTCAACGTATCATAGGCGCCTTCTGTCCAATGAGTGGATGACATCTGTCCCAACGATGAGCCGACACGTGTTTCCTCCAGCCAATGATGATTTTACACGTGGAAAATCCCCATTGGTCAGGGCTGTTAACGGGTTATCGGATCCAAAACCCGACCCGATAGCTTAACGGCGTTCCGTTACGTTGGATGTCACGTGTCGGTCACCCTTGACGAAAGCACTTCTGTGACGCGCGATTTATCGTCATGGAAGTGGACACTTCCATGATGATAATTTTGGTAATGTCATGGAACACTTCTACGACAGCACAGGTATGACTATCTTCATTCTGTCATAAATTTGTCATGGATGTACATGCATGACAAAAAACGCGACCTACTGTGACAAACACGTATCATCACGGAAGTGTATTTTTTTTGTAGTGTATTACTCCACACATCGACCATTATCCAGCATGCATCTAGAGTATTAAGTTCATAAGAACAGAGTAACGCATTAAGCAAGATGACATGATGTAGAGGGATAAACTCAAACAATATGATATAAACCCCATCTTTTATCATCGATGTCAACAATACAATATGTGCCTTGCTGCCCCTACTGTCACTAGGAAAGGACACCGCAAGATTGAACCCAAAGCTAAGCACTTCTCCCCTTGCAAGAAAGATCAATCCAGTAGGCCAAACTAAACCGATAATTCGAAGAGACTTGCAAAGATATCAAATCATGCATATAAGAATTCAGAGAAGAACCAAATAATATTCATAGTAATCTTGTTCACAAACCCACAATTCATCGGATCTCGGCAAACACACCGCAAAAGAGTATTACATCGAATAGATCTCCAAGAACATCGAGGAGAACTTTGTATTGAGAATCAAAGAGAGAGAAGAAGCCATCTACCTAATAACTATGGACCCGAAGGTCTATGGTAACTACTCACGCTTCATCGGAGAGGCAATGGTGTTGATGTAGAAGCCCTCCGTGATCGATTCCCCCTCTGGTAGATCGCCGGAAAAGGCCACAAGATGGGATCTCACGTGTACAGAAGGTTGCGGCGGTGGAAAAGTGGTTTTGTGGCTCCCTGCGATCGATCTAGGGTATAAGAGTATATATAGGCGAAAGAAGTACGTCGGTGGAGCTACAAGGGGCCCACGAGGGAGGGGACGTGCCTACCCCCTTGGGCACGCCCTCCTGCCTCGTGGCCGCCTCGTGGAGTTCCAGACTTCAACTCCAAGTCTTCTGGATTGCTTTCAGTCCTAGAAAGATCATCGCAAAGGTTTCATTCCGTTCGGACTCCATTTGGTATTCCTTTTCTGTGAAACTCTAAAATAGGCAAAAAAATAGAAACTGGCACTAGGCCTCCGGTTAATAGGTTAGTCCCAAAATTAATATAAAAGAGCATATTAAAGCCCATTAAACATCCAAAACAGATAATATAATAGCATGGAACAATAAAAAATTATAGATACGTTGGAGACATATCAAGCATCCCCAAGCTTAATTCCTGCTCGTCCTCGAGTAGGTAAATGATAAAAACAGAATTTTTGATGTGGAATGCTACCTAACATAATTATCAATGTAATTTTCTTTATTGTGGCATGAATGTTCAGATCCGAAAGATTCAAGACAAAAGTTTAATATTGACATAAAAATAATAATACTTCAAGCATATTAACAAAGTAGTCATGTCTTCTCAAAATAACATGGCCAAAGAAAGTTCATCCCTACAAAATCATATAGTTTGGCTATGCTCCATCTTCGTCACACAAAATATTCAGATCATGCACAACCCCGATGACAAGCCAAGCGATTGTTTCATACCTTAGTATTCTCAAACTTTTTCAACTTTCACGAATACATGAGCGTGAGCCATGGACATAGCTCTATAGGTGGAATTGAGTGGTGGTTGTGGAGAAGACAAAAAGGAGGAAGATGGTATCACATCAACTAGGCGTATTACTGGGCTATGGAGATGCCCATCAATAGATATCAATGTGAGTGAGTAGGGATTGCCATGCAACGGATGCACTAGAGTTATAAATGTATGAAAGCTCAACAAAAGAAACTAAGTGGGTGTGCATCCAACTTGCTTGCTCACGAAGACCTAGGGCATTTTGAGGAAGCCCATTATTGGAATATACAAGCCAAGTTCTATAACAAAAATTCCCACTAGTATATGAAAATGACAAAATAATAGACTCTCTATCATGAAGATCATGGTGCTACTTTGAAGCACAAGTGTGGAAAAGGGATAGTAGCATTGTCCCTTCTCTATTTCTCTCTCTCTCTCTCTTTTTTGTTTGGCTTCTTTGGCATCCTCCTTTTTTTCCTCACATGGGACAATGCTCTAATAATGATGATCATCACACTTCTATTTATTTACAACTCAAGGATTACAACTCGATACTTAGAACAAAATATGACTCTATGTGAATGCCTCTGACGGTGTACCGGGATATGCAATGAATCAAGAGTGACATGTATGAAAGAATTATGAAGGTGACTTTGCCACAAATATGATGTCAACTACATGATCATGCAAAGCAATATCACAATGATGGAGCGTGTCATAATAAACGGAGTGATGGAAAGTTGCATGGCAATATATCTCGGAATGGCTATGGAAATGCCATAATAGGTAGGTATGGTGGCTGTTTTGAGGAAGGTAAATGGTGTGTTAATGGTACCGGTGAAAGTTGAGCGGTACTAGAGAGGCTAGCAACGGTGGAAGGATGAGAGTGCGTATAATCCATGGACTCAACATTAGTCATAAAGAACTCACATACTTATTGCAAAAATCTATTAGTTATTGAAATGAAGTACTACACCCATGATCCTAGGGGGATAGATTGGTAGGAAAAGACCATCGCTCGTCCCCGATCGCCACTCATAAGGAAAACAACCAAAAAATAAATCATGCTCCGACTTCATCACATAACGGTTCACCATACGTGCATGCT
Source organism: Triticum urartu (assembly GCF_056163025.1). NCBI lineage: Eukaryota > Viridiplantae > Streptophyta > Magnoliopsida > Poales > Poaceae > Triticum > Triticum urartu. The sequence continues at coordinate 493,118,665 of NC_141879.1, read as the reverse complement.
ATGGGAATCACAAACTTTAACACAAGTATCTCTCAAATTCACAACTATCAACTAGCATGACTCTAATATCACCATCTTCATATCTCAAAACAATCATAAGGAATCAAACTTCTCATAGTATTCAATGCACTTTATATGAAAGTTTTTAGTATACCCATCTTGGATGCCCATCATATTAGGACTAATTTTATAGCCAAAGCAAATTACCATGCTGTTCTAAAAGACTCTCAAAATAATATAAGAAAAGCATGAGATATCAATAATTTCTATAAAATAAAACCACCACCGTGCTCTAAAAAGATATAAGTGAAGCACTAAAGCAAAATTATCTAGCTCAAAAGATATAAGTGAAGCACATAGAGTATTCTAATAAATTACGATTCGTGCGTGTCTCTCCCAAAAGGTGTGTAGAACAAGGATGATTGCGGTAAACTAAAAATCAAAGACTCAAATCATAAAATATGCTCCAAGCAAAACACATATCATGTGGTGAATAAAAATATAGCCTCAAGTAAAGTTACCGATAGACGAAGACGAAAGAGGGGATGCCTTCCGGGGCATCCCCAAGCTTAGGCTTTTGGTTGTCCTTGAATTTTACCTTAGGGTGCCTTGGGAATCCCCAAGATTAGGCTCTTGCCACTCCTTATTCCAAAATCCATCAAATCTTTACCCAAAAACTTGAAAACTTCACAACACAAAACTTCAACAGAAAATCACATGAGCTCCATTAGTATAAGAAAATAAACCACCACTTTAAGGTACTGTAATGAACTCATTATTTATTTATATTGGTGCTAAACCTACTGTATTCCAACTTCCCTATGGTTCATACCCCCTGATACTAGTCATAGATTCATCAAAATAAGCAAACAACATGTGAAAAACAGAAATTGTCAAAAACAGAACAGTCTGTAGCAATCTGGAGGTTTCGAATACTTTTGTAACTCTAAAAATTCTGAAAATTTTGGAAGACCAGTATAAAAATTATATTGATCTACTTCAGTTGGAATTGGTATTTTATCGCTCTCTGGTAAAAAATGATAATAATTTTTCGTGAGTGCATACTTTCTGTTTTTGTCAGCAAGATCAAACAACAATCACCCAAGAAGATCCTAAAGGCTTTACTTGGTACAAACACTAACTAAAACATAAAAAGCACAATCATCACAGAAGCTAGATGAATTATTTATTACTAAATAGGAGCAAAAATCAAAGAACAAAAATAAAATTGGGTTGCCTCCCAACAAGCGCTATCGTTTAACGCCCCTAGCTAGGCATAAAAACAAGAATAGATCCAGGTATTGCCATCTTTGGTATGCAATCCATAAGTGGCTCTCATAATAGATTCATAAGGCAATTTAATTTTCTTCCTACGAAAGTGTTCCATGTCTTTCCTTAACGGAAATTGGAATCTAATATTTCCTTCTTTCATGTCAATAATTGCACCAATCATTCTAAGGAAAGGTCTACCAAGAATAATAGGACATGTAGGATTGCAATCTATATCAAGAACAAAGAAATCTATGGGCACATAATTCATATTTGCCACAATAAGAACATCATTAATCCTTCCCATAGGTTTCTTAATGATGGAATCCAAAAGATGCAAATTTGAAGAACAATCATCAAATTTACGGAAACCTAGCACATCGCACAAAGTTTTTGGAATCGTGGAAACACTAGCACCCAAATCACACAAAGCATAGCATTCATAATCTTTAATCTTAATTTTAATAGTAGGTTCCCACTCATCATAAAGTTTTCTAGGGATAGAAACTTCTAGTTCAAGCCTTTCTTCATAGGATTGCATTAAAGCATCAACGATATGTTTAGTAAAAGCTTTATTTTGGCTATAAGCATGAGGATAATTTAACACGGATTGCAACAAGGAAATACAATCTATAAAAGATCAATTATCATAATTAAGTTCCTTCAAATCCAAAATAGTGGGTTCATTGCTATGTAAAGTTTTGACCTCTTCAATCCCACTTTTATTAATTTTTGCATCAAGATCTAAAAACTCCAAATCATTGGGACACCTTTTAACTAAAGTTGACTCATCTCCAGTCCCATCTTTATCAAGATTCATATTGGAAAACAAAGATTTAATAGGAGTCACATCAATCACTTTTAGATCTTCATCATTATTATCATGAAAACTAGAAGAACACGCTTTCACAAAGCAATCTTTTTTAGCACGCATCTTAGCAGTTCTTTCTTTGCACTCATCAATGGAAATTCTCATGGCTTTGAGAGACTCATTGATGTCATGATTAGGTGGAATCTAAGTTTCAAAGAATCAACATCAAGAGAAATTCTATCCACGTTCCTAGCCAACTCATCAATCTTAAGCAATTTTTCTTCAACCAAAGCATTGAAATTATTTTGCGAACTCATAAATTATTTAACACTAATCTCAAAATCAAAGGGAATCTTATTAAAATTTCCATAAGAGTTGTTGTAGGAACTACCATAATTATTAGAGGAATTATTAGGAAACGGCCTAGAATTAAAGTTTCCTCTATACGCGTTGTTACCAATATTGTTCCTACCAAAAAAATTCACATCCATAGATTCATTATTATTCTCAATCAAAGTGGACAAAGGCATATCCTTAGGATCAGAAGAAACACTTTTATTAGCAAACAATTTCATAAGTTCATCCATCTTTCCACTCAAAACATTAATCTCTTCAATCGCGTGAACTTTTTTACTAGTGGATCTTTTGGTGTGCCATTGAGAATAATTAACCATAATATTGTCTAGGAGTTTAGTAGCTTCTCCTAAAGTGATTTCCATAAAAGTGCCTCCCGCGGCCGAATTTTAAAAGATTCTAGAAGCAAAATTCAATCCGACATAAATTTTTTTTATAATCATCCCAAATTCAAACCATGTGTAGGGAAATTACGTATCATTAATTTCATCCTATCCCAAGATTGTGCAACATGCTCATGATCAAGTTGCTTAAAATTCATAATATCGTTCCTAAGAGAGATGATCTTAGCAGGAGGAAAATACTTAGAGATAAAAGCATCTTTACACTTATTCCATGAATCAATACTAATTTTTGGCAAAGAAGAGAACCAATTTTTAGCACGATCTCTAAGAGAAAACGGAAATAGCTTCAATTTAACAATATCATTATCCACATCTTTCTTCTTTTGCACATCACACAAATCAACAAAGTTGTTTAGATGGGTAGCGGCATCTTCACTAGGAAGGCTAGAAAATTGATCTTTCATAACAAGATTCAACAAAGCGGTATTAATTCCACAAGATTCAGCATCGTTAGTAGGAGCAATCAGAGTGCTAATAAAATCATTGTTATTGGTATTGGAAACGTCACACAATTTAGTATTATCTTGAGCCATCATGACAAATAATCAATCCAACACACAAGAAGCAAGTGAAAAGAGATGAACGGAAGAGGGGCGAAGAAAAGGCAAAGGTTTTCGAAAATCGTTTTAGAAGTGGGTGAGAAGAAAACGAGAGGCGAATGGCAAATAATGTAATGCGAAGGAGAAGAGTTTATGATGGGTACTTGGTATGTCTTGACTTGGCATAGATCTCCCCGGCAATGGCGCCAGAAATCCTTCTTGCTACCTCTTGAGCATGTGTTGGTTTTACCTTGAAGAGGAAAGGGTGATGCAGCAAAGTAGCGTAAGTATTTCCCTCAGTTTTGAGAACCAAGGTATCAATCCAGTAGGAGACAACGAACAAGTCACCTATTACCTGCACAAACAATCAAGAACCTTGCAACCAACATGATAAAGGGGTTGTCAATCCCTTCACGGTCACTCGCAAAAGTGAGATCTAATAAAGATAGTAAAGTAAATATTTTTGGTATTTTTGTTGTATAGATTGGAAAGTAAAGATTGCAAAATAGTAAACAAGATGCGATGTAAATAAAAGAGATGCAATATAATAAGAAAGAGACCTGGGGGCCATACGTTTCACTAGTGGCTTCTCTCAAGATAGCACGTATTACGGTGGGTGAACAAATTACTACCGAGCAATTGATAGAAAAGAGCATAGTTATGAAGATATCTAAGGCAATGATCATGAATATAGGAATCACGTCTGTGTCAAGTAGACCGAAACGATTCTGCATCTACTACTATTACTCCACACATCGACCACTATCCAGCATGCATCTAGAGTATTAAGTTCATAAGAACATAGTAACGCATTAAGCAAGATGACATGATGTAGAGGGATAAACTCAAATAATATGATATAAACCCCATCTTTTTATCCTCGATGGCAACAATACAATATGTGCCTTGCTGCCCCTACTGTCACTGGGAAAGGACACCGCAAGATTGAACCCAAAGCTAAGCACTTCTCCCATTGCAAGAAAGATCAATCTAGTAGGCCAAACTAAACCGATAATTCGAAGAGACTTGCAAACAAATCATGCATATAAGAATTCAGAGAAGAACAAAATAATATTCATAGATAATCTTGTTCATAAACCCACAATTCATCGGATCTTGGCAAACACATCGCAAAAGAGTATTACATCGAATAGAGCTCCAAGAACATCAAGGAGAACTTTGTGAGAATCAAAGAGAGAGAGAGAGAGAGAAGAAGCCATCTAGCTAATAACTATGGACCCGAAGGTCTGTGGTAACTACTCACGCTTCATCGGAGAGGCAATGGTGTTGATGTAGAAGCCCTCCGTGATCGATTCCCCCTCTGGCAGATCACCGGAAAAGGCCCCAAGATAAGATCTCACAGGTACAGAAGGTTGCGGCGGTGGAAAAGTGGTTTCATGGCTCCCTGCGATCGATCTAGGGTATAAGAGTATATATAGGCGAAAGAAGTACATCGGTGGAGCTACGAGGGGCCCATGAGGGTGGGGGCACGCCTACCCCCTAGGCGCGCCCTCCTGCCTCATGGAGTTCCAGACTTCGACTCCAAGTCTTCTGGATTGCTTTCGGTCCCAGAAAGATCATCGTGAAGGTTTCATTTCGTTTAGGACTCCGTTTGGTATTCCTTTTCTGCAATACTCTAAAATAGGTAAAAAAACAAAAACTGGCACTGGGCCTCCGGTTAATAGGTTAGTCCCAAAAATAATATAAAAGAGCATATTAAAGCCCATTAAACATCCAAAAAAGATAATAGAATAGCATGGAACAATCAAAATTTATAGATACATTGGAGACGTATCAGAGAACACTTATACCTTGAAATTTAGTGAGAGATCATCCTATAATGCTACCGCCGTACTAAGCAAAATAAGATGCATAAAAGATAAACATCACATGCAATGAAAATAAGTGATATGATATGGCCATCATCATCTTGTGCCTTTGATCTCCGTCTCCAAAGCACCGTCATGATCACCATCATCACCGGTTGACACCTTGATCTCCATCGTAGCATCATTGTCGTCTCGCTAATTATTGCTTCTACGACTATTAAGGGAGTCCTGGATTAGGGGGTCTCCGGACAGCCGGACTATATCCTTTGGCCAGACTGTTGAACTATGAAGATACAAGATTGAAGACTTCGTCCCGTGTCCGGATGGGACTCTACTTGGCGTGGAAGGCAAGCTAGGCAATACGGATATGGATATCTCCTCCTTTGTAACCGACCTTGTGTAACCCTAGCCTCCTCCGGTGTGTATATAAACCGGAGGGTTTTAGTCCGTAGGACAACATACAATCATACCATAGGCTAGCTTCTAGGGTTTAGCCTCTCTGATCTCGTGGTAGATCAACTCTTGTAATACTCATATCATCAAGAACAATCAAGCAGGACGTAGGGTATTACCTCCTTCGAGAGGGCCCGAACCTGGGTAAAACATCGTGTCCCCTGCCTCCTGTTACCATCCGCCTTAGACGCACAGTTCAGGACCCCCTACCCGAGATCCGCCGGTTTTGACACCGACATTGGTGCTTTCATTGAGAGTTCCACTGTGTCGTCACCATAAGGCTCGATGGCTCCTTCGATCATCGCTAGCGATGCGGTCCAGCGTGAGGCTTTCCTCCCCGGACAGATCTTCATATTCGGCAGCTTTGCACTGCGGGCCAACTCGCTTGGCCATCTGGAGCAGATTGAGAGCTACGCCCCTGGCCATCAGGTCAGATTTGGAAACCTGAACTACACGGCCGATATCCTCAGAGACTTGATCTTTGATGGATTCGGGCCCATGCCGGACGCGCCGCGCAGTCACAACGAGCAAGATGTAACTCTACCGTCGGACAGTGTTCGGGAGATCGCATCCGCAGCTACTCCGATTTTAACCTGGAACAAGTCGCGCAATCCGAGAGTGGAGGGATGGACCCCGCCATGGAGGCCGCACTCTCAGCGGTGATAGAGCCGGATACTGACTTCACCCTTTACGAGAGCCGTGTTGCCGAACCACTCGATTCATCTTCGGTAACGGACTCCGAGCCGCTCGTATCCACGCCCGTCAAGTCCTACTGGGCGCCGATCATGGAGTTCACCTCCGCGGATATCTTTCAGCACTCACCTTTTGGAGATGTGCTAAATTCATTAAGGTCTCTCTCCCTGTCAGGAGAACCTTGGCCGAACTATGTCCGGCTAGAATGGGATGCGGACGACGAAGAAATTCGCCGCCCACCCACCACCCACTTAGTAGCCACTATCGACGACTTAACCGACATGCTCGACTTCGGCTCCGAGGACTTCGACGGTATGGACGACGAAGCCGGAGACGAACCGGAACCACCGCCCATAGGGCGATGGACCGCTACTTCATCACATGACGTGTACATGGTGGACACCCCCAATGAAGCCAATGGCGACGAGAAAGCGGAGGATGACCCCTCCAAGAAGCAACCCAAGCGCCGACGTCAGCGATGCCGCCCTAAGTCCCGCCATAGCAAAAACAGCGATAACAATAGTCCACACGACTCCGGAAAATACGACAACTGCACCACCCCGGTGGCAGAAAACGATCAAGATGCAAACAGCAAACATAGTATGGATCCGACGTCCGAACACGATGACACCAAAGATAAGCATCATCAATCCCCGTATAGGGAAGAAAACAGTCCGGACGATGATGCACCCGTCATCCCAGAAACACACTTGGAGCAAGAGAACCTCCACAGAAGGCTTACTGCCACAACGAGAAGCCTAAAGAAACAGAAGCAAAGGCTCAAGGTCGCACAAGATACGCTCAACAGCAAGTGGAACAAAGTAAAAAAGTATGGTAGAAGATACCACCCAAATAGCTATCCAAAGCGCAAGCTATTACCGGAATTCGATGATGAGGCCTTAGAGCCCATACAGGCGATAAGTGATACGGCCAACCGGCCAAATCCACCACCCTATGAACGCGATAGAGCGGCTAACAAAGTCGCGCATAAGTCAACACACATTCTACATGAGAACTTGCGTCAAAAATACGGCGCGACCAGATCTATCTATGGATCTAGGAAGCGCGCTACGGTACACAACCAGCACCGAATACTACAATCGTCCAAACACTATGGCGCATCCCAATACAGGGGTGCCGCACACCCACTATGTTTCACTGATGAGGTGCTGGATCACGAATTCCCAGAAGGATTCAAACCAATGAACATAGAGGCGTACGACGGAACCACAAACCCTGGAGTCTGGATAGAGGACTTCATCCTCCACATTCATATGGCCCATGGAGACGATCTCCACGCCATTAAATACTTGCCCCTCAAGCTTAAAGGGCCAGCTAGGCACTGGCCGAAAAGCCTCCCCGAAAACTCAATTGGAAGTTGGGAGGAGCTCGAGGACGCTTTTCGGGCCAATTTTCAAGGGACTTATGTCCGACCTCCCGATGCAGACGATTTAATTCACATAATCCAACAATCCGGAGAGTCCGCCCGAAAGCTTTCGAATAGGTTCCTCACCAAGAAGAACCAAATAGTCGACTGTCCGGACGCCGAAGCCTTAGCAGCTTTTAAACACAGCGTCCGAGACGAATGGCTTGCCAGACACCTCGGTTAAGAAAAACCGAGAACAATGGCAGCCCTAACAAGCCTCATGACCCGCTTTTGTGCGGGCGAGGACAACTAGTTGGCCCGTAGCAGCACCAGCGACCCAAACACATCCGAAGTAAGGGATGGCAATGGTAAACCACGACGCAACAAAAACAAGCATCGAAATAAACAAGGTAGCCCAGATAATACGGCGGTAAACGCCGGATTCAGGGGCTCCCGACCAGGTCAGCGGAAAAAGCCTTTCAAAGGCAGCAGAGAAGGATAATCTGGCCTAAACAAAATTCTTGACAAGCTCTGCCAGATTCACGGCACCCCAGACAAACCTGCAAATCATACCCACAGAGAATGTTGGGTCTTCAAGCAGGCCGGTAAGCTAAACGCCGAACACAAAGGGGAGGAGACACCAAGCGAAGACGAGGATGAACCTCGCCAGCAAAGCGCCGGAGGACAGAAAAAATCCCACCGGAGGTTAAAACAGTAAACGTGATCAATGTGACAAGGTGGAGAAGCAATCACGCACTCCGACGTACACGCGCCATCGAGCCCGTCATCCCTAGGTCCAACCCCTGGTTGGCCTGCCCGATCACTTTTGATCGTAGGGATCACGATACACATATCCGACACGAAGGACTGGCGGCCTTGGTGTTAGACCCAATAATAAATGGGTACCATTTCACAAGGGTCCTCATGGACGGCGGCAGTGATCTCAATCTGATATATCAAGACATAGTCCGCAAAATGGGGGTAGACCCGACACAAATAAGCCACAGTAATACTACCTTCAAGGGAGTAATACCAGGCCAAGAGGCCCACTGTACGGGCTCTCTACCACTAGAGGTGGTATTCGGTTCTCCCGATAACTTCCGAAGTGAAACGTTAACTTTTCACATCGCTCCATTCCGAAGTGATTTTCAAGCACTACTCGGAAGGGCGGCGTTCGCTTGTTTCAACGCAATACCGCATTATGCTTTTCTCAAGCTCAAGATGCCCGGTCCACGAGGCGTCATTACAGTTAGCGGAAATACCAACCATTCTCACATACGGAAGAGGACGCAGCGGCTCTAATAGCTGCACACTAGACGGCCTCACCAACCAGGAAAATGGCAGGTCGTCAAGACCACGGACACGGTTAGACGAGTCCGGCGTTCCATCATACATGTATAAGATTGGTTTTCAACCCCTCATAAAGCGATACCAGGGGCTTCCCGCGGGTAATCAGGGCCAGCCCGGCTCAACTAGGCTTCTCTGGAATTCTGATAACTCATTCTTCTTTTCGGCACGACGACCTCACTACTAGGAAAAGGCCTACTAGTGGTGCACTAGTTTTGCCTACTAATGGCGCACTACTGGTGCGCCACTAGTACCACGCCAATAATATTATATACTAATGGCTTACCACGGGTGCGCCATTAGTATCTGGTATACTAATGGCGCACCACGCCGTGCGCCATTAGTAGAGACCAACATGCGCCATTAGTATGCCTCCCAGGGGGGCCATATTTACCCATGTGCTTTGGCATACTAATGGCGCACTGTGGGGTGATGCGCCATTAGTATCCTTTGGCATACTAATGGCGCACTTTGAGATGATATTAGGTTTTTCTTACTTTTCTGATTTTTGCACAGGTTACAAAATATATTATTGGACAGAATATAGACAGCACCACACAGCAACAGCAGATTCATCGAATACAATAGAAGATTAGTCTTCGAATACAATTCATCATATTAGTCTCTGAATTCAAAAGACTGAACAAAGATAGAACATTACAAGTCTCGAGACCGCGAGTAGCGAGTTTGTCTTCACATTACAAGTCGATATCGATCATCTAAACTACCATCACATAGAAGAGAGTTGCGGTCACCACGATGAGCATCATCGCGATGAAACTGGTCTTCATCCGGTTCCTCCAACGCTCCCTCCTCTCTCCCGCTAGATAGCGGGCGTATCTAGATTCTGCCTCCGCCCTAGTGGTGTACCCTTTGTAACTGTTACTGCTGAAACGGTGAACCTGCCTTCGACACTCCTCCCAGACGTCGTAGACTCCGGGAACCTTACCCTAGTACACGACATACGATAGCATCTCTATGCACAAGCCAAACAACAGACAATACATGAGCAATATATAAGTATGCAACAAAAGGATCGGAAGAGAAAAGCAAGACATTAATAGCACGATTCATGGTCCTACTAATAAATAGCCTCGATTACATCTAAGTTGAACGACTGTCCAAACCAAAGAGACATACAATTCATTAAAGTTTAATTACAACATGAGCCAATCAATGTTTCAGAACTACACATAGCATCACTACTTTTGACTCGACTCATGGGACCGGAACGTGGATGAAGCCGCCGTCTGTCATGATGGTCATGAAATCGCGGGCGTTGTCAGCCTGCATTTGTAGCGCTGTGTCTATCTCACTGTTGGATGGTTGATATCTGAGGTAGAACTGCCCCAAGGTATGAAGGACATCTTGATGGATGCTTTCCGCAAACTCCGACTGGATGCGAAAGAATTCTTGTCTGATGTCCGCGTCCTAGATTGCCGACAAGCTCGCGGCCCAATCTTTGAGATTATCTGGTAGCAGAAGGTGATGATGGTCCCGTACGATCGCCCGCATGTGATGGAGGGCATAGTAGGCATCCTTCTGACCGCCAGGCGGCTGCTTGACGCAGCAGAACTTAGTATTGTGGGCGAACACGTGCCTGCCGTACCTACGAACTGGCCTGGTGAAGGTGCCTCCAGATTTGGCATAGCTGGGGAGAACATCATCAAGAACTTTCTTGATATTTGTGTAGTCTATCATGGAGTCACGGTTCGGGTCGAAATACGTGGCCATGGAATATTTCGGGCTTAAGAGGATGAGTGTGCAATGTGTGTCACTGCACAGAACACGGAATGTTAGAAAAAAACGATTGAAATCTAAGAAATCATATGTTACGGGGCGGTTAAGGGATGACTTACTCGGGAAAGTAAGACACGAGGAAGTTATCCTTATCTGGGTTTGCCAGAATGACGCCTTCGAGGTGTGAACTCGCGACTTGGCGGTCCCCAACGCTGCCCAAGAGCTTGGCACGCATGTAAAAGGGGTCGACTATCACGATGTCTGGGGTCTTGTCTCTAATGATCCGCATCTCCATACTCAGCAAAAACAGCCGAACAAAGGTGTAGTGCAACTGATGAAGGTTAAACATAGCAAAGATGTCATCAAACCGTAGGACGATCGTACCCCCGATGGCGCCATCCACAAAGCCCTTGCCCTCTGGCACCTTGGCCACGAAAACCGGGTATGCCACATCATTCTCTTTGAGACGCCGCTTCTCCAAAGAAAGAACACTGTCATGCAGACTCCGCATAGCACCGGTTGCAGCATTGAGCATATTTGTCGGTAGCATTGCCCTACCACCACATGCACCCTCCTTGAGATATCCTTAGGTGAAGGTGGCCCGTCCTGAGCACGGATCGTACTCGGTGCTGGCTGGCTCGCACCGGTGCCCTTTTTAGCCTTTCGTTTCCGTCCCTTCTTCTTGATCTGTTGTAATGGGACCGAGTTATGCTCACAGACCGCCTTCTTGAGCGTGTTGGGGCTAATAATATTTCGCACCTTAGCTATCTGAGGCTCGGTGAAGGCGGTAGCTGGAGGCGTCTCCTGAGAACTGAACGCCAGACGACGCCTGTTGCAATTGGGTTTCTCCGCCGTACAAGCTAGATCGCGGTCGTCTTGGTTGGGTTCTTGAGAAGGAGGCCCGCAGAACTCGTCACCGCACCCATGTTCGGCAAAGTACTTATCAACGTTGGTAAATGTACCGTCGTCATTGTCGTCGTCCGGATCATGTGCCATATGCATGTCTGGATCCTGTGCCATAGGGATGTCCGGCATGTCCGGTAGCGTTGCGGCGTTCTTGCCATGGCTTGGCGCCGGCACGACTGGCGGTCTTGTCTATGGGGTGGTGTCCCCTGCCCCCAAATGAATCTGGCTCTTCGGCCAGAGCAGGGGCCAGCTTACGTAGGCGCTGAGGGTCATCTCATCTTCTTCGTCGGCCCCAGCGGGTCGAATCGGAGGTAATAGCTCGTCGCAGCCTGGCAGCACCCGAACCACTTCAACCCTATACACTGTGGGTGGCATCGGATTACCGTGGAACATGGGGTTGCCTGGTTGAACGATTTTGTCCTTGGCGACATCGACCAACTCGCCGCCCACGAAGTGCAGGAGAGTGCAAGGAACATCGGCGGCGCTCTGCGAAAACATCAAATTTATAAAAGCAGTAATAATTTTTTTAAAAATATCATCAAATTTGTTATTTGAAAATATAATCAAATTTGTTTTTTTTGCAATTTTAGTTGCATTTATTTGTGACGGTGGAGCGGGCCGGGGAGGGTGCGGTGGGTCGTTGGAGGGGGATCGAGATCTAGTGAGGTGGGATAGCGATCGAGATGGAGGGGGATCGAGATCGAGTGTCCATGAAATTTAAAAACATTCATGAGTTCAAAAAGTGCCCATGAAATACAATCGAGAAATGAAGGCTACAATTTAAATACAATCGATCTTAGCTAGCTATCTGTTCACAATCTTCTTGCCCTTATTTTACATAAATGGAGTTCTTCTCTTGAACGGACATCCTTTAGGTAGGGTGGTCCTGCTTCTTCTTGTGGTGTATGCTGCTACTTCATCGTCATCGTCATGTTCAATCTTCGGGTCGCCGTACTTGTCGAAGTCTTGCTCATCTGCTACCCCATCCATTCTGATGATCTTCCTTTTGCCTCTCCTCACGACAACACGACTGGGCTTTGATGGGTCGGTAATGAAGAAGCATTGGTCCACTTGGGAAGCCAGTACCCATGGCTCATTTTTCGCGGTGACGTTTGCGCCCGCGGTCTTGGATTTGGCTTCAGGTATAACCATGGTGGTGAAATACCAGTCTTCTTTTAGGACGCTCTTGGCCCATCTGACACGGAACATCGGGACCTTCTCCAGCGTAGCTCAGCTCCCAAATCTCCTCGATCCTTCTGTAGTATCTATCCTTGTCGTTACCAGTGTAGGATTCCATCGTTACCCCGGAGTTCTGATAACCATCGCTCTTCATGTCCTTGTCCTCGGTGTAGAATGTGTAGCCGTTGATATCGTACGCCTCATAGGTCATCAGGTTGTGCTCGGCGCCCTGTGACAAGGCGAATATGAGTTGTTCTTCCGCGGAAGAATCCTCATGTAAAGGGTACGACAGAAGCTTCTGCTTGAACCAACACGTGAAACATGAGTTGTGCTCTTTGATTATATCTCCGTCCGTCCTCTGTTGGCCTCGGTCATTGTATGTCTTCTCAATAAAATTTTGTGCTCTACCACCCAAGGATCGACCACGTCTATGTGTTGTAGCGCGACTAGGTTTGCTCTTTCAAAGTCGACGAGTCGACCCTCGAAGTCGACATGCATTTCGCGGCGACCCTCACGGTGACCCCATCCAGCGAGCCTGCCGAGGTGCCTGTTGACGGGCAGACCAATGGGGTTCTCGATGCCTAGATAATTCGTGCAGTAGGAGATGCACTCTTCGGTCAGAAAGCACCTGGCTATGCTTCCCTCTGGACGTGACATGTTGCGAACGTATCCTTTGATGACACCATTCATCCTTTCGAACGACATCATGCTGTGCAGGAACGTCGGCCCGAGTTGGATGATATCCTCCACGATATGGACCAGCAGATGCACCATAACGTCGAAGAATGCGGGCGGGAAGTACATCTCAAGCTCGCATAGTATCACCATGATCTCTTCCTGTAGCCTTCTGAGTTGCCTCACACCAACCGACTTCCGAGAGATGACATCGAAAAAGTTGCATAGGCCAAATAGCGTTTCACGGACGTGCGCGTCCATGATCCCACGGATTGCAACTGGAAGTATCTGCGTCATCAGCACGTGACAGTCGTGAGACTTCATCCCGCTGAACTTCTGCTTCGCTGGGTCTAGGTATCTGCTTATCTTCCCCACGTAACCGTAAGGAAGTTTTACTCCTACGAGGCAGGTGAAAAACTGCTCGATCTCCTCCTGACTTAGAGTGAAGCACGCGGGAGGGTAGTAATTTCCGGTCTTCTTGTCCTTTTTGCCTTTGCGACGACTTTCTGTGTCCTGCTTCGCCTCATCATCATCATCATCATCATCATCATTAGCGTGAAGCTCATGCCTGATGCCCATTGATTTCAAGTCTGCCCTTGCTTTCGGCCCATCTTTGGTCCTCTCTGGCATGTTGAGCAGGGTACCAAGCAGACTCCCACACATGTTCTTCGTGATATGCATGACATCAAGGCTGTGAGGCACACGGTGGATCTTCCAGTATGGCAAGTCCCAAAAAACAGACCCTGTTTTCCATACCTTCAGCAGCGGCTCTGGCGCCTTTCGCTTCTTTCCCGACTCTGGCGCCTTTTGCTTCTTTCCCGACAGTGGGCAATCTTTCCAATTTTTCAATAGCTCGTCTATTTCCTTGCCGCTCCTCGTACGCGGGCGTCTTCAGGGTTCGGTTTCACCATCGAACAGATCCTTGCGTTTCCTCCACGGGTCATCATCGCGAAGCCACCTTCGATGTCCCATGAACACGGTTTTCGAAGACCCGAGATCTCTATCTAGCTGGCGATACGTTGTGTCATCCATGAACCTGACGCATCCAGAAAATCCATGGACCACCTGCCCCGCGAGATATCCGTAACCGAGATAGTCGTGCACCGTCGTGAGCAGTGCGGCTCTCATAGGGAAATATTCTTTCTCTTCGGTGTCCCACGTATTGGCTGGCATTTTCCACAGCGTGTCTAGCTCCTCTTTCAGCAGCCCCAGATACAGATTGATGTCGTTCCCTGGTTGTTTCGGCCCTTCAATTAGCATACTCATGTGAATGTACTTCCTCTTCATGCACAACCAGGGGGGAGGTTGTACATCCACACAAACACAGGCCAGGTGCTATGTGTGCTTCTCTGGCTGCCAAACGGATTGACTCCATCGGTGCTCGCGCCCAGCACGATGTTCCTTGGATCGTTCCCAAATTCTAGGTCTTCGAAGTCCAACGCTTGCCACTGGCTCGCATCCTTAGGGTGACTCGGCATCTTGTCTTTTTTATTTATCTCTGGATCATTTTCGTCATCTTCCCGCTTCTTCTCCTCCCTATCCGCGTGCCAAGGGAGGAGCTTTGCTACCTTAGGGTCCGCGAAATACTGCTGCAGACGAGGAGTGATTGGAAAGTACCACACCACTTTTCGAGGAGCTTTCTTCCTCTTCTTGTATCGAGTGACGCCGCACACCGGACATATGGTAGACTCCGCGTGCTCGTCCCGATAAATGATGCAATTGTTCATGCACACATGGTATTTCACGTGCGGTAAATCTAGAGGACACACGATTTTCTTCGCCTCCTCAAAACTGGCTGGGCACTTGTTCCCCTTGGGAAGACGTTCGTGCCGGAATGACATGTTCTTGTCAAAGCATGCGTCGGTCATTTTGTGTTTTACCTTCATCTCCAGAGCCATGAGCGTTAATTTCAGGCGGGTATCCTCGGGCCTGCATCCTTCATACAATGGAGTAACCGCGTCTATCTCCAGTTGATCCAGCTTGGCTTTCTCTCGGGCGGCAGCTCTTGCATTATCCGTCTGCTTGAGAAGCAGCTCTTGAATATGAGGGTCATGCACCCAGCCTCCATCGTCGTCTGCTCCGGCATCTTCATCTTCATGATCATGCCCTTCGTCTTGAACTTCCTCATCATCATGTCCGGCATCTTCTACATGATGACTGTGTAGAGCATCACCGTCGTGATCATGTCCTGGATATTCTTCGTCTTCTCGCCCGCCGGAGTCGCAGTGGTTGTCTTGCTGCCCTTCCTCATTTCTTGCCCGGCCCCCATGGACGACTTCATAGTCATCTTCATCACCTTGCCACCAATAGCCATCCATGAAACCACGCAAGAGCAGGTGGTCCCGCACCTGCCCGGAATCCGGATCCGCAATAAGGCTCTTCAGCTTGCATCTTCGACACGGACATCTTATCTCCGTCTCGTTCTTTTGAAGCATCTCGGCCTTCGCGGAGCTCAAAAACCTATTCACGATGCCTTTGGTCATCGTGCGGACCATGGTCGCCTGCGGGGTAGAGCAAAACGATATTTTAGAACCAAGAAAAAATTTGGCATGACTTTCCCTAAAAATAGGACCAAAAAGAATGTATAGTGCCAAAATTCTCGCCGAAACAGAAATGAATCAACATTCTGGCAAAATATTGGCAACTATCGCATTTCAAATACCGGTTGTAGGATCGAAAGTATGTCTAGAGGGGGGGTGATTAGACTACTTGACCAAATAAAACTTAACCTTTTCCTAATTTTAGTTCTTGGCAGATTTTAGCTAATTTAGGACAAGTCAAGCAATCATCACATCACTCAAGCAGGCATGCAAAGAGTTTATGGGCAGCGGAAAGTAAAGCATGCAACTTGCGAGAATGTAAAGGGAAGGGTTTGGAGAATTCAAACGCTATTGGAGACATGGATGTTTTTCCCGTGGTTCGGATAGGTAGTGCTATCCTACATCCACGTTGATGGAGACTACAACCCACGAAGGGTAACGGTTGCGCGAGTCCACAAAGGGCTCCACCCAAGGGCAACGGTTGCGCGAGTCCACACAGGGCTCCACCCACGAAGGGTCCACGAAGAAGCAACCACCCACAAAGGGTCCACGAAGAAGCAACCTTGTCTATCCCACCATGGCCATCGCCCACACAGGACTTGCCTCACTAGTGGTAGATCTTCACGAAGTAGGCGATCTCCTTGCCCTTACAAACTCCTTGGTTCAACTCCACAATCTTGCCGGAGACTCCCAAGTGACACCTAGCCAATCTAGGAGACACCACTCTCCAAGAAGTAACAAATGGTGTGTAGGTAATGAACTCCTTGCTCTTGTGCTTCAAATGATAGTCTCCCCAACACTCAACTCTCTCTCATAGGATTTGGATTTGGTGGAAAGAGGGTTTTTGTGGAAAGCAACTTGGGAAGGCTAGAGATCAAGATTCATATGGTAGGAATGGAATGTCTTGATCTCAACACATGAGTAGGTGGTTCTCTCTCAGAACATATGAGTTGGAATGGTGTGTGTGTTCTGATGGCTCTGTTTTTTAATGAGAAGGAGGTGGAGGGGTATATATAGCCTCCACACAAAATCCAACCATTACATACAATTTACCAATCTCGGTGGGACCGAATCAGAAAACTCGGTCTGACCGAAATAGTAAACCTAGTGACCGTTAGGAATTTCAGTGGGACTGACATGCAACTCGGTAGGACCGATTCGGTTAGGGTTTGGGCATAACATAATCTCGGTGAGACCGATTACACAAACTCGGTGAGACCGAATTTGGTAATTAGCTAACCAGAGAGTTGGTCAGGAAAACTCGGTGGGACCGATTTGCTCTTTTGGTGAGACCGAGTGGAACTCGGTGAGACCGAAAAGTTACAAAGGGGAAACACTGAGTTTACATTGCAATCTCAGTGGGACCGATTCGCTCTTTCGGTAAGACCGAAAAGTTACGAAAGGGAAACAGAGAGTTTGCAACCCCATCTCGGTGAGACCGAGATCCTTATCGGTAGAACCGAATTGCTAGGGTTTGGCAGTGGCTAATGACAAGTGAAACTCGGTGGCACCGGGTAGGAAGAATCGGTAGGACCGAGTTTGGCTTAGGGTTTAGGTCATATGTGGATATGGGAAAGTAGTTGAGGGTTTTGGAGCATATCACTAAGCACATGAAGCAAGAGGCTCATTAAGCAACACCTCATCCCTCCTTAATAGTATTGGCTTTTCCTAAAGACTCAATGTGATCTTGGATCACTAAAATATAAAATGAAGAGTCTTGAGCTTTTGAGCTTGAGCCAATCCTTTGTCCTTAGCATTTTGAGGGTTCCACTTTCACATCCATGCCATGCCAATCATTGAGCTTTCCTGAAATAATCATCTTGGAATAGCATTAGCTCAATGAGCTATATGTTGTTATGATAGTTGCACTTTAAATCTCCCCCTTTTTGGTAATTGATGACAACATATAGATCAAAGCTTCGACAAATGATAATAAGCATGAAATATATCATCGCTTTGAGAAGTATGTGATAAGTAAGAGCTCCCCCTAAATTTGTGCATATTTAAAATTTGCTTTGGACTGCAAATGCACAAAGAGTTAGAGTCATGGGTTACTCTTCCATGTCACATATATCTTGGTGGAGCGCTCAAAATGATAAGAATGAAATACATGCACTCATCACCAAGAATAATGAATGATCACACAAGATAGATAGGATAATGGCATTAAGCAAGCATTAAGTGTAGCTTATGATCAAACACATGATCATCAATGTCTCACAAATAATGACGTAGTATCAAGCACTCAAAAGCAGATAAGGTCGAAAAAACACCAAATAAAGCAAGAGAGAAAAGCAACACTCTCTCTCTTGAAGCCTATGATCTATACATCTTCTCCCCCTTTGGCAACAAGTTACCAAAAAGTTCCTAGAAAATGCATAGCACTAGATCGACGCTCAGGCTTGATCTTCAGGTGGTGGTGGAGTCCGGAGCACTCCAAGGACGAAGCCTTCGGTAGACGTGGTCGGAGTCGAGGCTGAAGTGGATGCTGGAGCTGGTGGAACTGAGGCTGTGGCTGGTGCAGACGTTGTAGCTCTGGTGTCAGCAACTGGCAGTGCAGACGACCTCGTACCTCGTGGCACCCTCGCAAAAGTATCAGTCGTGGTCCTGCCTCTCCTCTCATTCATGTCCTCCTGGAGCTGCTCCACGGCAGTCTGTATCTCTGTCACCTTGATGTCCAAGTCATAGAACCTCTGTTCCATGATCCTTTCTAAAGTCGCCTGGTTCTGAGTCAGGGTGGCTATACTCTGCTCAATCCGCAGGGTGGACGCAATTAGGTAACCAAGCTGCTCTTGTTTGGTTTTCAGGAAGTAATCAGATGCCTCCGCTTGAGTAGGCATCCTGGCAGCTTTCTCCTTCTTCGCCTTCTCCTTCTGAGCTTGTGCATGGGCAGATGATGGTTCATTCTCAGTCATAACAACTTGATTATCTTCGAAATATGGACGGATGGGCAGGTGTTCCTTATCCAAAAAATATACGCCCGTGCCCATCTTGGAGTTGATGAGCTCCTGAATCTGAGGGGCATATCCACAGCTCCTCTTCTGATCTGCCGCAATCCTTTTGATTGTTTCCACTATGAGGCTCATGACTTTGAATTTTTGAGGCACGTCAAAGACATGAAGCAAATTGATCGCTTGACCTCTGATCATCTTGTGATCTCCAGACTTGGGCAGAAGGGTGTGCCTAAGGATCCAGTTGATCGTAGGCAATCCTGATAGCAGGTAATGCACTAAGCCAAACTTGAACGTGTCAAGTGCTTCATTCGGAATCTCCTTGTACATGTTGGACATGGAGTTGTGGTCCATCTTTTTCTTGGCATAAATGTCCAAGTCATCTGCTTGCTCCTCTGGGGCATTGATCAGCTTCGCCCATTCCTCAACAGTAGAGTGGTACCTTGTACCCTCTGACATCCATGTGATCCTGCCATCCGGATAAAAGTGTGCTGTGGAGTAGAATTGCATGATTAGATCCTCGTTCCACTTTGTGAGCTTCTGCCCAACAAAGTCTGCAACTCCACACGCACTAAAGCTGTCAAATACTCCAGGGTAGTATTCCTCATTGTCCTTGATATAGGTCCAGTCGACCCATCTCATGTCACATACAATTGGCTTCTTGTCAAGTAGCACTGTCTCATAGAAATCCTGTTGCTCCTTGGTATGAAACATGTAGTCCACTGCAGTCCTTCTCCTAGAAGCATATGGATCTGCTTCTCTCCACTTCCTGAGCCCTGAGTCTCTCCTGAGCTTCATATCCTCAGCCACAGGATGAGCATCGTTGTGGTCTGGGATCTTGGGCTTGAGCTTCCGAAGGACATTCTCTTCCTCTTCCTCTGCAGCTTCAGGCACTGGGGCCTTGTTCTTCTCAGTGGCTGGGATGCTTCTTGTGTTTCTCTTTGGTGCACTCTTAGTCTTAGATGCAGCCTTAGGTGCTTCCTTGGGCTTGGATGCAGCTCCCCCTGACCTTATGGCATCTCCCATTAGCTTGGGTGCCTTGGGCGCTGGTGCAGCTGCCTCTTCTTCCTCTTCCTCTTCCATGATGGAAGCTTTGCCAAGCACTCTAGCCACAGTCTTCTTCACCCTCTCCTTCCTTTTCTTGCCCTCAGCTGCAGCTGGCTCTTGGGAAGTGGGCTTCTCAGTTGAGGCTCTAGCCTTTGACATGGGCTGCCTGCCTGCTGGCCTTTTGATTTTCAGACCTGGCTTAGTGCCTTGAGCTGGTTCAATTCTCTTGGAAGTGGCCTCTTCCTCTGCCACATAGTCCTCATCTTCAGAGTCTGAAGTTTTCTTCTTCCTTTGTCTCGTGGCAGCCTTTGGCAAATTGCTAGGAGTGCTCCTACTGCCTTCATCAGATCAACTGGAGGGACTAGTGCCCTCACTCATCACCACTTGCTGCTCTGATAGATTCTGGCTATCACTCTGGTCTGACATGCTGCAAACTGACTGCTGACCCTGTGAATAGATTATAGAGGAGATAGAGTGGATGAGCATCACAAAATGCAGAGATTTTTGCAAAAAGAATGATCCAAAAACTTAGTTTTAGTTTCCCACTGAAATCATCTCGGATCTACCAATTTTCAAACTCGGTGATACCGAAGCAGTTTTGGAACCTAAACTAGTGAACTCGGTAGGACCGAGTCACAGTTCGGTGACACCGAGACTGCTAGGGTTTCACTGAGTTCAAAAGTCGGTCACACCGATAAGTAATTCCCGGTCAGACCGAGTCTCACTTGTGCAATGGCATAAGCCAAATCGGTGGGACCGAGTTTTTCAACTCGGTGGGTCCGAGATAGTTTCGGCGGAAACCTAAACCTAGAATTTTCGAATCAAACCTAATCTATGAGCGTTTTGACTGGATAGAAGTTTATCAAATGTGGCTAGAAACAATATGATCACAATGTGCTAGGAATCAGATTGAGGAATAGCACAAAGATCAAGTCCATACCCTAGTTCGGCGGGGACTTGCTACGGCGGCAACGGCGGGGCAGAATTCCCGTTGACGGCGACGGAGACCAGCGACTGGAGGCTGCTGGCGGCGAGAAGATGATCCGGAGACCTCGAGGGCAGAGCAGGCTATCGCGCGGGCGAAGGGGTTCGGAGAAATTTCCAAATTTTGCCCGTGACTATATATAGCCCGACCCTGTCGGTGTGACCGAGTGGAACAACTCGGTGGCACCGAGATTCATAACTGCGTGCAGTTACTGAAACTCGGTGTGACCGAAAGGTTCAAATCGGTTGCACCGAGATCGAAAACCTAGATCAACTTAATGATCTCGGTAGGACCGAAAGTGGAGTATCGGTCAGACCGAGAATCATAAAGAGGTTTTGGAAGTTTAAGTCTATGACGAATCGGGGACTCCGAGCGCTCCTTACACAGAGTGGTTCGAATCTGACTTGATCAAATTTTGTGATGCAGCATGAATAGAGTTTGAGACGAGAAAAGCATAGATAGCTAGAGGACGTTCTTAGGCATTCTTGTCCATCCACTTGGCAAAAGAGGATAAAACCAAGCAATCAAAACAACAAGTGGATGTCCTCGAATGAGTAAAATATGCAATCAGCATGCTCACACAATAAGATGGCAAATGAAATATGTGGCAAGGCATGCACAACCAATTCTAGCATTTATCAAGCAATTTGCGATGCGTAGGTCATCTATATATGAGTACATTGACTTAGGAGTCAAGTGAGAACACTTGATCATAGGTCATACTCATCGTTTAAGCTCAAGTGGGGTTACCACTTTTACATAAAGCATTGTTGTGTTCACATCTTTAGAGTTGCTTTAGCTCAAGTCTTAGAGTAAAGCTCCCCCTAGATGTGATATCCCCCCTAAGAGGGATGAACTAACCTTGGGTTTTGTCGATGATGACTTCATGTAGATATTGAAGATGTGGATGCTCAATGTTGATGTAGATCTCTTGGAGCTATCCATTTGAGTGAATTGCACTTTCAATACCTACATGGGTTAGTCCCACAAGGAACAAACAAGGATATCCATAGACATAGAGTGATGCACACAAAAGATGATGTCCATGAAAACTTTTAGGTTACCTTGTCCCTTGTCTTACCAACAAGAGGGTTTGTGACTCCTTGAACTAGTGCAAGATGTGGAAGTTGATTGCACTTGTTCTTGCCAAAATGATAAGAGTGAAGTATGTTGGCGGAGTCACCCTCAAGAACTCTCTAGTTCTTCTTCTTTTGGATCCACATCATCTTGATGGGAATCCTTGGAGTTGTAGTCGTACTTGATGAAGTGGAACTTGAAGTAGTCTTGGGAATCCACTTGACTAAGGTCTTAGGAGCTTCTTCAAGTGCATCAATTTCCTCTTGAAGCTTGTCCTTGCCTTTTTGCTTATAGTCTTGTGGTGGAAGATCATCTTGAGCTTGTGTCCCCTTGAAAGAAGTATACTTCTCTTGTTGAGGGACAAACTTTGTCTTGGGGTATTGATCTTCTTCCCATTCAACTCCATTGGCATTGAACTTTCGTTCAAAACCAACACCTTGATTCTTCCGGTGCATTCCTTGCTTGCGCACAATTTCCTCGAATTGCTTACTCCCGGCAAGGCTTTTGTACACTCCTTTCTCTATAATTCCCTTCAATAAGCTATTTTCTTGCTCAAGTGTAACTTGGCTAAGAGAATCATTAGTGGAATCAAGAGAACTACTAGAAGCAACAATATTGGATTTAGCATGATCATTGTTACTACTAGAGGAAGAATCTTTCTTGTTAGACTTGACTTGAGGCATGTAAGTGGATAAGAGTAAACGCTTGGCAATGTAAGAAGAACTTTTCTTGCGGAGATCATCATTGATTGCCTTTAAGAACTCATGCTCTTGCTCAAGATTGAGCTTTTCAAAGCGTAGTTTCTCATGAGCTCTTAAAAGTTCTCGATGATCTTCGAAGATAGTGTCATGAGCTAACTTAAGAGTTTTTAGTTCTTTAGTTAGAGCCTCAATCTTCTCCTTATCATTGTCGCTCGTTTTAGCATGATTAATTGGTCTTTCATCATAGTATTCATCACTAGAGTTGTCACCAAGCAAATCATCACCTAACAAGTCATCTTCATCGCTATTGAAATCAACATACTCGGGGTGTGTTACCTTAGGACCTTTGACCATGAAGCATCTTCCAATTCCTTCATTGGTGAGTCAAATATGTCGTAGGAGTTGGTTGACACAAGTGCTAGACCGGCAACACCTTCATCTTGAGTATCTTCGGAGTCGGAGTGATAACTTCTCTCGGAGTGGCTGTCGGAGTCGGAGCTGGATACCCATTCACCAACATGAGCTTGATGTCTTCGTCTTGTGTAGCTCCTTGATGATTTTTCCTTCCTTTCCGAATCCTTGCTTCTTCGTGAGTATCTTCGTTCATAACGATCATCTTTACTCCTCTCTCTTGGTGGTGATCCTTTGCTTCTTCTTTTTGGAGAATCTTCTCTTCTCTTGTAGGGAGCCGTACACTCATTGGAATAGTGTCCGGGTCTTCCACAATTGTAACAGTTTCGCTCTCTACTAGAAGATCTTTTGTCATTGTAGGACCTTGACTTGGGGCTTCTATCTTTGCTTCTACTCTTGTAGAACTTGTTGAAGTTCTTCACCATTCTTCATTGAAGTCTTGTTTCTCACTTGATGATGTAGGGGCTTCACATGAGGCTTTATAGGCACCACTTGATTTGTTGTGAAGTTCCTCTTTATCCTTAAGTGACATCTCATGAGCAACAATTCTTCCAATCACCTCCGTTGGCTTGAGATCTTTGTAATTGGGCATCATTTGGATCAATGTGCACACGGTATCATATTTTCCATCCAAGGCTCTTAGGATCTTCTTGATGATGAATCTATCGGTCATCTCTTCACTTCCTAAGCCGGCAATCTCATTTGTAATGAGAGCAAGCCTAGAGTACATTTCAGCGACACCTTCACCATCCTTCATCTTGAACTTGTCAAGTTGGCTTTGAAGCACATCCAACTTGGATTCCTTGACGGAGTCGGTACCTTCGTGCATATCAATCAAAGTGTCCCAAATTTCCTTTGCATTCTCAAGGCGGCTGATTTTGTTGAATTCTTCGGGGCACAATCCGTTGAAGAGAATATCACAAGCTTGAGCATTGTATTGCAACATCTTCAACTCATCCGCGGTAGCTTCACGGTTTGGTTCTCTCCCGTCAAAGAAGTCACCTTGCAAACCAACACACACAATAGCCCAAACAGCGGGGTTATGTCCAAGAATATGCATTTTCATTTTATGCTTCCAACTAGCAAAATTAGTACCATCAAAGTAAGGACCTCTACGGTGATAATTTCCCTCGCTAGACGCCATACTCTCCTAGGTTGTGAAACCAAGGCTATGACCACCAAAAGCTATGGAGATCAAGCAAATGGATACCAAGGCTCTGATACCACTTGTAGGATCGAAAGTATGTCTAGAGGGGGGTGATTAGACTACTTGACCAAATAAAACTTAACCTTTTCCCAATTTTAGTTCTTGGCAGATTTTAGCTAATTTAGGACAAGTCAAGCAATCATCACATCACTCAAGCAAGCATGCAAAGAGTTTATGGGCAGCGGAAAGTAAAGCATGCAACTTGCGAGAATGTAAAGGGAAGGGTTTGGAGAATTCAAACGCTATTGGAGACACGGATGTTTTTCCCGTGGTTCGGATAGGTGGTGCTATCCTACATCCACGTTGATGGAGACTTCAACCCACGAAGGGTAACGGTTGCGCGAGTCCACAAAGGGCTCCACCCAAGGGCAACGGTTGCACGAGTCCACACAGGGCTCCACCCATGAAGGGTCCCCGAAGAAGCAACCACCCACAAAGGGTCCACGAAGAAGCAACCTTGTCTATCCCACCATGGCCATCGCCCACACAGGACTTGCCTCACTAGTGGTAGATCTTCACGAAGTAGGCGATCTCCTTGCCCTTACAAACTCCTTGGTTCAACTCCACAATCTTGTCGGAGGCTCCCAAGTGACACCTAGCCAATCTAGGAGACACCACTCTCCAAGAAGTAACAAATGGTGTGTAGGTAATGAACTCCTTGCTCTTGTGCTTCAAATGATAGTCCCCCCCACACTCAACTCTCTCTCATAGGATTTGGATTTGGTGGAAAGAGGGTTTTTGTGGAAAGCAACTTGGGAAGGCTAGAGATCAAGATTCATATGGTAGGAATGGAATGTCTTGATCTCAACACATGAGTAGGTGGTTCTCTCTCAGAACATATGAGTTGGAATGGTGTGTGTGTTCTGATGGCTCTGTTTTTTAATGAGAAGGAGGTGGAGGGGTATATATAGCCTCCACACAAAATCCAACCGTTACATACAATTTACCAATCTCGGTGGGACCGAATCAGAAAACTCGGTCTGACCGAAATAGTAAACCTAGTGACCGTTAGGAATTTCAGTGGGACTGACATGCAACTCGGTAGGACCGATTCGGTTAGGGTTTGGGCATAACGTAATCTCGGTGAGACCGATTACACAAACTCGGTGAGACCGAATTTGGTAATTAGCTAACCAGAGAGTTGGTCAGGCAAACTCGGTGGGACCGATTTGCTCTTTCGGTGAGACCGAGTGGAACTCGGTGAGACCGAAAAGTTACAAAGGGGAAACACTGAGTTTACATTGCAATCTCGGTGGGACCGATTCGCTCTTTCGGTAAGACCGAAAAGTTACGAAAGGGAAACAGAGAGTTTGCAACCCCATCTCGGTGAGACCGAGATCCTTATCGGTAGAACCGAATTGCTAGGGTTTGGCAGTGGCTAATGACAAGTGAAACTCGGTGGCGCCGGGTAGGAAGAATTGGTAGGACCGAGTTTGGCTTAGGGTTTAGGTCATATGTGGATATGGGAAAGTAGTTGAGGGTTTTGGAGCATATCACTAAGCACATGAAGCAAGAGGCTCATTAAGCAACACCTCATCCCTCCTTAATAGTATTGGCTTTTCCTAAAGACTCAATGTGATCTTGGATCACTAAAATATAAAATGAAGAGTCTTGAGCTTTTGAGCTTGAGCCAATCCTTTGTCCTTAGCATTTTGAGGGTTCCACTTTCACATCCATGCCATGCCAATCATTGAGCTTTCCTGAAATAATCATCTTGGAATAGCATTAGCTCAATGAGCTATATGTTGTTATGAATTACCAAAACCACCTAGGGATAGTTGCACTTTCACCGGTACCTGCAAACACAAACATATATGCAACACCACAAACATATGCAACACCACAAACATACATAGATCTAGCTAGGCCACAAAAAGTGCATGTGCACGTTTTTGGAGCGAGCTAAGGAGAAAAAAAGTAGATCTACAACATAAAGATAGCTTTCCCCTTACTTACCTATCAAAAAAAGGTAATTTAACCACTTAATTTGATGAATCGATGGTGCAAATGAGGCGAGGAGGAGGAGGCAGCCGACACAAGCTTGGAGAAGGAGGTGGAGGGAATGAAGTGGGGAAAGTGAGTGTGTAGGTGTGGCTGTCCAAAATATCTAGCTGGTCCCAGGTTACTAATGGCGCACCACCCACTCATGTGCCATTAGTAACCCTACATACTAATGGCGCACCTACTGGTGGTGCGCCATTAGTAGTTTTGCAAAAAAAATAAAAAATATACTAATGGCGCACCGTGGCAGAGTGCACCATTACTAGTTTAAACTAGTAATGGCGCACTATGCCACGGCGCACCATTAGTAGTTTTGCAAAAAAGAATAAAAAAATATAGTAGTGGCGCACTTGGTTGTTGGTGCGCCATTACTAGTTAGAACTAGTAATGGTGCACTGTGCCTGGATGTGCCATTAGTTTGTTTGGAAAAATGAAAAAAAAAGTTTTTGTTACCAGTGGCGCACCAGCACATGGTGCGCCATTAGTATATAGTAGTGGCGCACCACGTGTCTGGTGTGCCATTAGTGTCAATTTCATCTATAGCCCTTTTCCTAGTAGTGCCTTCATCTAAGTTCTTTCCTTTTTGCAGGTTACAATCGTGCTACACCCGTCCAGGACACGACACAACGGAGACACAGGCGCAGACGTGCAGTAGGGACCCGCCAAAAGGTTTCTTTTTAGATTAAGGCCCTGTGTAAACCTTTTTTATTGTCTCTTGTTGCTCACATCCTCCGGATACTCCACACAACCAAGAAGGATGCCGGCGTTATTGGCATGTGGCCACGCCAGGATTTTGCACGTACCTGGACACATGGGGTTTCTTATAAAGGGCATTGTTTAGCCCGGTATATGTTATAAAGACCAAACACCTTAGGGAGTGTTCGGCGTCGCGAGTTTGGCCCTATATGCATCAGCTCCGAATCATGTCTTTGGTCAAATGTTGGGTTTGCCCGGCTCCCACGTTTTGGTACCTTACGTTCCGTTATATCGGCTAAGGTAGCACTGGGAGAACTACTGCGATTGTGCCCTGGTTTGTCCGGATGAGCACCTTAGTAGAGAAAGCCGAAAACTGACTATCACGATATAGCGAGAGACTGGTCAACCACTCAATGACTAATCGGAATCTTCGGGATTCCTCCACATTAACGAAGGGCCGTTTCCCGGTCATGTACGTACGTGCACCGTATTCGGACGAGCTCAGAAGTACCAGGGGCTATATAGTAGCCCCACTGTCAAACTCCTATGGCTAAGTGAAAGTGTTAAAGAAATATAGTCCGATTGCCTTGTTCGCTATGTTATCACCTCCTTAACGGACCAAGACATTGGATCAAGTGTGGATATGCATCTTTTGCGAACACCCCCGCATTATATGCGTGGGGGCGGAAGCCGACGACTGCAAACTTTCAGGTTATATACATATATACATAAACGGCCGCACAGGAGGCATCATACACTACAAAAAAATACACTTCCGTGATGATACGTGTTTGTCACAGTAGGTCGCTTTTTTTGTCATGCATGTACATCCATGACAAATTTATGACAGAATCAAGATAGTCATACCTGTGTTGTCGTAGAAGTGTTCCATGACATTACCAAAATTATCATCACGGAAGTGTCCACTTCCATGACGATAAATCGCGCATCACAGAAGTGCTTTCGTCAAGGGTGACCGACACGTGGCATCCACCATAACGGAACATCGTTAAGCATCGGGTCGGGTTTTGGATCCGATAACCCGTTAACAGCCCCGACCAATGGGGATTTTCCACGTGTAAAATCATCATTGGCTAGAGGAAACACATGTCGGCTCATCGTCGGGACAGATGTCATCCACTCACTGGACATAAGGCGCCTATGATACGTCGACACGTGGCACGACCCAACAAGTTTAATTGGGCAGGCCCAACTAAAGGCCCACAAGATTTTGCGGACCATAATGGGCCGGCCCAGCTAAAGGCCCATGAGATTTTGCAGACCATAATGGGCTGGCCCAGCTAAAGGCCCACAAGATTTTGCGGGCCATAATGGGCCGGCCCAGGTAAAGGCCCACAAGATTTTTATGTGCCATAATGGGCCGGCCCAGGTAAAGGCCCACAAGATTCTTGCGGGTCATAATGGGCCGGCCGAGCTAAAGGCCCATGAGATTTCACCGACATTAATGGGCCGGCCCAGCTGTAGGCCCACAAGATTTTGAGGACCCTAGTAGGCCAGCCCATTAACTGGCTGCCATGTTTTGGGCCAAATGCCGGCCCATATTTGATCCGGTCCATTAATGGCCTACCACGCTCCGGGCCTAATAGTGGCCCATATGAGATCCGGCCCCTTAAAAGCCTACCACGTTCTGGGCCAAATTACGGCCTAGATCAGGTCCGACCCTTTAAGAGGCTTTGGGCTCAATTATGGCCCATATCAGATTCGGCCCATCAACTGGACACTATGCTTTTGGGCCCACTTGCTAAAGGCCCACTTAGTAATTTGGCCTGATATTAGTTTTGGCTTGTTAAGGGCCCGTTTAACATCTCGGCCCTATATTAATTTCGGCCTTTAAAAGTCCGTCATATAGTTGGGCCTAACTACGGCCCGGTTTGCATCCGGCCTGCTCACAGCCGATATCTGATTGGGCCAAACAAGGACCCAGAAAATTTTGGCCTGTTAAAAGCCCATGATTTGATTCACACAATCATGGGTCGGGGTTCATGTCGGGCTGCTGCGTAACTAGTAGGAATTAAGAACAAACCTACTCTATACAATAAAGAAATTATGGCATAGTAACTAAGAATAAACCTACACTACACAATAAAGGATTTAAGGTATATTACATCCACTGGGCATCAAAGTTCGCCACCAGTGATCATAAAGCGCAACGAAGAAGAAGATTACAAAAACTGGGCACCATTGCAGCGTAACAAAATAATACTGAGCCAAGACCACTTCCAAGATAGTTCAAGAAAGGTTAGCCTTGCGGGGGAACTGCTGTGCAAGCTGCTGAGCAAGGCTGTGAGACCGGCCAAGCATGTTGGTCATAGCTTCCAGGTGTAGCTGTTTGGCGATGAGGTTCTCATTGGTGTTCTCCGCAATCTTTCTTAGAGATAGGACTTCAAGTCGAAGTTGAGTTGCAGAATGCCTTTCTGCTAGAACTTGGGACTGAAGAAGTCAAACTGATTCAGACAACAAATTCTGTGAGCTTGTTTGACTGTTAGTCTCAAGTAACTTGAACACTGCATCAAGACAAGACTTTGGGGTTGTCTCGCTATCTTCAAGATGTTTTGCCTTCTTTGCTGCAATATATGTTGGGTTTGTCTCACAGCCTTCAGCAGACTTGTGCATGCCATCAGGCATATCACCCTGAAACAAAGCAGAGAGATGACAGGTTTTGCATGTGTATAAACAAAGATGATAACTGTTATGTCAATTCTATCCAATTTCAAATTAGAAAATAAAGAGTATGTTCAAAATATCAATAGCATAATTTAGCATTGTTCATAATGCGGGGAGCTTCACCACACTATTGGATTACCATGTCAACATAACAAGCATAGATGAAGGGCAAAGAAAATCATTGTTTCTATTTTGGATGATGTGCATGGCATGTTGTTCATATCATCAGCCACATCAGTAAGATAAAACAGGAGATGACAAGGTGCAAACGTGGGCTGCTTCACCACACATTGGATTATAGATCCACAAAAACAAGCATACATATAGGGAGTATTAAGTAATGTGCATGGTATAAATAAGGAATTTGGTTTTACAAGTAAAACTTAGAACTTACGGTTCTTACGAACATGCATTTTGGTAGAAACAGCAAACTAAACAGCAGTAAATGATAGGGAGCATGAGCAAATTAAACAGCAGTTGAGGATAAAGGCTTTAGAAGGACTGACTTACATTAACAGTTAACACCGGCTTTATAATGCCCTTCTCCATGGCAAGGGAAGGATAACTCAAGAATTTCAGCACAAAATCTTCTTCATAAGCATTGCATGTACTCTATATTTTGTAGAGAGTAATTATAGATATGATAATACTGGAAGGGATAGAGGATAATGAAGATAAGATGAAGATTGATGCTACATAATCAACTACCAATCCCTGGAAGTACAAGCGTTACAGGACAAAATGTACTGACAAGAGCAATGGTCTACACTTCTGCACTGGCATTGTCTGTGTATTCTACTTGTTGGTAAGATTAAATATAGATCTGATCTTTTTTAGTAAATGGTGGGCGAGGGAGATAAGATGCAGAATGCTACAAAATGAACCAATCCCTCTTCCCATAATACAAGAGTGTTTTGAACACTGGTGTACTGTACAAGACGTTCTTATATTATGGGACGGAGGGAGTAGCTGTTAATGTAAGTATAGTGATAGACCACGTTCAGTCCTTACAAGAGGACTGCAGAGCTAAACCTCTTCAAAAGCATTGGGTTGATTCTAAATTTATGTAAGAGTCCATACGGATCTTATAATGTCCACCAAATGGACGATTACGAGGCTAACATGTGCAGTGATGCTACATAATCAAACACCTATGAAAGTAAGTATGGTCATACAGGGCAAGAGGTACTCACAAGAGCAATGCAGTGTGCAGTATAGTTGCGAGATTCTGTGGTCCCTTGAGAACGAATGTTCTTCTGCTAACAGTTTTCGTACAAGTGAGACATTAAGGCAAATGCAGAAATGTAGTTCAAATTGTGATGTGATATCATAGACAGTACCTTACGCTGCAGCCGAGACCAATGTGTAACAAGATTATTCCAATCACCGTCGGATAAATGTAGCACCGGAAACTTTACAAAAATTTCTTTCAGAGGCTTGCCATCAAAGTGCGCTTGCCTCAGGTAGGAACAATACTTCATCAACGAGTGCTTGAAAAGCGCAACCAACCCCTGCTCGTCATCACAATCCAGTTTGCGCCTCGCCTATTTAAAAGAATGAAATCTTGTGTCTTCTGTCAGCAGAAACATATGCAGTAATGACCATGAATAACATTAGTACATTACTTACGCGTAAGTTGCGGAGGAAGACTGGAAATTGTTCTGTGTCTGCGGTATAATCTTTCCATGAAGGAAAGATGCGCACAAAGTTCCTGACAACAACATAAGCTTCATATTCTAAACTGGGAAGAAATGGAATAGGGGTCCTATTTGCTGCAATTGGGGCTCTCTCTACTTTGAAAAGGGATTTGGCAACTGGATTTGGTGTACTCTTTGCTGGAATGGGGGTTTTGCATCGTACAGCTGGTGCTATGTCAACTGGCATAATCATACTGTTTGCTGCAGTTGGGGTCTGCTGAGTTGGGGCATCAGAAATGACTAGTGTAGTAGGGCTAGAGTCTGCTAGAGTTGGGGTATTTTGTGGGTCAGGTGATATTGAAACTACACCTAATGGGTTATTTGATTTATCAGGTGCCACTACCTTTTCCAAATACTTTGCTTGTGCTCCTCCACGATCAGCAATCGCCCTCTTCCTTTTGAACGTCTGATACACAAGAACAACATTTGAATGGATAAATATGGTATGATGACAGATGGAATATGTACTGAAAATGGATAGGCAGGGCGTATTCACATACACGATGTGTAAACTAAGCTAATGGCAGTTCAACAAAGTAGAAGCACTGCAAAGCATTAGTTGCAAGATATGTGCGAGCAATGTAACCTTGGAAAGTTAGAGCAAGTACCTTGATGGGTGAATAAGATAGGGCATCTTCCTCTGACTCCTCCACTAGGGAGCTACATTGACTTAGGTCTCCCTCTAGCTCAGAATCACTGTTAGGATCATATTCTGAGCATGAATCTGTAGGTGGAGAGTGTTTGCATTGCATTGCATCCAGACTTGATTTCAGTCCCTTAATGCCAAGTTTGACAGCCATGGCATTGTTCTGCTTTATTCTTTTCATGCGCGCAAGCTCATAATCATTATGATGTTGTTCAGAATCTGAGATTCATGAAAACATAAAAAGTAGTCAGATTATCTATGGAATGCATTGCGGTTTCAACTCGGAGAGTGTCTCCCTATAAACCCCTGCATATGCAAAGTTCACCTCCCCAACCGTGCTGACCAGACCACACACAGAGATACACACCCGAGCGGCGAACATGCATTTTCGAAACTAATTTAGGAACATTTAGCTGACCAATTAAACAACTCTGTTTTAATAATATCAGATTCGTATTTGAACAACTAAGCTTGTTTAGCTTGATGGGTGGGGCAGTGTTATTATGACACGAAGCATGTATTCTGATCGTATGGTGATCATAAAAGGGGGAAACTCTAAGCATATATTTTTTAGCAAAAGAGGGTTTCCCCTCTGATTTCTATTAAAGAAACCACCACGGAACCAACCTGATTAATTAAACCCTAAGCATGATCAATTAAACCGTATTATGGCTGTGCCATGGCAGATTTGAAGCTGCAAAGCGGAGAAATGATATTTAGCATCCATTGTTTGCTTCGAACTAAGAACTAAATTCTAAGAGCTGAAAAGAAAGTAGAGTAACCAAGTTAAGATCTATTTTCTGGTTGAGATCAAAAAGTTGAGGAGATATGAAGTACCACCTCTCTTGCGGTGTCGTGTAGGCATCGGGGGTGTGATGGCTGTCGGTGGCGTTGAAGCAGATCTGCGACGGTAGACGGGTGCATCGTGGGATAAGTCCCATTGCGGTGGAAGAGAAGGTCGTGTGAGTGGCCCCGGCAAAGAGGACGGCGGCGCCGATGAAGCAAGAGGACGCGATGCAAGGCTATTGGTCCGTCGCCATGGATGAGAAACGTCCATCTCTAGCAGTGGACGACGCGGTCTTGGTAGGCGCTCCGGCATGGTGGAGGACGGTGGCGATGGATGTGGTGGAGGACGACGGCGATGGATGGGGTGGCGAACGGAGGCTGGTGTGGGAATGGGGTGTTCTAGCGCGGACGATGTATGAATGGGAAAATGGAGGGAGAGGTACGGGGAACCATGTTTTTGGGACGCGCCTATCTGAAATATGGGAAAGTTACGAACTTATCCCTCGTTTCAAATTTGGACGTCTCGTCGGTTGGGGATAGGACGGTAATCTCGCATCTCCCAAATATTTGCCGGTGACTATTTCGGGCGAGGAAAGGGTGTTTTGCCGCCCACGGTTGGCGCCCATGGTGTATGAACGGGGCTGACAGGTAGGGCGGTTGTGTCACGTCTGATGGAAGTTACACATCTGCCCCTATTTAAAATATTAGCCTGCATCTATTTCGGACAAGGAGAGGGTGTTTTGCCGCCCACCGTGTATGAATGGGGAATGGAGGAAGAAACAGAGGTCTTTCGGACGAGCTTGAATCAAATGAGTTTTGCCGCCCATGTTTGACGCCCACCGTGTCGGAATGCTCAGAGGCGGTCGTGTCACGTCTAATTGAAGTTACTAACCTACCCCTATTTAGAGCAGTGGAAATCGGGCCGATGGATTGTCCGTGTAATGGGTAGACAGTAATTTCCATCTCCCAAACACTTGGCTTCGGGCAGCCGATGTGGGAGTGGACATTTTGCTGTTTCTTTCGAATTTTGGGACAATAAGCATCCACGTTTACCCTGGCAACTAAATTCGAATCCATTTTGTATTCCTATATGAATCTTTATAAATCATTCTATGTGTTTTTATATATCTTCAAAAGGACGACAAAGATGTATTCCACTGTCATATATGAATATGGTTTACAAATGTCGATACTCAAATTCAGAAACTAGAATCCAGTTAAAGGTGAATTCGAATATTTGGAACACTTCATGTCCAACTCAAATGTCACACGCAGCATAATGTGTACTCCCATTTAGATATGTACACAAGCGATGTATCAAGATTCAAATACCAAGTCAATCAACCAAGAATGTACGGAACTAACAGACATATAAACACTTATAGAGTATATGGATCAATAATATCAACTAACATACATAAGCCAGGCCGCTATACTTTTTTTTGGCTACAACAGCATCCTTTTTTTAGCCAGCATCTTGGCCCTTTCCGATGCGTGCCACTTATGGTCCATCTATACTACTATTTTTGAATGCACATTCAGCCCGATTGGCATATTTGTAGGTCTGGCACAGCAATCCAAATGAAATGTCTCTGAGTCTTATCAATTAATACAGACTTGTGCTCAAATAAAATTACAAACAAAACAATTATTACATGATCTCTAAAACAAATGGTTTGATTGATTACATGAACAGACAACACAAAGGTTATTCAACTATGGAAAGAACATTTCACCTATGATTTACCAAGTAGGAATTTAATTTCCTTTTTTCCTTCAGGACCTTAACAATCTGGTCAGTCTCAGCTTGCTTCGTTTTGAAATCCACCAAATATTTAATGGTTGTCTTGAGTACTGCTTGTGATTGTGCTGTTTGCTTCCTCAACATGTCAACTTCATCTCTAAGTGCAGAAGCAGAATCTCTTTCTACCACTAGTTTAGCCTCTAGAGCATCAGCAGTTGGCAATTCATAATGCACGATTGGGCCGGTGCCGCTGCTGTGGGATGATGCAACGTCCATGGGGACCTCGCTCTTTGATCTTGGGCTAACCTGTTTTGCCATTAAAGTTCCGATTGGATTCAGAAAATTTGAAGTTAGCAAAACATCTCAACTGGGAGTTATAATAGCAAACCAGTTAAACAAACAAGGAATTAAAGAGTTTCAATTGGATGCTAAAAAGTAGTTATTAACATCATTGTAACCCATTGTTGCAGCAGCAAAGCAGTTAAACAAACAAGTAGATATTTAAGTTAAGGCAAACGGGTAATTCTTAACAATAAGTATCAAACAGATAGATAGGCGCAGTCTACAATATGATTAACAGGCTGTGCCATTATGTAATCAGTAGCAAACTAAATTAAGCCAAGCAACGTAATTGAACAATTTTGCAATAAGTGGCTAACTAAAATTCCGAGAAGCAGGTAACTGAACTTACGCTAGTTCTTTGTACAGGCACACTGCAACTTCTTTTTCGCTTACAAGGTTGTACGAAGGAGTCCATGGCATCAATTGCTTGGATACGCAGTCTCAATACTTCTTTCTTCCCACACTGCATGGGTAAGTCGAATGGTTAATATGGTAAGATGGTGCGTCCTTGATATGTTATATGAGGACGTGTAGTCAGACTAGTTGTAGCCAAACACATCACACTGGCTTTTACTGTATATTTCATGCGATTACTTTTGGCATATCGAGATCTAAGCAATCTACAATACGATGAAAAGACTGGCATCCTTCACATTATTGGCGAACTCAGTTCATGGAAACAAGCAATTCAACCATTCTGTGGGTAAATCAAAAGCGCCACTGGAATATTTTTCACTATCCAATCATACACGCAAAAAGGGGCGAAGCCACCATAGGGGCTGGTACGGGCGGCCGCCTCAGGTGGCTGGAAAGTGTGCACCTAGTTTGAGTCGTCCAGGTTGGCCCATGCTAGTTTTGTTCGTCCCAATGCACGAGCAGGCAATGTAAAAAATGAAGAAAAATGTTTCAATTTGGATGGGCCAATAACATAAGTGCAAGGCAGGCCCTATAGCAGGCTCACGGCCCAAACGAGCGCAACTGCCTAACTAATCTATCCTCCGAGAGATTTTGATGTAATAATCTGGCATGGTGAAACAAGTGTCCTGTGTGTATAAGTAGTACGATAGTATTATTATCACATGGTATACCGTTGATAGAATTGCAACTCTGATTGCTGGTTAGGAACTGTCGTTCGATTACATTCCAACAGCTGCCGTGCTTTATTCAATTTTGTGTATTCGCCTTGCGACAGCATCTAAAACCAGCGCCGTACCGATCACTTGCAATATGAAAAGCGATGAGGTAGAACACTTGGGCCCCCAAACATGCAGGGTCGGCCTGCGGCCCAAAGTCCATAACCTGGTTTCGAGAAGCACTAGCTCAGTGCAGAAGTGGCGTCCTCCTCCTGCTGTGGGTTGGGCGAAGATGAATGTTGATGCTGCG
The DNA here is from genome assembly GCF_056163025.1 of Triticum urartu. Taxonomy (NCBI): domain Eukaryota; kingdom Viridiplantae; phylum Streptophyta; class Magnoliopsida; order Poales; family Poaceae; genus Triticum; species Triticum urartu. The sequence goes on along the minus strand of NC_141879.1, from coordinate 493,082,201 downwards.
TTATCTCGCAATGGTGAAAGGGAAGCCCTGGCAGTTGTGAGCCGGGATCATACAGGCTTCTTCCTTGGAGCATCGACACTGGTGTCCGAAAGTGTTACTGATCTAGAGATCCTAGAGGCAATGGCATGTTGCGAGGGGCTATCTCTGGCTCTTGACTTAAACCTGCAACAAGTTCAGATTAGCACCAATTGTTCAGCAACAGTCAAGCATATCGGAGAGGCATACTTGGGGCCCAGCAAAGTTATTATGGACGAGATCAAGATGAAGAAGAATATGTTCCAAACCATGGAGATCATACATGAAAAACGCGAGTGTAATGTTGAAGCGCATGTGCTCGCAAAAGCTGCTACTTCTTTGCCCTGTGGACGCCATCTTTGGCTCACAGAAACCCCCGAAATTATTTATATACCTATGACTGTTAATCTTCAATAAAGCAGCTTTTATCCCTCAAAAAATCTGAGTATTATATTCTCAGCTGAACCCCCATAATGCCCGTGCGTTGCAGAGGGAGTATATTTCTCGGCAAGGTGAGCCTGTGATATAAAAGATTTGTATATTTCTTTACAGAGGGAGTATCTCTCTGTCAAAAATATATTTATGTGTAACTAGTTACTCTTGTCGTTCTACTTCCTTTCGCTGATATGTGGGGCAACCGGCAATGGGGTCCACGTGCCATATGCACAAATTAGAGTGCACAACTTCACGGTAGACACACCCCGGTCGTAGCGCCGCAGTAATGCCCAATGAGCCATCAAATCACAACCCTCCCTTTCCAGCTTTAGTAGTAAGCTAGACGGACGAAGCGGCAATATTTCACTGGGCCTGAATCCCCTTCTCCCTCGTCTGCTTGTTCAGAGAAAACCCCCTCTCGGCGATTGCATAGGGTTTTCTCATGGAGAACCAGGTACGAATTCTTCACCCATCCCCGATAAACCCAAGTCCCTTTGTAGCGACCCGACCCGAATGGATCAAGTCTCTGTGCTTAAGTGTCATCCCTGGATCGGTATGCTGACACACACAGTACTCGAAGGATTTATAACAGAGGTAAATCACATGTATAAAGTAACATAAATACTATTACCTCAATCCAAATAGCGGAAGCAACAAGGTTGTGGATTCCCATCAACACCAATGGCAAAGTTGAGTGTAGAAATCGTAACCCTAATGTATCACTTACTCGTCATAAGAAACCTGCAACATGAGACGTTGCAGCCCGAAACGGGTCAGTACATTGAATGTACTGGCAAATTCACACCATAGAGAATGATGAACAATGGCTATCACTACATGCATATTTGGCTGGTGGAAAATCTCTATGGTTATAAGGTTTTTGCATAAAGCCAATTTTTCCCTACTGCAAAGCAATAAATTTTATTTAACTATCATGGTGGTTGTTGAACATTGAGAATGGTTGACAGCATTCTCAATCCCAATTAAGTAACATCATTAAACCCAACAATATTCATTTAAAGTAACATGATGAGATCAACAGGATAATCCAAGAACTAGATACTCAAGATGTCCATAACCGGGGACACGGCTAATCATGATTAGTTTGTACACTCTGGAGAGGTTTGCGCACTTTTCCCCACATGACTCAATCGCCTCCGTTTGTTTTCTCTCACTACACGGTGTTTGAGAAACGGATGACCGAGACACAGTCTTTCAGAAGCGCTAGCACCTTACAAGTGGGGTAGACCGTACCACCTACAACCCCTACATCTGCTAGTCCACCCCGTAAGAGTTTGCACAACTTAGTCAACTATGCCAGAGCCCATACTAGCATGTGGCTGCACACGGAAGTTTCTAGCATGAATTATCTTATGATCCCTTTGAGCCTGGGTGGCGCTCCAAAATAAAACAGGCAAGTCCTGATAGACATCAGGTGCCTCAATCCACCCAGATGTGTGTTTAAGTTGCCACCTTAGATAAACCATTAAAAATTATCAACTCACATCTGTCATGGATATCGCTCACCCAATCCACGTCTACTAGCATAGCATGGCATAATAAACAAATGTAAAAGTAACTCCCAAAGGTTTGATAATAATATAGGTAATAGGTACTACCTCATCTACTTCCCATCCCACAATTTAATTAGATCCTAATCATGCAAGGTGAGAGGATTGATCTAATGCAATAAAACATGGGTTGTAGAAAAGGTATGATCAAAGTGTGAACTTGCGTGCAATGTAGATGAAGATGATTCGCACTTAAAACTCTGGATAGATCTACTCGTCACACTCCGTTCAATCTATCGTAAGCAAGCAATAGTAACCACACAATAAGTACTCATCTAATGCACAAGTAAAACTCGAACAAGAGAACGAACCAGAAAGTTCAACTTAAGAACTCCGGTTGCAAAGAAAGAAAGAACCGAACAAAGAAACCGAAAACAAACGGCGGAAGAAACAACTCGGTTCTAGCAAGTTGAAACTAGGTCAAAATTTTACAGTAGCAAAAACTTGTTCAAGTTGATTAGACGGAACGGCGGTTTCGAGAAGAAACTCCAGGCGCTTGAATCACCTGATTCCGATGAACGGGCGAGAAGATAAACTAGAACAAAGATCGGATCTGAGATCGCGATCGCGGAATAAATCCGACGAAAAGAAAAAGACGAACGGTTAAACGGACGGGCATCGTTAACCGGGAATAATCGGTGATCACGTTCGTTGAGACGAACGGTCCGAAAGAAGAACGAAAACCGATCTAGGGTTTCGGAAAAGAAACCGAAAAAGAAAACGGAAAACCAATCTAGGGTTTCGGAAAAGAAACCGAAACGAAGAATCGGAGAGAAAAACCGGAAAAGAAAACCGGAACGGTTTCTTTTAAAAGAACCGAACCACGGGGAAGAAAAAGAGAGGCGCGGGGCTACCTCCGGCGAGGCGGGGCGAACGGTGGCGACGGCGGCGTGCTGGGGCGGCGGCGGCGGCGCTATAGGGGCGGCGGCGGCGCTAGGGCACAAGGGCAGCGGCGCGGGTGTGGGGTGGCGCGGCGCTAGGGCACAAGGGCGGCGGCGCGGGTGTGGGGTGGCGCGGCTTGGGGAGGAGAGGGGGTTTGGGTTTTTTGTGTGAGGAGAGGGGGGGTCTATGGGGGTATTTATATAGGTGAGAGGGGGGTTTACTTGCGGTAGGGGGCAAGAAAAAGAGAGGAAAAAGGAAAACGAAACAAAGGAAAAACGGCTAGCCTAGAGTCCTACTAGGACTCGGCTAAGAGGCGAGGCGGCGGCTGCCTGGCTGCCCGCGCCTGGCGCACACGCGCAGGGGCTGGGGCGCAGCGGCTGGCTGGGCCTTGGCCCGGCTAGCCTGCTGGAAAGTTTTTTTTAAACGGTTTCGCGCGCAGCAAAACACAGAAAAGAAAATCTAAACGGGCTCCAAAATTTCTAAAGTAAATTTTCCCCGACTCCTAAAAATGAGCCGAACAAAATGAACTTTTCTCCGGACCTAAAATGCAATTTTCGAAAACGCGCATTTTTCCCTATCCAAAGAAAAACAAACAAACACCGGAAAACGAAATTTGATCTATTTATTAAATCTTCATTTTTCCTATATTTTGGGAAAGTCATATTATTCCCTTTCTCATATTTTAATATCGGAAAAATAATTGAAGATGAAATAAATAAATCAAATGATCCTCTTTTCAAATTCGAGAAAACTCTCAAATATGAAAATAACGAAATCTCCAACTCTCTCCGAAGGTCCTTGAGTTGCGTGAAATTTTCTAGGATCGACCAAAATGCAAGAAAATAAGATATGCATGATGATCTAATGTGTAACATTCCAAATTGAAAATTTGGGATGTTACACCCTTGGTCGTAGGTAATCCTAGGATGGAAGCCGCCGCTGTTGATGCATTGTTCTTCCTACTGAATCTAGTGTGTTTCATTTGCAGTGCTCGAAGTGCGAGTACCCTACAGGTTTCTGCGCCCTCGGCGAGACGCCACACTTGTTCCTTCTCATCCTAACACAGCATTTTGAAACGCACACAGTATGTTCCTAGAATCCTCTTTTCTATTCGGGAGGGTGGGGTTTTTTTGAACATGCTGTGTTCTCATATTATTTTTCCTGCAGTGTATTATTTGCTCTGCCACAACACATGTACTCAAGATGCTCGGCCTTGCCATAACTGAATACACTAGTTTAATGGTCACAGTGAAGACAAGCCATGGATATAAGTTCCGAGTTGGGTTCATGAACCAAGAAGATCGCTGCTTTTTTATGGCCGAACTTGGATAAACTTTCTCAAGTGTTACGGACTGAAAGTTGGCGCACGAATGTTGATGGAAATAGCAGAACCTGGTCTCATCTTCACTGTGATCTTCCACCCCACTGTCGTTCCAATTGTTTATCCATGTTAGTTTTGTATCTGGTTCTTGCTTGTTGCCTCGATTACTTCTTAATCCACCTATTCTGTCTAACTAATCACAATTTGACTTTAGAAGTAGCAACGAATCTCTCACGAAGATGCTACTTCTAACTAATATTTTCTTATAATTGGTGGCACGTGTAGGTTTTTTCAGAGTTAAGCAGTTTGCTCGTTTGTTACTCTGTAATAACTCGGCTGTTACTAATGCCACTGAAGTTGACTGGATCGACATCCACAAGTTCCTACACTTTATTGATCGTCTTGAGGTCCTTGTGGGGCGTTTCAATGGTGGAAGGCCACGTGGGATATGTGTGCCACTGCTGCACTCGTTGAACAGGTCCAACTGTGTCGAGAAACTTATGGTACGAGCTGTTTTCTATTATATATGTTGTTCATAAACTATTGCTTATACACAGTTTTACAGCTGTGATCTTCTTGAAACAAGAACTGCTGAGTTCTATTGTTCCTATACAGATGCCTGACCATGGTCGGGTCAGACTTGTGCTTGGTCACAACATGATGTTTATGTTGACCTACTCAATTCCCCTTGGAGGTGAAAAGATACTTATTCATGGGTGGTCTCAAATAATGAAGGCCCGTCCATCTTGGAGAATAGGACAGAAGATTATGTTCATGCTTTTCCATGGCTCTAAATCAAATATCCTGTTTATTGACCACGTTGCGAGATGAAGCCGCTTTCAGAAGGTTGTGGATGCGCGGGGTGGCGCCTCGGCCTTGTCCTGGGGCTTGGCGGCCTCACCCTTGGTTAACTGTAGTCAAAGTAGCACTGTTCGAGGCGTGCTTTGTACGGTTGAACCTGTATAGGTACTCATACCGCTTTCAGCTTTGGTTGTTAAGTGCCCCTGCTGGTTTCAGTTAAGGTTGTTAAGTACTCCTGCTGCTTTTATAGTCTGTCGTGTTTCTTCAGTCCTGTCTTCCTCCAGCCGCCAAAACCAAACCAGCGCCGGAGGGGCCACCTGCTTCTGCCTCCCATGGCTGGCTGCGCCTCAGCGCACGCATCGCCGCCCCACCGTCTCCTAAATCATTAACGCCGACGTCCTCCACGCAATTTGGTGCGCTCGCCGCGGCGCCGCCCTCTCGCGTTGTCAACATGGTCAACAAACAACAGGAATCGGCAGAAGTATGTGGAGAGGATGACAGTACGGGCCCACCACGTCAGCGTATGGAAAAATAAAATGCTTCCTCCTAGTGTTTTCCTGACATCTGGGACCCACGACATTGTGAGCGTATATAGTCAACAGACAAGAGAACAGCACAAGATCGGCTGACACCTGGGACGTAGCTACTCGAGCAGTATTTTTTTTGTTTGGTATTGTTGAGACGGAGCAGGGTTTGAACTGGGCTGTGGCCCGTCTAGCCCAGGCTTATATTTTATGTTCACCATGTGACCAGCCTAGCTATTTTTTCTTTGTGAAAATGAGCCCAGTTTATTTTTTTTGAAGAATACCCAATCCAGGCCTACTTATTTTTCTACGCCCTGATGGGCTGCAACTCTTTCAAGACGCATGCAAATCTTGAAAGTAATATGAAATGGGTTGTAAATATAAAAACAGATGAAAAATTGGCAATTACTTTATAATTTCTGAATTTTATTACATTTTCAGATTCCTATTTCACTGGGCATTAACCTAATTTAAATATATCTTCAAAGTACTTTAAATCTGGCTGGACATTTCGGTATTAAAAATAGTTTGGAACCCACAGAAATATGCGAAATTGGCCCTGGCCAACCAAAAAAACGACTGCAATAAATTGCATAAGAAGTTGCCATGAGCTATATATAAATTATTAAAAAAAGAGGGAGTGGTCTGACTTGTGGGCCTGTTTAGCTGACGCGTATGCAAGATTTTTTTTGTTATTATATACGTCAACAAACGATTCTAGCAGATGTAACCGTTGGATGTCAATCCAACGGTCGTCGTGTTTCTTCAATCTCTGATCTTCTTGCTCCAGCCGCCAAAGCAGCGCCGGCGGGACCGCCTACTCCTGCCTCCCGTGGCCGGTTGTGCTTCCGCGCAGGCCTCAGCGCCCCCTACTACTCCCACCGCTGGCCAGGGCATCCCTCAACTCACCCACATCACCTGTTATTCTGCGGCGACGGCAGCCTAACATAGCAGCCGAACCGGTGAACGCTCGTACTCCTCTCTGCGTGGGCATCCACTGTCACGTCTTCCCCGGCTCCACGTCGTCCCCTTCCTATGCCTCGCCGTCGTCCACCGTCGTGGTGCTCTCGGCGCGGTGTGGTCAATGTGGTCAATGACCGACTTCCATCGGAAGAGTACTGTACGTGGAGAGGCTGACAGCTGGGTCCACGGCAGCCGCAAGGAAGCGCCTCCTTATTACGTGGAAAATAATTATTCCTCCACCTGACAGCGGGGACCCACCGGACGGGCCACCAGTATTTTGCGAAAAAAATCGTTTCCCCCTGACTGCGGATGGGCCATCGTATTTCGCGAAAAAATGTTCCCCCCGCTGTCAGCTCGGACCCATCAGAAGTGCCTCCTTATTACGCACAAAAAAATGAATACTCCCCCGGAGCTGGGACCCACCTTGGTGGGAGGCTGACTTGTGGGCCTACTAAGTTGACGGGGACGAAGGGATTTGTCAACTTAGTCAATATGAATGATTCTAGCTCCAGTGACCATACGATGTCCATCCAACGGCCGTAGTGCTTCTTCAACCTCTGGTCTTCTTGCTCCAGCCGCCCAAAGCAGCGTCGGTTGTGTCGCATGCTCCTGCCTCCCGTGGCCGGCTATGCTGCCGTGGAGCCCTCACCGCCCCTACTATTCCCACCGCTGGCCAGGCCCTGCGGCGACAGCAGCCGAACCAGTGAACCCTTGTACTCCTCTCCGCGCGGGCTTCCACTGCCGCGTCTTCCCCGGCTCCGCGTCGTCCCCTTCCTAGGCCTCGCCGTCGTCCACCGCCGTGGTGCTCTCGGCGCGGCGTGGCCAATGTGGTCAATGACCGACTTCCATCGGAAGAGTACTGTGCGTGGAGACGCTGACAGCTGGGTCCACGGCCGCAGCAAGGAAGTGCCTCCTTATTACGCGCAAAATAATTATTCCTCCACCTGACAGTGGGGACCCATCGGACGGGCCACCATATTTCGTGAAAAAAACATTTTCCCCTGACTGTTGGGACCCACCAGCTACATCTTCGCACGCAAGGAAGTGCCTGACAGTCGGGACCCACCTAGTCGAAGCGTACTTAGCGTTGTCATTCTGGTCACGAACGTGTATGTACATATATACTGGTCGATGTAGAGGCGCGCACATGTCGTAGTAGAGGCGCGCACGTAGCATGTATACGTACGTACAGCGGCCAGGGTGCAAGAAAGAAAATACGGCCACGTATGTGTACATACGGGCAGGGTCTTGAACGCCTACTTGCGCATACGTACGGCCAGGGCTCGTGTACATGGCTGGGTCGGAACAAAGAAACAGCGTCATCATCATGTTCATGGGGAGGCAACGGAATGCGTCGTGTTCATGGGGAGGCAACGGAATGCGTCGTGTTCATCGGGAGGGCTTGGACGGAACAGGCGATGGAAACGAGGCCTGGCGTACCGCAGAACGGAGGAAACGGCCTTGTGTTTGACCGGCCACGTTCGAAACGGGATCCTGTGATCGGGAGGGGTCTGGCGTACCGCAAAACGGAGGAAACGGACCTCCTACGGTCGAAACGGGGGTCCTGTTCATCGGGAGGGGTGTGGCGTACCGCAAAACGGAGGAAACGGACTTGTGTTGGAGCGCTATGGTCGAAACGGGGGTCCTGTTCATCGGGAGGGGTGTGGCGTACCGCAAAACGGGACTCCATGGGATATTGTTCATCTCCACCATCGACCCCCTCCAGCCTCCATGAGCTATTGTTCATCCACCGTCGACCTCCTCCAGCCTCCACCTGCGACTGTTCATCCACGGGCTCGTGTTCATCCAGCCTCCACCGCGCGCTACTCCACCAGCTACTTTTCAACCACCCCTCCACCGTCTACTTTTCATCCTGCCCTCCACCATCTACTGTTCATCCTGCCCTCCACGGGGTGGTCCTATTCATCCAGCCCTCCACGGGGTCCTGTTCATCCAGCCCCAACCGGCTCAATCGATCGGGGTCCTGTTCATCCAGAGGCAACACCACGGGGTCCTGTTCATCCACCCCCACCAGGAACTGTTCATCCACCCCCCCCCCTCAACGCTCACTGTTCATCCAGAGGCAGCATCGATCGGCTTCAGTTAGCAGCAGTAGCGAAGGAATCGCTCGATCGGGTTCAGTTAACAGCCATCGATCGATCGCTCGGGTTCAGTAACGCGTAGCCTGCAGTGCAATCACTCGGGTTCAGTTAGAGCCCAACGCCTTGCTCGGGTTCAGTTAGAGCCAACGCCTCGCACACATGCGCGTACATGTACGAGAGAAGCGCGCATCGCTCGGCCCCCGACCTCCCACCGTAACCGGGAACTCCCCAAAATTTTCCTCCCCCTCGCTTGTACCACGGTTTTTTCCGTCATGGACGGCCCAAAGAATGTCATGCAGCTGCGTCTCTGGCCCGCCCAGGACGAAAAGCCCATTTTCTGTCATGATTTTTTGTCATAGAAGTAGGAGCCCACCACATCTATGATGATACCGGGTTTTGTCACAATTATCGTCATAGAAGTGTCATATGTATGACAGAAAAAAATTTCGTTCGGCCCAAAATGTCTTTTTTTGTAGTGATAGTACTTTCGGGCAAACGTACAAATACAGCCTTGATTAATTCAGAAAAACATTGTTTGTACAATGGGACTACATGTCACTGGAAAATAATATTCTTCGAGCACTGAGCCTCTATCGAGCGAGCGCCTTCAAGGACTTCTTCAAAGTAGTGCTCGGCAGCCACTCAGCCTATGGCCGAACCCTGTGCCGCAACAGTGGTGGCCTCCATCTCCGCCAAATATGTTTTGACACGGGCAAGGGCCATCCGCGCACCTTCTATGCACGCTGACCTCTTTACAGCATCGATGTGTGGCACAGCTTCAAGGAATTGTTGCACTAAGCTAAAGTAGCTACTCGGCCTTGGCCCTCCCGGCCACAGGTGATCCACAACGGACCACATGGCAAGCCCGGACAACCTATGGAGCTCGGCCCAACCAGTCAATCGCTCGTTCAGCAGCAGAGGACGGACTGGAGCGTGAAACTGTGACCAGAACAGCTTCTCCACTTCGGGACCTTTCTGATCCTTGAAGTACTCGGCTGCATCAGCAGCACTTGCAGCCAAATCCATGTACTCGTCTGTAGAACTCCATAGCCGGTCCAGAGGAGCATACTTCGGATCTCCGAACTTAGTCCGCAACAAGAAGGGCTTTCCCACACACGATATCTGCAGCTTGATTCAGCTCCTCCTTCGTCGCTCTAATTTTGGAGTGGGCTTCCTTGGCAGCCACCCGGGCCTTCTCCAGGTCCGTCGCTTTCGCCCGGTCTTCTCCTTCAAGAAGCCGGTAACGGTCAGCAACATCTTTTAATTCTACAGCCATCTTGGCTATTTTTTCCTTGCTCTTGCAATGCGCGGCCTGTTCAGCCCTTAACTCTTCGACCGCCTTTAAAGCGGCCGCATTGCTACTCCTCACTTGCTCCTTGGCTCGGGCAAGCTCCGCCCGAAGGGTCTCCATGGTGGCAGCTCCATCTGCAGTCACAACATATTAAAGATACTGGCATCATGCTGCTCTTACTATGTGACGATCACCAGAAAAATCACTCACCCTGTGCCTCGTCAAGCCGCTTGTTTACAAGCACGATGTCGGCATCTGCCGCTTTAGTTCAGCAAACCCATCAGTCCGGCTAGCTACCGGAGATTCAAACACCTGCACATAAAGGCGGTCTGGTTATTACCTGGGACTATGATCCTCTGTTTGCCGCCGTTCTCGATGACAACCAGAGTCTCAGGGGCTATTATCTGCATGGGCATACCTAACGCATGCGGTACTGTTAAAGGCATACATTATTTCACGTACCTCGAAGCCTTTCAGCAGACTCATAAAAGCTTCATGCAAACCGCTTTCGATGAATGAAATCCTTTCAATTACCGTACCCATTAGCGTACGATGTGCTTCCGAGACAACAGCTTGCCCCAGAAGATCCTTCAGCACGTCCGACCGCACACTGTACGGACCCTTGTTGTCGCTCTCCTCAGGAGCCGGATACTGGGATGCCGGGCAGCCAAAGGGTTATCTTCCGGCGATATTGGATCCGGAGATACCCTTCGCGACAACACTTCAAGGTCGCCCGCTTCTTGAGCTGGGGAGTCCGGGGGAGGCGTTTCGCTCTCCATCATCTCCGGAAGATGAACTCTGTCGAGAAAAGCTGCGATCCGGACTACAATTTACAAGCATCGGTTATTGTCTTCGAAGCAAGGTAGGATATCTTCACTATTAAGTACTTTTTGATTACTTACAGCTCGGTAGAGGGCTGATCCCCACGCAGACATTGTGCGGCAGGAATACCCTCCGAGGCAGGACCCTCTGGCGGAGATTTCTTCTCCCGTTTGGAAACCTTAGTTTCCGAATCTTCAGAGGTAGTCCTCTTCCTTCCCCGGGGAGGGAGAATGTCATATTCTTCTCCTTGGTTATCCTCCCTCGTGGAGGCGCTCATTCCTTCGATTGGAATAGGTAGCGATGGAGGCCTGCTTTCGCCCTCTTTATCCCCCCCTTCATCTTCCTTTGAGGGCACTAGACGAGGTGATGGCTCGAGCATCTTTTCCAGCACCGGATTGTCCAAGCCTTCAGGAAGGGGGGCCGAACACCGGATCATATTCGCCTTTGCTATCCAGTCCTGGTCAAAGAGCGATTCGTCAGAATGATGTCATGATAAACAAAAGGATAGTGTGTTCGGCCACGGGATTACTTACTTGGGCAGCGGGGCAGTTGCAGCTCAGGCCCACGTCCTCGGTAGTGTCCGGACACTCTATTTGGGGTCCGAAGAACGATTTGTACATCTCCTTATGTGTCATGCCGAGGAAATGCTGAATAGTGTGCGGTCCTTCCGGGTTGAATTCCCACATGCGGAGGGGCCGGCGTTTGCAAGGCTGGACTTGACGAACCAGCATAACTTGCATTACCATAACCAGACTAAAATCTCCCTCGAAGAGATCTCGGATACGGCTTTGCAGTATTGGCACGTCCTTGGCTGGACCCCAGCTTAGCCCCCTGCTGATCCATGACATCAGTTGTGGTGGGGGCCTGAGCGAAAGGTGGGGGCAGCTACCCATTTGGCACTTCGGGGAGCTGTGACGTAAAACCACTCCCGTTGCCACAATCCGGACACCTCTGGAAAGGAACCCTTTGGCCATGGAGCATCAACAATTTTGCTTATTAATGCACCTCCGCACGCTGCATGCTGCCCCTCGACCATCTTCGGCTTCACATCGAAGGTCTTGAGCCACAGGCCGAAGTGAGGGGTAATGCGGAGGAAGGCCTCACACACGACAATAAATGACGAGATGTGAAGAAGGGAATCCGGGGCCAGATCATGAAAATCCACCCCGTAATAGAACATAAGACCCCTAACAAAGGGATCCAGAGCGAGGCCTAGTCCTCGGAGGAAGTGGGAGACGAACACAACGCTCTCGTTGGGTTCAGGAGCAGGGACGACCTGCCCTCGGGCGGGCAGCCTATGCGAAATTTCGGCAGTCAGATATCTGGCCTCCCTCAACTTCTTGATGTCCTCCTCCGTGACGGAGGAAGGCACCCACCGGCCTTGAAGGCTGGATCCGGACATGATTGAAGGTCTGAAGCACCTGACTTGAGCTTTGGGTGTTAGAACTCGAGGCGGGGGAAGGATTCGATTGAGCACAGGAGGGAAAAAGAAAAAGCCTTGTCCCTTTATAAAGGGGATGAATATCAGGCGTCCTCCTCGTGGCCGTTCGAGACTTACCTAAGATCTAGGAGTCATACCAATAGGCACAGTTGGATTACCCACGTTTGTATTGATGAGAATCCCGTGATAGGGGGAACACAATCTCTGCTTTGACAAGACGTGTCAAGAAACCGCCTTGCGTTATGTGCGGGGATGGTTAAAGAAAAACGGTTCTAATAATTACCGGGCCGTGGCGTGATGTCATGCTGCCAAAACGCGTCAACAGATTAGATTTGTGGAAATATTATTCTCTCTACGGTGGTATGTGGAACTTATTTTGCAGGGTCGGACACTATCCTTGTATTCAAACTCTTTCGTGCTATATTCGGAGGAGGAACCCACCTTGCAATGCCGAAGACAACACTGCGCACCGGACTCACCGTCATTGAAGTCTGGTTCAGGGGCTACTGAGGGAGTCCTGGATTAGGGGGTCTCCGGACAGCCGGACTATATCCTTTGGCCGGACTTTGGACTATGAAGATACAAGATTGAAGACTTCGTCCCGTGTCCGGATGGGACTCTACTTGGCGTGGAAGGCAAGCTAGGCAATACAGATATGGATATCTCCTCCTTTGTAACCGACCTTGTGTAACCCTAGCCTCCTTCGATGTCTATATAAACCGGAGGGTTTTAGTCCGTAGGACAACATACAATCATACCATAGGCTAGCTTCTAGGGTTTAGCCTCTCTGATCTTGTGGTAGATCAACTCTTGTAATACTCATATCATTAAGAACAATCAAGCAAGACGTAGGGTATTACCTCCATCGAGAGGGCCCGAAGCTGGGTAAAACATCATGTCCCCTGCCTCCTATTACCATCCACCTTAGACGCATAGTTCGGGACCCCCTACCCGAGATCCGTCGGTTTTGACACCGACAACTATCGCTAGCGCTTAGTGATAAAGTAAAGCAACTACATGGTGATTCCATTTCATACAATAAAGCGACAACCATATGGCTCCTGCCAGTTGCCGATAACTGTTACAAAACATGATCATCTCATAAAACAATTTCTATCTCATCACGTCTTGACCATATCACATCACAACATGCCCTGCAAAAACGAGTTAGACGTCCTCTACTTTGTTGTTGCAAGTTTTACGTGGCTGCTACGGGCTTCTAGCAAGAACCATTCTTACCTACGCATCAAAACCACAACGATTTTTTTTCAAGTGTGATGTTTTAACCTTCAACAAGGACCGGGCATAGTCAAACTCGATTCAACTAAAGTTGGAGAAACAGACACTCACTAGCCTCCTGTGTGTGAAGCACGTCGGTAGAACCAGTCTCATGAACGCGGTCATGTAATGTCGGTTCGGGCCGCTTCATCCAACAATAGCCCTGGATCAAAGTAAGACGTTGTTGGTAAGCATTATGACTATTATCGCCCACAACTCTTTGTGTTCTACTCGTGCATATAACATCTACGCATAGACCTGGCTTTGATACCACTGTTAGGGAACGCAGTATTCCAAAAAAAAATCATACGATCACGCAATATCTATCTAGGAGATGCATAGCAACGAGAGGGGAGAGTGTGTCCACATACCCTCATAGCAAAAGCGGAAGCGTTTAGTAACGCAGTTGATGTAGTCGAACGTCTTCGCGATCCAACCGATCCAAGCACCGAACATATGACACCTCCGCATTCAGCACACATTCAGCTCGATGACATCCCTCGATCTCTTGATCCAGTTGAGGACGAGGGAGAGTTCTGTGAGCACAACGGCATGGCAACGGTGATGATGAAGTTACCGGCGCAGGGATTCGCCTAAGCACTACGATGATATGACCGAGGTGTGTAACTGTGGTGGGGGGCACCGCACACGGCTAAGAGAAGACTTGGTGTCCTTTAGGGTGCCCCCTCCCACGTATATAAAGGGGGGAGGAGAGGAGGCCGGCCCTAGAGGGGGCGCGCCAAGGGGGGAGTCCTACTTGGACTCTCGGTCCAAGTAGTATTTGCCCCCCCTTTCCTTTTCGAAGAAGGGGGAAGGGGGGAAGAGAAGGAGGAGAAGAAGGAAAGGGGGGTCGCCCCCCAACCCTAGTCCAATTCGGATTGGGCTTGGGGGTGCACGCCTCCACCTGGCCGCCGCCCCCTCTCTTCCACTAGGGCCCATGAAGGCCCATTAACCCCTTGGGGGGTTCTGGTAACCCCCCCTGTACTCCGGAAAATGTCTGGACCTTTCCGAAAATATTCTGGTGTCCAAACATAACCTTCCAATATATCAATCTTTATGTCTCGACCATTTTGAGACTCCTCGTCATGTCTGTGATCTCATCTGGGATTCCGAACAAACTTCGGTTCATCAAAACACATAACTCATAATACAAATCGTCATCGAACGTTAAGTGTGTGGACCCTATGGGTTCGAGAACTATGTAGACATGACCGAGACACATCTCCGGTCAATAACCAATAACAGAACCTGGATGCTCATATTGGCTCCTACATATTCTACGAAGATCTTTATCGGTCAAACTGCATAACAACATACGTTGTTCCCTTTGTCATCGGTATGTTACTTGCCCGAGATTCGATCATCGGTATCATCATACCTAGTTCAATCTCGTTACCGGCAAGTCTCTTTACTCGTTCCATAATGCATCATCCCATGGCTAAATCATTAGACACATTGCTTGCAAGGCTCATAGTGATGTGCATTACCGAGAGGGCCCAGAGATACCTCTCCGATACACGGAGTGACAAATCCTAATCTCGATTTATGCCAACTCAACAAACACCATCGGAGACATCTGTAGAGCATCTTTATAATCACCCAGTTACGTTGTGATGTTTGATAGCACACAAGGTGTTCCTCCGGTATTCGGGAGTTCATAATCTCATAGTCAGAGGAACATGTATAAGTCATGAAGAAAGCAATAGCAATAAAACTAAACGACATTATGCTAAGCTAACGGATGGGTCTTGTCCATCACATCATTCTCTAATGATGTGATCCCGTTCATCAAATGACAACGCATGTCTATGGTCAGGAAACTTAACCATCTTTGATTAACGAGCTAGTCTAGTAAAGGCATACTAGGGACACTCTGTTTGTCTATGTATTCACATATGTACTAAGTTTCTGGTTAATACAATTCTAGCATGAATAATAAACATTTATCATGATATAAGGAAATATAAATAACAACTTTATTATTGCCTCTAGGGCATATTTCCTTCACTAGGTTGTTGCTCTATGTTATGACTGGTACATGATGAATCTCATCCGAAAACCCCCTTCCATGCATATGCTTGTTACTATTGTTGCTCTCTCTAAAATAACTACTGTTGCAAACTGTTACTTTTCTACAATACTATTACTGTTACTACTCTGTTGTCGCTACCATCATATTACTTTGCTACTAATAAATTATGCAAGCAAGTTATCTATCTAGGTGCGGTTAAATTGAAACCTCAAATGCTAAAGTTTATAAATATTCTTTGACTCCCCTTGTGTCAAAACAGTAAATTTCGATTGAAATACTTTCCTTGAAAACTTTTGCGATCCCTTATACTTGTGAGTCATCACTATGGTACAAAAAGTTCTGGTGCCCTACAACCACCGTTTTTCATGCTCTATTAGAGAATCTCTAACTGACCCCCATAATCCTTTAGAGGAGAAAATAAAAATTGGTTTTCCTCCTCTAAACCAAAATTAGTCAACCTAAAACCATTAGCGGAGGATAAAATTTACTCCGAGCGGTCTCCGATGCTTAAATATACTCGGCCTCCGACTGTGGAGTAAAACATTCCCACTCCACTTCGCCTCAACTACCACCGCTGCTGCTGCCCAATCCATTTCGGCGCATCCCCAACCTCACCCACATCCACTCTGCCGCCGCCCACCCAGCCACCGCTCTCTGCCGCCCATCCCTGGTGCTCGACCCATGGATCCATGTCGCCATGAACGTTGCCATGCCGACGCACCCTCCTCCTGCGATGACGTATCCCCTCCGTCATCGTCGGAGCCAAATTACACCGGCGTGGGGCAGCATCGGTGTGGGACATGGGTGGCAGAGATATATGACCGCGACATCGGCAACCGCTACTGGCTTCGCTCCTTCCACTCCGCGTCGCAGGTGACGCACTCATACGACATCAAGTCGGTGCATCTCTATGGCATTGCCACCCATCGCAACTTCCCCCATGGCATGCCGCCATTGGAAGCGCGAGTGCCTCGCCGGGGAGCAAGCCAATGAGGACTACATGGCAGAGCTCCGCCGCCGCTACCCGGCGCGTGTTGAGGTAGAGCGCCAGCTGTACGGGGAGTAGGCGGTGGAGAGGATGGAGGTCATTGACCTCTCCAACGACTCTGACAGCGACAACGACGGTGACTCGAGAACGAGTCAGATAGCGAGTAGTTTTAGTAAGTTGTAGTCAAAATTTTGGTTAAGTTATTTAAATTTTTATGTAAAATGTTTTGAATTTCCATCGAATTTCATTTTAGTAAGTTTTATGTAGTAGTTTGAACCAAATTAGAACCAAACTTGTGTTTATTTTAAAAAACATATGAACTTTATTCAACTGAAATAACAGATACATCATTCATGAGAAAAGGTACAATTTAATTCATAGGATCCTTAAACTAATCAACATTAGAAGAAAATCTAGTTAATATAGCATGCTCATTCGCAACTTTATTTGCTTGTCTATTACAATGTTCGAACCTAGAAATAGCAAAATCACAAGCTAAGAAATTAGCAATCATAAAAACTGCAGCCGCTCCTCCCGCCGACCATCCACCATTATTCATGGTTTCAGTGACCTCCAGATCATTAGAATTTATAATGAGACGATTGCATCTCGCCCGTTGCACTAGGGATAGGCCAAATCCAGGAGCCCAAGGTTCTATTGTTAGAACGTCCATACAATGATCTATCTTCCAGAAACCTCCTACAATAAAGTTAGCTACCCTCCCCCTCATAGTAGCCTTTGGAGACAAAGCAACAACATAATTACTCGTAAGAGCTTGTATCCCCATTGAAACTTGTTTGACATCTCGAATGCTCTTCTTATGCACTAGTTTGCGCCTTTCCCACCACAAATACTAGGATGTAATGACAATCATCTCTAATATTCTGGAACTCCATAATAGATAAATCCTGATCTGGCATATGTAACAAAAATTCCCAAATAGCCTCACCAGCACGATCAACTTCACAAGTGCCATTAATTTTTTTGCGCAGCTAAGTATTGGGGGTTGGTTAGGAACAATCATTTTTTTAGACAAGCAAATATAATTCTCTAAGGGCATGTACAACGCTGGCGCTTAGGCCAGGCGCTAGGATTCAATTCTGGGTCGTTATTCTCTAATCCCGGTCGATCGAAGGATTATTGCTAGCGTCGATGCCAGGTCTGCCATCGGGCGCTTTTTTTTCTTTCCTCTGAGCCATTTAACGAGTGATTCCCTTCTTTTCTACGAGAAAAATAATAGCATTAGTGCTCAACTAGGCGCCTATGCGTTGAGGAGACAGACTCTTTATCGTTCCTTGTACATCGCGTTTCAACCGGAGTGCTTGCATGGACTTCTTGTCCATTGCAACCCTTTTCTTATGTCTTTCAACCTACAAGGTTCTAGTAATGTTCTTTGTTCCTCTTTTCTAACGGAGTGTTTTCAAATTTGTTCATCTTCGTTGCATTTTTCATTCAATTTGTTCAACCTCGCAAGGTTCTTTGGTTTCACTCATTTGTCAAAGAAGCAACTTAGTATTACCTCTTCTCTTCCTCTTCCGCTTCCCTCCGGTGCCATCCTAGATCTCGGGACGAGATCCTCTCGTACTGGTGGAGTGTTGTGACGCCCCGAGTCTGATGCGCCAGGTGTCTTCCAGTTATTCGTTGTTGCTGCCTTGTCATTTGCTTGCATGTCGCATCTTGCCATGTCATCATGTGCATTGCATCTGCATGTTTTCAAAACTTGCATCCGTCCGGGTCTACCAGTTCTTTCCATTGTCCGTTCTGAGCCCAGACACACTTGCACGCGCCCGCAGCATGTCCGAAATATTATTTTATAAGTGGCTAGAAAATGTTCTCGGAATGGGACGAAAGTTGGTGTGCGGTCTTGTTATAGTGTAGATATACCGCCTTTCAAGTTTGGTCGCATTCGGAGCTCGTTTGATGCCCCAACGGATAACTATAGCGGCAGTATAGCCGGTCTATCGTCGGACGTTTTCGGTCTCCGAAAACAGCTGGCGGGTCTCTCTCTTCTCTTCTCTCAGCCCGAGGCCTTCTACACGGCCCACCTGCAGCCCATCTAGCCCCCCTCTGTCCGGAGCCGCACGGCCCACCTGCCACCGAGGATCGCGGTCCGAAAACCACCTAAAACCCCCTAAACCTAACCCCTGCCTATTTAAGCAGCCTCCCCATTCCATTTCGGAACCCTAGCCACCCTCCACCTACCTCTAGCCTCCCCCTCCTCAGAATCCGTGCCCCCAACTCGCAGCCGCCACCTCCACCTTCCAACCGCCGCCTCCTGATATGTCTCCAACGTATCTATAATATTTGATTGCTCCATGCTATATTATCTACTGTTTTAGACATTACTAGGCTTTATGTTCCACTTTTATATTATTTTTGGGACTAACCTATTAACCGAAGGCCCAGCCCAGAATTGTTGTTTTTCGCCTGTTGCAGGGTTTCGAAGAAAAGGAATATCAAACGGATTCCAAACGGAATGAAACCTTCGGAAACGTGATTTTCTCATCGGATAAGATCCAGGAGACTTGGACCCTCCGTCAAGAAAGCCACAAGGTGCTCACGAGGGTAGGGGCGCCCCCCCTAGGGCGCGCCCCCTGCCTCGTGGGCCCCTCGAAGCTCCACCGACGTACTTCTTCCTCCTATATATATCCACGTACCCCCAAATGATCGGGGACGGAGCCAAAAACCTAATTCCACCACCGCAACTTTCTGTATCCACGAGATCCCATCTTGGGGCCTGTTCCGGAGCTCCGCCGAAGGGGGCATCGATCACGGAGGGCTTCTACATCATCATCCAAGCCCCTCCGATGAAGTGTGAGTAGTTTACTTCAGACCTACGGGTCCATAGCTAGTAGCTAGATGGCTTCTTCTCTCTTTTTGGATCTCAATACAATGTTCTCCCCCTCTCTCATGGAGATCTATTCGATGTAAACTTCTTTTTGCGGTGTGTTTGTTGAGACCGATGAATTGTGGGTTTATGATCAAGTCTATCTATGAATAATATTTGAATCTTCTCTGAATTCTTTTATGTATGATTGGTTATCTTTGCAAGTCTATTCGAATTATCAGTTTGGTTTGGCCTACTAGATTGGTTGTTCTTGCCATGGGAGAAGTGCTTAGCTTTGGGTTCAATCTTGTGGTGTCCTTTCCCTGTGGCAGAAGGGGCAGCAAGGCACGTATTGTATTGTTGCCATCGAGGATAACAAGATGGGTTTTTTATCATATTGCATGAAACTATCCCTCTACATCATGTCATCTGGCTTAAGGCATTACTCTGTTTTTAACTTAATACTCTAGATGCATGCTGGATAGCGGTTGATGAGTGGAGTAATAGTAGTAGATGCACAATCGTTTCGGTCTACTTGTCTTGGATGTGATGCCTATATACATGATCATACCTAGATATTCTCATAACTATGCTAAATTCCATCAATTGCTCAACAGTAATTTGTTCACCCGCCGTAGAATACTTATGCTCTTGAGATAAGCCACTAGTGAAACCTATGGCCCCCGGGTCTCTTTCTCATCATATCAATCTCCATCACTTTACTATTTCTTTGCTTTTACTTTGCTTTTACTTTACTTACTTTGCATCTTTATACCAAAAATACGAAAAAAATATTATTTATCATCTCTATCAGATCTCACTTTCATAAGTGACCGTGAAGGGATTGACAACCCCTAAGCGCGTTTGTTGCGTTGAGCTATTGTTTTTGTGTAGGTACGAGGGACTCGAGCGTAGCCTCCTACTGGATTGATACCTTGGTTCTCAAAAACTGAGGGAAATACTTACGCTACTTTGCTGCATCATCCCTTCCTCTTCGGGGAAATCCAACGCAGTGCTCAAGAGGTAGCAAGAAGAATTTCTGGCGCCGTTGCCGGGGAGTCTGCGCAAAAGTCAACATACCAAGTACCCATCACAATCCCTATCTCCCGCATTATATTATGTTCCATTTGCCTCTCATTTTCCTCTCCCCCCAATTCACCCTTGCCGTTTTATTCGCCCCCTCTCTCTCTCTCTATCCTCCCTCTCTTTCTCCGTTTGCCTCTTTTGCCCGTTTGCACTTGTTTGCTCGTGTGTTAGTTTGTTTGCTTGTCGTTATGGCTAGTTCTTTACCTTCTGCCTCTATGTCTGAAATTGGGGATACTATTGTCGATAATAATTTTGATGCTCCTACTAAAGAACCCACTATCTCACATATAAAAAGATTTCGTGTTGGTAGCGGTAATATTATTGGAAAATGAGTTATTCAAGATTTCTTTACTTGTGTCGGTGCTTTACCTTCTATGGGTAGTTCTATTCTTCATAGAACTAGTAGTCTTGCGGACGCTATTGCCATGCTTGTAGTTGAACTTGAGAGGCAATTCATGCACTTGCATCCTTCTATACAAAGGATTTTCCTAGAATTTTCTAATATTGAGCATTCTTCTGTTAAGCGTGCCGTTACTATATTTTTGGCTCATGAGTTTCGATTCATAATTAAAGAGGCCAAAGAAATCTTTGCGCATTATAGGGTGGATGCTTGCCGTCCTCCCATAGAGACTATCCTCTTTGATCAAGAAGAAATAATGCATTTTCAATCTCTAGACTGTGTTGCTTTCAATGAAAATCTTAGAAATAGGGTTCCTACCAATGTTTTAGTTGATAGAATTTATGAACTTCATGACGATTTAGCTATTCGAGATAATGAATTGGGATATTCTCTTGAATATAGGCTCACAAAGTTTTGTCAAAAGAATGCTTATAATTATGAATTGGTTGTGCAATATGAAGGACCAAAGGAGGAACCTATACCTCCCAAGGTTGATCTTGGAGACTTTTGTCCCAACAAATTTAGCCCTTTTGATTAATTCTGCTTGCCTCAAAGAAAACTTGCTGCTGAACGTAGAGAATATGAAATGAGTTTTAACAATCTATCTTATTATTATGGCGATACCTAGATCTATTCTTGCTTGTTATGCCTAGCTAGGGGCGTTAAACGATAGCGCTTGTTGGGAGGCAACCCAATTTTATTTTTTATTCCTTGATTTTTGCTCCTGTTTAGTAATAAATAAATTATCTAGCCTCTGTTTTGGTTGTGTTTTTTGTGTTTAATTAGTGTTTGTGCCAAATAGAACCGTTGGGAAGAATTGGGGAAAGTCTTGTTGAACTTGCTGTAAAAATCAGAAACTTTAGCGCTCACGAGAACTGCTGTAATTTTTAATTGGAAAGTTCTATTTAGTTAATTCTTTCTGAATATGATTAATAGATAAACTCCTCACGTCCAGCAATTTATTTTAGAATTTTTGGGGTTCCAGATCTTGCGCTAGCTACAGATTACTACAGACTATTCTGTTTTTGACAGATTCTGTTTTTCGTGTGTTGTTTGCTTATTTTGATGAATCTATGGCTAGTAAAATAGTTTATAATCCATAGAGAAATTGGAATAAAGTAGGTATAACACCAATATAAATAAAGAATGAGTTCATTACAGTACCTTAAAGTGGTCTTTTGTTTTCTTTCGCTAACGGAGCTCACGAGTTTTCTACTTTAAGTTTTGTGTTGTGAAGTTTTCAAGTTTTGGGTAAAGATTTGATGGATTATGGAACAAGGACTGGCAATAGCCTAAGCTTGGGGATGCCCATGGCACCCCCAAGATAATCTAAGGACACCTAAAATCCAAAGCTTGGGGATGCCCCGGAAGGCATCCCCTTTTTCGTCTACTTCTATCGCTAACTTTACTTGGAGCTATATTTTTATTCACCACATGATATGTGTTTTGCTTGGAGCGTCTTTTATGATTTGAGTATTTGCTTATTAGTTTACCACAATCATCCTTGCTGTACACACCTTTTGAAAGAGCCATACATGATTTGTAATTTGATAGAATACTCTATGTGCTTCACTTATATCTTTTGAGCTTTATAATTTTGCTCTAGTGCTTCACTTATATCTTTTAGAGCACGGTGGTGGATTTGTTTTATAGAAACTATTATTCTCTCATGCTTCACTTAGATTATTTTGAGAGTCTTAATAGCATGGTAATTTTCTTAAAATCCTAATATGCTTGGTATGCAAGATTAATAATAAAACTTTCTTATGAGTGTGTTGAATACTAAGAAAAGTTTGATGCTTGATGATTGTTTTGAGATATGGAGGTAATAATTAATATCAAAGTCATGCTAGTTGAGTAGTTGTGAAATTGAGAAATACTTGTGTTGAGGTTTGCAAGTCCGGTAGCATGCACGTATGGTAAATGTTATGCAACAAATTTGAAACATGAGGTGTTATTTGATTGTCTTCCTTATGAGTGGCGGTCAGGGACGAGCGATGGTCTTTTCCTACCAATCTATCCCCCTAGGAGCATGCGCGTAGTGCCGAGGTTTTTGATGACTTGTAGATTTTTGCAATAAGTATGTGAGTCCTTTATGACTAATGTTGAGTCCATGGATTATACGCACTCTCACCCTTCCACCCTTGCCAGCCTCATTGGTACCGTGCATTTCCCTTTCTCACATTGAGAGTTGGCGCAAACTTCGCCAGTGCATCCAAACCCCGTGATATGATACGCTCTTTCACACATAAACCTCCTTATATCTTCCTCAAAACAGCCACCATACCTACCTATTATGGCATTTCCATAGCCATTCCGAGATATATTGCCATGCAACTTTCCATCATTCCGTTCATCATGACACATTCATCATTGTCATATTGCTTAGCATGATCATGTAGTTGACATAGTATTTGTGGCAAAGCCACCGTTCATAATTCTTTCATACATGTCACTCTTGGTTCATTGCATATCCCGGTACACCGCTGGAGGCATTCACATAGAGTCATCTCTGTTCTAGTATCGAGTTGTAATCATTGAGGTGTAAATAAATAGAAGTGTGATGATCATCATTATTATTGCATTGTCCCAAGTGAGGAATAAAAAAAGAAAGGCCATAAAAAAGAGAGGGCCCAAAAAAAAGAGAAGGCCCAAAAAAATGAGAGAAAAAGAGAGAAGGGACAATGTTACTATCCTTTTACCACACTTGTGCTTCAAAGTAGCACCATGATCTTCATAGTAGAGAGTCTCTCATGTTATCACTTTCATATACTAGTGGGAATTTTTCATTATAGAACTTGGCTTGTATATTCCAACAATGGGCCTCCTCAAGTGCCCTAGGTCTTCGTGAGCAAGCAAGTTGGATGCACACCCACTAGTTTCTTTTGTTGAGCTTTCATACATTTATAGCTCTAGTGCATCCGTTGCATGGCAATCCCTACTCCTTGCATTAACATCAATCGGTGGGCATCTCCATAGCCCATTGATTAGCCTCATTGATGTGAGACTTTCTCCTTTTTTGTCTTCTCCACATAACCCCCCTTCATTATATTCTATTCCACCCATAGTGCTATGTTCATGGCTCGCGCTCATATATTGCGTGAAAGTTTATAGGTTTGAGATTACTGAAGTATGAAACAATTGCTTGGCTTGTCATCGGGGTTGTGCATGATGATAGCATTCTTGTGTGACGAAAATGAAACATGACTAAACTATATGATTTTGTAGGGATGGACTTTCTTTGGCCATGTTATTTTGAGAAGACATAATTGCTTAGTTAGTATGCTTGAAGTATTATCATTTTTATGTCAACATGAACTTTTGTCTTGAATCTTTCGGATCTGAATATTCATACCACAATTAAGAAGAATTACATTAAAATTATGCCAAGTAGCACTCCACATCAAAAATTCTGTTTTTATCATTTACCTACTCGAGGACGAGCAGGAATTAAGCTTGGGGATGCTTGATACGTCTCCAACGTATCTATAATTTTTGATTGCTCCATGCTATATTATCTACTATTTTAGACATTATTGGGCTTTATTTTCCACTTTTATATTATTTTTGGGACTAACCTATTAACCGGAGGCCAGCCCAGAATTGTTGTTTTTTGCCTGTTTCAGGGTTTCGAAGAAAAGGAATATCAAACGGAGTCCAAACGGAATGAAACCTTCAGAAACGTGATTTTCTCATCAGGTAAGATCCAGGAGACTTGGACCCTCCTTCAAGAAAGCCATGAGGTGCTCACGAGAGTAGGGGGCACACCCCCTAGGGCGTGCCCCCTGCCTCGTGGGCCCCTCGAAGCTCCACCGGCGTACTTCTTCCTCCTATATATAGCCACGTACCCCCAAACGATCGGGGACGGAGCCAAAAACCTAATTCCACCGCCGCAACTTTCTGTATCCATGAGATCCCATCTTGGGGCCTGTTCCGGAGCTCCGCCAGAGGGGGCATCAATCACAGAGGGCTTCTACATCATCATCCAAGCCCCTTCGATGAAGTGTGAGTAGTTTACTTCAGATCTACGGGTCCATAGCTAGTAGCTAGATGGATTCTTCTCTCTTTTTGGATCTCAATACAATGTTCTCCCCCTCTCTCGTGGAGATCTATTTGATGTAACCTTCTTTTTGCGGTGTGTTTGTTGAGACCGATGAATTGTGGGTTTATGATCAAGTCTATCTATGAATAATATTTGAATCTTCTCTGAATTCTTTTATGTATGATTGGTTATCTTTGCAAGTCTCTTCGAATTATCAGTTTGGTTTGTCCTACTAGATTGGTTGTTCTTGCCATGGGAGAAGTGCTTAGCTTTGGGTTCAATCTTGCGGTGTACTTTCCCAGTGACAGAAGGGGCAGCAAGGCACGTATTGTATCGTTGCCATCGAGGATAACAAGATGGGGTTTTTTATCATATTGCATGAAACTATCCCTCTACATCATGTCATCTTGCTTAAGGCGTTACTCTGTTTTTAACTTAATACTCTAGATGCATGCTGGATAGCGGTCGATGAGTGGAGTAATAGTAGTAGATGCACAATCGTTTCGGTCTACTTGTCTTGGATGTGATGCCTATATACATGATCATACCTAGATATTCTCATAACTATGCTAAATTCCATCAATTGCTCAACAGTAATTTGTTCACCCACCGTAGAATACTTATGCTCTTGAGATAAGCCACTAGTGAAACCTATGGCCCCCGGGTCTCTTTCTCATCATATCAATCTCCATCACTTTACTATTGCTTTGCTTTTACTTTGCTTTTACTTTACTTACTTTGCATCTTT
Source organism: Triticum urartu (assembly GCF_056163025.1). Classification (NCBI taxonomy): domain Eukaryota; kingdom Viridiplantae; phylum Streptophyta; class Magnoliopsida; order Poales; family Poaceae; genus Triticum; species Triticum urartu. The sequence goes on along the minus strand of NC_141879.1, from coordinate 493,056,632 downwards.
ATACCAAAAATACCAAAAATAATTATTTATCATCTCTATCAGATCTCACTTTCGTAAGTGACCGTGAAGGGATTGACAACCCCTAAGCGTGTTGGTTGCGTTGAGCTATTGTTTTCGTGTAGGTACGAGGGACTCGAGCGTAGCCTCCTACTGGATTGATACCTTGGTTCTCAAAAACTGAGGGAAATACTTACGCTACTTTGTTGCATCATCCCTTCCTCTTCGGGGAAATCCAACGCAGTGCTCAAGAGGTAGCAAGAAGAATTTCTGGCGCCGTTGCCGGGGAGTCTGCGCAAAAGTCAACATACCAAGTACCCATCACAATCCCTATCTCCCGCATTACAGTATTTTCCATTTGCCTCTCGTTTTCCTCTTCCCCAATTCACCCTTGCCATTTTATTCGCCCTCTCTCTCTCTATCCTCCCTCTCTTTCTCCGTTTGCCTCTTTTGCCCGTTTGCTCTTGTTTGCTCATGTGTTAGTTTGTTTGCTTGTCGTTATGGCTAGTTCTTGATTGAGGTACATGATTCCCAAAGGTTTCTTGGTTATGTGTTGAAGGATGGATACAGCTGGATGTAGGGATTGTTAGTTTGGGTGAGATATTATGCTTCCCCTGTATCCCCAACACCTGATTGCATAACCAGAAAGTTTCGGGAGTTTATAAGTGGGAATTCAAGTATCACGTAGGATATTTTTCCAACAGACACATGATACGATATGCGTTCTATCATATGTTTGTTTCTAGTTTATTCTGGAAGCCAAATCCTTTGTTTTGTTTTCAGTTGTGGTATTCGAGTTGCTTCAATGTAAAGTGTTGATTCCATACCTTTCCTAAGCGGTGTTCTCATATTTCTATGTGAATACTAATCCTTCATGATAATCGAGATTGTCATGTCAATCCTTTTGCGTGTTTGTCTTCAAGTGGATCCGATCATTTCAACATTCGCAAGAGCACCTCTCAGTTTTCCCAATGGTGTTCGTTCCATCTGCCCAAGATGCCTTTGTTTTCCCGCCCTCCCACCCTTTTTCTTCAAGGACTCAGATTTCTTAATCAAGTACCCTCTTATTGATGGGAAGTCTCTCCATTCTTTTCCGTCAATGTTCTTATTCGGTGATTCTCAGGAAGATACTAACGGAGCTTCAAGTTATCATTCTTCGTTCTCTTTTCTTCTCCGGTGGATCCAATTCAAGCTTTCAGTGTTGATCATATCCTTTCCTCGTTTCAAATGTTTTCTCATGCCGGTGCACTTCTTAATCATCCACCTCTTGCTATTCATTGTTCTGGAGTACTGAAGATATCTCAGGAGATTCATGTTTTCATTCCTAATCCATTCAAGATATCTCGAGGTTGTTATCTCATTCAAGCCATTTAATTCAACCGGTGCAACCTCTCTTCAAATCATTTCAACAGTGTTTCTCTTGAGTGGGCCCTAACCCACAGGTCTTTTCCCAGGATCTTACCTCACTCTTCTAATTTTTCTGGAGTTATTCTCAAATACATTTCAAAGTATGACATAAGTATGAATTGTCATCAGTCATATGTCTTTCTCTAAGATCTCTCAAATTCTTTCCATCGTTGGCTCAACCTATTCTCTTTTGATTCTCCCGGAGTGTCTAAACAATTCGTGGTGGTGTTTCTCGTCGTCATTCTCGGATTTTGAAGACCAAAGTGGAGTTCCTCTTAGTCGTTTTTCCAAAGATGTGTAGTTCAAGCTTGATGCCATCCTCTCATAATTGTTTTTGATTTTGAGAATTCTTTTCATACCCATCCGAAGCATTTCAGGAGTCTTTTCAGTTTGATTCTCCGGAGGCCATCATTTCAGAAGATTTATTTGTTCTCAACATTCAGATCTCATTCCCCAATTCTACCGGCTGGTGCATCGTTCAAATATTCTCTAATCAGTTCATGATCTCTTCGGTCTCATGTATTTATATTCTCTCAAGTATCTTCATTCTTTTTATAATTCTTCCCGGTGGTTCTTTATCTTTTCTTCGTTCATTTTCAATTCTTACGGTGGTTCATTCAAGAGTTCTCTTCCTTGGTTATCATATCAATTCATTCGTTCTCTCCAATCCTACCGGTGGTTCGTTGAAGACCTTCCCAAGTGATGATATACCTATCTTAATCCTTTCTACGAGAATAAGTAGTATGCCAAATCCGTTGCTTGTCATCAGTCTAAATTGGTGAAGGATATGCATAATGTAATTCTTATTATTGTTTCATCCAAGTGATCTAATTTCTTCTTTTCCAGAATGTTCATCATGTCACATTTTGCGGTCCGAGATGCTTCATCTTTTCTTTCCGGAGTTCCAAGCTCTCTCAATTATATCGTCGCGAAGATCCATCTAAATCATTACAAGGCTTCACCTTGTGTTTTCAACTTCTCTTTCTTTTTATCATCATTTTGTTACCGGAGTTCTCCATGGAGGCTCTACATGGTGGTTCATCAAGGATTCCTTTCATTCTTCAATTGTTCGTCAAGATTTCTCTCAAAGCGATGATCCACCAAGCTATACTTCAAGTATTCTTCATCTTGCATTCCAAAGTGCAATTCTTTCTATCTTATCTTTTGAGGTGGTGTTATGTCGTTTTGACAGCTTCCTTCATGTTTCATGATTCACAAGTTGGCCGAAATGACATATTATAAACCCATCATTTTCAATTCGTTCATGAGATCCTTTGCAACCCATCAATCTCTTCGTTGGAGTTATCTTGTGTCATGTCTCACCTAAAGCTTTCCCTAAGGATTGTTGCTATTTATGGTGCTTATAAATGACCCAAGTTCTTCATTTATCTTCCAAGTGAACTAAGTTTCTCGTCTCCTTATTGATATCAATCCAATCTATTGTTTCCGTTAGTGGCAGAATTTTGCCTCAATTATGAGAAGTTTTCCATAAGCCCACTACAAGTTTATTCGTTTCGTTGTTGGTTTTCCAACAACTCCATTATAACCTTCTTGGAAGGGTGCTTTCCAAACTCATTTGTGGCAGAAGCTGGCATTTTCTTTTTCGTTATTTTCATTCCACTCTTTTGTTTCGGAGGCATTGTGAGGTTGCTCACTTCGATCCATCATCCCATTTTTGTCAAAGATCATGTTCTTTCCTTTGCTTATCCATTCAACTGGAGTGTCGTGCCCTCTTTTCAAGTTCTTCCCATTCTGTCAAGTTTTACCTCCCTTCTCAACTGGAGTGATGTCTGAAATCTTTCTTACCCCTTGTGCCATTCTTTTAATTCTTTTGGAGGCAGTGTGTTGTTGATTTCATCAATCTTCCCAAGTTCATGTTCAATTCCTTCCATTTACAGTCGGAGTGCTGTCCAAATTATATCATTCTTATTCCTTCTCTATCTTGTTTTAACCGAAGTGTTGTGGCTATCATTCCTCTTTTAACCGAGTCTCATCCAAGTGCTTTCATTTTGCCAAGTTCATATTCTATGTCTTCCTTTTCCAACCAGAGTGTTCTTGTAATTGGTCTTTATCGTTCCTTGTACATCGCATTTCAACCGGAGTGCTTGCATGGACTTCTTGTCCATTGCAACACTTTTCTTATGTCTTTCAACCTACAAGGTTCTAGTAATGTTCTTTGTTCCTCTTTTCTAACGGAGTGTTTTCAAATTTGTTCATCTTCCTTGCATTCTTTCATTCAATTTGTTCAACCTCGCAAGGTTCTTTGGTTTCACTCATTTGTCAAAGAAGCAACTTAGTTTTACCTCTTATCTTCCTCTTCCGCTTCCCTCCGGTGCCATCCTAGATTTCGGGACGAGATCCTCTCGTAGTGGTGGAGTGTTGAGACGCCCCGAGTCCGATACGCTAGGTGTCTTCCAGTTATTCGTTGTTGTTGCCTTGTAATTTGCTTGTGTGTTGCATCTTGACATGTCATCATGTGCATTGCATCTGCATGTTTTCAAAACTTGCATCCGTCCGGGTCTCCCAGTTGTCCGTTCTAAGCCCAGACACACTTGCACGCAACCGCGGCATGTTCAAAATATTATTTTATAAGTGGCCGGAAAATGTTCTCGGAATGGGACGAAAGTTGGCGTGCAGTCTTGTTATAGTGTAGATAGACCGCCTGTCAAGTTTCATCGCATTCAGAGCTCGTTCGATGCCCCAACGGATAACTATAGCGGTAGTATAGTCGGTTTATCGTCGGACGTTTTCGGTCTCCGAAAACTGCTGTCGGGTCTCTCTCTTCTCTTCTCTCAGCCCGAGGCCTTCTACACAGCCCACCTGCAGCCCATCTAGTCCCCCTTTGTCCGGAGCTGCACGATCGCGATCCGGGGGTCCGAAAACCACCTAAAACCCCCTAAACCTAACCCCTGCCTATTTAAGCAGCCTCCCCATTCCATTTCCGGAACCCTAGCCCCCCTTCACCTACCTCTAGCCTCCCTCTCCTCAGAATCCGCGCCCCCAACCCGCAGCCGCCACCTCCACCTTCCAGCCGCCGCCTCCCACCTCAAAATCCGCCACCGGCCACCCCTCCAGCGCCATGTGGCGCGCTCCTAGTGGCCAGCCGCCACCTCGCAGTAGCCCGCAGCCAACCGGGTACCGCCACATCGCCCCTCAGCCTCCTCCACCCGAGAGGCCCGCCTGAGCCCGCAGCCGGCCCGCCCTAGGCCGGATCTGGGCCCGAGAGCCTCCGCCCCAGCGCCCCGTCTTCCTCCCCACGGGTAAGAGCCCGAGCGCCTCCGCTCCGCCGCCTCGTCGACCTCGCCGCCCGTCCTCACCGGCGGCCTTGCCGGAGCCGTCACCGGAGACCTCCCAGGCCGGACCCCGCCGCCCTGCTCCTACTTCCCCAGCCTGTCTCCTTCTCCTCCCTCCTCTCACGTCTCCCTGTCTCTTGTTCTACAGGAGCCGCCGCCGCCATTGATGAGCGCGAGCCGAGTTCGCCGTCACCGGGTCTCCACCACCGCCGCCGAAAACGAACGGATCAGACGGATCCCGTCCGAATCCACTCGTTCCCGTCCTTGCCCGCCTCCCCGGATCAGGTCCCTGCCATCGTCCGCCGCCGCTCCAAGCCCCGCCGGAGCCGGAGCCCCCTGCCACGCGCCAGCATTGACCGAGACGGCCAGATGCGTGGGCCGCCTCGCGCGCACCTGGCCCAGCACCAGCTCGCGCCTGGGCCACCTCCCTTCGCCGTTGACCGCGGCCTCCCTCCAACTCCTGGGCCGAGCCCATGGCGAGGCCAGCTCCAGCACCTCTTTTTTTCCCCACTGTTGGGCCAGTAGTTTTGGCCCATGTCGTTTTTTTCCCGTGGCGATTTTATCAATATTTCAGAGACTAACTGTTTTACAGAAAAGTCCCTAGAGTTCATGCTTTTAATAACTCATCAACCGTACATCACATTAAAATGTTTTATATATGCAACTTGCTTAGAATTTTGTCTAGTTTCATAATATTCAACTTTCATCCATGTTAAAAATGTTTAAAATGATGTTTGCATATAATTTGCCATATTGCCATGATAAAATGATTTAATCCATAACTAAATAACCGTAGCTCCAAATTTAATAAAATTTATATGTAAATGGGGTAGAAAAATGCATAGATCAGCATGATGTACTTACTTTGCATGTTTAACAACTCTAAAATTATGTTTAGGGCAAAACAGTAGCTAATTCGAAATAGGCATATGAGGATTTTCTGGAATTGTCGTTTGTTGTTCCGGCCTCATTTAAACTTACCTAGATAGGTAGTTTTATTATGCTTCACCTCTTGCCAAGTTTAATAATATTTAATATTGTTGGGTACATAAACCAGAGAGAACTAAATAATTGATGTGGTGTTTCGTCAATATGCAACTCATTGCATATTGAGCTCCACTTAACTTGTAGTTTTGCTTGTGCACTTTGTCATGCCATGCCTCTTTAAACCGGACATGCATCATACTTATTTGTGCATCATGCCATGCTTATGTGATGGTTGTTTACTATGTTGTTTGCTTCTTTCCGGGTTGCTTCTCTCGTTAGCTCCGGTTTCGTTCCAGAGTTGTGAGGATTCGTTCGACTACGTACAATTGTCTTCTTCATGGACTCGTTCTTCTTCCTTGCGAGATCTCAGGCAAGATGACCATACCCTCGAAATCACTTCTATCTTTGCTTGCTAGTTGTTCGTTCTATCGCTATGTCGCGCTACCTACCACTTGTTATATCATGCCTCCCATATTGCCATGTCAAGCCTCTAACCCACCTTTACTAGCAAACTGTTGCTTGGCTATGTTACCGCTTTTGCTCAGCCCCTCTTATAGCGTTGTTAGTTGCAGGTGAAGTTGAAGTTTGTTCCATGTTGGAACATGGATATGTTGGGATATCACAATATCTCTTATTTTAATTAATGCATCTATATACTTGATTTTGCGTTCCTTACGCGGTTGGGTGTTATGGGAACCCCTTGATAGTCCGCCTTGAATAAAACTCCTCCAGCAAGGCCCAACCTTGGTTTTACATTTGCCTAACAACCTAAGCCTTTTTCCCTTGGGTTTCCGGAGCCCGAGGGTCATCTTATTTTAACCCCCCCCCCCCGGGCCAGTGCTCCTTTGAGTGTTGGTCCAACCTATCAACCGCCGGTGGCCACCAGGGGCAACTCTGGGTTGGCCTACCGGAAGTTTGGACAATCCGGTGTGCCCTGAGAACGAGATATGTGTAGCTCCTATCGGTATTTGTCGGCACAGTCGAGTGGATTTGCTGGTCTTGTTTTACCATTGTCGAAATGTCTTGTAACCGGGATTCCGAGACTGATCGGGTCTTCCCGGGAGAAGGAATATCCTTCATTGTCCGTGAGAGCTTGTGATGGGCTAAGTTGGGACACCCCTACAGGGTATAACCTTTCGAGAGACGTGCCCATGGTTATGTGGTAGATGGGAATCTGTTAGTATCCGGTTGTAGAGAACTTGACACTTGACTTAATTAAAAAATGCATCAACCGCGTGTGTAGCCGTGATGGTCTCTTTTCGGCGGAGTCCGGGAAGTGACCACGGCTCTTGGGTTATGGTTGTGCGTAAGTAGTTTCAGGATCACTTCTTGATCACTTCTAGTTTCACGGCCGTTGCGTTGCTTCTCTTCTCGCTCTTATTTGCGTATGTTAGCCACCATATTTGCGTATCGCTTGCTGCAGCTCCACCTCTTTACCCCCACCCTACCCATAAGCTTAAATAGTCTTGATCTTGCGGGTGTGAGATTGCCGAGTCCTCGTGACTCACAGATACTTCCAAGCAGTTGCATGTGCCGATGATACCAGTGCAGGTGACGCAACCGAGCTCAAGTGGGAGCTCGATGAAGATCTTGATCGTTGTTTTGTTTCGTTTTCCTGTTGATCAGTAGTGGAGCCCAGTTGGGATGATCAGGGATCTAGCATTTGGGGTTCTCTTCTTTTATTTCGGTTCCGTAGTCGAACCTTGTTTGTACTCTAGATGATGTATGTTTAACTTGTATTTGTGTGAAGTGGCGATTGTAAGCCAACTCTTATCCTTTTCTTATTTAGTACATGGGATTGTGTGAAGATTACCCCTCTTGCGACAAAACTACCATGCGGCTATGCCTCTAAGTTGTGCCCCGACACGTGGGAGATATAGCCGCATTGTGGGTGTTACAAGTTGGTAATCATAGTCATCCCCGACTTAGGAGCCCCCTGCTTGATCGAATCGCTGATGGTGTTGAGTCTAGAACAAAATGTTTTGAGTCTTAGGGTTATATATATCGGAGAGTAGGATTCTTTTTACTCCTCAGTCCCTTCGTCGCCCTGGTGAGGTCTCCTGGCGTAGAAGTTTTGACTTCCCTCTCCTCAATTTTCACGATTTTTTTAGGATCACGCGAGTATCTTGGAATCGTTCCGATAGTCTTGTGACGAGAACATTGTTCTTGGTGCCTCCTGACATTTATGGGTTGTGGCAGTGTCCTGGGGAGTTGAGCTTCGAGGTGTTGTCGTCACAGTTTTATCGTTGCAGTTCTGGAATACCCGAGTTTCGCCGACATCGAAAATCTCTTTTATGCAGTTGTTGGTGAGATAACCTCGACACCACCCAGTACTGGGGCGGGAGTTTGGGAGTATTGCCAAAACTCGTATAACGGATGATTTTCAAATGTTGAGGTACATGATTTCCGAAGATTTCTTGGTTATGTGTTGAAGGATGGATACAGCTAGATGTAGGAATTGTTAGTTTGGGTGAGATATTATGCTTCCCCTGTATCCCCAACACCTGATTGCATAACTAGAAATTTTCGGGAGTTTATAAGTGGGAATTCAAGTATCTCGTAGGATATCTTTCCGACAGACACATGATACGATATGGGATCTATCATATGTTTGTTTCTGGCTTATTCTGCGAGCCAAATTGATACGTCTCCAACGTATCTATAATTTTTTTGTTCCATGATATTATATTATCCGTTTTGGATGTTTATGAGCTTTATTATGCACTTTTATATTATTTTGGGACTAACCTATTAACCCAGAGCCCAGTGCCAGTTTCTGTTTTTTCCTTTGTTTCAGTGTTTCGCAGAAAAGGAATATCAAATGGAGTCCAAACGGAATGAAACCTTCGGGAGCGTGATTTTTGGAACGAACGTGATCCAGGAGACTTGGAGTTGAAGTCAAGGAAGCTTCGAGGTGGCCACGAGGCAGGGAGGCGTGTGTCGTGGTTCTAAGTCTGACAGTAGTGTAGGGGGGTAAGTATGAAGAGGCAAGATCTTAGCTATGGAGAAGTTGTAAGCACGCGAGGTTTACGAGTTCAGGCCCTTCTCGGAGGAAGTAATAGCCCTACGTCTCGGAGCCCGAAGGCGGTCGACTAGATTATGTGAGTATGAGTTACAGAGGTGCGAACCCTTGTCTCGGAGGAGGGGGTGGCTTATATAGAGTGTGCCAGGACCGCGGCCAGCCTACATTACAAAGGGTTCAATGTACATTAAGGCGGGGCGTTACTAGTAACGCCAGTAATAAAGTGTTATGATGACCATAAAAGCTATTTAATGACCGACCGTTAGCGTGTGGAGTGACTTTAGGTCTCCTGGCCGTCGAGTGGTTGGATCTTGGTCGAGTGATTGCTTCTTGGTCGAGTGTCTTCGAGTCTGTCGAGTGGAACACCTTCAAGTCGATTGAAAGGTGATTTCTTTTAGAGATGTCCTTGGGTAGGGCAGTTAGGACAGGTCCATGACCCTACCCTAGGTATATAGCTTCATCATTAGCCCCCGAATGGATCGAGGTTTGAGTGGGGAAGGAGTTGAGAACTTCTTCGACTCGTTTTTCATGCCGTGAGCATATCTTGTTTCGGATCAACGGACCTGAGTGATGACAACAACTTCCTTCTAAGTCGCCTTGATCCATTCCTAATTCTTCGTCGAGTGAATTTCTTTACTTGTAAGGCTCCGAGTGACGGTGCGGAGGAGATCTTTGGTCTGACAAGTTGTTTGCTGCCCGCAGATTTCGTGGGATCTAAATTTTGGGAAGCGCGCGGGACGGGGGAGGCCACAGTAATCGGATGGGATAGAGCGGAGCCGCCTCGATCCCCGCGCCGCCTTTTTCGCCACGTATCGCGCGCACGGTCGTTACGGGATTTGACAGAGTCACCTGGGCCTACCCGTCAGCCACTCGGAAGCGGCCTCATATAAGGTGTTGGACCGGAGTCTCCCGCACAGTGCGTTCTCATTTCCTCTTCTCCTCTCCACGTCCCTCCGCTGCGCTCGTTCTCGCCCCCGCATCACCGCTCCGTAGGCGTCTCGCCAGCGGCAATGGGGAAGGAGAAGACGGCGGCTCTGGAGCGGGCAAAGAAGGCAACGGCGAGGTCGAAGGGGAAGGCGACCACCCGGGGCGGATCTTCTTCGCGGACCGGCCTGCCGAAGGGCTGGATCCAGGGCGACTGGATCCACTCGAGGATCACCCAAGAAGACCTCGGCGACCTGGCCGAAGGGCGGCTGATCCCCTATGACTCGGCGCGGCTTCCGGGGAAGGAATCTGAGCCGCAACCTCGGGAGGGTGAGCGTGTTCTTCTTGCAACCCACGTCGACCGTGGATTTTCCTTGCCTCCTCACCCTTTCTTTCGAGGGTTCCTGAACTTCTTTGGGGCGCAACTCCACCATTTTACCCCCAACTCAATCGTTTATCTCGCCGCTTTCATTTCTTTGTGTGAGAATTTCCTGGGTTGCCGGCCTCACTGGGGTCTTTTCAAGCATATTTTCACTTGTCGCTCCCAGACAGTGAAAAAGGCTAATCCGAGTGATGAGAGGACCCAAGTGATCCAGATGTGTGGGGGCCTTGGCATCCAGACGAGAGGGAAAAGCTCCTTTCCGGCCATGATTCTTCCTGACTCAGTTCGCGGATGGCAGTCGACCTGGTTTTACTGTAAAGACCAGTCGACGCCAGGGCAATCGACTGGCCTCCCTCCCTTTACCATGGACCGAGTGGAGAAACCCTCCCCTTTGAAGGTGCTCCCGGAGGAGAAGGCGCACGTGAAGGTGTTGGTCGATCGAGTGGTCCAGCTTATTCGTGACGGGGTCACTGGTATGGATCTCTTGGAGGTCTTCCTTCAGCGGCGCATCCAGCCTCTTCAAGCTCGAGACCATCCGATGTGGATGTATTCGGGTCTTGAAGACTCCACTCGGATCCATCCGGAGGAGGTCGACGACGACACACTGGAGAAGTGGCTGTCGGGCATTACCGGGAACAAGGACAATCCCAGGGGAGCCAGGAGAATTCCCCCATTCGACCAGTCTCATGCACCAGAGCAGGTCTGATTCCGAGTTTTTGCTTGTAATCTGAATTCACTCGCGCAGCTGCCTGTATTACATCGACTGACTTTGCTCTCCTTGCTTTCTTTCAGGCCATTATTGAAATGTATTCAATGCCCAACGGGGAGCAAGAGCAAGTTCTGGAAGGCGAGGCGAGTGGCGGCGAAAGTGGCGAGTGGACCTCCGATGGTGAAGGGGATGGAGGAAGCGATGACTCAAGTGATGGAGAAGAAGTCGAGTCACCCCCTCGCAGGGAGAGGCGATCCAAGCTTGACCAAGAACGGCCGAGTGCCCGCGACAAGGCAACTGCTCAGGCTGGTCAGTCTTCGAAGCGTCCTCGGATCTCTTCACCAACCCCGACTGAGAAGGCGCCAAAGCACCCCAAAGTTGCAGAGCCGAGGACTTGGAAGGCGTTGCCGAAGATCAAGATTGATATCCCCGTCGCCTCCGCGTGAGTGTCTCTCTTTGTATTCACTCGACGCTTCACGCTGTTTTGTTTTCCTTGTTTTAACTGGACAAACTTTGGAATTGTCAGCGCTGCCACTTTCGGGACCTCAGCTTATAGGGATGATGATGAGGTGATGGAGGATGCGGTCACTTCTAATCCGGGTATGATTTCTGCCATACTATCTTTATTCGGTCGATTCAACTGCAATGTGCATCATTGGGTGACGTGATTTTGGCAATTGAACTTTGCACAGCTCCCAACATTATTGACCTCCCTGATGATGATGAAGAGCCCGAGAGGCCTTTGACGAGGAAGAATAGGCGAGCTCCTATAAGTGAGGCGCTACAGTCAATGCCGAGGGCGGAACCAGTCGTTCAGGACACTGGCGACGTCAATCGGGGTTCTGTTACCTTCGCCGAGCCACTGTCGAGTGCCTTGCCTTCTTCGTCGATTGCTCGGACCTCTGTCGACCTACCTTCAGTTTTTGCGACCCATCATGTCCCAGAGGACGAGGTGAATGCTGTTAGGGAAGCCATATGCTAGGCGGCCGTTATGATGGAGAAGATGAAGATGGTGCAGGACGCCAGCCAAGCCGCCTATGATGCCAACTCGGCTCTCCAGAGCAACGTTCAGGTTAGTTGGTCGCCGCTTGTTCTGTTAGGATATGCTACCTGAAGATTCTTTCCAAAAATCTTTGCATCTGTACACCCACTGGGTGCGTCGATTGAATTTTTGGACTAGTGGGGGCACGCTAAGTGCACCCACTGGGTGTAGTCCCCGAGACTACGGTGGACTGCTGGCAGTCGGCTGTAGTCTTTGTATTTTGCCGAATGTATAAACTAAACTGGTAGTTTGTCTCTTCCACTCGGTCTGGTTGGGTGGGATCAGAACTGGTGGGGGCACGCTAAGTGCACCCACTGGGTGTAGTCCCCGAGACTACGGTGGACTGCTGGCAGTCGACTGTAGTCTGAGTTCTACTTTCTCTCTTTCTGCCTCTTTTTTTTGGACTCGACTTCGGCGGGCCGGTCGAGTGGGATCAGAACCGGTGGGGGCACACAAAGTGCACCCACTGGGTGTAGTCCCCGAGACTATGGTGGACTGCGGGCAGTTGACCGTAGTCTTAGTATTTATTGCCTTTGTTGTTTTTTGCTGTAAAAATAACTTCTCCCCTTTGATTTCAGAAATCTTGTGATCTTGGACCTCGCTTTGCTGACTTGGAGAAGCAGCAGATTCAACTGAACCTTGACTTGGAGCTGGCCAGGACAGAGCTGCAAAAGGTCAGAGACGGCGCCGCAGGTAAGACGAGTTTGTCGACTGGTCAGTTTTAGGCTTGAGTACCCTTCTGCTATTTCTGAATCAATCATCATTTCTTTGCAGAAAAACTGAGAGAAGCTCTGGCGAAGAAGGATCAGGATTTGGCCGCTGCTCGTAAGGAGGCTGACGACAAGACCGCTCTGGCCGAACAGAAGCTGGCTTCGGTCGGCCAGTTGGAAGAAGAGAATACCAGGTTGAAGACCGCTCTGAATGACTCCAACAAGGAGTGCTCGCGCTGGAAGAAGGCGAATCTTGTCCAGGGCGAGAAAATGGAAGGCATTGCTCGCAGGAGGGATGATCTGGAGAGCTATCTGAGAAGTCTTGCCAAGAAGTTGTTCATCAAGCTTGAAGGTGCACATTCTGTTCCGACTGACTTTTTTTGTGTTGACTCAGTGTACGAAAATTGACTTATCCTTGGATCGTGAATGCAGAGTTTTGCCAGAACGTTGAAGAGGAGACTGGGCGGATCGAACCAGGTTTGGATCCAATCAACTCTCCCGTGAAAGATGAAACTGCCATGAATCTGCTCCGTTTGGAATCTTGCATCAACAGTGCCGTGGACTACTTGGCTCGACTGAAGGTCGCCATGTCGCGGATTGACCCGGCACTTTGTCCAGAGGCTGTGCTCCAAAATGATATTGAGTCCCTGATGACTCGATTAAATGAAATCCCCGACCGAGTGCAGGAGTGGAAGAAGTCTGCTGCTCGGTATGGTGCTGACATGGCTCTGTCTTTGGTTCGTGTCCACTGCAAGGAGGTGTGACAGGACAAACTGGCAGCAATCAAGGTCGCCAACACCCAGAAGCATGACTTCCGAACCTTTATGGAGACTTTCATCGCTGCACCCACTCGGATAGCCGACGGCGTCGACCTGGATGAGTTCGTCGAGCCTGCCAGCCCTCCTCCCGCGGAGTGAACAAACTCTTATGTCCCACCTTAAATTTGCCTCGGAATGCCGAGTGGTTTCTATAACCATTAAACTTTTTTGGGCTGCATGCCCGAGTACTTTGGTCTGTGATCTGGAACCTTTGGAATTTACCTGAACTTGGTTTACCGTTGAATGTCTTTATGAATCTCCTGCTGAGTGAACCCATTCTTCATCCGAGACAACTTTTGCATTCGCAGCGCAGCTCCGAAGGAGAGGGAAGCAGTCGACCCATGTCTTGTATTTGTGGCGAAGCTCCCCAGGGGAAGGCGGCGGTCGACCCACACCCTGTTACTGTAGAGTGGGACAGAGCGCACATTGTATTTATGGCGAAGCTCCCCACGAGAAGGTGGCAGTCGACCTGCCCCTCGTCGTCCTTGAGGAATGAGATGTATTTCGTACTTAGGCGAGTTCTGGACTGCAGCTAAGCCCCCGAGTGGGAGGATTGCTCTCCACTCGGTAGGATTTTTTCAAACTTAGGCGAGTGTCGGACTACAGCTAAGTCTCTAAGTGAGAGAACTTAGGCGAGTACTGGACTGCAGCTAAGCCCCCGAGTGGGACGATTGCTCTCCACTCGGTAGGATTTTTTCAAACTTAGGCGAGTACCGGACTGCAGCTAAGTCTCTAGTGAGAGAACTTAGGCGAGTACTGGACTGCAGCTAAGCCCCCGAGTGGGAGGATTGCTCTCCACTCGGTAGGATTTTTTCAAACTTAGGCGAGTGCCGGACTGCAGCTAAGTCTCTAGTGAGAGAACTTAGGCGAGTACTGGACTGCAGCTAAGCCCCCGAGTGGGAGGATTGCTCTCCACTCGATAGGATTTTTTCAAACTTAGGCGAGTGCCGGACTGCCGCTAAGTCTCCAGTGAGAGAACTTAGGCGAGTACTGGACTGCAGCTAAGCCCCCGAGTAGGAGGATTGCTCTCCACTCGGTAGGATTTTTTCAAACTTAGGTGAGTGCCGGACTGCAGCTAAGTCTCCAAGTGAGAGAACTTAGGCGAGTCCTGGACTGCAGCTAAGCCTCCGAGTGGGAGGATTGCTCTCCACTCGGCAGGATTTTTTCAAACTTAGGCGAAACGGATTCGCAGCTAAGCCCCCGAGTGGGAGGCTGGCTCGCCACTCGGTAGGAAACTCTTTTTACAAACTTAGGCGAATCGGATTCGCAGCTAAGCCACCCACTGGGGGATTTCTTACGCAAACAAAAACAATAATAATCACTGGGAAAATTATAACGCTCTTGTCTTTGATAAATAAACTACATGAGTTTTTCTTATTACATCTCATCCGAGTGAGAATTTAAGTATAAAAGGGGCGGAGTAGCTCCGCATTCCAGGCTCGTGGCTCATCAATCTGAAGATCGACATTGTAGAGGTGGTATGCCCCATTGTGGAGGACTCTGGTGACTATGAAGGGGCCTTCCCAAGTAGGAGCGAGCTTGTGTGGTTTCTGCTGATCCACTCGGAGGACTAAGTCTCCTTCTTGGAAGACTCGGCTCTTCACTTTTTGGCATGAAATTGACGCAAGTCTTGCTGATAGATGGTCGATCGAATCAAGGCCATTTCTCTTTATTCTTCTAGGAGGTCGACTGCGTCCTGCCGGGCTTGTTCTGCTTCATCTTCTGAGTAGAGCTCGACTCTGGGAGCGTTGTGAAGCAGGTCACTCGGTAAGACTGCCTCGGCTCCATAGACCAGAAAGAATGGGGTTCTTCCGGTCGATCGATTCGGGGTTGTCCTCAATCCCCAAAGGACTGATGGAAGCTCGTCGACCCATGCGCCTGCTGCGTGCTTGAGATCACGCATCAATCGAGGTTTCAGTCCTTTGAGAATTAGGCCGTTTGCCCTTTCTGCTTGCCCATTCAACTGGGGGTGAGCGACCAAAGCATAGTCGACCCGAGTGCCCTGAGAGGCGCAAAAGGCCCTGAATTTGTCGGAATCGAAGTTTGACCCATTGTCGGTGATGATGCTGTGTGGAACTCCATATCTGAATATCAACTCTCTGATGAAACTGATAGTGGTGCAAGCATCAAGATTCTTGATAGGCTTGGCTTCAATCCATTTGGTGAACTTGTCGGCTGCTACCAGCACATGAGTGAAGTCGCTCCTGCCTGTTCTTAGTGGTCCAACCATGTCCAGCCCCCAAACAGCGAAAGGCCAGACGAGTGGATGGTTTTCAGGGCTGACGCGGGCTTGTGCGGCATATTGGAGTAATACTGACATCCTTCACATTTGTCGACTATCTCTTTTGCCATCTCATTGGCTCTTGGCCAGTAGAACCCAGCTCGGTATGCTTTAGCCACAATGGTCCGAGAGGACGCATGATGACCACATGTCCCCAAGTGGATATCGTTAAGGATCATCTGACCTTCTTCTAGTGTAATACACTTCTGGCCGACCCCTGTCGCGCTTTCTCTATATAACTGTCCCTTTATGACTGTAAAGGCCTTGGATCGACGGACGATCTGTCGAGCCTCTTCTTCGTCTTCTGGGAGTTCTTTCCTTAGGTTATACGCGATGTACGGTTCTGTCCAGACGGGAGTGATAACCAAGACTTCCATGATCAGGTCGACCATAGCCGGAACTTCAACTTCAGTCGGATCCGTGGCGCTTTTTGGTTGCGGGGCCTCTTCAGTGAAGGGATCCTCCTGGACTGATGGTGTGTGGATGTGTTCCAAAAACACATTGCTGGGAATGGCTTCTCTTTTGGAACCTATTTTTGCCAGATCATCAGCTGCTTGATTTTTCAGTCGGGGTATGTGATGAAGCTCTAACCCCTCGAATTTCTTCTCCAGCTTTCTCACTGCATTGCAATAACCAGTCATGGCTGGACTTCTGACGTCCCATTCCTTCATCACTTGATTGACCACCAAATCTGAGTCGCCATAGACCATGAGGCGATGGACGCCGAGTGAAATGGCCATGCGCAACCCATATAAAAGTGCTTCGTATTCTGCCTCGTTGTTAGAGGAATCAAAGTGGATTTGAAGAACATATCTGAGTTTATCTCCTCTGAGGGAGACCAACACCACTCCGACGCCGGAACCATTTAGCATCTTGGAACCGTCAAAGAACATGGTCCAATGCTCCGAGTGAACCTGAGTCGGCAGTTGCTGTTCAATCCACTCGGCGACGAAATCCGCGATTGCCTGGGACTTGATAGCTTTATTTGCCTCAAACTTGATATCTAGAGGAAGGAGTTCAATCGCCCATTTTGCCACTCGACCAGTTGCGTCCCTGTTATGCAAGATCTCTGACAACGGAGCGTCACTGACGACTGTAATGGAGTGATCAGAGAAATAGTGGGAAACTTTCTTTGTGGTCATATAAATTCCATATACGAGTTTCTGATAATGAGGATATCTTTGCTTCGATGAGGTCAAGACTTCAGAAATATAATACACTGGGCGTTGAACTTTGAAGGTTTTCCCTTCTTCTTCCCGCTCGACCGTAAGTACCGTACTGACGACTTGTCCTGTGGCTGCAATATAAAGCAGCAAAGGCTCCTTGCTGATTGGGGCAGCAAGCACCGGCTGGGTGGAGAGCAGAGCTTTGAGCTCTGCGAACGCTACGTCAGCTTCAGGAGTCCACTCGAACTTGTCAGACTTCTTCATCAATCGGTAAAGAGGCAATGCCTTTTCACCGAGACGAGATATGAATCGACTTAGGGCGGCCAAGCAACCAGTAAGCTTCTGAACATCGTGCACTCGCACAGGACTTTTCGTTCGGAGTATAGTACCGACTTTTTCTGGATTGGCGTCGATTCCCCGTTCGGAAACGAGAAAACCAAGTAACTTTCCACCAGGAACCTCGAATGTGCATTTTGATGGATTAAGCTTGATATCAAACCTTCTGAGATTGGTAAAGGTTTCAGCAAGGTCAGTCAGCAGGTCGGAACCCTTCCGTGACTTGACCACAATATCATCCATGTACGCCTCCACATTCCGACTGATTTGGGTGAGCAAACACTTCTGAATCATCCTCATGAATGTGGCTCCGGCATTCTTGAGGCCGAATGGCATGGTAACATAACAAAAGCACCCGAATGGAGTGATGAAAGTTGTTTTGATCTCGTCAGGCCCATACAGACGGATCTGATGGTACCCGGAATAGGCGTCTAAAAAAGACAGTCGCTCACATCCCGCAGTCGAGTCGACTATCTGGTCGATGCGGGGGAGAGGAAAATGATCTTTCGGGCAGGCCCGATTGATATGTTTAAAGTCAATGCACATGCGAAGTGACTTGTCCTTCTTGGGGACCATGACAACATTGGCGAGGGGACCATGACAACATTGGCGAGCCACTCGGAGTGGTAGATTTCTCGGATGAACTCCGCTGCTAAGAGCCGGCCACCTCTTCACCAATGGCCTTTCTCTTCTGGACGGCGGACCGTCGAAGATGTTCCTTGACAGGTTTTACTTTTGAGTCGACTCTTAGGCGGTGCTCAGCCAGCTCCCTGGGAACACCCGGCATGTCAGAGGGCTTCCATGCGAAAATGTCCCAGTTCTCACGGAGGAACTGGATGAGCGCTTCTTCCTATTTGGAGTTGAGTGTTGTCGAGATATGAGTTGGAGCAGCACTGGGGTCGGTCGGGTGGATGTGAGCTGTCTTCGTATCGCCAGTCGACTGAAAAGCTGACTCCGTAGCGAGCTTCTTGGCTCGCAACAAATCACTCGGGTCTACAGTCTTCTGGTATTCCTGCAACTCCACCACTGCCATCTGAGCATCGGTGATCTTCGAACCTTTCTGAAAACATTCTTCCGCTTTCTTCCGATTGCCCGTAATAGTGATCACATCTTTGGGGCCAAGCATCTTCAATTTGAGATACACATAACACGGTCGGGCCATGAAGCGTGCATAAGCCGGCCTGCCCAAAATAGTGTGGTAGGCACTCTGGAAGTCTACAACTTCAAATGTCAACTTCTCTTTGCGGTAATTCTTGGAATCACCGAAAACCACATCAAGAGCAATCTGGCCGAGTAATTCAGTCTTCTTCCCAGGAATGACTCCATAGAAACTCATGTTGCTGGCACTGAGTCTGGACATCGGAATGCCCATCCCTTTCAACGTCTCAGCATACAATATGTTCAAACCACTGCCACCATCCATCAAGACTTTGGTCAGTCGAGTGCCTTCAACCACTGGGTCGACCACCAGAGCTTGCCTCCCAGGGGTGGCAATATGCGTTGGGTGATCGGACTGGTCGAACGTGATGGCAGTCTGGGACCATTTCAAATAACTTGGTGTCGCCGGAGCAGCCATATTCACCTCTCGGTTGATGACTTTCAGTCGACTTTTGCTCTCAACATTAGCAAAAATCATCAGGGTGGAATTGACTTGAGGGTATCCGTCGTCACTGTCCTCTTTGTCCTCGACCTTGTCCGACTCCATTTCCTTATCTTTGGGCTGCTTGCCCTGAAACTGCTGGATCAAGAGTCGACACTGTCGAGTGGTATGTTTCGGGTAAATGAAATTACCCTCTTCATCTTTCTTTGTGTGGACGAGACATGGCAAGTCCAACACATCATTTCCTTCCTGGTCTTTAACCTTTTGGGGGTTCCAAGGCCCTTTAGGTTTCCCTTTAAACTTTCCTTGGGTTAAAGCCAAGGCTTCCCCGGGAGCCGCTGGCTCGGCTTTCCGCTTCTGTTTCCGATTGGAATTACCTCCGGTTTCTTGGGCGACTGACTTGAGCTTGCCACTCCTGAGTCGATCCTCATCTTCACCATTAGCGTACTTGGTGGCAATCTCCATCATCCGATTTAGGGACATATCCCCGGTTCGACCGAATTTCAAATTCAGTTCTCTGTACTTGACACCTTCCTTGAAGGCACAAACTGCTTGGTGGTCAGGCACATTCTCCATCGAGTGGTGTAACGTGATCCACCTCTGGATGTAATCCCTCAAAGTTTCATTCGGCTTCTGCACGCAAGACCGCAGTTCCGTCAGCCCTGCCGGTCGCTTGCATGTGCCTTCAAATGTGGTGACAAACACTCGGGAGAGATCTTCCCAAGTGTAAATGCTGCTAGGTGCTAACTGGTTCAACCACGCTCTGGCCGAACCCTCCAACATGAGAGGCAGGTGCTTCATGGCCACTTCATCATTGCCGCCGCCAATCTGGACGGCCACTCGGTAGTCCTCAAGCCAAGTATCGGGCTTGGACTCGCCAGTGAACTTACTGACTCCAGTCGCCAACGTGAAGTTGGGAGGAATCACAGCGGCCCTGATGGCTCTACTAAAGCACTCTGGCCCCGAAACATGTACTCTGCTGCTGGTAGGTGCATCTCTGTCGTGACCTTCTCGGTGAGCCCTGTTCCTGTCGACCAAACCCTGGACGAGAATGGATCTCGCGTCAAAGCCTGGCCCTCTGGGGTCGACTGGAATCCTTCGCCCACCACTATGAGGGCGCCTGTCATCCTGCTGGCGAGGCACATACAACCCGCTCCTTGGGGGAGGCGTGGGCACTCGACGTCGACCGTCACGATCGACTCGGTGATCATACTACTCATGGTTCCCATACTGGTCACACCGGTCTCCACGTCCCTCATGCCTCGGGGGCGATCTCGGGCTGTGAGCCGACTGGACTGTGTCCGCGGCAACGGACCTGCTGTGAATCCTGTTCCGCGACTGAGAAACAGCGGAACTCTAATCTCCTGCTGCCCGGAGTAATGCTCTGATCTGCAGCAAGCCTCTGCCAGCCTCCGACTGGGAAGGCTGAATCGACTCCGCTATACGGGCCGCAGCTGCTAAATTCTGAATTGGAGTTCGATATACCTGCGGGGGCGGGAAGAGCTGACGTCGACTGGATTCGGGAACCCGTTGTCGCGCACGCTCGTCGAGTGCTCACTGGAGGTTCTCCAGTCGAGTGCGCTCGGCCAAGTTTATCAGGCGCGCGCCCTCCAAGGCGCGAGCCTCGGGGGTTTCTCCAACGATAGGAGTGTGCAGTGCATCCATGTTCCGGCGGCGAAGTTCTTCTCTCCGCAGCGACGTGAGAGGCTCGGGAAGATACTCCTCATGGAGACGCGACGGGTCGCCTCCACCCGCGCCTCCGTCGGTGCGGGGAAAACCGGGAGGACTGGGTGGTCCATCGACCATCAGAACCTCCGCCGCTGGATCGCTGCTGTCGCACTTGGATGCGGTCTCTGTGGAGCCAGTCGACAGGTCGAACAGGCCATAGAGGGATTCGTCGGGCACGATCGCCGCGACTTGAGGGGTGGCCGACTGACGTGCCACCGCGTGCCTCACCCACCGCCGAAGTCTCCACCGACCGGAGCGCTTG
Organism: Triticum urartu; assembly: GCF_056163025.1. NCBI lineage: Eukaryota > Viridiplantae > Streptophyta > Magnoliopsida > Poales > Poaceae > Triticum > Triticum urartu. The sequence goes on along the minus strand of NC_141879.1, from coordinate 493,035,968 downwards.
CGCCGGCGGGAAACAGGGAGGGAGGACAACACAGGAGCCGACCGGTAGGGGGTCGACGGTTGCCGCAGGAGAACGCCGCGGACGCACGCGCTAAAGTGCGTTGCACCGCGAGCAGGAAGTGCGTCCACGTCGAGCGGAGCCTCCTGGAGCCAAGCAGAGTCGTCGACGATGAACGTGAGCGCGCCGAGACGGATCTCGCGGCCCTCCACCGAAACTCCGCCGAAAACCATGATGATTCGGGTCGGAAAAGGTCGCAACTCCTCCAACAAACGCTAAAACACCTGCCCCATGGTGGGCGCCAACTGTCGTGGTTCTAAGTCTGACAGTAGTGTAGGGGGGTAAGTATGAAGAGGCAAGATCTTAGCTATGGAGAAGTTGTAAGCACGCGAGGTTTACGAGTTCAGGCCCTTCTCGAAGGAAGTAATAGTCCTACGTCTCGAAGCCCGAAGGCGGTCGACTGGATTATGTGAGTATGAGTTACAGAGGTGCGAACCCTTGTCTCGGAGGAGGGGGGTGGCTTATATAGAGTGTGCCAGGACCCCGACCAGCCTATGTTACAAAGGGTTCAATGTACATTAAGGCGGGGCGTTACTGGTAACGCTAGTAATAAAGTGCTATGATGACCATAAAAGCTATTTAATGACCGACCGTTAGCGTGCGGAGTGACTTTAGGTCTCCTGGCCGTCGAGTGGTTGGATCTTGGTCGAGTGATTGGTTCCTGGTCGAGTGTCTTCGAGTCTGTCGAGTGGAACACCTTCAAGTCGATTGAAATGTGATTTCTTTTAGAGATGTCCTTGGGTAGGGCAGTTAGGACAGATCCATGACCCTACCCTAGATACATAGCTTCATCAGCGTGCCTGCTCCCGGGCGCGCCCCCATCCTCATGGGCTCCTTGTGGCTCCCCTGACCGACTTCTTTCCCATATATATATATATCCATATTTAAAAACAATAATGAGGCTAGCCAACTCATCTCTAGAAGGCTCCCCCGATTGAGGCTTCATCGGCTGTCCGAACTGCCTTTCTGACGTGTTTAAGCCGTTGGATCTTCACTTACAGTTAAATTATTTTTACTTCACAGTTTATTTTTCTGTCCAATGACTGGTGGACTCGTCTCGTGTCTGTATTGACTGGGTAAGCGGCGCCGAGTGAGAGAGAATTTGTCCCATCCGCGCGCCGCGCCCGCACCCAACGCAACACAATCCCCTCGCCCCGCACGCCGTGGACACTTCGGTCCCCTCATCCCGCACGAACCCTAGGAGAGAGATAGGAAGATGAGAGGGAGAGAAAGGGGAGAGGAGAGGAGAGGGAGGTCCGGCAGCGGACGGGAGAGGGTGACCGGCCGGCGTCGGCCTACACCGGCGAGGCGTCGGCCTGCGCCCCTCCTCGCGCACGAACCCTAGCTGAGAGACAAAATGAGGGGGAGAGAGAGAAGGAGGGAGAAAGAGAGAGGAAAGAGGAAAGGGAGGTGCGGCAGCTGAAATGAGAGAGGGTCATCGGCCGGTGCCACAAAGGACGGGCCCAACCTGGACGCGACTTGGAGGTTGGCGGCGGCTCGATCCACTCCTGGATCGGGAGCTGCGACGAGGCTGGGGCTCGGGCGCGTTGTACGGGAGGCTGCACTCCGCCTCTTCCTCATGGTGCGGCGGACGACGGCTCTTGCGGTCGTGCGGCTGACGGCGGCCTTGGTTTGCTGCTTCGTTAGCTCTTCTTCTTCACTTCCTTAATTCCCAGGACAACCATTTTGTTGCTTCCTGTACAAATAGAGTGTGTTAGACTTTCTCTTTGTTTGTCTCATCCCCTTCTTAAGTGACTGGTTCCTGCACGGTTATTGGCTTCTCCAATGGATCATGTAGGTAGAAACTAAAAAGAACTGGATAATTTCTTTTTCCCTTCTTTTAATTTCAATAGGATTCCCGAGTTCAGAATTGACAATTCATATCAGTATTCGGTACAGAGCAGATCAATTGATTTTCATAAAAACGCATATTAGAATTATCATTGGATTGGTTTTCAAGTGCCTTTATTAGACATATAGTGCAGAGGGAGTAAATTAGTTTCACAGAATGTTTCCTTGGATTTTAGTTGCACTTCATTCTGTTGTTTCGGTCTTTGTACATTCAGATGCTTTTTAATTCAAAAGGAAACAACTCACAGAGGTTATGTACGGGAGGCTACACTCTGCCTCTTCCTCGTGGTGCGGCGGATGGCGGCTCTTGCGGTCGTGTGCTGACGACGGCCTCAGCGGGTGGGCGGCCAGTGGCGGTGCCAGGGGTTAGCTGTGTAGGCAACTGACTACACAACATTTTGGCATGCATTAGTAGACATCAAGCAAAAACCAGTTTTCACACAAGCATAAGTATTTGACATCACAACTTTAAATTGACATCACAACGTTGAACTCTTGGCTTCGCCACTGTGGGCGACTACACTTGCAGCTGGCGCCCTACCCATGGATTCCGGCATTAGCTCGAAACGCTCAGGTGGGCAATTAGAAACCCTTCTATTTATATATTTTAGGACAGCTAATGGATAAATCTCGATTTGAATTGTTAGTTGCAAATTTGTTCTTTTGCTCATGATGTGATTTCTTTTGCTAGGACAAATTAGGTCTCGGCCAATGGTGGAGAAGACGGAGTACAGGGATGAGCCGCTCGAGCACTGTTTGATGGGATGTTCGCGCGCAAGATGCAGAAGTTCGCCAGAAGGAAGAAGAGCTGGGCGTCGAGGAGGAGAAGAAGGTGGTATGCGAGGTGCTTGCAGGCCCAGCAGCAGGAGGCCGTCCTTGAGGTGCTCCTGTGGATGGTCCATTCCGGCGCTGGGCCTACGTGTTCAATGCTGCCCTCACCATCCCCTTCTTCCATTGGCTCATCGGCCCGTCAGAGTTCAGAGATCTAATACTCCGCACTGCCTCCCGTCCATTTTCAGATATATATATATATATATATATATATATATATATATATATATATAGGTTTATCATCACCCCATAGATCATGTGTTGTTGATTGACCAGGTTATTGAGGTGGAGGTCAACGGGGTGAGGCAGAGAAGTGGAGTGCTCATAAAGAAACGAAGGTATGTATGAATATGATGGATGCTTCCATTGCCAACTAATGAAATGCATGTCTCATGCACGCGCGGCTGCTGCCTGGACTCGTCGCTGCCGCCGCCTCCAGTCGCTTCTGCCTAGGCATCCCGTCGCTAGCAAGTTAATTTTGTTCCGGTCCCAGCTGTCCTCTTATCCTCCGTGCTTGATTGCTACAGGTTCTTGTTGTGTGTGTGCTTGCTGACTTAGTGTTGTGTGTGTCCGGGCACCCATTGTATTTTTTTGCTGGCTTGCCGTTGCGTGCATGATTGTTGTGGCTGGCTTGGTGGTAGCATCATACATACTTGGTCGTAGCGCTCTCTTGCTAGCTACAAGTTCTTGTTGTGTGTTTGGTTACTACTGGCTTAGTTACGTGTATGTGTCTGGGCACCTGTTGTGTTATTTTGCTGGCTTGCTGCTGCGTGCATGATTGTTGTGACTAGGCTCTGGTTGTTCGGTGTTGGGCTGTTGATGGCATCCGACCTGCTTCAAAAAAAGGAAAGAAAGCAAGCATTTGTTTATAGAACAAATATATTGAAAAAAATTCCATGGAAAGCGTGCATATTTAGCAAGGAAAAGGAGTCTAGAGAGCCTTAGATTCTTGTTATGTGTTGATTTGCAAAATTTCTGCAGCTATATATTTGCTCAATCCAAAAGACATATTTTACTCAACCTTCAGTATAATGTATTTCTAATTGTTCATAACTCCTGAAATTTTTGTTATGATTTTGCAAGATTTTGAAATTATTGTATTTCAAAATTGTTATACTGATTCCTCGATGCTCTGTTCATGGCTTTGTTCTTATTTTATCCTTCTCTCTTTGCTTTTTTTCTTTCCTACAAGAAGATGCCGAGTCACGTAATATGTTCAAAGAAGAGATAACCTGCATTTTATGAATGCTTTCTTCTTTCTTCATTGTTGCTTAAAGTTAGTGAATTCAGTTAAGTTGTATTGAGCAGCTTCATACGCATGGTTTCTCCATCTACACATCTTACTCAGTCATGAGGCCATTAAGGTCTTTTGCCTTCTATAAAAAGGGAGATGCCATTTAGACCTTACTCTGTCCAACTTGATCTTTAACTTTTTTTAGGAAAGGCCATCATGGCTAGCTTTATTGAATTAAAACACGCTTACATCATCCAACTTGATCTTTAACTTGCTACTACTGTTTCTAAGCATTTTCCCAAGCATTGTTTTATTTTCTTATGAGAATGAGCTCACCTTATTCAGTGGGTGTGCCAAGTAAAAAAAATTAGAAACTGAGCAATTAGTTCCACTCTTAAATTTTGTACAGCAGTCCAAATTGTCCAATAAATCATTTGTTAGCAGGGTCAAATTATAGAAGTTGAATCAGTTGTTCCAAATTACCCAGCGAGACTTATTCCATTTGTTTATCCTTTTGGCCTTTTAATCAAGAACAACGTTCAGAGCTTACATGGTTGTCGAAATTTAGTTCTGTAAAAGAGGAATATTGATATCATGCAATGATCAGTGCAGGTTAGGATAGTTATGGAGTTCTTCCTCAGTTTTCACTGAGCAAAGATTGAATCTATGTGATTTGTTCTAATACCAAGTAAATCTTGGTATGCATTTGTTACACATGTTTTGGTCCTCGATAACATTATTAACCCATAATGTAAATAAATCTGATGTATGATGATTTTCAGTGAGATATCCTTTTATCTCCAGGCATTTCTTTCATATAGTGGATATACAAAATAAACTGTATGATCTGGACTGTAGGAGCAACTGTTGCTATTGGGACTGGTGCTTGTGCAGTTGTTGCAGCTGTTCTTGAGGGCCGAGCTGAACATATTTGAAAAAGGTTTGTGCTTTATCTTTTTTTCTTTTGATGACAAAATAACCTCTCGTTTCGAAATATTTAGTGCGTCGTCATGGCCTTTCTTAAGGGTGTTCAGGCATTTTTTTCTCCTTCTATAAATTAGTGGTCTTTTATTCGTGTTGCAAGCCCCAATATGGCATCTCGCCATTCCCCACGATCCACATGTTAACTATGGATTTATTTAATGATAATATGATATCAACTGGATTTTCTTCAGGATATTCTGACACCTAATAAGGATCAAGAAAACAACAGAGATGCTAAGAGGCAACCTTTTGGGGTTAAGGATATAAACAACGACAGGGCTTATGAGACCGAAGAGAGCTCAAGTGGTGTCTTGATTCTTGAAGGCCTGCACTTTCCTGGTGGAGTAGCAACAAAATAATTCAGAGGCTTTAAAGCTAATGCACTTCACGTAGTTAGGATCAATTCTTTGTTTCGGTTTGAAATACTCCCCAGTTCCTCCTATTTGATTGATTCATCTGATGGACATTTTGTCAGGCAAATATTAGGCAAAGGATATGTACCTTTTTTTAATATAGAAGGGTCTAATTCTTATCGTGCGTACTTGCTCAAATAAAAGATTATTGAAAATATGTATATTTTCAACCCGATGTGGTTTTGAATTAGACTCCACGCTACCAAAGTAAAATGTGCATGTACATCTTATTGTAGACAACAAACCTATATTTCTAATTGAAGGGGATTAAATTTGTTACCGATTTTTATCGAGAGAGACAACATTTCAAAACACTTCTATCTTCATTTTTCATACCAATGAATATTTTTTTTGTTTCAACTTTCACTCTATGCTATTAAAATAAATCAACTATTTTAAGATAAACCGACTATATTATATCTTTTTTTCTTAGGTTTCTTATCTTTTCCCCTCTTTTTTTCCAAAAAATATATGCATGCCTAAGTTTTTCATCATGATAACCATGTTTTCAAACTTGCTAAAAAAATACAACTATGCCAACTTTGCTTTCTCATCATAGTGCATGTTTTCAAACTTGCTAAAAAAATACAGCCAAGCCAGCTTTACTCTCTCATCATCCCAAGAAATATATGCATGCACAATTTTTTTATCATGATAACCATCATTTCAAACTTGCTAAAAAAATATAACCATGCCAACTTTACTACCTCATCATAGTGGCCATTTTTTCAGATTGAACATATTCATATTATGCAAAATTTCCCTTTTCCCAAACTATTATTAAACAACGCAATTAACATGTTTACAAAATACCATGGTTTAGTTCAAGGTTCTTACAACATGAAACTATTTTCATCGACAACATGTCTTCAACGGGTCTCTGCGCCATTTGGCGCAATGGGTCAACTAGTACCCTAAAAACATCGAGAGGCAGAATAGATCGGGAGTTCCGCCTCCAGAAGCCTCCGTAGCCGCCGGAAATCAATCTAGACCCATTCCGGCACCATGCCGGAGGGGGGAATCCCTCTCCGGTTGCCATCTTCATCATCCCGGCGCTCTCCATGACGAGGAGGGAGTAGTTCACCCTTGGGGCTGAGGGTATGTACCAGTAGCTATGTGTTTGGTCTCTCTCTCTCGTGTTCTTGAGGTGGCACGATCTTGATGTATCGCGAGCTTTGCTATTATATTTGGATCTTATGATGTTTCTCCCCCTCTACTCTCTTGTGATCAATTGAGTTTTCCCTTTAAAGTTATCTTATCGGATTGAGTCTTTAAGGATTTGAGAACACTTGAGGTATGTCTTGCATGTGCTTATCTGTGGTGACAATGGGATATCACGTGATTCACTTGATGTATGTTTTGGTGATCAACTTGCGATTTCCGTGACCTCGTGAACTTATGCATAGGGGTTGTCACACGTTTTCGTCTTGACTCTCCGGTAGAAACTTTGGGGCACTCTTTGAAGTTCTTTGTGTTGGTTGAATAGATGAATCTGAGATTGTGTGATGCATATCGTATAATCATACCCACGGATACTTGAGGTGACATTGGAGTATCTAGGTGACATTAGGGTTTTGGTTGATTTGTGTCTTAAGGTGTTATTCTAGTACGAACTCTATGATAGATTGAACGGAAAGAATAGCTTCATATTATTTTACTACGGACTCTTGAATAGATAGATCAGAAAGGATGACTTTGAGGTGGTTTCGTACCCTACCATAATCTCTTTGTTTGTTCTCCGCTATTAGTGACTTTCGAGTGACTCTTTGTTGCATGTTGAGGGATAGCTATATGATCCAATTATATTATTATTGTTGAGAGAACTTGCACTAGTGAAAGTATGAACCCTAGGCCTTGTTTCCTAGCATTGCAATACCGTTTACGCTCACTTTTATCATTAGTTACCTTGTTGTTTTTATATTTTCAGATTACAAAAACATATATCTACCATCCATATTGCACTTGTATCACCATCTCTTCGCCGAACTAGTGCACCTATACAATTTACCATTGTATTGGGTGTGTTGGGGACACAAGAGACTCTTTGTTATTTGGTTGCAGGGTTGTTTGAGAGAGACCATCTTCATCCTACGCCTCCCACGAATTGATAAACCTTAGGTCATCCACTCGAGGGAAATTTGCTACTGTGCTACAAACCTCTGCACTTGGAGGCCCAACAACGTCTACAAGAAGAAGGTTGTGTAGTAGACATCAAGCTCTTTTCTGGCGCCGTTGCCGGGGAAGTGAGTGCTTGAAGGTATATCTTTAGATCTTGTAATCAAATCTTTTTGTTTCTTATTTTAGCACTAGTTTAGTTTATAAAAGAAAATTACAAAAAAATGGAATTGAGTTTGCCTCATATGCTTCATCTTTTTAATATCTTTCATGAGAATGATGGAAAGGAAAATTGTGCTCAAATGCTAGAAGAAGAAGTCTCTAAAATGTTTGGCACTAAATCTTTGAATGATGAGCATGATTGTAATGTTGTTAGTATGAACTCCTTGAATATCCATAGTATTAATGATGATTGCACTAGTCATGATGAAAATGTCTCTTATAAGCATGTCAACTTTTGTGGAGTGCATAGAGTTTGCAAGTACACACCAATTAGGGAAAATAGATTTTGCAAGAGGCATAAGTATTTGGAAACTAAATGGTTGCAAGAGAGGCTAGATGTTAGTGCTGAAAATTTAAAATATCTTAGCCATACTTGTGAACTTTGCAATGAACATGGTCATTTAAATATCAAATGCAAATTGTTTCATGATCGAATCATGTCCAAAAATTGTGATGACTTGATTTCCCTTGCACATCATAATGAACTTAGTTTGCTTTTGGGTTATGAAGAAATGAAACGTCAAACTAAGCATATTCCAGAATATAACCTTGAGAGATTCCTCGATATTGATCTAGAAGAAATTTATATGTATTGTGCGGTGAATTGCATTGAAAATCCTTATATTGCCAATTACATAAAGAAAAGAAAACAAATAGAAGATGAAGAGAATACTAATGAAAGTGAAGAGACTTCCCAATATTCTCCTATTATTTCTTATGATGAATCAGGTAACGAGGAGGAGCCTTCTATTCAACCAATCTCATTAATAAGGAGCTCCAAAAAGAGGATTGAACCCACACATGATGTGAAGAAGAAAAAGAAAAGACGAAGAAGTAAAGGTAGAAAGGTATCTCTCCCAAATGATGTTGCTCCTATTTCTCATTTGTGATAATGATAATTGCTATACTATTGGTGCTATCCATACTATTAATGATGAGAGTGATTATACTTATGATATGAAAAAGCCCAAGCTTGGGGATGCTATGTTTGATGAAGATGATGTTTTGAGAATATATTTGCTGCAATTAATGTTTGTACCAAGCTTGGGGATGCTACGTTTAATGAAGATGATATTTTTAGTCTCCTAAGTTTTGATATGCAAATTTATAATGATGATAGCATGCCTCCTACTTATGATGATTATATTGATGAAAGTGGGTTTGGAAGAGTGTCAACTTTAGGAACTAATGGTCCCACTATTTTGGAGGATGTTGAATCTTATTATGATAATTATGAAAGTGGATTTGGAGAGGTCATGACTTTATTTAGTAATGATTCCACTATCTTGGAAGAGGTTTCAATCGATTTTGATGAGAACAAAGTTCCTACTTATGATAATTATTGTGATGATACATATGCTATAAAAAGTAGTGATGATTATATTTATAAAACTTGTCAAGATTATGATTACCCTTTTTCTGAACATTACTCTTTTAATGTGGAAACAATTTATAGTATTCAAGTCTCTTATGATACTCCCACTATTCCGATTGAGAAGAATTTTGCTTATGTAGAGAGTAGTAAATTTTCTATGCTTGTAGAACATGAAAAGAATGCTTTAGGTGCTGGTTATATTGTTGAATTCATTCATGATGCTACTAAAAATTATTATGAGGGAGGAATATATGCTTGTAGGAATTGCAATAATAACAAGTTTCCTCTCTATGTGCTTAAAGTTTTGAAGTTGTGCTTGTTTTGCCTTCCTATGCTAGTTGATTATTGTTCCTATAAGTTGTTTGCTCACAAAATCCCTATGCATAGGAAGTGGGTTAGACTTAAATTTGCTAGTCATATTCTTCATGATGCTCTATTTATGTTTCAATTCTTACCTTTTATGTGAGCATCATTGAAATCATCATGCCTAGCTAGGGGCGTTAAACGATAGCGTTTGTTGGGAGGCAACCCAATTTTATTTTTGTTCCTTGCTTTTTGCTCCTATTTAGCAATAAATAATTTATCTAGCCTCTGTTATGATTGAGTTTTTATGTTTTAATTAGTGTTTGTGCCAAGTAGAACCGTTGTGAAGACTTGGGGAAAGTCTTGTTGATCTTGCTGTAAAAAGCAGAAACTTTAGCGCTTACGAGAATTGCTGTCATTTTTTTATTGGAGAGTGCTATTTAGTTAATTTTTTTTGAAAATTATTAATAGATAAATTACTCACGTCCAACAATTTATTTTAGAATTTTTGGGGTTCCAGAAGTTTGTGTTGGTTACAGATTACTACAGACTGTTCTGATTTTGACAGATTCTATTTTTTCATGTGTTGTTTACTTATTTTGATGAATCTATGGCTAGTAAGAGAGTTTATAAACCATAGAGAAGTTGGAATACGGTAGGTTTAACACCAATATAAATAAAGAATGAGTTCATTACAGTACCTTGAAGTGGTGTTTTTTTTGTTTTGCTAACGGAGCTTACGAGTTTTCTCTTAATTTTTTTGTTGTGAAGTTTTCAAGTTTTGGGTAAAGATTCGATGGACTATGGAATAAGGAGTGGCAAGAGCCTAAGCTTGGGGATGCCCAAGGCACCCCAAGGTAATATTCAAGGACAACCAAAAGCCTAAGCTTGGGGATGCCCCGGAAGGCATCCCCTCTTTCGTCTTCGTTCATCGGTAACTTTACTTGGAGCTATATTTTTATTCACCACATGATATGTGTTTTGCTTGGAGCATCATTTTATTTTCTTTTGTTTTGATTGATGTTTGAATAAAATACCAAGATATGAAATTCTTAAATGTTAGAGAGTCTTCACATAGTTGCATAATTATTTGACTACTCATTGATCTTCACTTATATCTTTCGGCGTAGTTTGTCATTTGCTCTAGTGCTTCACTTATATCCTTTTAGAGCACGGTGGTGGTTTTATTTTATAGAAATAATTGATCTCTCATGCTTCACTTATATTATTTTGAGAGTCCTTTAGAACAATATGGCAATTTGCTTTTAGGCATAATAAAAACTTTCATATTAGTGCATTGAATACTAAGAGAAGTTTGATACTTGATGATTGTTTTAAGATATGGAGATAGTGATATCAAAGTTGTTCTAGTTGAGTAGTTGTGAATTTGAGGAATACTTGCGTTGAAGTTTGCAAGTCCCATAGCATGCACGTATGGTAAACGTTGTGTAACAAATTTGAAACATGAGGTGTTATTTGATTGTCTTCCTTATGAGTGGAGGTCGGGGACGAGCGATGGTCTTTTCCTACAAATCTACCCCCCTAGGAGCATGCGCGTAATACTTGGTTTTTGAGGACTTGTAGACTTTTGCAATAAGTATGTGAGTTCTTTATGACTAATGTTGAGTCCATATACGTACTCTCACCCTTCCATCATTGCTAGCCTCTTCAGTAGCGTGCATCGCCCTTTCTCATCTTGAGAGTTGGTGCAAACTTCGCCGGTGCATCCAAACCCCGTGATATGATATGCTCTATCACACATAAACCTCCTTATATCTTCCTCAAAACAACCACCATACCTACCTATTATGGCATTTCCATAGCCATTCCGAGATATATTGCCATGCAACTTTCGAGCGTTCCGTTTATTATGACACACTTCATCATTGTCATATTGCCTTGCATGATCATGTAGTTGACATCATATTTATGGCAAAGCCACCATGCATAATTTATCATACATGTCACTCTTGATTCATTGCCCATCCCGTCACACTGTCGGAGGCATTCATATAGAGTCATATCTTGTTCTAGTATCGAGTTGTAATCATTGAGTTGTAAATAAATAGAAGTGTGATGATCATCATTAATAGAGCATTGTCTCAAAAAAAGAGAGAGGCCAAATAAAAAAAGGAAGGCCCAAAAAAGGGAAAAAAGAAAAAAAAGGAAAAAAGAAAATAAAAAGGGGCAATGCTACTATCCCTTTTCCACACTTGTGCTTAACAGTAGCACCATGATCTTTATGATAGAGAGTATCTTGTTTTGTCACTTTCATATACTAGTGGGAATTTTTCATTACAGAACTTGGCTTGTATATTCCAACAATGGGCCTCCTCAAGTGCCCTAGGTCTTCGTGAGCAAGCAAGTTGGATGCACACCCACTTAGTTTCTTTTGTTGAGCTTTCATACATTTATAGCTCTAGTTCATCCGTTGCATGGCAATCCCTACTCCTTGCATTGCCATCAATTGATGGGCATCTCCCTAGCCCATTGATTAGCCGCGTCGATGTGAGACTTTCTCCTTTTTGTCTTGTCCACATAACCCCCTCATTATATTCTATTCCACCCATAGTGCTATATAGGCTCACGCTCATGTATTGCGTGAAAGTTGAAAAAAGTTTGAGATTACTAAAGTATGAAACAATTGCTTGGCTTGTCATCGGGGTTGTGCATGATGAGAGCATTCTTGTGTGACGAAAATGGAGCATGACCAAACTATATGATTTTGTAGGGATGAACTTTCTTTGGCCATGTTATTTGAGAAGACATGATTGCTTAGTTAGTATGCTTGAAGTATTATTATTTTTATGTCAATATTAAACTTTTGCCTTGAATCTTATGGATCTGAACATTCATGCCACAATAAAGAAGATTACATTGATGATTATGTTAGGTAGCATTCCACATCAAAAATTCTGTTTTTATCATTTACCTACTCGAGGACGAGCATGAATTAAGCTTGGGGATGCTTGATACGTCTGCAATGTATCTATAATTTTTTATTGTTCCATGCTATTATATTATCTGTTTTGGATGTTTATGGGCTTTATTATGCACTTTTATATTATTTTTGGGACTAACCTATTAACCCAGAGCCCAGTGCCAGTTTCTGTTTTTTCCTTTGTTTCAGTGTTTCACAGAAAAGGAATATCAAACGGAGTCCAAACGGAATGAAACCTTCGGGAGCGTGATTTTTCGAACAAACGTGATCCAGGAGACTTGGAGTTGAAGTCAAGGAAGATTCGAGGTGGCCACGAGGTAGGGAGGCGCACCTGCCCCGCTGGGCGCGCCCCCACCCTCGTGGGACCCTCGTGGCTCCCCTGACCGATTTCTTTCGCCTATATATATATCCATATACCCTAAAAACATCGGGAAGCAGAATAGATCGGGAGTTCTGCCGCCAGAAGCCTTCGTAGCCATCGATAACCAATCTAGACCCGTTCCTGCACCCTACCAGAGGGAAGAATCCCTCTCCAGTGCCCATCTTCATCATCCCGGCGCTCTCCATGATGATGAGGGAGTATTTCACCCTCGGGGCTGAGGTATGTACCAGTAGCTATGTGTTTGATCTCTCTCTCTCTCTCATGTTCTTGAGGTGGCACGATCTTGCTGTATCGCGAGCTTTGCTATTATATTTGGATCTTATGATGTTTCTCCCCCTCTACTCTCTTGTGATCAATTGAGTTTTCCCTTTGAAGTTATCTTATCGGATTGAGTCTTTAAGGATTTGAGAACACTTGAGGTATGTCTTGCATGTGCTTATCTGTGGTGACAATGGGATATAACGTGATCCACTTGATGTATGTTTTGGTGATCAACTTGCGAGTTTCGTGACCTCGTGAACTTATGCATAGGGGTTGTCACACATTTTCGTCTTGACTCTCCGGTAGAAACTTTGGGGCACTCTTTGAAGTTCTTTGTGTTGGTTGAATAGATGAATCTGAGATTGTGTGATGCATATCGTATAATCATACCCACGGATACTTGAGGTGACATTGGAGTATCTAGGTGACATTAGGGTTTTGCTTGATTTGTGTCTTAAGGTGTTATTCTAGTACGAACTCTATGATAGATTGAACGGAAAGAATAGCTTCATGTTATTTTATTACGGACTCCTGAATAGATCGATCAGAAAGGATAACTTTGAGGTGGTTCCGTACCCTACCATAATCTCTTTGTTTGTTCTCCGCTATTAGTGACTTTCGAGTGACTCTTTGTGGCATGTTGAGGGATAGTTATATGACCCAATTGTGTTATTATTGTTGAGAGAACTTGCACTAGTGAAAGTATGAACCCTAGGCCTTGTTTCCTAGCATTACAATACCGTTTACGCTCACTTTTATCATTAGTTACCTTGTTGTTTTTATATTTTCAGATTACAAAAACATATATCTACCATCCATATTGCACTTGTATCACCATCTCTTCGCCGAACTAGTGCACCTATACAATTTACCATTGTATTGGGTGTGTTGGGGACACAAGAGACTCTTTGTTATTTGTTTGCACGGTTGTTTGAGAGAGACCATCTTCATCCTACGCCTCCCACGGATTGATAAATCTTAGGTCATTCACTTGAGGGAAATTTGCTACTGTCCTACAAACCTCTGCACTTGGAGGCCAAACAACGTCTACAAGAAGGTTGTGTAGTAGACATCACAAATCCTTTGTTTTGTTTTTGTTGTGGTATTCGAGTTGCTTCAATGTCAAGTGTTGATTCCATACCTTTCCTAAGCGATGCTCTCATATTTCTATGAGATTATTAATCCTTCTTGATCATCAAGGTTGTCATCTCAATTCTATTTTCAACCAGTATGTTTCTCTTCAAGTGGATCCGATCATTTCTACATTTGCAAGGTCAATTCTAAGTCTTCTCAACGGTGTTTGTTTCATCCGTGCCAAGTTGTCTTTGTTTCCCCGCCCTCCCACCCTTCAAGGAATCAGATTTCTTATTCAAGTATCCTTTTATTGATGGGAAGCCTCTCCATTCTTTTCCGTCAATGTTCTTATCCGATGATTCTCAGGAAGATACTAACAGAGCTTCAAGTTATCATTATTCGTTCTCTTTTCTTTTTCGGTGGATTCAATTCAATCTTTCGTGTCGAGCATAGTCCTTTCATTTGTCCAATGCTTTCTCATGTCGGTGCACCTCTCAACTATCCACCTCTCACTTTTCATTTGTTTTGGAGTACTGAAGATATCTCAGAAGATTCATATTTTCATTCCTAATCTGTTCAAGATATCTCGAGGGTGTTATCTTATTCAAGCCATTTAAATCAACCGGTGCAATCTCCCTTTCAAGTAATCGTTCAACGGTGTATTTTTTGAGTGGGCCCTAACCCACAGGTCTTTTCTGAGGATCTTACCTGAGTCTTCTAATTTTCCGGAGTTATTTTCAAATTCATTGCAAAGTTTGACGTAAGAATGAATTGTCATCAGTCATATGTCTTTCTCCAAGATCTTTCACATTCTTTTCATCATTGGTCCAACCTTTATATTCTTCATTCCAAAGTGCCTCAATAATTCATGGTGGCGTATCTCGTCGTCATTCTCAGATTTTGAAGACCGAAGAAGAGCTTCTCTCAAATCTCAGTCCGTTCTCTTGAAGAGTCGTGGTTCTAGCTTCATGCCATCCTCTCATATTTGTTTTCTATTGTGAGAATTATTTTCACCCATCCGGAGCAATTCAAGAGTCTTTTCTGTTTGATTCTCCGGAGCCTATCATCTCAGAATTATTCATTCCAGCTTTCAGCTCTCATTCTCAAATTCTTCCGGTGCATCGTTCAAGTACCCTCTAGTCAGCTCGTGATCTATTCAGGTTATCTTCGTTCTTTTTATAATTATTCCCGGTGTTTCTTTATCTTTTCTTCGTTCATTTTCTATTCTTATGGTGGTTCATTCAAGATTCCTCTTCTTTTGGTATCATATCAATTCATTTGTTCTTTCCTAAAGCCTACCGATGGATCCATCAAGACCTTATTCAAGTTTGCGCTATATCTCTTATCAATCCTTTTCAACGGGAATAAGTAGTATGCCAAATCCGTTGCTTGTCATCAATTTAAATTGGTGAAGGTTAAGCATAATGTAATTCTTATTCTTGTTTCATCGAGTAAATTCAATTCCTTATTCCGGAGGTTCATCAAATTCTCGGTTTCAATTGTTTCATATTTTTCTTTTCCCGAAGTTCCAAGCTCTCTCAATTATATCATCATGAAGATCCATCTAAATCATTACAAGGCTTCACCTTGTGTTTTCAACTTCTCTTTCTTTTTATCATCATTTTGTTACCGGAGTTCTTCATGGAGGCTCTACATCATGGTTTGTCAAGGATTCCTTTCATTCTTTAATTGTCCTCAAGATTTCTCTCGAAGTTATGATCCGCCAAGCTATACTTTGGAATAAACATGTTGTTCAACACATGTCTTATTTTGAGGAGTTCAAGCATTATTCATCTTGTAAGCCAAAGTGCAATTCTTCTTACCTTATCTTTTGAGGTGGTGTTATGTCATTCTTGATATTTTCTTTCATGTTTGATGATTCACAAGTTGTCAAGAATGAGGTATTTTAAATCCATCAATCTCTTCATTGGAGTTATCTTGGGTTATATTTCACCTAAAGCTTTCCCTAAGGATTGTTGCTATTTATGGTGCTTATAAATTGAAGGAAATATGCCCTAGAGGCAATAATAAAGTTATTATTTATTTCCTTATTTCATGATAAATGTTTATTATTCATGCTAGAATTGTATTAACGGGAAACATAATACATGTGTGAATACATAGACAAACTTAGTGTCACTAGTATGCCTCTACTTGACTAGCTCATTAATCAAAGATGGTTATGTTTCCTAACCATGAACAAAGTGTTGTTATTTGATTAACGAGGTCACATCATTAGTTGAATGATCTGATTGACATGACCCATTCCATTAGCTTAGCACCCGATCGTTTAGTATGTTGCTATTGCTTTCTTCATGACTTATACATGTTCCTATGACTATGAGATTATGCAACTCCCATTTGCCGGAGGAACACTTTGTGTGCTACCAAACGTCACAACGTAACTGGGTGATTATAAAGGAGCTCTACAGGTGTCTCCAATGGTAGATGTTGGGTTGACGTATTTCGAGAATAGGATTTGTCACTCCGATTGTCGGAGAGGTATCTCTGGGCCCTCTCGGTAATGCACATCACATAAGCCTTGCAAGCATTGCAACTAATGAGTTAGTTGCGGGATGATGTATTACGGAACGAGTAAAGAGACTTGCCGGTAACGATATTGAACTAGGTATTAGATACCGACGATCGAATCTCGGGCAAGTAACATACCGATGACAAAGGGAACAACGTATGTTGTTATGCGGTCTGACCGATAAAGATCTTCGTAGAATATGTAGGAGCCAATATGGGCATCCGGGTCCCGCTATTGGTTATTGATCGGAGATGTGTCTCAGTCATGTCTGCATTATTCTCGAACCGTAGGGTCCGCACGCTTAACGTTACGATGACAGTTATTATGAGTTTATGCATTTTGATGTACCGAAGTTAGTTCGGAGTCCCGGATGTGATCACGGACATGACGAGGAGTCTCGAAATGGTCGAGACATAAAGATTGATATATTGGAAGCCTATGTTTGGATATCGGAAGTGTTCCGGGTGAAATCGGTATTTTACCGGAGTACCGGGAGGTTACCGGAACCCCTCGGGAGCTGTATGGGCCTTAATGGGCTTTAGTGGAAAGGAGAAGGGGCAGCCCAAGATGGGACGCGCGCCTCCCCCCCTCCCCTAGTCCTATTTGGACAAGGAGAGGTGGCCGGCCCCCCTCTCTCTCTTTCCCCCTCAGCAAATTCTACTCCAACTAGGATTGGGGGGAGGAATCCTACTCCCAGAGGGAGTAGGACTCCCTTGGCGCACCCTCCTTGGCCGGCCGGCCCCCTCCCCTTGGCTCCTTTATATACGGAGGCAGGGGGCACCCCTAGACACACAAGTTGATCATTGAGATCGTTCCTTAGCCGTGTGCGGTGCCCCCTGCCACCATATTCCACCTCGATTATATTGTAGCAGTGCTTAGGCGAAGCCCTGCGACGGTAGAACATCAAGATCGTCACCACGTCGTCGTGCTGACGGAACTCCTCCCCGACGCTTTGCTGGATCGGAGCCCGGGGATCGTCATCGAGCTGTACGTGTGCTAAGAACTCGGAGGTGCCGGAGTAACGGTGCTTGGATCGGTCGGATCGGGAAGACGTACGACTACTTCCTCTACGTTGTGTCAACGCTTCCGCAGTCGGTCTGCGTGGGTACGTAGACAACACTCTCCCCTCTCGTTGCTATGCATCACATGATCTTGCGTGAGCGTAGGAAATTTTTTGAAATTACTACGAAACCCAACAGTGGTATCAGAGCCTAGGTTTTATATGTTGACGTTATATGCACGAGTAGAACACAAGTGAGTTGTGGGCGATATAAGTCATACTGCCTACCAGCATGTCATACTTTGGTTCAGCGGTATTGTTGGACGAGACGACCCGGACCAACATTACGCGTACGCTTACGCGAGATCGGTTCCCCCGACGTGCTTTGCACATAGGTGGCTTGCGGGCGATTGTCTCTCCAACTTTAGTTGAACTGAGTGTGGCTACGTCCGGTCCTTGCGAAGGTTAAAACGGAGTCTATTTGACAAACTATCGTTGTGGTTTTGATGCGTAGGTGAGATTGGTTCTTGCTTAAAGCCCGTAGCAGCCACGTAAAACTTGCAACAACAAAGTAGAGGACGTCTAACTTGTTTTTGCAGGGCATGTTGTGATGTAATATGGTCAAGGCATGATGATGAATTTTATTGTATGAGATGATCATGTTTTGTAACCGAGTTATCGGCAACTGGCAGGAGCCATATGGTTGTCGCTTTATTGTATGCAATGCAATCGCGATGTAATGCTTTACTTTATCACTAAGCGGTAGCGATAGTCGTGGAAGCATAAGATTGGCGAGACGACAACGATGCTACGATGGAGATCAAGGTGTCGCGCCGGTGACGATGGTGATCATGACGGTGCTTCGGAGATGGAGATCACAAGCACAAGATGATGATGGCCATATCATATCACTTATATTGATTGCATGTGATGTTTATC
This sequence comes from Triticum urartu, assembly GCF_056163025.1. NCBI lineage: Eukaryota > Viridiplantae > Streptophyta > Magnoliopsida > Poales > Poaceae > Triticum > Triticum urartu. The sequence continues at coordinate 493,017,453 of NC_141879.1, read as the reverse complement.
TTTTTATGCATCTTATCTTGCTTTGATTGACGGTAGCATTATAAGATGATCTCTCGCTAAATTATCAAGAAGTGTTCTCCCTGAGTATGCACCGTTGCCAAAGATTGTCGTGCCCAGACACCACGTGATGATCGGGTGTGATAAGATCTACGTCCATCTACAACGGGTGCAAGCCAGTTTTTGCACACGCAGAATACTCAGGTTAAACTTGACGAGCCTAGCATATGCAGATATGGCCTCGGAACACGGAGACCGAAAGGTCGAGCGTGAATCATATAGTAGATATGATCAACATAACGATGTTCACCATTGAAAACTACTCCATATCACGTGATGATCGGACATGGTTTAGTTGATTTGGATCACGTGATCACTTAGAGGATTAGAGGGATGTCTATCTAAGTGGGAGTTCTTAAGTAATATGATTAAATTGAACTTAAATTTATCATGAACTTAGTCCTGGTAGTATTTTGCAAATCATGTTGTAGATCAATAGCTCGCGTTGTTGCTTCCCTGTGTTTATTTTGATATGTTCCTAGAGAAAATTGTGTTGAAAGATGTTAGTAGCAAAGATTGGATCCGTGATCTGAGCTTTATCCTCATTGCTGCACAGAAGAATTATGTCCTTGATGCACCGCTAGGTGACAGACCTATTACAGGAGCAGATGCAGACATTATGAACGTTTGGCTAGCTCAATATGATGACTACTTGATAGTTTAGTGCACCATGCTTAATGGATTAAAATCGGGACTTCAAAGACGTTTTAAACGTCATGGACCATATGAGATGTTCCAGGAGTTGAAGTTAATATTTCAAGCAAATACCCGAGTTGAGAGATATGAAGTCTCCAACAAGTTCTATAGCCAAAAGATGGAGGAGAATCGCTCAACTAGTGAGCATGTGCTCAGATTGTCTGAGTACTACAATCGCTTGAATCAAGTGGGAGTTAATCTTTCAGATAAGATAGTGATTGACAGAATTCTCTAGTCACCATCACCAAGTTAGTAGAACTTCGTGATGAACTATGATATGAAAGGGATAACGGAAACGATTCCGAAGCTCTTCGTAATTTGACGAAGGTAGAAATCGAGAAAAACATCAAGTGTTAATGGTAGACAAGACCACTAGTTTCAAGAAAAGGGCAGAGGGAAGAAGGGGAACTTCAAGAAGAACAGCAAGCAAGTTGCTGCTCAAGTGAAGAAGCCCAAGTCTGGTCCTAAGCCTGAGACTAAGTGTTTCTACTGCAAAGGGACTGGTCACTGGAAGCGGAACTACCCCAAGTGATTGGCAGATAAGAAGGATGGCAAAGTGAACATAAGTATATTTGATATACATGTTATTGACGTGTACTTTACTAGTGTTTATAGCAACCCCTCAGTATTTGATACTAGTTCAGTTGCTAAAATTAGTAACTCGAAACGGGAGTTGCAGAATAAACAGAGACTAGTTAAGGGTGAAGTGACGATGTGTGTTGGAAGTGGTTCCAAGATTGATATGATCATCATCACACACTCCCTATACTTCCGGGATTAGTGTTGAACCTGAATAAGTGTTATTTGGTGTTTGAGTTGAGCATGAATATGATTTGATCATGTTTATTGTAATACGGTTATTCATTTAAGTAAGTGAATAAATTGTTGTTCTGTTTACATGAATAAAACCTTATATGGTTACACACCCAATGAAAATAGTTCGTTGGATCTCGATCGTAGTGATACACATAATCATAATATTGAAACCAAAAGATGCAAAGTTAATAATGATAGTGCAACTTATTTGTGGCACTGCCGTTTAGGTCATATTGGTGTAAAGCGCATGAAGAAACTCCATGCTGATGGGATTTTGGAATCACTTGATTATGAATCACTTGATGCTTGCGAACCATGCCTCATGGGCAAGATGACTAAGACTCCGTTCTCCGGAGCGAGCAACTGACTTATTGGAAATAATACATACTGATGTATGCAGTCCGATGAGTGTTAAGGCTCACGGCAAGTATCGTTATTTTCTGAACTTCACAGATGATTTGAGCAGATATGGGTATATCTACTTGATGAAACATAAGTCTGAAACATTTGAAAAGTTCAAAGAATTTCAGAGTGAAGTGGAAAATCATCGTGACAAGAAAATAAAGTTTCTACGATCTGATCGCGGAGACAAATATTTGAGTTACGAGTTTGGTCTTCAATTAAAACAATGTGAAATAGTTTCACTACGCACGCCACCTGGAACACCACAGCATAATGGTGTGTCCGAACATCATAACCGTACTTTATTAGATATGGTGCGATCTATGATGTCTCTTACCGATCTACCACTATCATTTTGGGGTTATGCATTAAAGACAGCTGCATTCACGTTTAAAAGGGCACCATCTAAGTCCGTTGAGACGACACAATCTGAACTGTGGTTTGGCAAGAAACCAAAATTGTCGTTTCTTAAAGTTTGGGACTGCGATGCTTATGTGAAAAAGTTTCAACATGATAAGCTCGAACTCAAATCGGAGAAGTAAATCTTCATAGGATATCCAAAGGAAACTATTGGATACACCTTCTATCACAGATCCGAAGGCAAGACTTTTTGTTGCTAAATTCGGAGTTTTTCTAGAGAAGGAGTTTCTCTCAAAAGAAGTGAGTGGGAGGAAAATAGAAAACTTGATAAGGTAATTGTACCTTCTCCCTTATTGGAAAATAGTTCATCACAGAAATCTGTTCCTGTGACTACTACTCCAATTAGTGAGGAAGCTAATGATGATGATCATGTAACTTCAGATCAAGTTACTACCGAATCTCATAGGTAAACCAGAGTGAGATCCGCACCAGAGTGGTACGGTAATCCTGTTCTGGAAGTCATGTTACTAGACCATGACGAACTTGCGAACTATGAAGAAGCGATGATGAGCCCAGATTCCGCGAAATGGTTTGAGGCCATAAAATCTGAGATATGATCCATGTATGAGAACAAAGTATGGACTTTGATGGATTTGCCCGATGATCGGCAAGCCATAGAAAATAAATGGATCTTCAAGAAGAAGACGGACGCTGATAGTAGTGTTACTATCTACAAAGCTAGAATTGTCGCAAAAGGTTTTCGACAAAGTTCAAGGTGTTGACTACGATGAGATTTTCTCACTCGTATCTATGCTTAAGTCTGTCCGAATCATGTTAGCAATTGCCGCATTTTATGAAATCTGGCAAATGGATAAACAAAACTGCATTCCTTAATAGATTTATTAAAGAAGAGTTGTATATTATACAACCAGAAGGTTTTGTCAATCCTAAAGGTGCTAACAAAATATGCAAGCTCCAGCGATCCATCTATGGACTGGTGCAAGTATCTCGGAGTTGGAATATACGCTTTGATAAGTTGATCAAAGCATATAAGTTTTATACAGACTTGCGGTGAAGCCTGTATTTACAAGAAAGTGAGTGGGAGCACTACACCATTTCTGATAAGTATATGTGAATGACATATTGTTGATCAGAAATAATGTAGAATTATTCTGCAAAGCATAAAGGAGTGTTTGAAAGGAGTTTTTCAAAGAAAGACCTCGGTGAAGCTGCTTACATATTGAGTATCAAGATCTATAGAGATAGATCAAGACACTTGATAAGTTTTTTCAATGAGTACATACCTTGACAAGATTTTCAAGTAGTTCAAAATGGAACAGTCAAAGAAAAGGTTTCTTGCCTGTGTTACAAGGTGTGAAGTTGAGTAAGACTCAAAGCCCGACCACGGCAGAAGATAGAAAGAGAATAAAAGTCATTCCCTATGCCTCAGTCATAGGTTCTATAAAGTATGCCATGCTGTATACCAGATCTATTGTATGCCCTACCACTGAGTTTGGCAAGGGAGTACGATAGTGATCTAGGAGTAGATCACTGGACAGCGGTCAAAATTATCCTTAGTGGAATAAGGATATGTTTCTCGATTATGGAAGTGAAAAAAGGTTCGTCGTAAAGGGTTACGCCGATGCAAGTTTTGACACTAATCTAGATGACTCTAAGTCTTGGTCCAGATACATATTGAAAGTGGGAGCAATTAACTAGAGTAGCTCCATGCAGAGCATTGTTGACATAGAAATTTGCAAAATACATGCGGATCTGAATGTGGCAGACCCTTTGACTAAGATTCTCTCACAAGCAAAACATGATCACACCTTAGTACTCCTTGGGTGTTAATCACATAGCAATGTGAACTAGATTACTGAATCTAGTAAACCCTTTGGGTGTTGGTCACATGGCGATGTGAACTATGGGTGTTAATCACATGATGATGTGAACTATCGATGTTAATCACATGGTGATGTGATCTAGATTATTGACTCTAGTGCAAGTGGGAGACTGAAGGAAATATGCCCTAGAGGCAATAATAAAGTTATTATTTATTTCCTTATTTCATGATAAATGTTTATTATTCATGCTAGAATTGTATTAACCGGAAACATAATACATGTGTGAATACATAGACAAACTTAGTGTCACTAGTATGCCTCTACTTGACTAGCTCGTTAATCAAAGATGGTTATGTTTCCTAACCATGAACAAAGTGTTGTTATTTGATTAACGAGGTCACATCATTAGTTGAATGATCTGATTGACATGACCCATTCCATTAGCTTAGCACCCGATCGTTTAGTATGTTGCTATTGCTTTCTTCATGACTTATACATGTTCCTATGACTATGAGATTATGCAACTCCCATTTGCCGGAGGAACACTTTGTGTGCTACCAAACGTCACAACGTAACTGGGTGATTATAAAGGAGCTCTACAGGTGTCTCCAATGGTAGATGTTGGGTTGACGTATTTCGAGAATAGGATTTGTCACTCCGATTGTCGGAGAGGTATCTCTGGGCCCTCTCGGTAATGCACATCACATAAGCCTTGCAAGCATTGCAACTAATGAGTTAGTTGCGGGATGATGTATTACGGAACGAGTAAAGAGACTTGCCGGTAACGAGATTGAACTAGGTATTAGATACCGACGATCGAATCTCGGGCAAGTAACATACTGATGACAAAGGGAACAACGTATGTTGTTATGCGGTCTGACCGATAAAGATCTTCGTAGAATATGTAGGAGCCAATATGGGCATCCAGGTCCCGCTATTGGTTATTGACCGGAGATGTGTCTCGGTCATGTCTGCATTATTCTCGAACCGTAGGGTCCGCACGCTTAACGTTACGATGGCAGTTATTATGAGTTTATGCATTTTGATGTACCGAAGTTAGTTCGCAGTCCCGGATGTGATCACGGACATGACGAGGAGTCTCGAAATGGTCGAGACATAAAGATTGATATATTGGAAGCCTATGTTTGGATATCGGAAGTGTTCCGGGTGAAATCGGTATTTTACCGGAGTACCGGGAGGTTACCGGAACCCCCCGGGAGCTGTATGGGCCTTAATGGGCTTTAGTGGAAAGGAGAAGGGGCAGACCAAGATGGGCCGCGCGCCTCCCCCCTCCCCTAGTCCTATTAGGACAAGGAGAGGTGGCCGGCCCCCCCCTCTCTCTTTCCCCCTCAGCGAATCCTACTCCAACTAGGATTGGGGGGAGGAATCCTACTCCCAGAGGGAGTAGGACTCCCTTGGCGCGCCCTCCTTGGCCGGCCGGCCCCCTCCCCTTGGCTCCTTTATATACGGAGGCAGGGGGCACCCCTAGACACACAAGTTGATCATTGAGATGTTCCTTAGCCGTGTGCGGTGCCCCCTGCCACCATATTCCACCTCGATTATATTGTAGCAGTGCTTAGGCGAAGCCCTGCGACGGTAGAACATCAGGATCGTCACCACGCCGTCGTGCTGACGGAACTCCTCCCCGACGCTTTTCTGGATCGGAGCCCGGGGATCGTCATCGAGCTGTACGTGTGCTAAGAACTCGGAGGTGTCGGAGTAACGGTGCTTGGATCGGTCGGATCGGGAAGACGTACGACTACTTCCTCTACGTTGTGTCAACGCTTCCGCAGTCGGTCTGCGTGGGTACGTAGACAACACTCTCCCCTCTCGTTGCTATGCATCACATGATCTTGCGTGAGCGTAGGAATTTTTTTGAAATTACTACGAAACCCAACATAAATGACCCAAGTTCTTCATTTATCCTCCCAATGAAATAAGCTTCTCGTCTCCTGGTTGATATCAATCCAATCTATTGTTTCCGTTAGTGGCAGAATTGCACCTCAGATTTGAGATGTTTTCCATAAGCCCACTACAAGCTTATTCTTTTGTTGTTGATTTTCCAATAACTCCGTTCAACCCTTCTTCGTAGGGATGCTTTTCCAATTTATTTGTGGGAGAGGATGTTTTCTCTTCTTCGTTCTTTTCATTCCATGCTTTCATTTCTTCCAGAGGCATTGTGTTGTTGCAATCTTCGACCCATCATCCCATTTTTGTCAAAGATCATGTTCTTTCCTTTGCTTATCCATTTGACCGGTGTGTGGTGTTCTCCTTTCAAATTCTCTCATCTTATCTAGTTTTTGCCTCCCTTCTCAACCGGAGTGCTGTCTGAAATCTTTCTTACCCGTGGTGCCATTCTTTCAATAGTTCTGGAGGTAGTGTGTTGTTGATTTCATCAAGTATCTTCTCATCTTGTCAAGTTTATGTTCAATTCCTTCCATTTACAGTAGGAGTGTTGTCCAAATTATATCATCCTTATCCCTTCTCCATCTTGTTTTAACTGGAGTGTTGTGTCATCCCTTCAGTTTTCTTTTCATCTTATCAAGTTTTATTCTCTTTTCTACGGAAGTGCTGTCCAAATTCTGTCATTCTTGTTCCTTGGCTATCTCATTATACCGGTGTGGTCATATTCTTTTGGTTCTTGAAGCTCTTTTTTCCCATATCTTTCAACCTACAAGGTTCTCGTAATGTTCCTTGTTCCTCTTTTCTAACGGAGTGTTTTCAACTTCGATCATCTCCGTTGTATTCTTTTCTCGAAATTGTCTAACCTCTCAAGATGCTTTGGATTCACGCGTTTGTCAAAGAAGCAACTTAGTTTTACCTCTTCCGTTTCTCTCTGGTGCCATCCTTAGATCTCGGGATGAGATCCTCTCGTAGTGGTGGAGTGTTGTGATGCACCGAGACCGATGCGCCAGGTGTCTTCCAGTTATTCGTTATTGTTGCCTTGTCTTTTGCTTGCGTGTTGCATCTTGCCATGTCATCATGTGCATTGCATCATCATGTTTCCAAAACTTGCATCCGTCCGGGTTCCTCCAGTTCCGTCCATTGTCCGTTCTAAGCCAAGACACACCCGCACGCGCCCGCGGCACGTCCGAAATAGTATTTTATAAGTGGACGGAAAATGTTCTTGGAATGGGATGAAAGTTGGCGTGCGGTGTTTTTATGTTGTCAGTAGGCTGCCTGCCAAGTTTCATCGCATTCGGAGTCCGTTTGATGCTTCAACGGATAACTATAGCGGCAATATAGTCGGTCATACGTCGGACGTTTTCGGTCTCCGGAAACAGTCGTTGGGGGTCTCTGCTCTTATCTCCCAGTCCACTACCTGCCGCCAAGCCACCTTACCCCTCTCTACACTTTACTCAGACCCCTTGCGCGCGTCCGAAAACTTCCCCGAATCCGACCCACTCAGTCGTCACCAATGGGTCCGGATCATCCCCAAACATCTATAAACCATCTCCGTTTTGTTAATTGGACTCCCTAACCAATTTATTCTCGGCCACCCGATTACGATCGGACAGACCGAATACCCCCTAACCTAATCCAATAACATATATTAAGAGAGCAACCTTAAATTTTAGGGGAGCTGTCCCATCCTCCTCCTCGCCGCCGCCATTCCAAATCCTCTCGGGATCCTCGCCTGATCCACTTAGTTTTTCCCCATCCACCCAAATGGTAGCCTCCACCTCCCCTCCCGATTCACCTCCATCGATCCCAACACCACCAAGCCGCCTCGGCGGACCTCACTGGAGCTCCACCGGCTACCACCAGCTGCAGCAAGCAAAGCCACTGGAGCTCCTTCCTCTTCCTCCTCTGCCCGAGCGCGCCCGTCCTCGCAGCCCCGCCGTGCCTGCGCCCCGCCCCGCTGCCTTGTCTACCTCATGCGCCCGAGCACCGCCACACCGGCTGGCGAGCCGACGCCGACGAGCACCAGCAGGCCGTCCTCGTCGCCCCTGCTCCCTTCCCTTTCTCTTCTTTGCGGGAGCTCTCCCTGACCACCCCCTGTCCTGTTACGCTCACAGGGATCCATGGTGGCGCCGCTTGGAGCCACGCCTCCTTCGGCCACCTCCCCGCCGCATCGCCCGCCAGATCCGCCTGTCCGCTCCATCCCGTCGCTTGCTGGAGCCCCTGCGTTCCCGCCGTGCGCCCAGTCCCCGCTGCCACTGTCTCCCCTACTTTTGCGTGTGGTAGCCCACGCGAGGCCGAGGACGACCCGAGCGCCAAGTCGCCTTTGCCACTTCGAGCCGTGCCCGTTGACCGCATCCGCCAGGTCCCGTGAGGACCTCCGCCAACCATCCGTCCTGCCCCGGTTCGCCTCCACGCCGTCCCCGTCGCAAGTCCGGCCGCGGTCGTCGCCGCTGCATTCCCTGCTTCACGAACGAGGCGCGCCCCTCGTTGACTTGGTCCAGCGCCAGCGTGGCTGATGAAGTTTCAGGACTTTTGGAGCTGTGTAGAATAGGTCTCTAATATTTGCTCCTTTTCCAGCCAGAATCCCAGCTGCCGGCATTCTCCCTCTTTATGTAAACCTTGTAAAATAAGAGAGAATAGGCATAAGTATTGTGACATAATGTGTAATAACAGCCCATAATGCAATAAATATTGATATAAAAGCATGATGCAAAATGGACGTATCAAAGAGCGAGAAGAGAAGCAACGCAATGGTCGTGAAACTAGAAGTGATCAAGAAGTGATCCTGAAACTACTTACGCACAACCATAACCCAAGAGTCGTGTTCACTTCCCGGACTCCGCCGAAAAGAAGCCATCACGGCTACACACGCAGTTGATGCATTTTTAATTAAGTCAAGTGTCAAGTTCTTTACAACCGGATATTACCAAATTCCCATCTGCCACATGACCGCGGGCACAGCTCTCGAAAGTTTATATCCTGCCGGAGTGTCCCAACTTGGCCCATCACAAGCTCTCACGGTCAACGAAGGATATTCCTTCTCCCGGGAAGACCCGATCAATCTCGGAATCCCGGTTACAAGACATTTCGACAATGGTAAAACAAGACCAGCAAAGCCACCCGACTGTGCCGACAAATCCCGATAGGAGCTTCAGATATCTCATTCTCAGGGCACACCGGATTGTCCAAACTTCTGGTAGGCCAACCCAGAGTTGCCCCTGGTGGCCACCGGTGGTTGACAGGTTGGACCAACACTCAGAGGAGCACTGGCCCGAGGGGAGTTAAAATAAGATGACCCTCGGGCTCCGGAAACCCAAGGGGAAAGGGCTTAGGTTGTTAGGCAAATGTAAAACCAAGGTTGGGCCTTGCTGGAGGAGTTTTATTCAAGGCGAACTGTCAAGGGGTTCCCATAACCCCCAACCGTGTAAGGAACGCAAAATCAAGGAACATAACACCGATATGACGGAAACTAGGGCGGCAAGAGTGGAACAAAACACCAGGCATAAGGCCGAGCCTTCCACCCTTTACCAAGTATATAGATGCATTAATTAAAATAAGAGACATTGTGATATCCCAACATATCCATGTTCCAACATGGAACAAACTTCAACTTCACCTGCAACTAACAATGCTATAAGAGGGGCTGACCAAAATCGGTAACATAGCCCAGCAACGGTTTGCTAGTAAAGGTGGGTTAGAGGCTTGACATGGCAATATGGGAGGCATGATATAACAAGTGGTAGGTAGCGCGACATAGCGATAGAACGAAAAACTAGCAAGCAAAGATAGAAGTGATTTCGAGGGTATGGTCATCTTGCCTGAGATCTCACAAGGAAGAAGAACGAGTCCATGAAGAAGACAAGCGGACGTAGTCGAACGAATCCTCACAACTCCGGAATGAAACCGAAGCTAACGAGAGAAGCAACCCGGAAAGAAGCAAACAACATAGTAAACAACCATCACATAAGCATGGCATGATGCGCAAACAAGTATGATACATGTCCGGTTTAAAGAGGCATGGCATGGAAAGGCAAAGTGCAACAAACAAAACTACAAGTTAAGTGGAGCTCAATATGCAATGAGTTGCATATTGACGAAACACCACATTCAATTATTTAGTTCTCTCTCGGTTATGTATCCAACAATGTTAAATGTTATTAAACATGGCAAGAGGTGAAGCATAACAAAAGTATACATATAAAGTTTATTAAGTTTGGAGCTACGGTTATTTAGTTATGAAATAAAGCATTTTAACATGGCATATGAGAAAAATTAAACAAACAGCATTTTACACATTTTTAACATGGATGAAAGCAGCATATTATGGAACTAGACGAAAATCTAAGCATTTTACATATATAAATTACTTACAAAAGATGCACGGTTGTGGAGTTATTAAATGCATAAAGTTTGAGGGTTTTTCTAAAAAACTGGCGTTCTCTGGATAAATGGTTAAATTCGCAACAGAGGGGAAAAACATATATGGGCCGAAACTAGGCATACAGAGCACTTGGTTGGCCCGACAGCAGGGGAAAGAAAAAAACAAAGGAGGGCGCTCAGGGGTGGCCTCACCATGGGCCAAGGCCCAGTTCGAAGGAGCAGTGGACCGGCTCGGTTGAGATCGAGGCTGCTGGGATTTGGATGATGATGTTTTCCAAATATATAAAAAAAACATTGAGTGCAAGAACTTCACCAGGGGGGCCACACCCTGCCCACGAGGTGGGGGGCGCGCCCTACCCCCTGGGCGCGCCCCTACCTCGTGGCCCCCCTGGTGGCCCTCCGGTGACCATCTTCTGCTATATGGACTCTTTCGATGGAAAAAAAATCAGAAGCCATCTTCTCGGACGAAACTCCGCCGCCTCGAGGCGGAACCTTGGCAGAGCCAATCTAGGGTTCTGGCGGGGCTGTTCTGCCGGGGAAACTTCCCTCCCGGAGGGGCAAATCATCACCATCGTCATCACCAACGCTCCTCTCATCGGGAGAGGGCAATCTCCATCAACATCTTCATTAGCACCATCTCATCTCAAAACCCTAGTTCATCTCTTGTATCCAATTCTTGTCTCCAAGTCCGGGATTGGTGCTAGTAGGTTGCTAGTAGTGTTAATTACTCTTTGTAGTTGATGCTAGTTGGTTTAATTGGTGGAAGATCATATGTTCCGATCCTATATGCACATTAATACCCCTCTGATTCTGAACATGTTTATGCTTTGTGAGTAGTTACTTTTGTTCCTGAGGACATGGGAGAAGTCTTGCTATTAGTAGTCATGTGAATTTGGTATTCGTTCGATATTTTGATGAGATGTATGTTGTCTCTCCTCTAGTGGTGTTATATGAATGTCGACTACATGACACTTCACCATTGTTTGGGCCTAGAGGAAGGCATTGGGAAGTAATAAGTAGATGATGGGTTGCTAGAGTGACAGAAGCTTAAACCCTAGTTTATGCGTTGCTTCGTAAGGGGCTGAATTGGATCCATATGTTTCATGCGATGGTTAGGTTTACCTTAATACTTTTGTTGTATTTGCGGATGCTTGCAATAGAGGTTAATCATAAATGGGATGTTTGTCCAAGTAAGGACAGCACCCAAGCACCGGTCCACCCACATACCAAATTATCAAAGTACCGAACGCGAATCATATGAGCGTGATGAAAACTAGCTTGACGATATTCCCATGTGTCCTCGGGAGCGCTTTACATCATATAAGAGGTTGTCCAGGCTTGTCCTTTGCTACAAAAAGGACTGGGCCACCTTGCTGCACCTTATTTACTTTTGTTACTTGTTGCTCGTTGATACGTCTCCAACGTATCTATAATTTTCGATTGCTCCATGCTATATTATCTACTGTTTTAGACATTATTGGGCTTTATTTTCCACTTTTATATTATTTTTGGGACTAACCTATTAACCAGAGGCCCAGCCCAGAATTACTATTTTTTGCCTGTTTCAGGGTTTCGAAGAAAAGGAATATCAAACGGAGTCCAAACGGAATGAAACCTTTGGAAACATGATTTTCTCATCAGATAAGATCCAGGAGACTTGGACCCTCCGTCAAGAAAGCCACGAGGTGCTCACGAGGGTAGGGGCGCCCCCCTAGGGCGTGCCCCCTGCCTCGTGGGCCCCTCGAAGCTCCACCGACGTACTTCTTCCTCCTATATATATCCACGTACCCCCAAACGATCGGGGACGGAGCCAAAAACCTAATTCCACCGGCGCAACTTTCTGTATCCACGAGATCCCATCTTGGTGCCTGTTCCGGAGCTCCGCCGGAGGGGGCATCGATCACGGAGGGCTTCTACATCATCATCCAAGCCCCTCTGATGAAGTGTGAGTAGTTTACTTCAAACCTACGGGTCCTTAGCTAGTAGCTAGATGGCTTCTTCTCTCTTTTTGGATCTCAATACAATGTTCTCCCCCTCTCTCGTGGAGATCTATTCGATGTAACCTTCTTTTTGCGGTGTGTTTGTTGAGACCGATGAATTGTGGGTTTATGATCAAGTCTATCTATGAATAATATTTGAATCTTCTCTGAATTCTTTTATGTATGATTGGTTATCTTTGCAAGTCTGTTCGAATTATCAGTTTGGTTTGGCCTAGTAGATTGGTTGTTCTTGCCATGGGAGAAGTGCTTAGCTTTGGGTTCAATCTTAGGGTGTCCTTTCCCAGTGACAGAAGGGGCAGCAAGGCACGTATTGTATTATTGCCATCGAGGATAACAAGATGGGGTTTTTATCATATTGCATGAAACTATCCCTCTACATCATGTCATCTTGCTTAAGGCGTTACTCTGTTTTTAACTTAATACTCTAGATGCATGCTGGATAGCGGTCGATGAGTGGAGTAATAGTAGTAGATGCAGAATCATTTCGGTCTACTTGTCTCGGACGTGATGCCTATATACATGATCATACCTAGATATTCTCATAACTATGCTCAATTCTGTTAATTGCTCAACAGTAATTTGTTCACCCACCGTAGAATACTTATGCTCTTGAGAGAAGCCACTAGTGAAACCTATGGCCCCGGGTCTCTTTCTCATCATATCAATCTCCATCACTTTATTATTGCTTTGCTTTTACTTTATTTACTTTGCATCTCTATACCAAAAATACCAAAAAATATTATTTATCATCTCTATCAGATCTCACTTTCGTAAGTGATCGTGAAGGGATTGACAACCCCTAAGTGCATTGGTTGCGTTGAGCTATTGTTTTTGTGTAGGTACGAGGGACTCGGGCGTAGCCTCCTACTGGATTGATACCTTGGTTCTCAAAAACTGAGGGAAATACTTAGCTACTTTGCTGCATCATCCCTTCCTCTTCGGGGAAATCCAACGCAGTGCTCAAGAGGTAGCAAGAAGAATTTCTGGCACCGTTGCCGGTGAGGTTCGCGCAAGTCAAGATTTGACTCCTGACAACGAGCCATTTCTGGTGCCGTTGTCGGGGAGTCTGCGCAAAAGTCAACATACCAAGTACCCATCACAATCCCTATCTCCCGCATTATATTATTTGCCATTTGCCTCTCGTTTTCCTCTCCCCCACTTCACCCTTGCTATTTTATTTGCCCTCTCTCTCTATCCTCCCTCTCTTTCTCCGTTTGCCTCTTTTGCCTATTTGCTCTTGTTTGCTCGTGTGTTAGCTTGTTTGCTTGTCGTCATGGCTAGTCTCATATCTTCTCCGTTGTCTCCCGAGAATGAAGTTCTAAATTTTAAACAAAGGGAGGGAGAAAATCTAAAAGATGCTTGGTATAGAATTTGCGATGCTCAAAATAGATCTACCAGGAAGCAATCTACTTCAGTTCTTCTCCGCAATTTTTATGTAGGTGTTAATCCTTGGTATAGATATATCCTCGATACCATTACCGGAGGGAATTTCTTGGGTAGCCATACTTTTGATTCTTATAATGCTATGTTAGATTTATTTGGCTCACCACCTCTTTTGGCTAATGGAACTATGTTAACTTTGGAGCATGTTATGCAAAGACTTGAAATTATTGAAAATAAAGTTGCTACTATTGAATTAATTGAAAATCTAGATAAAAAGATCCACAATCAAATTACTCAATATGGATTTAAGGTAGGAATGACTTTGAAAAATATTAAGGAAAAGGAACCCATAGTAATGAGAAGATAAACTTAGATTCTACTAGAATTGATAAACTTGAGGGTATCATTACAAACTTGGGAACCACTTTTTCTTCCGTAAAGAATACTCCAAGTCCTCCTACTAAAATTGCCAACCTTATGTATGTTCCTAAAAATAAGGGTGAATCATCTAGTAAGGAAACTGCGGATCTTAAATCTATAAGTATTCATCCCAATCTTTTTGCTATCATTAAGGAACCAATTGCTACAAATGAATTTTTCGATCTTGTGCCTAAGAGTTTGATAATCACTAGAAAGAAAGAAATTCCTAAGGGAAGTAGATGCCTCATCGAAGAATTGCCTACCAAAGATGGCAATACCTAGATCTATTCTTGCTTGTTATGCCTAGCTAGGGGCGTTAAACGATAGCGCTTGTTGGGAGGCAACCCAATTTTATTTTTTATTCCTTGCTTTTTGCTCCTGTTTAGTAATAAATAAATTATCTAGCCTCTGTTTTGGTTGTGTTTTTTGTGTTTGATTAGTGTTTGTGCCAAATAGAACCGTTGGGAAGACTTGGGGAAAGTCTTGTTGAACTTGCTGTAAAAAACAGAAACTATAGCGCTCACGAGAACTGCTGTTATTTTTAATTGGAAAGTGATATTTAGTTAATTATTTTTGCAGATGATTAATAGATAAATTCCTCACGTCCAGCAATTTATTTTAGAATTTTTGGGGTTCCATATCTTGCGCTAGCTACAGATTACTACAGACTGTTCTGTTTTTGACAGATTCTGTTTTTCATGTGTTGTTTGCTTATTTTGATGAATCTATGGCTAGTAAAATAGTTTATAATCCATAGAGAAGTTGGAATACAGTAGGTATAACACCAATATAAATAAAGAATGAGGTCATTACAGTACCTTGAAGTGGTCTTTTGTTTTCTTTCGCTAACGGAGCTCACAAGTTTTCTACTTTAAGTTTTGTGTTGTGAAGTTTTCAAGTTTTGGGTAAAGATTTGATGGATTATGGAACAAGGAGTGGCAAGAGCCTAAGCTTGGGGATGCCTATGGCACCCCCAAGATAATCTAAGGACACCTAAAAGCCAAAGCTTGGGGATGCCCCGGAAGGCATCCCCTTTTTCGTCTACTTCTATCGGTAACCTTACTTGGAGCTATATTTTTATTCAGCACATGATATGTGTTTTGCTTGGAGCATCTTTTATGATTTGAGTCTTTGCTTATTATTTTACCACAATCATCCTTGCTGTACACACCTTTTGAGAGAGCCATACATGATTTGGAATTTGATAGAATACTCTATGTGCTTCACTTATATCTTCTGAGCTTTATAATTTTGCTCTAGTGCTTCACTTATATCTTTTAGAGCACGGTGGTGGATTTGTTTTATAGAAACTATTGTTCTCTCATGCTTCACTTAGATTATTTTGAGAGTCTTAATAGCATGGTAATTTTCTTAAAATCCTAATATGCTTGGTATGCAAGATTAATAATAAAACTTTCTTATGAGTGTGTTGAATACTAAGAAAAGTTTGATGCTTGATGATTGTTTTGAGATATGGAGGTAATAATATCAAAGTCATGCTAGTTGAGTAGTTGTGAAATTGAGAAATACTTGTGTTGAGGTTTGCAAGTCCCGTAGCATGCACGTATGGTAAACGTTATGCAACAAATTTGAAACATGAGGTGTTATTTGATTGTCTTCCTTATGAGTGGCGGTCGGGGACGAGCGATGGTCTTTTCCTACCAATCTATCCCCCTAGGAGCATGCGCGTAGTGCCGAGGTTTTTTATGAATTGTAGATTTTTGCAATAAGTATGTGAGTTCTTTAAGACTAATGTTGATATTTTTGCAATAAGTATGTGAGTTCTTTAAGACTAATGTTGAGTCCATGGATTATACGCACTCTCACCCTTCCACCCTTGCTAGCCTCTTCGGTACTGTGCATTGCCCTTTCTCACATTGAGAGTTGGCGCAAACTTCGCCGGTGCATCCAAATCCCGTGATATGCCACGCTCTTTCACACATAAACCTCCTTATATCTTCCTCAAAACAGCCACCATACCTACCTATTATGGCATTTTCATAGCCATTCCGAGATATATTGCCATGCAACTTTCCATCATTCCGTTCATCATGACACATTCATCATTGTCATATTGCTTAGCATGATCATGTAGTTGACATAGTACTTATGGCAAAGCCACCGTTCATAATTCTTTCATACATGTCACTCTTGGTTCATTGCATATCCCGGTACACCGCCGGAGGCATTCACATAGAGTCATCTTTGTTCTAGTATCGAGTTGTAATCATTGAGTTGTAAATAAATAGAAGTGTGATGATCATCATTATTAGAGCATTGTCCCAAGTGAGGAATAAAAAAGGCCATAAAAAAGAGAAGGCCCAAAAAAAGGCCATAAAAAAGAGAAGGCCCAAAAAATGAGAGAAAAAGAGAGAAGGGACAATGTTACTATCCTTTTACCACACGTGTGCTTCAAAGTAGCACCATGATCTTCATGGTAGAGAGTCTCTCATGTTATCACTTTCATATACTAGTGGGAATTTTTCATTATAGAACTTGGCTTGTATATTCCAACAATGGGCCTCCTCAAGTGCCCTAGGTCTTCGTGAGCAAGCAAGTTGGATGCACACCCACTAGTTTATTTTGTTGAGCTTTCATACATTTATAGCTCTAGTGCATCCGTTGCATGGCAATCCCTACTCCTTGCATTAACATCAATCGGTGGGCATCTCCATAGCCCATTGATTAGCCTCGTTGATGTGAGACTTTCTCCTTTTTTGTCTTCTCCACATAACCCCCCTTCATTATATTCTATTCCACCCATAGTGCTATGTCCATGGCTCGCGCTCATATATTGCGTGAAAGTTTATAGGTTTGAGATTACTAAAGTATGAAACAATTGCTTGGTTTGTCATCGGGGTTGTGCATGATGATAGCATTCCTGTGTGACGAAAATGAAACATGACTAAACTATATGATTTTGTAGGGATGAACTTTGTTTGGCCATGTTATTTTGAGAAGACATAATTGCTTAGTTAGTATGCTTGAAGTATTATCATTTTTATGTCAATATGAACTTTTGTCTTGAATCTTTCAGATCTGAATATTCATACCACAATTAAAAAGAATTACATTAAAATTATGCCAAGTAGCACTCCGCATCAAAAATTCTGTTTTTATCATTTACCACAATTAAAAAGAATTACATTAAAATTATGCCCAGTAGCACTCCGCATCAAAAATTCTGTTTTTATCATTTACCTACTCGAGGACGAGCAGGAATTAAGCTTGGGGATGCTTGATACGTCTCCAACGTATCTATAATTCTCGATTGCTCCATGCTATATTATCTACTGTTTTAGACATTATTGGGCTTTATTTTCCACTTTTATATTATTTTTGGGACTAACCTATTAACCGGAGGCCCAGCCCAGAATTGCTGTTTTTTTCCTGTTTCAGGGTTTCGAAGAAAAGGAATATCAAACGGAGTCCAAACGGAATGAAACCTTAGAAAATGTGATTTTCTCATCAGATAAGATCCAGGAGACTTGGACCCTCCGTCAAGAAAGCCACGAGGTGCTCACGAGGGTAGGGGCGCCCCCCTAGGGCGTGCCCCCTGCCTCGTGGGCCCCTCAAAGCTCCACCGACGTACTTCTTCCTCCTATATATATCCACGTACCCCCAAACGATCGGGGACGGAGCCAAAAACCTAATTCCACCGCCGCAACTTTCTGTATCCACAAGATCCCATCTTGGGGCCTGTTCCGGAGCTCCGCCGGAGGGGGCATCGATCACGGAGGGCTTCTACATCATCATCCAAGCCCCTCCGATGAAGTGTGAGTAGTTTACTTCAAACCTACGGGTCCTTAGCTAGTAGCTAGATGGCTTCTTCTCTCTTTTTGGATCTCAATACAATGTTCTCCCCCTCTCTCGTGGAGATCTATTCGATGTAACCTTCTTTTTGCGGTGTGTTTGTTGAGACCGATGAATTGTGGGTTTATGATCAAGTCTATCTATGAATAATATTTGAATTTTCTCTGAATTCTTTTATGTATGATTGGTTATCTTTGCAAGTCTCTTCGAATTATCAGTTTGGTTTGGCCTACTAGATTGGTTGTTCTTGCCATGGGAGAAGTGCTTAGCTTTGGGTTCAATCTTGCGGTGTCCTTTCCCAGTGACAGAAGGGGCAGCAAGGCACGTATTGTATTATTGCCATCGAGGATAACAAGATGGGGTTTTTATCATATTGCATGAAACTATCCCTCTACATCATGTCATCTTGCTTAAGGCGTTACTCTGTTTTTAACTTAATACTCTAGATGCATGCTGGATAGCGGTCGATGAGTGGAGTAATAGTAGTAGATGCACAATCGTTTTGGTCTACTTGTCTCGGACGTGATGCCTACATACATGATCATACCTAGATATTCTCATAACTATGCTCAATTCTGTCAATTGCTCAACAATAATTTGTTCACCCACCGTCGAATACTTATGCTCTTGAGAGAAGCCACTAGTGAAACCTATGGCCCCCGGGTCTCTTTCTCATCATATCAATCTCCATCACTTTATTATTGCTTTGCTTTTACTTTATTTACTTTGCATCTCTATACCAAAAATACCAAAAAAAATATTATTTATCATCCCTATCAGATCTCACTTTCGTAAGTGACCGTGAAGGGATTGACAACCCCTAAGTGCATTGGTTGCGTTGAGCTATTGTTTTTGTGTAGGTACGAGGGACTTGAGCGTAGCCTCCTACTGGATTGATACCTTGGTTCTCAAAAACTGAGGGAAATACTTACGCTACTTTGCTGCATCATCCCTTCCTCTTAGGGGAAATCCAACGCAGTGCTCAAGAGGTAGCACTCATTACAAATTATCTTATCACAAAACTATCTGTTACCACTTATTTCAGTACTTGCAGAGAATACCTTGCTGGAAACCGCTTATCATTTCCTTCTACTCCTTGTTGGGTTCAACACTCCTACTTATCGAAAGGACTATGATAGATCCCCTATACTTGTGTGTCATCACTCTTATTTGCGTATGTTAGCCACCATATTTGCTTATCGCTTGTT
Organism: Triticum urartu; assembly: GCF_056163025.1. NCBI lineage: Eukaryota > Viridiplantae > Streptophyta > Magnoliopsida > Poales > Poaceae > Triticum > Triticum urartu. The sequence goes on along the minus strand of NC_141879.1, from coordinate 492,998,169 downwards.
GCGGCTCCACCTCTTTACCCCTACCCTACCCATAAGCTTAAATAGTCTTGATCTCGCGGGTGTGAGATTGTTGAGTCCTCATGACTGACAGATACTTCCAAACAGTTGCAGGTGCCGATGATACCAGTGCAGGTGACGCAACCGAGCTCAAGTGGGAGCTCGATGAAGATCTTGATCGTTGTTTTGTTTCGTTTTCCTGTTGATCGGTAGTGGATCCTAATTGGGACGATCGGGGATCTAGCATTTGGGGTTGTCTTTTTTTATTTTGGTTCCGTAGACGGACCTTGTTTGTACTATGGATGATGTATGTGTTAACTTGTATTTGTGTGAAGTGGTGATTGTAAGCCAACTCTTATCCCTTTCTTATTTAGTACATGGGATTGTGTGAAGATTACCCCTCTTGCGACAAAACTACCATGCGGCTATGCCTCTAAGTCATGCCCCGACACGTGGGAGATATAGCCGCATTGTGAGTGTTACAGGGGTGTATCTTCCTTTTTATTCGGATTTGGCCGTAGTTGGTCTTTGAGTGTATCTGGATGATGTATGAATTATCTATGTATTGTGTGAAGTGGCAATTGTAAGCCAACTCTTTATCCCTTTCTTATTCAATACATGGGATTGTGTGAATATTACCACACTTGCGACAAAACTACCATGTGGTTATGTCTCTAAGTCGTGCCCCGACACGTGGGAGATATAGTCGCATTGTGGGTGTTACAGATGGGGACGCCGCCATTGCTGAGCTTCCACCCCGTCTGTAACACCCACAATGTGGCTATATCTCCCACGTGTCGGGGCACGACTTAGAGGCATAGCTGCATGGTAGGTTTGTCGCAAGAGCGGTAATCTTCACACAATCCCATGTACTAAATAAGAAAGGGATAAAGAGTTGGCTTACAATCACCACTTCACACAAAACATAAATAGTCATACATCATACAGAATACAATCAAGGTCCGATTACAGAACCAAAATAAAGAAGAAAACCCCAAATGTTGGATCCCCGATCATCCCAACTTGGCTCCACTACTGATCAACGGGGACGAAACAAAACGACGATCAAGATCTTCATCGAGCTCCCACTTGAGCTCGGTTGCATCACCTGCACTGGCATCATCGGCACCTGCATCTGTTTGGAAGTATTTGTGAATCACGAGGACTCAGCAATCTCACACCCGCAAGATCAAGACTATTTAAGCTTATGGGTAGGAAATGGTAGTGAGGTGGAGATGCAGCAAGCACTAAGCATATATGGTGGCTAACATACGCAAATGAGAGAGAGAAGAGAAGCAACGCAACGGTCGTGAAGCTAGAAGTGATCAAGAAGTGATCCAGAGACTACTTAGGCACAACCATAACACAAGAACCGTGTTCACTTCCCGGACTCCTCCAGAAAGAGACCATCACGGCTACACACACGGTTGATGCATTTTAATTAAGTTAAGTGTCAAGGTCTCAACAACCGGATATTAACAAATTCCCATCTGCCACATAACCGCGGGCACGCCTTTCGAAAGTTCAAAACCCTGCAGGGGTGTCCCAACTTAGCCCATCACAAGCTCTCACGGTCAACGAAGGATATTCCTTCTCCTAGGAAGACCCGATCAGACTCGGAATCCCGGTTACAAGACATTTCGACAATGGTAAAACAAGACCAGCAAGACCGCCCGGATGTGCTGACAAATCCCGATAGGAGCTGCACATATCTCGTTCTCAGGCCACACCGGATAAGCTAAGCGTACAGGTACCAACATAACCCAAGTTGCCAAGGGACGGTCCCGCACGGTGCTCCGGTTCGGACCAACACTTAGAGAAGCACTGGCCCGGGGGGTTAAAATAAGATGACCCTCGGGCTCGCGAAAACCCAAGGGAAGGTTATAGGTTGTTAGGCAAATGTAAAACCAAGGTTGGGCCTTGCTGGAGGAGTTTTATTCAAAGCAAACTGTCAAGGGGTTCCCATAACACCCAACCACATAAGGAACGCAAAATCAAGGAACATAACACTGGTATGACGGAAACTAGGGCAGCAAGAGTGGAACAAAACACCAGGCAGAAGGCCGAGCCTTCCACCCTATACCAAGTATATAGATGCATTTAAATTCAAATAAGAGATATTGTGATATCCCAACAAATCCATGTTCCAACATGGAACAAACTTCATCTTCACCTGCAACTAGCAACACTATAAGAGGGGCTGAGCAAAGCGGTAACATAGCCAAACAATTGTTTGCTAGGAAAGGAGGGTTAGAGGCTTGACATAACAATATGGGAGGCATGATATAGCAAGTGGTAGGTAACGCGGCATAGCAATAGAGCGAGCAACTAGCAAGCAAAGATAGAAGTGATTTCAAGGGTATGGTCATCTTGCCTGAGATCCCGCAAGGAACAAGAACGAGTCCATGAAGAAGACAAACAGGCGTAGTCGAACGGATCCTCACAACTCTAGAACGAAACCGAAGCTAACGAGAGAAGCAACCCGGAAAGAAACAAGCAACATAATAAACAACCATCACATAAACATGGCATGATGCACAACCAAGTATGATGCATGTCCGGTTTAAAGAGGCATGGCATGGCAATATGCAACAAACAATGCTACAAATTAAGTGGAGCTCAATATGCAACGAGTTGCATATTGACGAAGCACCACATTCGTTTATTTAGTTCACTCCCGGTTTGTCAGAGTAAACAGCCATGGGTAGCCTAGCCGGCTTCCCCTGGCACTTCTGCAAAAACTACGAGCCAGCCCGGCTCTCAAGAATCCAAGACATAGGGCCGCCTTCCCCTAGCCGGCTGCGATCTAGGCCGGCTTTCGGAAGGCGGTCCAACTTTAACCCTCATGAGAGGGCCGACTCCAAGACGCCGGCTGTGAGAAGGCCGACTCCTTCGAGCCGGCTCCCCGCAAAGCAGTCAAGACCGTACCCACAAAGTTTGCACCCACCTAACGGCGGTACGACGGGGCGTGGCTACAGAAGAGCCTGCCACCCTCGAATCCCGGGGCACGCCTGGCACAGTGCGCCGTACGGGGTAGGCATGACCCGTCCGGTGCAGCACTGTTGCCATGTTGACCCTGGCCTCACCCACGACGGGCCGCCCGCGCGGCCCACAGGCGGTGGGCCCCTTTGCGCAGAGAGACGGCCGAAGGCGGCCACGCTTCCAACCAGCCGGCCCAAGACGGAGCAGGCTCCCCGCAGCCGGCTCGCCGCCTCCCTCGAAGGAGACGCCCCATTAAGGAGACAAGACGCGGTAAGGCTACAACGATCGTCCGACAGGCGGCGGCACTGTAACCGCGCTTACCACGATGAAGCTCACGTCAACAAGACGAAGCCACAGTGACCAGCCGCTGACCAGGCCCGGGGCATTGGGGCCCGCTTGCTGACCAAGGAGCTGGCAGCCGGTGGGACCCACCAGTCGGCGGGCCCCAGCAGCCAGCGCAGGAGCCGGCGAGCACAGTCACAGACGGCTGGGCCCCGCGCCCAGCCGGATTACCATTGTACCCCCGGGGGGTAGGCCTATATAAACCCCCGGAGCACCCATGCAAAGGGTTCGACCCCCTGCTAGTTCTAGACACCATACAAGGAGAAGAAGCAGGCTAGCCGTGCCCTTTCTTCCTCCTCCCCCCCAAAAACAGCTCAAGGAGCGTTGTGTAGCTACTTGATTCATCGAGTGAGCATGCGGAGACCCCGCAGAGCAGCAGTAGGGGTGTTATCTCCTTGGAGAGCCCCGAAGCTGGGTAAGATCCGCCGGCGTGCATGTCTTCGCCTCATCCCGCTTCCAGGCACCGGCGACGTCTTACTGGTCCCCACAAAGATAAGCCACCCGTTGGCATATGTCGCAACTACCACCCGACATTTGGCGCCCACCGTGGGGCCAGGCGCACCGTCGTCCGGAGACCTGTTCTGGACGGGAACCTCTTCCTCCCCAGCGAGCGTAGCCAGCCCGGCACGCCCGATGGCGCTTGCCACGACGCGCTGCAAGGCGTCACCAGCATCTGCGTGGCAAGCGGCCTCGCCGATCTCCCCGACGAGACCTTCATCCCCGACGAGCTCGCCTCCGATGTGGGCACTGACCGCCTCGCCAACCTTCTCGGCCAGCTCCATGTCTCCAGCGAGCCCGCTGCGGACCTGGAGTCGGTTGGTTCCACCGACCCGATGCCTGTCGACTCCGACACGGCCTCCTACGACGCCTTCCCCACCAACGTCGCGATCTACAACGACCCGCTTCCTCGAGCCGACGGCCACGATGCTGTCGCCGCCGAAGTGATGGTTGTCGGCCACGGCGGCCCGGCCGACGAGAGCGCCCGCGACGCCTCGCGCGCGGCGGCCCACGACTTGTCCGCTCCTCTCCCGGCCGACGCCGACGACGAAGCCCTGGAAGCATGCCGCCTCGCCCTCCTCGCAGAGGGCCGGAGGCTGGCCTCCGTAAGACGCCTCACTGAGGCCTACCGGCGCGAGGCTGACCGCGCCGCCTTCGGCACGCCGGCCCCGGGCGGGCCAAGCCGGGCCGGCCTTGTCAAGCAACGCGGCGCCGTCATCGCCGACACACTGGGAGTCGACCGCCCAGTCTATGCCACTCCGCTCGAGAACTTGCGTGCCGCCCAGGCGGCCGTAGACGAGCTGGACGGCCTGGAGGCCGAAGACCTTCCCCACATGACCCGGCGCATCCAGCAGTTGATTGACGCCGCCACGCAGCGGCACGAAGCCGACGCTCGCGCGGAAAGCCTTCCCCCACGCCGAGAGCACGGCGCGACATCCCGGACGCCGACTACGAGCGATACCCGCGCGTGACGCGAGAAGGAGCCGGCTACCAGCCGGACCCGGATCTCCATCGAGCGGGACGCGGACGGTCATCCCCGAGCCATGGAGTGGCGGGGCGACCCGCCCCCGCCTCCGCCCCGTGGAGAGAGATATCCCGCCTTACCGCCAGTGGCGCACCCGACTCTCAGCGGCTTGTTGGGCCGCCGCGAAGGAATCGGCGAGAACGACGCCCGTCATCGGATCGACCGCCTGGCGCGATCCCTGGCATTGGAAGAAGAAGACGATGTCGGCCCGCCTTGCTTTGGCCCCGCATCCGCGACGAGCCCTTTCCCAAAGGGCTCTCGCTCCCAAGAGACACGCCCAAGTACAACGGCTCCGTGAAACCGGAAGATTGGTTGATCGACTACTCCACCGCAGTTAGCATCGCCAATGGCAATCGGCGCGTCGCTGTGAAGTACGTGCCCCTCATGCTGCAGGGCACGGCGCGGACCTGGCTCAACAGCCTCAAGCCGCGTAGCATCAACAGCTGGCTAGACTTCACAGAAGCCTTCATCCGCAACTTCACCAGCACCTACAAGCGGGCTCCCAAGCCCAGACAGCTTTCCTTGTGCGTGCAAGGCCCCGCCGAGTCCACTCGCGATTACCTCACACGTTGGGCCGAGCTCCGCAACTCCTATGAAGGGGTGCATGAGGTACAAGCCATAGAGTACTTCACAGCCGGATGCCGAGAAGGCACCCTCCTCAAGCACAAGCTCCTCTGCGACGAGCCGGCTACTCTCGACGAGCTTCTGGACATAGCGGACAAGTACGCTACCGCTGACTCCTCGATGAAGACCGAGCTTCGGGTAGACGCGTCCGGAAAGGTGCTCAACCCGGCGCCCAAGACGCCGGCTGGAGAACCCGGCCGACACCCCAACTCGAATGACAACAAGCGCAAGGGCCCCGCGCCACCTCCCGCTAGCCGGCAGGTGGCCACGGTCGAAGATGCGCCGCCTGAAGAACGACCGGCGCCCAAGAAGCCCAAGGGCGGCAGGCCGGCTTGGCAGGCCGGCTTCTCCTACGAGAAAACCCTCGACGCCCCTTGCAAGTTCCACAGCGGCGCGAAGCCGTCCAACCACACGACCCGGAAGTGCAACTGGCTCACCCGAATCTCTAAAGGTGAGGGGCTCTTGCCACCTCCGCCTGTCGGCCCGCCGCCTCCGCCTCCGCCGCCTCCGGCCGCTCGGCCCGCAGTCGGAGCCGTGCATGACGAGTTTCCTGATGAGCAAGCAACCTACGTCGTCTTCACCAGCCAGCCCGAAGACCGGCGCAGCAAACGCCGAGAGCACCAGGAAGTCAGCGTGGTCGCTGCCAACCCCGCTGGACACATGCATTGGTCAGAAAAGCCCATCAGCTGGAGCCGGGCCGACCACCCGGAGGTGATGCCGTCTCCCGGCTCTTATGCTTTGGTCCTGGAAGCCACCCTTGCAACGGACAGACGCGCCGCCCGCTTCTCTCGTGTGTTGATAGACGGCGGGAGCAGCATCAACATCTTGTATCGTGACATCCTGGAGAAGTTGAACGTCAAGACAAAACAGCTCATGCCCACTCGGACAGTGTTCCACGGCATCGTACCCGGCCTGTCCTGCGCCCCCATTGGCAAAATCAAGATTGATGTACTTTTTGGGGACAAGGAGCATTTCCGCCGGGAAGCAATCTGGTTTGAAGTGGTGGACCTGGAGAGCCCTTACCATGCATTGCTGGGCCGACCTGCCTTGGCCAAATTCATGGCGGTTCCCCACTATGCATACCTCAAGATGAAGATACCAAGCACCAAAGGCGTCATCACCGTAGCCGGCGACTACAAGAAGTCCTCCGAGTGCGCCGCGGCCAGCAGCCGGCTGGCCGAGTCCCTTGTGATCGCCGAAGAGAAGAAGATGCTGGACCGAGTCATGGCCATAGCCGGCAAGCAGTCGGCCGTGTCCCCCGACCCCAAGGAGCATGATACTCAAGGGTCTTTTCAGCCGGCCAAGGAGACGAAGAAGATACCTCTTGACCCCGAGCGTCCAGAGAGGTTTGCCGTCATCGGGGCAAACTTGAACAGCAAATAGGAAGGCGAGCTCGCCGATTTCCTCCGTGAGAATCGGGACATCTTTGCGTGGTCCCCCAAGGACATGCCAGGTGTTCCGAGGAAATTCGCCGAGCACAAACTACATGTTCGAGAAGACGCAAAGCCAGTCAGACAACCCCTTCGCCGGCTGTCGGAGGAGAAACGCAGGATTGTAGGGGAGGAGATAGCCCGGCTCTTGGCGGCCGGCTTTATCATGGAAGTTTTCTTTCCAGAGTGGCTCACCAACCCGGTCCTTGTGCTGAAGAAGAATAACAAGTGGCGCATGTGTATAGACTACACAAGTCTCAACAAGGCCTGCCCCAAAGATCCTTTTGCCCTGCCAAGGATAGACCAAGTGATAGACTCCACAGCCGGATGCGAGCTGTTGAGTTTTTTTGGATGCTTACTCCGGATATCACCAGATAAAGCTAGACCCGGATGACCGCCTGAAGACCGCCTTCATCACGCCGTTCGGAGCCTTCTGCTACCTGACTATGACATTCGGCTTGAGAAATGCCGGTGCCACCTTTCAGCGTTGCATGCAGAAGTGCCTCCTCAAGCAACTCGGTAGAAACGCTCACGTATACGTGGACGACATCGTGGTGAAGACGGAGAAGCGTGTCACCTTGCTGGAAGACCTCAAGGAAACATTTGAGAACCTGCGCCGGTTCCAAATCAAGCTCAACCTTGAGAAATGCGTGTTCGGGGTGCCAGCCGGCCAGCTCCTAGGCTTCCTGGTCTCCGAACGCGGCATCGAATGCAACCCGGCGAAGATCAAGGCCATCGAGAGAATGGCGATCCCTACCAAGCTTCGAGACATTCAGAAATTCACCGGGTGCTTGGCCTCCTTGAACCGCTTCATGAGCCGGCTCGGAGAGAAAGCTCTCCCCCTCTACCGCCTCATGAAGAAGAGCACTCACTTCGAGTGGAACGACCAGGCCGACCAAGCTTTCCACGAGTTAAAGAAGATGCTGGCCACGCCGCCTGTCCTTGCGGCGCCGACCGAGAAAGAGCCCATGCTCCTTTACATCGCTGCAACCAGCCGGGTGGTCAGCACCGTCATCGTAGTCCAGCGCCCGGAAGAAGGCCGAGCCCAGCCGGTCCAGAGGCTGGTGTATTATTTGAGCGAGGTGTTGTCCGCCTCAAAGCAGAACTACCCGCACTACCAAAAGATGTGTTACGGCGTGTACTTCACCGCCAAGAAGCTGAAGCCCTACTTTCAAGAGCATCCCGTCACGGTCGTATGCACTGCCCCGCTAGCCGAGATCATAGGCAGCCGGGATGCATCCGGCCAGGTGGCGAAATGGGCCATTGAGCTGGCCCCATACACGATCTTCTACCAGCCCCGCACTGCCATCAAGTCCCAAGCACTGGCCGACTTCCTCGTCGACTGGGCCGAGACCCAGTACCTGCCGCCGGCTCCCGACTCCACCCATTGGCGCATGCACTTCGACGGGTCCAAGATGCGCACCGGCTTGGGAGCCGGCATCGTCCTTACCTCTCCCAAAGGCGACAAGCTCAGATACACGCTACAAATCCACTTTGCCGCCTCCAACAATGTGGCCGAGTACGAGGCGCTCATACATGGGCTCCGGCTTGCCAAAGAACTTGGCATTCGCCGGATCCTATGTTATGGAGACTCCGACCTGGTAGTCCAGCAGTCATCCGGTGACTGGGACGCCAAGGACGCGAACATGGCGAGCTACCGTTTCCTGGTCCAACAACTCAGCGGATACTTTGAAGGATGCGAGTTCCTCCACGTACCTCGAGCCGACAACGAGCCATCCGATGCCCTGGCTCGAATAGGCTCCACCCGGCAAACAATTCCAACCGGCGTTGCTCTACAACGCCTCCTCAAGCCGTCCATCAAGCCGTCTCCGGAATCCGATTCCATCTTCGTGCCGCCTGACCCCGATGCGGCCAGGTCCGGCTCGAAGAATCAAGTAGCCGACCCCAAGACCCCCGTAGCCAGCCCGGCGACTGCGGTAGCCGGCTCGGGGACTGCGGTAGCCGGCTCGGGGACTGCGGTAGCCAGCTCGGGGACTGCGGTAGCCGGCCCGGGGACTGCACCAGCACTACAGCCGGCGGCTGACTCCAGCACCTCACCGCCCAGCCTGCCCACCCTGGTGGCAGTAGCCACTTTGGCAGTAGAAGAAGTCGCGGCCCCGTCATGGGCTCAGTCCATCCTCAACTTCCTAGTAAACCAAGACCTGCCGGCTGACGAAACAGAAGCAAGACAAGTCCAGCGCCGAGCCGGAGCATACACAATCGTCAACAGAGAACTACTCAAGCGCAGCGTCACCGGAGTCCTCCAGCGATGCGTCGAGCAAGAGAAGGGCATTGCAATCCTCGCAGACATTCACCAAGGAGAGTGCGGCCACCATGCGGCCTCAAGATCACTTGTCGCCAAAGCCTTCCGCCATGGTTTCTTCTGGCCGACTGCTTTGGACGACGCCAAAGAATTAGTCAAGCATTGCAAGGGATGCCAGCTCTTCAGCTCCAAGCAACACATGCCGGCTTCGGCACTCAAGACCATTCCCCTCACTTGGCCCTTTGCCGTTTGGGGACTGGACATGGTGGGCCCATTCAAGACGGCGCGCGGCGGCATGACGCATTTGCTCGTCGCCGTGGACAAATTCACCAAGTGGGTTGAGGCAAAGCCGATCAAGAAGCTGAATGGGCCGACTGCCGTGACGTTCATCGCGGACATAACAATTCGGTACGGCGTGCCGCACAGCGTCATCACCGACAATGGCACGAATTTCGCCAAAGGAGCCTTAGCACGTTTCTGCGCAGCCCAAGGTATCCGGCTGGACTTAGCATCCGTCGCCCACCCGCAGTCAAACGGCCAGGTCGAGCGAGCCAACGGCCTCATCCTCTCCGGCATCAAGCCCCGACTGGTTGTACCTCTGGAGCGCTCAGCCGGCTGTTGGCTCGATGAGCTGCCGGCTGTCCTCTGGAGTCTGCGCACTACACCAAACAAGTCAACCGGCTTCACCCCTTTCTTCCTTGTGTATGGTGCCGAGGCGGTCATCCCAACTGACATCGAGTTCGACTCGCCTCGAGTAACCATGTACACGGAAGCGGAGGCCAAGGAAGCACGAGAAGACGGCGTCGACCTGCTGGAAGAAAGCCGGCTGTTAGCTCTCAGCCGGTCTGCAATTTACCAGCAGGGTTTGCACCGCTACCACAGCCGGAAGGTCAGGCCAAGATCTTTCCAAGAGGGCGACCTTGTGCTCCGGCTGATTCAGCGAACAGCCGGCCAGCACAAGCTCTCAGCCCCTTGGGAAGGCCCTTTCGTCATTAGCAGAGCTCTAGGCAACGACTCCTACTACCTGATCGACGCACAGAAGCCGAAGGCACGCAAGAGAGACGACTCCGGCAAGGAGTCGGAACGGCCATCGAACGCCAACCTCCTTCGAAGATTTTACAGTTGAAAGGCAGTATGTATCACGCTAACTTTTGTATTAAGTACAAGACAATAGGCTCCCCGAGGAGGGCTCGGGGACTGCCATCCCTTATTTATGAATGAAAAATATCATGCTTGTCGTATCATTTACTTATTCCGTCCGGCACCAAGTCCGACTAGTCGGCTCGGGGACTGGCCGACTGAAGTTATATTAGAAGTCCTACCCGCAGTCAGACAAGTAGTGTGCCGGCTCTCAAGCCTTCCCTTGCCAAAAGTCGCAGTTCGAAGAACCGGCTGTCCGGCTGGCAAGGGTTAAAGGTAGGAACGACCGCCCACACGAAAAACGGCTAGGGACTAACGGACTAATATAACAAAGCCGGTTTTTCCCACACCGCCGACCGGCTACCAGAGTAGCCGGCCGGCCGGTTTCCATTCACTTTACTTTAAATCCAAGAAAGCTCAAGTACTTGCCTCCCCAAAGAGGGAAGGCGGCAAAGGAAAAAGCCTAAGGATAAACAAGCATACGCGAATGGAAACCAAACATGCACATGCTAATATTTACACAAAAAGACCCCCTAGAGGCCAGCATTCAACATAGTTTGGATACACCCCCAGTGGGTGGAACTGCGAAACTTAACAAAAGATTGTTCAAAGACAACAAAGCAGGAAAGATAAAGACGGCAGGTCAAGCTGGCGGAGCGGCCGACTGGTTGGCGGAGACGGTCGCGCCGGCTGAAGGAGCGGCCGGCTGACGAACTTCGGTTTGGTCGCCGCCTCCCACAGAGGGCACGCTTCCACGCGCCTCGTTGCTGGAGGCACGGTCGGCCTGAGGTCGGCTGGTTGTTCCACCAGCCGGCTCGACGTCTCCGTCGTCGTCGTCTTCGTCTTCTTCGCCCTCGTCGCTGGAGGCGATCTCCTCCGCTGAGTCCTCGCGCACCGCCAGGTTCAGCCCGAACCACTCCTCCGGCTGCGCGACACCGTCATCATCGATTTCGGGTGCGAAAACGCTGATGTCGGTGCACTCGGCGATCGTTGAAGCCCGCTGGGCGATAGCCGGCCTCACCGCCTCCAGCTCCGCATCGGCCTCCATCCGCCAAGTGCGCAGCTGGTCCAGGCTCAGCCCTGGGTACCAAGCCCGGACGAATTCCAATGCCCGCCCGGCTCCGAGGCGGGCCGCTGACGCTTTCCAAGCTTCGAAGCGACCAACTGCGACTTCCAGCCAGTCGGCAGTTCGGCTCGGAGTGCGGGGGATCATCTTGCTGGGCCAGAGGGCGGCCAGCACTTGCGCCCCGGCATGTTGGAGCCGGTGAAGCATCCGATGAGCCGGCTACAACCGTGCCTGGACAGCCAGAAGCTGCTCCTCAAGGGTCCGGTTTACATCTGGCGCGATGTCGGCCCCCGCTTGCCGGCGCGCCTCGCGATGGGCCTCAATGCTTTGGGCGGCAAAGGCGGAGTAGCCTGGGAAGTAATCTGCAAGAAACAACAAGCAAGAGCTCAAGATAAGTCAAAAAACCCAAGCGGCAAGTGGCAGGAGAGGGCTGAGGAAGGCAGCTTACCGTCGATCAAGTCTTCGATCCGGCCGAAGCCTTCGTCCAGGCCTCGCCGGGTCTCAGACCAGGTCGCCGCCGCCATCTCATACTCCGCCATCAAGGCGTCTTCACTTTCCCGCGCCGCCCGCAGGGCCGCTTTGTGGCTTTCCTCTTGATCGGCCAGCTTCTTGGCCAGGCGATCCCGTTCCTGGGCCAAGGCAGTGCACTCGGCCTCCAGATCTCCAGCCGGCTGGCCTGCACCCGCGGCTCGGCGCAACTCCGGCGGAGCAGCGCCTCCTCCAGCACGCCGGCCCGTCGCCGGCTGCACCTTGAGGCCGGCCCTGCTCTCTGGCTCACCTCCGGCCGGCTCCTCCGGCGCCGCTGACGATTGACCGCCTTGGCCCGCTCCAGTTGGCGCCGCAGGCGGCGCTCTCCCGGCCAAGGCCACGGGCTCCTCCTCCCTCTCCAACAGCGGCGAGTCTTGGATGATCTCCTCCGCCAAGGGCAACGGGGTGTCGGGGGCCACGGCTCGGAGAGGAACGGCGAGCAGCGGAGGCTGGCTGCGCGAGCTTTCCGCCTCCGTCTCTGCGGGAGCCGCCTCCCTCTGGGCCTTGGCTACCGCTTCAGCCTGCCCCTTTGCCGCCTGGGCGGCCGCCTTCTCCGCCGCCTCGCGCTCTTCCCGTGCTTCGCGGGTGTTCCGCTCTGTGGCCTCCCTAAGATCGGCGCGGGGGTCCACGCGGCGGGAGCTCGAAGACCCTCCAGCCGGCCCCACGACGGAGCCGCCCGGGCCCCGCTCAAGAGAAAGCGGCGCCCTGTCCAGCAAGCGAAGAAAAGTTAAGAAGACATTCGAAGAAAAGAGAACAACGACGAGACTGCGGCAAAGCAATTAAAGACTTACGCCGAGACCGCCTGGGGCTGTTTCACAGCCTTGCGGAAGCGGGCCGCCTTCACGGCCGCCTCTTCTCGCTTCGTCGCTGCGGAGGAAGGTTTGGACTTCTTCGGCCGACTGCCGAAGAGGCCTAGAGCGGCCCGACGCTTCTGCGCGCCGCCGGCAGCCGGCGCGACGGACGAGCCCGCGCCCTGTTGGTCGGCCGCCGGCTGGCGACGCGGAGCGACTTCGGCTTCAAAGTCGTCCGGCCAGTCCTCGAAGCTCGCGGTGAACCTTGAGCCTCCGGGCTCGGCACTGTCCCCCACGACGGCGTCTTCCATGGCAGCCGCCCCCAAGTCCGGGTCGTCAACATCATCCACCGTGCGGTCGGGGGCGTACTGGCGTTCGATCCCTGCCGCCCCGGCCGGCGGCGCAAGAAGAGGGTTCTGCACAGAGAACCAGCTGGTCAGAAGCCGGCCGTCACGAAGCCGGCTGACGACGAAAAAGAAGATAAAGAGAGAAACTTACCACGGGTGGAGGATTTGCGCGAGAATACGGCGCCTTGCCATACTGCCAGTCCCCGCTGAGCTTGCAATTGGCAATGTAGTTGACCATAAGCGCCACCTCCGCGTGGGGCATCTCCCATGTGCTCAGCCGGCTTGGGTCGAAGCGGCCGCTCATCTGACACATCATATGGGGCCGGCTCTGGAGAGGAAGGATCCGGCGCTCCACGAAGGCGGCCACCAAGTCGGCCCCGCGCAAGCCTTCCGACTGAATCAGCACCCGAAGCCGGGAGATGGCGGCGTTCCCGGCCAGAGACAACGACCGGGATCGGAAGCTCCACGAGGGCTGCCTCCCAGCCGGCGGGCCGGCTACGTAAGCCAGCAGGTTGATGTAGTCTTCTTGCTCGGCGACGTTCTTCACATAGAAATAAGATCTCTGCCAGACCTTTACCGACTGGATCAGGGGGATGGGCGGGAACGGATTGTTCTCGCTCGCCCTCCTCATGGCGATGAAGGCTCCGCAGGGGGCAGGCACGCCGGCGACGACTGTGCCGAGCTTGCTCTGGAAGAACTCTCCCCAGAGCTCCAGCGTGGGGAGCAGCCCTAAGAAGCCTTCGCAGAGGGAGACGAAGGCCGACAGCAGCATCACCGCATTGGGCGTGAGGTGATGCGGCTGGAGGTTGTAGAAGTCGAGGAAGGAACGCAGAAACCCGCTCGCCGGGAGGCCGAAGCCGCGCAGGCAGTGCGAGCGGAAGACGACCCGCTCGCCCTCCTCCGGCGCCGGCGAGATCTCCCTCTCGGGCGCCAGGCGGACCTGAACGCGGTCGGCGCCGGGCAGGCGCCGGGTCTGGCGAAGGAACTCCACGTGATCCTCATGGACGCTAGAGCCGTCCCAGGAGCTTGACAATGCCATGGGAGCGAGGTGGCGTGGAGACGCGACGGCGCTGAGACGGGAGGCTGCGGCGGCAGTGAGAGGAAGAAGACGAGAGTTAGGAGGGACGGAGTGGGAGGGAGCGCGCGAACCTCTGTCGCTCCCCCTCCTCCCCCTACTTATAGGCTCATGTGGCGGAGCTGAGGAGGCGTGGCGTGGGGAAGCATGGGGGTCGATCGTGCCCACTTCCCATGCCCCGCGATTACCGATCCTTAATGGCGAGACGAAAACTGCCTTGAGAAGGCGAGCGCCCTGTGGGCCACGGGAGATCCACGCCCGGACCGAGGCTCGCGAGTGGCGGGCCCGGGCATGCGGCGGCGTCCCATCACGCGCGTGCGCTCGCAGGATCCTGCCGCCACGTGGCCGCGAGAGGGCCCATGGTCAGCATGCAGGCCCCTCTCCTCCCGCCTACGCGGGGTTATCTGAAGTCGGCGTACGCCCGCGAAGCCGGCTCTTCAGGATAGGGAGCTGACCAAGCTTCTCGTCCCCTTGTTCACCTCGGAGCTCGATCAGCTTCGGGGACTACTGTCGGAGTAAACAGCCATGGGTGGCCTAGCCGGCTTCCCCTGGCACTTCTGCAAAAACTACGAGCCAGCCCGGCTCTCAAGAATCCAAGACATAGGGCCGCCTTCCCCTAGCCGGCTGCGATCTAGGCCGGCTTTCGGAAGGCGGTCCAACTTTAACCCTCATGAGAGGGCCGACTCCAAGACGCCGGCTGTGAGAAGGCCGACTCCTTCGAGCCGGCTCCCCGCAAAGCAGTCAAGACCGTACCCACAAAGTTTGCACCCACCTAACGGCGGTACGACGGGGCGTGGCTACAGAAGAGCCTGCCACCCTCGAATCCCGGGGCACGCCTGGCACAGTGCGCCGTACGGGGTAGGCATGACCCGTCCGGTGCAGCACTGTTGCCATGTTGACCCTGGCCTCACCCACGACGGGCCGCCCGCGCGGCCCACAGGCGGTGGGCCCCTTTGCGCAGAGAGACGGCCGAAGGCGGCCACGCTTCCAACCAGCCGGCCCAAGACGGAGCAGGCTCCCCGCAGCCGGCTCGCCGCCTCCCTCGAAGGAGACGCCCCATTAAGGAGACAAGACGCGGTAAGGCTACAACGATCGTCCGACAGGCGGCGGCACTGTAACCACGCTTACCACGATGAAGCTCACGTCAACAAGACGAAGCCACAGTGACCAGCCGCTGACCAGGCCCGGGGCATTGGGGCCCGCTTGCTGACCAAGGAGCTGGCAGCCGGCGGGACCCACTAGTCGGCAGGCCCCAGCAGGCGGCGCAGGAGCCGGTGAGCACAGTCACAGACGGCTGGGCCCCACGCCCAGCCGGATTACCATTGTACCCCCGGGGGGTAGGCCTATATAAACCCCCCGGAGCACTCATGCAAAGGGTTCGACCCCCTGGTAGTTCTAGACACCATACAAGGAGAAGAAGCAGGCTAGCCGTGCCCTTTCTTCCTCCTCCCCCCCAAAAACAGCTCAAGGAGCGTTGTGTAGCTACTTGATTCATCGAGTGAGCATGCGGAGACCCCGCAGAGCAGCAGTAGGGGTGTTATCTCCTTGGAGAGCCCCGAAGCTAGGTAAGATCCGCCGGCGTGCATGTCTTCGCCTCATCCCGCTTCCAGGCACCGGCGACGTCTTACTGGTTCCCACAAAGATAAGCCACCCGTTGGCATATGTCGCAACTACCACCCGACACGGTTATGTACTCAACAATATTAAATGTTGTTAAACATGGCAAGAGGTGAGGCATAATAAAACTACCTATCTAGGCAAGTTTAAATGAGGCCGGAACAATAAACAATGATTCCAGTAAAACCCCACATGCAAATTTTAGAGTTGGTACTGTTCTACCCTAATCATAATCTTAGAGTTGTTAAACATGCAAGATGAATGCACCAAGTTAAACTAGGCATTTTTCTACCCCATTTACATATAAAGTTTAATAAATTGGGAGCTACGGTTATTTAGTTATGAATTAAAGCATTTTAGCATGGCATTATACAAAATAAATACAAACAGCTTTTTAAACATTTTAAACATGCATGAAAGTTGGATATAATGAAACTAGACAAGATTCTAAGCATTTTACATATATAATTCATTTTAATCCGATGCACGGTTATTTAGTTATTAACAATTTGAAACAAGGGCATTTTATGTAATTATGCATGCACAGGAAAAATAATAAATTCGCAGAACGGAAAAAAAACATCTATGGGCCGAAACACAGCAGGCTGGCCCAACAGGAGGGAAAGAGAAAAAAGGAGGTGCGCGGGGTGCCCTCACCATGGGCTTCAGCCCGGGCGGTGGTGACGTGGACCGGTTGGTGCGCTGGGCCTTGGCGCCGAATGCATGCACAGCTGGGCCTCGCTGGAAGAGGCAGGACGCGGTCAAGCGGCTGGGACTAGCGCGTGTCTGCGGTTCGGTGACGGGGTCAACGCAGCTGAGGCGCTCGCTTGGCAGGATCGAGCAGGCAAAGCAGAAGGTTTGCGGGCGCGCTCATCTTCTCAAGAAGAAGCAAAGTAGAGCAGCGGCGTCAGGGATCTCCAGCGCGGTGGCGAAGGACGGAGGGCGTGGAACCGGGCGCGAAGACAACGATAGCAATGCGGTCGGCGAGCAGAAGAGGCCATGGCATGGTGCTTGCCTCCTGCAGTCTCCTGGAGAGGACAGAGAGCAGATAAGAGAGGGAACCAGAGGGAACGGGAGAAGAAGAAGGGAAGGAGAAGCAGCGGGGCATGACCAGTCCTGGTAGTGGTCGCTGGAGGGCACAGCTTGCGGGGTCGGCAAGGACCGAGACAGGGCGGGGCTCGGGTAGACGAAGCCCTCCCGCTTGAGGGGCTGCCCTGACTGCTGCGGGTCAAGGAGGACCGAGGGGAACTCCTCGCTCGGGCGTCGAGGATGGAGGGGCTGGCGGCAAGGTTCGATGAAGCCGGCAGAGGCAAGGTGCGGCAGCTCGGCTCCATGGAGGTGCTCTAGCACGAGCAGATCGAGCGCTCCTCGCTCGAGGATGCGTTGCTCGAGGAGGAGAAACTGCAGATGCGGCTGGGGCAGGGGAGGAGCTTGGGTGTGTTGGAGGAGGTCCTGCTGGAGGTGGTCGCCGGCGACATTTGGGAGTCCCGGCGAGCTGCGGCTCGCCGCCGGCAGCGACGAGAACGGAGGAGAGGTGATGCTCGGGCAGAGGACGCCCTGTGCACGGGCGCACTGGACCATGGGTGCAAGAAAGCTTCAGATCGGGAGCTCCTCTGCCGATTGGATTTGGAGGAGGCACCGGCGAGGTGGATCGAGTGGGGTGCTGGTTGCGGGAGCTCGAGGATTGAGGAAAGAGGAGGCCGATGGAATTTTGGATCAGGGGCGGATGAGGCTAGTGATTGGCCCGGTGGGGAATGGAAGGATCCTGAGGTGGGAGATGCAGTGGACTGGTGGCGGCAGAGGGATTCGGAGGATGGGACAACTCTCCTCAAAATTAGGGTTATACTCATATTTATAGCTGTGGGTTAGATTAGGGGCTATCTCGTCCCTCCGATCAAAATCGGACGGTCAGGAAAAATAGGCTATGGAGTCCAAATAAGAAAACAGTGATGTTTTATAGATGTTTGGGGATGATCCGGACCCAACGGTAACGATAGTCCGGTTCGGGTTCGGGGAAGTTTCGAACGCGCGAGAGGGGCCTATGCACTGCGCAAAGAGGGGTAGGCCGGGCCTAGGTGGACTGTGAAGAGTAGTTGGGTTGAGAGGAGAGGAAGGAAGGCAGCCCGGCACCCGTTTTCGGAGACCGAAAACGTCCGACGATAGACCGGCTATATTGCCGCTATATTTAACCGTTGGGGCGTTTAACAGACTCCGAATGCGATGAAACTTGGCAGGCGGCCTACCTACAACCTAACAACACCACATGCCAACTCTCATCACACTCCAAGAACATTTTCTAGTCACCTATAAAATAATATTTCGGACGTGCCGCGGGCGCGTGCAAGTGTGTCTGGGCTCAGAACGGACAACGGAGAGAAAGAGGAGACCGGGACGGATGCAAGTTTTGAAAACATGATGATGCAATGCACATGATGACATGGAAAGATGCGACACACAAGCAAATAACTGAAAGACACCTAGCACATCGGTCTCGGGGCGTTACAACACTCCACCACTACAAGAGGATCTCGACCCGAGATCTAGGATGGCACCGGGGGAAACGGAAGAGGAAGCGGAAGAGGTAAAACTAAGTTGCTTCTTGGACAAACGAGTGAAACCAGAGAACCTTGAGAGGTAAAACGTTTTGAAAAGCATACAACGAAGATGAATGAGATTGCGAACACTCCGTTAGAAAAGAGGAACAAGGAACATTACGAGAAACTTGTAGGTTGAAAGGCATGAAACACGAGCTCACGGATCATGGAAGAATTTGAACCATTTCGGTTGAATAAAGCTAGAGAAGGAATAAGAATGAAAGAATTTGGACAGCATTCCGACTGTAAATGGAAGGAATTGAACAAGATCTTGACAAAACAAGATGATGGGTCGAAGAGAGCAACATCACAATGCCTCCGGAACAAATGTAAGAATGGAATCAAAAGAACGGAGGAGAAAACAACATCTTCTACCTCAAATGAGCTTGAAAAAAACATCTTTAGGAGAAGGGTCGAACGGAGTTGTTGGAAAACCAACAACGGAAAGAGTAAGCTTGTTGTGGGCTTATGAAAAACATCTCAAAACTGAGGTGAAATTCTGCCACTAACGGAAACGATAGATTGAATTGACATGAACAATGAGACAAGAAACTTATTTCACCGGGAGGATAAATGAAGAACTTGGATCATTTATAAGCACCATAAATAGCAACAATCCTTAGGGAAAGCTTTAGGTGAAATATAACCCAAGATAACTCCAACAAAGTGATTGATGGATTGAGAAGAGCTCATGCTCGAAGAAATTGATGGGTTTAACTATCTCATTCTTGACAATTGTTGAATCATGAAACACGGACTCAAATTGTCACGAATGGCATAACACCACCTCAAATGATAAGGTAGAATGAATTGCACTTTGGAATGCAAGATGAAGAAAGTTTGAACTCCTCAAAACAATACATGCGTTGAACACCATGTTTATTTGAGAGTATAGCTTGGTGGATCTTAACTTCGAGAGAAAATCTTGAGGACAATTGCAGAATGAAAGGAATCCTTGACGAACCACCATGTAGAGCCTCCATGAAGAACTCTGGTAATAAAAGAATGATCAAACGAAAAGGGAAAGTTGAAAAGAACTCTGGGAGAAGCCTTGCAATGATTAGGTGAAGCTTTGAAATGATATAACCGAGAAAACTTGGAACTCAGGAAAGAAAGAAGAACAATCGAAATCAAGAATTTTGATGAACCTCCGGAATAAGGAATTAATCACTTGGATGAAACAAGAATAAGAATTACATTATGCGTATCCTTCACCAATTTAGATTGATGACAAGCAACGGATTTGGCATACTAGTTATTCTCGTAGAAAGGATTAAGATCGATATAGCGTCACTTGGGAAGGTCTTCAATGAACCACCGGGAGGATTTGGAAACAATGAATGAATTGATATGATAACGAAGGAAGAGAAATCTTGAACAAAGCACCGTAAGAATTGAAAATGAACAAAGAAAAGATAAGGAAACACCGGGAAGAGTTAGAGAACGAATGAAGATACTTGAGGGAATTTGATACAAGAGAACGAAGAGATCACGAGCTGATTAGAGAATATTTGAATGATGCACTGGTAAGATTTGGAGAATGAGAGCTGAAAGTTGAAATGAATACTTCTGAGATGATGGGCTCCGGAGAATCAAATTGAAAAGACTCTTGAATTGCTCCGGATGGGTGAAAAGAATTCTCACAATCAAAAACAATTATGAGAGGATGGCATCAAGCTAGAACCATGAATATTCAAGAGAATAGATAAGATTTGGAGGAAAACTCTTCTTTGGTCTTCAAAATCCAAGAATGACGTCGAGAAACACCATCAAGAATTGTTGAGACACTCCGGAATGAAGAAATAGAAAGGTTGAACCAAAAATGAAAAGAATTTGAAAGATCTTGGAGAAAGACATATGACTGATGATAATTCATTCTTACGTCAAACTTGGAAAAGAATTTGAGAGTAACTCCGGGAAGATTAGAAGAGTCAGGTAAGATCCTAGGAAAAGACCTGTGGGTTAGGGCCCACTCAAAAGATACACCATTGAACGATTACTTGAAAGGGAGATTGCACCGATTGAATTAAATGGCTTGAATGAGATAACATCCTCAAAAGAACTTGAACGAATGCAGAGTGGAAACAAAAATCTTCGAGATATCTTCAGCACTTCAGAACAATTGAATAGCGAGAAGTGGATGATTATGAGGTGCACCGGCATGAGAAAACATTTGAAATGAGGAAAATGATATGATCAACACCAAAGCTTGAATTGAATCCACCGGAGAAGAAAAAAACGAAGAATAATAAACTTAAAGCTCCGTTAGTATCTTCCCGAGAATCGTCGGTTAATAACATTGAAGGAAAAGAATGAAGAAAGTTCACATGAATAAAATGGATACTTGATTAAGATATATGGGTCCTTGAAGAAAAGAGTGGGAGGGCGGGGAAACAAAGGCAACTTGGAACGGATGAAACCAACACCGTTGGGAAAAAACTGAGGGGTGATCTTGCGAATGTTGAAATGATCGGATCCACTTGAAGAGAAACATGCCGGTTGAAAAGGATTGGCATGACAATCTCGATTATCATAAAGGATTAGTATTCACATAGATATATGAGAATACCGCTTAGGAAAGGTATGGAATCAACACTTGACACTGAAGCAACTCGAATGCCACAATCAAAACAAAAACAAAGGATTGGCTTGCAGAATAAGCCGGAAACAAACATATGATAAACCCCATATTGTATCATGTGTCTGTTGGAAATATATTCTAGGAGCTACTTGAATTCCCACTTATAAACTCCCAAAACTTTCTTGTTATGCAATCAAGTGTTGGGGATACAGGGGAAGCATAATATCTCACCCAAACTAACAATTCCTACATCCAGCTGTATCTATCCTTCAACACATAACCAAGAAATCTTCGAAAATCATTTACCTCAACCTTCGAAAAGCATCCGTTATACGAGTTATGGCAATACTCCCGAACTCCCGCCCTAGTACTGGGTGGCGTCGAGGTTATCTCACTAACAACTGCATAAAAGAGATTTTCGATGTTGGCGAACTCAGGTATTCCAGAACTTCAACGATAAAATTGTGACGACAACACCTCGGAGCTCAACTCCCCGGGACACTGCCACAACCCCTAAATGTCAGGAGGCACCAAGAGCAATGTTCTCGTCACAAAACCATCGGACCGATTCCAAGATACCCGCGTGATCCTAATTTTTTTTCGTGAAATTTGAGGAGAGAAGAGTCCAAACTCTACGTCAGGAGGCCTCACCAGAGCGACGAAGGGACTGAGGAGTAAAAAGAATCCTACTCTCCGATATATATAATCCTAAGACTCAAAACATTTTCTTCTAGACTCAACAACGTCAGCGATTCGATCAAGCAGGGGGCTCCTAAGTCGGGGATGGCTCTGATTACCAACTTGTAACACCCACAATGCGGCTATATCTCCCACGTGCCGGGGCACGACTTAGAGGCATAGCCACATGATAGGTTTGTCGCAGGAGGGGTAATCTTCATACAATCCCATGTACTGAATAAGAAAGGGATAAAGAGTTGGCTTACAATTGCCACTTCACACAAAACATAAATAGTCATACATCATCCAGAATACAATCAAGGTCCGACTATGGAACCAAAATAAAGAAGAAAACCCCAAATGTTGGATCCCCGATCGTCCCAACTGGGCTCCACTATTGATCAACGGGAACGAAACAAAACGACGATCAAGATCTTCATCGAGCTCCCACTTGAGCTCGGTTGCGTCACCTGCACTGGCATCATCGGCACCTACATATGTTTGGAAGTATCTGTGAGTCACGAGGACTCAGCAATCTTACACCCGCGAGATCAAGACTATTTAAGCTTATGGGTAGGGAAAGGTAGTGAGGTGGAGCTGCAGCAAGCACTAAGCATATATGGTGGCTAACATACGCAAATGAGAGCAAGAAGAGAAGCAACACAACGTTCGTGAAGCTAGAAGTGATCAAGAAGTGATCCTGATACTACTTACGCACAACCATAACACAAGAACCGTGTTCACTTCCCGGACTCCTCCAGAAAGAGACCATCACGGCTACACACGCGGGTGATGCATTCTAATTAAGTTAAGTGTCAAGTTCTCCACAACCGGATATTAACAAATTCCCATCTGCCACATAACCACGGGCACGGCTTTCGAAAGTTCAAAACCTTGCAGGGTTGTCCCAACTTAGCCCATCACAAGCTCTCATGGTCAACGAAGGATATTCCTTCTCCTAGGAAGACCCGATCAGACTCGGAATCCCGGTTACAAGACATTTCGACAATGGTAAAACAAGACCAGCAAGACCGCCCGGATGTGCCGACAAATCCCGATAGGAGCTGCACATATCTCATTCTCAGGGCACAACGGATAAGCTAAGCGTACAGGTACCAACATAACCCAAGTTGCCAAGGGACGGTCCCGCACGGTGCTCTGGTTTGGACCTACACTTAGAGAAGCACTGGCCCGGGGGGTTAAAATAATATGACCCTCGGGCTCGCGAAAACCCAAGGGAAGGTTATAGGTTGTTAGGCAAATGTAAAACCAAGGTGGGCCTTGTTGGAGGAGTTTTATTCAAAGCAAACTGTCAAGGGGTTCCCATAACACCCAACCGTGTAAGGAACGCAAAATCAAGGAACATAACACCGGTATGACGGAAACTAGGGCGGCAAGAATGGAACAAAATACCAGGAAGAAGGCCGAGCCTTCCACCCTTTACCAAGTATATAAATGCATTTAAATTAAAATAAGTGATATTGTGATATCCCAACAAATCCATGTTCCAACATGGACCAAACTTCATCTTCACCTGCAACTAGCAACGCTATAAGAGGGGCTGAGCAAAGCAGTAACATAGCCAAACAACTGTTTGCTAGGAAAGGAGGGTTAGAGGCTTGACATAACAATATGGAAGGCATGATATAGCAAGTGGTAGGTAACGCGGCATAGCAATAGAGCGAGCAACTAGCAAGCAAAGATAGAAGTGATTTCGAGGGTATGGTCATCTTGCCTGAGATCCCGCAAGGAAGAAGAATGAGTCCATGAAGAAGGCAAACGGACGTGGTTGAACGGGTCCTCACAACTCCGGAACGAAACCGAAGCTAACGAGAGAAGCAACCCGGAAACAAACAAGCAACATAATAAACAATCACCACATAAACATGTCATGATGCACAACCAAGTATGATGCATGTTCGGTTTAAAGAGGCATGGCATGGCAATATGCAACAAACAATGCTACAAATTAAGTGGAGCTCAATATACAACGAGTTGCATATTGACGAAGCACCATATTCGTTTATTTAGTTCACTCCCGGTTATGTACTCAATAATATTAAATGTTGTTAAACATGGCAAGAGGTGAGGCATAATAAAACTACCTATCTAGGCAAGTTTAAATGAGGCCGGAACAACAAACAACGATTCCGGTAAACCCCCACATGCAAATTTTAGAGTTGATACTGTTATACCCTAATCATAATCTTAGAGTTGTTAAACATGCAAGATGAATGCACCAAGTTAAACTAGGCATTTTTCTACCCCATTTACATATAAAGTTTAATAAATTTGGAGCTACGGTTATTTAGTTATGAATTAAAGCATTTTAGCATGGCATTATGCAAAATAAACACAAACAACATTTTAAACATTTTAAACATGCATGAAAGTTGGATATAATGAAACTAGACAACATTCTAAGCATTTTACATATATAATTCATTTTAATCCGATGCACGATTATTTAGTTATTAACAATTTGAAACAAGGGCATTTTCTGTAATTATGCATTCACAGGAAAAATGATAAATTCGCAGAACGGAAAAAAACATCTATAGGACGAAACACAGCACGCTGGCCCAACAGGAGGGAAAGAGAAAAAAATGGAGGGGCGCGGGGTGCCCTCACCATGGGCTTCAACCCGGCCGGTGGTGAGGTGGACCGGTCGGTGCGCTGGGCCTTGGCGCCGAATGCGTACACAGCTGGGCCTCGCTGGAAGAGGCAGGGCGCGGTCAAGCGGTTGGGACTAGCGCGCGTCTGCGGTTCGGTGACGGGGTCAACGCGCTGAGGCGCTCGCTTGGCCGGATCGAGCAGGCGAAGCAGAAGGTTTGCGGGCGCGCTCCTCTGCTCGAGAAGAAGCAGAGCAGAGCAGCGGCGTCAGGGATCTCCGGCGCGGCGGCGAAGGACGGAGGGCGTGGAACCGGGCGCGAAGACAACGACAGCGATGCGGTCGACGAGCAGAGGAGGCCATGGCATGGTGCTTGCCTCCTGCAGTCTCCTGGAGAGGACAGAGAGCAGATGAGAGAGGGAACCAAAGGAACGGGAGAAGAAGAAGGGAAGGAGAAGCAGCGGGGCATGGCCGGTCCTGGTAGTGGTCGCCGGAGGGCGCGGCATGTGGGGTCGGGGAGGACCGAGGCGGGGCGGGGCTCGGGCAGACGAAGCCCTCCCGCTCGAGGGGCTGCCCTGACTGCTGCGGGTCAAGGAGGACCGAGGGGAACTCCTCGCTCAGGCGTCGGGGATGGAGGTGCTGGCGGCAAGGCTCGATGAAGGCGGCAGAGGCAAGGTGCGGCAGCTCGGCTCCATGGAGGTGCTCTAGCACGAGCAGATCGAGCGCTCCTCGCTCGGGGATGCGCTGCTCGAGGAGGAGAAACTGCAGATGCGGCTGGGGCAGGGGAGGAGCTTGGGTGTGTTGGAGGAGGTCCTGCTGGAGGTGGTCGCCGGCGACGTTTGGGAGTCCCGGTGAGCCACCGCTCGTCGCCTGCAGCGACGGGAACAGAGGAGAGGTGATGCTCGGGCAGAGGAGGCCCTGTGCACGGGCGCGCTGGACCACGGGCGAAGAAAGCTTCAGATCGGGAGCTCCTCTGCCGATCAGATTTGGAGGAGGAGGCACCGGCGAGGTGGATCGAATGGGGTGCTGGTTGCGGGAGCTCGAGGATTGAGGAAAGAGGAGGCCGATAGAATTTTGGATCGGGGGCGGGTGAGGCTAGTGATTGGCCCGGTGGGGAATGGGAGGATCCCGAGGTGGGAGATGCAGTGGACTGGTGGCGGCAGAGGGATTCGGAGGATGGGACAACTCTCCTCAAAATTAGGGTTGTACTCATATTTATAGCTGTGGGTTAGATTAGGGGCTATCTCGTCCCTCCGATCAAAATCGGACGGTCAGGAAAAATAGGTTAGGGAGTCCAAATAAGAAAATGGTGATGTTTTATAGATGTCTGGGGATGATCCGGACCCAACAGTAACGATAGTCCGGTTCGGGTTCTGAGAAGTTTCGGACGCGC
This sequence comes from Triticum urartu, assembly GCF_056163025.1. Classification (NCBI taxonomy): domain Eukaryota; kingdom Viridiplantae; phylum Streptophyta; class Magnoliopsida; order Poales; family Poaceae; genus Triticum; species Triticum urartu. Next base: position 492,972,588 of record NC_141879.1, on the reverse strand, counting down.
GAGAGGGGCCTATGCACTGCGCAAAGAGGGGTAGGCTGGGCCTAGGTGGACTGTGAAAAAGAGTTGGGTTGAGAGGAGAGGAAAGAAGGCAGCCCGGCACCCGTTTTCGGAGACCGAAAACGTTCGACGATAGACCGGCTATATTGCCGCTATATTTAACCGTTGGGGCGTCAAACGGACTCCGAATACGATGAAACTTGGCAGGCGACCTACCTACAACCTAACAACACCGCACGCCAACTCTCATCCTACTCCGAGAACATTTTCCGGCCACTTATAAAATAATATTTCGGACGTGCCGCGGGCGCGTGCAAGTGTGTCTGGGTTCAGAACGGACAACGGAGAGAAAGAGGAGACCGGGACGGATGCAAGTTTTGAAAACATGATGATGCAATGCACATGATGACATGAAAAGATGCAACACTCAAGCAAATAACTGAAAGACACCTGACACATCAGTCTCGTAGCGTTACACCGTCGGCCCGGCGCGCATGTCCGGCGGCGCCGGGATGTTCGCCTCGAAGAGAAGCCACGACTCGCATTCTTGGAGCGTGCGGCGACCGAAGCTTTGGCCGCCGCGGCGTCGCCGGGGAAGCGTTCGGCCATGGAGAGAGAAAGGGAAGGGGAGAGCGGCAGAGCTCGGCGGCGGAAGGGAGGGACGACGACTGGTGTGGGCTCGGCGACGGAAGGGAGGGACAGCGGCTGGTGTGACCAGCGGCAAGGGAAACCTCTGTTTATATAGCCTCAGGGCGTGTGAACGCGTGACAGAAGGGGAGGCGTCGCCGCGCCTGCCCGCCCGTGACGCGTCGTCCGTGATGAGGAATCAATGACAAGGTTGACCCGCGGCAGCCTTGCCATTAATGCCGGTCAGCCTTGCCATTGATTCCCCGCGGAAAACCGAGACGTTCTGAGGAGGACGAGGCGCGTGTCGCTGATTCAGCGGGCCCGTCGAGTTTTCGCGCCAAAAGCCCTCGCCCCGGCGCCCCTGAGCGCCCCAACGCGTCGGGTTTGGCTTGGGGCCGCCGGCGCTGATTTGGGTTCAAGCCCGTGAAAAACGGGTTTTTGATACGTGATTGGATTGAATTTTGGATGCCGGTACAATAAAAACGCATGAAAAGGGCTTGTTGAGGCTGCAGCTGGAGATGCTCTGACCCTGTGGCATTTCATCGTATTGAAGCACTTCAGGGGAGAAAACAGAACTCGCCCAACCTGCCGACCGTACCCGAGCAGGCGAGCTGCGCCCAGTTCACGCGCCGCACCGGCGGCCGGCCGTCGTCGCGTCCCTCTCCGTCCACCCTGCGCCCCGTTCCGCCCACCGTAGCGCTCCCGCCCTCCGCGGCGCTTCCCTTGCCTCCGCGCCGTCCCCAACCTCCGCCGAGGTCCCTCGCCGCATACCTAGGTTCTGCTCGGCCACCGACGGCGGCGCCCCGGCTCGGCGCAGGGAGAAACGGTGAGTCATTCCGGCTGTTGCGTCTCTCTCGACTTCCCTGCTTCCCGCTTTCGGTCTTAATAGGTTCAGCCTCAAGGATTCAATTCTCCTTTATTGATCGATTCCAGATGGCCGCGAAACTTGAACAATCTTCTCCTGCCCGACAACCAAAGCCTACCATGTCACCATCTTTGCCTCCCAAGCTGTCAATGTTCGGGGCAAAAGCTGGATTCGTCATACCAAAAAACAAGATACCAGGCTCAATGATTATCCGCAAGGTTGAAGCACCAACTGTCCCCAAGGAAGAGAACCCTAAACCTCTCAAAAGAAACACAAAGTGGGGGCCTGATCTTACCTCCGATCCTGCCGTCAGGAAAGCCAAAGCTCTTGCTTACCAGGTAGAGTAACCGTTTTGAGCTCAAGTATTATCTAGTGCTCTCCGTCCATGTAGTTGGACTTATAGCACATTCTATCTCAGAGTACCTTTTTGTTTGTATGCCATTTGCTAAATTATATCTGTACTATTAGCAACGCGGAAAGGATAGCATTGAGTTTTTAACTATGGGAAACAGGACTTTGCATCAGTATAATCCTCTGATATTGCAATGCAGACAACTGGAACACTTCTTTACTGTTAAGCATGCAAGAGTTTGTGCAACTATGTTTCTGTGTATCTTTAGCAAACTCAGGCAGCTGTCATGCTCATAGTTGCATCTCTACATTCAATCATTAACAGTAGAACCCTGCATTGTGCATTCTTCTTCTTGGGCATGCTAAGACGTGTTGTCAATAGTTCCAGATCGCATTCAGTCATAAGGATCTACCCCTTGCAATCATGTATTCTTAAAACACCTGTTTCTCTTCATAGCCTGCGAACCAGTATGTGATTGCATTTAGATATGTTCAACGACGTTTATTTAGTTACTTTAGCAACCATAGAACCAGCTTGACACCTTGTGTCATTTTGTATGACTAGAAAGTCTTGTAAAACATCTTATTGAGTTGCCTGTAATTCCACATTTCCGTCCAAGCAAGGCCCAAGTATGATTACGGTAGTTCCTCTTCCTCTGGTCAGACAGAAAAGAGCATTTTCTTGTGATTCTTTCATGTAGGAAGCTTCAATTGCCAGGTGTCATTAATTCACTATAGTGCATGAGCAGACTAGAGTGGAGCAGATTACAAAGGAGCTGACATCTGGAGCTCTAGTGATAGGAGGAAACGAAGGCTCATTGATTACGGTGAAGGGTTCAAGTTCTGATCGTGCTGACAATCCAAAAGAGAATGAGGTATTCATTGAGTGACCACCGTGCTGTCGCCCCCTTTCTGTTGTTCACAACGTTTGGATCTAGTTTAGTATGTGTTTTCGTAACTGGTAACCCCAGGTGCATGCTTTATAGAGGAAATGAGTTGTACAATCAAATTATGCTCTCATTTGATATGCTTTTGGAGGCATGTTGGTTGGTGCTTATGGTTATGTCGAAACAATTATATGCTCTCGTTTGGTAACTTCTTTCATTTTTGTTTTGCGGCAGGGGAAGATTAAACTCTTGGAGCTTGAAAAACGAGAAATTATTGGTGGGAGAAGTTGTTCTCTTACTCTGTGTCTTTCACGTCATATTTTTCTGAATAAAGAACTACTGCTGTGTCAGTGCATCCTGTCTCTGATGGAAGGTTGCTTCCTCAAGGGGGCATACCATGTTCAATATTGCTTAAGCATATTAACTATGCAGGGACTGAATGCCTCTGTAGTAGACTGTTAGTCATGCTTTGTTGTATTATGTCTTAAAGAAGTGTGTTATTAACTTGACTGTGTATTCATTGTAGGAGAAATACTCCAACTAAATCCAGCATACAAGGCTCCTGATGATTACAAGCCATTACTTAAGGAGACAAAAATCCCTCTGCCTGTATGTAAATGCACTGTTGTTTAATGCTTATCGATCAGTTTGTGTTTGCATTTGTACCAGTAGTTGTTTCACTTGTTTGTAGCGGTGTCCATCTTCTATTCATATCTGAAGGTTCTCATGTCAGCTTTTTAGTGCCATCTGCTAGTATAATGTATCACGATTAACAAATACCTTTTAAAATAAATTCTAAATCTGGGTAGATAACAAATTTGGGTTTGCTTTCTCTCTATATAAATGTGTTGCATTTACCTTGTGCTGTTGGCTATTGTAGACAGAAGCACATCCAGGACAAAACATCATTGGAATTCTTATAGGACCTGAGAGAAATACCCAGAAGCGACTACAGGAGGTATTAATGAGTCATTCTTGGAAATCTTCATTTTAATTGGTCGAAACATTCACGAGAATATGTTTGTTTCTTAGAATGTACCGTCACATCATTTATCATATGCCAGGAAACTGGAGCTAAAATACGAGTTTACGGGACTAAGAAAGGCAGTGGTGAAAAGGTTAACTTGTTTTCTTGATTCCTTTAACTTATAATAACATTTCTGTTCTCCATGTAAGTGAGAGCAGTATGTCATACCCTCGTACTGTACATTGATGGACAAACTATTATGACTTGTTTCAAACTTCTTAAATGTGTTGTTTGTGCTCTGGTATAGCTTTGTATTTGGTGGTGTTTCGTATACATCTTTAATGCAAAGTATTCAGTTGGACATGCAATCCCTTGAGCGTAGATTTAGTAAACTGTATTGAGTTGAAACAAAACAAAAATGCTGGGCCTTTGTTAATCTTTTGCTCTTGACCTTTGTTGTATCGCCTAATCGAAAATGTTAGTTAGGATCATTTCCACAGCAGATCTTTAGACATACTTTCTGTTTAAGCTTTACTTTTAGGGACTGTGATAACTATGATGCTCAAGTGCTAAGCACATCTTTTTCTTGATTATTTACTCTTTTATTAGCAAGTAATCCTGATAGCGATTTCAGCACAACTACATCAACTGAACACCTAAATTTATTATTCATGCTCAGGCTGAGGTTGGCCAGCCAGATATACATGAAGCGCAAGCTGCTTATGAGGACATATACATACATGTGTCAGCTGACTCTTATGACAAAGTTGATGCTGCAGTTGCGTTGATTGAGATGCTTCTTACTCCTGTCTCAGTAAGTTCAGAAGCTTGGTCTTATATTTGTAGTTGTAATATGCTGTCAATTGACCACCAAATCATTTTAACATTGTCAGGTAAATTCAACAGATACTCCAGAAACAGCTATTGTTTCTTCGGCAGTTACCTCTAGTGGTGTAAACCCAGCTGATATGCAACAGGGGCAGAGCACCACTTCTCAGCCTGGCTTATTTCAGTACCAATCACATAGTGCTCATTGGCTTTCCATTTCGCAAACCAGTGCTCCATCAATTCCTTCCTCAGGGCCTACACTGAGCCCATTACCCAACAATTCTTTGCAGCTGCAACCTCCTGCTGGTTCTTTCAGCATGCCACCATATACAGGACAATCTCCTCACATAAGTTTTATGCCAAGAAACGCACCACATTTTCCTGGATTTCAGCCATCAATGCCGAACAATCAACAACCTTCACAGCAGTTCCAAGCCAACCCCTCCATTGGACCACCTTTTGGCCAACCACCTGGAAATGCTTACAACCCACAACCATTGACATCTTCCGCAGCGCCACTGCCTGTTAGACCCCTTCAAACACCCCATGCGTCTGGAGGATGGCCAACTTTCTCCCCTGCTATGGCACAATCCCAGAGACCTTCACAAGGTGCACCAAGTTTTATGCCAATGAGACCTCCTATTTCTGTCTCGCCAGTTCCATCTGCGCCTTCTCAGTCAAATATGTCCACCAGCTATGGAACTCAGAATCCGCCAAGAGCAAACTTCACTCCTTCAGCAACATTACATTCCAGGCCTCCTGGTGGCCCCCAGTCTTTTCCTTCAGTTTCATCTCATGGTCCTACAGCGGTACAAGTACTATCATCTCCTGTTGGGGCGCCACCACAGCAAACTTACCCGCCATCGATGCAAATGCGTCCTCCCATGTCAACACCTCAAATGAGAGGCACACTTTCACCTTTCCCTCAAGCTGGACCAACACCTGGCAATGCACAAGTGGCGCCTTCATCGCGCCCGCCTGCTGGTATGCACGGGTTGTCTTTCTCAAGTTCAGCAAACACAGGCTACAATCAGACATCTATAGCTGCTTTCAGACCTCCACGTCCAGCCACAGGTGATTTTACCTTTAGGCCTCACGCGCCACCTTCAGCAGACCATCCAGCTTCAGCGGGCCAAATGGGAGCTCAAGCTAACTCTCCGTTTGGTTTACCCCAAGCACCGCCGTTCCGTCCTGCTAATCATAGCCCCATCTCCCCAGTTCAAGGTTTCCAAAGGCCTCCGGATGGAAGTCATATGGGTCCGGCTCGGATGCATGTTCCACCTCCACACTTCCATGGAACCTTCCCTGGGAATCCACCTGCTCATGAATCACCTAATGGGTTTCGACCATTCCCTCCAGCAAATCCAAACAGAATGCCGTTTCATTTCTTGCCACCGCAGCAGAATCCATTTCCGAATGCAAACAGGCAAGGCGGCCCAAATCCGATATATGATCCTTTCGCGCCAACATCCGTGTCAGGGGGGAGCAAAGAAGGCGGAGGCTGACCCTGTCTACTGAGGATCTCATGGCATCGGTTGGCTTGAAAGGAGGAGACGCTGATGACATCTCTGTCCTGAAATCGAGGTTGTGATGTGAAAGGAGGTGAGCCTTGAGCGGTCAAGGTGCTTAACTTGTACCATTGCTCTCCCTCTTTTTGTTTTGACAGAAGAACACCGTGTCGAAGGAGACATTTCTTGCATTTGCGGCTATTTGTACGTTCAAATCCTCCATTAAAGAAAGAAACAAAGATGCCTGTGCTGTTTTGCTCTTCGAGCAAGCGAAACTCATACCCGGATCACTTGCGTTTGTTTACAGCAATTTATGTACTACTGCCTTGCTTCCAGTGCAGTCCTAAAATATTCTTGTGCCAGCATTGACATGTAACCGAATCTATAAGTGTCTACACAGTAGGAAACAAGAGATGATGGGATGAATTCCCCTCCCTTTTCTTCCTTCCCCGAGTAGCTAAAAGCAGTATGTCCTATCCACTAACCCAAGTGGAAACCAAGCCTTTTGTCGTTCAAAAACGTGGGGTCCCGTTTTGATCATCGTTTGTCATGACTCCTTTTTAAGTTGGTTGATCATCGGTTGTCATGACATTTTTGTTTGGTAAGTTGGTTTGCTTAGACATCATGTATACTTTGTGTATGTCGTATTTTGGGTATTGGTTTCATGGTTCAAAAGCGCAGAGTCTTGTTTAGTTTAATTTCTACTCCCTCCGTAAACTAATATAAGAGTGTTTAGATTACTAAACGTGTATGTCGTATTTTGGGTATTGGTTTCATGGTTCAAAAGCGCAGAGTCTTGTTTAGTTTAATTTCTACCTCCTCCGTAAACTAATATAAGAGTGTTTAGATTACAGAGGGAGTAAATTTTAAGGGCAAAGCGGATAAAGCAAGTTTTTAGATATGCAATCTATGGTGGGAACAATCTATATGGCAAGCAAACTAATACTTCTTCTGTCCTAAAATAAGTGTCTTAACTTAGTACAATTTTGTACTAAAGTTAATACAAAGTCGAGACACTTATTTTGAGACGGAGGGAATACAATGGTAAGCTAAGCAACAAGCTAATCACCAAGCCAACAAGCAAAAAAAAGCAAGTAAAGGGACAACAAGCTAATTAGCAAGCCAAAAAGCAAGTAAAGGGACATGAACAGATAAACCACAAGTGAGCGAGGACGCAAATGTATCCGGGAACTTGGGGGAGTGCAGAAGTGCTGAAGCCAAAGCTCCGGAATGCCACCAAGTGGCTCACTTTATTCTCTCTATGAGTCACCCCCAACGGGCGAGTCTCAAATTACTCGGGGTTAGTCTGGAAGGTGACCACCGAACCTCTACAAACTTCCTCGAGCACACCACAACCAAGGAAGCTTTCGCGCCTTTACTCCTACTGCCTAGGAGCCCCAAACTCCAAGAGTAACAAGTGTTGGTGATGAAATCGAGCGGGGATCACGAATTGATTTTGTGAAACATAGAAGAGTCTTCTTCTTTCCTCAAAATATGGTGGAGTTTGAGCCAAGGGATTGAGAGGAGCCATTGGGGGGGGGGGGGGGGGTTGGAAGGGTGGAGCAGCTCAAGACATTAGATTTTTTTTGGTTGGGGGTGGAAGACGGTGGTTTTATACCACAACCCCCCAAAGTGTACGTTCCCAACATGATGGCCCCGTGTGCATGGGCTAAAGGACCTCATGCGCACGGAGTTAGCCGAGCAGAAAACCCTAGATCCCGTGTGCATGGTGAAGAAAATATGCCCTAGAGGCAATAATAAAGTTGTTATTTATATTTCCTTATATCATGATAAATGTTTATTATTCATGCTAGAATTGTATTAACCGGAAACTTAGTACATGTGTGAATACATAGACAAAACAGAGTGTCCCTAGTATGCTTCTACTTGACTAGCTCGTTAATCAAAGATGGTTAAGTTTCCTAACCATAGACATGTGTTGTCATTTGATGAACGAGATCACATCATTAGAGAATGATGTGATGGACAAGACCCATCCGTTAGCTTAGTATTATGATCATTTAGTTTTATTGCTATTGCTTTCTTCATGGCTTATACATATTCCTCTGACTATGAGATTATGCAACTCCCGAATACCGGAGGAACACCTTGTGTGCTATCAAACGTCACAACGTAACTGGGTGATTATAAAGATACTCTACAGGTGTCTCCAAAGGTGTTTGTTGAGTTGGCATAGATCGAGATTAAGATTTTTCACTCATTGTATCGGAGAGGTATCTCTAGGCCCTCTCGGTAATGCACATCACTATAAGCCTTGCAAGCAATGCGACTAATGAGTTAGTTGCGGGATGATGCATTACGGAACGAGTAAAGAGATTGCTGGTAACGAAATTGAACTAGGTATGATGATACTGACGGTCGAATCTCGGGCAAGTAACATACCGATGACAAAGGGAATGACGTATGTTGTTATGCGGTTTGACCGATAAAGATCTTCATAGAATATGTAGGAGCCAATATGAGCATCTAGGTTCCGCTATTGGTTATTGACTGGAGATGTGTCTCGGTCATGTCTACATAGTTCTCGAACCCGTAGGGTCCGCACGTTTAACGTTCGATGACGGTTTGTATCATGAGTTATGTGATTTGATGACCGAAGATTGTTCGGAGTCTCGGATGAGATCACGGACATGACGAGGAGTCTCGAAATGGTCGAGAGGTAAAGATTGATATATTGGAAGGTTATATTCGGACACCGGAATGGTTCCGGAGTGATTCAGGTATTTTTCGGAGTACCGGGAGGTTACCGGAACCCCTCGGGGGAAGTAGTGGGCCTTCATGGGCCTTAGTGGAAAGGAGAGGAGGGCTGCAAGGGTGGCCGCCACCCCCCCATGGCAAGTCCGAAATGGACTAGAGAGGGGGCGGCGCCCCCCTCTTTCCTTCTCCCTCTCCTACCCCTTCCCTCTCCCCCCTCTTGGAAAAGGAAGGGGAGTCCAACTAGGACTGGGAATCCTAGTTGGACTCCCCCTATGGCGCGCCCCTCCTTGGCCGGCCTCCTCCTTCCCCCTCCTTTATATACGTGGGCAGGGGGCACCCCAAAGTACAACAGACAATCTCTTAGCCGTGTGCGGTGCCCCCCTCCACAGTTCAACACCTCGGTCATATCGTCGTAGTGCTTAGGTGAAGCCCTACGCCAGTAACTTCATCATCACCGTCGCCACGCCATTGTGCTGATGGAACTCTCCCTCGTCCTCAACTGGATCAAGAGCTCAACGGACGTCATCGTGCTGAACGTGTGCTGAACACGGAGGTGTCGTACGTTCGGTACAATGATCGGTTGGATCGTGAAGACGTTCGACTACATCAACCGCGTTACTAAACGCTTCCGCTTTCGGTCTACGAGGGTACGTGGATACACTCTCCCGTCTCGTTGCTATGCATCTCCTAGATAGATCTTGCGTGATCGTAGGAATATTTTTGAATTACTACGTTCCCCAACAGTGGTATCAGAGCCAGGTCTATGCGTAGATGATATGCACGAGTAGAACACAATGAGTTGTGGGCGATAATAGTCATACTGCTTACCACCAATGTCTTACTTTGATTCGGCGGCATTGTTGGATGAAGCGGCCCAGACCGACATTCAAGGTTGTCAGAATCGTGATTTTGAATCAGATCGGAGCTCCGATGGTAGGATCGCAAATCGTATAATCTTCACTATCAGGATCGTAGAAACGTAGATTCTATGAACTAAAATCGTAGAATCATAGGGGTTAGTTTGGATCGTAAAGTCGTAGAATCGTATAACAAAATCGCGATTCCGAAAACCATGCCGACATTACATGACCGCGTTCATGAGACTGGTTCTACCGACGTGCTTCGCACACAGGTGGCTAGCGGGTGTCTGTTTCTCCAACTTTAGTTGAATCGAGTTTGACTACGGCCGGTCCTTGTTGAAGTTTAAAATAGCACACTTGATGAAAAATCGTTGTGATTTTGATGCGTAGGTAAGAGCGGTTCTTACTAGAAGCCCGTAGCAGCCACGTAAAACTTGCAACAACAAAGTAGAGGATGTCTAACTTGTTTTTGCAGGGCATGTTGTGATGTGATATGGTCAAGACGTGACGAGATATAAATTGTTGTATGAGATGATCATGTTTTGTAAAAGTTATCGGCAACTCGCAGGAGCCTTATGGTTGTCGCTTTATTGTATGAAATGCAATCGCCATGTAATTGCATTACTTTATCACTAAGCGGTAGCGATAGTCATGGAAGCAATAGTTGCCAAGACGACAAGATGCTACGATGGAGATCAAGGTATCAAGCTGGTGAAGATGGAGATCATGACGGTGCTTTGGAGATGGAGATCAAAGGCACAAGATGACGATGGCCATATCATGTCACATATTTTGATTGCATGTGATGTTTATCCTTTATGCATCTTATTTTGCTTAGTATGACAGTACCATTATAAGATGACCCGTCACTAAATTTCAAGGTATAAGTGTTCTCCCTGAGTATGCACCGTTGCTATAGTTTGTCTTGCCGAGACACCATGTGATGATCGGGTGTGATAAGCTTTATGTTCACATACAACGGGTGCAAGCCAGTTTTGCACGTGCAGAGTACTTGGGTTAAACTTGACGAGCCTAGCATATGCACATATGGCCTCGGAACACTGAGACCAAAAGGTCGAACATGAATCATATTGTAGATATGATCAACATAGTGATGTTCACCATTGAAAACTACTCCATCTCACGTGATGATCAGACATGGTTTAGTTATTATGGATCACGTGATCATTTAGATGACTAGAGGGATGTCCATCCAAGTGGTAGTTCTTAAGTAATATGATTAATTGAACTTAAATTTATCATAAACTTAGTCCTAATAGTATTTGCATATCTATGTTGTAGATCAATAGCTTGCGATGTAGCTCCCCGTTTATTTTTTGATATGTTCCTAGAGAAATATAAGTTGAAAGATGAAAGTAGCAATGATGCAGACTGGGTCCGTAATCTGAGGACTATCCTCATTGCTGCATAGAAGAATTATGTCCTTGATGCACCGCTAGGTGACAGACCTATTGCAGGAGCAGATGCAGACGTTATGAACGTTTGGCAAGCTCGGTATGATGACTACTTAATAGTTTAGTGCACCATGCTTTACGGCTTAGAACCGGGACTTCAAAAACGTTTTGAACGCCATAGAGCATATAAGATGTTCCAAGAGCTGAAATTGGTATTTCATACTCATGCCCGACTCGAGAGGTATGAGACCTCTGATAGTATTTTGCCTACAAGATGGAGGAGAATAGCTCAACCAATGAGCATGTGCTCAGACTGTCTGGGTACTACAATTGCTTGACTCAAGTGGGAGTTAATATTCCAGATAAGATAGTGATTGACAAAGTTCTCTAGTCACTATCACCAAGTTACTAGAACTTCGTGATGAACTATAATATGCAAGGGATGAACAAGACAATTCATGAGCTCTTCGTAATGCTAAAGGCTACGGAGGTAGAAATCAAGAAAGAGCATCAAGTGTTGATGGTTAACAAGACCACTAGTTTCAAGAAAAAGGGCAAAGGTAAGAAGGGGAACTTCAAGAAGAATAGCAAGCAAGTTGCTGCTCCCGGGAAGAAGCCCAAGTCTGGACCTAAGCCTGAAACTAAGTGCTTCTACTGCAAAGGAAATTGTCACTAGAAGCGAAACTGCCCCAAATACTTGGCGGATAAGAAGGATGGTAAAGTGAAGAAAAAAAAGTATATATGATATACATGTTATTGATGTGTACCTTACTAGTGTTCATAGTAGCCCCTGGGTATTTGATACCGGTTCAGTTGCTATGATTAGTAACTCGAAATAGGTGTTACAAAATGAACAAAGACTAGTTGAGGGCAAGGTGACGATATGTGTTGGAAATGATTCCAAGGTTGATAAGATCACCATCGCATACTCCATCTACCTTCAGATTAGTATTGGAACTAAATAAATGTTATTTGGTGTTTGCGTTGAGCATAAATATGATTCGATCATGTTTATTGCGATACAGTTATTCATTTAAGTCGGAGAATAATTGTTGTTCTATTTACATGAATAAAACCTTCTATGGTCTTACATCCAATGTAAATGGTTTGCTGAATCTCGATCATAGTGATCCACATAATATTGATGCCAAAAGATGCAAAGTTAATAATGATAGTGCAACTTATTTGTGGCACTGCCGTTTAGGTCATATTGGTGTATAGCGCATGGAGAAACTCCATGTTGATGGACTTTTGAATCACTTGATTATGAATCACTTGATGCTTGCGAGCCATGCCTCATGGGCAAGATGACTAAAACTCCGTTCTTCGAAACAATGGAGTGAGCCACTGACTTATTGGAAATAATACATACTGATGTATGCGGTCCGATGACTATTGAAGCTCATGGCGGGTATCATTATTTTCTGACCTTCATAGATGATTTAAGCAGATATGGGTATATCTACTTAATGAAACACTAGTCTGAAACATTTGAAAAGTTCAAAGAAATTCAGAGTGAAATTAAGAATCATTGTAACAAGAAAATAAAGTTTCTACGATCTGATCACGGAGGCAAATATTTGAGTTACGAGTTTGACCTTCATTTAAAAACAATGTGGAATAGTTTCACAACTCATGCCACCTGGAACACCACGGAGTAATGGTGTGTCCGAACATCATAACTGTACTTTATTAGATATGGTGCGATCTATGATGTCTCTTACCGATTTACCACTATCCTTTTGGGGTTATGCATTAGAGACAGCTGCATTCATGTTAAATAGGGCACCGTCTAATCCGTTGAGACGACACCGTATGAACTATGGTTTGGCAAGAAACCTAAGCTGTCGTTCTTAAAGTTTGGGGCTGCGATGCTTATGTGAAAAAGCTTCAACCTGATAAGCTCGAACCCAAAACAGAGAAATGCATCTTCATAGGATACCCGAAGGAAACTGTTGGGTACACCTTCTATCACAGATCTGAAGGCAAGATATTCATTGCTAAGAATGGATCCTTTCTAGAGAAGGAGTTTCTCTCGAAAGAAGTGAGTGAGAGGAAAGTAGAACTCGATGAGTTAATTGTACCTTCTCCCAAATTGGAAAGTATTTCATCACAGAAATCAGTTCCAGTGATTCCTACACCAATTAGTGAGGAAGCTAATGATGATGATCATGAAATTTCAGATCAAGTTACTACCGAATCTCATAGGTCAACCAAAGTATGGTCCGCAACAGAGTGGTACGGTAATCCTTTCTGGAAGTCATGTTACTAGACCATGACGAACCTACGAACTATGAGGAAGCGATGATGAGCCCAGATTCCGCGAAATGGCTTGAGGCCATGAAATCTGAGATGGGATCCATGTATGAGGACAAAGTATGGACTTTGATTGACTTGCCTGATGATCGGCAAGTCATTAAGATTAAATGGATCTTCAAGAGGAAGACGGACGCTGATAGTAGTGTTACTATCTACAAAGCTCGAATTGTCGCAAAAGGTTTTCGACAAGTTCAAGGTGTTGACTACAATGAGAGTTTCTCACTCGTATCTATGCTTAAAGTCTGTCCGAATCATGTTAGAAATTGCCGCATTTTATGATTATGAAATTTGGCAAATGGATATCAAAACTACATTCCTTAATGGATTTCTTAAAGAAGAGATGTATATGATGCAACCAGAAGGTTTTGTCAATCCTAAAGGTACTAACAAAGTGTGTAAGCTCCACCGATCCATTTATGGACTGGTGCAAGCATCTCGGAATTGGAATGTACGCTTTAATAGTGTGATCAAAGCATATAGTTTTATACAGACTTGCGGTGAAGCATGTATTTACAAGAAAGTGAGTGGGAGCACTACAACCTTTCTGATAAGTATATGTGAATGACATATTGTTGATCGGAAATGATGTAGAAATTTCTGGAAAGCATAAAGGAGTGTTTGAAAGAAGTTTTTCAAAGAAATACCTCGGTAAAGCTACTTACATATTGGCCATCAAGATCTATAAAGATAGATCAAGACGCTTGATAATACTTTCGATGAGTACGTACCTTGATAAGATTTTGAAGGAGTTCATAATGGATCAGTCAAAGAAGGAGTTCTTGCCTGAGTTGTAAGGTGTGAAGTTGAGTAAGACTCAAAACCTGACCATGGCAGAAGATAGAGAGAGAATGAAAGTCATTCCCTATGCCTTAGTGCTACCTCTTGAGCACTGCGTTGGTTTTCCCTTGAAGAGGAAAGGGTGATGCAGCAAAGTAGCGTAAGTATTTCCCTCAGTTTTTGAGAACCAAGGTATCAATCCAGTAGGATATCACGCTCAAGTCCCACGCACCTACACAAACAAATAAGAACCTCGCAACCAACGCGATAAAGGGGTTGTCAATCCCTTCACGGTCACATACAAGAGTGAGATCTGATAGATATGATAAGATAATATTTTTGGTATTTTTATGATAAAGAGAAATAAAGATGTAAAGTAAAATAAATGACAAAGGAAATAACTAAGTGTTGGGAGATTAATATGATGGAAGATAGACCCGGGGGCCATAGGTTTCACTAGTGGCTTCTCTCAAGAGCATAAGTATTATGGTGGGTAAACGAATTACTGTCGAGCAATTGATAGAATTGAGCATAGTTATGAGAATATCTAGGTATGATCATGTATATAGGCATCACGTCCGCCACAAGTAGACCGAAACGATTCTGCATCTACTACTATTACTCCACACATCGACCGCTATCCAGCATGCATCTAGAGTATTAAGTTCATAAGAACAGAGTAATGCTTTAAGGAAGACGACATGATGTAGAGGGGTAAACTCATGCAATATGATATAAACCCCATATTTTTATCCTCGATGGCAACAATACAATACGTGTCGGTTCCCTTTCTATCACTGGGATCGAGCACCACAAGATTGAACCCAAAACTAAGCACTTCTCCCATTGCAAGAAAGATCAATCTAGTAGGCCAAACCAAACTGATAATTCGAAGAGACTTGCAAAGATAAACCAATCATACATAAAAGAATTCAGAGGAGAATCAAATATTGTTCATAGATAATCTGGATCACAAACCCACTATTCATCAGATCTCGACAAACACACCGCAAAAGAAGATTACATCGAATAGATCTCCAAGAAGATCGAGGAGAACTTTGTATTGAGATCCAAAGAGAGAGAAGAAACCATCTAGCTAATAACTATGGACCCGTAGGTCTGAAGTAAACTACTCACACATCACCGGAGAGGCCATGGAGTTGATGTAGAGGCCCTCTGTGATTAATGCCCCCTCTGGCGGAGCTCCGGAAAAGGCCCCGAGATGGGATCTCTCGGGTACAGAAGGTTGCGGCGGTGGAGTTAGGTTTTCGTGGTGCTCCTGGATGATTTGGGGGGGTACGTGGATATATATAGGAGGAAGAGGTACGTCAGTGGAGCAACGGAGGGCCCACCAGGATGGAGGGCGCGCCCAAGGGGTAGGCGCGCCCCCTGCCTCGTGCCTTCCTCGGTTGTTTCTTGACGCCCACTCCAAGTCTCCTGGACCAAGTTTGTTGAGAAAATCACGTTCCCGAAGGTTTCATTCCATTTGGACTCCGTTTGATATTCCTTTTCTTCGAAACCCTAAAATAGGCAAAAAATAGCAATTTGGGCTGGGCCTCCGGTTAGTAGGTTAGTCCCAAAAATGATATAAAAGTGTAAAATAAAGCCCATTGACATCCAAAATAGATAATATAATAGCATGGAGCAATCAAAAATTATAGATACGTTGGAGACGTATCAAGCATCCCCAAGCTTCATTCCTGCTCGTCCTTGAGTAGGTAAATGATAAAAGAAGAATTTTTGATGTGGAATGCTTTCTAACATATTTCTCAATGTAATTTTTCTTTATTATGGCATGAATGTTCAGATCCGAAAGATTCAAGATAGAAGTTTAATATTGACATAAAAATAATAATACTTCAAGCATACTACTAAGCAATTATGTCTTCTCAAAATAACATGGCCAAAGAAAGTTATCCCTACAAAATCATATAGTCTGGCTATGCTCTATCTTCACCACACAAAATATTTAAATCATGCACAACCCCGATGACAAGCCAAGCTATTGTTTCATACTTTTGATGTTCTTAAACTTTTTCAATCTTCACGCAGTATATGAGTGTGAGCCATGGATAGCACTAGGTGGAATAGAATGGTGGTTGTGGAGAAGACAAAAAGGAGAAGATAGTCTCACATCAACTTGGCGTATCAACGGGCTATGGAGATGCCCATCAATAGATATCAATGTGAGTGAGTAGGGATTGCCATGCAATAGATGCACTAGAGCTATAAGTATATGAAAGCTCAACAAAAGAAATTAAGTGGGTGTGCATCCAACTTGCTTGCTCACGAAGACCTAGGGCATTTTGAGGAAGCCCATCATTGGAATATACAAGCCAAGTTCTATAATGAACAATTCCCACTAGTATATGAAAGTGATATCATAGGAGACTCTCTATATGAAGAACATGGTGCTACTTTGAAGCACAAGTGTGGAAAAAGGATAGTAGCATTGTCCCTTCTCTCTTTTTGTCACATTTTTTATTTGGGCCTTCTTTCTCTTTTTTGGGCCTCTTTTCCTCTTTTTTTCGTCCAGAGTCTCATCCCGACTTGTGGGGGAATCATAGTCTCCATCATCCTTTCCTCAGTTGGGACAATGCTCTAATAATGGTGATCATCACACTTTATTTACTTACAACTCAAGAATTACAACTCAATACTTAGAACAAAATATGACTCTATGTGAATGCCTCCGGCAGTGTACCGGGATGTGCAATTAATGATGCATGAGTGACATGTATAGAGAATTATGAATGGTAGCTTTGCCACAAATACGATGTCAATTACATGATCATGCAAGCAATATGACAATGATGAAGCGTGTCATAATAACAGAACGGTGGAAAGTTGCATGGCAATATATCTCGGAATGGCTATGAAAATGCCATAATAGGTAGGTATGGTTGCTGTTTTGAGGAAGGTATATGGTGGGTTTATGGTACCGGTGAAAGTTGCGCGATACTAGAGAGGCTAGCAATGGTGGAAGGGTGAGAGTGCGTATAATCCATGGACTCAATATTAGTCATAAAGACCTCACATACTTATTGCAAAAATCTATTAGTTATCGAAACAAAGTATTACGCGCATGCTCCTAGGGGATAGATTGGTAGGAAAAGACCATCGCTCGTCCCCGACCGCCACTCATAAGGAAGACAATCAATAAATAAATCATGCTCCGACTTCATCAGAAAACGGTTCACCATACGTGCATGCTACGGGAATCACAAACTTCAACACAATTATTTCTCAAATTCACAACTACTAAACTAGCATGACACTAATATCACCATCTCCATATCTCAAAACAATTATCAAGTATCAAACTTCTCATAGTATTCAATGCACTTCTATGAAAGTTTTTATATTATAGAAAATTTCCATGTTGTTCTAAAGGACTCTCAAAATAATATAAGTGAAGCATGAGAGATCAATAGTTTCTATAAAACAAATCCACCATCGTGCTCTAAAAGATATAAGTGAAGCACTAGAGCAAAAACTATATAACTCAAAAGATATAAGTGAAGCACATAGAGTATTCTAATAAATTTCAAATCATGTGAGTCTCTCTCAAAAGTTGTGTACAGCAAGGATGATTGTGGTAAACTAAAAATCAAAGACTCAAATCATACAAGACGCTCCAAGCAAAACACATATCATGTGGTGAATAAAAATATAGCTCCAAGTAAAGTTACCGATAGACAAAGACGAAAGAGGGGATGCCTTCCGGGGCATACCCAAGCTTAGGATTTTTGGTGTCCTTGAATTTTACCTTGGGGTGCCATGGGCACCCCCAAGCTTAGGCTCTTGCCACTATTTGTTCCATAATCCATCAAATCTTTACCCAAAACTTGAAAACTTCACAACACAAAACTCAAAATAGAAAATCTCGTGAGCTTCGTTAGCGAAAGAAAACAAAACACCACTTCAAGGTACTGTAATGAACTCATTCTTTATTTATATTGGTGTTAAACATACTGTATTCCAACTTCTCTATGGTTTATAAACTCTTTTACTAGCCATAGATTCATCAAAATAAGCAAACAACACAAGAAAAACAGAATCTGTCAAAAACAGAATAGTCTGTAGTAATCTGTAGCTAACGCAACTTCTGGAACCCCAAAAATTCTAAAATAAATTGCTGGACGTGAGAAATTTATCTATTAATCATCTGAAAAAATCATTAACTAAATATAACCTTCCAAATAAAAATGGCAGCGATTCTCGTAAGCGCTAAAGTTTCTATTTTTACAACAAGATCAAAAAGACTTTCCCCAAGTCTTTCCAACGGTTCTACTTGGCACAAACACTAATTAAACACAAAAAACACAACCAAAACAGAGGCTAGATAAATTATTTATTACTAAACAGGATCAAAAACCAAGGAATGAAAATAAAATTGGGTTGCCTCCCAATAAGCGCTATCGTTTAACGCCCCTAGCTAGGCATAAAAGCGAAGATAGATCTAGGTATTGCCATCTTTGGTAGGCAATCCATAAGTGGCTCTCATAATAGATTAATATGGTAATTTAATTTTCTTTCTAGGGAAGTGTTCCATGCCTTTCCTTAATGGAAATTGGAATCTAATATTCCCTTCCTTCATATCAATAATTGCACCAATCGTTCTAAGGAAAGGTCTACCAAGAATAATAGGACATGAAGGATTGCGATCTATATCATGAACAATGAAATCTACAGGCACATAGTTCCTATTTGCAACAATAAGAACATCATTAATTCTTCCCATAGGTTTCTTAATAGTGGAATCCGCAAGGTGCAAGTTTAAAGAACAATCATCAAAATCACGGAAACCTAGCAAATCACACAAAGTTTTTGGAAACATGGAAACACTAGCACCCAAATCACACAAAGCATAGCACTCATGATCTTTAATTTTAATTTTTATTGTAGGTTCCCACTCATCATAAAGTTTTCTAGGGATAGAAACTTCCAACTCAAGTTTTTCTTCATAAGATTGCATCAAAGCATCAACGATATGTTTAGTAAAAGCTTTATTTTGACTATAAGCATGAAGAGAATTTAGCACGGATTGCAACAAGGAAATACAATCTATCAAAGAGCAATTATCATAATTAAATTACTTGAAATCCAAAATAGTGGGTTCATTGATATTTAAAGTTTTGACCTCCTCAATCCCACTTTTAACAATTTTAGCATCAAGATCTAAAAACTCCGAATTTTTGGAACGCCTTCTAGGTAAAGGTGGCTCATCTTCAGTCCCATCATTATCAAGATTCATATTGCAAAACAAAGATTTAATGGGAGACACATCAATAACTTTTAGATCTTCATCTTTATTTTCATTAAAAAAATCCGGCTTAGCAGCCATCTTATTAAATAAGGTGGCCTGCTTATTCGAAACTTCAGCAATTAATTTTTCGAGATGAGCAATCTGAGATTTCAAACCATAAAATTCTTTAGACATATCATCGATCTCTTTATTCATATAACCCATAAAGCTTTTTTGTTCCTTAAGCTCGTTCCTAAAGAAATTATTATGCTCAAATTGTAAAGCCATAAAACTCCTGATATTGATTTCGATCTCTTCTAACCTTTTAAGGTGAAGATCACCAAATCTAGGTAGAGTCATCGTGACAAGCAGGCAATCCAACACACAAGCAAACAAGAAACTGGCAAAAGAGGCAAATAGGGAAAGAGAAGGGGAACGGAGAGAGAGGGCGAATAAAACGGCAAGGGTGAAGTGGGGGAGAGGAAAACGAGAGGCAAATGGCAAATAATGTAATGCGAGGGATAAGAGTTTTTGATGGGTACTTGGTATCTTTTGACTTGGTAATGGCACCAGAAATGACTCGTTGTTGGGAGTCAAATCTTTACTTGACTTGGCGCGAATCTCCCCGGCAACGGCGCCAGAAATCCTTTTTGCTACCTCTTGAGCACTGCGTTGGTTTTCCCTTGAAGAGGAAAGGGTGATGCAGCAAAGTAGCATAAGTATTTCCCTCAGTTTTTGAGAACCAAGGTATCA
The DNA here is from genome assembly GCF_056163025.1 of Triticum urartu. NCBI lineage: Eukaryota > Viridiplantae > Streptophyta > Magnoliopsida > Poales > Poaceae > Triticum > Triticum urartu. Next base: position 492,952,468 of record NC_141879.1, on the reverse strand, counting down.
ATCCAGTAGGAGATCACGCTCAAGTCCCACGCACCTACACAAACAAATAAGAACCTCGCAACCAACGCGATAAAGGGGTTGTCAAGCCCTTCACGGTCACTTACGAGAGTGAGATCTGATAGATATGATAAGATAATATTTTTGGTATTTTTATGATAAAGAGAAATAAAGATGCAAAGTAAAATAAACGGCAAAGGAAATAACTAGGTGTTGGAAGATTAATATGATGGAAGATAGACCCGGGGGCCATAGGTTTCACTAGTGGCTTCTCTCAAGAGCATAAGTATTACGGTGGGTAAACGAATTATTGTCGAGCAATTGATAGGATTGAGCATAGTTATGAGAATATCTAGGTATGATCACGTACATAGGCATCACGTCCGCGACAAGTAGACCGAAACGATTCTACATCTACTACTATTACTCCACACATCGACCGCTATCCAGCATGCATCTAGAGTATTAAGTTCATAAGAACAGAGTAATGCTTTAAGGAAGATGACATGATGTAGAGGGATAAACTCATGCAATATGATATAAACCCCATATTTTTATCCTCGATGGCAACAATACAATACGTGTCGGTTCCCTTTCTTTCACTGGGATCGAGCACCGCAAGATTGAACCCAAAGCTAAGCACTTCTCCCATTGCAAGAAAGATCAATCTAGTAGGCCAAACCAAACGGATAATTCGAAGAGACTTGCAAAGATAAACCAATCATACATAAAAGAATTCAGAGAAGAATCAAATATTGTTCATAGATAATCTGGGTCATAAACCCACAATTCATCGGATCTCGACAAACACACCGCAAAAGAAGATTACATCGAATAGATCTCCAAGAAGATTGAGGAGAACTTTGTATTGAGATCCAAAGAGAGAGAAGAAGCCATCTAGCTAATAACTATGGACCCGTAGGTCTGAAGTAAACTACTCACACATCACCGGAGAGACCATGGAGTTGATGTAGAGGCCCTCTATGATCAATGCCCCTCCGGCGGAGCTCCAGAAAAGGCCCCGAGATGGGATCTCTCGGGTACAGAAGGTTGCGGCGGTGGAATTAGGTTTTAGTGGTGCTCCTGGATGTTTGGGGGGTACGTGGATATATATAGGAGGAAGAGGTACATCGGTGGAGCAACGGAGGGCCCACGAGGGTGGAGGGTGCACCCAGGGGGGGGGGGGGGGTAGGCACGCGCCCCTGCCTCGTGCCTTCCTCGGTTGTTTCTTGACGCCCACTCCAAGTCTCCTAGATCATGTTTGTTGAGAAAATCACGTTCCCGAAGGTTTCATTCCGTTTGGACTCTGTTTGATATTCCTTTTCTTCGAAACCCTAAAATAGGCAAAAAACAGCAATTTGGGTTGGGCCACCGGTTAGTAGGTTAGTCCCAAAAATGATATAGAAGTGTAAAATAAAGCCCATTGACATCCAAAATAAATAATATAATAGCATGGAGCAATAAAAAAATTATAGATACGTTGGAGACATATCACTCAGTCATAGGTTTTATAAAGTATGCCATGTTGTATACCAGATCTATTGTGTACCTTGTTATGAGTTTGGCAAAGGGGTACAATAGTGATCCAGGAGTAGATCACTGGAAAGCGGTCAAAATTATCCTTAGAGGACTAAGGAAACATTTCTCGGTTATGGAGGTGATAAAGAGTTCATCGTAAAGAGGTACGCCAATGCAAGCTTTAACACCGATCTGGATGAATCCGAGTCTCAATCCGGATACATACTGAAAGTGGGAGAAATTAGCTAGAGTAGCTCCATGCAGAGCATTGTAGACATAGAAAATTTGCAAAATACATATGGCTCTGAATGTGACAGACCCGTTGACTAAAATTCTCTCACAAGCAAAACATGATCACACCTTAGTACTCTTTGGGTGTTAATCACATAGCGATGTGAACTAGATTTTGACTCTAGTAAACCCTTTGGGTGTTAGTCCCATGGCGATGTGAACTATTGATGTTAAATCACATGATGATGTGAACTAGATTATTGACTCTAGTGCAAGTGGGAGACTGAAGGAAATATGCCCTAGAGGCAATAATAAAGTTGTTATTTATATTTCCTTATACCATGATAAATGTTTATTATTCATTCTAGAATTGTATTAACCGGAAAGTTAGTACATGTGTGAATACATAGACAAAACAGAGTGTCCCTAGTATGCCTCTACTTGACTAGCTCCTTAATCAAGATGGTTAAGTTTCCTAACCATAGACATGTGTTGTCATTTGATGAATGGGATCACATCATTAGAGAATGATGTGATGGACAAGACCCATCCATTAGCTTAGCATTATGATCGTTTAGTTTTATTGCTATTGCTTTCTTCATGGCTTATACATATTCCTCTTACTATGAGATTACGCAACTCCTGAATACCGGAGGAACACCTTGTGTACTATCAAACGTCACAACGTAACCAGGTGATTATAAAGATGCTCTAGAGGTGTTTCCAAAGGTGTTTGTTGAGTTGGCATAGATCGAGATTAGGATTTGTCACTCCGTGTATCGGAGAGGTATCTCTAGGCCCTCTCGGTAATGCACATCACTATAAGCCTTGCAAGCAATGTGACTAGTGAGTTAGTTGCAGTATGATGCATTATGGAACGAGTAAACAGACTTGCCACTAACGAGATTGAACTAGGTATGATGATACCAACGATTGAATCTCGGGCAAGTAACATACCGATGACAAAGGGAATGGCGTATGTTGTTATGCGGTTTGACCGATAAAGATCTTCGTAGAATATGTAGAGCCAATATGAGCATCCAGGTTCCACTATTGGTTATTGACTAGAGATGTGTCTTAGTCATGTCTACATAGTTCTCGAACCCGTAGGGTCCGCACGCTTAACGTTCGATGACGATTTGTATTATGAGTTATGTGATTTGATGACCGAAGATTGTTTGGAGTCCCGGATGAGATCACAGACATGACAAGGAGTCTCAAAATGGTCGAGAGGTAAAGATTGATATATTGGAAGGTTATATTCGAACACCGGAATGGTTCCGGAGTGATTCAGGTATTTTTCGGAGTACCGGGAGGTTACCGGAACCCCCCGGGGGAAGTAGTGGGCCTTAATGGGCCTTAGTGGAAAGGAGAGGAGGGATGCAAGGGTGACCCCCCATGGCAAGTACGAATTGGACTAGGGAGGGGCGACGCCCCCCTCTTTCCTTCTCCCTCTCCTATTCCTTCCCTCTCCCCCCTCTTGGAAAAGGAAGGGGAGTCCAAACAGGATTGGGAATCTTAGTTGGACTCCCCCTTGAAGGAAATATGCCCTAGAGGCAATAATAAAGTTGTTATTTATATTTTCTTATATCATGATAAATGTTTATTATTCATGCTAGAATTGTATTAATCGGAAAATTAGTACATGTGTGAATACATAGACAAACAGAGTGTCCCTAGTATGCCTCTACTAGACTAGCTCTTTAATCAAATATGGTTAAGTTTCCTAACCATAGACATGTGTTGTGATTTGTTGAATGGTATCACATCATTAGAGAATGATGTGATGGACAAGAACCATCCGTTAGCTTAGCACTATGATCGTTTAGTTTATTGCTATTGCTTTCTTCATGACTTATACATGTTCCAATGACTATGAGATTATGCAACTCCTGAATACCGGAGTAACACTTTGTGTGCTATCAAACGTCACAAAGTAACTGGGTGATTATAAAGATGCTCTACAGGTGTCTCCGATGGTGTTTGTTGAGTTGGCATAGACCAAGATTAGGATTTTTCACTCCGATTGTCGGAGAGGTATCTCTGGGCCCTCTCGGTAATGCACATCACTATAAGCCTTGCAAGCAATGTGACTAATGAGTTAGTTGCGGGATGATGCATTACGGAACGACTAAAGAGATTTGCCGGTAACGAGATTGAACTAGGTATGATGATACTGACGATCGAATCTCGGGTAAGTAACATACCGATGAAAAAGGGAACAACGTATGTTGTTGTGCGGTTTGATCGATAAAGATCTTCGTAGAATATGTAGGAGCCGGTATGAGCATGCAGGTTCCGCTATTGGTTATTGACCAGAGATATGTCTCAGTCATGTCTACATAGTTCTCGAACCCGTAGGGTCCGCACGCTTAACGTTCGATGATGATTCGTATTATGAGTTTATGTCATTTGATGACCGAAGGTTGTTCGGAGTCCCAGATGAGATCACGGACATGACGAGGAGTCTCGAAATGGTCGAGACATAAAGATTCATATATTGGAAGGTTACATTCAGACACCGGAATGGTTCAGGTCATTTCGGATAAGTTTCGGAGTACCGGGGGTTACCGAGCCCCCCCCCCCCCCCGCACCCCCGGGAAGTTATTGGGCCTCATGGGCCTAGTGGTGGAAGAGAGGAGGCAGACCAAGGAGTGGTGCGCGCCCCCCTAGCCCGAACCGAATTGGACTAGGGCTAGGGGGCGGCCCCCATTCCTTCTCTTCTCCTCCTCCTTCCCCCTTCTCCTTGTGGGAGTAGGAAAGGGGGGGGGGGCGAATCCTACTTGGAGTAGGACTCCCCCCCTTGGGCGCGCCACCCATGGCCGGCCTCCTCCTCCCTCCCTCCTTTATATATGTGGGGAGGGGGCACCCTAGAACACAGAAGTTGATCTTTTAGCAGTGTGCGGTGCCCCCCTCCACAGTTACATAGCTCGGTCATATTGTCGTAGTTTTTAGGCGAAGCCCTGCGCCGGCGAACTCCATCATCACCGTCACCACGCCGTCGTGCTGACGAAACTCTCCCTCGGCCTCAAATGGATCAAGAGTTCGAGGGACGTCATTGAGCTGAACGCGTGTTGATCGCGGAGGTGCCATGCATTCGATACTTGGATCGGTTGGATCGCGAAGATGTTCGACTACATCAACCACGTTACTAAACGCTTCCGCTTTCGGTCTACGAGGGTACGTGGACACACTCTCCCCGCTCGTTGCTATGCTTATGCTAGATAGATCTTGCATGATCGTAGGATTTTTTTTGAAATACTACGTTCCCCAACAGTGGCATTCGAGCCAGGTCTATGCGTAGATGTTATATGCACGAGTAGAACACCAAGAGTTGTGGGCAATAATAGTCATACTACTTACCAGCATGCCATACTTTGATTCGGCGGTATTGTTTGATGCAGCGGCCCAGACCGACATTACATGACCGTGTTCATGAGACTGGTTCTACCGCCGTGCTTCGCACACAGGTGGCTAGTGGGTGTCTATTTCTCCAGCTTTAGTTGAATCGAGTTTGACTGCGCCCGGTCCTTGTTGAAGGTTAAAATAACACACTTGACGAAAAATCTAGTTTTGATGCGTAGGTAAGAACGGTTCTTGCTAGAAGCCCGTAGCAGCCGGTAAAACTTGCAACAACAAAGTAGAGGACGTCTAACTTGTTTTTGCAGGGCTTGCTGTGATGTGATATGGTCAAGACGTGATGATATATAAATTGTTGTATGAGATGATCATGTTTTGTAATAGTTATCGGCAATTGGCTGGAGCCATATGGTTGTCGCTTTATTGTATGAAATGCAATCGCCATGTAATTGCTTTACTTTATCACTAAGCGGTGGCGATAGTCGTAGAAGCAATAGTTGGCGAGACGACCATGTGACGGCATGTTGATAGAGATCAAGATGATAGAGATGATGGTGTCATGCCGGTGACGATGCAGATCATGATGGTACTTTGGAGATGGAGATCAAAGTCACAATATGATGATGGCCATATCATGTCACATATTTTGATTGCATGTGATGTTTATCTTGTATGCATCTTATTTTTCTTAGTACGGCGGTAGCATTATAAGATGATCCCTCACTAAATTTCATGGTATAAGTGTTCTCCCTGAGTATGCACCGTTGCTATAGTTCGTCGTGCCCACGTGATGATCGGGTGTGATAAGCTCTACGTTCACATACAACGGGTGCAAGCCAGTTTTGCACACGCGGAATACTCGGGTTAAACTTGACGAGCCTAGCATATGCAGATATGGCCTCGGAACACGAAGACCGAAAGGTCGAACGTGAATCATATAGTAGATATGATCAACATAGTGATGTTCACCATTGAAAACTACTCCATCTCATGTGATGATCGGACATGGTTTAGTTGATATTGATCACATGATCATTTAGATGACAAAAGGGATGTCTATCTAAGCGGGAGTTCTTAAGTAATATGATTAATTAAACTTTAATTTATCATGAACTTAGTCCTGATAGTATTTGCATAACTATGTTGTAGATCAATAGCTCATGATGTAGCTCCCCATTTATTTTGATATGTTCGTAGAGAAAAATAAGTTGAAATATGATAGTGGCAATGATGCGGACTTGGTACGTGATCTGAGGATTATCCTCATTGCTGCATAGAATAATTATGTCCTTGATGCATGCTACCTCTTGAGCACTGCGTTGGTTTTCCCTTGAAGAGGAAAGGGTGATGCAGCAAAGTAGCGTAAGTATTTCCCTCAGTTTTTGAGAACCAAGGTATCAATCCAGTAGGAGGCCACGCACGAGTCCCTCGCACCTACACAAACAAATAAATCCTCGCAACCAACGCGATAAGGGGTTCTCAATCCCTACATGGTCGCTTACGAGAGTGAGATCTGATAGATATGATAAGGTAACATTGTTGGTATTCGTATGATAAAGATGCAAAGTAAAATAAAAGGGCAATAAAAATAACTAAGTGTTGAAAGATTAATATGATGGAAGATAGACCCGTGGGCCATAGGTTTCACTAGTGGCTTCTCTCAAGAGCATAAGTATTCACGGTGGGTAAACAAATTACTGTTGAGCAATTGACAGAATTGAGCATAGTTATGAGAATATCTAGATATGTTCATGTATATAGGCATCACGTCCAAGATAAGTAGACCGACTCCTTCCTGCATCTACTACTATTACTCCACACATCGACCGCTATCCAGCATGCATCTAGAGTATTAAGTTCAAGAGAACAGAGTAACACTTTAAGCAAGATGACATGATGTAGAGGGATAAACTCATGCAATATGATATAAACCCCATCTTGTTATCCTCGATGGCAACAATACAATACGTGCCTTGCTGCCCCTACTGTCACTGGGAAAGGACACCGCAAGATTGAACCCAAAGCTAAGCACTTCTCCCATTGCAAGAAAGATAAATCTAGTAGGCCAAACCAAACTGATAATTCGAAGAGACTTGCAAAGATAACCAATCATACATAAAAGAATTCAGCGAAGATTCAAATATTGTTCATAGATAAACTTGATCATAAACCCACAATTCATCAGTCTCAACAAACACACCACAAAAGAAGATTACATCGAATAGATCTCCACAAGAGAGGGGGAGAACTTTGTATTGAGATCCAAAAAGAGAGAAGAAGCCATCTAGCTAATAACTATGGACCCATAGGTCTGAAATAAACTACTCACACTTCATCGAAGGGGCTATGGTGTTGATGTAGAAGCCCTCCGTGATTGATGCCCCCTCTGTATCTGGTAGTTTGGGGGTACGTAGGTATATATAGGAGGAAGGAGTACGTCGGTGGAGCAACAGGGGGCCCACGAGGGTGGAGGTTGCGCCTGGGGGGTAGGCGCGCCCCCTACCTCGTGCCCTCCTCGTTGATTTCTTGACGTAGGGTCCAAGTCCTATGGACCATGTTCATTCCGAAAATCACGTTCCCGAAGGTTTCATTCCGTTTGGACTCCGTTTGATATTGTTTTTCCGCGAAACCCTAAAATAGGCAAAAAAACAGCAATTCTGGGCTGGGCCTCCGGTTAATAGGTTAGTCCCAAAAATAATATAAAAGTGTATAATAAAGCCCAATAATGTCCAAAACAGAATATAATATAGCATGGAACAATAAAAAATTATAGATACGTTGGAGACGTATCAAGCATCCCCAAGCTTAATTCCTGCTCGTCCTCGAGTAGGTAAATGATAAAACAGAGTTTTTGATGTGGAGTGCTACTTGGCATATTTTCAATGTAATTCTTCCTAATTGTGGTATGAATATTCAGATCCGAAAGATTCAAGATAAAATTTCAATATTGACATAAAAATAATAATACTTCAAGCATACCAACTAAGCAATTATGTCCTCTCAAAATAACATGGCCAAAGAAAGTTCATCCCTACAAAATCATATAGTTTAGCCATGCTCCATTTTTGTCACACAAGAATGCTCACATCATGCACAACCCCTATGACAAGCCAAGCAATTGTTTCATACTTTAGTGATCTCAAACTTTTTCAATCTTCACGCCATACATGAGCGTGAGCCGTGGATATAGCACTATGGGTGGAATAGAATATAATGATGGGGGTTATGTGGAGAAGACAAAAAGGGAGAAAGTCTCACATCAACGAGGCTAATCAATGAGCTATGGAGATGCCCATCAATTGATGCTAATGCAAGGAGTAGGGATTGCCATGCAACGGATGCACTAGAGCTATAAATATATGAAAGCTCAACAAAAGAAACTAAGTGGGTGTGCATCCAACTTGCTTGCTCATGAAGACCTAGGGCATTTGAGGAAGCCCATTGTTGGAATATACAAGCCAAGTTCTATAACGAAAAGTTCCCACTAGTATATGAAAGTGACAAAACAAAAGACTCTCTATCATGAAGATTATGGTGCTACTTTGAAGCACAAGTGTGGTAAAAAGGATAGTAACATTGTCCCTTCTCTCTTTTTCTCTCATTTTTTGGGTCTTCTCTTTTTTTTGGCCTTTCTTTTTTTTTCTCACTTGGAACAATGCTCTAGAAAATGATGATCATCACACTTCTATTTATTTACAACTCAATGATTACAACTCGATACTAGAACCAAGTATGACTCTATATGAATGCCTTCGGCGGTGTACCGGGATATGCAGTGAACCAAGAGTGACATGTATGAAAGGATTATGAATGGTGGCTTTGCCACAAATACTATGTCAACTACAAGATCATGCAAAGCAATATGACAATGATGAACGTGTCATGATAAATGGAACAGTGGAAAGTTGCACTACAAAAAAACACACTTCCGTGATGATACGTGTTTGTCACAGTAGGTCGCTTTTTTTTTCGTGCATGTACATCCATGACAAATTTATGACAGAATCAAGATAGTCATACCTGTGCTGTCGTAGAAGTGTTCCATGACATTACCAAAATTATCATCACGGAAGTGTCCACTTCCATGACAATAAATCGCGTGTCACAGAAGTGCTTTCGTCAAGGGTGACCAACACGTGGCATCCACCGTAACGGAACGCCGTTAAGCTATCGGGTCGGGTTTTGGATCCGATAACCTGTTAACAGCCCAGACCAATGGGGATTTTCCACGTGTAAAATCATCATTGGCTAGAGGAAACATGTGTCGACTCATCGTTGAGACAGATGTCATCCACTCATTGGACAGAAGGTGCCTATGATACGTCGACACGTGGCATGGCCCAACAGTGGCCCATTCCTGTGAAAAGGCCGGCCCATTTGACTTGGTCAAAAGCTGGCGGGCCGGCCCATGGAAAGCCTGTTAACGGCCTGTTCGCATATAGCCCATTTACAGCCCGCTAACCCAAGGCCCGTTACGCCCTATCCGAATTAGGCCCAGTAGCGTCATCTGGGCCGTCCAATATGATTCCAGCCCGTTTTCACTTCTGGCCCATGTATAGCCCATGACGTCTTTCGGCCCATATGAGGCCCTTTGTAACTCTTGGCCCATTAGCGGCTCGTGCTGAAACTAGCCCGTAATGAACAGTGTATTACTTTACACCCATTAACGGCCGGTGGTGAAACTGGCCCGTAATGAACAGTGTATCACTTTATACCCATTAACGGCCCGTTATTCCGTTGGGCCGTTTCCAGCCCAAGTTAACTTTCGGCCTTCTGTGGGCCCATTTATTCTTGGGCTCATTTGCAGCATTCGGTTACTTACGGCCCGTTACTGTCATTTTCTGTTTGTGGGCCAAATTCAGCCCGTCATTACAGTCGGCCCGTTTGTGGACCGTTAGTCTGTTGGGCCGTTTTCATAGCATCACCAAATACGACTTATTAACGGCCCGTTATGGTCAGCCCATAAAACGTACGACCCATTAAAGGCCCGTACAAGACCCATAAATGAGCCGGCGGCCCATGGATCCTACGAGACGTACAAGGCCCATGGATCCTATGAGACGTAGAAGGCCCATGGATCCTACGCGACGTAGAAGGCCCATGGATCCTACGTGTAACATCCCGTATTTTCAATTTGGAATGTTATACATAGTCATCCATGCATATCATATTTTATTCGCATTTCTTCTCGCGATCCTCGAAATCCTAAGCAACTCAAGGACCCTCGGAGAGAGTTGGGGATTTCCCGGTTTTCAAATTTGATCTTTATCAAATCTTGAAACGAGGATTTTTGGTTTTGATTATTTTCTCTCCAAAAATATTTCACACTAAAATATATGAGAGGAGATAATATGACTTCTCCAAGATAATTGAAATATTGGAGGAAAAATATTAAAATCAAATAATTGCTTTATTTGGATTTTATTGCAATTTTGTTTGCATTAGAAAAATTTCACGTTTTTCAAAATTGCATTTCAGGGCCAAGAAAATGTTCATCTCGTTCCAAAAATTTTATTTAGACGGTGAAAATTTATTTTGGAATTTTTTAGATTTTTATTTATTTATTTAGGATTTTAGTTCGGTCGGCGAAATTATTAAAAAAAAGGGGTTCCCGCGCCGACTGTGCCTAAGGCCCAGCCGCGCTAGGCCGCCGCCTTCCCCGCGAGCGCCGCCGCCGCCGACTCGGACTAGGAGTCCGAGTCGGACTCCTCTCTGCCGCCGCGCCTTTCCCCTCCTCCAAGCCGCCCCGCCCCGCCCTTATATACGCCGCCACCCCGCCCCCAACACCCCACCACACCACCGCCGCCCGCGCCACGCCAAGCCGCCGTCGCCGCAGCCAAGCTCCGCCGCCGCCTGCTGCCGCCACCGCCGCAATCCGCGCCGCTGCTGAGCGCCGCCGCCCCCTAAGCCGCTGCCCCGCCGGACCTCTCACCGGAGGTAGCCGCCGCGCCCCGCCGCCGGTTTTTTTATAAATACCTACCGGTTTTTTTAGAAAACCTAGATCCGTTTTTTTTCGGATTCGCCGGTTTTTCTCGGTTCTTCTATTTGGCGGATGTTCGTCCGAACATTCGTTTTAACGAACGGTTCTTCGCTCGTTAGAAAAAGTCAACGAACGCTCATTCGTTAGTCTATTCGTCAGTTTTCTTTTATCGGATTTATTCCGCGATTTTCTCTGATCGCGATTTCTAATCCGATCTTAGTTTCTGTTTATCTTTTCGCTCGTTAGTCGGAATCAGGTGAGTAAGTTACGTGAAGCTCTTGAAGAGGCAGATCAGCAGGTAGTGGGATGTAGGTTTGGTATGGTCTGTCCGGAGTAGAGAGTTAATATTTCTGAAAGACTGTGTCTCGGTCATTCGTTTCTCAAACACCCTGTAGTGCGAGAAAACCAACGGAGGCGATCGAGTCTTGTGGGGAAAAGTGCGCAAACCTCTGCAGAGTGTACAATCTAATCATGGTTAGTCGTGTCCCCGATTATGGACAATTCTTGAGTATCTAGTAATTTGGTTATCAAAAGTATCTCATCATGTTTAACTAATATTGTTGGGTTGTTAATCACCTTAATTGGGATTGAGTTGGAGGAATATTCTCAATGATGTTTCGACTACCATGATAGTAAAATTAAAATCTATTCCTTTGTTGTAGGGAAAAATTGGCTTTTCGCAAAACTGTAACCATAGAGCTTTTCACCAGCCAAATATGCATGTAGTGATAGCATTATTCTGTTCTTGCTCTACTGTGTTACTTTGCCAGCATATTCCATGTGCTAACCCGTTTTGGGCTGCAACGTATTATGTTGCAGACTTTTCAGACGAGGAGTAAGGTTCGTTAGGTCGTTGCCGTGCAGCTCAGCTATGCCGCTGGAGTTGATGGACTCACTTTATCTTCCAAGCCTTCCGCTGTTATCGTATTAGATGGCCTTAAGCCATATTTTTGTATTAAGTTCTTTCTTTTGAGACGTTCGATGTAATAAGTGTGTGATTTCTACTCTGTTATAAATCCTTCGAGTACTGTGTGTGTCAGCATTACCGATCCAAGGATGACACTGAAGCACAGAGACTTGACCATCTGAGGTCGGGTCGCTACAAGATGGTATCAGAGCACACGCTGAGTGTAGGACACGACCACTAAGATAAACCCTAGGTCACCCTTCTCTTCTCATTTCTAACTCCTCTCCATTTTCTACTCTTTAGGATGACGGAGATGAAGAACAAGTTTGCCCAACCGGATGAAGACACTCCTTTTGGACGCCACTTGAAGGAAGTCACTAGGTACCTGAACATTGGAATACCAAGTTTCACCGGGACGTACAACGCTACTTTACCTAAAGAGGAGCGCTGGAGGATACAAGTACAAGTTCCAGGAAGGATGTTCTCGCCAACTTCTAAACCCATAGAGTTATCTTTCGAAGCACCCACCTAGAGTTTAGGCAAGAGCATGGCAGCCCACATCACCATTTGACGCCTTGGAGAAGTTTACAACAGGGATCTTAAGGACACTATTTAACAAATATGTGGGCGCTGAGACGAGCAATGGGAAGTAATCAGCACCAGGAAGGATAGATCCATTGCGGCTTTCATGCAGGAGTTAAACCAGCACATTCGACGCCAGGAGAACCAGATGTGCGCGGATATGATGGACTTGAAGACGGCAAAGACTAGAATCATCAAGCTGGAGGAAGAACTCAAGTTTACACGCGATGGGTATGAGGAGGAAATCAAGACACTACTGGAGAAGAATGACGACCTGGTTAAGAAGATCGGAGTATTCATGGGAGGACCAACACCAATAGAGGAAGAAGAACCCAAGGAGATACGCCCAGAGGACTACATCATCATTGACGACACCGATTCCGATCCTAGTAATGATGACTATGAAGACGAAGCTGGAGCAGACATCATGGAGTCTTCCACCGATCAAAATTTCTAGATGACTACCATATATCACTAGTATTCCCCCATGTATTTTGTAGTAGTTGAGCACTTGTGCGATAGTTCTAGATCGTTTGTATGCCCTTGCTTGCTTGATTGAGTGAAATGATTGTGTTTGTCTCATGTGCATATGGGTAGTGTTTTCTCATTAGACCCCTTCTGTATTCTAATCTCTTCCATCTAAACCCTCAGACGCCTCCGAGACGTGACACCGGTTTTGCCTTCCCACCGGAGCTCACCCAGTTGATCCAACAGCAGAATACCTTGATGCAATTGCTAGTTCAGAATCAGGGCAACAACAACAATAACAAAAACAACAACAACAACCCGCCGCCCGTGGACAACCTAGCCCGTTTTCTAAGGTTACAACCACCGGTGTTTTCCAGTAGCACCGAGCCCATAGTTGCGAACGATTGGTTACGTCGCATTGGAAGGGAGTTGACCACCGCAGGTTGCACAGATGCTGAGAGAGTGCGCTTTGCCGCACATCAATTGGATGGACTAGCAGCCTCATGGTGGGAGAATTACACAACCACTTTTCCTATAGCCAATGTCACTTGGGACCAGTTTCAGCAAGCTTTCCGCACAGCCCATGTCTCCACTGGAGCTATACAAATGAAAAAGCGTGAGTTCCGCAACCTACGCCAGGGGAACCGTACTGTGGCTCAGTACGTGGATGAGTTTAGCAAGTTATCTCGCTACGCCCCTGATGATGTGGCCACAGATGCCGCGAAGCAGGAGAAGTTTATGGAAAGGCTGAATGATGAGATGAGCATGCAGTTGATGGTAGCAACCTTCAACAACTACCAGGAGTTGGTAGATAAGGCTCTTATGATTGAAGGGAAGACTGGACACTATGCCACGGAGTGCCCTGAAGGAAAGAATGGAAATGGAAATGGGAGCGCGGGGAAGAAGCCAAATCCATTCAACAAAGGACAAGTGAACCACGTTAACGTGGAGGAGGTTGAAGAACAGCCGGACGCGGTAATAGGTAAGTTTTTGGTTAAGTCATTTACCGCTCTTGTTCTTTTCGATACTGGTGCATCGCATTCATACATATCAAGGGGATTCGTGGATAAGTTTAAACTACCAACCCAAACCCTTAGGACCCCTCTTTTAGTGAGTTCACCCGGAGCAGAGTATATGGCTAGTAGATGGTGTGACCAGATACCCTTAACCATTGGTACACATGTTTTTCCGTCCGACCTAATTATCTTGGAGTCACAAGGATTGGATGTGATATTGGGTATGGACTGGATGTCAAAATTTGGAGGAAGCATTGACTGTGCTAGTAGGTCGATTTATCTCACCACCCCGGAAGGGAAAAGGATTAAGTATGTATCTAGGCATGTGCCTAGGAGGAGTCAAGTGAATGCCCTTACGGGAGTTGTTCAGGAGGAAGTGCCTATAGTGAAGGATTACCTGGATGTTTTTCTAGAGGAGTTACCAGGCATGCCACCGGATAGAGACATTGAGTTTTTGATAGAGCTGTTGCCAGGTACCGGACCAATATCCAAGAGACCCTATCGGATGCCCGCAAATGATCTGGAAGAAATTAAGAAACAGATCAAGGAGTTATTGGAGAAAGGATACATCCAAAGAAGTTCATCACCTTGGGGAGCCCCGGTACTTTTGGTTGAGAAGAAGGATAAATCCCTGAGGATGGTTGTTGATTATCGAGCATTGAATGAAGTGACGATTAAGAACAAGTACCCACTGCCGATGATCAACGATCTGTTTGATCAGTTGCAAGGAGCTAAAGTGTTTTCGAAGATCGATTTGCGATCGGGATACCATCAGTTGAAGATACGAGAGAAGGATATACCGAAGACAGCGTTCACAACACGATATGGATTATACGAGTACACAGTCATGTCATTTGGACTGACTAACGCCCTTGCCTATTTCATGAGCATGATGAACAAGGTGTTCATGGAGTATTTGGACAAGTTTGTTCTGGTGTTTATTGATGATATTATGGTATACCCGAAGAACGAGGAGGAGCACAAGGAGCATTTGCGCTTAGTACTCGAGAAACTCAGGGAACACCAGTTGTATGCTAAGTTTAGCAAATGCGAATTTTGGCTGAAGGAAGTTGGGTTCCTTGGACATGTTATATCGGGAGAAGGTATAGCAGTAGACCCCAGCAAAATTCAGTCAGTCACTGAATGGTTGGCACCCACTTCAGTTAGCGAGATCCGCAGTTTTCTTGGACTCGCAGGATACTACCGGAGATTCATCGAGAATTTTTCCAAGATTGCAAAGCCAATGACTGAACTGTTGAAGAAGGATACTAAGTTTAAATGGACAGAAGATTGCGAGGCAAGTTTCCAGGAATTGAAGAAACGCTTGAATACAGCGCTAGTGCTAACACTGCCAGATATACATAAGGAGTTCCAAGTGTACTGCGAAGCCTCACGCTTAGGACTTGGATGTGTGCTTATGCAGGACGGGAGAGTTGTTTCGTATGCCTCACGACAACTAAAACCTCATGAGTTAAACTATGCCACGCATGATTTGGAGTTAGCAGCCATAGTGCATGCATTGAAGACCTAGAGACATTACCTTATTGGAAACCGTTGTGATGTGTACACGGACCATAAGAGTTTGAAGTACATTTTCACCCAGAAGGAGCTGAACCTTCGACAGAGGAGATGGTTGGAGCTTATAAAGGATTATGACATGAAGCTACACTATCATCCAGGAAAAGCCAATGTCGTAGCAGACGCCTTAAGCCGGAAGAGTTATGCTAATATCCTTGAAAGCAAGGGACTGCCTAAGGAATTAGCAGAGGACATCATGGAACTTCGATTGGAGATTGTTCCTAGAGGATTTATCGCAACAATGAAGGTCCAGTCGACATTGCTAGACAAGATTCGGGAAGCGCAGAAAGAGGACAAGGAGATTGCCGAGATAAAGGAGAAGATGGGTAAAGGAAAGGCCAAAGGATTTCGTGAAGATAAGCACGATACCCTATGGTTTGAGGACCAAATTTATGTGCCCAATAACCAGGAGATCAGGAAGTTAATACTTCAAGAGGCTCATGACTCACCCTACTCGATACACCCCGGAAACACCAAGATGTATTTGGATTTGAAGGAACGTTTCTGGTGGACCGGTATGAAGAAGGTTATTGCTGAGTATGTCGCCGTATGTGATGTATGTCAGCGTGAAGGCAGAACATCAGAAGCCAGCAGGACTGTTACAGCCTATGCCGATACCCGAATGGAAGTGGGATAAACTGGGCATGGACTTTATCACCGGATTGCCCAGGACCAAAGCAGGGTATGGTTCCATATGGGTAGTAGTTGACCGCTTGACCAAAGTAGCTCATTTCATCCCAGTGAAAACCACCTACATGAGTGCAAAGCTGGCCAAGATATATATGTCCAGGATAGTATGTCCGCATGGAGTTCCGAGAACCATCGTATTAGATCGAGGAACACAGTTTACCTCAAAGTTTTGGCACCAGTTGCATCAGACCTTGGGAATGAGATTGGAGTTTAGTACCGCATTTCACCCGTAGACGGATGGACAAACAGAGAGAGTCAACCAAATTTTGGAGGACATGTTGAGAGCCTGTGCGCTAGATTATGGATCTAGTTGGGATGACAATTTTCCCTACGCAGAGTTTTCATACAACAATAGCTATCAAGCCATTTTCAAGATGGCACCATTTGAAGCCCTGTATGGACGAAGGTGCAGAACACCGTTGATGTGGGACGAGGTAGGAGACCGACAGTTGTTTGGACCAGACTTGATCAAGGAGTCTAAGGAGAAGGTTAAGTTGATTCGCGACAAACTGAATATTGCTCAGTCCAAGCAGAAGAGTTATGCCGACTCAAAACGCAAGGAGGTGACCTATGAAACTGGAGATCGAGCATATCTGCGAGTGTCACCCTTGCGAGGAGTGAAACGTTTTGGAGTTAAAGGAAAATTAGCCCCAAGATTTGTAGGACCGTATCGTATTTTGGAACGGATGGGAGAAGTTGCCTACACGTTGGAGCTACCTGAGGGATTGCCAGGAGTTCATGACGTGTTTCACGTTTCACAGCTGAAGAAGTGTCATGCTGAGATGGCAGATGTACCGCTAAAAGATACAGTACCCCTGGAGGTGATTCAGTTGTACAGTGATTTGACTTATGAGGAGAAACCAGTTAAGATCCTTGAGTTTGCCAGCAGAGTCACCCGTAGTAAGATTATCAAGTTTTGTAAAGTTTAGTGGAGCCACCATACCAAGGATGAAGCCACATGGGAACGAGAGGATGATCTTCGCAAAGACCACCCGCACCTATTTTCTAGCCCACCCGAATCTCGAGGGCGAGATTCATCTTAAGGGGGGTAGGTTTGTAACATCCCAAATTTTCAATTTGGAATGTTATACATAGTCATCCATGCATATCATATTTTATTCGCATTTCGTCTCGCGATCCTCGAAATCCTAAGCAACTCAAGGACCCTCGGAGAGAGTTGGTGATTTCCCAGTTTTCAAATTTGATCTTTATCAAATCTTGAAACAAGGATTTTTGGTTTTAATTATTTTCTCTCCAAAAATATTTCACACTAAAATATATGAGAGGAGATAATATGACTTCTCCAAGATAATTGAAATATTGGAGGAAAAATATTAAAATCAAATAATTGCTTTATTTGGATTTTATTGCAATTTTGTTTGCATTAGAAAAATTGCATGTTTTTCGAAATTGCATTTTGGGCCAAGAAAATGTTCATCTCGTTCTAAATATTTTATTTAGACGGTGAAAATTTATTTTGGCATTTTTTATATATTTTTTTTTTTAGGATTTTAGTTCGGTCGGCGAAATTATTTTAAAAAAGAGGGGTTCCCGCGCCGACTAGGCCTAAGGCCCAGCCGCGCCAGGCCGCCGCCGCCGCCTTCCCCGCGAGCGCTGCCGCCGCCGACTCGGACTAGGAGTCCGAGCCGGACTCCTCTCCGCCGTCGCGCCTTGCCCCCTCCTCCAAGCCGCCCCGCCCCGCCCCGCCCTTATATACGCCGTCACCCCGCCCCCAACACCCCACCACACCACCGCCGCCCGCGCCGCAGCCAAGCTCCGCCGCCGCCTGTTGCCGCCGCAGTCCGCGCCGCCGCCCCCTAAGCCGCCGCCCCGCCAGACCTCTCGCCGGAGGTAGCCGCCGCGCCCCGCCGCCGGTTTTTTATAAAGACCGACCGGTTTTTTTAGAAAACCTAGATCCGGTTTTTTCGGATTCACCGGTTTTTCTCGGTTCTTCTATTTGCGGACGTTCGTCCGAACGTTCGTTTTAACGAACGGTTCTTCGCCTGTTAGAAACAGTCAACGAACGCTCGTTCGTTAGTCTGTTCGTCAGTTTTCTTTTATCGGATTTATTCCGTGATTTTCTCTGATCGCGATTTCTGATCCGATCTTAGTTTCTGTTTATCTTTTCGCTCGTTAGTCGGAATCAGGCGATTCAAGCGCCTAGAGTTTCGTCCCGAAACCCTCTTTCCGCTTAACCAACTCAAACAAGTTTTCTCTACTGTAAAATTTGACCTAGTTTCAGATTAGTAAACGAAGCTTCTTTCTTTCGCCGTTTGAGTTTGTTGCTCCGTTTGATTTGATTCTTTTTGTGAACCGGAGTTCTTAGATTGAACTTTCTGGTCAACCTCTTTTGTTGAGTTTCACTTGTGCATCATTGCTTTTTTACTTATGTATGCTATTGTTTGCTTGCGATAGAACACCCGGAGTGCGAAGCGTGCTACTACGAGTCCCTAGGTTTCGCAGATCGTCAGCAAGGCAAGTAACACTTTGATCATATCCCTTTTATCACCCAGTTTTTATGCATTAGTTCCAATCCTCAAACATTGCATGATTAGGATGTCATTAACTTGTGGGTTGGGAAGTAGTTGATGAGGTAGAACCTATTGCCCTGTTACATTCAAACCCTTGGGAGTTACTCTACGCGTTGCTTATATATACTATGCTATGCTATGCTCGTAGACGTGGTTTGGGTTTGAGTGAAATACATGACAAATGTGGGCTTGTTAATTAATGGTTCAACTTAAGGTGGCAACTTAATCAAACAACTGGGTGGATTGAGGCACCTGGAGTACCCAGTGTTGCCTGTATTTTTTTGGAAATCCTGGAGTACCCGTGTGATCTTCCTATGGACCGCCACCCAGGCTCAAAGGGAACTGAGATGATTCATGCTAGAAACTTCTGTGTGCAGCCACAAGCTATTATGGGCTCTAGCATAGTTGAGTAAGTTACGTGAAGCTCTTAAAGAGGCAGATCAGCAGGTAGTGGGATGTAGGTTTGGTATGGTCTGTCCGGAGTAGAGAGTTAATGTTTCTGGAAGACTGTGTCTCGGTCATCCGTTTCTCAAACACCCTGTAGTGCGAGAAAACCAACGGAGGCGATCGAGTCTTGTGGGGAAAACTGCGCAAACCTCTGCAGAGTGTACAATCTAATCATGGTTAGCCGTGTCCCCGGTTATGGACAATTCTTGAGTATCTAGTAATTGGGTTATCAAAAGTATCTCATCATGTTTAACTAATATTGTTGGGTTGTTAATCACCTTAATTGGGATTGAGTTGGAGGAATCTTCTCAATGATGTTTCAACTACCATGATAGTAAAATTAAAATCTATTCCTTTGTGGTAGGGAAAAATTGGCTTTTCGCAAAACTGTAACCATAGAGCTTTCCACCAGCCAAATATGCATGTAGTGATAGCATTATTCTGTTCTTTCTCTACTATGTTACTTTGCCAGCATATTCCATGTGCTAACCCGTTTCGGGCTGCAACGTATTATGTTGCAAACTTTTCAGACGAGGAGTAAGGTTCGTTAGGTCATTGCCGTGCAGCTCAGCTATGCCGCTGGAGTTGATGGACTCACTTTATCTTCCAAGCCTTCCGCTGTTATCATATTAGATGGCCTTAAGCCATATTTTTGTATTAAGTTCTTTCTTTTGAGATGTTCGATGTAATAAGTGTGTGATTGCTACTCTGTTATAAATCCTTCGAGTACTGTGTGTGTCAGCATTACCGATCCAGGGATGACACTGAAGCACAGAGACTTGACCATCTGAGGTCAGGTCGCTACACTACGAGATGTAGAAGGCCCATGGATCCTACGAGACGTAGAAGGCCCATGGATCCGACGGCCCGTGAAGGACCATGGTCGGGCGAATTGGCCCCCGTTTGAACGATATAGCATATCCAAAGAATTATCCTACTCAATACTATCACCTCTAAAAAGCCTACACTATTACAACAAAGAGATCAAGGCATAGAAAGGTAGAATAATCCTACACTATACAATAAAGAAATTACAGCCAATTATACCCACTGGGCAAATACAGCTCATACATCATGGACGCACATCAACTTAAATCCATTTGAACTATAATCTCTTCAGAAAATAGGAATGGCCGGATTCAGATAGCACAAATTTCAGTCTGCAAAATCTCCAATTCCTTCATGGTTACCTCAGTGTCTTGTTTCATTTTTTGACTCCTGCATCTAATACCTGCATGTCCAGTCTCAACTTGTTGATTATACGTTGACAATCATGTACACGTTGTCTTGCCACCTCTAGTTGATGCTCGAGAACATCAACACATTCCAATTCCAATCCATAATCATTCGGTAATGGCCATGCCGCACTGCTCGCAGATCTTTGTGTTGATGTCACTTCATCCTGAAATGTTTCTGTAAGTACACATGACTAGGGCAAAAATATAGTTACAACAGTGAAGCAAACAAGACTCTATTTGGTACTACATGGCAAAAACAGGACTAACAATAATGTTACATGTCACTTTCAAAAAAATGTTACACGTCATGAAGCATAAGCAGGTGATATTTTAAAAATTGTAAAAAAGATAGTCTGTGCAGCCTGCATACAGAAATCCCTCTTAGCTCACCAGAGGAGCATGATGTTGGGGCCCAATCGAAAACACAGACAAGTTACAAATTTAGACAGCACGTTGCGTATAAGTAAGCAAGCAGTTGGCCATTCTGTGCCTCAATTAAAGTCTTGGGGAGCATAATGAACAACAAAGGGTTTCATACAAACATACTACAGCAGGCAAAACTATGCAATCATTAGCGTAGTATAAACTAGATTGTGAGCCTCATGCAATAATAGTTGGTTAATAGACTTCAAAGCTTCAGGCACACTTCAGCAGAGTAATTAAATGGTAAGGCCTTTAATTATGTCAACTAATAGTGATACAAGTACCGAACATCAGGCATGATTATTTGGGCATCTCATTAACTGAGGACAAATAAAGCAATTGAAAAGAGAAAATTAACTATGCCTGAAACAAACAAGGAATTGAACTGTTGAGTTGCATACAGTGACTTACCTTAGCAGGTTGAAGAGGCTCAGCGCAGCTCCTACTTCTCTTGCAAGGCTCCTTCCTAACATCTTGTACTTGGAAATCCTCAATCTTATCTTCATTGCACCCCCTCTGCAAGGTGACACAAACTAGTTACTCTTCTCCTTGGAAGATAAATATGCATACTTTCCAGTCTGTGAACACAAAAGAATGAGATTATAGCAAAACAACACCACATAATGAAACATGCCGCATCTCTTGCACTTGCACACAATGAAATGAACATTTACTATGTCTGCACTATGTAAAAACTAGGCATACCTTCGAACTGGATCTCCAGGTACTCTTGGAGAGCCTACTGTAGTGTACAACCAAACCTTTATGTCACCTATGAGTTAGACAAGGCCCCACTATAGCAGCCCTTAGTGTTTAAATCGTTGACAAGCTCTGTTAGAGTGTTATGTCAAGAATAGCAAGTAATCAAAGCAAACAGTCCTAGTATGGCTGGCTGATGCAAACAAGCAATTGAACAGATGTGTGAGCAAATCTTACATATCAAGAAAAGAAGCAAAGAAGGAGGCTTAAAGACCATCACTTGACTGACCAGATTTAAGGGGCATTTAAACATCATGTGTAATGTATGAACTAACATAAACATTGCATATTCCAGATTCTACAATGGAATGCACATGTATTAGGTTATGCCATGTATGATGATGCCTAAATGTATAGATAGCAGGCAGGAGTGATTCATCATTGCACGCACAATTTAATTGCAGGTTAAGGGCCAGTTTGAATCCGCCTTTTCAGGGCATATTGTCAAAATAAGCCATAAAAGATGTAAAGAAGTCATTTTTGAATTATGAGCTTGGGCTTAACTAATTTCGCTTTGGAGGGGGGTGTTTCGGGTAGAACCTCACTAAAAATTGAAGGGAAGGGGAGTAGTGAAATGACTCTGTTGTCTGCCTATATTACACTCAGAATGCAACTGCTGATGCCCGTGTCACACTTGACCCTCAAGTAAAAACAAACATGCAAGCATTCATTGCCCTGCCCGCTTGCATCTCCTCTCCCCTTTCCCTCTACCTCGATCCCCTGCCTGCAGCACTAGGGTTCCTCCAGCGATCCATCGCCACTGGTCCCATCTGGCCTTGTCCTCGATGATACTATGTACAGCTAGGCTAAATGGCCGGCGGGGGGGGGGGGGGGGGGGGGGGGAATCTCCCTGGCTTCTCATCCCTCTGGCGCTGCCCCTCATTCTCATGGTCTCCAGCAACTGCTCCACTGTGGTTCGTCCAACGCACTACTCCGGCGGGCGCTGCACAACTACGGCTGATGCCACACTGCGGCAGAAGGCACCTTATTCCCCGTCCCCTCCGCCCAGGCCATGGCCTTGAGGTGCTGTTGAAGGATGAGCTCATCCAACAAGGTGAGGATCTCCTTTGATTTTTTGCCAAATTTTCATTCTGATCCACTATACGATGAATTGTTATGAGCTGCTTCCGCTGCTGCTATATGATGCATTGCTATGAGCTGCTCCTGCTGCTGCTATATGACGAATTGCTATGAGCTGTTGCTGTTGTATGATGAGTTGCTATGAGCTGCTACTGCTGCTATATGATGAATTGCTATGAGCTGCTGCTGCTATATGATGAGTTACTACAAGTTGCTCCTGCTGCTGCTATATGATGAGTTGCTACAAACTGCTCCTGCTGCTGCTATATGATGAATTGCTATGAGCTGCTCCTCCTGCTGCTATATGATGAATTGCTATGAGCTGCTCCTGCTGCTGTTATATGATGAATTGCTATGAGCTGCTGCTGGTATATGATGAATTGCAGACTGCTGCTGCTGTATGATGAGTTGCTATGAGCTGCTGCTATATGATCCTTTCAGGTGGTGCTGCTATACGATAATAGCCAGCCACTTGGACCATCGAATTTCAATAAATAATTGTTCTTCATTTAAATGTGGGTCATGCGTTCTTCGTTTAAATTAGGCAATGGGATCTCTATGGAAAACATTGACCAAAGTAGATTGTGCCAAGTAGATGGTATCTTTGTATTTGCATTTTGAGCAAATAGTGATGGTCTGTTTTCCTATCATATTAATTACTGCACTAGGTTCAATTGTGATGTTTGCAAGCCAAATTAATTTCCATATGGGCAGCAAAATGGAAAAAATATAATGCGATCTAGACTTTCCACTGATCATACCGAAGATAAGCTGAAAACGCAATGAAAAGAACTGGTTGGCTTATTACATGGAGCTTATATTCATAGGTACTTATTTTCTTAGGATAACTCGTAATAACTGTCCCTAAGAAACTTGGCTAATAGAACTGGCATACAAATAACATGTCACGATGATTGCAATGGAGGAGTGAGTACCATGGCACACTGTATAGGCTCACCGCTGCCTCTCCTTTTTTTGCGATGTTCCATGAAATTGCCACATACATCTTGTACTTTTTCATTGTATAACCCTATCTGCAAGTTGACACGACTAATTTCAGACATCTCTACATGATACTACATTGCATATCCCTTGCGCATATTTAAACCACCAATTAACGATTGTGTGCGTACCATAAACTAGCCATGACTCTGTATGCTGGACTAGCATGCACTCTAACGGAGCCTAATGTAGTGCATTGGAATTCCTACATGCCACCTACGATTTTGTGTAATGTACTGCCCCTGTTCCTAAATATATGTCTTTGTAGAAATTCCAGTATGGACCACATACAGATGTATATAGATGCATTTTTGAGTGTAGATTCACTCATTTTGCTCCATATGTAGCCTATAGTGGAATCTCTAGAAAGACTACATTTAGGAACGGAGGTACGAGGTAGTATCATGTATGACATCTACATATCTAATTTAGCAGCTAGTAGTAGAAATCATTATCTGCACAAAGGGATTACTGGTCGAATATCCTAGCAAAGCACGTTGGCAGGCACAGAACAATACAAGAGAGAGAGACGCGCTTACAAGATCATAGCAATGCCTCAGTCCAGGATCTTGGTTGGCCAAGCTGTTAGATCCAGAAGAAACATCGTCCTTGTAGTTTTTGTCAGCTGCATAACAGGTAACAGCGACCGGTTAGTATATTTGAAGTACATCGGGCAGGTGATGCTGGACGGGTTTAAAGGTGACAAGTACCTAGGCCGTGGAGGGTGCTTGGCATCTCTCCAGACTGTGGGAATCAGGTCAGAAACATCGAGGGTGATGACGCTGCGCTGGCTGTCGGGGTACGGTAAGGAGATCTAGAACCGTCGAGTAGGGTGTTTGTGGAGCGGCTCCGGTAGGGTGGACTACGGTGTGGGCGAAGCGGATCTATGGCCGTGGACGAGGGCGTAGGTGAAGCTGCTCCGATGGTTGGGTTAAGGATGGTGTCGACGATGCGGATCTGCGGCCATGGACGGGGCGTCAGAAGCTGCTCCGGTGGTTGGGTTAAGGGTGGTGTCGATGATGCGGATCTGCGGCCATGGATGGGGCGTCAGAAGCTGCTCCGGTAGGTTGGATGAGGGTGCGAGGAAGCGGATCTAAGGCCGTGGACTTGTGAGTTGGCAAAGTGGCCCCGGTAGGGTTGAGAATGGTATAGGTGAAGCTACTCCGGTAGGGTTGAGGAAGGTGTCAGCGAAGCGGCTCTGGTAGGGTTGAGGAAGGTGTCGGCGAAGAAGATCAGAGGCCGTCGACGGGGGCGTCGGTGGGGCGGCTCCGGGGGGTGTGGACGAAGCGTCTCCGGTGGGGAGTACGAATGAGCCGCTGTAGATGCGCGGCGGTTGACGAGAGTACCGGTGAAGCAGATCCGGCGCCGTGGACAAGGCCGGCACTGAATGGGATGTGGTACAGTGGTGGATGAGCACTCTACTTGTTTCTAGGGGAGGTGGGAGGGGTAGATGCGGTCGCAGAAGCAGATCCGGCGAGGTGGACGCCGCTGGCAGTGAATGGGCTATGGTACGCCGGTGGATGAGCAGTCTAGGGTTTCGAGAGGGGAGGGGAGAAAGGGCGATGAAGTACGGACGGCATGATGTAAGATGCTCTGGTGTTGTGGAGTTAGTCGTTTTTGCGGGAGGGGGAGAGGAAATGGGGGTGCCATGTAGTGGGGGAACCGGAAGTTACCAAAGCAGCCCCAACCTATCATGTAGATGAGGGCGGTATTGTAACTGTTGGTCTTCGTGCACCAAGGACAAAAGGGGGATTTCGCATGCTAAAGACTAAGGTGGCGGAAATTTTAGAAGGAGGCGGGAGATTTTGCCGCCCGCGGGATCGTTCGTATCCAGTTTCAACTAATTTTGGACCGTGCTAGCGGGAAGGTCATGCTAGACTGTGTACACAGGGCACACGTCAGCAGTTAATAGATGGTGTGAAGTCCACCCCAGAAAAAAGACAATAACTCGAGATGATGCGCCGATAACTTGGATGTTCACATGGGCGCAGCCAATCGTATGGGTGTAGTGGCGCGTTCACAAAAAAAGGGATCAAACGCTCAGCCTATGTATTTCTCGTGTAAATGGATAATTTAGTGCCATTGGTTATTTACTTTAAACATAATGCATTGGCGTGTTACTGTAGAGGCGCACAAAAAGAAATGGATATTGTAGTCAGCTACTTAAAAGTGTTACCTCATATGATTACATAGCCTCCATTTCATAAATTACGTACCCGTTGAATTCATATATGAATATTACATATATTACTTCAAAATAGAAACTTAAATCATCCAAGACTAATGAATTTGAATGCAAGAGTAACAATGGTGCATGTTCATGATTGCTACATTGGTTGTTTGAAGAAACATCACTGTAACTTTGGCATGCACAACTAAAAAGGCTTATTTAAATAGAAAAAAATGTGATATGTGAGTGTCCAATCTTTATAGCGTTGAATCGATATTGTACCTTTGCCCACGATACAAAGTAGATATTGACTTATGTTCAAGCAATGCACGTCCACGATCGCTAGATAGTGATACGTGAATGAATTGTGCAATATCTCTCACACGCATACATATCTCATTTCCCTGTGGGCATCGGAATCACACACACGCACTTCGTGTATTTCTCTCCCTCCGCTAGGGTTAAATTCGTCTTTCTACCCCGTCCTACAAGTCTCTCACACAGAAACACACACGCTCTCTATGTCTAACACGCCCACCCCTTTAATTCCGCCCACCCACAGCCACTAATGTCTCTCACACATATGCTATCTACCTATATAGCTAGATATGTGTCACACAAACTTCTTCTCCCTACT
Source organism: Triticum urartu (assembly GCF_056163025.1). Classification (NCBI taxonomy): domain Eukaryota; kingdom Viridiplantae; phylum Streptophyta; class Magnoliopsida; order Poales; family Poaceae; genus Triticum; species Triticum urartu. The sequence goes on along the minus strand of NC_141879.1, from coordinate 492,925,854 downwards.
AGCAAGATGCCCATGCGTTGCACGGAACATCAAGATGCATTTGTATGAGAAGTTTATCTTGTGGGAGAAAATGATGAATGAGGGAATGCCTTATTTGCAAATGCGGAGAGGGGTGTGGGTATCTTTTTGCAAAATTGCCATAGTTTCCTTCCTGTCCGTCGGATATAAATTGGATGGCCTATATTGCAGGATGGCAGGAACACCATCATCACCAACTCTGTTTTTTATAAGAGTAGAGATATATGAGTGTCACTGCCCCCCCCCCCCCCACACACCCACACTTCCCAACACCGAAGGAGTAGGGTGACACCTCGATCTTGATACTAGTCTATCGACTGGCTTCTCTCTCAAACATACACACACACACTACCCGGCACCGAAGGAGTAGGGTGGCACATCGATCTTGATAATAATCTATCTACTCCTCTTTCAAAAACACACACACACACACACTCGCTAGTTGTGCCTCTGTGCCTACCGCGCACACTCTCGATACGTCTTTCTCTCCCCCCAACAATGACAACAGAAGGGTGACAACTCGATCTGATCATAATCTGTCAATTGGTTTCTGTCTCAAACATTGTGTCTCGGTGCCTCGCTCGGTAGCCCCCTCGATATGTAGACTTCTCGCGCGCGCACAGCTGTAGTGACGATGATGCTGAACCCAGTGTGCCTTGTTTTTACCGGCCTCATGTGATAGTTTTCACCCTGTTTTCTGTTAATTAACAAGGCAACCTTTTCTTTGTTACTACTAGTGAATCTGAAATCATTCGGGGCAGACATAAAATATATCACTTCAACCCAATTATGGCAACAACTATTTTAAAAGAAATAAGCTAGCTGCCCGTGCGTTGCATAGAACATCAAGATGCATTTGTATGAGTAGTTTATCTTGTGAGAGAAAAGGTTGAACAAGGGAAGGCCTTATTTGCGAACGTGGAGAGACGTGTGGGTATATTTTTGCAAAATTGCCATAGTTTCTTTCCTCTCCGTTAGATATAAATCCGACGGCCTATATTGCAGGATGGCACGCACACCATCATCACCAACTCTGTTTTCTAATCCCTCCGTCCGAAAATACTTGTCATCAAAATGGATAAAAAGATATGTATCTAAAACTAAAATACGTCTAGATACATTTCCTTTTATCCATTTTGATGACAAGTATTTCCGGACGGAGGGAGTATTTTTCTTTTTAGAGATTTCAACAAGTGACTATGACCGGACCTTACCAACATACTCAAAAAAGTAGTCCATAATTTTGATGTTACCCTCTTTTCTTGGCGGTGCAGTGCCATCTGGATACCTCATAAATAAATAAAGTACTACTCCCTCCTTTCCGGTTTATAAGGCTCAATTCAAAAATCTCACCAACCAAGGTAGATGATGAGTGGTGGAATATTTTTTGTAGTTTGCAAAAGCACCCAATTAATGCTCTTGTTTTCCTCAAAAAAATTATGTTTACGAATGCATTAATTGCAATGCATGCATGCATAAAGTGCATGCATTGGTCAGTTTTCTCTTAATACTTGCATGCAATGATTTAATGCACCTTGAAGTCTGAACATGTGATGGGGAACAACCAAATTGAGCCTTATAAAATGGAAAAACTAAAATTTTGAAATAAGCCCTATAAACCGGAAAGGAGGGAGTACATGATACTAATATATGATACATGGTGCAGGAGTACTAAGTATTATTAATACAGTTTTGCTAGAACTCATCTATATGAGATATAATTTGGTCTCATTCATCTTTTATAGCCATTGGATGTGATGCTATATAAGATGTGTGTGTGCTGACGTGGGTTGTATTTGTTCTTGTGCAATGAACTGACCACTGCATGTCATGTTTGATAGTCTTAAGTCATTAAAAGCATACAAGCCCCACATCTCTTCTTGGTTGATTCCTCTATTTATGTCAAAAAATAAGAAACAACGTGAGAGTTAATGCACCACACCTATGTGTTTACTATTTGGTTTTTGTAAGATGACTTAATACTCACCTAGACGGAGGGAGTATTCGATTTGACAGTGGGCGGCGCAGTTCCTGATACAGCTTTAATGTAGACGAGGGAGGGAGTAGCGGTTCCCGATATGTTGAACGGCCAATGCATCCTTCTTCAATTAATGCATGAGGGAAGTAATGGGAGGAGGTCCGGGAAAAGAGGCTGCACGATGTGAATGCAACGCAGTTTGCCCTCATTGCCCTCATATAAAGGCGCCCCTCCATTCCAATGCATCTACCACATCGTACGCACCTAAGCATTTTCCTAAGCACCTACACTAAGCGCAAAAGAGCTCACTCCAGACCCATGGCGGCGATGCTCGTGAGCGGCCAGCGGCTGTGCCAGATGGTCCACGACGCCGGCCTGCGGTATGGCGCCGAGGATCGTCTCTAGATGGTGTTGGAGACCGGCTGGTGGATGGCCGCCTTTGAGGCCAACTACGACTCTCAGTTGGACCAGATGATCGTTGCCACCAGCAACAAGTTCACCGTCCTCAAGAAGCTCGCGGACGACATCACCGTACTCCTCCAGCCCGCGCGCCCGGGCTCCTCATTGCCTGCCACCCTAATCGGCCTCCATGGACGGAACCTCTTTCAAGTACTAGTGGCCCTGCGACTGCCCGCTGATGCCATGAAGAATGTCCACCTGGAGGTCACGCTCGCCGCGAGGCGCCTCGCCCTGCAAGAATTCGTCGACCTACACATCCACATGTACGAGGAAATCGTGTACATAGGTATCTACAAGGCCAGTGAGGACGCTACGATGTTGGCCTTCCTCAACCGGCTGGAAGCCTTGGATGCCTTTGCTGAGAAGCACCTCGACCTCGCCACAAAAGCTGCCGCTCCTTAGCCGCCGGTCAGTGGCCTGGCGCACTAAGTTGAGGAGGAGGAGGTCGTACGTTTGTGGATCCATCTTTCTTCTTGCCTTCTGTAACCACCACTGCGATCGCATCATCGTGTCCTTAATTCTTATCGTGCTGTTGCATTCTCGTTCCAGTCAATACTGACATGTGCGATCCCTTTGCTTAATTATATGCATCACTGTAACTAGTACTCCATCCGTCAATTTATAAGTTGTGCTTACCTTTTCCATCAACTTCGTGCAACGCGCGGGCATCTTGCTAGAAACACTAGAATATGTCTATATAATCCGTATGTGATAGTCCATTTGAAATCTCAAAAAAGAAAAATATTTAGGTACGGAGGGAGTAATATATTAGGAGTATATCAAAACAATAGTGATTTCTTTCAAGTTTGTGAACAAATACTACTATTCTACTACTTTGGATCCGTCGCAACGCATGAGCACATTGCTGGTAAAAGGAAAAGGCCTGCTGCGTTCGCGTCGCACCCCCACACGCCCGGGAATCGGGAGTACAACACGGCCCGTCCGGCACGACACATGGCTTAGGGAAGGCGTGTTGCCTAGCATTTTCACTTTCATGTGGGACCGCCGTTGAGCAAACCGACACCCTGCCCGCCGCCGGGTTGGAAAAAAGAAATGAGGGGAAGATCTAGCTATAGCATGGAAGCCAAGAAATTTGGTGTCAGACGGGGCTCATTGATAGAGTAGGAGCATTCCGTACTAGTACTACTCCTACTAGTACCAAGTTTGTACTCCTAATACTATATGACTAGTACTACCACTATACAACTAGTAGGTACGTGCACGGCACAACATCGTAGGAACAAAAAACGGGAAGATCTTGTTTTGGGTGATTTATCTTTTTTTCAATCAACGTAGTATGAATAATATGATGTGGGCGGCACCCATGAAGCTTATGTGGCTTGGTTGCATGGCTACGGAAGGTTAGAGAAAAATAAATAGATAATGTGTTTAGAGTGCACTCCACTAAATAGATATATATATATATATACTTTGGATCCATTGCAACGGATTGGCACATCTATATCTATACCCCCTATATAGTGTGTGAAAAACTTTGAAAGTTGGTCGTTGGATGAAGCCAATCCGACGGCACAAAGATTGCAAATCCGAGCACTACTGGCCGCTGGATATCATCCACCAGATTCTGCCACATGTATAATCTCGAAGACTCCATGGTTGAACTTAATTCATGACTAAGGGCCTCTTTGATTCACAGGATTGCAGAAACACAGGAATAGGAAAAAAGTAGGATTGGAATGGCATGTTCATTGGATCCCTATAGGATTTGAGTTTGTTTGATTGTGTCACATGAAAAACAAAGGATTTCTTTCAAGAGGTTGGAGTGCATGTTAGAATTCCTGTGAAACGTAGTACAAATGAATCCTTAGGAAAATGTTCTACATGATTCAATCCTACGAATCAAACGACCAATGTAGGAAAAATTCGTAAGGATTCTAATCCTTCAAAGATCCTATGAAAATCCTTTGAATCAAACAGACCCTAACTTTGCCACAACTAAGCTTAGGCAAAGTTATTAGTTCTTCAAAATGAGAGAAACAAGTTGGCAAGCCTAAGGGAATCTTGCCACATTTTTTGTGTGTATGTCATGTGGGGCCTTAGTGTGGCTTGCCTAAGGTGTGGCTTGAATCAAACACTCACCTAAGTTAATCAAACTTGCCTAACCTTACATTCCACCAGATTTTGCCACATGTTAGAATCCAGAAAGCTCCACATGTAGAAGCATAATGCAAAAACCACCGGAATCTCATGCGTGCAATGCACGTGTACCTTACTAGTACTAGTTGGTAGTAGTAAGAAACAAACTCCAGTTTTGGCACGATCTCGTACTGCGGGAGCACCACAAGGCCTGCCGCAGGAGTTACATTTCCCTCTCGGGGCCCACGAGACCGAACTTCAGTGGCTTAGTGGTAGAAACAAGAAACGTGATGGTCGCCGTGGTTCAACTTCCATGGACAAGCTGTCATGTCTGCTGACACATGTATATCAAAACTAGAGTGTTTATATTTCAAGCACGTGAAACAGTTTTATTCTACTACTTTGGATCCATTGCAACGCACGAGCCAGCACATTGGTAGTAGTAGTGTCCATCTCTATCTCTAGAGGCCTTCCCTCGTTCATCCTTTTCTCTCACAAGATAAACTACTCATACAAATGCATCTTGATGTTCCGTGGAACACACGAGGATGTTTCCTTAGGGGTCTCTCCAGCGCGGCGTGGACGTAGTTGCAAGTTGACGCCCCTTGAGATGCCAACGTTGAGGGGCACTCGGATTTCCTCCGATGAGCAGGTAAGATGAGTTTGATCACGTAGTAAATGCATTCTAAAGACTACTTCCGTGTCCATTTCCTAATTCTCCCCCTGCCCACTGTTTCACAGGTTAGGCTCGGTGCGAGTGGAGATTGGCTTGCATATGTACGGGAGGGTACCAACATCAATTTGCACAACATTTACAACAGTGAAACCGTTCCCATAGAACCTTTGTCCAACATTGGATCAGCCATGCAATGGGCCACCGCATGAATTGGTACGATGGAACCACGGTGAGATTGAATAAGATAGCACAAACCTTGCACATGGCGGTCAAAGGCGGACCATGCTGTCTCCGGCCGATTTGTTGCTGTACGAGTAGGAAGACGCTGTGCTCCTTTCTAACTGCATCTTCGCGGTGACAAACCAGGGGACTTATTTTGTATGGGACACATCCTACGATATACTCCCTCTCTCCCAGTTTATTTATTTTGAATCTTTTTGTTTTATAAGTTTCAAATTCAAATTTAGAGCTCCCCATCACATGTTGAGATTACAATGTCCATTAAATCGTTGCGTGCATGTATAGTAAAGAAAAAAATCTCAAGTTTGGCACGAGTTCATGCTGCGGGAGCACCACAAGCCCTGGCGCAGGAGTTACATTTCCCTCTCAGGGCCGTCGGGACTGAGCTTCAGCGCCTTACTACACCTACCTTTGAGTCAATAACATGTGGACCCGATAGGTGACTGGTCCACATGTAAAGCTCCCGTAGGCAGAGGGGCAATGGCGCCAAGAGGGGTGAGCCACAGGTCGGGGGACGTGTGGTTTCATGGGTTCGAGCAACGTCGTGGGAATCGCGGGTGGCTGTGGTAGAAACTTGATGCTCGCCGCATTTTAGGTGTCCCACATGTCATGCACACAAAGGCAGAGGGGTGGTGCGGCCGAGAGGGGTGAGGCGCATGTCGGGGGGCGTTGTGCCGTGGGTTGGAGAGGCGTCGTGGGAATCGCGAGATGAAATGTGATGGTCGCCGTAGTTGAACTTCCATGGACAAGCTGTCATGTCTACGGACACATGCACTGCATACCGATCACTGGAAGGAGTAGCAGAGAAAGCTATATATGCGGATAAATAGTTCCTTATAGTCAAGCGGACCCACGCTACTACTCTGTTCCAAAGACATGCACACCATCGAAATAGTCCATCTATATCAATATACACCGAGAGGGAATAATTTTTTTTACAAGACAGGAAATAGTTCATCCATCCATAATGCCCTCCTGCTGGTGCATCCTTTTCTTCTTCTTCTTCTTCTTCTTCTTCTTCTTCTTGTTCTCATTCTCTGTGGGAGACGGCTTCACAACAAGCTCTTTGGACATTGCAGCTATCTCAAAACTCACGCGGGCATCGAGGGCAACATATTTTATCCGCTCATACGTCAAGGGATAATTCTCCCATCCAGACGACCTTAATGCCAGCATCTCGTCACCCTTCTGAAGATTTGTACCGAGCACAAAATTTGCTACGTCGAATAGGGATGGTGTCTGTTTATCACAAACTTCTACAGGAATTTTGATTCTGGTTTGTAGGTCAGCGATGCTATTCAAATTAAGGTTGTACGGCTCCATCTTCTGTTTGTCCCCTTCGATGGCTGCCCCACAGAAGTATACGTCCTCCCGAGACAAGAAATCGTGAAGCTCACCTGGTACGGAGGGCGAGTGTATGATGTGGTACACCAAAACTTCATCTTCGAGGCACAGCTGAAGGACGGCGGCGCGCTGGATCTTCCCAGGGGCACGCTCCGTGTACTCTGTGTCGAGACCGATGACCCTTGTCTCTACCTTTTCGAGGGAGTTGGATACATTGTTGATCCACTGCCGAACAACCCTTGGGTGGACGGTGACGGTGGCAACTATGCGCACCGAGCCTTCGACGAGGACATGTTGGACGCTAAAAACCTGCATCTCGATCTCTATCACCATTTGGAACCGCTGGAACGGAGGGCTATGGTTTGGAGAATTAGGATTAGATGGCTAGTCTAACTGAAGTAGTAGATGATTAATTAAAGAGGTTAAAACAATGTGAACGCAGTGGGGTTTGGATGCAAATGAAGACGAAGGGGAGGTGAAGAAGCCGAGGAGAATCGGTTCCCGATGGAGAAGTAAATGGGAGAAGTGGCGTGCAGGTAGTTGATTAGACGGCTAGGTAGACTAAACAAAAAGGCTATGCGGGTAGACTGGTGAGTCGTACCTGTTCGTGTACGTGCCCATCCTTCCTGATAGGTGGGGCCTATACAAACAGATAAAAAATGTGTCACATTTTTTTTGAGCGCGTGAGTGGGAGACACAACATTCTCTGGTTAAGGAATACTCCCTCTGTTTAGGTGAGTATAAGTCACCTTATGAAAATCAGGTTTTCCCAAAACCTTTAGGCGTGGAGCATTAACTTCCTGCTCGATCCCCTCCTAGCCTCGTTAGCCAGCGTTCTCTTCCTCTGCTGCCGCGTTCTACCTTTCCATTTTTCCTCTTCTCAAGTGTGGAACGATCTGCATGCCGTCCTTGATGCACCAGAACGACCACTGCATGCATCGCGGCAGAGCGTTGATTGGGCATGCATGAGAATTTGGTTCTGCTCGCAATATGGATGATACCTGACGATGAAGTGAACAGGCATGCTAGCACGGGAGACCTATTTAGGCTATACAATACTGGAGTACTCATGTACCTACTACTACTACTACTACTAGTAGTAGTAGTAGTAGTAGTAGTAGTAGTAGTAGTAGTAGTATTAGTACAACTGTGGTACACTTGATGGTCAAAATACTATTCATCCGGTCCTCACAGTGAAGTGACAACACCCTGCGCCTGACACTAGTCCAGGCGGCGTGTTCGGGTTACCAAAGTCAGCCTCACCCTGTGCATAGTGCAGTCTGTCACCGCCGTTGTACAATACATTGGCGCCTCGCCTCGTCTCCCTCTCCACTCCCATAGCACCACTCCATCTCCATCTCCTTCTCCGTCTCCATCTCACTATGCCCCCGTGTACCGTCGCCTCACTCGCCTCCCCCAGTACCACTATTCCCTCGCTAGCCGCTCCAGCACCGACATCCTTCTCCCCCGTAAATCAAGCCCCCTTCCAAACTCCACCATGGCCGAACGCGAACCGCACAGCATCCATATGAGCCGCGATTGGAGCAATCTCCCAAGTGACATCCTCAACCTCTGTTTTTCGTGTATGGATATGTTGAGCGCCCTACGGCTGGCTGCATGCTCGAGGGACATGCACACGGCCATCGTCGAAGCAAGGCCTAAGCTTTTCAAGACACCCTGCTTGCTGCTATTTGGTCTTGCGAGATTGGCTCACCATGATACGGAGGCGTGCATGATGCCCCTCGACTTCAATCCGATCTCCATTAGCCGAAACTTCTTTGCAGGTATGTAGTGGGTCGCCGTACATCATTTCCCTCGACATCGATCTGATCACCATCGCCCGAAACTTCTTGGCAGGTATGTACTGGGTCGGCATGAACTCCCACTGGATGGCTGCCTTCAGAGAAGACGGTAAAAAGTTGGTGCTCGTGAACTTCCAGACCTCCCATGGGATTATCCTTCCTCTGTTGGATTATATAGAGTATTACCATCACGGTCCAAGTCATCTAGATTACTACGTCAGTTGAATGGACCTTGTTTTGCATAAGATTGTAATCTGCCAAGTGCCCACACGACATGCGAATTACGCAGACTTCAAGCTAATTGCCTTGTTCGACCGCGGACTCGCCTATCTTTACGCTGGTGCCTTCTTTAGCTGGAGACAACTCGGCTCGCAGTGGATCATCGTCAAAGCTGATACACACTTCTGTGATGCTATTGAACACAATGGCACCATCTACACGATCGACAAAGCAGATGGCACCACGTATTGCTGGGACGGCATGTGTAAGTTGTTTCCTCTCATGTTAATGATGACACCATGACACTGTTTGAACTTTTTGTGATGATTGGCATATCTCTGTTTGAGCAGAATTTGAGTAGAACTATGGCAATGTATTAGAGACACCGTAAATCAGCTATATTTGGAATGAGTTAATTCATGCGATTGTGACCATGTCATTACAGCCAATTTGTACCCTGAATAATCAAACGGTTAGGAATATATGGATATTATCCTTATTTTACAGTAATCTATATACTACTACTAAATATGAGTGTGTATCAATGGCCATGTTAGTTTCCTCATTTTCATGATGTAGAAACATGCACCACACTGTTGGTTTCATCTAACCATACATTAGGGAAGTAAATGTGCATATGGAGAACTCTATATTTGGAAGTAGTGAAATCCTGCAATGCTTACCATGTGTACATACCTATATTCGCCCTTCAGCAATCAATGGCTAGAATAATATCCTCACAAAATTTTTGCCCATAGAACAAGAGTATATAACAATGCATGGTCTGTTAGTTACCTTGAAGAATTTGTTTGTGAGGACAGTACATGATTACATAACATGCATGACATGGTAGTTTACTGTGAAGAATCGATTGCGAGATAACATGAGTGTAACCATGCATGGCACTTTATTTTTGAACCCAGTATACATTTCCCTGTATTTTCCTCCCAGTTCCAACAGGGACATATCAATGATGTTTCTTGCATTATCCTACTCATACTCTGAACAATGCTGATCTTACATTAACAATGCCTGTCCTTTTTGATATGATGCAGTGTCCCTACAGTTACCGCCCTTTGTAATCACACCACCTTTGCCAAAAACAGGGAAGCACAACTGGTTCCTCGCTCGATCAGACGACGGCAAAAGACTGATGATCATTCGGACACATGAGCCGGAAAAGTTATATTGCAAAAACCCCACTATATACAAGCACCGTGTAATACGTGAGTATCCGGACAGTGGCTGTTACGTCTATGAGCAGGATACCATCTTGTTGGGGCCTTTAGGATTTTTTAGTTGGAGGCGGGTAAACAGCCTTGGTTCACACTCTCTGTTTCTCGGACTCAATTATCCGATTAACCAGGAGATCACCGTTGGCAAGGACCTTGATGGCAGAGAGGCTCTGTTTGCTATGGAAAACTGTGTCTACACGGCGAGCCCTAGGAGTTCAGGAGCAAACTCCCCTGATTGTCAACGATACAGCCTGCAGCCAAAAGAAGGTGAGAATGACAAAGGCATCCGGATTAACTTTGATCCTTGGATGTCTCAATTACGACAGGCAGTGATGTGGTTTGAGCCTTCAGGTTGATAGGTAATTGGGCTGTTGCATCGAAAGGGTGGAGTACTGGTGTCTCCGGATCACTGGTCGCTGAAGCGGGGCTGCAAATTATGATGGTGTTGGATCATCTCTTCGAATGACTTTGTTGTCTTTGCTGCTGATTCTAGATGGGTAGTTCTTTCTTTTGTTATGCATATTCCTTGTTATTTGGTCATCCTCGTCTATGTCACTCTTACTATGTAATAGTTGCTTCTATTTAGAATGTCATTCTCGTATGGATCACGAGAATCTGAGCGCTGCAGATGGGTGCGTTTTGGTGGTGTAGCAAGACTTCTTATGAACTATCATGTCTTGTTGTTTATGTCAGTAGTAGTTACTAGTCAGTGTTTGAATGTTGTATATATCGTTGTTTCGAACTGTTTATTGTCTCGAACTACTGGTGGGCTAAATGAGGGCATCACCATTCTCTAGTGTTCATAGTATATCTCCTTTTTTCAAGTTATATAATTTGAGCTCAATGTCTTTTTGATGATGTACACTTGTTTGGGCCAGTGAGGTGTCCTTGAATATGGGCCGAGTAGTAATGCAATGCCAAACAGGTCAATTATGACTCTCAGGTAGGGCTCTCAAAAGATCCTGAAAAAAGGCCGCGCTCTCCAAAAAAGAATGAATAAGGACTCTTAGGCCGACATGTGGGCGCCACCGGTGTTTTCGTGCGCTTGTGCGCCGAGAGCATATTGGCGCGTGCTCGAAATTCATGCTACCTTTTCATCCGCAGTCTCCCGCCCCTCCCCCACCTCTGGAATCTCGATTCCTACTCCAGTGCCCCCAAATCCCCCTCCTGTACTCCCTGTACTCAAGCGCACTATCATGTCGCCGGTCAACGCGGATCTCCGAGCCGGAGATCCTGAGGTCCGTCCTGCCTTCGGTCGCTGCGTGCTATTGCTCAATAGTGGCATGGCGGCACTTGACGACCAGTTTGCCGGCAAAGTGCTGATGGTAACCATCAACGGCGACCTTCCTCCCGTCTCGTTGGATGACCTTGTCAAAGCTCTTGGCATTGCGCACGGCATCCAAATAAGTGACTTGCTCGTCGAAGTCTGTCCGCCACCGGCTGATTTCTTCGTCAGGTTCCAGACAACTTTCGACTGCAGTCGTGTGTTCGAATCTTCCTGGCGTTTGTTTTGTGATGGCGCGCTGGTAAGCTTTGATCGGTGGCACCCAGGATGGGGCTCGGTGCCCTCTGAGCTTGAGTTTTTAACAAAGCTTACCTTCCACGGCATGCCTCGATGTGCTTGGAACAGCGAGTCCATGAACGAGCTTATCAACGACCTTGGAGGTGAGCTCGTAAGTATGTTTGTTCCTCCAGACAGCTGGGCTCTGACGGTTATGGCATGGATGAAGAAGCCGTCCACCATACCGAAGGTGATTGGTGTTGAGATACCGGTGCAGGAACCGGGGTTGTACTATTCGTCGCCACCAAGGCCGCCGTGGACCATGTTAGGGATGTACCTGTATCGAGTGTTCGTGCATGTCGAAGAAGTGGTCAATCCATCAATCGAAGTCCTGCCGCCGCCGCTGGTGCCAGGGTCCGTCGACGACGTCCATTACAGGAGTCAACGTCAGACTTTCCCCGTGTTGCTCGGAACGATGGATGGCACAGGGCCTACTCCATCGCGCGGCGGAGGCCACTGCTTCTTTGGGAGAAGAGGCAGGGTTGGCTGCCTGGATGTGCTCTAATTTGAGGTAACAACTGAATCTTGTCAGATACTAGTTAAATCCGAGCTATGGGTGTGAAGCACTGATATGCCAGTACATTTGATTGTGACCTGTTCTAATTTTGCACCTGACTTTTTTTAGAAAGGGTTGTATGTCAACTTAATGTTCTAGGAGAACTTATTGTGTTGTCTGTCTGTTTTCTTTGCACAACATTCAAGATATTTCCCCGTCATTGATAAAGACGATGAACCGTTATGTACGACTTCGTTGGTTTCAACATAGCCCTTCCCGTAGCGATCCACTGCTTCCATCCTGATTGTGCCGCCTGCGTGAAATTTTTGTATGCAAGTTCAGTGTGCTATGATGTTCTATATGATTGTGTCAACTATATAAGTTTTTACTGAGCATCAGCAATGCATATGGCTGAAAGATGTATTTATGAGCATCGGCCGATGGGTCTCTCTCTCTCTCTCTCTCACACACACACACACACACACACGCACACACACACACACAAGTGGGACCCGTTGAATTATTTATTTGCTCATGACAGCTTTTAATTAGGTTCCACTATAATCTAACTTTTTTCTTAAGTTATTAATTGAGCTCAGTGACTTCAAAAAGTTGTACAGAAGCCTTGTTTGGGCCTTTCCGGCATCGCTGAATGTGGGCTGAGTAATCATGTTAGGTTGTACTGTACTACACAGGCCTTTTTCGCTATTTTTTAAATAATACATTTTTTATTAATTTTCATAAATATTATGCTGGGTAATTTTTTTTCAAAAATAATACACCGTCCGCCCGCTGTAGGCCGACTGGGCCTAGTCGGTCCACAACAGGCCGATTGGATTCCAGTCGGCCTACAGCTGGCCGACTGGCCCCTGTCGGCCCACTGTGGGCCGACTGGGGCTAATTGGCTCGATGTGGGCTAATTGTTTTTGCAAAAGTGTTAATCATATATTTTAAAAATATGTGTATTGTGACCTCCTCCGCTCGCTGTGGGCCCACTGTTGACTAAAAAATATGTTTTAAAAAGTGTTAATCATGTATTTAAAAATTGTTAAATGTGTGTATAAAAAATGTTCCTTATATATACAATTTTTTTAATGTGTGTATAAAAATAGCTTTTTTTCAACATCAGCAATGCAACTGGGCCGACAGTTGTACACAATATCCGGGTCAACTTGTTATTCTCCGCCCCGCTGGGCTGCAAACTTTCCTAGGAGGTATGCATTAGGCTTAACAAGAAAATAGACTTTAAGAAATAATAAATGGGATGTAATTATAATAGCCGGACAGTTACTATGCACCAAACACATAATTAGTTTGAAAAATATATTATTATTGGAATTTGAAATTTTTAATTTCATTACTTGTTGCGCGCGCAATATTTCGTTGGATTTTACCGTAATACAACTTTATTTTGAAATTATATTTAACCTGACTAGAAATTTCAGATACAAATATTTCGGATCCCATCAAAATGTGGGAATTTTTTTTGAATTCTGTTTTGAGCGGTTGTTTGAAATTATTAATCGTTGTCCTAGCTAGAAGTTGGGATGTACTTTTAACAAACTATAAATGGGCTGTAGTAAATTCCATTAGAATTAAAAAATGGGATGTACATTCTTACAAATCGCAAATGGGCTATATGTTCTCGGCCAAATCCGAGCTGTGGGCCTACTAAGTTGACGCGTACCAAGGGCTTTGTCAACTTAGTCAATATAAACGATTCTAGCTGCAGTGATCGTGCGATGTCCATTCAATGGCCGTAGTGCTTCTTCAACCTCTGGTCTTCTTGCTCCAGCCGCCCAAAGCAGCGCCGGTTGTGTCGCGTGCTCCTGCCTCCCGTGGCCGGTTGTGATGCCGCGGAGGACTCACCGCCCCGTACTACTCCCACCGCTGGCCAGGCCATCCCTCTACTCACCCACACCCCCTTTTATTCTGCAGCGACGGCAGCCTCACACCGCAGCTGAACCAGTGAACCCTCGTACTCCTCTCCGTGCGGGCTTCCACTGCTGTGTCTTCCCCGGCTCCGCGTCGTCCCCTTCCTAGGCCTCGCCGTCGTCCAGACCACCGCCCTGGTGCTCTCGGCGCGGCGTGGTCAACGTGGTCAACGACCGACTTCCATCGGAAGAGTACTATACGTGGAGAGGCTGACAGCTAGGTCCACGGCAGCTGCAAGGAAGTGCCTCCTTATTACGCGCAAAATAATTATTCCTCCACCCGACAGCGGGGACCCACCGGACGGGCCACCATATTTTGCGAAAAAAATGATTCGCCCCCTGACTGCTGGGACCCACGAGCTACATCTTCGCACGCAAAGAAGTGTGTCCGAAAAAAAACGATTCGCCCCCCTGACTGCTGGGACCCACCAGGCCCCGACTGCTGGGACCCACCAGCTACACCTTCGCACGCAAGGAAGTGTGTCCGGGCAAAAAAACAAAATTATTCGCCCCCTGACTGCTGGGACCCGCCAGCTACATCTTCGCAGGCAAGGAAGTGCCTGACAGTCGGGACCCACCTGGTCGAAGTGTACGTAGCGTTGTCATTCTGGTCGCGAACATGTACGTACATACTGGTCGATGTAGAGGCGCACACATGTCGTAGTAGAGGCGTGCACGTAGCATGTACACGTACGTACAGCGGCCAGGGTGCAAGAAAGAAAATACGGCCACGTATGTGTACATACGGGCGGGGTCTCGAACGCCTACTCGCGCATACGTACGGCCAAGGCTCGTGTACATGACTGGGTCGGAACGGAGAAACAGCGTCGTCTCGTGTTCATGGGGAGGCAACGGAATGCGTCGTGTTCATGGGGAGGCAATGGAATGCGTCGTGTTCATCGGGAGGGCTTGGACGGAACAGGCGATGGAAACGAGGCCTGGCGTACCGCAGAACGGAGGAAACGACCTTGTGTTCGATCGGCCAAGTTCGAAACGGGATCCTGTTCATCGAGAGGGGTCTGGCGTACCACAAAATGGAGGAAACGGACCTCCTACGGTCGAAACGGGGGTCCTGTTGATCGGGAGGGGTGTGGCGTACCGCAAAACGGACGAAACGGACTTGTGTTGGAGCGCTATGGTCGAAACGGGGGTCCTGTTCATCGGGAGGGGTGTGGCATACCGCAAAACGGGACTCCACGGGATACTATTCATCTCCACCGTCGACCTCCTCCAGCCTTCATGGGCTCCTGTTCATCCAGCCTCCACGGGCTCCTGTTCATCCAGCCTCCACGGGCTCCTGTTCATCCAGGCTCCACCGCACGCTACTCCATCGGCTACTGTTCAACCACCCCTCCACCGTCTACTGTTCATCCAGCCCTCCACACCATAGGGTCCTGTTCAACCACCCCTCCACGGGCACCCCTCCACCGTCTACTGTTCATCCAGCCCTCGACACCACGGGGTCCTGTTCAACCACCCCTCCACCGTCTATTGTTCATCCAACCCTCCACACCACGGGGTCCTGTTCATCCACCCCTCCACGGGCACCCCTCCACCGTCTACTGTTCATCCAGCCCTCCACCACACCACGGGGTCCTGTTCATCCAGAGGCAACGCCACCACTCACTGTTCATCCAAACCCCCCCGCAACGCTCACTCTTCATCCCATCGATCGGCTTCAGTTAGCAGCAGTAGCAAAGGAATCGCTCGATCGGGTTCAGTTAACAGCCATCGGTCGATCGCTCGGGTTCAGTAATGTGTAGCCTGCAGTGCAATCGCTCGGGTTCAGTTAGAGCCCAACGCCTCGCTCGGGTTCAGTTAGAGCCAACGCCTCGCGCACACGCGCGTACGTGTACGAGAGAAACGTGCATCGCGCATCGCTCGGCCCCTGACCTCCCACCGTAACCCGGTACTCCCCAAAATTTTCCTCCCCCTCGCTTCTACCACGGTTTTTTCCGTCATGGACGGCCCAAAGAATGTCATGCAGCTGCGTCTCCGGCCCGCCCAGGACGAAAAGCCCATTTTTTGTCATGATTTTTTGTCATAGAAGTAGGAGCCCACCACATCTATGATGATACTGGGTTTTGTCACAATTATCGTCATAGAAGTGTCATATGTATGACAGAAAAAAAATTCGTCCGGCCCAAAATGTCACGGATGTGTCTTTTTTTTGTAGTGTTGCACAGCAATATATCTCGGAATGGCTATGGGAATGCCATAATAGGTAGGTATGGTGGCTGTTTTGAAAAAGATATAAGGAGGTTTATGTGTGAAAGAGTGTATCATATCACGGGGTTTGGATGCACCGGCGAAGTTTGCACCAACTCTCAATGTGAGAAAGGGCAATGCACGGTACCGAAGAGGCTAGCAATGATGGAAAGGTGAGAGTGCCTATAATCCATAGACTCAATATTAGTCATAAAGAACTCACATACTTATTGCAAAAATCTACAAGTCATCAAAAACCAAGCACTACGCGCATGCTCCTAGGGGCATAGATTGGTAGGAAAAGACCATCGCTCGTCCCCGACCGCCACTCATAAGGAGGACAATCAAAGAACACCTCATGTTTCAAATTTGTTACATAACGTTTACCATAGGTGCATGCTACGGGACTTGCAAACTTCAACACACGTATTTTTCAAATTCACAACTACTCAACTAGCACAATTTTGATATCACTACCTCCATGTCTCAAAACAATCATCAAGCATCAAACTTCTCTTAGTATTCAACACACTCATAAGAAAGTTTTTACTAGTCTTGAATACCTAGCATATTAGAATTATTTAAGTAAATTACCATGCTATTTAAGACTGTCAAATAAATCTAAGTGAAGCATGAGAGAATAATAGTTTCTATAAAAAAAACCACCACGGTGCTCTAAAAGATATAAGTGAAGTACTAGAGCAAAAACTATATAACTCAAAAGATATAAGTGAAGCACATAGAGTATTCTAATAATTTCCGAATAATGTGTGTCTCTCTCGAAAGGTGTGTACAGAAAGGATGATTGTGGTAAACTAAAAAGCAAATACTCAAATCATACAAGACTCTCCAAGCAAAGCACATATCATGTGGTGAATAAAAATATAGCTCCAAGTAAAGTTACCGATGGAAATAGACGAAAGAGGGGATGCCTTCCGGGGCATCCTCAAGCTTTGGCTTTTAGGTCTCCTTAGATTATCTTGGGGTGCCATGGTCATCCCCAAGCTTAGGCTCTTGCCTCCTTGTTCGATAATCCATCAAATCTTTCACCCAAAACTTGAAAACTTCACAACACAAAACTTAAAGTAGAAAATCTCGTGAACTCCGTTAGCGAAAGAAAACAAAACACCAATTCAAGGTACTGTCATGAACTCATTATTTATTTATGTTGGTGTTAAACTTACTGTATTCCAACTTCTCTATGGTTTATAAACTTTTTTACTAGCCATAGATTCATCAAAATAAGCAAACAACACACGAAAAACAGAATCTGTCAAAAACAGAACAATATGTAGTAATCTGTAGCTAACGCAAGATCTGGAACCCCAAAAATTCTAAAATAAATTGCTGTACGTGAGGAATGTATCTATTAATCATCTTCAAAAACAGTTAACTAAATAGCACTTTCCATTTAAAAATGGCAGCAATTCTCGTGAGTGCTAAAGTTTCTGTTTTTTACAGCAAGATTAAAAAGACTTTCCCCAAGTCTTCCCAATGGTTCTACTTGGCACAAACACTAATTAAACACAAAAAACACAACCAAAAGAGAGGCTATACAAATTATTTATTACTAAAACGGAGCAAAAAGCAAGGAATAAAAATAAAATTGAGTTACCTCCCAACAAGCGCTATCATTTAACGCCCCTAGCTAGGCATAAATGCGAACATAGATCTAGGTATTGCTATCTTTGGTAGGCAATCCATAAGTGGCTCTCATAATAGATTCATAAGGTAATTTTATTTTATTTCTAGGAAAGTGTTCCATGCCTTTCCTTAACGGAAATTGGAATCTAATATTCCCTTCCTTCATATCAATAATTGCACCAATCATTCTAAGGAAAGGTCTACCACGAATAATTGGACATTCAGGATTGCAATCTATATCAAGAACAATGAAATCTACGGGCACATAGTTCCTATTTGCAACGATAAGAACATCATTAATTCTTACCATAGGTTTCTTAATGGTGGAATCCGCAAGGTGCAAGTTTAAAGAGCAATCATCAAAATCACGGAAACCTAGCAAATCACACAAAGTCTTTGGAATCGTGGAAACACTAGCACCCAAATCACACAAAGCATAGAATTCATGATCTTTAATTTTAATTTTAATAGTAGTTTCCCACTCATCTTAAAGTTTTCTAGGGATAGAAACTTCCAACTCAAGTTTTTCTTCATAAGATTGCATCAAAGCATCAACGATATGTTTAGTAAGAGCTTTATTTTGACTATAAACATGAGGAGAATTTAGCACGGATTGCAACAAGGAAATACAATCTATAAAAGTGCAATTATCATAATTAAATTCCTTGAAATGCAAAATAGTGGGTTCATTGATATCTAAAGTTTTGACCTCTTCAATCCCACTTTTACCAATTTTTGCATCAAGATCTAAAAACTCTGAATTTTTGGAACGCCGTCTAGGTAAAGGTGGCTCATATTCAGTCCCATAATTATCAAGATTCATATTGCAAAATAAAGATTTAATAGAGACACGTCAATAACTTTTAGATCTTCATCTTTATTTTCATACAAACTAGAAGAACACGCTTTCACAAAGTAATCTTTTTTAGAACGCATCCCAGCGGTTCTTTATTTGCACTCATCAATGGAAATTCTCATGGATTTGAGAGACTCATTGATATCATGCTTAGGTGGAATAGATCTAAGTTTCAAAGAATCAACATCAAGAGAAATTCTATCAACGTTCCTAGCCAATTCATCAACCTTAAGCAATTTTTCTTCAAGCAAAGCATTGAAATTCTTTTGCGAATTCATAAACTCCTTAACACTAGTCTCAAATTCAGAGGGCATCTTATTAAAATTACCATAAGAATTGTTGTAGGAATTACCATAATTATTAGAGGAATTACTAGGAAACGTCCTAGAATTAAAATTACCCCTATACGCGTTGTTACCAAAATTGTTCCTACCAACAAAATTCACATCCATAGATTCATTATTATTCTCAATCAAAGTAGACAAAGGCATATCATTAGGATCAGAGAACACTCTTATTAGCAAACAATTTCATAAGTTCATCCATCTTTCCACTCAAAACATTAATTTCTTCTATCGCATGCACTTTTTTATTAGTAGATCATTCGGTGTGCCATTGAGAATAATTAACCATAATATTATCTAGGAGTTTAGTAGCTTCTCCTAATGTGATTTCCATAAAAGTGCCTCCCGCGGCCGAATCTAAAAGATTTCAAGACGCAAATTTCAATTCGGCGTAAATTTTTTGTATAATCATCCAAAGATTCAAACCATGTGTGGGGCAATTACGTATCATTAATTTCATCCTCTCCCAAGCTTGTGCAACATGTTCATGGTCAAGTTGCTTAAAATTCATAATATCGTTTCTAAGAGAGATGATTTTAGCGAGAGGAAAATACTTAGAGATAAAAGCATCTTTGCACTTATTCCATGAATCAATACTATTTTTAGGCAAAGACGAAAACCAAGCTTTAGCATGATCTCTAAGGGAAAAAGGAAATAGCTTCAATTTAACAATATCATTGTCCACATCTTTGTTCTTTTGCATATCACACAAATCAACAAAGCTATTTAGATGGGTAGCGGCATCTTCACTAGGAAGGCCGGTGAATCGATCTTTCATGACAAGATTCAACAAAGAAGCATTAATTTCACAAGATTCAGCATCGGTAAGAGGAGCAATCAGAGTGCTAAGAAAATCATTATTGTTGGTATTGGCAAAGTCACACAATTTAGTATTGTCTTGAGCCATCGTGATAAGCAAGCAATCCAACACAGGAGCAAACAAGAGCAAGCGAAAAAGAGGCGAACGAAAAAAGAGAGGGTGAATAAAACAGCAAGGGTGAAGTGGGGGGAGAGGAAAACGAGAGGTAAATGGCAAATAATGTAATGCGAGGGATAAGAGTTCGTGATGGGTACTTGGTATGTCTTGACTTGTGCGTAGACTCCCCGGCAACGGCGCTAGAAATCCTTCTTGCTACCTCTTGAGCACTACGTTGGTTTTCCCTTGAAGAGTAAAGGGTGATGCAGTAAAGTAGCGTAAGTATTTCCCTCAGTTTTTGAGAACCAAGGTATCAATCCAGTAGGAGATCACGCTCGAGTCCCATGCACCTACACAAACAAATAAGAACCTCGCAACCAACGCGATAAAGAGGTTGTCAATCCCTTCACGGTCACTTACGAGAGTGAGATCTGATAGATATGATAAGACAATATTTTTGGTATTTTTATGATAAAGAGAAAAAAAGATGCAAAGTAAAATAAAAGGCAATAGAAATAGCTAAGTGTTTAAGATTAATATGATGGAAGATAGACCCGGGGGCCATAGGTTTCACTAGTGGCTTCTCTCAAGAGCATAAGTATTACGGTGGGTAAACGAATTACTGTCGAGCAATTGATAGAATTGAGCATAGTTATGAGAATATCTAGGTATGATTATGTATATAGGCATCACGTCTGTGACAAGTAGACAGAAACGATTCTGCATCTACTACTATTACTCCACACATCGACCGCTATCCAGCATGCATCTAGAGTATTAAGTTCATAAGGACGGAGTAATGCTTTAAGTAAGATGACATGATGTAGAGGGATAAACTCATGCAATATGATATAAACCCCATCTTTTTATCCTTGATGGCAACAATACAACACGTGTCATTTCCCTTTCCGTCACTGGAATCGAGCACCGCAAGATTCAACCCAAAGCTAAGCACTTCTCCCATTGCAAGAAAGATCAATCTAGTAGGCCAAACTGTAGGATCGAAAGTATGTCTGGGGGGGGTGATTAGACTACTTGACCAAATAAAAACTTAACCTTTTCCCAATTTTAGTTCTTGGCAGTTTTTAGCTATTTTAGGACAAGTCAAGCAATCATCACACAATTCAAGCAAGCATGCAAAGAGTATATAGGCAGCGGAAAGTAAAGCATGCAACTTGCAAGAATGTAAAGGGAAGGGTTTGGAGAATTCAAACGCAATTTGAGACACGGATGTTTTTCCCGTGGTTCGGATAGGTGGTGCTATCCTACATCCACGTTGATGGAGACTTCAACCCACAAAGGGTAATGGTTGCGCGAGTCCACACAGGGCTCCACCCAAGGGTAACGGTTGCGCGAGTCCACACAGGGCTCCACCCAAGGGTAACGGTTGCGCGAGTCCACACAGGGCTCCACCCGCGAGGGGTCCACGAAGAAGCAACCACCCACAAAGGGTCCACAAAGAAGCAACCTTGTCTATCCCACCATGGCCATCGCCCACACAGGACTTGCCTCACTAGCAGTAGATCTTCACGAAGTAGGCGATCTCCTTGCCCTTACAAACTCCTTGGTTCAACTCCACAATCTTGTCGGAGGCTCCCAAGTGACACCTAGCCAATCTAGGAGACACCACTCTCCAAGAAGTAACAAATGGTGTGTAGGTAATGAATTCCTTGCTCTTGTGCTTCAAATGATAGTCTCCCCAACACTCAACTCTCTCTCATAGGATTTGGATTTGGTGGAAAGAAGATTTGAGTGGAAAGCAACTTGGAGAGGCTAGAGATCAAGATTCATATGGTAGGAATGGAATGTCTTGGTCTCAACACATGAGTAGGTGGTTCTCTCTCAGAACATATGAGTTGGAATGGTGTATGTGTTCTGATAGCTATCTCCCCGAATGAAGAGGAGGTGGAGGGGTATATATAGCCTCCACACAAAATCCAACCGTTACACACAGTTTTCCAATCTCGGTGGGACCGAATCAACAAACTCGGTCGGACCGAAAATGTAAACCTAGTGACCGTTAGAGATTTTCGGTGGGACTGACATGCAACTCGGTAGGACCGATATGGTTAGGGTTTGGGCATAACGTCATCTCGGTGAGACTGATTACACAAACTCGGTGAGACCGAATTTGGTAATTAGCTAACCAGAGAGTTGGTCAGGCAAACTCGGTGGGACCGATTTGCTCTTTCGGTGAGACCGAAAAGTTACAAAGGGGAAACACTGAATTTACATTGCAATCTCGGTGGGACCGATTCGCTCTTTCGGTGAGACCGAAAAGTTATGAAAGGGAAACAGAGAGTTTGCAACCCCATCTCGGTGAGACCGAGATCCCTATCGGTAGGACCGAATTGCTAGGGTTTGGCAGTGGCTTATGACAAATGAAACTCGGTGGCGCCGGATAGGAAGAATCGGTAGGACCGAGTTTGGCTTAGGGTTTAGGTCATATGTGGATATGGGAAAGTAGTTGAGGGTTTTGGAGCATATCACTAAGCACATGAAGCAAGAGGCTCATTAAGCAACACCTCATCCCTCCATGATAGTATTGGCTTTTCCTAAAGACTCAATGTGATCTTGGATCACTAAAATATAAAATGAAGAGTCTTGAGCTTTTGAGCTTGAGCCAATCCTTTGTCCTTAGCATTTTGAGGGTTCCACTTTCACATCCATGCCATGCCAATCATTGAGCTTTCCTGAAATAATCATCTTGGAGTAGCATTAGCTCAATGAGCTATATGTTGTTATGAATTACCAAAACCACCTAGGGATAGTTGCACTTTCAATCTCCCCCTTTTTTGTAATTGATGACAACATATAGATCAAAGCTTCAACAAATGATAATAAGCATGAAATATATCGTCGCTTTGAGAAGTATGTGATAAGTAAGAGCTCCCCCTAAATTTGTGCATATTTAAAATTTGCTTTGGACTGCAAATGCACAAGGAGTTAGAGTCATGGGTTACTCTTCCATGTCACATACATCTTGGTGGAGCGCTTAAAATGATAAGAGTGAAATACATGCACTCATCACCAAGAATAGTGAATGATCACATAAGATAGATAGGATAATAGCATTAAGCAAACATTAAGTGTAGCTTATGATCAAACACATGATCATCAATGTCTCACAAGCATAGTATCTCAAGCACTCAAAAGCAAACAAGTTTGAAAAACCACCAAATAAAGCAAGAGAGAAAAGCAACACTCTCTCTCTCTCGAAGCCTATGATCTATACATTTTTCTCCCCCTTTGGCAACAAGTTACCAAAAAGTTCCTAGAAAATGCATAGTGCTAGATCGACGCTCAGGCTTGATCTTCAGGTGGTGGTGGAGTCCGGATCACTCCAAGGACGAAGGCTTCTGTAGACGCTGAAGTAGACGCTGGAGTTGGAGCTGAAGTAGATGCTGGAGCTGGTGGAACTGAGGCTGTAGCTGGTGCTGAAGTGGTGGCTCTGGTGTCAGCAACTGGCATGGCAGACGACCTCGGACCTCGTGGCACTCTGGCAAAGGCATGAGTGGTAGTCCTGCCTCTCCTCTCCTGCATGTCATCTTGGAGCTGCTCCACTGCAGACTGAACTTCCGTTACTTTGACATCCAAGTCATAGAACTTCTGTTCCATGATTCTCTCTAGGCTCTGCTGATTCTGAGTGAGGGTGGCCAGACTTTGCTCAATCCTCAGTGTGGATGCAATCAAGTAACCAAGCTGCTCTTGTTTAGTCTTCAAGAAGTACTCAGATGCCTCCTCTTGAGTTGGCATCTTGGCAGCTTTCTCCTTCCTTGTCTTCTCCTTCTTTGCTTGAGCTTGTGCAGACGATGGCTCATTCTTAGTCATGACCACTTGATTATCCTCAAAATCTGGACGGATGGGCAGGTGTTCCTTGTCCAATAAATATATGCCCGTGCCCATCTTGGAGTTGATGAGCTCCTGAATTTGAGGGGCATATCCACAGCTCCTCTTCTGATCTGCTGCAGTCCTCTTAATAGTCTCTACTATGAGGCTCATCACCTTGAACTTCTGAGGCACATCAAAGACATGAAGCAAGTTGATTGCATGGCCTCTGATCATCTTGTGATCTCCAGACTTGGGCAATAAGGTGTGCCTCAATATCCAATTGATGGTTGGCAGCCCTGACAGAAGATAATGCACTGAGCCAAATTTGAAAGTGTCAAGTGCCTCATTTGGAATTTCCTTGTACATATTGGACATGGAGTTGTGGTCCATTTTCTTCTTGGCATAGATATCCAAGTCATCTGCTTGCTCCTCTGGGGCATTGATCAACTGAGCCCATTCAGCAACTGTAGATTGGTACCTCGTACCCTCAGACATCCAAGTGATCCTCCCATCTGGATAAAAGTGTGCCGTGGAGTAGAATTGCATGATAAGCTCCTCATTCCACTTTGTGAGCTTCTGCCCAAGAAAGTCTGCAACTCCACAAGCACTAAAGCTGTCGTACACTCCAGGGTAGTGCTCTTCGTTGTCCTTGATGTAGGTCCAGTCGACCCATCTCATGTCACAAACAATGGGCTTCTTATCTAGCAAAACTGTCTCATAGAAGTCCTGCTGTTCCTTAGTGTGGAACCTGTAATCCACAGCAGTCCTTCTCCTTGAAGCATACGGATCTGCTTCTCTCCACTTCCTCAGCCCTGAATCTCTCCTGAGCTTCATGTCCTCAGCCATGGGATGAGCATCGTTGTGGTCTAGGATCTTGGGCTTGAGCTTTCTCAGAACTTGCTCTTCATCCTCTTCTTCAGCAACAGTCTCAGGCACTGGGGCCTTGTTCTTCTCAGCTGCAGGTATGCTCCTTGTATTCCTCTTTGGTGCAGACTTGGGCTTGGAGGCAGCTTTGGGCTTAGATGCAGTAGCCCCTGATCTTATGGCATCACCCATTAGCTTGGGTGCCTTGGGTGCTGGTGCAGCTACCTCTTCTTCCTCTTCCTCTTCCATGATGGAAGCCTTTCCTAGCACTCTGGCTACGGTCTTCTTGACCCTTTCCTTCCTCTTCTTGCCTTCTGCAGCAACTGGCTCTTTGGGAGTGGGCTTCTCAGTTGAAGCCCTTGCCTTTGACATGGGCTGCCTGCCTGCTGGCCTTTTGATCTTTAGGCCTGGCTTTGTGCCTTGAGCTGGCTCAACTCTCTTGGAAGTGGCCTCTTCCTCTACCACATAGTCTTCATCTTCAGAATCTGAAGTCCTCTTCTTCCTTTGTCTAGTGGCAGCTTTTGGCAAGTTGCTAGGGGTGCTCCTGCTGCCCTCATCTGAAGAACTTGAGGGACTAGTGCCCTCACTCATGTGCACCTGCTGCTCTGACATGTTCTGGCTATCACTTTGATCAGACATGCTGCAAACTCTGACTGCTGACCCTGTGAATAGGTTATATATGAGATAGAGTGGATGAGCATCACAAAATGCAGAGATTTTTGCAAAAGAATGATCCAAAAACTTAGTTTTAGTTTCCCACTGAAAACATCTCGGATCTACCGATTTTTAAACTCGGTGATACCGAAGCAGTTTTGGCACCTGAACTGATGAACTCGGTTGGACCGAGTCACAGTTCGGTGGCACCGAGACTGCTAGGGTTTCATAGAGCTCCAAAATCGGTCACACCGATAAGTAATTCTCGGTCAGACCGAGTCTCACTTGTGCAATGGCATAAGCCAAATCGGTGGGACCGAGTTTTTCAACTCGGTGGGTCCGAGATGGTTTCCGCGGAAACCTAACCCTAAAATTTTCGAATCAAAGCTAATCTACGGGCGCATTGACTGGATAGAAGTGTTTCAATCGTGGCAAGAATCATGATGATCACAATGTGCTGAGAATTGGATTGGAGAATAGCACAAAGATCGAGTCCATACCCTAGTTCGGCGGAGACTCGCTACGGCGGCAACGGTGGGGCAGAGTTCCCGTTGACGGCAACGGAGACCAGCGACTGGAGGCGGCTGGCGGCGAGAAGACGATCCAGAGACCAAGTTGGCAGAGCAGGCTATCGCGCGGGCGAAGGGGTTCGGAGAAATTTCCAAAATTTTGCCCGTGACTATATATAGCCCGACCCTGTCGGTGTGACCGAGTGGAACATCTCGATGGCACCAAGATTCATAACTGCAGGCAGTTACTGGAACTCGGTGTGACCGAAAGGTTCAAATCGGTTGCACCGAGATCGAAAACCTAGATCAACTTAATGATCTCGGTAGGACCGAAAGTGGGGTATCGGTCAGACCGAAAATCATAAAGAGGTTTTGGAAGTTTAAGTCTATGACGAATCGGGGACTCCGAGCGCTCCTCACACAGAGTGGTTCGAATCTGACTTGATCAAATTTTGTGATGCAGCATGAATAGAGTTTGAGACGAGAAAAGCATAGATAGCTAGAGGAGGTTCTTAGGCATTCTTGTCCATCCACTTGGCAAAAGAAAATAAAACCAAACAATCAAAACAACAAGTGGATGTCCTCGAATGAGTAAAATATGCAACCAACATGCTCACACAATAAGATGGCAAATGAAATATGTGACAAGGCATGCACAACCAATTCTAGCATCTATCAAGCAATTCGCGATGACTACGTCATCTATATATGAGTATATTGACTTAGGAGTCAAGTGAGAACACTTGATCATAGGTCATACTCATCGTTTAAGCTCAAGTGGGGTTACCACTTTTACATAAAGCATTGTTGTGTTCACATCTTTAGAGTTGCTTTAGCTCAAGTCCTAGAGTAAAGCTCCCCCTAGATGTGATATCCCCCCTTAAGAGGGATGAACTAACCTTGGGTTTTGTCGATGATGAATTCATGTAGATGTTGAAGATGTGGATGCTCAATGTTGATGTAGATCACTTGGAGCTATCCATTTGAGTGAATTGCACTTTCAATACCTACATGGGTTAGTCCCACAAGGAACAAACAAGGATATCCATAGACATAGAGTGATGCACACACAAGATGATGTCCATGAAAACTTTTAGGTTACCTTGTCCCTTGTCTTACCAACAAGAGGGTTTGTGACTCCTTGAACTAGTGCAAGATGTGGAAGTTGATTGCACTTGTTCTTGCCAAAATGATAAGAGTGAAGTATGTTGGCGGAGTCACCCTCAAGAACTCTCTAGTTCTTCTTCTTTTGGATCCACATCATCTTGATGGGAATCCTTGGAGTTGTAGTCGTACTTGATGAAGTGGAACTTGAAGTAGTCTTGGGAATCCACTTGACTAAGGTCTTAGGAGCTTCTTCAAATGCATCAATTTCCTCTTGAAGCTTGTCCTTGCCTTTTTGCTTGTAGTCTTGTGGTGGAAGATCATCTTGAGCTTGTGTCCCCTTGAAAGAAGTGTCATACTTCTCTTGTTGAGGAACAAACTTTGTCTTGGGGTATTGATCTTCTTCCCACTCAACTCCATTGGCATTGAACTTTCGTTCAAAACCAACACCTTCATTCTTCCGGTGCATTCCTTGCTTGCGCACAATTTCCTCGAATTGCTTACTCCCGGCAAGGCTTTTGTACACTCCTTTCTCTATAATTCCCTTCAATAAGCTGTTTTCTTGCTCAAGTGTAACTTGGCTAAGAGAATCATTAGTGGAATCAAGAGAACTACTAGAAGCAATAATATTGGATTTAACATGATCATTGTTACTGCTAGAGGAAGAATCTTTCTTGTTCTTGTTACTAGACTTGACTTGAGGCATGTAAGTGCATAAGAGTAAACGCTTGGCAATGTAAGAAGAACTTTTCTTGCGGAGATCATCATTTATTGCTTTTAAGAACTCATGCTCTTGCTCAAGATTGAGCTTTTCAAAGCGTAATTTCTCATGAGCTCTTAAAAGTTCTCGATGGTCTTCGAAGATAGTTTCATGAGCTAACTTAAGAGTGTTTAGTTCTTTAGTTAGAGCCTCAATCTTCTCCTTATCATTGTCATTCGTTTTATCTTGATTAGCATGATTAATTGACGTTTCATCGTAGTATTCATCACTAGAGTTGTCAACAAGCAAATCATCACCTAACAAGTCATCTTCATCACTATTGAAATCAACATACTCGGGGTGTGTTACCTTAGGACCTTTGGCCATGAAGCATCTTGCAATTCCTTCATTTGGTGAGTCAAATATGTCGTAGGAGTTGGTTGACACAAGTGCTAGACCGGCAACACCTTCATCTTGAGTATCTTCGGAGTCGGAGTGATAACTTCTCTCGGAGTGGCTGTCGGAGTCGGATACCCATTCACCAACATGAGCTTGATGTCTTCGTCTTGTGTAGCTCCTTGATGACTTTTCCTTCCTTTCCGAATCCTTGCTTCTCCGTGAGTATCTTCATTCATAACGATCATCTCTACTCCTTCTCTCTCTTGGTGGTGATTCTTTGCTTCTTCTTTTTGGAGAATCTTCTCTTCTCTTGTAGGGAGCCGTACACTCATTGGAATAGTGTCCGGGTCTTCCACAACTGTAGCAGTTTCACTCTCGACTAGAAGATCGTTTGTCATTGTAGGACCTTGACTTGAAGCTTCTATCTTTGCTTCTACTCTTGTAGAACTTGTTGAAGTTCTTCACCATTAAGCTCAATTCTTCATTGAAGTCTTGTTTCTCACTTGATGATGTAGGGGCTTCACATGAGGCTTTATAGGCACCACTTGATTTGTTGTGAAGTTCCTCTTTATCCTTAAGTGACATCTCATGAGCAACAATTCTTCCAATCACCTCCGTTGGCTTGAGATCTTTATAATTGGGCATCATTTGGATCAATGTGCACACGGTATCATATTTTCCATCCAAGGCTCTTAGAATCTTCTTGATGATGAATCTATCGGTCATCTCTTCACTTCCTAAGCCGGCAATCTCATTTGTGATGAGAGCAAGCCTAGAGTGCATTTCAGCGACACCTTCACCATCCTTCATCTTGAACTTGTCAAGTTGGCTTTGAAGCACATCCAACTTGGATTCCTTGACGGAGTCAGTACCTTCGTGCATATCAATCAAAGTGTCCCAAATTTCCTTCGCATTCTCAAGACGGCTGATTTTGTTGAATTCTTCGGGGCACAATCTGTTGAAGAGAATATCACAAGCTTGAGCATTGTATTGCAACATCTTCAACTCATCCGCGGTAGCTTCACGGTTTGGTTCTCTCCCATCAAAGAAGTCACCTTGCAAACCAACACACACAATAGCCCAAACGGCGGGGTTATGTCCAAGAATATGCATTTTCATTTTATGCTTCCAACTAGCAAAATTAGTACCATCAAAGTAGGGACCCCTACGGTGATAATTTCCCTCGCTAGACGCCATACTCTCCTAGGTTGTGAAACCAAGGCTATGACCACCAAAAGCTGTGGAGATCAAAGCAAATGGAGACCAAAGCTCTGATACCACTTGTAGGATCGAAAGTATGTCTAGGGGGGTGATTAGACTACTTGACCAAATAAAAACTTAACCTTTTCCCAATTTTAGTTCTTGGCAGTTTTTAGCTATTTTAGGACAAGTCAAGCAATCATCACACAATTCAAGCAAGCATGCAAAGAGTATATAGGCAGCGGAAAGTAAAGCATGCAACTTGCAAGAATGTAAAGGGAAGGGTTTGGAGAATTCAAACGCAATTTGAGACACGGATGTTTTTCCCGTGGTTCGGATAGGTGGTGCTATCCTACATCCACGTTGATGGAGACTTCAACCCACAAAGGGTAACGGTTGCGCGAGTCCACACAGGGCTCCACCCAAGGGTAACGGTTGCGCAAGTCCACACAGGGCTCCACCCACGAGGGGTCCACGAAGAAGCAACCACCCACAAAGGGTCCACAAAGAAGCAACCTTGTCTATCCCACCATGGCCATCGCCCACACAGGACTTGCCTCACTAGCGGTAGATCTTCACAAAGTAGGCGATCTCCTTGCCCTTACAAACTCCTTGGTTCAACTCCACAATCTTGTCGGAGGCTCCCAAGTGACACCTAGCCAATCTAGGAGACACCACTCTCCAAGAAGTAACAAATGGTGTGTAGGTAATGAACTCCTTGCTCTTGTGCTTCAAAAGATAGTCTCCCCAACAGTCAACTCTCTCTCATAGGATTTGGATTTGGTGGAAAGAAGATTTGAGTTGAAAGAAACTTGGAGAGGCTAGAGATCAAGATTCATATGGTAGGAATGGAATGTCTTGGTCTCAACACATGAGTAGGTGGTTCTCTCTCAAAACATATGAGTTGGAATGGTGTATGTGTTCTGATAGCTATCTCCCCGAATGAAGAGGAGGTGGAGGGGTATATATAGCCTCCACACAAAATCCAACCGTTACACACAGTTTTCCAATCTCGGTGGGACCGAATCAACAAACTCGGTCGGACCAAAAATGTAAACCTAGTGACCGTTAGAGATTTTCGGTGGGACTGACATGCAACTCGGTAGGACCGATATGGTTAGGGTTTGGGCATAACGTAATCTCAGTGAGACCGATTACACAAACTCGGTGAGACCGAATTTGGTAATTAGCTAACCAGAGAGTTGGTCAGGCAAACTCGGTGGGACCGATTTGCTCTTTCGGTGAGACCGAAAAGTTACAAAGGGGAAACACTGAATTTACATGGCAATCTCGGTGGGACCGATTCGCTCTTTCGGTGAGACCGAAAAGTTACGAAAGGGAAACAGAGAGTTTGCAACCCCATCTCGGTGAGACCGAGATCCCTATCGGTAGGACCGAATTGCTAGGGTTTGGCAGTGGCTTATGACAAATGAAACTCGGTGGCGCCGGATAGGAAGAATCGGTAGGACCAAGTTTGGCTTAGGGTTTAGGTCATATGTGGATATGGGAAAGTAGTTGAGGGTTTTGGAGCATATCACTAAGCACATGAAGCAAGAGGCTCATTAAGCAATACCTCATCCCTCCTTGATAGTATTGGCTTTTCCTAAAGACTCAATGTGATCTTGGATCACTAAAATATAAAATGAAGAGTCTTGAGCTTTTGAGCTTGAGCCAATCCTTTGTCCTTAGCATTTTGAGGGTTCCACTTTCACATCCATGCCATGCCAATCATTGAGCTTTACTGAAATAATCATCTTGGAGTAGCATTAGCTCAATGAGCTATATGTTGTTATGAATTACCAAAACCACCTAGGGATAGTTGCACTTTCACAAACCAAACTGATAATTCGAAGAGACTTGCAAAGATAAACCAATCATACATAAAAGAATTTAGAGAAGAATCAAATATTGTTCATAGATAATCTGGATCATAAACCCACAATTCATCGGATCTCGACAAACACACCGCAAAAGAAGATTACATCGAATAGATCTCCAAGAAGATCGAGGAGAACTTTGTATTGAGATCCAAAGAGAGAGAAGAAGTCATCTAATTAATAAGTATGGACCCAAAGGTCTGAAGTAAACTACTCACACATCACTGGAGAGGCCATGGAGTTGATGTAGAGGCCCTCCGTGATCAATGCCCCCTCCGGCGAAGCTCCGGAAAATGCCCCAAGATGGGATCTCTCGGGTATAGAAGGTTGCGGCGATGGAATTAGGTTTTTGTGGTGCTCCTGGATGTTTGGGGGTACGTGGATATATATAGGAGGAAGAAGTACGTTGGTGGAGCAACGAGGGGCCCACGAGGGTGGAGGACTCGCCTAGAGGGGTAGGCGCGCCCCCTGCCTCGTGCCCTCCTCGATCTTTTCTTGACGCCCACTCCAAGTCTCCTGGATCTTGTTCGTTGAGAAAATCACGTTCCCGAAGGTTTCATTCCGTTTGGACTCCGTTTGATATTCCTTTTCGGCGAAACTCTAAAATAGGCAAAAAAACAGCAATTTGAGCTGGGCCTCCGGTTAGTAGGTTAGTCCCAAAAATGATATAAAAGTGTAAAATAAAGCCCATTAACATCCAAAACAGATAATATAATAGCATGGAGCAATCAAAAATTATAGATACGTTGGAGACATATCAGTCATACACTCAATATAAGTGGTTTATTGAATCTCGATCGTAGTGATACACATATTCATAATATTGAAGCCAAAAGATGCAAAGTTAATAATGATAGTGCAACTTATTTGTGGCACTACCGTTTAGGTCATATTGGTGTAAAGTGCATGAAGAAACTCCATGCTGATGGGCTTTTAGAATCACTTGTTGCTTGCGAACCATGCCTCATCGGCAAGATGACTAAAACTCTGTACTCCGGAACAATGGAGCAAGCAACTGACTTATTGGAAATAATACATACGGATGTA
Source organism: Triticum urartu (assembly GCF_056163025.1). Lineage (NCBI taxonomy): Eukaryota > Viridiplantae > Streptophyta > Magnoliopsida > Poales > Poaceae > Triticum > Triticum urartu. The sequence goes on along the minus strand of NC_141879.1, from coordinate 492,893,642 downwards.
TGCGGTCCGATGAGTGTTGAGGCTCGTGGAAGGTATTGTTATTTTCTGACCTTCACAGATGAGTTGAGCAAATATGGGTATATCTACTTAATGAAACACTAGTCTGAAACATTTGAAAAGTTCAAAGAATTTCAGAGTGAAGTTGATAATCATCATAACAAGAAAATAAAGTTTCTACGATCTGATAGCGGAGGCGAATATTTGAGTTACGAGTTTGGCCTTCATTTGAAACAATGTGGAATAGTTTCGCAACTCACGCCACCTGGAACACTACAGCGTAATGGTGTGTCTGAACGTCGTAACCGCACTTTATTAGATATGGTGCAATCTATGATGTCTCTTACTGATTTACCGCTACCGTTTTGGGGTTATGCATTAGAGACAGCTGCATTCACGTTAAATAGGGCACCGTCTAAAATCCGTTGAGACGACACCATATGAATTGTGGTTTAGAAAGAAACCTAAGCTATTGTTTCTTAAAGTTTGGGGTTGCGATGCTTATGTGAAAAAAATTCAGCCTGATAAGCTCCAACCCAAATCGGAGAAGTGCGTCTTCATAGGATACCCAAAAGAAACTGTTGGGTACACCTTCTATCACAGATCCAAAGGCAAGATCTTTGTTGCTAAGAGTGGATCCTTTCTAGAGAAGGAGTTTCTCTCGAAAGAAGTGAGTGGGAGGAAAGTAGAACTTGATGAGGTAATTGTACCTTCTCTTGAATTGGGAAGTAGCTCATCATTGAAATCAGTTCCAATGATGCCTACACCAATTAGTGATGAAGTTAACGATGATGATCATGAAAGTTCAGATCAAGTTACTACCGAACCTCGTAGGTCAAGCAGAGTAAGATCCACACCAGAGTGGTATGGTAATCCTGTTCTGGAGGTCATATTACTTGACCATGGCAAACCTACGAACTATGAGGAAGCGATGATGAGCCTAGATTCCGCAAAATGGCTTGAGGCCATGAAATCTGAGATGGGATCCATGTATGAAAACAAAGTGTGGACTTTGATTGACTTGCCCGATGATCAGCAAGTCATAGAGAATAAATGGATCTTGAAGAAGAACACTGACGCTGACGGTAATGTTACTATCTACAAAGCTCGACTTGTTGCGAAAGGTTTTTGACAAGTTCAAGGAGTTGACTATTATGAGACCTTCTCACCCATAGCGATGCTTAAGTCAGTCCAAATCATGTTAGCAATTGCCGCATTTTATGATTATGAAATTTGGCAAATGGATGTCAAAACTGCATTCCTTAATGGATATCTTAAAGAAGAGTTGTATATGATGCAACCAGAAGGTTATGTCGATCCAAAAGGTGCTAACAAAGTGTGCAAGCTCCAGCGATCCATTTATGGACTGGTGCAAGCCTCTCGGAGTTGGAATATACGCTTTGATAGTGTGATCAAAGCATATGGTTTTATACAGACTTTTGGAGAAGCCTGTATTTACAAGAAAGTGAGTCGGAGCTATGTAACATTTCTGATATTATATGTGGGTGACATATTGTTGATTGGAAATGATACTGAATTTCTGGATAGCATAAAAGGATACTTGAATAAGAAGTTTTCAATGAAAGACCTCGGTGAAGCTGTATTGGGCATCAAGAACTATAGAGATAGACCAAGACGCTTAATTGGACTTTCACAAAGCACATACCTTGATAAAGTTTTGAAGAAGTGCAAAATGGATCAGGCAAAGAAAGGGTTCTTGCCTGTGTTACAAGGTGTGAAGTTGAGTCAGACTCAATGCCCGACTACTGCAGAAGATAGAGAGAAAATGAAAGTCATTCCCTATGCTTCAGCCATAGGTTCTATCATGTATGCAATGCTGTGTACCAGACCTGATGTGTGCCTTGCTATTAGTTTACCAGGGAGATACCAAAGTAATCCAGGAGTGGATCATTGGACAGCGGTCAAGAACATCCTAAAATACCTAAAAAGGACTAAGGATGTGTTTCTCGTTTATGGAGGTGACAAAGAGCTCGTCGTAAATGGTTACGTCGATGCAAGCTTTGACACTGATCTGGATGACTCTAAGTCACAAACCGGATATGTATTTATATTGAATGGTGGAGATGTAAGTTGGTGTAGTTCTAAACAGAGCGTCGTGGTGGGATCTATGTGTGAAGCGGAGTACATAGCTGCTTAGGAAGCAACAAATGAAGGAGTCTGGATTTAGGAGTTCATATCCGATCTAGGTGTCATACCTAGTGCATCGGGTCCAATGAAAATCTTTTGTGACAATACTGGTGCAATTGCCTTGGCAAAGGAATCCAGATTTCTCAAAAGAACCAAGCACATCAAGAGATGCTTCAATTCCATCCGCGATCAAGTCAAGGAGGGAGACATAGAAATTTGCAAGACACATACGGATCTTAATGTTGCAGACCCTTTGACTAAGCCTCTCTCACGAGCAAAACATGATCAACACCAAGACTCCATGGGTGTTAGAATCATTACTATGTAATCTAGATTATTGACTCTAGTGCAAGTGGGACTGAAGGAAATATGCCCTAGAGGCAACAATAAAGTAGTTATTTATATTTCCTTATATCATGATAAATGTTTATTATTCATGCTAGAATTTTATTAACCGAAAACTTAGTACATGTGTGAATACATAGACGAACAGAGTGTCCCTAGTATGCCTCTACTAGACAAGCTCGTTAATCAAAGATGGTTAAGTTTCCTATCCATAGACATGTGTTGTCATTTGATGAACGGGATCACATCATTAGAGAATGATGTGATGGACAAGACCCATCCGTTAGCTTAGCACTATGATCGTTTAGTTTATTGCTATTGCTTTCTTCATGACTTATACATGTTCCTATGACTATGAGATTATGCAACTCCCGAATACCAAAGGAATACTTTGTGTGCTATCAAACATCACAACATAACTGGGTGATTATAAAGATGCTCTACAGGTGTCTCTGATGGTGTTTGTTGAGTTGGCATAGATCGAGATTAGGATTTGTCACTTCGATTGTCGAAGAGGTATCTCTGGGCCCTCTCGGTAATGCACATCACTATAGGCCTTGCAAGCGATGACCCACAAGTATAGGGGATTTATCGTAGTCCTTTCGATAAGTAAGAGTGTCGAAGCCAATGAGGAGCAGAAGGAAATGATAAGCGGTTTTCAGCAAGGTATTCTCTGCAAGCACTGAAATTATAGGTAATAGATAGTTTTGTGATAAGATAATTTGTAACGACCGACAAGTAACAAAAGTAAATAAAGTGCAGCCAGGTGCCCCAATCCTTTTGTAGCAAAGGACAAGCCTGGACAAACTCTTATATGAAGGAAAGCGCTCCCGAGGACACATGGGAATTATCGTCAAGCTAGTTTTCATCACGTTCATATGATTCGCGTTCGGTACTTTGATAATTTGATATGAGGGTGGACCGGTGCTTGGGTGTTGTCCTTACTTGGACAAGCATCCCACCTATGATTAACTCCTATTGCAAGCATGAAACATATGGATCCAAATCAGCCCCTTACTAAGCAACGCATAAACTAGGGTTTAAGCTTCTGTCACTCTAGCAACTCATCATCTACTTATTACTTCCCAATGCCTTCCTCTAGGCCCAAATAATGGTGAAGTGTCATGTAGTCGACGTTCACATAATACCACTAGAGGAGAGACAACATACATCTCATCAAAATTTAACGAATATCAAATTCACATGACTACTAATAGCAAGACTTCTCCCGTGTCCTCAGGAACAAGCGTAACTACTCACAAAGCATATTCATGTTCATAATCAGAGGGGTATTAATATGCATATAGGATATGAACATATGATCTTCCACCAAATAAACCGGCTAGCATCAACTACAAGGAGTAATCAACACTACTAGCAACCTACAGGTACCAATCCCAGACTTAGAGACAAGAATTGGATACAAGAGATGAACTACGGTTTGAGAGGAGATGGTTCTGGTGAATATGTTGATGGAGATTGGCCCCCTCCCGATGAGAGGAGCGTTGTTGATGATGATGGCGATGATTTCCCCCTCCCGGAGGAAAGTGTCCCCGGCAGAACAGCTCCGCTGGAGCCCTAGATTGGTTCCGCCAAGGTTCTGCCTCGTGGCGGCGGAGTCTCGTCCCGAAAGCTTCCTTATGATTTTTTCCTCAACGAAAGACTCCATATAGCAGAAGATGGGCATCGTAGGGCCACCATGGGGCCCACGAGGCAGGGGGCGCGCCCCCACCCTCATGGTTGATGAGTGGCCCCCCTCTGGTACTTCTTGCGCTAAGTATTTTTTATATATTCTGGAAATAACTTCCATGAAGTTTCAGGACTTTTGGAGCTGTGCAGAATAGGTCTCTAATATTTGCTCCTTTTCCAGCCCAGAATCCCAGCTGTCGGCATTCTCCCTCTTTATGTAAACCTTGTAAAATAAGAGAGAATAGGCATAAGTGTTGTGACATAATCTGTAATAACAGCCCATAATGCAATAAATATCAATATAAAAGCATGATGCAAAATGGATGTATCAGCTCCCCCAAGCTTAGACCTCGCTTGTCCTCAAGCGAAAGCCGAAATCAAAAAATATGTCCACATGTTTAGAGATAGAGGTGTCGATAAAAATAAAATACGGACATGAGGGCATCATGATCATTCTTAGAACAGCAACATATATATATATTGTCATATGATCTCTTATGCTAAAGTAACAATTCAATCACAATTTCAAGTATGAATCATAAACTTCATTGAGAACCAACAAGCTCTAATCTCAGTCATTGAGGCAATTGCAATTTATCATAACATAGGAAAGAGTCAATATAAGAGCTTTTCAGCAAGTCCACATACTCAACCATCTTTTAGTCTTTCACAATTGCTAACACTCACGCAATATTTATGGGTATGAAGTTTTAATCGGACACAAAGAAAGATAGGGGCTTATAGTTTTGCCTCCCAACGTTTTACCTCAAGGGTAATGTCAACAATAATTGTTCATGAAGACTCACATCCAATTAGCTATATATATCAGGATCTTTCCAACATATTGTGCTTGCCAAAAGATAAAATGTAAAAAGGAAAGGTGAAGATCACCATGACTCTTATGTAAGGTAGGAGATAAAAGTAAAATATAGGCCCTTCGCAGAGGGAAGCAGAGGTTGTCATGCGCTTTTATGGTTGGATGCACAAAATCTTAATGCGAAAGAACGTCACTTTATATTGCCACTTGTGATATGGAACTTTATTATGCAGTCTATCGCTTTTATTTCTTCCATATCACAAGATCATATAAAGCTTATTTTCTCCCACACTAATAAGTCATACATATTTAGAGAGCAATTTTTATTGCTTGCACCGATGACAACTTACTTGAAGGATCTTACTCAATCCATAGGTAGATATGGTGGACTCTCATGGCAAAACTGGGTTTAGGGATATTTGGAAGCACAAGTAGTATCTCTACTTGGTGCAAAGAATTTGGCTAGCATGAGGGGAAAGGCAAGCTCAATCATGTTGGATGATCCATGACAGTATAATTTATCTCAGATGTAAGAAAACATAACCCATTACGTTGTCTTCCTTGTCCAACGTCAACTCTTTAGCATGTCATATTTAATGAGTGCTCACAATCATAAAAGATGTCCAAGATAGTGTATTTATATGTGAAGACCTCTCTTTTTTTATTACTTCCTATTAATTGCAACGATGACCAAAACTATGTTTGTTAACTCTCAACAACTTTTATTCATCATACTCTTTATATGTGAGCTCATTACTCCCCATAAGATCCATATGATCTCTTTGTTTCTTTTTATTCTTTCTTTTTTCTTTTATTCACTCAAGATCATAGCAAGATAAATCAAGCCCTTGACTCAACACTAATCTTTATTTATAGCTCACGGACTCGATTACATAGAGGGATCGTAAAGCAAAACTCAAAACTAGATCATACCAAAAACTTTATTCTACTAGATCAAGATATTACTAAAAGGATCGAACTAAGAAAAACGATAAAGATAGAGATGTGATGGTGATACAATACCGGGGCACCTCCCCCAAGCTTGGCAGTTGCCAAGGGGAGTGCCCATACCCATGTGATTATGTCTCCTTTGTTGGTGATGTGATATTCTTGGCGATGATGCCCCTCAGGGTACGATTCTCCTCCTCGAGCTTATTGACTTGCTGCTTGAGGTCCATTATTTCCTTACAAAGCTTTCCTGTGACGGCTAGAGCTCCTTGCACCCAAGGGTGTTGCATAGCTACGGGAGAACAAGTGACACTCTTCTTCATATTTTCATAAGAAAGAAATCTAACATTGGAAGGGATAACCGAGTTTGGAATAATCGAGCTCTGTAGTTCCCCCATCGTGAATCTAGCTCAGAAGCAAGAAGTGACTTCTTGATCCTCCTCCATGGCACCTATCCTCTTCAAATCAGTCTCCATCTCTTCCTCCATTGCTGGCCCAAAGTGGTCAACATCGCTGTTTGTCCTTGATCTCGATGCCGGATGAGACACCCGGCTCTCCCCGACTGACTCTTGAGAGGACATCTTGCTCTAATCTGCAGTAGCAACAGCTCGAAACACAAACAGAGGACAATTGCGTGATACAGGAGTCAAAACCTTCAGGAGATTATATAATGAATATTTACCAACCAAAATACGTAACGTGCAAGAAAACGGAGTCAGGAGAGCGCACGAGGTGCCCACGAGGCAGGGGCGCACCCAGGGGGTAGGGCGCGCCCTCCACCCTCGTGTCCTTCCTAGACCGCTTCTTATTTTTCTATTTTTCTAAATATTCCAAAATGGATAAAAATTGCCATTAGAACTGTTTTGGAGTCGGTTTACTTACCGTACCACATACCTATTCCTTTTCGGAGTCTGAAATGTTCCGGAAAGTGTCCCTTATGTATTCCTCCGGGGTTACGGTTTCAAGAACATTGGTTTCAACATTTATAGGATTACCTGAGATATAATGTTTGATTCTTTGACCGTTCACCACCTTCGGATTTGTGCCTTCGAAGTTGCTGATTTTTATGGTACCGGAATGATAGACCTCCTCGATAACATAAGGACCTTCCCATTTAGAGAGAAGTTTTCCTGCAAAAAATCTTAAACGAGAGTTGTATAGCAATACATAATCACCTACATTAAACTCACGCTTTTGTATCCTTTTGTCATGCCATCTTTTAACTTTTTCCTTAAACAATTTGGCATTCTCATAGGCTTGGGTTCTCCATTCATCAAGTGAGCTAATGTCAAACAACCTTTTCTCACCGGCAAGTTTGAAATCATAATTGAGCTCTTTAATAGCCCAATAATCCTTATGTTCTAGTTCGAGAGGTAAGTGACATGCTTTTCCATAAACCATTTTATATGGAGACATACCCATAGGATTTTTATATGCAGTTCTATAGGCCCATAATGCATCATCAAGTTTCTTGGACCAATTCTTTCTAGATCTATGAACAGTCTTCTACAAAATTAATTTGAGTTCTCTATTACTCAATTCTACTTGACCACTGGACTGTGGGTGATAAGGAGATGCAATTCTATGATTAACATCATACTTAGCAAGCATTTTATGGAAAGCACCATGAATAAAATGTGAACCACCATCAGTCATTAAATATCTAGGGACTCCAAACCTCGGAAAAATAACTTCTTTAAGCATCTTAATAGAGGTGTTATGATCAGCACTACTAGTTGGAGTAGCTTCTACCCACTTAGTAACGTAATCAACATCAACTAAAATACGTGTATATCCATTAGAGGCAGGAAAGGGTCCCATATAATCAAAGCCCCAAACATCAAATGGTTCAATAACAAGTGAATAATTCATAGGCATTTCTTGACGTCTACTAATATTACCAATTCTTTTACATTCATCACAAGATAAGACAAACTTACGGGCATCCTTGAACAGAGTAGGCCAATAAAAACTGGATTGCAATACCTTATGTGCAGTTCTATCTCCAGCGTGGTGTCCTCCATAAGCTTCGGAGTGACACTTGCGTAGGATCTGTTCCTGTCCATGCTCAGGTACACAACGTCTAATAACACCATCTACTCCTTTATAGAGATGTGGGTCATCCCAAAAGTAATGTCTTAAATCATAGAAAAACTTTTTCTTTTGCCAGTATGTGAAACTAGGTGGTATAAATTTAGCAACAATGTAATTAGCATAATCAGCATACCATGGAGCAGTATGAGAAGCGTTTATGACATTTAATTGTTCATTAGGAAAGCTATCAGCAATAGGTAGTGGATTATCAAGAACATTTTCTAACCTAGACAAGTTATCTGCAACGGGGTTCCCGGCTCCCTTTCTATCAATAATATGCAAATCAAATTCTTCTAGCAAGAGAACCCATCTAATAAGTCTAGGTTTAGCATCTTTCTTTTCCATAAGATATTTAATAGCAGCATGATCTATGTGAATAGTTACTTTAGAATCAACAATATGAGGTCTGAACTTATCACAAGCAAATACAATTGCTAAGAATTCTTTTTCAGTAGTAGCATAATTTCTCTGGGCATTGTCTAGAGTTTTACTAGCATATTGAATAACATTTAATTTCTTATCAACTCTTTGCCCTAGAACAGCACCTACAGCATAATCGCTAGCATCACACATAATTTCAAAAGGTAAATTCCAATCAGGTGGCTGAACAATAGGTGCAGAGATCAATGCTTTCTTAAGTATTTCAAATGCTTCTACACAATCATCATCAAAGACGAATGGTATATCTTTTTGTAATAAATTAGTCAGAGGCCAAGAAATTTTTGAGAAGTCCTTAATGAACCTCCTATAAAAGCCGGCATGGCCAAGGAAACTTCTTATACCTTTGATGTCCCTAGGATACATCATCTTTTCAATAGCATCAACTTTAGCTTTATCAACTTCAATGCCCCTTTCAGAAATTTTATGCCCCAAGACAATACCTTCATTAGCCATAAAGTGTCACTTCTCCCAATTCAAGACAAGGTTAGTTTCTTCACATCTCTGCAAAACTCGATCAAGGTCACGGCCCTAAAATAGGCAAAAAACAGCAATTCTGGGTTGGGCCTCCGGTTAATAGGTTAGTCCCAAAAATAATATAAAAGTGTATAATAAAGCCCAATAATGTCCAAAACAGAATATAATATAGCATGGAACAATCAAAAATTATAGATACATTGGAGACGTATCAAGCATCCCCAAGCTTAATTCCTGCTCGTCCTCGAGTAGGTAAATGATAAAAACAGAATTTTTGATGTGGAATGCTACTTGGCATATTTTCAATGTAATTCTTCCTAATTGTGGTATGAATATTCAGATCCGAAAGATTCAAGATAAAAGTTCAATATTGACATAAAAATAATAATACTTCAAGCATACTAACTAAGCAATTATGTCCTCTCAAAATAACATGGCCAAAGAAAGTTCATCCCTACAAAATCATATAGTTTAGTCATGCTCCATTTTCTTCACACAAGAATGCTCTCATCATGCACAACCCCGATGACAAGCCAAGCAATTGTTTCATACTTTAGTAATCTCAAACTTTTCCAATCTTCACGCAATACATGAGAGTGAGCCATGGATATAGCACTATGGGTGGAATAGAATATAATGATGGGGGTTATGTGGAGAAGACAAAAAAGGGAGAAAGTCTCACATCAACGAGGCTAATCAATGAGCTATGGAGGTGCCCATCAATTTATGTTAATGCAAGGAGTAGGGATTGCCATGCAACGGATGCACTAGAGCTATAAATATATGAAAGCTCAACAAAAGAAACTAAGTGGGTGTGCATCCAACTTGCTTGCTCACGAAGACCTAGGGCATTTGAGGAAGCCCATTGTTGGAATATACAATCCAAGTTCTATAATGAAAAGTTCCCACTAGTATGTGAAAGTGAGAAAACAAAAGACTCTCTATCATGAAGATTATGGTGCTACTTTGAAGCACAAGTGTGGTAAAAGGATAGTAACATTGTCCCTTCTCTCTTTTTCTCTCATTTTTTGGCCTTCTCTTTTTATGGCCTTTATTCTTCTTTTTTCCTCACTTAGGACAATGCTCTAGAAAATGATGATCATCACACTTCTATTTATTTACAACTCAATGATTACAACTCGATACTAGAACAAAGTATGACTCTATATGAATGCCTCCGATGGTGTACCGGGATATGCAATGAACCAAGAGTGACATGTATGAAATGATTTTGAATGGTGGCTTCGCCACAAATACTATGTCAACTACATGATCATGCAAAGCAATATGACAATGATGAATGTGTCATGATAAATGGAACGATGGAAAGTTGCATGGCAATATATCTCGGAATGGCTATGGGAATGCCATAATAGGTAGGTATGGTGGCTGTTTTGAGGAAGATATAAGGAGGTTTATGTGTGAAAAAGTATATCATATCACGGGGTTTGGATGCACTGGCGAAGTTTTCACCAACTCTAAATGTGAGAAAGGGCAATGCACGGTACCGAAGAGGCTAGCAATGATGGAAAGGTTCGAGTGCGTATAATCCATGGACTCAACATTAGTCATAAAGAACTCACATACTTATTGCAAAAATCTACAAGTCATCAAAAACCAAGCACTACGCGCATGCTCCTAGGGGGATATGTTGGTAGGAAAAGACCATCGCTCGTCCTCGACCGCCACTCATAAGGAGGACAATCAAAGAACACCTCATGTTTCAAATTTGTTACATAACGTTTACCATACGTGCATGCTACGAGACTTGCAAACTTCAGCACAAGTATTTTTCAAATTCACAACTACTCAACTAGCACAAATTTGATATCACTACCTTCATGTCTCAAAACAATCATCAAGCATCAAACTTCTCTTAGTATTGAACACACTCATAAGAAAGTTTTTACTAGTCTTGAATACCTAGCATATTTAGAATTATTTAAGCAAATTACCATGCTATTTAAGACTCTCAAAATAATATAAGTGAAGCATGAGAGAATAATAGTTTCTATAAAACAAAACCACCACCGTGCTCTACAAGATATATGTGAAGTACTAGAGCAAAAACTATATAACTCAAAAGATATAAGTGAAGCACATAGAGTATTCTTATAATTTCTGAATCATGTGTGTGTCTATCAAAAGGTGTCTACAGCAAGGATGATTGTGGTAAACTAAAAAACAAAGACTCAAATCATACAAGATTCTCCAAGCAAAACACATATCATGTGGTGAATAAAAATATAGCTCCAAGTAAAGTAACCGATGGAAATAGACGAAAGAGGGGGTGCCTTCCGGGGCATCCCCAAGCTTTGGATTTTAGGTGTCCTTAGATTATCTTGGGGTTCCATGGGCATCCCCAAGATTAGGCTCTTGCCACTCCTTGTTCCACAGTCCATCAAATCTTTCACCCAAAACTTGAAAACTTCACAACACAAAACTTAAAGTAGAAAATCTCGTGAGCTCCGCTAGCGAAAGAAAACAAAACACCACTTAAAGGTACTATAATGAACTCATTCTTTATTTATGTTGGTGTTAAACCTACTGTATTCCAACTTCTCTATGGTTTATAAACTATTTTACTAGCCATAGATTCATCAAAATAAGCAAACAACACACGAAAAACAGATTCTGTCAAAAACAGAACAGTCTGTAGTAATCTGTAGCTAACGCAAGATCTGGAACCCGAAAAATTCTAAAATCAATTGCTGGACGTGAGGAATTTATCTATTAATCATATGCAAAGAGAATTAACCAAATATCGCTTTCCATTTAAAAATGGCAGCAATTCTCGTGAGCGCTAAAGTTTCTGTTTTTTACAGCAAGATTAAAAAGACTTTCCCCAAGTCTTCCCAACGGTTCTACTTGGCACAAACACTAATTAAACACAAAAAACACAACCAAAACAGAGGCTAGATAAATTATTTATTACTAAACAGGAGCAAAAAGCAAGGAATAAAAATAAAATTGGGTTGCCTCCCAACAAGCGCTATCGTTTAACGCCCCTAGCTAGGCATAAAGGCAAGGATAGATCTAGGTATTGCCATCTTTGGTAGGCAATCCATAAGTGGCTCTCATAATAGATTCATAAGGTAATTTTATTTTGTTTCAGTGTTCCATGCCTTTCCTTAACGTAAATTGGAATCTAATATTCCCTTCCTTCATATCAATAATTGCACCAATCGTTCTAAGGAAAGGTCTACCAAGAATAATAGGACATGAAGGATTGCAATCGATACCAAGATGTAACATCCCAAATTTTCAATTTGGAATGTTATACACTAGATCATCATTGCATATCATATTTTATTGCATTTTGGCTGATCCTAGAAAATTCTACGCAACTCAAGGACCCTCGGAGAGAGTTAGGGATTTCGTTATTTTCATATTTGAGCTTTCTCAAATTTTGAAAATAGGATCATTTGATTTTATTTATTTTATCTTCAATTATTTCTATTATGAAAATATGAGAGAGGGAATAAAATGACTTTCCCAAAATAAAGAAATATTGAGGATTTAATAATAAAATCAAATAAGATTTTATTTTGGTTTTATTTGCTATTTTATTTGAATTTAGAAAAATGCGCGTTTTTAAAAATTGCATTTAGGCCCCAAATAAATGTTCATCCTGTGCGGCTTGATTTTAGAATCCGGGGAAAATTTATTTTGGGATTTTTAGAGTCCGTTTACTATTTCTTTTGTTTTTTTCTGAGCGTAATTATTTAAAAAGGGGGGGGGGGGGGGTCCGAACCGACTTTGGGCCGTAACCGGCCAGGACTCCGCCTGGCCGGGGCTTTAAGTATCGCCGCCCGAGGCCCAGGACAGCCCAAGCCGCCCCGCCGCCCTAACCCTAACCCTACCCCCCCGCCGCCACCGCCCCGCGCCGCACCGTCCCGCCGCGCCGCCACCCGCGCCGCCCTGCCGCCGCTGCCCCTCACCGCCGTTCGCCGGAGCAGCGCCGCCGCTGCCGTCGTTCGCCGGAGCCGCCGAGGTAGACGTCGTTGCCTCGGTTTTCGTGAAGAAAACCGATCGGTTTTTTTTAAAAAAAAGTTAGATCTTTTTTTTCATTAGATCGGTTTTTTTGGTTTAGTTAATTAGCGAGCGTTCGCTCGTTCGTTCATTTTAACGAACGCGTTCAACGGTTAGATCCAGATAACGAACATTCATTCGTTAATCTGTTCATCGTTTTTCTTTTTCTTGGATTAAATCCGCGATTTTTCTGATCGCGATTCCTGATCCAATTTTCGTTCTAGTATAACGTTTCGCTCGTTTATCGGAATCAGACGATTCAAGCGCCTGGAGTTTCGTCTCGAAACCCTCTTTCCATTTAACCAACTCAAACAAGTTTTTGCCCCTGTAAAAAATTGCCCTAGATACAGAATAGTAAACGAAGCATGTTTCTTTTGCCGTTTGTCTTTCATTGCTTCGTTCGATTTGATTCTTTTTGCCAACCGGAGTTCTTAAGTTGAACTTTCTGGTTAGATCCCTTATTCGAGTTTTACATGTGCATTAGTTGCATTAGTTGAGTACTTATTTTATGCTTGTTTGTTTGCGATAGAGTACCCGGAGTGCGCCGCTTGCTACTTCGAATCACTAGGTTTCCCGGATCATCAGCAAGGCAAGTAACACTTTGATCATACCTCCTACTACCCAGTTTTATTGCATTAGATCAATCCTCACACCATTGCATGTTTAGGATCTAATTAAATTGTGGGTTTGGGAAGTAGTTGAGGTAGTACCTATTACCTGTTTATTATCAAACCTTTGGGAGTTACTTCTACGTTTGCTTATTATGCCATGCTATGCTAGTAGACGTGGATTGGGTGAGTGTATCCATGACAGATGTGAGATTGTTAAATTAATGGTTTATCTAAGGTGGCAACTTAAATACACATCTGGGTGGATTGAGGCACCTGGGTATTCCAGCGATTGCCTATTTTTCTTTTGGACCGCCACCCAGGCCCAAAGGGATCATGAGATTATTCATGCTAGAAAGTTCCGTGTGCAGCCACAAGCTACTATGGGCTCTAGCATAGTTGACTAAGTCATCCGAACTCTTACAGTGGTAGACTAGCAGATGTAGGGGATGTAGGTGGTACGGTCTACCCATCGTAAGGTGCTAGCGCTTCTGAAAGACTATGTCTCGGTCATCCGTTTCTCAAACACCATGCAGTGCGAGAAATCCAATGGAGGAGATCGAGTCTTGTGGGGAAAAGTGCGCAAACCTCTGCAGAGTGTATAAACTAATCATGGTTAGTCGTGTCCCCGGTTATGGACATCTTGAGTATCTAGTATCTGGATTATCATGTGAATCTCATCATGTTACTCTAATTAATTTTGTTGGGTTTTGTTTAATGATGATGCTTAATTGGGATTGAGAATGCTGTCAACCATTCTCAATGTTTAACAACTACCATGATAGTTAAATAAAATTTATTCCTTTGCAGTAGGGAAAATTTGGCTTTACGCAAAACTGTAACCATAGAGCTTTCCACCAGCCAAATATGCATGTAGTATAGTCTATATCTTCCATTACTCTCTATGTGTTACATTGCGAGCATATTCCATGTGCTGACCCGTTTCGGGCTGCAACGTTCATGTTGCAGACTTTTCAGACGACGATTAAGGTGCCTTCAGTTCGTGGTTCTATACTCAGTGATGCTGTCGGAGTTGATGGACTCACTTATCTTCGAAGCCTTCCGCTGTTATCGTTATTAGATGGCCTTAAGCCATATTTATTGTAATAAGTTCTCTTTTGAGACACTCGATGTAATAAGTGTGTGATTGCTACTCTGTTATAAATCCTTCAAGTACTGTGTGGTGTCAGCATTACTGATCTAGGGATGACACCAGAGCCAGAGATTGGACCGTTTGAGGTCTGGTCGCTACACAAGAACAATAAAATCTACGGGCACATAGTTCCTATTTGCAACAATAAGAACATCATTAATTCTTCCCATAGGTTTCTTAATGGTGGAATCCGCAAGGTGCAAGTTTAAAGAGCAATCATCAAAATCACGGAAACCTAGCAAATCACACAAAGTCTTTGGAATCGTGGAAACACTAGCACCCAAATCACACAAAGCATAGCATTCATGATCTTTAATTTTAATTTTAATAGTAGGTTCCCACTCATCATAAAGTTTTCTAGTGATATAAACTTCCAACTCAAGTTTTTCTTCATAAGATTGCATCAAAGCATCAACGATATGTTTAGTAAAAGCTTTATGTTGACTATAAGCATGAGGAGAATTTAGCACGGATTGCAACAAGGAAATACAATCTACCAAAGAGCAATTATCATAATTAAATTCCTTGAAATCCAAAATAGTGGGTTCATTAATATTTAAAGTTTTGACTTCTTCAATCCCACTTTTAACAATTTTAGCATCAAGATCTAAAGACTCCGAATTTTTGGAACGCCGTCTAGGTAAAGGTGGATCATATTCAGTCCCATCATTATCAAGATTCATATTGCAAAACAAAGATTTAATAGGGGACACATTAATAACTTTTAGATCTTCATCTTTGTCTTCCAAAAAAATTCCGGCTTAGCGGCCATCTTATTAACTAAGGTGGCTTGCTTATCCGAAACTTCAGCTATCAACTTCTCAAGATGAGCAATCTGAGATTTCAAACCATCAAATTCTTTAGACATATCATCGAGCTCTTTATTCATATAACCCATAAAGTTTTTTTGTTCTTTAAGCTCATTTCTAAAGAAATTATTATGCTCAAATTGTAAGACCATAAAACTCCTGACGTTGCTTTCGATCTCTTCTAACCTTTTAAGGTGGAGATCACCAAATCTAGATAGAGCCATCATGACAAGCAAGCAATCCAACACACAAGCAAACAAGAAACGGGAAAAAAGAGGGAAGCGGAAAAGAGAGGGCGAATAAAAGGGCAAGGGTGAAGTGGGGGAGAGGAAAACGAGAGGCAAATGGCAAATAATGTAATGCGGGAGATAAGGGTTTGTGATGGGTACTTGGTGTGTTGACTTTTGCATAGACCTCCCAGGAAACGGCGCCAGAAATCCTTCTTGCTACCTCTTGAGCACTGCGTTGGTTTTCCCTTGAAGAGGAAAGGGTGATGCAGCAAAGTAGCGTAAGTATTTCCCTCAGTTTTTGAGAACCAAGGTATCAATCCAGTAGGAGGCCACACACGAGTCCCTCGCACCTACACAAGCAAATAAATCCTCGCAACCAACGCGATAAGGGGTTGTCAATCCCTACACGGTCACTTACGAGAGTGAGATCTGATAGATGTGATAAGATAATATTTTTGGTATTTTATGATAAAGATGCAGAGTAAAATAAAAGGCAATAAAAATAACTAAGTGTTGAAAGATTAATATGATGGAAGATAGACCCGGGGGCCATAGGTTTCACTAGTGGCTTCTCTCAAGAGCATAAGTATTCATGGTGGGTAAACAAATTACTGTTGAGCAAATGACAGAATTGAGCATAGTTATGAGAATATCTAGTTATGATCATGTATATAGGCATCACGTCCAAGACAAGTAGACCGACTCCTGCATGCATCTACTACTATTACTCCACACATCGACCGCTATCCAGCATGCATCTAGAGTATTAAGTTCAAGAGAACAGAGTAACGCTTTAAGCAAGATGACATGATGTAGAGGGATAAACTCATGCAATATGATATAAACCCCATCTTGTTATCCTCGATGGCAACAATACAATACGTGCCTTGCTGCCCCTACTGTCACTGGGAAAGGACGCCGCAAGATTGAACCCAAAGCTAAGCACTTCTCCCATTGCAAGAAAGATCAATCTAGTAGGCAAACCAAACTGATAAATCGAAGAGACTTGCAAAGATAACCAATCATACATAAAAGAATTCAGAGAAGATTCAAATATTGTTCATAGATAAACTTGATCATAAACCCACAATTCATCGGTCTCAACAAACACACCGCAAAAGAATATTACATCGAATAGATCTCCACAAGAGAGGGGGAGAACTTTGTATTGAGATCCAAAAAGAGAGAAGAAGCCATCTAGCTAATAACTATGGACCCGTAGGTCTGAGGTAAACTACTCACACTTCATCAGAGGGGCTATGGTGTTGATGTAGAAGCCCTCCGTGATCGATGCCCCCTCCGGCGGAGCTCCGGAAAAGGCCCCGAGATGGGATCTCGTGGATACAGAAAGTTACGGCGGTGGAATTAGGGTTTTGGCTCCGTATCTGGTAGTTTGGGGGTACGTAGGTATATATAGGAGGAAGGAGTACGTCCGTGGAGCAACAGGGGGCCCACGAGGGTAGAGGGCGCGCCTAGGGGGTAGGCATGCCCCCCTACCTCGTTCCCTCCTCATTGATTGCTTGACATAGGGTCCAAGTCCTCTGGATCATGTTCGTTCCGAAAATCACGTTCCCGAATGTTTCATTCCGTTTGGACTCCGTTTGATATTCTTTTTCTGCAAAGCCCTAAAATAGGCAAAAAAAACAGCAATTCTGGGTTGGGCCTCCGGTTAATAGGTTAGTCCCAAAAGTAATATAAAAGTATATATAAAGCCCAATAATGTCCAAAACAGAATATAATATAGCATGGAACAATCAAAAATTATAGATATGTTGGAGACGTATCAACCACAGTTGAAGCTTTAGCATGATCTTTTATCCTAACAGGAAAAGGTGGTATCTCAACATAAGCAGTAGGAATAATAGGATCATTATAAGTGATAGTCTTTTCTTCAACTTTAATAGGTGCAGCTACTTTTACTTCTATGGGAGGATGATATTTAAACCACTTCTCCTTAGGGAGATCAACATAAGTAGCAAAAGATTCACAGAAAGAAGCTACTATCTTAGAGTCAAGTCCATATTTAGTGCTAAATTTACGGAAAACATCGGTATCCATAAAAGATTTAACACAATCAAACTTAGGTGTCATACCTGACTCCTTACCTTCGTCGAGATCCCAATCTTCAGAGTTGCGCTTAATTCTTTCCAATAAATCCCATTTGAATTCAATAGTCTTCATCATAAAAGAGCCAGCACAAGAAGTATCGAGCATGGTGTGATTGTTATCAGAAAGCCGAGCATAATTTTTTTTAATAATCATTTCTCTTGAGAGCTCATGATTGGGGCATGAATATAACATTGATTTAAGCCTCCCCCAAGCTTGAGCGATGCTTTCTCCTTCGCGAGGCCAAAATTATATATATAATTGCGATCATGATGAACAAGATGCATAGGATAAAACTTTTGATGACATTCCAATTTGAATCGTTTGTAGTTCCATGATCCCATATCATCACATAGCCTATACCATGTCAATGCATCTCCCTTCAAAGATAAAGGGAAGAACTTCTTCTTGATAACATCATCGGGCATACCTGCAAGCTTAAATAATCCACAAACTTCATCCACATATATTAGGTGCTCATCAGGATGTAATGTTCCATCTCCTGCAAAAGGATTAGCTAGTAGTTTTTCTATCATACCCGAAGGAATTTCAAAGTAGACATTTTCATTTTCAGTAGGTTCAGTAGGTTGAGTAGGTTGAGGAGCAACTCTTTGCTCTACTGGTCGTGGTGAAGATACCCCGAACAAGCCCCTCAAAGGATTACTTTCCATAGTAACAAGTGACAGTAAATTTCAGCACACTATATAAAATTTTCCTTACCAAATTCAACCTACCAAAGGTGCTTCACTCCCCGGCAACGGTGCCAGAAAAGAGTCTTGATGACCCAAAGTATAGGGGATCTATCATAGTCCTTTCGATAAGTAAGAGTGTCGAACCCAACGAGGAGCATAAGGAAATGATAAGCGGTTTTCAGCAAGGTATTCTCTGCAAGCACTGAAATTATAGGTAATAGATAGTTTTGTTATAAGATAATTTGTAACAACCAACAAGCAACAAAAGTAAATAAAGTGCAGCAAGGTGGCCCAATCCTTTTTGTAGCAAAGGACAAGCCTGGACAAACTCTTATATGAAGGAAAGCGCTCTCGAGGACACATGGGAATTATCGTCAAGCTAGTTTTCATCATGTTCATATGATTCGCGTTCGGTACTTTGATAATTTGATATGAGGGTGGACCGGTGCTTGGGTGTTGTCCTTACTAGGACAAAGATCCCACTTATGATTAAATCCTATTGCAAGCATCCGCAACTACAAAAAATTATTAAGGTAAACCTAACCATAGCACGAAACATATGGATCCAAATCAGCCCCTTACAAAGCAACGCATAAACTAGGGTTTAAGCCTCTGTCACTCTAGCAACCCATCATCTACTTATTACTTCCCAATGCCTTCCTCTAGGCCCAAATAATGGTGAAGTGTCATGTAGTTGACATTCACATAACACCACTAGAGGAGAGACAACATACATCTCATCAAAATATCGAACGAATACCAAATTCACATGACTACTAATAGCAAGACTTCTCCCATGTCCTCAGGAACAAACGTAACTACTCACAAAGCATATTCATGTTCATAATCAGAGGGGTATTAATATGCATATAGGATCTGAACATATGATCTTCCACCAAATAAACCGGCTAGCATCAACTACAAGGAGTAATCAACACTACTAGCAACCTACAGGTACCAATCCCAGACTTAGAGACAAGAATTGGATACAAGAGATGAACTAGGGTTTGAGAGGAGATGGTGCTGGTGAAGATGTTGATGGAGATTGGCCCCCTCCCGATGAGAGGAGCGTTGGTGATGACGATGGCGATGATTTCCCCCTCCCAGAGGGAAGTGTCCCCGGCAGAACAGCTCCGCCGGAACCCTAGATTGGTTCCACCAAGGTCCCGCCTCGTGGCGGCGGAGTCTCGTCCCGAAAGCTTGCTTATGATTTTTTCCTCAACGAAAGACTCCATATAGCAGAAGATGGGCATCGGAGGGCCACCAGGGGGCCCACGAGGTAGGGAGGCGCGCCCAGGGGGTAGGGCGCGCCCCCACCCTCGTGGATGGTGAGTGGCACCCTCTGGTACTTCTTGCACTCAATATTTTTTTATACATTTTGGAAATAACTTCAATGGAGTTTCAGGACTTTTGGAGCTGTGCAGAATAGGTCTCTAATATTTTCTCCTTTTCCAGCCCAGAATCCCAGCTGCCGGCATTGTCCCTCTTTATGTAAACCTTGTAAAATAAGAGAGAATAGGCATAAGTATTGTGACATAATGTGTAATAACAGCCCATAATGCAACAAATATCGATATAAAAGCATGATGCAAAATGGACGTATCAGCAAGCAATGTGACTAATAAGTTAGTTGTGGGATGATGCATTACGGAACGAGCAAAGAGACTTGCCAGTAATGAGATTGAACAAGGTATGATGATACGGATGATCGAATCTTGGGTAAGTAACATACCGATAACAAAGGGAACAACGTATGTTGTTGTGCGGTTTGACCGATAAAGATCTTTGTAGAATATGTAGGAGCCAGTATGAGCATCCAGGTTCCACTATTGGTTATTGAACGGAGATGTGTCTAGGTCATGTATACATAGTTCTCGAACCCGTAGGGTCCGCACGCTTAACATTCGATGATGATTCGTATATGAGTTTATGTGATTTGATGACCGAAGGTTGTTCGGAGTCCCGGATGAGATCACAAACGTGACGAGGAGTCTCGAAATGGTCAAGACATAAAGACTAATATATTGAAAGGTTACATTCGGACACCAGAATGGTTCAGGTCGTTTCGGATAAGTTTCAGAGCACCGAGGGTTACCGGGACCCCCCAGGAAGTTATTGGGCCTCATGGGCCTAGTGGTGGAAGAGAGGAGGCAGGCAAGGAGTGGCGCGTGCCCCCCCCCTAGACCAAACCGAATTGGACTAGGGCTAGGGGCAGCCACCCTTTCCTTCTCTTCTCCTCCTCCTTCCCCCCTTTGAAAGCACAAGTGCTCCCTAGGTGGTTTTGGTAATTAATGTCAACATATCTCTTGTTGGACTAACACTTTTACCTAGTATGTTTTAGATAAGTTCAACAATGAAGTGGCTTGGACTAGAGGATGTGGAACCCCTTCAAGATGATAAGGACAAAAGGATTGGCTCAAGCTCCAAGCTCAAGACTCTACATTTTCTATTTTAGTGATCCAAGATCACATTGAGTCTATAGGAAAAGCCAATACTATCAAGGAGGGATGAGGTGTTGCTTAATGAGGCTCTTGCTCAAAATTCTTAGTGATATGCTCAAAATCCCTCAACTAATTTCTCACATCCACATATGACCTAAACCAAAAGTCAAACTCGGCCCCACCGATTCTTTCTATCCGGCGCCACCGAGTTCAGATGTCATAGCCACTGCCACAAACCCTAGGCAAATCGGTCTCACCAATAGGGATCTCGGTCTCACCGAGATGGGATTGCAATCTCTCTGTATGGATTTATTACCAAAATCGGTCTCACCGAGTTTGCGTAATCGGTCCTACCGAGATTGCAATGTAAACTCTCTGTTTCCTTTTCGTAACAGTCCGATCTCACCGAAATGAGCGAATCGGTCCCACCGAGTTTACCTGGCCAACTCTCTGGTTAGCTTATTACCAAAATCGGTCTCACCGAGTTTGTGTAATCGGTCTCACCAAGATTACGTTATGCCCTAACCCTAACCATATCGGTCCTACCAAGTTGCATGCCGGTCCCATCGAAAATCCTAACGGTCACTAGATTTGCTGAATCGGTCCGACCGAGTTTATCAATTCGGTCTCACTGAGATTGGCAAGTTGTGTGTAATGGTTAGATTTTGTGTGGAGGCTATATATACCCCTCCACCTCCTCTTCATTCATGGAGAGAGCTATCAGAGCGAACCTACACTTCCAACTTACCTTTTCTGAGAGAGAACCACCTACACTTGTGTTGAGGCCAAGATATTCCATTCTTACCATATGAATCTTGATCTCTAGCCTTCCCAAGTTGCTTTCCACTCAAATCTTCTTTCCACCAAATCCATATCCTGTGAGAGAGAGTTGAGTGTTAGGGAGACTGTCATTTGAAGCACAAGAGCAAGGAGTTCATCATCAACACACCATTTGTTACTTCTTGGAGAGTGGTGTCTCCTAGATTGGCTATGTGTCACTTGGGAGCCTCCGACAAGATTGTGCACTTGAACCAAGGAGTTTGTAAGGGCAAGGAAATCGCCTACTTCGTGAAGATTTACTGCTAGTGAGGCAAGTCCTTCGTGGGCGACGGCCATGGTGGGATAGACAAGGTTGCTTCTTCGTGGACCCTTCGTGGGTGGAGCCCTCCGTGGACTCGCGCAGCCATTACCCTTCGTGGGTTGAAGTCTCCATCAACATGGATGTACGATAGCACCACCTACCGGAACCACGTCTCAAAAATCTCTGTGTCTCCAAATTGCATTTGCACACTCCAATCCCATCCTTTTACATCCTTGCAAGTTGCATGCTTTACTTTCCGCTGCTCATATACTCTTTTCATGCTTGCTTGATATGTATTGTGTTTGTTAAACTTGTGCCAAAACTCCACTTCAACTTAAAGAAATTAAAAACTGCAACTTTTGGTACTTAGTGTATAATCACCCCCCTCTAGACACCTCTTCTCGATCCTTTCAATTGGTATCAGAGCTTTGGTCTCCATTGCTTTTGTTTAAACACCATTGGAGGAAGATTGATGAGTCTACTTTGGGGAGTCTTAGACATAGAGTGCCTATACTTGATGGAGAGTATTTTCATGAGTGGAAAAATGAGATGCTTGTGATTTTCAATGAATATCACTTGAACAGTATATTGCTAGCCCTTGTGCACCTCATGTTGATCCCATGCATCCTACCCTTGATGAGTCAATTGACATGATTCGCAATCTTAGAACTGTTAATCTTATCACTAGAGGCTTGCCTAGAAAGTTGATTGGATGTTTGCCTACTCTTAAGTGTGCCTACACCATATGAAAATTTCTTGAGGAACGCTTTCCAAATTATTCCTTGAAAAATCTAGATGAAATTCTCCATAAGTCTATTGCCTTGAGTAAGATGAATTCCAATGATCCTATGTTTGGCAATTGTCTATTTGAGCTTACAAACCTTATGCGTGCCAAAGGAGATGTTGGAATTATTAGTGATATTATTTCCGAAGCTATTAAAATTCATAAAGAAGATCATTGTCAAACTCACTCTAACAAATCACCCTCTCTAGGATTTGATCCACCGCATGACGATGTTGAACATGGATACTATGACGAGGATGATAATAGTGATTTTGATCTTGATGATGCAATGAGACACTTTGGTCTTATGGCAAATCTTCGGGGATATATGGCAGGAGGAAAGGAATTGGTTCTTGATAGTGGATGTGCCGATCACATGACCGGAGATAAAGACATGTTTCGTGAGCTTGCTGAAAACGATGGTCCTCGAAAGTATGTCACTTTCGGTGAAAACTCAAAGGGTAAGGTGGCCATATCACATGATAGCTCCATACAAAATGTCATGCCCATTGAATCTCTTGGCTACAATTTACTTTCAGTATCTAGACTTGCTGATTTCGGTTTCAATGTCCTATTTACTGAAGTAGATTGCCAAGTGTTTTGTAGAGATAATCATAAAATAGTCTTTACCGGTATACGCAGAGGTGATCTTTACATTGTTGATTTCACTAAAAAGGCTCAACCTAGAACTTGCTTTTCTAAAGGTTGGTTATGGCATAGACAATTAGGTCATGTTGGTATGCGAAACCTTGACAAGCTTATTAAAGGAAATCATATCCTTGGCGTTAACGATGTCATATTTGACAAGGATAGACTTTGCAGCGTTTGTCAAGCAAGTAAACAGGTTGGAGGAAGGCATCCCGTGAAGAACATCATTACCACAAGGAGGCCACTCGAGCTACTTCACATGGATATTTTTGGTCCTAACGCTTACAAAAGTCTCGGTGGAAATTCTTTTGGTCTAGTTATAGTTGATGATTTTTCAAGATTTACGTGGGTGTTCTTTCTCGATGATAAATCACAGGTCCAAAAGATCTTCAAAAACTTCGCTAGGAAGGCCCAAAATCAATTTAAAGTGAAAATCAAGAAGGTTCGCAGCGACAATGGAACGGAGTTCAAGAACGCAAATGTGGACACCTTTATTGACGAAGAAGGGATTTCACATGAGTTCTTGGCTACGTACACACCTCAACAGAATGGAGTTGTTGAGAGGAAGAACCGGGCACTCGTCGAAATGGAGAGAACGATGCTTGATGAGTACAAGATGCCAAAGCACTTTTGGGCAGAAGTGGTTGAGACAGCTTGTCATGCAACAAATCGCTTGTATCTTCACAAGCTACTCGGCAAGACGGCATACGAGCTCCTCACCGGTAACAAACCACAAGTTGGATA
The DNA here is from genome assembly GCF_056163025.1 of Triticum urartu. NCBI lineage: Eukaryota > Viridiplantae > Streptophyta > Magnoliopsida > Poales > Poaceae > Triticum > Triticum urartu. The sequence goes on along the minus strand of NC_141879.1, from coordinate 492,869,361 downwards.
CTTTCGAGTATTCGGCTCAAAGTGCTACATTCTTGATAAGCATCGTCATTCTAAATTTGCTCCTAAGTCTCATGAAGGTTTCCTACTTGGTTATGGCTCAAACTCTCACACATACCGTGTCTACAATAATTTCGCCCGAAAGGTTGAAGAGACGGTAGATGTGAAGTTTGATGAATCTAACGGCTCGCAAGTAGAGCAATTGCCAATTGATGTAGGAGACAAAGACCCTTCGAAAGCAATCCAAGACTTGTCTATTGGCAAGATTCGTCCTACGGAGGTGAAGGAGAGTACCTCGTCCATCCAAGTGGAAGCTTCTACCTCACGACAAGGTGAACCAAGAGTTGATACGGAAGCATCCACAAGTGGGACACACCAAGATGAAGAAAACTAGGAAGTGCACCAAGATGAACGCCAACAACCTCCTTCTCCACCACGACAAGAGAACGACGACGTCAACAACAAAGAAGGCCAAGAAGAAGAACAAGATGAAGAAGATGTTCAACCAAGATCCAAGCAAAAGCTTTCACGAGTTCGAGCAAGAATTGCTAAATACCATCCCATCGAGCAAATCTACAATGATATCCAAACCGGGAGAATCACTCGCTCAAAAACTCGTTTAGCTAAATTTTGTGAACACTATTCATTCATCTCTAGCATTGAACCTATGAAGGTTGAAGAAGCTTTGGAAGATCCGGATTGGATAAATGCCATGCATGAAGAGCTACACAACTTTGAGAGAAATCAAGTTTGGACATTAGTTGAGAAGCCCGACAACAACCACAACATCATCGGTACCAAATGGGTGTTTAGCAACAAGCAAGATGAAGATGGACAAGTAGTTCGCAACAAAGCATGTCTCGTCGCCCAAGGCTACACTCAAGTCGAAGGTATGGACTATGCTAGACTTGAGTCCATTCACATCTTAATTGCATATGCTAATCATCATGATATCACCTTGTACCAAATGGACATTAAAAGTGCTTTTCTAAATGGTGAAATAGAGGAGGAAGTTTATGTTAAGAAACCTCCCGGATTTGTCAATCCTAAGAAACCTAATCATTTTTACAAACTTCACAAAGCTCTTTATGGTCTTAAACAAGCTCCTAGAGCATGGTATAAATTCTTGACCAAGTTCCTTATTGAAAAAGGCTTTGAAATTGGAAAATAGGTTCTACTATTTTTACTAAAAGTGTTAATGGAGGACTATTTGTGTGCCAAATTTATGTCGATGATATTATATTTGGATCAACTAACCCTCACTTTAGTGGAAAGTTTGGAAAGGTAATGTCGGAGAAGTTTGAGATATCGATGATGAGTGAACTCAAATTATTTCTTGGTTTGCAAATCAAGCAAACTAAGGAAGGTACCTTTGTCTCTCAAATGAAGTACACCAAGGACTTATTCAAGAAGTTCAATATGCAAGAATGCAAAGGTATTACTACACCCATGCCTACTAGTGGACATCTTGATTTAACCAAAGATGGTGAACCAGTTGGTCAAAAGGTTTATCGCTTTATGATTGGTTCATTGTTATATCTATGTGCTTCACATCCCGATATTATGCTAAGTGTGTGCATGTGTGCACGATATCAAGCCGCTCCTAAATAATGTCATCTTAAGGCCGTGAAAAGGATAGTGAGATACTTAATCCATACACCAAATTTTGGCATTTGGTATCCAAAGAGGGCCTCCTTTAATCTTGTTGGCTACTCCGACTCGGACTATGCCGGTGACAAGGTTGATAGAAAGTCCACTTCGGGTACTTGTCAATTTCTTGGTAGATCTCTTGTGTCTTGGTCTTCCAAGAAACAAAACTCGGTATCCTTATCCACCGCCGAAGTGGAATACATTGTCGCTGGATCATGTTGTGCTCAATTACTTTGGATGACCCAAACTCTTAAAGTTTATGGGATATCTGTGAAACATGTTCCATTACTTTGTGACAATGAAAGTGCTATTAATATTGCTCACAATCCCGTGCAACATTCTCGAACTAATCATATTGAAGTTCGTCGTCATTTCATTCGAGATCATGTTGCCAAAGGGGACATTAATCTTAAGCATGTTCGCACCAAAAAGCAGTTAGATGATATATTCATGAAACCACTTGATGAGAAAGTGTTTTGTAGGTTAAGAGGTGAATTGAACATCATTTATGCTTCAAATTTGGAGTAGGAACTCCATTTGATACATGCAAGGCATGAGCCTATGACCAATCCTTGATATTTCTTTTATGTTGACTATCTTATGTCTTCGATATATTTGCACCTTGCATGTTATCTAACCCATGTATGTACTTAGATGAATCTAAATCTATGAGATTGCAACTCACTCACATCTTGAGCAATTTCTATATCACCAAGTCTCTACACAATGGTGGATGAAGACAAGGAAGCACGCAACCATTCAAACATATCCTTTGACAAATTCTATGTTGAGTTTCATGATTGTCATTTTGGATACACAAGTGCTCTTCCTTGCAAAAACTAACCCATGTAGGTAGATGAACTCAAACTCCAAGTGGTGTTCCCAACTCTTGATGAGCTACATCAACCTTGAGCAACCCACACAAGTTCAACTACATGATCATGATCAACACCACCACCCAATGTATGTTATTCCATCTTAGAGAAGCTTTACTCCAAGTCATGAGTTAAAGCAACTTGAAAAGATGTGAATACATCAAAAAGCTTAAACGAAAAATGGTAACCCCATTTTGAGCTTAAACGATGAGTATGACCTATGATCAAGTGATCTCACTTGACTCCTAAGTCAATATACTCTAACATAGGTGACTTTGTCGCCGACCAATTCTAGATGAAGTTCTCTTGTGTTCTTTTCTATGCTCTTGCATTTGTATCATGCATATTTGTTTCCCTCTTCAAAACAAACTTCATCTAGACTCCTTTTTAGTTTCTTCTCTTTTATTTTCTGTTCTGCATTCCTTGCATCCAATTCATTTCAAATCTTTCAGTTAATTCCTTGCAAATCCTTGTGAGATCTTACTTGTCTAGTGAGCTGAGGTGACAAGTGTTTTCTCTGTGATGGACTCGGTCTGACCGGTCTGATGCTTTCGGTCCAACCGAATCCTCTCGGTACAACCGAACCATACAACTCGGTGTCACCGATTTCACTACAGGAAAGACATCTTGCCACTTGTTTATGCATTCTTTTTGATCCAGCTCCACTCAATGAATCTTGTCCTCGGTCAGCATCCCATTCAACTTGCTGCTTTGTTCTGTGACTCAAGGACCAAACCCATCATGACAAAAATCCAAAAGAACCCTTCTTGGAAATTGATGTCAAAGGGGGAGAGAGAGAGATCACATCAAAGCTTAATCATATCTATAGGGGGAGAGAATACTCAAGGGAAGAAAGAGTAATCATCAAGGACCCCAGATGCTTGGTGTTCAAGAGGAGAGAAGTCACATGTCTTCAAGAGGGGAAATACATGTTCATATTTGCTCGTTTGCATTAGCTCTGTTTATTTCCTTTGAGCTCTGATTTTCTGTTCCCTATCTTCTCCCAGTATCCCATGCTAGATTCTAGGGGAGCAAGACATCTAAAGGAAGGAAATCCTTGAATTTATTGCACATCTTTACCTTTGGGGACATGTCTATATCCAATGTGGTACTTAGTACTCACTCTATATGTCATCCCAGTCTTGGTACTCTTGTGGTTTCTTTTGTTTGCTCTGGCCAGTAGGTGTATCTGTGTTATCTAACCTTGTTTACGCAGGTTCATCCCATCCTAAGCCAACTCAGGACCACAAGGTAAGTATATGCATCACAGTCATGTGTATGAGAAATTCTTGCTGATGTACATACTGTTTGCAAGAAGGACTCATGAGCATGAAGGTACATTTCTCATATTCACATCATTTGCTCTGATGCATATAGCCAAGATACATGTAACACATTCCTTACTCTGTCATGTTTATGCATTCACATGCTCCTATATTCCATATTCACATGATTGCATACATGTAGGGGGGCCTATGCATGTTACATGTCTTTCCAAAGCTTTACTTACTATTCTCTATATCTTTATCTAAAGCTTTGATGTATGTTGTCATCAATTACCAAAAAGGGGGAGATTGAAAGCACAAGTGCTCCCTAGGTGGTTTTGGTAATTAATGTCAACATATCTCTTGTTGGACTAACACTTTTACCTAGTATGTTTCAGATAAGTTCAACAATGAAGTGGCATGGACTAGAGGATGTGGAACCCCTTCAAGATGCTAAGGACAAAAGGATTGGCTCAAGCTCCAAGCTCAAGACTCTACATTTTCTATTTTAGTGATTGTCGTGGTTCTAAGTTTGATAGTATAATGGGGGGTAGGAATGTAGAGGCAAGATCCTAGCTATGGAGGAGTTGTACACGCGAGTTTTACGAGTTTAGGCCCTTCTCAGAGGAAGTAACAGCCCTACATCTCAGAGCCCGGAGGCGGTCGACTGGATTATATGCGTGTGAGTTACAGGGGGTGCGAACCCTTGTGCCTGTGGAGGGGGTGGCTTATATGGAATGCGCTAGGATCCCAGCCACCCACGTCACAGAGGGTTTAAGGTACATTGAAGAGAGAACGTTACTGGTAACGCCCACACTAAAGTGCTATAAATGACAATTAAGCCTATAAGTAAATGCCCGACCATTGCTCATGCAGAGTGGCTTTAGCTCTTCTGTCCGTCGAGTGACTTCTGCGACGGTCGAGTGACATTGATTCTTCCGAGTGGAATGTCTCTGGTTGAGTGGATGATGGTACCCTTTGAATGATCCTGGCTTTAGGGTGATGTCCTAGGGGAGGATGTCTAGGTCAGGTCTATGAACCTACCCTAGGTACATAGCTTCATCATTAGCCCCTGAATGGTTCAGGGTTCGAGTGGAGAAGGAGTTGATAATCTCTTCGATTCAGCTTTTGTGCTTCGAGAATGTCTCGCCTAGAGGTTGAATGAACATTCATGATGGCTTCAACTGCTTGTTCAGTTGCCTTGGTCCATTATTGGTTTTGTCGAGTGAACTTTCGTTGTTAAGTTTCGAGTGTTGATATGGGAAAAATCTTCCGTCTGACGGGTTGTTCTGTCGTCTGCGGATTTCATGGGATTCAAATTTTGGGAAGCGCGCCGGGCGGGGGAGGCCGCAGTAATCGGGACGGATTAGGTAGGCGGCCTTGATCTCTACGTCACCTTTTTTGCCACGTATCGCGCGCGCGACTGTTGCGGGATTTGATAAGATCGTCCGGGCCTACAAGTCAGTCACTCGGAAGTGACCTTATATAAGGCGCCGGACCGGGGCTTCTGAACAGTGCGCCCCCATTCTCCTTCCTCCTCCTCAGATTTCTCCGCTGCGCCTGCTTCTACTCTCAGCATCATCGCCCCGCTCTAACTCGATTCGCTGCCATGGGGAAGGAGAAGACGGTGGCGTTGGAGCGTGCGAAGAAGGCGACGACGAAGGCGAAAGGGAAGAAGACCATCCGGGGCGGATCTTTGTCGAGGTCCGGCCTACCGCCTGGCTAGATCCAGGGCGACTGGATCCCCTCGACAATCAGTCAAGATGACATCGACGACCTGGTTGAGGGGGGACTGATCCCCCACGAATCGGCGCGGCTCCCGAGGAACGAGACTGAGCCGCAGCCGCAGGAGGGTGAGTGTGTTCTCCTTGCCACCCATGTCGACCGCGGGTTTTCTTTGCCTCCCCACCCTTTCTTTCGTGGTTTCTTGAACTTCTTTGGGGCTCAACTCCACCACTTTTCTCCAAACACCATCGTGTACCTTGCCGCTTTCGTGTCTATGTGCGAGAACTTCTTGGGTTGTCGACCACACTGGGGTCTCTTCAAGCATATATTCACATGTCGCTCTCAGATGGTCAAGAAGGCCAACCCGAGTGACGAGAGGACGCACGTGATACAGATGTGCGGGGGTCTTGGAATTCAAATGAGGAACAAAAGCACTTTCCCAACTATGATCCTTCCCGACTCGGTTCGGGGTTGGCAGTCGACCTGGTTCTACTGCAAGGACCAGCCGACCCCAAGCCAGTCGACTGGACTTCCCCCCTTTTCCATGGCTCGAGTGGAGAAGCCCTCCACCTTGAGAGTGATTCCGGAGGAGAAGGTGCAGGTGAAGGTGTTGGTCGAGCGGGTTGTCCAACTTGTCCGCGACGGAGTGACCGGTATGGACCTGTTGGAGGTCTTCCTCAATCGACGCATCCAACCACTCCAAGCTCGTGACCATCCGATGTGGATGTACTCGGGACTCGAGGATCCCACTCGAATCCACCCGGAGGATGTTAGTGAGGACACGGTGGAGCAGTGGCTGAGAGGTATTACCGGCAACAAAGATAATCCCCGAGGGTCCAAGAGGGTGGTTCCATTCGACAATTCACGCCAGCCGAAACAGGTACGATTCTGCATTGTCGAGTGTCTTCTTGTTTTACTATGTAGCATCTTGTTGACGGTCGACTGTCTTTCTTTTATTCCTTGTCTTTCAGGCTCTTGTTGATATGTACTCAATGCCCAATGGAGTGCAGGAGCAAAATGTCGAGGGAGAGGCGAGCGGGGGCGAGAGCGGCGAGTGGCACTCGGATGCAGAGGAGGACGAGGAGAGCGATGACCCGAGTGACGAAGAAGAGGTCGACTCGCCTCCTCACATAGAAAGGAGGTCCAAGCACGCTCACGACCCGGCAAGCGCCCCTAACCTGGTGGCCGCACCAACTGGGCAGTCTTCAAAGCACCCTCGGACGTCTTCTCCGGTGCCGACTGAGAAGGTATCGAAGCAGCTCAAGACCGCGCCGCCTCCAGCGTCGAAACCATTGAAGGTCGCATCCTCCAAACCACCGAAGGCTTTGCCCAGAATCAAAGTGACCATTCCCACCATCTCTGGGTAACCATCTGACCTGATCCTTTGTTCGACTCGAGCAACAAAGCATAACCGACTGAATGCTGACATTTGCAGTGCTGCTACCTCTGGAACTTCCTCCCGCCAATACCGAGACGAGGAAACGGAAGACGCGGTTACCTCCAACCCAGGTACAATTCTCGTGATCTTGTTCTTGATTATTTGGTCAATTAAATTCTGGCAATTCACTAGGGGTCGACTGATTTATTTGCAGCCCCACCCAACGTTATCGAGCTTCCGGATGATGGTGAGGATGTGGCCCCGAGGCCCAGCAAGAACAAAAAAGTAGCGGCTGGCAAGACATCTCAGCCGGGACTAACGACAGAACCAACCGTCCAACAACCTAAAGATGCAGGTGGGGCCTCTGTAACTTTTGTTGTCCCATTGTCGAGTGAGCGCCCCGCACCGTCGATTGTACCAATGTTTCCTTCAGCCGTCCAACCTCATGCCTCGGAGCTCCAAGCTGCCGCATCTGGGCCGTCTGCTCCTTTCTTCACCAACTATCATGTTCCAGAAAGCCAGTCGGACGCCGCTGCGGAGGCTATCCGTCAGGCTAGCGTGATGATGGAGCGGATGAAGATGGTGCACGACAACAGCCAGGCTGCTTACGATGCCAGCGCGGCTCTTCGGGCCAATGTCCAGGTAAGTTGGCTTTCGACTGACCTTGTTCTATTAGGATATGCTACCTGAAATATTTTCTTTCATATAATCTCTTATTGTTTGCGTCGAATCTGTACACCCACTGGGTGTTTTGTTGTCTTTAGTATTTGTGCTCTTCGGCCTGGGCGAGTGGGATCTGAACCGGTGGGGGCACGCTAAGTGTACCCACTGGGTGTAGTCCCCAAGACCGCAGTCGACTGCGGGCAGTCGGCTGGGGTCTGAGTACTTCTTTTTACTTTCCTTCCTTCCACTCGACCCGGGCGGACCGGCCGAGTGGTATCTGAACCAGTGGGGGCACATCAAGTGCACCCACTGGGTGTAGTCCCCGAGACCGCGGTCGACTGCTGGCAGTCGGTCGGGGTCTGAATAGTTCTTCTCTCTTTCTTCTTTTTTTACTCGACCCGGGCGGACCGGTCGAGTGGGTTCTGAATCAGTGGGGGCACGCCAAGTGCACTCGCTGGGTGTAGTCCCCGAGACCGTGGTCGACTACAGGCAGTCGGCTGGGGTCTGAGTAAACTTTTAAGTTTTATTCACTCGGAAGTAAATAATCTTTGATCTTGTCGATTGATATGTCTTTTACCCTCCGTAGAAATCTTGTACTCTCATTTCCAAGTTCGCCGAATTTGAGGAGAAGAAGAGGCAACTCAACCTTGACTTGGATCTGGCCCAACAAAAATTGAAGAAAGCTCAAGATGAAGCTGCTGGTATGGAAGGTAACTGCCTGTCGACTGCTCACGTCGATCGTCCTTTAAAATATTTCTTCGATCTCTTGTTTGATCCGATTGCTTATTTTGCAGAGAAAATGAGGTTGGCTCTGGAGAAGAAGGACTTGGACCTTGCAGCTACGCAGAAGGAGGCTCAAGATAAGACTGCCCTTGCTGACCAGAAGCTGGCTTCGGTCGGAGTGCTGGAAGAAGAAGTAAGCAAGCTGAAGTCCTCTCTCACTGAATCCAACCGAGAGGTAACTTGTCTGAAGAAGGATAAGATGGCTCTGAATGAGAAGCTGGAATCCACGGCTCGTAAGAGAAATGACGTGGAAGCTTATCTGAGAACTCTTGCCAAGAAGCTCTTTCTTATGCTGGAAGGTACTCCTTTTAATCCGACTGCTTTACTGCTTGCAAGTTAGTCCAGTCCAGTCGACTCACTAACTCCTTGACTGCAGAATTCTGCCAAAACTTTGATGAGGAGACTGGACGGATCGAGACGGGTTTGGACCCTATTGTTTCTCCAGTCGGCGACGAGGCTGCCAGGAATGTGCTTCGACTGGAATCCCGTGTCGCCAGTTTTACAAGTTACCTCGCTCATCTGAAGGTGGCAATTTCACGGATCGACTCATCACTCTGGCCAAGGGCGACGCTTCAAAATGACCTCGAGTCTCTGATGGCTCGCCTCAACGAGGTTCCTGGTCGAGTGCAAGAATGGAAGAAGTCCTCTGCCCGGTGTGGTGCTGACGTGGCGTTGTCCTTGGTAAGAGTCCACTGCAAGGAAGCCCGCGAAGATAAGCTGGCGGCGATCAAGGTCGCCAACACCAAAAGACATGATTTCTAGTCCTTTATGGAGACTTTCATCGCTGCTGCCACTCGGATTGCAGATGGAATTGACTTGGACGAATTCGTCGGACCCGCCAGCCCTCCTCCTGCCGAATGAACAAACTTTGAGATTTAAATCTGCCTTAAATTTGCCTCGGAATGCTAAGTGGTTGCTGTAACCGTTAAACTCCTTCGGGCTTGGTGCTCGAATACTTTTGATCTGTCGTCTGGAATTTGTAGGATCTGTCTGAACTTGGTTTATTTCTGAATATGCTTGTATTTGCCTTCGAGTGGGATTTTCTCTTTACTCTGAATAATCTTTCGACCCGCATCTCGTTATCCTCGCGGACAGGGGTGGAGCGTACGTCGTATTTGTGGCGCAGCTCCGAAGGAGAAGGTTGCAGTCGACCTGCACCTCGTCGTCCTTGCGGATGGGGATGGAGCGCACATTGTACTTGTGGCATAGCTCCTAAGGAGAAGGTTGCAGTCGACCTGCACCTCGTCGTCCTTGCGGATGGTGATGGAGCATACGTTGTATTTGTGGCGCAGCTCCAAAGGAGAAGGTTGCAGTCGACCTGCACCTCGTCGTCCTTGCGGATGGTGATGGAGCGTACGTTGTATTTGTGGCGCAGCTCCAAAGGAGAAGGTTGCAGTCGACCTGCACCTCATCGTCCTTGCGGATGGTGACGGAGCGTACGTTGTATTTGTGGCGCAGCTCCAAAGGAGAAGGTTGCAGTCGACCTGCACCTCTTCGTCCTTGCGGATGGTGATGGAGCATATGTTGTATTTGTGGCGCAGCTCCAAAGGAGAATGTTGTAGTCGACCTGCACCTCGTCGTCCTTGCGGATAAGGACGGACTTTAAACCTTAGACAAGTACCGGACTGCAGCTAAGCTCCCGAGTGAGAGGGTCGCCCACCACTCGGTAGGAGTTTTTACACTTAGGCGAGTACTGGACTGCAGCTAAGCCTCCGAGTGGGAGGGTTGCTCACCACTCGGTAGGATTTTACAAACTTAGGCGAGTACTGGACTGCAGCTAAGCCCCCGAGTGGGAGGGTTGCTCACGACTCGGTAGGATTTTTCAAACTTAGGTGAGTACTGGACTGCAACTAAGCCTCCGAGTGGGAGGGTTGCTCACCACTCGGTAGGATTTTTCAAACTTAGGCGAGTACTGGACTGCAGCTAAGCCCCCGAGTGGGAGGCTTGCTCACCACTCAGTAGGATTTTTTAAACTTAGGCGAGTATTGGATTGCAGCTAAGCCCCCGAGTGGGAGGGTTGCTCACCACTCGGTAGGATTTTTCAAACTTAGGCGAGTACTGGACTGTAGCTAAGCCCCCGAGTGGGAGGGTTGCTCACCACTCGGTAGGATTTTACAAACTTAGGCGAGTACTGGACTGCAGCTAAGCCTCCGAGTGGGAGGGTTGCTCACCACTCGGTAGGATTTTACAAACTTAGGCGAGTACTGGACTGCAGCTAAGCCCCCGAGTGGGAGGCTTGCTCACCACTCGGTAGGATTTTTTAAACTTAGGCGAGTACTGGAGTGCAGCTAAGCCCCCGAGTGGGAGGCTTGCTCACCACTCCGTAGGATTTTTCAAACTTAGGCGAGTACTGGACTGCAGCTAAGCCCCCGAGTGGGAGGGTTGCTCACCACTCAGTAGGATTTTACAAACTTAGGCGAGTACTGGACTGCAGCTAAGCCCCCGAGTGGGAGGCTTGCTCACCACTCGGTAGGATTTTTTAAACTTAGGCGAAATGGATTCGCAGCTAAGCCTCCGAGTGGGAGGCTTGCTCACCACTCGGTAGGATTTTCTTTTAAACTTAGGTGAAACGGATTCGCAGCTAAGTCACCCACTGGGGATTTTAGGCGCAAATAAAAGCAACAACAATCGTTTAAGAGGACTGTAAAGCTCTTGTCTTTGATAAGCAAATTACAAAGGTACTTCTTATTGCATTTTATTCGAATGGGTACTTAAGTGTAAAAGGGGCGGAGCAACTCCGCATTCCAAGCCCGTGGCTCGTCCTTCTTATGCTCGACATTGGAAAGGTGGTATGCTCCATTGTGGAGCACTCTGGTGACAATGAAGGGGCCTTCCCAAGCAGGAGCGAGCTTGTGTGGTTTCTGCTGATCCACTCGAAGAACCAAGTCTCCCTCTTGAAAGGCTTGACCTTTCACATTTTTGGCATGAAATCGATGCAAGTCTTGCTGATAAATGGTCGACCGGATCAAGGCCATCTCTCTTTCCTCCTCTAGGAGGTCGACTGCGTCCCGCCGAGCTTGTTCTACTTCGTCTTCAGAGAAGAGCTCGACTCGTGGTGCATTATGAAGTAAGTCACTCGGTAGAACAACTTCAGGTCCATAGACCAAGAAGAATGGAGTTCGTCCAGTCGACCGATTGGGAGTTGTCCTCAATCCCCAAAGAACTGATGGAAGTTCATCAGCCCAGGCACCCGCTGCATTTTTGAGGTCTCGCATTAGTCGAGTTTTCAACCCTTTGAGAATCAGGCCATTTGCTCTCTCTGCTTGTCCATTCGACTGGGGATGGGCGACTGAAGCATAGTCGACTCGTGTGCCTTGGGAGGTGCAGAAGGCTCTGAACTCACCTGAATCGAAGTTCGATCCATTGTAAGTGATGATGCTGTGTGGAACTCCGTATCTGAACATCAATTCTCTGATGAAGCTGACGGCAGTACTAGCTTCCAGATTCTTGATAGGCTTGGCTTCAATCCACTTGGTAAACTTGTCAACTGCTACAAGCACATGAGTGAAGCTGCTCCTACCAGTCCTCAACGGTCCAACCATATCTAATCCCCAAACAGGAAAGGGCTAGACGAGTGGAATGGTCTTTAGGGCTGACGCAGGTTTGTGGGACATATTGGAGGAAAACTGGCAGCCTTCACATCTGTCGACTATATCCTTCGCCATTTCATTTGCTCGTGGCCAATAAAATCCAGCTCGGTATGCTTTAGCCACAATGGTCCTAGAGGACGCATGGTGGCCACAGGTCCCCGAGTGGATGTCGTTGAGGATCGCTAGACCTTCTTCCGGGGTTATGCATTTCTGGCTGACTCCGGTTACACTTTCCGTGAACAGTTGTCCTCGTATCACAGTAAAGGCTTTGGATCGACGGACGATTTGTCGAGCCTCTTCTTCATCCTTTGGGAGTTCTTTCCTAAGGATATACGCAATGTACAGTACTGTCCAGTCAGGAGTAATAACCAAAATATCCATGATTAGGTCGACCATGGCTGGAATCTCGACTTCAGTCGGATCTGTGGCACTCTTTGGCTGTGGAAGCTCTTCAGTGAAAGGATCTTCTTGAACGGAAGGTGCATGAATATATTCCGGGAACACATTACTGGGAATGGCTTCTCTCTTAGAGCCTATCTTTGCTAAATCATCGGCTGCTTGATTTTCCAGTCGGGGTATGTGATGGAGCTCTAACCCCTCGAACTTCTTCTCCAACTTCCTCACCGCGTTGCAGTAGCCAGTCATGGCTGGGCTTCTGATGTCCCACTCCTTCATCACTTGATTGACTACCAAATCTGAGTCGCCATAGACCATGAGGCAACGGACGCCGAGTGAGATGGCCATACGTAACCCATACAAGAGTGCTTCATATTCTGCTTCATTATTGGAGGAATCAAAGTGAATCTAGAGGACATATCTGAGCTTGTCTCCTCGAGGGGATATCAGTACCACCCCAGCACCGGAACCATTCAACATCTTGGAACCATCAAAGAACATGGTCCAGTGCTCCGAGTGAACTTGAGTCAGTAGTTGCTGTTCGATCCACTCGGCGAGGAAATCTGCTATTGCTTGGGACTTGATAGTTTTCTTTGCCTCGAACTTGATATCTAAGGGAAGGAGTTCAATCACCCACTTTGCCACTCGAATAGTTGCATCTCTATTGTTCAGAATCTCTGATAATGGAGCGTCGCTGACGACTGTAATGGAGTGGTCAGAGAAGTAATGTGCAACCTTCTTCTTGGTCATATAAATCCCATAAACAAGCTTCTGATAATATGGATATCTTTGCTTTGATGGAGTCAAAACTTCAGAGACATAGTATACTGGGCGCTGAACTTTGTAAGCTTTTCCTTCTTCTTCCCGCTCGACTGTAAGTACTGTACTGACGACTTGTCCAGTGGCCGCAATGTAAAGCAGTAAAGGCTCTTTGCTGATTGGAGCAGCAAGCACCGGCTGGGTGGAAAGCAGGGCTTTAAGCTCTGCAAATGCTGCATCAGCTTCAGGAGTCCACTCGAACTTATCTGACTTCTTCATCAGTCGGTAAAGAGGCAGTGCCTTTTCACCGAGGCAAGAAAGGAATCGACTTAGCACGGCCAAACAACTAGTAAGCTTCTGGACATGATGCACACGCACAGGGCGTTTCATCCGGAGTATGGCACCCACTTTCTCTGGGTTAGCATCGATCCCTAGTTCGGAAACGAGAAAACCGAGTAATTTTCTGCCTGGAACTCCAAACGTGCACTTTGATGGATTAAGCTTGATTTCATACCTTCTGAGGTTGGCAAAGGTTTCATCAAGGTCAGCCAGTAGGTCGGAACCTTTACGTGACTTGACCACAATGTCATCCATGTGTGCTTCCACATTCCGACTGATCTGAGTGAGTAAACACTTCTGAATCATCCGCATGAATGTGGCTCCAGCGTTCTTCAAGCCGAATGGCATAGTGACATAACAGAAGCACCCAAGTGGGGTGATGAAAGTTGTTTTTATCTCATCGGGTCCATACAGACGGATCTGATGATACCCGGAATAAGCGTCCAAAAAGGACAAACGCACACACCCCACAGTCGAGTCAACTATTTGGTCGATGCGAGGGAGAGGAAAGCGATCTTTCGGGCAGGCCCGATTGATATGTTTGAAGTCAATGCACATGTGAAGTGAGTCGTCCTTCTTTGGGACCATGACAACATTAGCTAACCACTCGGAGTGATAAATCTCTCGGATAAACTCAGCTACTAGAAGCCGAGCCAGTTCTTCACCGGTTGCCTTTCTCTTCTATATGGCGGACCGTCGAAGATGTTCTTTTATTGCTTTCACTTTTGGGTCGACTCGCAAAAGATGCTCAGCCAGTCCCCTGGGAACACCTGGCATGTTAGAAGGTTTCCATGCAAAGATGTCCCAGTTCTCACGGAGGAACTGGATGAGCGCTTCTTCCTATTTGGAGTCGAGTGTTGCTGAAATGTGAGTCGGAGCAGCATTGGGATCCGTGGGGTGAATATGAACTGGCTTCGTTTCATCAGACGTCTGGAATGCTGAATCTATGGCAGGCTTCTTAGCTCGCAACAAATCACTCGGATCTGCATTTTTTTGATACTCCTGCAATTCCACTACTGCCATCTGTGCATCGGTGATCTTTGAGCCCTTCTGGAAGCACTCTTCTGCCTTCTTTCGATTGCTAGTGATAGTGATCACCCCTTTAGGACCAGGCATCTTCAATTTGAGGTACACGTAACATGGTCGAGCCATAAAACGTGCATAAGCTGGCCTGCCCAGAATAGCATGATAAGCACTCTGGAAGTCCACGACTTCAAATGTCAACTTTTCTTTGCGGTAATTCTTGGAATCACTGAAAACTACATCAAGGGCGATCTGGCCGAGTGACGCAACCTTCTTGCCAGGAATAACTCCATGGAAACTCATATTGCTTTCACTGAGTCTGGACATCGGAATGCCCATTCCTTTCAACGTATCTGCATACAGTATATTCAGACCACTGCCACCGTCCATCAGAACCTTAGTCAATCGAGTGCCTTCGACTACTTGGTCGACCACCAGCGCTTGCCTCCCAGGGGAGGCTATGTGCGCTGGGTGATCGGACTGGTCGAATGTAATGGCAGTCTAAGACCATTTCAAATAACTGGGTGTCACCGGAGCGACCATATTCACCTCTCTGTTGATGACTTTCAGTCGACTCTTACTCTCAACATCAGCAAAAATCATCAGAGTGGAATTGACATGGGGGTAACCATCATCGTCCTCTTCCTCATCCTCAACTTTGTCCGTTTACTTCTCCTTTTCCTTGGGTTGTTTCTCTCGGAATTGCTGGATTAGGAGTCGACACTGTCGAGTGGTATGCTTTGGGTAAATGAAATTACCCTCTTCATCTTTCTTAGTGTGAATGTGGCATGGTAAATCTAGCACATCATTTCCATCTTGATCTTTTACTTTCTTGGGGTTCCACGGTCCTTTGGGTTTCCCTCTGAACTTTCCTTGAGTCACGGCTAAGGCTTCTCCAGGAGTAGCTGGCTCGGCTTTGCGCTTCTGCTTCCGACTGGAGTTCCCTCCTCCGGTTTTGTGGGCGACTGTTTTGTGCTTGCCACTCCGGAGTCGGTCTTCCTCTTCACCATTGGCGTATTTGGTGGCAATATCCATCATCCGAGTCAGAGTCATATCTCATGTCTGGCCGAATTTTAGGTTTAATTCCCGATACTTAACGCCTTCTCTGAAGGCACAAATTGCTTGGTGATCTGACACATTCTCCAGTGTATGGTGTAATGTGATCCACCTCTGGATATAATCTCTTAGAGTTTCATTCGGTTTCTAAACGCAACACTGTAATTCTGTCAGCCCTGCTGGTCATTTGCAAATACCTTCAAATGTTCTGACAAATACCCGGGCAAGATCTTCCCAAGTATAAATACCACCAGGCGCTAACTGATTCAGCCACGCTCTGGCCGAGCCCTCTAACATCAAAGGGAGATGCTTCATGGCACCTTCATCGTTGCCACCACCAATCTGTATAGCCACTCGGTAATCCTCAAGCCAAGTGTCAGGCTTGGACTCACCAGTGAACTTACTGACTCCGGTCGCCAACCTGAAGTTGGGAGGAATCACCGCAGCCCTGATGGCTCTGCTGAAGCACTCTGGACCTGAGACATGCACTCTGTTGTTGGTTGGAAAATCTCTGTCGTGGCCTTCTCTGTGAGCTCTATTTTTGTCGACCAGACCCTGAACGAGAATAGATCTCGCATCAAAGCCCGGTTCTCTAGGGTTGACTGGAATCCTTCGTCCACCACTGTGAGGACGTCTGTCATCATGCTGCCGAGGCACGTATGACCCACTCCTTGGGGGAGGCGTGGGCACTCGACGATGATCATCATGATCGAGTCGGTGATCATACTGCTCACGGTTTCTGTACTGATCTCTCCGTTCCCCATGTTGAAAGGATCGATATGGTTGACTAGAGGGGGGTGAATAGGCAACTACCAATTTTTAGCTTTTCTTTACCAAATTAAACTTTGCATCAAAGTAGGTTGTCTAGATGTGCAACTAGGTGAGCAACCTATATGATGCAATAACAACAAGCATACAAGCAAGCAAGGGTAGAAACACTAAAGAGCTTGCACAAGTAAAGGTAAGAGATAACCAAGAGTGGATCCGGTGAAGACGAGGATGTGTTACCGAAGTTCCTTCCTTTTGAGGGGAAGTACGTCTCCGTTGGAGCGGTGTGGAGGCACAATGCTCCCCAAGAAGCCACTAGGGCCACCGTATTCTCCTCACGCCCTTGCACAATGCGAGATGCCGTGATTCCACTATTGGTGCCCTTGAAGGTGGCGACCGAACCTTTACAAACAAGGTTGGGGCAATCTCCACAACTTAATCGGAGGCTCCCAACAAGACCACGAAGCTTCACCACAATGGAATATGGCTCCTAGGTGACCTCAACCGTCTAGGGTGCTCAAACACCCAAGAGTAACAAGATCCGCTAGGGATGAGTGGGGGAATCGAAAATCCCTTGGTGGAAGTGTAGATCGGAGCCTTCTCAACCACTCCCGAGCAAATCAACAAGTTTGATTAGCTAGAGAGATAGATCGGGCGAAAATGAAGCTTGAAGTATTTAATGGAGCTTGAGCAATAAATGGAGCTTGGGGGAGGAAGAGGTAGGTGAGAAGGAAGAAGGGGACTCCCTTTTATAGTGGGAGCAACAATCCCGTTGCCCCCCACCAACCAGCCTCGCACAGGACGGTACTACCGCTGAGAGGGGGCGGTACTACCGCCAGGACAACGGTACTGCCGCTCCAGCCAGCGGTACTGCCGCGCTGAGGAGACTAGTAGGGAATGGACCCAAATGCGGTACTGCCGCGGTGGTAGGGCGGTACTACCGCTGCTGGAACGGTACTATCGCCACTACAACCGTGACTAGTGCCGCAAAACCCGACACGAGAAAAAGACCTCTCGAATCGACGCGGTAGGAGCCAGACTGCCCAGCGGTACTACGGCAGTGGGGTCAAGGGCGGTAGTACCGCTGTGGAGCGGTACTGCCGCTTGTGACCCTTCGGCCGTAGTACCGCAGGCAGTGCGGTACTACCGCTGGGGCGCGCGCGAGAGAGAGAAGAAATCTCTCAAAGAAGCTGAGGACAAGGCAGAGGTGCCAGGCCCCCAGCGGTACTACTGCTGTGGAGCCACGGGCGGTACTACCGCTGCGGAGCGGTACTGCCGCTTGGCTCCTCAGCGGTACTACCGCTGGGTGCGCGGTACTACCGCTGTGACCCAGACAGGACAAGGAAGAGAGGAGAGATCTCTTCAATGGAAAGGAAATGCTCGGAGGGTGAGAAGCTGATGTGTACGTGATGATTCCACCCATGCAAAAACCCCAGCGGACCCCCTCTTGATAGTACGGTGCCCTCTACGCAACTAGTCCACCGAGAAAGAAACGAAAGAGCTACACCGTCTTGAAATACACTCCGAGGGGAAGAAGGCGTCTCGTGCCAGGGGAGAATCTGTGAATTATTCAAAGCACAAGATTAGTTCGCAAACATGTTGTCATCAATCACCAAAACTACCTTGAGAGAGATATGCCATAACAATCTCCCCCTTTTTGGTGGATTGATGACAACAAGGGATTTGTGCAGGGAAAAGAAATGAAATGAAGAAAGCTAAGAACTACAAAATATAGACGGGCTCTCCCAGAATGTGTGCACCAAGAGATGGCACGACACACACATTCGGATCAACACTCCCCCTATATTTTATAGTCCAACAATACTAAGCACAAGATATATGAGAGAAGTGAATAAGCAGGACAAGCATGCATCTCACAATAAACTACAGTACTCTGAAATGACATAAGTAATAAGGTAGCGATAGGGAGCATATGTCTCACACCATATGTCTAGAACTTAGGTCTCACACCAAACCAAACCAAAGAAGGACACCGAGAGAACACACAAGAAAACACAAGACGACTCAAAGCACGACACAAGAAGCAAATCCCTGCACTCTCTCCCCCTTTGGCAGCGAGACACCAAAAAGGGCATAGAGTGACACTACGACTCCAGGTGATGGGAGAAGGAAGATCTCGAACATCACATCTCTGCATCTTCATCGTGGGTCGAAAACTGCTCGGCATCGGAGTCGGTCCAGTGGCAATTCTGATGAATCCAGTCCTCCTCTTCAGTGATCTGACCCTCAGACCCACTGGCAACTGTTGCTCCCATCTGACGCATGAGCTCCTTGTGGTGCGTCCTGGCATGCTTCTCTGCCACATGAGTCATGTACTGACCATGAGACTCCATGCAAAAAAGCTTCTTCATCTTGCGCTTAAGCTTCTGTGCCCACGACGATTCTGCACTAGAGGGGCCAAAGTCCTCCTCATGAGCATCAGTAGCAGCCTCACCTTCGGTCCCCATGGCAGCAGCAACAGTAGCAGGACCCCCTGTGGCAGCAGTACCAGATGGACCCCCTATGTGAGGCGCTGTCCAGTTGTCCTTCTTCCTCAGATGCTTGATCTCATGAGAAACCAAGTCTCCAGTCTCTAGCAGCACTCTGGGATAAGTCTGTGCCCAGGCCCTCTCAATGAGCCTCATGATGAATGGACCATAGATAGGACACTTGCGCTCAGACACGGCAGATAGAAGTTCAGACCACATGACATGAGAGATATCCAGGCTCTCTCCAGTGCTTGCTTCCTTCTCATGCTGACAGAAAAGGAGCATGTCCATGAGGTAAGAGTGGACCATATCCAGATTCCCAATCCGAGGGAAGAGAGTCTCACGGAATATGCGATGAAGAATGTTCAGATACGTAGACAGCTCATAGGTCTTCTTCTCAGTTACTGGGTGAACCTTCATAGTGTAGTAGGGCCAAAGGGCTTGCTTGTGGGTGGATGTAGCATTGCAGTGAGGACGGAAACCGACAGGAGTCTCAAGCCCGTTATCCACCACATCAAGTAACCCCATGAATGCCTGCCACTTGACGGAAAGCAGCTTGCCATTGGTCATCCATGTCAGAGTCCTGTCGACATCCGTCCCAAGATGGACGGTGGCATAGAATTGAGCCACCAAATCCGCATCGAAATCCTTGTTGAATTGCATGATCCTGAGAATGTTCAACTGAGTGCACATCTGAAGGGCTTCGCCAAATTACTCTAGGTCCTTCTCCATAGCATCAGTATCAATGGAGCGAACATGAACAAAAAGATTCTTCTTGGCCTTGATCACATCAAAGTAGATGGCAAACTAAAAACGGTTCCAGAACGGGCGGTTGACCAAAGTGGGTTCCTGGTCCACCGCATAGGGGTTGCGGCGACGCTTCTCCCAAAACTCCTTGTTGGTCATCTCAGTCAAAGTCTTCCCTTTGGGCTTGTGGGCGGCTCGCTTCATTTGCTGAGGAGGTGGAGGAACACTTGCAGATGCACTTGCTGGAGGCGGTTGGGTGCTCGAGGAACCACCGGCAGGCTCTGAGGTGCGGTAGCATTTTGATGTGGCACGCCCGGGGTTGATACGGCGACCTTGCTGCTCGGAAGGGTCATGACCTGGAGCCAAACACAAGAACATGCAAAACAACCAGAAAGAACGAGCATAAGCCAACAAACTCAACAAAAAGATCAAGGTAAGGCAGGAAAATGATGGAAATTGGCATGCAGCGGTAGTACCGTGACCTGCCCACGGTAGTACCGCCCCAAGCGGTAGTACCGCCCCAAAGGGAGCGGTAGTACCACTCTAGGTCAAGCGGTAGTACCGCTCCAAAGAGAGCGGTAGTACCGTTTGAGGCGGGGAAACAGCAGTTTCTTAGCACAAGGCGGTGAAACAGCGGGTTCCTACTACCATGGTCAGATCCGGCACTACTGGCCTACCAAATTCAAAAATAATCCTACCAAACTCTAATCGAGATAGTCTAGTTGCCTTCTCCAACCAACTCAAGCCTAGATTTAGCCAAAAATCTAGAGATGCAACCACCATTGCCCCTAAGAAACAAGATCTGAAAAAGAGACAAAATGAAAGAAGTAACGGGGGCAATACCGGCATCCATGGCAAGAGGACGAGGTGGGGATCGACTCCACCAAAGGAAATGGAGAGGGACGCCCCAGAGACGGAGATCCGCCGGAGCCCTCCCGCGGCGAGTGGAGGCTGGAGAGAGGAAGAGAAAAGAGGGACGAAGTGAATGGGTATGGGGGACAAGAAACCTCCCCCCACCCCGACTTAACCCCCTATTCTCGTCCCCAGCGGTAGTACCGTGCTGGGGGCGGTAGTACCGCTTACGAGCGGTGGTACCGCGCACCACCAGCGGTAGTACCACCCAGCACGCCACGGCAACTAAACAAACATGGCTTTAGCTCAACGAAACACCAGCAAACGACCCAGACACACCTCTTCAAAAGAGGGCGGTGGCCGAGGCCACCTATATTTGAGTCAAAAGGTATGGCACCGCGAAGACTTTAACCTTGGGCCCATGACCAACACTCGTCTTTGAAGCACAAGTGCCATTAACAATGGCGAAAGTGAAAGACTTGATCAATTTATGCATAATGGGGGGAGGGAGAGTTCATTGAGAGAACAACACTCCCCCTATGTCCATGCCTACACCTAAACTAGACAACAAATTGAGCGTGGTAGGGTGTGCATGGGTTCAAGCCACATTGCTCGAATCAATGATATTTAGCTCATGCCTTAACTCGCGAAATCTTGCTTCATCCAAGGGCTTCGTGAAAATATCTGCAAGGTTGTCATGAGTGTTGACATATTTGAGCTCGATCTCTCCTCGCCTAATGTGATCCCGGATGAAGTGATACCAAATCTCAATACGCTTCGTCTTGAAGTGTTGCACTGGGTTGAGAGAAATCTTGATGGCACTTTCATTGTCACACCAAAGAGGCACTTTGTCACAAGTGACACCGTAATCCTTTAAAGTTTGCCTCATCCATAGAAGTTGTGCACAACAACTACCGGCGGCAACATACTCCGCCTCAGTGGACGAGAGAGACACACAACTTTGCTTTTTGGAAGACCAACTTACCAAAGAGAAACCAAGGAATTGGCACCCTCCGGAAGTGGACTTCCTATCCACTTTGTCTCCCGCCCAATCGGAATCCGAGTACCCTACAAGCTTGAAGTTTGATCCTCTTGGGTACCATAAGCCAAAGTTTGGGGTATGAGCCAAATATCGAAAGATTTGTTTGACCGCCACATAGTGACTTTCCTTAGGTGCGGCTTGAAACCATGCACAAATTCCCACACTCAACATGATGTCCGGTCTAGATGCACAAAGGTAAAGCAAGGAACCAATCATGGAACGATATACCTTTTGATCCACCACTTTACCATTGGGATCTAAGTCAAGTTGGCACTTGGTGGGCATTGGAGTGGAGGCCGGCTTGACGTCACTTAGCTTGAATCTCTTGAGCATGTCTTGGGTGTATTTGGATTGATTGATGAAGGTTCCTTCTCTTTGTTGCTTCACTTCGAACCCTAGAAAGAACTTCAACTCTCCCATGGAGGACATCTCGAACTTTGAGGTCATGAGAGCGGCAAATTCCTCATTGAAAGCTTTGTTAGGAGAACCAAAGATAATATCATCAACATATAATTGGCACACAAACAACTCCCCTTTGACCTTCTTAGTAAAAAGAGTGGGGTCGATTAGCCCAACTTCAAAACCACGGTCTTGTAACAACTTGGTAAGGTGGTCATACCACACACGTGGGGCTTGTTTAAGGCCATAGAGTGCCTTATCGAGTTGATACACATGATCGGGAAAGTAGGGATCCTCGAACCCGGGGGGTTGCTTGACATAAACCAATTCATTAATGGGACCATTAAGAAAAGCACTCTTCACATCCATTTGTTGTAACTTAAAGTTATGATGAGAAGCATATGCAATCAACATGCGAATGGATTCAAAACGAGCAACGGGAGCAAAGGTTTCACCGTAGTCGATACCCTCAACTTGGGAGTAGCCTTGTGCTACCAAACGAGCCTTGTTGCGAATGATAATCCCATGGGCATCTTGCTTGTTCTTGAATATCCACTTGGTTCCAATGACATTGTGGTTCCCCATTGGCCTTGGCACCAATCTCCACACTTTGTTGCGCTCAAAGTTGTTGAGTTCTTCGTGCATGGCATTGAGCCAATCCGGATCTTCTAGCGCCTCATAGACCTTGTGGGGTTCCACACAAGAGACAAACGCGTGATGCTCACAATAATTTGCTAATTGTCTACGAGTGCTTACCCCCTTTCTTAAGCTTCCAAGCACATTCGTCATGAGATGATCCTTGGTGGAGAGCTTGGAAGCAACCTTGGCGGCACGACGCTCTAATTCCTCCTCGGTGGTGAGTTGAGGAGCGGTTACTTGATCATCTGAGCGCCGTCATGAACTTGTTCTTGATCTTGAACTTGCTCGGGGGAGAGAACTTGACCTTGGGCATCACTTGGTGTGTCAACACCGTCTTGAGTCTGATCTTGCCCTTGGTCTTGTTCATGAGGTTGAGGGCCTTCACTTTGTTCTTCGGAAGCGTGTGGGCCTTGGGTTGGTGATGGCTCCACTTGAGTGGAGCATTGTCCTTCTCCTTCGGCCACAAGGGGTTCCTCAATGGGTAGGATGAAACCAACACCCATTCTTCTTATGGCTTGAGGAGGAATTTCATCACCTATATCACAAGTGCCACTTTGCTCCACTTGGGAGCCGTTATTCTCATCAAACTCCATGTTACACGTCTCCTCAATAAGTCCCGTGGATTTATTGAGGACACAGTAAGCATGAGAGTTTGTAGCATAACCAACAAATATGCCCTCATAAGCTCTATCCTCAAATTTAGACAACCGAACACCTTTCTTGAGAATGAAACACTTACACCCGAATACCTGGAAGTACTTGAGGTTGGGCTTGTTACCGATGAGTATCTCATATGGAGTCTTGTTCAAGCCCTTGCGGAGGTAGAGCCGATTGGATGCATGACACGCGGTGTTGATGGCTTCGGCCCAAAAGTTGTACGGAGACTTGAACTCCGCCATCATGGTCCTTGTCGCATCCATCAACGTCCGGTTCTTCCTCTCCACAACACCATTTTGTTGAGGGGTGTATGGTGCGGAATATTGATGCTTGATTCCCTCATCACTAAGAAATTCATCCAAGGTGTAGTTCTTGAACTCGGTGCCGTTGTCACTTCTTATTGTCAAGATCTTTGCATTGTGCTGACGTTGTGCTTCATTTGCAAAGTCGATGACGGTTTGTTGGGTCTCGCTCTTCCTCTTGAAGAAATACACCCATGTGTACCTTGAGTAGTCATCCACAATCACCAAGAAATACTTCCTACCTCCAAGACTATCGAAGGATGGGGGCCCAAAAAGATCTATGTGAAGGAGCTCCAAGGGCCTCTTTGAATAAATGATAGTCGTGGGAGGGTGAGCCTTCTCATGTAGCTTTCCTTTGATACAGGCACTGCAAGCACGATCTTTAACAAAACTAACATTCGTTAGTCCACGGACATGGTCCCCCTTGAGAAGACTTTGCAAAGATCTCATATTGACATGGGCTAAACGGCGATGCCAAAGCCATCCCACATCAACTTTAGCCATTAGGCATGTCGCGGTCTTAGTGGGTCGCTCCGAAAAGTTAATCACATATAGACCGTTCTCGACATGCCCAACAAAATCTACTTTAAGAGTCTTGCTCCACAAGAGGGCCACGGTATCGATATCAAAGAAAGTGGCAAAGCCCATGATTGCAAGTTGACGAACAGAAAGTAAATTGTATGCAAGGGACTCAACAAGCATGACCTTCTCGATCGTGAGATCATGAGAGATGACCACCTTGCCAAGTCCCAATACCTTAGAGGATGAGGCGTCACCCCACTCGACATTGGTGGGCATAGATGGAACTTTGTGCACGTCCACCACCAAGTCCTTGCTTCCGGTCATATGATTTGTAGCTCCGCTATCAAGCAACCATGATCCACCACTGGAAGCAAACACCTACAAGAGATCAATGCTTGGTTTTAGGTACCCATTTGGTAATGGGTCCTTTGATGTTAGTAACAAGGGTCTTAGGAACCCAAATATACCATTCAATATACTCATGAAGAGAACCAACAAATTTGGCATAAACATGCCCATCACTAGCACGGCATAACACATAAGAAGGATTAAAATCGCCGGCTTTGTTGGGAGGGGTGACATTGCCCTTCTTGACATTGTTCTTCTTCTTCTTCTCCTCAGGGACACTCTCTCCCTCCCTCACAAAGGTTTGCATGAGGGGAGGAGGTCGTTTGGTCTTGTCATTCTTCTTCTTGTTCTTGGAGTCTGGCACGTACCCAACCCCTTCCTTGGCCACACCTCCCTTTTGGTTGATCAAGAGATCGTTGAGGTTCTTCTTGCCTTGTATGCAAGTCGCAAGACCTCTCTCAAGTTGCTCCTTCAACTTAGCATTTTCCTCAACAAGATGTATATGCTCACAACACGGGTTAGTAGCATTTGCATTATCAATTAAAACTATATGAGGAAAAGTTGCTTTCTCCTTAGTTAGCTTCACTTGGAGTTGATCATGAGACTCCTTGAGACTAGCGTGAATACCCTTCAAGGCCTTGTGGGCCTTGTCAAGTATATCAAACTCCACTTTGAGTCTAGCAAGATCAACCCCGAGTTTGGCCTTCTCGGAATTTAGCACACGAGAAACAATGAGGGCATGATCATAATATTTCTTTAACTTAGCATGATCAACGTTGTGTGACTCCTCAAGAGCCAAACGAAGACCACGCTCTTCCTCAAGAGCATTGGAAAGATCCGAAATCTCATCGGCATAGTCACGACTATGCCCTTCCATCTTAGAGATGGTGTCTTCGTGAGCCTCGATCATGTCATTGACCTCACCAAGTTGTTCCAAGAGAGCAACAAAGTGCTTCTTGGATTTTCCCTTGAGTTTGCCCATAAAGGCCTCAAACTCGTTAGCCTCCACATTAGCTCCCTCAAGTTCATTAATGCTATCCGTTGGGGAAGGATGATTAATGATGGTAGTTTTGATGTTGGAGGTTACCTTGTTGGTGGCTTTAGCCATGAGGCACTTGGCGGTGATGCTCTCGTTGGGTGAGTCGAAGAGAGACACCGTGACGTTGTTGCAATGGCAACGGAGGCCATGGCAACCGACTCATCATCTTCATCATCGTCATCATCCTCATTGTACTCTTCTTGCACAACCAAAGCCTTGGGAGGAGTCTTCTTGGTGAAGTTGTTCTTGTTGGGGAATGACTTGGCCTTGTCCTTTCGGATGAGTTTGCCACCATTGTCTTCCCTCTTCTCATACGGGCATTCCACAACGAAATGACTCACGTTGCCGCAGTTGTAGCAAGTCCTTACACGTTGCTTGCCCCTTGTGCCACTCGAGTTGTTTTTGCTAAAGTTGGGCCTCGAGTTTTTCTTGCTCCAAAATTGCCTTGAAGCAAGTGCCATGTGTTCATGATATGCATACTTTGTATCTTCGGGGTTACTCTCCTCTTCTTCCTCTTCTTCTTCTTCCACGGTGAGCTTGGCCTTCAATGCAGGGTTAGGCTTCTTTGCCCGTTGAGAACGGAGCACCGCATTGTCGGCGGTCTTGTCCAAAATGT
This sequence comes from Triticum urartu, assembly GCF_056163025.1. Lineage (NCBI taxonomy): Eukaryota > Viridiplantae > Streptophyta > Magnoliopsida > Poales > Poaceae > Triticum > Triticum urartu. Next base: position 492,843,442 of record NC_141879.1, on the reverse strand, counting down.
TCATGGCCACAAACTCATCCAAGACTTCACTTGAGGTCAAAGTGTGGAAGTCTGGTCTTTGACGAATGACGGAGGACATGGCCTTGTGGTAGGGCATCATTGCCTTGAGGAATTTGCGCTTGATCCAATTGTCATCCGTGTCCTTGCTCCCGTGATCTCGTAGTGAGACCGCGAGTTTGGTTACTCTCTGATAAAGCTCACGAGGTTCTTCATCTTCCTTCATTGCAAACTCATCGGCCTCATCTTGTACCACTTCATAGTTGGAGCGTCGAATGCTTGCGCTTCCCCGGTAGAGAGACATGACACAATGCCATGCATCTTTGGCCAAGGCGAAGGGACGAAGATGAGGTAGGTCTTCGGGTGGAATTGCATCTTGAATGATGAAGAGAGCATTCTCATTGAATTGATTGTCCGCGGCTTCTCGAGGAGTGAAGTTGCTTGGATCATGTGGATAGAAACCTTCTTCAATGATTCTCCAAAGGTTAGTGTTCACATGATTTAAATGACGTTTAAAGCGGTAAACCCAAGAATCAAAATCCTCATTTTTCACAATCTTAGGGGGAGGACCGGCATGATTCAAATGAGTGGAAGGAACCGGTCCACCATAAACAAGTGGTGGTTCCACATGGGCAAAGATGCCGGTGCCATTCTTGCCACTAGAAGAAGGAGCCTTTTCACTGCTAGCTTCCCCCTTGTCGGGGATAGCATCCGACACCTTGTTGGTGGGATCACCCACTTTCAACGGTGCGGTGGATAGTTTAAGCCCCTCAAGAAATTTAGTAAACATGCTTTCAACTTCGGTCGTCATGGAGGTTTTCAGTGTCTCCAAGGCCACATTGAACTCCTCACGAGAGACCTAAGTTCCCCCATCTCCCGTAGACGAGATCGGATTCACACTGGAGTGTTCCTCCACACCGTCTACGGTATCAACCATACTCTTTGGACGGTAAAGTCCTTAATAAAGAGACGAGGCTCTGATACCAATTGAAAGGATCAATATGGTTGACTAGAGGGGGGGTGAATAGGCAACTACCAATTTTTAGCTTTTCTTTACCAAATTAAACTTTGCATCAAAGTAGGTTGTCTAGATGTGCAACTAGGTGAGCAACCTATATGATGCAATAACAACAAGCATACAAGCAAGCAAGGGTAGAAACACTAAAGAGCTTGCACAAGTAAAGGTAAGAGATAACCAAGAGTGGATCCGGTGAAGACGAGGATGTGTTACCGAAGTTCCTTCCTTTTGAGGGGAAGTACGTCTCCGTTGGAGCGGTGTGGAGGCACAATGCTCCCCAAGAAGCCACTAGGGCCACCGTATTCTCCTCACACCCTCACACAATGTGAGATGTCGTGATTCCACTATTGGTGCCCTTGAAGGTGGCGACCGAACCTTTACAAACAAGGTTGGGGCAATCTCCACAACTTAACCGGAGGATCCCAACAAGACCACGAAGCTTCACCACAATGGAATATGGCTCCGAGGTGACCTCAACCGTCTAGGGTGCTCAAACACCCAAGAGTAACAAGATCCGCTAGGGATGAGTGGGGGAATCGAAAATCCCTTGGTGGAAGTGTAGATCGGAGCCTTCTCAACCACTCCCGAGCAAATCAACAAGTTTGATTAGCTAGAGAGATAGATCGGGCGAAAATGAAGCTTGGAGTATTTAATGGAGCTTGAGCAATAAATGGAGCTTGGGGGAGGAAGAGGTAGGTGAGAAGGAAGAAGGGGACTCCCTTTTATAGTGGGGGCAACAATCCCGTTGCCCCCCACCAACCAGCCCCGCACAGGGCGGTACTACCGTTGAGAGGGGCCGGTACTACCGCCAGGACAACGGTACTGCCGCTCCAGCCAGCGGTACTGCCGCGCTGAGGAGACTAGTAGGGAATGGACCCAAATGCGGTACTGCCGCGGTGGTAGGGCGGTACTACCGCTGCTGGAACGGTACTATCGCCACTACAACCGTGACTAGTGCCGCAAAACCCGACACGAGAAGAAGACCTCTCGAATCGACGCGGTAGGAGCTAGACTGCCCAGCGGTACTACGGCAGTGGGGTCAAGGGCGGTAGTACCGCTGTGGAGCGGTACTGCCGCTTGTGACCCTTCGGCCGTAGTACCGCAGGCAGTGCGGTACTACCGCTGGGGCGCACGCGCGAGAGAGAAGAAATCTCTCAAAGAAGCTGAGAACAAGGCGGAGGTGCCAGGCCCCCAGCGGTACTACTGTTGTGGAGCCACGGGCGGTACTACCGCTGCGGAGCGGTACTGCCGCTTGGCTCCTCAGCGGTACTACCGCTGTGACCCAGACAGGACAAGGAAGAGAGGAGAGATCTCTTCAATGGAAAGGAAATGCTCGGAGGGTGAGAAGCTGATGTGTACGTGATGATTCCACCCATGAAAAAACCCCAGCGGACCCCCTCTTGATAGTATGGTGCCCTCTACGCAACTAGTCCACCGAGAAAGAAACGAAAGAGCTACACCGTCTTGAAATACACTCCGAGGGGAAGAAGGCGTCTCGTGCCAGGGGAGAATCTGTGAATTATTCAAAGCACAAGATTAGTCCGCAAACATGTTGTCATCAATCACCAAAATTACCTTGAGAGAGATATGCCATAACACACGTCCCTCATGCCTCGGGGGCGATCTCGGGCTGTGAGCCGACTGGACTGTGTTTGCAACCACAGATCTGCTATGGATCCTATTCCGCGACCGAGATACTGTTGTATTCTGCTCCCCCGCTGCTCGGAGGAAAGCCCGGATCTGCACCAAACCTCGACCAACTTCTGATTCCGCTATTCGGGCCGCAACTGCGAGATTCTAGATCGGAGTTCGGTATACCTGAGTCGGAGGCGGAAAAAGTTGACGTCAATTGGACTCGGGGATACGCTGCCGAGCACGCTCGTCGAGTGTGCGCTGGAGGTTCTCCAGTCGAGTGCGCTCAGCCAAGTTGGCCAGGCGCGCCTCCTCCAAGGCCTGGGCCTCAAGCGTTTCACCAACGATAGGAGTGTGAAGCGCATCCATGTTCCAGCGGCGAAGTTCTTCCCTCCACTGCGAAGAGAGGGGTTCGGGGCGATACTCTTCGTGAACACGCGACAGATCGCCGGCCCCATCTCCTCCGTCTTCACGGGTGAAGCTAGGAGGACTGCGTGGTCCATTGACCATCAAAACTTCCGTCACGGGGTCGCTGCTATCGCACTCGGATGCAGTTTCTACGGAGCCAGTCGACAGGTCGAATAGGCCGTAGAGAGTTTCGTCCGGCTCGATCGTCACGACTTGGGAGTGGCCGACTGGCGAGACACCGCATGCCTCACCCACCGTTGAAGCCTCGATCGACTGGAACATTTGCTCCGGTGGGCTGCAGGGAGTGAGGTCAACACAAGAGCTGACCGATACTGACTCGACGGCTGCCGGACGCCACGGACGCACGCACGAAAGTGCGTTGCCCCGCAGACGGGGAGCGCCTCAGCGTCGACTGGCGCTTCTTGGAGCCAAGCGGAGTCGTCGGCTACGAATACGAGCGCGCCGAGACGGATCTCGCGGCCCTCGGCCAAACCTCCACCTGAAACCATGTTGACGGGGATTGGAAAAATCGCAACTTCTCCAACAAGTCGCTAAGACACCTGCCCCAAGGTGGGCGCCAACTATCGCGGTTCTAAATCTGACAGTAGAATGGGGGTAGGAATGTAGAGGCAAGATCCTAGCTATGGAGGAGTTGTACACGCGATTTTTACGAGTTCAGGCCCTTCTCGGAGGAAGTAACAGCCCTACGTCTCGGAGCCCGGAGGCGGTCGACTAGATTATATGCGTGTGAGTTATAGGGGGTGCGAACCCTTGTGCATGTGGAGGGGGTGGCTTATATAGAATGCGTCAGGACCCCAGCCAGCCCACGTCACAGAGGGTTTTGTCGGATTTCGGGTTCCGGCAGACCCTTGAGGTTCGAACACTGGGGTGCGCGCAGAGATTTCGCCTCCTACCTTCCTGCACCCCTCCGCCACGCTAGGATCAAAGCTATAGGGAGAACAGCACAAGAGACACAGGGTTTATACTGGTTCGGGCCACCGTTGTGGTGTAATACCCTACTCCAGTGTGTGGTGTGTGGATTGCCTCTTGGGCTGATGATGATGAACAATACAAGGAAGAACAGCCTCGCGAGGGTCTGTTCTTGGCTGAGGCGATGAACTGCTGGGAGGAGTTCAGCCACCTTTCTCTTTCTCTCTCTCCTCTCGTCTTCGTCTTCCCTTCCTCTCTCTTTTTCGTCCCCTTGCTCTATGGGTGGCTGGTCCTATTTATAGAGGCCCTGGTCCTCTTCTCAAATATTGAGCGGGAAGGGAGCCAACAATGGCGGGCTAATTTGAAGGGGGACAGCAAGTATCAGCTATCCTGACAAAAGTAGTCTTCGCCTGCGCAAAGCTCTGGTGATGACGCCGTCTTGGGCTCCACGGTGACCTCCGTCTCGTAGTCCTCCTGGTCTTGGTCTCGTTGCACCGAAATGGCAACCTTTGCCTGATGCCTCGGTACTCCGCGGCTGCGCTTGCCCCCTTTGCACCAAAGAGGAAAGGAGGACGCTGCGCGGGCTGGCGCCCGCCTGGCGCCCTGGGTCGTCATGGCTTGCGTCACGGGCACCTCGCGAGGTAGCCCGCCTTGATCTCTCCGCCTCCTCGCGAGCCAGCCTGACGAGGCCGTGCCTGAGGAAGCTCTGTGCCGTCCGCCCCGCGAGGCTTGGCCCCTCGCGGGGGTCTTGAGTTTGTATTGGTGAAGATGGGCCGTGCTGGGCCCCCCTTTGAGCCACGCCGCAGGCCGCAGGCAGGCAAGTCTGGGGACCCCCGTTCCTAGAACGCCGACAGTAGCCCCCGGGCCCAAGGCGCGCCCGGACTTGGCCGTGCAGGGAGGCGGAAGGGCAAGAGCGAAGCGCCGCGGGCCCTAACAGCCTGCGGCCTTGGGCGCCGCGTGGCGGTTGACTGGACGTGGGCGCCTCAGTAACCGCGCGAGTTGATAAAGGAGTGGCATCCGCCTAGGCCCTGCTTCTTGCTTTCTCCAGTTGCTGCTCAGATCCCCTTTCTTGCGCCTCTCCTTCCTTCCTCCGGGATTTCCAGATCTGCTCTGACCGCGCGGCCTAGGGAGCCATGGAGCCTCGTCAGCCCCCGGCCGCAGCTTGGTACTCGTCTGCCATGGACTCGCCGAACATGTCGGAGGCGGGCCTTGCCCGGTTGCGCCGGATGGCGACGGCGTGGGGCATCGACGGGGAGAAGGTGTTCAAGGCCGGCTCTGCTACCCCTGAGGGTCAAAGGAGCACCTTCTATCCGCTCTTCGTAAGTGCCATTGTTGCTGGCCTGGTGCCTCCCTTCTCCGAGTTCTTCTTCTCTGTCCTCCGCCATTACAAGCTACAGGCTCTGCATCTCCATCCCAACTCCGTCCTTCTCCTGGCAATCTTTGCTTATTATTGTGAAGCACATGTTGGGGTGCAGCCCTTAGTGGCCTTGTTGCGCCACTACTTCTACCTCCGGACCTCTCATGGGACTGCTTCCGCATGCGCGAGCTTCGTCGCGTCCGGCGGCGCCATTGCCATCTCGAACTCTGGGAAGAGGATTGAGGGCTTCAGGAGCAAGTGGATCTTGGATGATGCTGGGCGCATCCACCCTCGGCTGATCCTGCCCACGGAGCAGCCCACGAGCTCCAGCGACCGGGGTCGAGCGGAGCTCACGGATCCCCGCATGAAGATGGTGTTGGAGAGGATGGATGCGGATCTGAGGACGACCGACATGGCGGCGGCGACGCTGACTGGCGCGTCACTGCTGAGGGAGTTCCTGGAGCACCGGCTGGCTCCGCTTCAGCAGTACTCGCTTCCAATGTGGAGGCCTCGTTCGAACCCTGCGGCCTTGGCCGCCGGAGACCTGGCTGCGGTTCTCCAATCTCTGGTCGGGGGCAATGTGTCGAGGCTGGAGGGCGCTCCTACGCCCTTGTTCCTCCGCAACGACTGGGAGCGGGTGGTGAAGTCCATGCCCGTCTTCAACGGGGATGGGCCAGTGCCCCTGGAAGCTCCCGAGGAACCAGTGGACGTGCCCTCCGGTGACTCCAGCGAAGAGGAGGAGGGAGGGGAGCGCGGAAGAGGGCCTGACTCCGAGCCGACTGACGGAGAGTCGAGGGCTCCCCTCCCCCGGCGCAGGTCCCGCGTTCTCTGCCTCTCTCTGAATGATGACGACGAAGACGACGATGAGCAGGACGGCGGGAGCTCGCCCCCGATCTCGAAGAAGGACAAGACTGGGCTGATCTCCCGTGGGTCTCCCCCGGCCCCGGGGCGAACCGCAGACGCACCTTCCGCCTCCAAGCTTTCCGAGGTTGACCCTTCCAGCCGGCTTTCAGGCTTCAAATTTGGCCGGAGGCCGGGCGACGACTCGTAAGCATTCGATTCTTGTCTTTATCTCTTGCTCTGCTTCTGAGGCTTGACGTCCGCATCTTTGGATAGGTTGGCGCCCGCAGCAAAGAAGCCAAAGGGGGCTCCCGAGGTTCCATCCGTGGCGGCGCTTCTGCTCGTGAAGGAAGGTGACCGCGACGCACAGGCTTCTCCTGCCCGGTTGTCCTCGCGAGGTCTGGCTGAGCCGGCTGGGGCGAGCTCAGCCCCCGCGGACCAAGTGGCTCCCAAGGTGCTCTTGCCTGCCGCCGCCACTACAGCTGTCGGGGCGCGGCAGACTCCGCCTCAGGATGCTGCGGCTGCGTTGCCGCCTTCTCCTCCTACTCCACCAGCCGCTATCTCTCCGACTCCTTCTGCCATTCTGGATCGTGCTGTTGCTGAGCTGGACCGACTGCGGCAGGATCTTCTTGGCGCCGACCCCCGCTTGGTGGCCGGGCGTTTGGAGTTGGCTTCTGGATGGGTTCGCTCCGACGCCTCGATTCGGGCAGCGCTGGTCCAGGCCTCGACGGCATGCGACGAGGAGAAGCAGGCCGCCCTAGAGGCGAAGGCTGCCCGCGATGCAGCCTTGGGGGAGGTGGTCGACGTCCGCGGTCACTGCAAGGCGCTGGAGGACGAGCTGCAAGGCCTGCAGGATCGGCTCGCGGAAGAGGTCCGCCTTCGCCAAGAGCAGGAAGAAGGCGTGAAGGCTCGCGAGGCAGCCGTCGAGGGCCAGGAGGCCAAGCTCAGGAAGCGCCGTGACCGCCTAGGCGCGCTGGAGCAGGAGTTGGGGGCGAGGAAGGCCGAGCTGGACGGCAAGGCCCTGGTTCTTGCCGAGGACCGCACGGCCTTCACGGAGTTGGAGGCGAAGGCTCGCTCCTCGCTGAGAACACTTTATGACAACGGCCTGGAGAGCCCGCTGGCCGACGCTGAGGACGGCCCCGCCAAGCTGCTTCCCTTCCTGGTTCATGCTCTTGAAGATGTCGCCCTTGGCCTTGGTCCCACGGCCAAGGCCGAGGCGCGCGTCCTGTCTTCTGCAGCACTGACGCGGGTCCTCACCCACATCTACCTTCGCGATCCCGGTGTCGACCTCGACAGCCTGCTGGAGCCAGTGAGCGGTGAGCGTGCCGCTGCTGCTGCCGAGGCCGTGAAGGGTCGTGCGGAGGCTCTGCTGGGGAAGTTCCGGGCCTTCAGCACCAAGCCGGAGCAAGGCGCTGCCGACCCCGCTGCTCCGTGAGGCGAACCCGCTCCGCGCTGCTCCCCCGCCGCCAAGTGACTCCATCGTGGCTCCTGTCCTGCTTTTAATTCCTGCACATGTATCATGCCTCGGGGAGGCGTTTAAACTTGTGTTTGATATTGGGATAACAGTGTGGACTGTAATATTTGCTTTCGAATTCCTTTGAAATTTGCGCTTTTCTTCCTACTTGCTTATGTTCTACGCCGGCAGGGCCCGGCCCCGCGTGTACCTCACCCAGCAATAGCCCCGACCGGAAACCAGGACGGGACCAAGGAGTGAGGGGCTACGTGACAAGTTAGGCTCCTGAGTCGTGATGCTCGGGAGTCCCCCTTGGCGCACGAACAGCCAGTAGGGAGGTATGATGTGGGTGGATCCACCGTTCTATGTCTGCAGAGCCCGGCCCCGCGCGTACCTCACCCAGCAATAGCCCCGGCCGGAAACCAGGACGGGACCAAGGAGTGAGGGGCTACGTGACCAGTTAGGCTCCTGAGTCGCGATGCTCAGGAGTCCCCCTTGATGCTCAAACGGCCTTCATACCTCGGCTCCGCTCAGGGAGAGGCGCGTGATGAACCAGGCCCGTGGGGACCTGGCTGGGCGGCGTGCGTCTGGGCGTGACCCAGGTGCAGCCCCCGTGCCCAGCCCCCTCGCGCGGCACTCCCGAGGGGAGGCGTTGCGATGAGGCTAGACACTGAGCTCTGGGCTCCCTGAGGTTGATGCGGCCCGGAGGCCACCCTCAGTTGTTTATCACCAGCGCGGAGCATAGCGCTTCCGTATGTGTACGGGCATAGCCGCTCCTCGGCAGTGTTGTCAGCCAGCGCGGAGCATGGTGCTTCCACTGGTACGTGGGAGGGGGGCCCCCTCCGGGAGGAACCCCCGGGGCGTGTACAGCCCCGCCTGACACGTGGCTGGCACGGTAGGGCCTGGCGAGGTGTATCTGGGCACCTGTGAGCCAGCGCGGGACTCACGGGGTCCTACCTCTAGGCGGGTTGCGCCTGGCACTGGGCCTTATCTTGTGTTGTGTCCCTGCAAGTTCGGTTAGATGCCTGCACTCTACGTCCTCGGGTCCCGGCCCTCGAGCTGGTCTCAGCCGTCACTGGTATGCCAGGTTGCGATGTCGTGGTCAAGGCCAGAGGGTGAGGGCTGGAGAGCCAGTAAGAGCCCTGAGTCGCGATGCTTAGGTACACCCCCCTTTAACGTGCAAGTGGTCAGCATGGAGAAGAAGAGGCGTCGCGGACCGGCATCAAATAATCAAGCATGGCGGTTCTAACGCATAACCGAAAATGAACGCAAATGGGGTACATGCCGCTGGGCCTGGCACGAGCGGCTTGGGGATCATGCAGCCCGAGGGGCGCCCCCAACAAGATAAGCTAACGACGCGAAATAAAAGGGATACACGCCGCAGGGACGGACCCACGCGGCCTGGGAATAATGCAGCCCTGGGGGCGCTCCCGGCCGGAAGTGAAACTTGAAAGATGTCACCTGATGACGCTGAAGACGAAGGGGTGTTGGTGTAGCCGGCTTGGTGGGCCGCGGAAGCCGATCCTCATGAGCCCCCAGGCCCAGGGGCCTCGGGAGGCTCCGGAGGCACGGGTGGTTCCTCGCGGGCCATCTCCATCTCCGCCTGGGGAGGGCGCTGGGCGCGCTTTCCTATGCGATGGAAGGAGGTTCCCCCTGGGAAGACACGGGCCCAGAGGGGCCTACCTCCTGAGGGGTCAGGCCGGACGATGTCTTCTTCTTCTTGGGGGTGGCCTCGGGAAGCCTCCTGCTTCCGCGATCCGGGTCTTCCAGTGATGCGGCCTAAAAGGCTCGCTCCAGGGAACACACCGCGTCCTTCTCTTCACAGGGCACCGTGATGACTCTGTCGCTTCCTGGCATCTTGAGGACGTTGTAGCCGTGGTGAGTCACGGCCATGAACTTGGCCAGCGCCGGGTACCCAAGGATGGCGTTGTACGGCAGGCGGATGTGAGCGACGTCGAAGTCGATGAGCTTGGTGCGGTAGTTGCCGCGTGCCCCGAAGGTGACAGGGAGGCGGACCTGCCCGATCGGGACCGTGGAGCCGTCGGTGATACCGGAGAAGGGCTTGGTTGGCTGAAGCTGGCTGTAGGGCACTTGGAGGTTGTTGAATGTCTCTACGGACAGGACGTTGAGCCCTGCCCCGCCATCGATGAGGGTCTTGGTGACCACCACATTGCTGATGATTGGGGAACAAAGCATCGGGAGGACTCCGGCTGTAGCTGCGCACTTGAGTTGATCTACTGAGCTGAATGTGATGGCGCACGCCGACCACCTGAGAGGGCACGTGGCTTCGAGCCTGGGGAGGACTGCGTTCACTTCGCGGGCGAACTGCTTGAAGATGCGCTGAGAGGCTGGGGCTTGAGCTCTGCCCAGGATGCAGGCGATTGCGCGCGGCTCCTGGAAGCCCCCAGCCTCCTCGTCCTGGTGGCGGTCCTCGTTTCTCCTTGGCTGCGGCGGCAGCGGTGGGAGGCCTGTGTTGCCTTGCGGGCGATCCTCGCGAGGATGATCCCTCCAGCCTCCCTCGCGAGGTGCGTCTTGCCAGCGATCCTCGCGAGGTTGGTCGCGCCACCCCTGGTGCGGGCCACGGTCTTCCCAGCGTCCTGCGTTCCTTCCTCCTCCTCGGCCGTATCCTCGATCACCACGGTCAGGGCGACGGCCGATCCTTCCTTCACGCACGGCTCGGGGTTCTTGGCATTCGCTGGTGTTGTGGGTGTGGAGGTCGTGGTACACGCAGTACCGACTGCCCTTGGGAGGTTCGGCTGATCTCTGCCCCGCTTGGTGTCTGGTTCTGCCGCGAGCACGGCAGCCCCCTTGCGCTTCACATTCTTGGCCTTGAGCTTCTTCTCTTCTGGGTCTGCGGCAGGCAGCTCGAGGAGGGAGAGACGCCCCTCCTCAGCCCTGGCGCACTTGTTTGCCAAGTTAAACAGCTCCAAGGAAGTGCACAGGTCTTCATGCATCGCCAGCTCCTCCTTCATCTTGACGTCGCGCACTCCGTCGGAGAAAGCTGAGATGATGGCCTCCTCAGTCACCTTGGGGATCTTGAGGCGTGCGTTGTTGAAGCGCTGGATGTACTTCTGCAGGGTCTCCCCGGGTTGTTGCTTGATGCGGCGCATGTCGCTCACGGCGGGTGGCCGGTCGCGAGTACCTTGGAAGTTGGCGATGAAGCGGGTGCGCATCTCTTTCCAGGAGGAGATTGTGCCTGGAGCCAGGTTCAGGAGCCAGGTGCTGGCCCCGTCCTTGAGCGCCATGGGAAACCAGTTCGCCATGACCTTCTCGTCTCCGTTGGCAGCTTCGATGCCCAGCTCGTAGAGCTGGAGGAACTCCGCAGGGTCGGCCGTGCCGTCGTAGCGAGGAGGCAGGTCCGGCTTGAACTTGCCTGGCCACGCGACGCTGCGCAGCTCGGTGGTGTAGGCGCGGCAGCCTGCTGTGGCCACGGGAGGCCTTGGGTGATGGAGAGCCTGGTCTTGCATGTCCCCACGTGCCGGAGCAGGAGGATGGTCGCGACGTGCTGGAGCAGGGAGCGCCCGGGCAGCTTCTGGCGGGCGAGGGACTTCTTGGCAGCTCTGCTCTTGCCGCGCTGGCACCTGACGGAGCGGGTTCCGCCCAGGGGCCACGCGCCTTGGTGCCATGGCGTCTTCTTGGGGAGGAGGCGGCCGGGGTGCCGCCGGAGCCTCGTCGCCCGCGCGGGGCGGGGTGCGGTGCAGCGGAACGGACGGCGCGGAAGAACCCCCTGCAGCGCGGACGAGCTCGGCGACGCGGTCGAGCCATTCCTCGTAGACGTCGTCAACGGGACGGTAGCGTAGGAGCTCGTTTGCCGCGATGAGTGCAGCCTGAGCCTCCATGGGCGCGCGGAGCGCGCGGGACGAAGATCCAGCTGGGGCGAGCGAGGGAGTTGCGGTGCGGCCATCTTGGCACACGGATGGATGCTGAGACGATGCCTGTTGCTCGTCCCCCGCCGAGCCGGTGGCGGCGTTGACGGCAGGTGACGGGGAACGGCGAGGGCGCCCGCCAACAGGGGCTGTCTGGGCGATGCGGGAAGCGAGGGCGGCCCTGCGCTCCGCGCGGGCCCGACGTGCGTCAGACATGAGCGCGATGGTCGGAGGAGAACGGGGCGGTGGAGGACGAATTCCGGCGCACCCCTACCTGGCATGCCAAATGTCGGATTTCGGGTTCTGGCAGACCCTTGAGGTTCGAACACTTGGGTGCGCGTGGAGATTTCGCCTCCTACCTACCTGAACCCCTCCGCCACGCTAGGATCAAAGCTATAGGGAGAACAACACAAGAGACACAAGGTTTATACTGGTTCGGGCCACCGTTGTGGTGTAATACCCTACTCCAGTGTGTGGTGTGTGGATTGCCTCTTGGGCTGATGATGATGAACAATACAAGGAAGAACAGCCTCGCAAGGGTCTATTCTTGGCTGAGGCGATGAACTGTTGGGAGGAGTTCAGCCACCTTTCTCTCTCTCTCTCTCTCTCTCTCTCTCTCCTCTCGTCTTCGTCTTCCCTTCCTCTCTCTTTTTCGTCCCCTTGCTCTGTGGGTGGCTGGTCCTATTTATAGAGGCCCTGGTCCTCTTCCCAAATATTGAGCGGGAAGGGAGCCAACAATGGCGGGCTAATTTGAAGGGGGACAACAAGTATCAGCTATCCTGATAAAAGTAGTCTTTGCCTGCGCAAAGCTCTGGTGATGACGCCGTCTTGGGCTCCATGGTGACCTCCGTCTCGTAGTCCTCCTGGTCTTGGTCTCGTTGCACCGAAATGGCAACCTTTGCCTGATGCCTCGGTACTCCGCGGCTGCCCTTGCCCCCTTTGCACCAAAGAGGAAAGGAGGACGCTGCGCGGGCTGGCGCCCGCCTGGCGCCCTGGGTCGTCATGGCTTGCGTCACGGGAACCTCGCGAGGTACCCCGCCTTGATCTCTCCGCCTCCTCGCGAGCCAGCCTGACGAGGCCGTGCCTGAGGAAGCTCCGTGTCGTCCGCCCCGCGAGGCTTGGCCCCTCACGAGGGTCTTGAGTTTGTATTGGTGAAGATGGGCCGTGCTGGGCCCCCCTTTGAGCCATGCCGCAGGTCGCAGGCAGGCAAGTCTGGGGACCCCCGTTCCCAGAACGCCGATAGGTTTAAGGTACATTGAAGAGAGAACGTTACTGGTAACGCCCACACTAAAGTGCTATAAATGACAATTAAGCCTATAAGTAAATGCATGACCGTTGCTCATGTAGAGTGGCTTTAGCTCTTCTGTCCGTCGAGTGACTTCTGCGACGGTTGAGTGACATTGATTCTTCCGAGTGGAATGTCTCTGGTCGAGTGGATGATGGTACCCTTTGAATGATCCTGGCTTTAGGGTGATGTCCTAGGGGAGGATGTCTAGGTCAGGTCTATGACCCTACCCTAGGTACATAGCTTCACCAGTGATCCAATATCACATTGAGTCTATAGGAAAAGCCAATACTATCAAGGAGGGATGAGGTGTTGCTTAATGAGGCTCTTGCTCAAAATGCTTAGTGATATGCTCAAAAGCCCTCAACTACTTTCTCACATCCACATATGACCTAAACCAAAAGTCAAACTCGGCCCTACCGATTTTTTCTATCGACGCCACCGAGTTCAGATGTTATAGCCACTGCCACAAACCCTAGGCAAATCGGTCTCACCAATAGGGATCTCGTTCTCACCGAGATGGGATTGCAATCTCTCTGTATGGATTTATTACCAAAATCGGTCTCACCGAGTTTGCGTAATCGGTCCTACCGAGATTGCAATGTAAACTCTCTGTTTCCTTTTCATAACAGTTCGGTCTCACCGAAATGAGCGAATCGGTCCCACCGAGTTTACCTGACCAACTCTCTGGTTAGTTTATTACCAAAATCGGTCTCACCGAGTTTGTGTAATCGGTCTCACCGAGATTACATTATGCCCTAACCCTAACCATATCGGTCCTACCGAGTTGCATGTCGGTCCCACCGAAAATCCTAACGGTCACTAGATTTGCTGAATCGGTCCGACTGAGTTTATCAATTCGGTCCCACCGAGATTGGCAAGTTGTGTGTAACGGTTAGATTTTGTGTGGAGGCTATATATACCCCTCCACCTCCTCTTCATTCGTGGAGAGAGCTATCAGAACGAACCTACACTTCCAACTTACCTTTTCTGAGAGAGAACCACCTACACTTGTGTTGAGGCCAAGATATTCCATTCTTACCATATGAATCTTGATCTCTAGCCTTCCCAAGTTGCTTTCCACTCAAATCTTCTTTCCACCAAATCCATATCCTGTGAGAGAGAGTTGAGTGTTGGGGAGACTATCATTTGAAGCACAAGAGCAAGGAGTTCATCATCAACACACCATTTGTTACTTCTTGGAGAGTGGTGTCTCCTAGATTGGCTAGGTGTCACTTGGGAGCCTCCGACAAGATTGTGGAGTTGAACCAAGGAGTTTGTAAGGGCAAGGAGACCGCCTACTTCGTGAAGATCTACCGCTAGTGAGGCAAGTCCTTCGTGGGCGACGGCCATGGTGGGATAGACAAGGTTGCTTCTTCATGGACCCTTCGTGGGTGGAGCCCTCCGTGGACTCGCGCAGCCGTTACCCTTCGTGGGTTGAAGTCTCCATCAACGTGGATGTACGATAGCACCACCTATCGGAACCACGTCTCAAAAATCTCTGTGCCTCCAAATTGCGTTTGCACACTCTAATCCCATCCTTTTACATCCTTGCAAGTTGCATGCTTTACTTTCCGCTGCTCATATACTCTTTGCATGCTTACTTGATATGTATTGTGTTTGTTAAACTTGTGCCAAAACTCCACTTCAACTTAAAGAAATTAAAAACTGCAACTTTTGGTACTTAGTGTCTAATCACCCCCTCTAGACACCTCTTCTCGATCCTTTCACCCTTCTCCTTGTGGGAGTAGGAAAGGGGGGGGCAAATCCTACTTGGAGTAGGACTCCCCCCCTTGGGCGCGCCACCCCTGGCCGGCCTCCTCCTCCCTTCCTCCTTTATATACGTGGGGAGGGGGGCACCCTAGAACATAGAAGTTGATCTTTTAGCCATGTGCAGTGCCCCCCTCCACAGTTACACACCTCGGTCATATCGTCATAGTGCTTAGGCGAAGCCCTGCACCGGTGAACTTCATCATCACCGTCACCACGCCGTCGTGCTGACGAAACTCTCCCTCGGGCTCAACTGGATCAAGAGTTCGAGGGACGTCATCGAGTTGAACGTGTGCTGATCACGGAGGTGGCATGTGTTTGATACTTGGATCGGTTGGATTGCGAAGACGTTTGACTACATCAACCGCGTTACTAAACGCTTCCGCTTTCGGTCTACGAGGGTACGTGGACACACTCTCTCCGCTCGTTGCTATGCTTCTCCTAGATATATCTTGCGTGATCGTAGGATTTTTTTTGAAATACTACGTTCCCCAACACCCCTATGACGCACCCCTCCTTGGCCGGCCTCCTCCTTCCCACTCCTTTATATACATGGGCAGGGGGGGCACCCCAAAGTACAACAGACAATCTCTTAGCCGTGTGTGGTGCCCCCTCCATAGTTCAACACCTCGGTCATATCGTTGTAGTGCTTAGGTGAAGCTCCTGCGCCGATAACTTCATCATCACTGTCGCCACGCCGTCGTGCTGACGGAACTCTCCCTCGTCCTCAACTAGATCAAGAGTTCGAGGGACGTCATCGTGCTAAACGTGTGTTGAACACAGAGGTGCCGTACGTTCGGTACAAGGATCGGTTGGATCGTGAAGATGTTCGACTACATCAACCGCGTTACTAAACGCTTTCACTTTCGGTCTACGAGGGTACGTGGACACACTCTCCCGTCTCGTTGCTATGCATCTGCTAGATAGATCTTGTGTGATCGTAGGAATCTTTTTGAATTACTACGTTCCCCAACACATGGGTCAAACATCTCGTGTACACTGGGTCTGTAGTAAGTTTTCCACTCGACCTAGTAGGCATGGGGTCAGGAGACATGTGCGCACGGGATGTACACAGAGATTTTTTTGGACCCTGTGGGCATGGGGTAGGTAGACCATGGGCACCTAGGAGGAGGGTATTGAGTTTAGTTTCTTTGTGATGTATGTATGATGGGTAATGTATATGTTTTGCATGATCTCATGCTTTTATTGAAGCACCTTGACTCCTCTTAATAGTGCACTTGTCCTATGACTTAAAAGAAACCAAAGCACAAGTCATCAGAAAACTACATTTTTTCCTTTTTTAAGGGAGGGGTCAACCATCTCCATATAATAATCCTTGAGAGACCAATGACGAAATAAAATTAGTAATCGTCATTAGTTTCACTAACTATATTATTATCACACCAAAATATTATTATGGACTAGATGAACTTTCAACGTCCATGGTTGTCAAGCATCAGTGAGACGTGCCAACAATACCCGATCGTCATTGTTGTAGGCCAGCTAACGGTGTCCTGGATTAGGGGATGCACACCACGTCGACCTGCTATTTATGGGCCGGGACGACGACCCATCAACAATTGAAGAATGGGCCGCACCTTCCCTGGCCCTCAGCGTAATCAAGATAGAGTTCTCTGAAGACTTGACGTACACTTCAAGGCGTACTTTAATGATCGACAGAGACACAATTTCAAGGTTTAGAGGTTAGAACTCATTGATACGATCTCGAGGTAGATCATATTGTACTTTGTACCCTATCCATAGTCAATATAATAAGAGTAGGACATAGGGTCTTACCTCTTCGAGAGTGCTCGAACCTGAGTAAAAATACCATGTCCCTATTCTTCCTGTTGCCATCGTGCCAAGATCACCAGCTTGGAACCCCCTACCCGAGATCCGTCGGTTTTAGCACTGACACGAGCCTTCTCCATCCTACTCATCCTCTACTTGTGACGCCGCAAGACCATGGAACTAGTGACCACTCTTCAGTTCTTTAAATTCGGTCCATTTTTCATCAAAAACCTTTAATTAAACTCAAAATATTGCATTCTTTAGATGTTTATTCCGCCTAGAAAGCACAGAGACGACCCACAACAGTTTTGGTATCTGTAAAAAACACCGTTTAGGGAATGTTAGGCCAAAAAATATCTCTCTCCAACAATTCCCTAAATGCGCAATTTTTTGCAGGATTCCATAAATTCTCCGAACTTCCCCTCTATCTATGGGAAGAAGTGTCTTCGCATAAACTTTTGTGGGAGTCAACCGCCGAAGATTCAGGACGCTCACCTTGTCTTGCTGCCCCGCGCCCCCTCGCCGGTTCGGCGCCTCCTTGTACCATGCTGGCGCCCCTCGAAAAAGCCATCCGCTTCCCCGACGAGGCGTCAGAACTCCAGTCGCGTCCCTGCGGTGATACCCTCCACTCAGACGCTCCTCAGATGTGTCTCAGGTCAATTTCGTCCCCAAGGTATTCGACAAATTTCCTCAACCAATTTTTTGATGTCCCAAAGAATTCACGTTGAGATTGTGTGTGCTTGCATTGCAAATGAACTCTCTCGTTGAGTTCTTCTCAAGGACTCATCCTCGATGAGAATGAAGAACTTGAAATGATGGTTGCTATATATGTAGGCACGATGTCAAACAAGAAACCGAAATGGGGAGGTTCAGTGCCTGTGCATCTTGTACTCCGTCGAACAATCAAGCCAATCATGACAAGCTAATGGATGACTATTTGGGAGAGAAACCGGTGTACGGTTTTAAAACTTTTAGGAGAAGGTTCTGAATGTCAATGGGTTTGTTCTTCCGCATTGCCCATGGCACGGAAGATTATTTCTTGTACTTTGTGTAAAGAAGAAATGCAGTTGGTCAATAAGGTCACAATACTTTGAAGAAGGTTTCAGCGGCAATGGGCATGCTTGGATATGGTTGTCTAGCTGATTCTACTGATGATGGGATCGAAATGGCAGAGAGCACTTGTATTAAGAGTTTGAAGAAATTTGAGAAGCCTATCATTTTCAGAGAAGAATATCTTTGAGCTCCAAATGAATAGGACACTGCAAGACTTCATATGGGTGCATCAAAGGGCTTTCTGGTATGCTTGGAAGCACCGAAAGCATGCATTGGAAGTGAAAGAATTATTCTACAACACTGCATCCACAATTCAAAGGGAAAGGTAAAGATACAGCCATAATTCTATAAGTCGTGGCATCATATGACCTTTGGATTTGGCTGTCATATTTTGGATTGCAAGGATCTAACAAATGGACTGAATGTTTTGCAAATGTCTCATCTGTTTGCAAGGCTTTTTGTTGGAGAGACACCGTCGATGAATTTTGAAATCAATGCGCCTCAATACAACATGGGCTGTTATCTTGCTAATGACATATATGCGGCACGGTCTATTTTTGTGAAGACAACGTCAAATCCTTAAGGTAAGAATAATTTTCACTTTGCGAGGCGTCAAGAAGCATGTAGAAAGGATGCCAATAGGGCAATTTGAGGTTCTACAAGCTCACTTTGCCATTTTTTCCTGATCCTGCACGATTCTGACACCAAAAAGATCTGTGACGCATCATGATTGCGCGCGTGATTTCTGATACCAAAAGGGTTTATGACGCATCATGACCGTGTGCATGATCTCTATGAGAATAAGGGCCATGAACAACCATGATCTAGTTTTTTTTTGCGGGGTAACAGCCATGATCTAGTTGACCACTTGTGGCCGATTCATGGTGAATAAACTTCCTTCACATTATTTCTACTTGCAATTATTTGGACCATTCTCGTTTCAAAAAATATATGATTTGGGCCATTTGTTATGTTTGAATTCAAATTTAAATTTCAAATCAAATTTATAAATTATGGATTTGAAATGATTATCAAGTATGTATGCCTGATATAAAATGTTTGAATTATTATGTTGATACTATAGACATGCATGTGACATCTGTATGTTTGTTTAGTGAAAAATAGAAGAAAAAAGAACAGATTTTGAGGAAGATGCTTACATGAACTGAGAAAGACCTCTTACAACTTCCTCTAAATTACGTAAATTATACGAACACCCGGTAAAATTGCTTAAAAAAGAAGTGTTGGGAATGCTTAAAAAAAGAAGCGAAAGGGTGTGCTAGTCTAGTAGCGTGGACAGCCGCAGCCGCAGCCGCAGGAGTGTTCTCCTCGTCTCATCTGAAGTCCGTTCCGCCTCCGCCCCCGGCTCCGGCTGCTGCTCGCCGGGGAATTCCAGAATCGTATCCTCGTGCCCGCAAACCGTAGGTACCATTGCCCACAGAGCAGGCCTTCCCTACTCCTCTAAGGCTGCATTACCTCTACGAAATGCCATGGCCTTCCTAGCCTCCTAGCTAGGGTTTGCTGTGCCTCCCGCCGTCGCCGATGTTCGAGGAGATGGCCGCCGATTCCAGCATGGGCATGGGGATGGGCTTCCACCAGGGGGCCTCCTCCTTGCACCACCACCACCATAACATGCTCTCCTTTCAATCCAATCCCGACTCCGCCCCCGCCCCCGCGCCCCCTGCCCCTCCCGTCTTCCTCCCCTCCCCCAACGCTCCCGTGCTCCAGGGGGCGTCGCCCAAGTACAAGTTCGTCACCGGCTCACCCTCCGACTGGACCCCCTATGAGCTCTCCATATTCCAGGAGGGCCTCGCCAGGTTCAACCCCAATCCCTCCTCATCGCTGTTTTGCTACCACGCGGGCACTGGTTGACTTATACTGTACTAATGTCAACACCAGGTATGCTCGTGAGCCCACCATTATGAAATACATCAAGATTGCTGCTATGCTGCCCACTAAGACCATCAGGGACGTCGCGTTAAGATGCCGGTGGACTGCTGTAAGTGTTCTTTCCCCTGTTGCAAACACAGTAGTTGTGTACAAGCAGAGAGAACAGAGGGGTCCTTTCCTATTTTGTTGATGTGCTATTTCCATTCCAGGGAAAGGAGAGTAGGAGGAGGAAACCTGATGAATTCTATGCAGGGAAAAGGATAAGGGACTTGAAGGTAGTCTCATTTAATGATTGGTTCATTTGGATACTTACTCTGGTTGTTGTAGATTCGAACCTTTCGCAGATCCTTTAGCTTGTCTCAGCAGTATTAATCTTGTTTTTTCCGATAATGAAGTTCCCTGGACATCGCTGCAGGAGAAAATGGTTGTTTCTACCTCACTAGCTAATTTTCAGATGGCACCTCCAAATAATTTAGTCCCCTTCTCGATGTCGATGCATCATCCAGGTCAGAATAGCCTGGCTGCAAATGAAGGTTGGTCCCAAATATTTTCATTATTGATGCTTGAGTAATGGCCAAATGTTGTTTCCTCACTTCAAATGTGCGCAAAGCTTTGTCCGACATCTTTAAAATCCTATTTTGTGGTTGAAGTTGATTGAAGACTAATTTCTTGAGATTGTCAGTTATGGTTAATTACATGGAGATAATTCCTTCCCTTTTTTGTGGTCAAACCATAGATACCTGTATCACTTGGAGTTTAATGCTTAGTGTCACTTCCAGTGAGCACATGGAAGCTGATGAGTTTAAAGAACTAAATGCAGTCTTAAGTTTGTGTACCCGGGTCTGCTAGTGTGATTTGCTGCACTACATAATAGAAATGTGATTATAACTCTTCCTAGATATGATGAATTGATGACTATTAAACAATGTTTTCCTTGTGTGATTTCATGGACCTATTTCATTTTCGCTTACTTCTCCTAATAATTTTCATATGTTAATGTTCTCAAGCAGTCCCTGTTTTAGATAATGCAACTCAGCATCTTCTGGAGGAAAATAACCAGTTACTCAATCAGATCTCTGCAAATATTGAAACTTTCAAGGTTTGCATGATTTACCTTTTGTCTCTTATCACTGGGCATATTTTACCAAATGGGTATTGGGCAGTGGACACTTTTTATTAGGGGCATCCATCCACAGATGGAACATGTAAATGAAAATTTACATTTTCATGCAGCACATATTAATTCAAAGCTACACATGAAAGCTTGAGCTGTGCTAATTGTGTCTGAAATTCCAAATTTCCTATAGCTGGGGGAGAACATGGATCTCTTTCTACGTACGAATAACAATATTCGAACAATTTTGAAAAGGTATGACATTGTTATCTGTTGCATTTTTCTTGTATTTCATTTATTTCCTGTATGCTACTTTAATTGCACACACATGGCATATGCATAGGATTTATATGTTTGGGTTTTTGTCATCTACTTTAATTCAGTTTGTTCGAGTAATTTCTTTATAAGAATATGTAGGATCTTGCATGGCAGCTATCAGATCAAAGGAGCTGTAAATATGAACCGAGTGAGTGATGACACCACTTGTGTATGTTAATCTTTAGCTGAGGACATTCCTGTCATTTATTTTTGTCATCAGAGGAGTCCTCGTCTCATAAATTAAAGTAGTGAGATGCAAGACAGAGCATGATTTGTACAGTTTATGCCAATATGCTATCTGTCCTTGTTGAAGTTTGCTCACTTAATATAAATCTATGCTGTAGAATGAGTGAGATGCCTGGTGTCATGGGTCAGATGCGTCCCTTGCCAGAACCTGTAAATGAAGGCCAACTAAATTCACTTCTTCAACTGGATAGAGTGGTAAGTTCAAAACTTGTGGTTTGTAGGATTCATACATGATCTCACCAAGATTTGTAATAACACTGCATGTTAAAATGTGAAATATGTGAGTTAGTTATTGGCAGGCTCTAACATAGCAGAAATCTAACATCTGTACCAATGTTTTGAATATATACATTATTACTATGCATCTTCATAATTAGTGATACGAAACCTGCCAACAAATAGGAAATGCTTCAAGAAAAACTTTAATGCATTGGTCACTTCATAGTGTTGCTCCGGTGTCATGGTGCAGTATTTGATTATTTTTTGGTAATTGCGATAATATGATTTTGGTTTTGTTGTGTTCTCCTGAAGGTTGCCTCTTATGGTGATATACTACATAACACTCATATGAAGGATGAAGCATGAAGTTAATGTAAGATAAATTGGGGGCGATGAGACATAACCATCCTGTAGCGAAAAAGATGACATGAGCTTTTGCCTGATCTGTACAAATGCCACGAAGAAGACCTACAATGTAGAATTAGATGTTATACTGACCAAGGCGGCATGGAATAAGTAATGATGCCTTCGAGGGATGTGTTGTTTCCTTTTTTGGTGCGAACTAATTGCTTCGGCTGCTGGCTGTCGATCCTTGATTCTTGGGAAAGTGAAGGGAATGTAAAACGGGACGAGGTGAGGGTGTGGTTTATCATCCTTTTGTGTTGTAATGGGAGCTGACTTGATTCAGATGGCTGTAAATATCGGGTGTGGTCGTCGCATGGGACGTTTTACTTGTCTGATGATGATGTTCAAACAAGAAGATATCGTTCTACTGTTCTCATTGTACAACAATTGATTCTTAAGTTTGGCTTACTTATTTGAGTACTGTATTCCGGCTTGTGTTTGTGTTGCCGGGAATTGGGCAGAATGATGATATCAATGGTATGGGGTTGAAACTGTTGTATACTTCCTCAGTCCCAAAAATCTTGTCTTAGATTTATCTAAATACGAATGTATCTAGTCACGTTTAGTGTTAGATACATCCACATGTAAAACAAATCTAAGACAAGAATCTTAGGACAGAGGTAATATTTGTTTGGATAGTTGTAGGGGTGAAACTGCTATGTATTTTGGTTTGATAGTTTTTTTTTTTGAACGGATTTGGTTGGATGGTTGTAGGGGTGAAACTGTTGTGTATTGGGTTGGATAGTGCTGGAACTGTATCCTGTTTTACGTTTATTTATCTTTTGTATTCAAAGGTAGGATAGAAGATTTAAATGATGGATATGTTGAATTATGTCAGATTTAGACATTGTACAGTAATAATGGATATAAGAAAGATGATTAATACACTGCCGAATATTAGCAATTCCACATCCTTACATGCAGACTCTGATTTGAAACTGATTGTGTTTGGATGTCAAATCCTTCACCGTCTGATCGTGTTGGAAATTAGGTTAACCACTTTCACCCTCAGTGTCATGCTCTTAACACGCTCAGATAGAGATGTGGAATTGCTAATGCTAAGAAGTGTTGGTGGCAAACCTGATAATATTAACAATTATTAAGAAGTGAACAAATGATCTGACACAAAGGGGGTGTAGCTCATATGGTAGAGCGCTCGCTTCGCATGCGAGAGGCACGGGGTTCGATTCCCCGCACCTCCAATCCTTTTTTATCCCCTCTTATCTGCTTCAAATTATGCAGCATTTATAATATCCATGAGCTTTCTATTATTTTTAAACAGACTAGCATCAAAATTTTGAATTCACAACGTGTTTAACTTTAAATTAGGCACCAAGTTAAATAGTGCTCCATCTGTAGGACAAAAAGGCATAGAGTTTGTCCCTATGAATACATAAATTGCACAAATCGAATACTTCATGTGCGTATTCCTATCTACAGACATGAGAAAGTAACACCGGGTTAGTAATTTTTTCAACACCTATATCATTTTTCTTTACACATAGCACCATAATCTTTTTTTTTGAGTTGTCATAATATGAGTGACATGTCACCTCAGCTGGGCCGCGTAATTATTTTCCGTGAAATTTCTTTGCCAAGACACCAGTACATCACAAACCTGCAAAGTGAAGCCGTGAAGCTTCTCGATCCGGGAACCAGGAAGGGCGATCACGAGAGTGCGCTGACACGACAAGTGGTCCAGGCGTCCAGAGCCTTTTGTAACCGTGAAAACGATTTGCAGTCGGGATCAAACAAGATACGGCTTGGCATCTTCAGCTAAGACATGCGCCACATGATTTTGTCCCGGGAAAAAGACGGACAGTTACTGACACGCACACATGTCTTTGAGAATGGTTGCAGGACATGGACGGTGTAAAAGGACACGCTCACGAGTTCAACAGCGTCCGAGATAACCAGATTGGTTGGTTGATCGCGTAAAGAAAATCACAGGGCCGCAGAGATTCCAAGGAATGCTGGGCTGGTTACCGCTGGAGAGATATCATTAGAGTATTGCCCGAAAAGCCTTCGTCCTTTGCCGGTGCAGGATTCACGGGAACAGGTGAATGAACGGAACAAGAACAGGTGAACGAGCTGCGTGCATACGTATGTATTCAACGAAATGCTTTAGACGGCTCACGAGTTGTGTTAGCGAAAGAGTTCGATGAAAAGGACATGCTCACGAGTTCACAAGAACCGAAACTAGGGGCTAAGCAGATGATGACCGGTTGTTTGATTTATTTATTCTTTTGCTTTCACTTGATTTCCTTCGAGCGGGTGGTCTCTGATCTCAGTGGGGTAGAAATGATTGTTGAAATATATTGCCGGCGAGCTCGATTTTTTAGGAGAATCCCCCGCCAGCTTTCAATTTTGAGCGGTCGAATGGCGTGCTCAAAAAAGGATACCTCCTTGGGCTGCTGCTCCTTCTCGCTAAACAGCTTCCACCTTTGCCGCTTTCCTCCCCCTCCCGGCCAATGGTTGATTCGCTCGCCGGCTGACACTACTGTCATAATCGTTGTATATCTTCCCCGCCGCCGTCGTGAGCATGTGGACGAATAGGGCCACGTCAAACTTTGTTTCTTCATAAATGAAACTTGTGGACAACCATGATCATGTAGAACACCCATGGAAGGAGCTAAATGGCGCGGAACCCCGGCCACGCTAGTGACCTTCTAAAAGTCGGTGTTCTGCCGCCACGACGTGCTTGGTCGGCGACAGGCAAGCACGACTTTGAGAAGAATTGAGCTCCTTGAAGCCTACAGGCCACCCCC
Source organism: Triticum urartu (assembly GCF_056163025.1). Taxonomy (NCBI): domain Eukaryota; kingdom Viridiplantae; phylum Streptophyta; class Magnoliopsida; order Poales; family Poaceae; genus Triticum; species Triticum urartu. The sequence goes on along the minus strand of NC_141879.1, from coordinate 492,819,082 downwards.
TCAGCCTCGGCGTCGCCACAATGCCGCCTGCAGAGTCTCTCCCCTCCTCCGCCCGCAACGTGTATGACAAAATGCCTAGGTGATTTATTTTTTGCCCTTTTCATTGTTGTTTACTGTTATTGCAAGCAAATTTAACATGGAATATTGCATTTAGTAGATGAAGAGGTTAAGGATATGTTCTTCGACGACACTTCATCGAAGGAGGCGGAAGAAGAAGATGATGATTTTGAGATGGCCATTGCCATGATCGAGAACCGAGAAGTTCATACCCCGTTTCAAGCTGATCTCATTGATCACTTGAGAGCACTTCATAGCACTTGATTGTTGTGCTTTCATTTGGATTATTACCTCATTTTAGACCCTTTTGTGTGTTGGAATTTGAATAATTTAAATTGTAAACTTTAAATTTGTAATCTGCATGAATTGTGAAGCTTAATTATTAAGTTTGGATTTAATATGGGTGTAAATATCTAGTTGATGTAGAGTATGTAAACCAAAAAATAGAAGAATTGACAAATATGTTTTAGTATGTAACCCACTAATTTTCATGAACAAACTTTTTATTTAGTTGCATGATGAACCTCAACCGCGAATGATTATATGTTTTTTTGGATAAAACACATTTCATCCAGTTGATATATCAAGATGATACAAATAGTTTTGAAAGAATGCACAACATCTGCATAGCACCATGCACATAGCCAACACGCCCAACACAACCGAGAATAAAAGATCGTCTTGCAGCAATAGTACAAAAGTCCAGACTAAGGTGGGGTAAATCCTATCCGGAGATTACACCATCATCCATGAAGGGAGAAAACTTTCCTAACTGTATGCTCCAGCCAGGTAGACACCATCATAAAAAGGTCTCTATGCTCTGGACTCTACATGATACCTCAAGTACGGAGCCATCATGTACATGGATGAATAATCTGGACAAAAGATGAAACATATTTATTGTTAAAAATCACATCATTCCTGATAAGTCACAATGTCGAACATAAGGCAGCCACCCCACAAGAATATGTGAAGAAAATAGTTTGTCTATGCCCACAACCAATTGCCGAAAATATTAAGTGCATTACATGGGGGTAGTAATTTGAAGCTTTTTTTCACGGGTATTAAGTGCATTACATGGGGGTAATAATTTGAAGATTTTTTCACGGGTATGTAAATATTTAAGCTACTTGAATCATGGTCCATATACTGCACGAGTAAACTTATTAGACTAAAAAATAAGTGCTTAATAGAATCATCATGTTGACCAAAGACACATGTCTTAGAGAATCTACAGCTGGGCGCCTCAAACCCGCTTCATACGCCCGGGTGGGCCACCCGTCACTGTCCGGTCATGATTTTTCGACTCAATCGGGCTCCTTAAACGGGCCTCAAACGCCCTGGCTGACCGGCACTCCTCATATCCAGCCCAAATATGGGGCGGATATGGGGGCGCCCGGGCATGCCGGGGCATGTCCGCCACGTCGGACCCGACAACCCTACCCCGCCGCAAATTGCGCCAAATCCACCAAACCCTTCCTCCTCCTCTTGCCGCCCTCCAACATTTCCCATGCCCGAAGCCTCGCCGTCCTCCACCCTTGCTCCCAATCCTCACCACCGGTCCCGATCCACCGCTGGAGATGTCATCCATCCTGACCCAGACCGCCGCGGTGGAGATGCAGTCCGCCTTGTCCCTCGGCGGGGTCCCTTCATTGGCTAAAACTTGCAAGGCGGAGAACGTCACGTGGAAGTTACGGTGACGCCCGCAACGAGAAAGGGAAGAGGCGATGGCGTCGCAGGGAGGTTCGGACATGGTGGAACAGCTGTCTCTTCCGCCGCGCCTAGATCCCCACACCCCTTCCATCCGAGCACGGATGAGGATTACACTGTCTGACGCCGTTGGGACAGAGGAGGATTCGACGCCGATTGGGCCATCCCGGAGAGCTTTCTGCCCACGCAGATGCCGGCGGTTGACGCATGTTACCCGTCGTAGCTCGTTCGGGCGCGGATGAGCACGGGCACCGGTAGTGCCCGGGCTGCCCTCGACATGTTCGACGGAATGGCCGAACAAGAGTCAGTGTGTTTTCTTTGCTCCTGTCCGATCATATTTTTGCATAGATCACTAGTTCATTTCGCACATGATGAATGCTTGTGAACCATAATTATGTAGGAGTCATTCTTGTCGAACATGATCAATGCCAATGAAGATCTGACCAAAATGGAGTATGAATTGGAGGTCACCACCGCATTCGAAGTTGGGACAACATCCGATCCCAATCCGAGCAAGATGAAGCAGAAGACCAAGACGCCGGAGGCAAGAGGTCCGACATTGTCAAGATTTGAGGACATCTTGTTGGTCAAAGCTTGGTTGGCCACAACCATGGATCCAATATGCGGCAGTGCGCAAAAGGGGACCATGTATTTGGCAAAGATTTGGAAGGAGTATCACGAACAAAAGGAGTATGCGGAGCAGCATCCTATTGTGACCACCCACAATGTGGCATCTCTCCAACATCGTTGGGGGATCATTCAAGGGGAAGTGAATAAGTACGTCGGCTATTGCTCACAAGTGACCAAACACCCTCAAAGTGGGAAAGGAGTGGCAACTCACATAAGCTCAATTGCTTCATCTTGTCGTCATTTGCATATGCTTCTTGTGTTTGCATTCTCGTGCTCACACATATGTTGTTTGCTAGACGGCGGCAACCATTATGTATCACGAGGTGGAGAAGAAGCCCTTTGCTTTTAGCCATTGTTGGATCATCTTGACTGGCAAGCTGAAGTGGAACCAACTTGTGGCCGATCTCAAGTATGGCAAGAAGAGGAATGAGGGCTTAAGCTCCGACTAATCAATTGGGTTGGACGATGAAGAGGACTATGTTGTTGTGACGAATGGAAAAGCCACCGTGCCAAAGGATAACCGCCAAGTCATGGGACAAGTGGGAGAAGGCACGTGCTGCCCGTGATGCCGCGGCTACAAAAATGTCGTCCACATGGATGGGCATTTTTTCTATGAGGGAGAACTAGGAGGAGAGGTACAAGCTCATGTTGGATGCGCAAAAGGAAAGGATGGAGTGAGACCGGAGAGGGCGGAGAAGAAGCTCAAAATTGAGAGGGAGAAGATCGAGTTGGAGAAGCAACAAGCAGCGATCAAATGGGAACTTGAGAAGGCCAAGACATTTGGCGACATAGATCTTGAGAAGGAGAGGTTGCAACTCGCACGGGACACGGAAGATGCGAGGATCATGTTGGCGGACGAAACCCTCTTGAATGAGCATGCGAAGAAGTGTCTTGCAGACAAGAAGGACATCAACGACCGTAGGGAGTACGAGGCGGCAAGGGCGGCTACAGCACAGATGCAGGCGGAGGAGGCAGCCTCGATGCAGGCAGAGAAGGACGAGCAGGACACATTCCGCCTAGAGCACGATGCATTCCGCTTGAAGCAGGCGCCCGACCAGTGATCCGAGGCCATCTGTCATGCTCGGACATTGATTTGATTTTGGCATGTCCGATTTGTTGAACTATGATTTGCTTTGCTTTGTTTCAAACTTTGGAATTCAAACAGTTTGTATCGTATGATCGACGTGCATGGATTGCATGGATTTGAGGATCGGAATTTAAGGTATGTGGATGTGCGGCGCAACACATGAGGGGCCGCCAGGCGCTGTCCGCAGACGTGCCCGGACGCGCCGTAGATGCTCTTACGGCAACTCCAACGCAGGACCCCAAATGGTCCGCCCGCGTCCGTTTGGGGGTAAACGGACAAAGCAGGCCCTCCAACGCGCGGGAGCAAAAAGACCATCGTCTGTTTTCTGTCCACTTTCGACCCGTTCTCGACCCAACTTTGGGCCGAGCTTGCGACCGAAATGACACGCGCGGATGCGAGCGGCGCATGCCCTTGTCCTGCCCTGGCCCGCCCGTCGGGGAAACATACCCTCCTTTTCTCTTCCCCTACCTCCCTCCATCCCACGACATTGCCACCACCACCACCCTTCCCGGCCGCATCGTCTTCCATAGGAGTTGTTCCAACCACCACCACGCCATGCCATAGCTGTCTCCGCACCGGCGTTTCGGAAAGCATTTTGCCGGCTCTCTCCTTGTTGCCGGTGGGAGAGAAACTATGGCCGCTGGCGTCACCCATCGTCCCCAATCTCTTCCGGCCGGCCGTTCGTTGCCGCAGGGCGCCCACTAGGACCACCGACCCCCAAAACCTTGCTTTGCTGCCTGCGAGGGGAGCAAGACGTGCACTATCTAGCCACGCCTCCAACACGACCGCAAGGCATTCAACGGTTTTCTCACAAGGTACAATGGATAGCAGTCATGAGTTTTTCTTTCACAACTTCATTTGCTCATCAGATGATTCATCCTCGGATGATAAAGAGCTGGTGGCTGCATTGGTCATACATGAACACATTACTAGGAAGCAGCCTCGGTTCAGGGGATCAATCCCTGGCCATGCTCTGGCCTTGAACCGTAATAGGGAGAAAGGCCACACCCTTCTCTATCTCGATTACTTTAAGGATGGTGCACTCTTCAGGCCACATCAATTTCATTGCCAATTCCGAATGAGAAGACATGTGTTCAATCGTATTCACGAGGGAGTGGTCGCGCATGACCATACTTTGAGTGCAAAGAGGATGCCCTAGGCAAGCTTGGTTTCTCTTCATACGAGAAATGCACTGCAACTATCCGCATGCTTGCATATGGAATTCCTTGTGATCTTGTGGATGAGTATGTTCGTATGAGTGAGTCCACATGTATCCACTCAATGTATAGTTTTTGCATGGCCGTGGTGGAAGTTTTCGTCCCTGAGTACCTCAGAGAACCAACCCCCACTGATACAGACAGGTTGTTGATGATCAATGCCAAGATGGGCTTTCCGGACATGCTTGGTAGTATGGACTGTATGCAATGGAAGTGGAAGAACTGTCCATTTGCTTGGCAGGGGCAGTACAAGAGGCATGTGAAAGGTGCCGCTGTTATAATTGAAGTTGTGGATTCACAAGAACTCCCCCAAGCTTAAACCTTTGCTTGTCCTCAAGCAATTCAGTTGATAAAATGAAAGTGAAAAAGAAAAACTTTTACGAACTCTTTTGCTCTTGTTTGCATAAATAAGCTTAAACAACAACCAGGTTTTCAGCCAACATTATAACTAACCATGCCGACAATAACTCTTCAAAATTATATTAACTCATATCAATGACATAATCAGCTAGCGAGCAATAATAAGATATCTCAAACGGCAACACATTGTCAATGATATAATATGACAATAGTGGTATCTCTCTATCCCTTTCTGAGACCGCAAAACATAAATGCACAACACCCCCAAAGTTCAAGCAGTGACTAAACATTGTAATTCATGGTAAAAAGATCCAGTCATGATGCACCCAACATTATCTACACACAAGTCATAAGCATGACAACAGTGCTCTCAGGTTCTGGCGCTTATTTTAGAGGGTCATGACACAACATAAAAGTAAATAGATAGTCCCTTCGTAGAGGGAAGTAGTGATTTGCAGAGGTGCTAGAGCTCAAGTTTTAAAACAGAGGTAAATGATATTTTGAGACATGCACCCTTCTTGTTTACTTCACGACCATTAGTTATCCATATGTTCCATGCTAAGCACGCTAGTGGTGGTTCCCAAGCGATAAAAGTAAATGTTTGACTCCATTGGGAGTTTTTGTTTGATTATTTGTAAGCTTTTTCTGTTTGCAGTTTGGGACTGGGCATCCCTATTACCGCCCTTTTCTCGTGCGATGGCGAGTGAATAACCACTCGACCTGAGAATAACCCGCTTAGCATGGAAGATACCGACCACCTCCTGTCGTTCCATGAACGATCCAAGCACACAAAAGGGATATTTATTAGAAGTTTTTAGAGGTGGCACATGCAAATTTACTTAGGACAACAGGGTAATACCGCATATAGGTAGGTATGGTGGACTCATCTGGAATAAATTTGGGTTCAAGGTTTTTGATGTACAAGCAGAATTCCCACTTAGTACATGCGAAGGCTAGCAATTAGATTGAGAAGCGTCGATCTAGAGAGCAACAACGGTCATGAACATGCATTATGCATAAGTAACATTGGGCACTAGCATGAGTAGGATATGAACACCATGAACATAAATATCATAGAGGCTATGTTGGTTTTGATTCAACTACCTGCATGAACACGTGCCATGTAAAGCCACTTGAACATTCAGAGGAGGATACCATATGATCATACTACATCACAACCATTTTAATGCAATGTTGATATCCAAGATAAATCATTATCAACTCCCAGCTGCTTATGCATGGCATGATAAACTATGATCTATAATTGTCATTGCAAACATGTTTAATCATAATGGGCTGAATCATGGATACTAGGTTAAACATATTTACAAAAACAGAACAAGTCGAGTTCATACCAGTTTCTCTCTGCCACGGCCAGTTCATCGAATATCGTCATTATTGTCTTTCACTTGCACGACCGAATGGAGTGAAAATAATAATAGTGCAAGAGTGCCATGGACCAAGTTGGAATCTGCAAACATTTTAGTCAACAGGAGAAGACAAGGTAATATGGGCTATTTGTTAGATAAAAATTATGCAAATGAGTGCCACTCAACATTTTCATCGTGGTCTTCTCCTCGGTGAGACTCAAATAAAAAGAAAAGAAATTCAGAGAAACACACTAAAATATTTTTGGAGTTTTTAATTTTCTTGAACAAGCTAATAAAAGGGAAAGCAAAAACAAGAAAACTATTTACATGGGAAAGCTCCCAACAAGCAAAAGAAGAATAAGGAAATCTTTTTGTGTTTTCTTTTTAGTGCTACAGCTAAGCATGCATAGAAAGTAAATTGACTACAAGTATTTTTTTGTTTTTCTGAGGTTTTTCAAACACACAAGAAGAAAGCAAGAAAATAAAATTAAGCATGGATGATACAATGAAAAAGTGTAAACACCGACAACTGGAATGAGATGTGTGAACATGAATGTAATGTCGGTGAGAAACACGTACTCCCCCAAGCTTAGGCTTTTGGCCTAGCTTAGTAGTCGATCAGTAGCCTAGATAGTAGTCGGCATGGTAGCTCACGGGGGCTCTCGGTGCGGATGCCTCGGCCTATCGTGCTGCCTCCACCACCACGTTGTGAGCTTGGGCCTCACTCTCAAGAACAAAATATATTCCCTTGTTGTGATAATCAAAAAGAGCAGGCGCAGGCAAATATGTGTGCACAACAGATGCTTGGTTAAATAACAAGTTATAAGTGAAATTATGAATATCTCCTTTAAGGATATTATGATTTTTCATAGCATCAAAGTCTAAATATTGCGTGGGTAGGATAGGGTCAAAGGGCAAAGGTGAAACACCCAACCCTCGTGCTAGACGCGTGGCATAAATTACACCATAGAAATAGACACTATTAGCGTTATGCTGCAGTCTGCGTGCAACAATCGCTCCAAGATTATAACTCCTCTCACCAATGAGAGCAGTGCCTATGAGGCTCAAGTCTAGAGCACAAAGTGTACTACAATCTTGCTTGCCTATGATACATTTCCCGTTAAATAATGCAAAGTACTGAACTGCGGGAAAATGAATGTGTCGTGGTGGGCGCACGACAGATGCCAAAGGATGGCTAAAGAGAGGAGGAGGCTCGAGGGCACCGGTGGGCTCCAGAGGCGAGGTCGGCATGAGTGAGCATGGGACGCAAGACATACCCAGGTTCGGAGCTCTCCGGAGAGATAACACCCCTAGTCCTACCGAGTGTAGTTTGTTTGTAACAGTACAGAGTTGCTCCTAGAGCTGTATGGGGGAAGAAGGAAGGCAGGCCAAGGCTTAGGCTGATCCCTCTCCTAGTGTGTGGCTAGTCTAATCCTATGTTTCGTTATGTGATCGCCCGTATGCATGAGGGATCCTAGGGTGGGGCCGGGTTGTCATCGTCCGGGAAGCCAGTGCTGGGACCCGCTGGGGGTCAGAGCTCGCCGGCTTCTCCGGGTGTAGGTCCCGTGCGTTGGGGGGCACTGTTTGCCGTCTTGTCGATCGTCGCGGAGTGGCCGGGTTGAGTCTGCTACAGTGGCGCACCATTAGGTCAGCGCTTGCTGGCGTCAGTAGTGACGACGGGTGCACTGTAGCCACGCTAGCCCTGGTCAGCAGGTAGGTGGGGCACTGTTGCCATGCCCCGGCTGACCAGAGGTGTTGGCGGGGCACTTTTCCTTTGCTCACCCTTGAATGGAGACTCATCCCATCGTATGGCTGGGATGGCACGGGAGCTGACCCGTGGCCGGGTTGAGGAATACGCCAAAGGGGGAGCTGACTTGTTGGACAAGTCTTGATATGCCGGGTTCGGCCGTCCTGCGCGAGCCATTAGGGCCGGGTTGAGGGGTTCGGTCGGGTCGAGGGGCTTGGCCGAGTTGAGCAACCCGGCAAAGCACGAGCCGGATTGAGGGGTGTTGCTGGCCTTGATGTTTTCAAGAAGGATCCGGGTTCCGTTGCCTGCCCGGGGTTCATCCCCCTGACAGTAGTCCCCAAAGCTGTGAAGGTCCGCCGTCTTCGAGTGGGAGGGCCTTCGCAGTTTCCCCCTGAGGAGGCAAATTTTGCGACCGCCGGGTCCGACAACACCCACTGTGTGCCGACTTCTGAAAGCCAGACTGCGGCATTCCGGCGCGCGTGTGAAACCGAATAGTTCGCCAAATCTTGAGGCAATCTTTTGGGCTCCGCGCGGGTGCCACATGGCGCCTGGGAGCCGGAGGGGCCTGACAGGCCATGCGCGCGACTGGACAGGTCGACGGGCTAGGGCCCACCACTGCGCGCCCTTGGCCCACGCGCGTGGATTTATTTCAGCGTCCGCGAGTCGGTTTCCATTCTCGAGGCAGTTATTGCATGCGTACGTGTGCACTTATTGTGGGGAAGTGGGAGGGGCGAGCGCAAACGATCCCACTTCCCCACGTTTCGAACTGTGGCTTATAAATTGGGGAGAGGGGGCGGCGGAAATCATTCTCGCTCGCGCTCCCCTATCCCTTCATCCTTCCTTTGCTTCTTGCGACCGCCGCGTGTTGCGATGCCCGCCGCTTCGAGCAGAGCTCCACCGCCACTCTTCTCTTTCCTTCCTTCACTTCGTCTTGCCGATGGCACTCCCTTCGGGCTCGTGGATGAGCTCGTCCATCACCGCAGAGGACATCACATACCTCCGCTCCACCACGCGCTTGCCAGGGGAGACAAAGGTTGCCGTGCGCCTGCCGGAGGGGACGGAGCGTGTGGTGTTCTACCCGCACTTCAAGCGCGGGTTCGGCCTCCCCGCGAGTCGTTTCTTCCGCAACTTCCTGGAGTTCTTTTGTAACACCCACGATGCGGCTATATCTCCCACGTGTCAGAGCACGACTTAGAGGCATAACCGCATTGTAGGCATGTCGCAAGAGGGGTAATCTTTACACATCAGATGTACTGAATAAGAAAGGGATAAAGAGTTGGCTTACAATCGCCACTTCACACAATACATGAATATAGCATTACATCAACCAGATACAATCAAGGTCCGACTACGGAACCAAAATAAAGACAACCCCAAATGCATAAGATCCCCGACCGCCCCAACTAGGCTCCACTACTGATCGTCTGGAAAGGAAACGTAGTAACGTCCCAAGTCCTCATCGAACTCCCACTTGAGTTCAGTCGCATCTCCTGGAATGGTATCATCGGCACCTACATCTGGATTTGGAAGTAATCTGTGAGTCACGGGGACTCAGCAATCTCACACCCTCGCGATCAAGACTATTTAAGCTTATGGATAGGAAAAGGGATTGAGGTGGAGCTGCAGCAAGCACTAGCATATATGGTGGCTAACTTACGCAAATGAGAGCGAGAAGAGAAGCAAAGCACGGTTGTGAACTAGAAGTGATCAAGAAGTGATCCTGAAACTACTTACGTTCAAGCATAACTCCAACACCATGTTCACTTCCTGGACCCCGCCGAGAAGAGACCATCACGGCTACACACGCGGTTGTTGCATTTTAAATAAGTTAAGTGTCAAGTTTTCTACAACCGGACATTAACAAATTCCCATCTGCCCATAACCGCGGGCACGGCTTTCGAAAGTTCAAAACCCTGCAGGGGTGTCCCAACTTAGCCCATCACAAGCTCTCATGGTCAACGAAGGATATTCCTTTTCCCAGGAAGACCCGATCAGACTCGGAATCCCGGTTACAAGACATTTCGACAATGGTAAAACAAGACCATCAAAGCCGCCTGATGCGCCGACATCACGATAGGAGCTGCACATATCTCGTTCTCAGGGCAACACCGGATAGGTCAAAATACGAGTAAAACCAGCCCTCGAGTTTCCCCAAGGTGGCCCCGCAGGCTGCCCGGTTCGGACCAACACTTAGACAAGCACTGCCCCCCCGGGGGTTAAAATAAAGATGACCCTTGGGTTGGCCGACCCAAGGGAAGGGTACTAGGTTGTTAGGCAAATGTAAAACCAAGGTTGGGCCTTGCTGGAGGAGTTTTATTCAAAGCGAACTGTCAAGGGGTCCCCATAACACCCAACTGTGTAAGGAACGCAAAATCAAGGAACATAACACCGGTATGACGGAAACTTGGGCGGCAAGAGTGGAACAAAACACCAGGCATAAGGCCGAGCCTTCCACCCTTTACCAAGTATATATATGCATTAATTAAATAAGATATATTGTTATATCCCAACAAATATCCATGTTCCAACAAGGAACAAACTCCATCTTCACCTGCAACTAGCAACGCTATAAGAGGGGCTGAGCAAAGCGGTAACATAGCCAAACAACGGTTTGCTAGGAAAGGTGGGTTAGAGGCTTGACATGGCAATATGGGAGGCATGATATAGCAAGTGGTAGGTATCACAACATAGCAAAAGAGCGAGCAACTAGCAAGCAAAGATAGAAGTGATTTCGAGGGTATGGTCATCTTGCCTGCAAAGTTCTCCGAGAAGACGAAAGCTTGATCCTCGAAAATGTACTCAACGGGTACCTCGAACATGAACTCATCTCCTGGCTCTACCCAAAGCAAGAACACAAGCAAAGGGAACAACCATCAACCACGGTGCAATGCGCAAGAAACATGATGCAAAACATGGCATGATATGCGGGATGTGATATGCAATGCATATGCGTGCTCCGGAAGAAAAAGATTGAACCAGGACTCAACTTGGCAAACCAATAGTTCCTCTGGAAAGATGAGATGATTTCGGTTGAAATCGATATAAAGATCACCGGAATCGGATGCACGGTTTGGAAATGGCAAGCAAAACAATAATGGCACTATTCTACGATTAACAACACGATGCCATCTAAAATGCACCAAGAAAATAAGCTACTACACTCTAACATAGCAACAAAGCACATGGCAGTGATCCACTTAAGATGCTTGACAAAAGATGAACACTGAGCTATGGCTAAATCACACAATAGCAGGTTCAAACAAGCATGGCACAAGTGCAAAAGATAGCAGGTTCACAGACTTAGTGAAAATAACATGTCAGGATTTAACATCAGGAAGCAATGTTTAGAGCAAGATAACAACATGCTACAGGAACATATCATGGCAAAGCAAGGCATGGCATGAAACTACTCAAAGCATATAACAAAAGTCCCTTACTAACCATAAGCCAGAAAGGATCAGAAGATATGATGGCACCCATGTAAACATAGCAAGTTTCATTAACAGATTCAAACTTAGCAGAAAACTGGACATGGCATAAACAGAGTTACGAAGGCATGTTTGCGAGCTCGATGCACTTACCACAAGGCATTGCATGACAAGCTAAGCATACTACCAGCAAGAAGACATGATCAATAAGCTATCCATGGCAAGAACAATCTCATAGCATGCAAGGATCAACTACAACAACCGTGGCAAAATTGATTAACGCGTAAACAATCTGCTAGGAACATTTTATAGCAAAAGTAGAGCAAGATTGAGTCATGCTAGGTTACTCCATAAATGCAAACAAAGGCATGGATGGATAGAGCATAAAAATATCTCAAAATCATCCTTATTGAACATGCTCAAAAGAGGCATGGATCACTCTGTAGCAACATGAATACATGGCATAAAAATAACATCAGGGAAAAGACTTAGTGAAATTCTAAGTCCCTGAAATCAGCAACATCACGAGAGCTACTTTGCATGCTTGTGCTAGTCACCACATTGATCACAAAAATACATGGCATACACCCCTTCAAAGATGGCATGGCATATAAAAACACATGTAGAGCTCATAGCCATATACAACACACAATAATCATGGCAAAAATGACAAATGCTCATAAACGGATAAGATACAACACCTAACATTATATAGCACTCTTGCAACAGCAATTAGGGCATCAAGATGGACTCAAACAAGCATGGTGCAATGGAATGAAATGAAGAGGGCATCCAGACGAACAATTTAATATATCATGCGCACGAAACGGATCTACGGATGAGAATTTATGATGCGATGAACATGGCTGAAAATATCACAGATAAAGGACTTAGTGGAATTTTACCCCTCGGAAACTGGACGGGACGGATCGGGACGAGGAGATTCGGGGGGGGGGGGACGGAGAGGTGTTTGGTTCGTTGAAGTGGTGGATCTGGTCCACCTTTTCCAGATCCACCGGAGAGGAGACTCCGGCGAGCTCCGGTCGCCGGAGGCGAGGAGATGGGCGGCGAGGCGGCGCGCTCCGGCGAGCGGCACGGCGGCGAGGCCGGACGCGGGCGGCGCTACGAGCGGAGGCAGCGGAGGTGCTGCAGGCGGCGGTGGCGCGAGCGGCGCTGGTCAGCTCGTCGGCCGGCGCGGGTCAAGGCGAGGCGTGGCGGTGGGGCAAGATGGCGGGCGGCCAGCGATGGGAATCGGCGGCGGCACGGGGCGTGGGGAGCCGCGAGCTGAGCGGGCGGCGCACTCGGGCGCGCGGCGGCGGGGAACGGGCCCCGCGGGCCGGTAGCGGCGCGAGGCGGCGAACGCCACGTGGCTGCTCCGGATTGGCACGGGGGCGGCGGCTTAGGGCGCGGACATGTCCGTCGGTGAGGTTTTTGTCCGGCGGCGCGGAGAGGAAGAAGGTTAGGGTTCATCCTCGAATTTTCGGGGGAGAGGACATATATATAGGTAGAGGGAGCTAGGAGAGTCCAAATGAGGTGCGGTTTTCGGCCACGCGATCGTGATCGAACGACCGAGAGGATGGAGTGGGTTTGGATGCGTTTTGGGCCACTTTGGAGGGGTGTTGGGCTGCAACACACACGAGACCTTTACGGTTCCCCGGTTAACCGTTGGAGTATCAAACGGACTCCAAATGGCATGAAACTTGACAGGCGGTCTACCAGTGGTATACCAAGGCCGCTTGGAAAATCTTGGTCCAATCCGAGAACGGTTAACACCTGCACACGAAAAGAGGCAAAAGGAGGCGCCGGAGGACATAGGAGCGCCGGATTGCAAAACGGACAACGGGGAAAATGCTCGGGTGCATGAGACGAACATGTATGCAAATGCGATGCACGTGATGACATGATATGAAATGCATGACACGCAAGCAAATGACAAGGCAACAACAGCGAATAACTGGAAGACACCTGGCACAACGGTCTTGGGGCATTACAACACTCCACCACTACGAGAGGATCTCGTCCCGAGATCTAGAATGGCACCAGAGAGAAAAGGAAGAGGAAGATAAGAGTTAAAACTAAGTTGCTTCTTTGATAAACAAGTGAAACCAAAGAACCTTGAAAGGTTAAACCATGTCGAGAAAAGAATACAACGGAGATGAACGAAGTTGAAAACACTCCGTTAGGAAAAAGGAACAAGGAAGAACAAATTCGGGCAGCACTCCGGTTGAAAAGTGATAAGAAACTTTATAAGATGAAAAGAACTTGAGCAGCGGGCACACACTCCGGTTAAAAGGATAAGCATGAAAAAGATCATGATCTTCACAATTCGAGATGATGACTGAAAAGAGCAACATCACAAAGCCTCCGGAACAAAAGTAAGAATGGAATGGAATGAACGAAGGAAACAAGATCTTGAGAGAGCGCGCTTACAACAAATGCTAGAACGGAGTTGTTGGAAAACCAACAACGAAAAGAATAAGCTTGTTATGGACTTATAGAAGACATCTCAAAATTATGAGGTGACAACTTGCCGCTAACGGAAACAAAGGATTTGGATTGAGAGCTAGAAAAGATAGAAGGCTTCTTCCACCGAGGTGATAAGAGAACTTGGATCATTTATAAGCAGCATAAATAGCAAAATCCTTAGGGAAGGCTTTAGGTGAAATATAACCCAAGATAACTTCAATGAAGAGATTGATGGGTTTAAATATCTCATTCTTGTGAATGAAGAATGATATATTACCACCTCAAAAGATAAGGGAGAACAAATTGCACTCCGTATTGCAAGATGGGGAATACTTGAAATCCTCTGAAAAGAATCTCAATGAACACTTCGAGAAGGAATTAAATGCTTGATGAACCATCATGTAGAGCCTTCGTGAGAACTCCGGTAATAAAAGGATGATCGAACAAAAGGAAAGAGAAGTTGAAAACACAAGGTGAAGCCTTGCGATGATTTAGATGGATCTTCACGACGATAAAATGCGGAAAACTTGGAACTCCGGGAAAAGAAAGATGAACAAAAGAAATCAAGAATTTGATGAACCTCTGGAATAAGGAATTGATCACTTGGATGAAACAAGAATAAGAATTACATTATGCTTATCCTTCACCAATTTATATTGATGACGAGCAATGGATTTGGCATACTACTTATTCACGTAGGCAGGATTAAGATAGATATAGCGCCAACTTGAGAAAGTCTTCAACGAACCACCGGTAGGATTTGGGAACAACGAATGAATTAATACAATAGCAACGAAAGAGAATTCTTGAACGAACCACCATAAGAATTGAACAAGAAAAGTAGCAAAAGCACAATTCACCGGGAAGAATTGGAAAATGAATGAAGATACTTGAGAGAATTTAGATACAAGTGAAACGAAGAGATCCCGAGCTGACTAGAGAATACTTGGATGATGCACCGGTAAGATTTGGAGAATGAGAGCTGAAAGCTGGAATGAATAATACCGAAATGATGGGCTCCGGAGAAACAAACTGAAAAGACTCTTGAATTGCTCCGGATGGGTGAAAAGAATTCTCACAATCAAAACAATTTTGAGAGGATGGCATGAAGCTAGAACCATGAATCTTTGAAAGAATGGATAAGATTTGGAGGAAAAACTCTTCTTCGGTCTTCAAAAATCCAAGAATGACGACGAGAAACACCAGCATGAATTGTTGAGGCACTCCGGAATGAAGAATAGAAAGGTTGAGCCAATGGTGATAAGAATTAGAAATATCTTGAAGAAACCAACTGACTGATGATAACTCATTATTACGTCAAACTTGGAAAAGAATTTGAGAGTAACACCGGGAAGATTAGAAGAGTCAGGTAAGATCCTGGGAAAAGACCTGTGGGTTAGGGCCCACTCAAGAGAAACACCGTTGATGATTTAAAAGATAGACTACGCCGGTTGAATTAAATGACTTGAAAGAGATAACAATCTCAAAAGAACTTGAACGGATCGAGAATGTAACCGTGAATCTTCTAAGATATCTTCAGCACTCCGGAACAAATGAGTAGTGCGAGGTGAATGATAACGAGGTGCACCTGACATGAGAAGATATTTGAAATAAGGAAAGGAATGATCAACACCAAAAGCTTGAATTGAAACCACCGGAGATGAAAAGAATGAAGAATGACGAACTTGAAGCTTCCTTAGCATCTTCCTGAGAATCACCGGATAAGAACATTGACGGAAAAGAATGGAGAGACTTCACATGAATAAAATGGATACTTGATTAAGATATATGAGTCCTTGAAGAAAAAGGGTGGGAGGGTGGGAAAATAAAGACAACTTAGGACGGATGAAACAAACACCATTGAGAAGACTTTGAGTTGATCTTGCGGATGTTGAAATGAACGGGTCTACTTGAAGAGAAACACGCCGGTTGAAAAGAATTGACATGACAATCTCAATAAACGAGAAGGATTAGTATTCACATAGGAATATGAGAACACCGCTTAGGAAAAGGCATGGAATCAACACTTGACATTGAAGCAACTCGAATACCACAACTCAAAAACAAAACAAAGGATTGGCTTGCAGAATAAGCCGGAACAAACATACGATAGAGATTTCGTCCGAAGTTTTCGTGGTGGGGCACACACGGGCTCGATCGTACAACACCATCATGTACAAGGCAGTGCACATGACATACGAAGCGTCCCCGAGTCAGCATAGCCAAGGACTCTTTAAGACACAACGAGACCACTGTAAAACCAACCGTGGATAGGCGGACCACTAGACGTCAAACCCCAATCTCATATCATGCATCTGTCGGAAAGATATCCTAGGAGCTACTTGAATTCCCACTTATAAACTCCCAAAACTTTCCGGTTATGCAATCAGGTGTTGGGGATATAGGGGAAGCATAATATCTCACCCAAAACTAACAAATCCTACATCCACTTGTATCCATCCTTCAACACATAACCAAGAAACCTTCGGAAATCGTTTACCTCAACCTTTGAAAAGCATCCGTTATACGAGTTATGGTAATACTCCCGAACTCCCGCCCTAGTACTAGGTGGCGTCGAGGTTATCTCACCAACAACTGCATAAAAGAGATTTTCGATGTCGGCGAAACTCAGGTATTCCAGAACTGCAACGATAAAATTGTGACGACAACACCTCGGAGCTCAACTCCCTGGGACACTGCCACAACCCCTAAATGTCAGGAGGCACCAAGAACAATGTTCTCGTCACAAAACCATCAGAACGATTCCAAGATACCCACATGGTCCTAAAAAAATTTAGTGAAATTTTTAGAAGAGAAGAGTCAAAACTCTACGTCAGGAAGCCTCACCAGAGCGACAAAGGGACTGAGGAGTAAAAAGAATCCTACTCTCCGATATATAATCCTAAAAGACTCAAAACATCTTTATAGACTCAACAACGCCAGCGATTCGATCAAGCAGGGGGCTCCTAAGTCGGGGAAGGCTCTGATACCAACTTGTAACACCCATGATGCGGCTATATCTCCCATGTGTCGGAGCACGACTTAGAGGCATAACCGCATTGTAGGCATGTCACAAGAGGGGTAATCTTTACACATCCCATGTACTGAATAAGAAAGGGATAAAGAGTTGGCTTACAATCGCCACTTCACACAATACATGAATATAGCATTACATCAACCAGATACAATCAAGGTCCGACTACGAAACCAAAATAAAGACAACCCCAAATGCATAAGATCCCCAATCGCCCCAACTGGGCTCCACTACTGATCGTCTAGAAAGGAAACGTAGTAACGTCCGGAGTCCTCATCAAACTCCCACTTGAGTTTAGTCGCATCTCCTGGAATGGTATCATCGGCACCTGCATCTGGTTTTGGAAGTAATCTGTGAGTCACGGGGACTCAGCAATCTCACACCCTCGTGATCAAGACTATTTAAGCTTATGGGTAGGAAAAGGGATTGAGGTGGAGCTGCAGCAAGCACTAGCATATATGGTGGCTAACTTACGCAAATGAGAGCGAGAAGAGAAGCAAAGCACGGTCGTGAACTAGAAGTGATCAAGAAGTGATCCTGAAACTACTTACGTTCAAGCATAACTCCAACACCGTGTTCACTTCCCGGACCCCGCCGAGAAGAGACCATCACGGCTACACACGCGGTTGTTGCATTTTAAATAAGTTAAGTGTCAAGTTTTCTACAACCAGACATTAACAAATTCCCATCTGCCCATAACCGCGGGCACGACTTTCGAAAGTTCAAAACCCTGCAGGGGTGTCCCAACTTAGCCCATCACAAGCTCCCACGGTCAACGAAGGATATTCCTTCTCTCAGGAAGACCCGATCAGACTCGGAATCCCGGTTACAAGACATTTCGACAATGGTAAAACAAGACCAGCAAAGCCGCCCGATGCGCCGACATCCCGATAGGATCTGCACATATCTCGTTCTTAGGGCAACACCGGATAGGTCAAGCTACGAGTAAAACCATCCCTCGAGTTTCCCCAAGGTGGCCCCACAGGCTGCCCGGTTCGGACCAACACTTAGACAAGCACTGGCCCCCCCCGGAAATAAAGATGACCCTTGGGTTGGCCGACCCAAGGGAAAGGTACTAGGTTGTTAGGAAAATGTAAAACCAAGGTTGGACCTTGCTGGAGGAGTTTTATTCAAAGAGAACTGTCAAGGGGTCCCCATAACACCCAACCGTGTAAGGAACGCAAAATCAAGGAACATAACACCGGTATGACAGAAACTAGGGCGGCAAGAGTGGAACAAAACACCAGGCATAAGGCCGAGCCTTCCACCCTTTACCAAGTATATATATGCATTAATTAAATAATATATATTGTTATATCCCAACAAATATCCATGTTCCAACAAGGAACAAACTCCATCTTCACCTGCAACTAGCAACGCTATAAGAGGGGCTGAGCAAAGCAGTAACATAGCCAAACAACGGTTTGCTAGGAAAGGTGGGTTAGAGGCTTGACATGGCAATATGGGAGGCATGATATAGCAAGTGGTAGGTATCGCAGCGTAGCAAAAGAGCGAGCAACTAGCAAGCAAAGATAGAAGTGATTTCGAGGGTATGGTCATCTTGCCTGCAAAGTTCTCCGAGAAGACGAAAGCTTGATCCTAGAAAATGTACTCAACGGGTACCTCGAACATGAACTCGTCTCCCAGCTCTACCCAAAGCAAGAACACAAGCAAAGGGAACAACCATCAACCACGGTGCAATGCGCAAGCAACATGATGCAAAACATGGCATGATATGCGGGATGTGATATGCAATGCATATGCGTGCTCCGGAAGAAAAAGATTGAACCAGGACTCAACTTGGCAAACCAATAGTTCCTCTGGAAAGATGAGATGATTTCGGTTGAAATCGATATAAAGATCACTGGAATCGGATGCACGGTTTGGAAATGGCAAGCAAAACAATAATGGCACTATTCTGCGATTAACAACACGATGCCATCTAAAATGCACCAAGAAAATAAGCTACTGCACTCTAACATAGCAACAAAGCACATGGCAGTGATCCACTCAAGATCCTTGACAAAAGATGAACACTGAGCTACGGCTAAATCACACAATAGCAGGTTCAAACAAGCATGGCAAAAGTGCAAAAGATATCAGGTTCACAGACTTAGTGAAAATAACATGTCAGGATTTAACATGAGGAAGCAATGTTTAGAGCAAGATAACAACATGCTACAGGAACATATAATGGCAAAGCAAGGCATGGCATGAAACTACTCAAAGCATATAACAAAAGTCCCTTACTGACCATAAGCCAGAAAGGATCAGAAGATATGATGGCACCCATGTAAACATAGCAAGTTTCGTTAACAGATTCAGACATAGCAGAAAACTGGACATGGCATAAACAGAGTTACGAAGGCATGTTTGTGAGCTTGATGCACTCACCACAAGGCATTGCATGACAGGATAAGCATACTACCAGCATGAAGACATGATCAATAAGCTATCCATGGAAAGAACAATCTCATAGCATGCATGGATGAACTACAATAACCGTGGCAAAATTGATTAACGCGTAAACAATCTGCCAGGAACATTTTACAGCAAAAATAGAGCAAGATTGAGTCATACTAGGGTACTCCATAAATGCAAAAAAGGCATGGATGGATAGAGCATAACAATATCTCAAAATCATCCTTACTGAATATGCTCAAAAGAGGCATGGATCACTCTGTAGCAACATGAATACATGGCATAAAATAACATCAGGGAAAAGACTTAGTGAAATTCTAAGTCCCTGAAATCAGCAACATCACGAGAGCTACTTTGCATGCTTGTGCTGTCACCACATTGATCACAAAAATACATGGCATACACCCCTTTAAAGATGGCATGGCATATAAAAACACATGTAGAGCTCATAGCCATATACAACACACAATAATCATGGCAAAAATGACAAATGCTCATAAACTGATAAGATACAACACCTAACATAATATAGCACTCTTGCAACAGCAATTAGGGCATCAAGATGGACTCAAACAAGCATGGTGCAATAGAATGAAATGAAGAGGGCATCCAGACGAAAAATTTGAAATATCATGCGCATGAAATGGAGCTATGGATGAGAAGTTATGATGCGATG
Source organism: Triticum urartu (assembly GCF_056163025.1). Lineage (NCBI taxonomy): Eukaryota > Viridiplantae > Streptophyta > Magnoliopsida > Poales > Poaceae > Triticum > Triticum urartu. The sequence goes on along the minus strand of NC_141879.1, from coordinate 492,798,879 downwards.
AACATGGCCTGGAAATATCACAGATAAAGGACTTAGTGGAATTTTACCCTCCAGAAACTGGATGGGACGGATCAGGACGAGGAGATCCGGGGGGGACAGAGAGGTGTTTGGTTCGTTTAAGTGGTGGATCTGGTCCACCTTTTCCAGATCCACCGGAGAGGAGACTCCGACGAGCTCCGGTCGCTGGAGGCGGGCAGCGGCGAGGAGATGGGCGGCGAGGCGGCGCGCTCCGGCGAGCGGCACGACGGCGAGGCCGGACGCGGGCGGCGCTACGAGCGGAGGCGGCGGCGGCGCGGGCGGCGCCGGTCAGCTCGTCGGCCGGCGCGGGTCAAGGCGAGGCGCGGCGGCGGGGCAAGACAGCGGGCGGCCAGCGACGGGAATCGGCGGCGGCACGGGGCGCGGGGAGCCGCGAGCTGAGCGGGCGGCGCACTCGGGCGCGCGGCGATGGGGAACGGGCCCCGCGGGCCTGACGCGGGCCCCGCGGACCGGCGACGGCGGGAGGCAGCGAACGCCATGTGGCAGCTCCGGATTGGCGCAGGGGCGGCGGCTTAGGGCGCGGACATGTCCGTCGGCGCGGAGAGGAAGAAGGTTAGGGTTCATCCGCGAATTTTCGGGGGAGAGGACATATATATAGGTAGAGAGAGCTAGGAGAGTCCAAATGAGGTGCGGTTTTCGGCCACGCGACCGTGATCGAACGACCGAGAGGATGGAGGGGGTTTGGATGGGTTTTGGTCCACTTTGGAGGGGTGTTGGGCTGCAACACACATGAGACCTTTACGGTTCCCCGGTTAACCGTTGGAGTATCAAACGGACTCCAAATGGCATGAAACTTGACAGGCGCAGTGGTATACCAAGGCCGCTTGGCAAATCTTGGTCCAATCCGAGAACGTTTAACACCCGCACATGAAAAGAGGCAAAATGAGGTGCCAGAGGTCATAGGAGCGCCGGATTGCAAAACGGACAACGGGGAAAATGCTCGGATGCATGAGACGAATATGTATGCAAATGCGATGCACATGATGACATGATATGAAATGCATGACATGCAAGCAAATGACAAGGCAACAACAGCGAATAACTGGAAGACACCTGGCGCAATGGTCTCGGGGCGTTACATCTTTGGGTTCCAGCCCCATCATCTTGGCGCGGCCGCCATCTTGCAGCTCTCTGGCTTCGTCACCCTCTGCGAGGGGTACCTGGGGGTCAAGCCCACAATCAATCTCTGGGTGCGCTTCTTCGCCTTGAAGCAGCAGGGCCCGAAGGCTGGGGATATGTCCTCCTATGGGGCCGCTGTCATTTACAAGTGGTTGGGCGGGGGCTGCCCCAAGATGCCGCTGGAGGATTTTGCCAAGAAGTGGCAGAACTACTTCTTCTACGTCTGCAACCTCGGCGTGGATCACATCAACTTTCCGCCCTTCGTCTACGCGCCGCCGCGGGCAAAGCAGAACTGGAACTACTACCCCCGGCACCCGTCGCAGGAGGTGCTCAACTTGTGCTAGCGGGTGTTAGAGATGAGGGAGTGGGAAGGGCTCACCAGCACCGACCTTATCATCGCCTTCATCAGGCGTCGGGTGCTACCGCTGCAGCGACACATCCACATCATCAGTCTGATGACCGGTCTCTAGGACCCCAACCAGATGTCGAACCTGCACCTGGGAGAGGACCAGGTCGCCCGCCGGGTCAACGACATCTCCCAGGCTGGGCTGCAGGAGGATTGGGAGTTCAGGACCGTACAGCTAGGCGAACCCGTCACCTGTGGTGAGTCCTTGGTCTTCATACTTTGCAGCTGCCCATCTTCTTGTTCATCCCGACGCGACGTGAGAGGTGCTTCTGAATGCCATCCCACATCCATATGACCGAGCACCAACGCAGGTGGTGCGGGCCGGCTCGAAGGAGCCCGTGGCCCACGGTGAGGGGGCGGCGGAGGCGGACGCCGATGCCGGCGTAGGGCGCAGTGCGGGTAAGTTTGTCTTCTATATTTCTTGAGTTTCCGGGCGCGAGGCGGCGCGGGGGATGCTGACACGGGTTGCTGGTGCAGTGGCGCCGGGTGGAGGACTCAGCGACGCGGATGGAGCCGGGTCATCTTGAGGGACGGCGGCGGCAAGACGGCTGCACGAGAAGGACAACATTGCGCCCCGAGGCCCGGTCGTGAAGCGCACGGCAAACCCGGCCGCTGGCACGAAGCCACCCGCCAAGAGGAGGCGCGGCGCACGGCAGGCAAAGCCGGCGAGACCCGCCGTCCTGGTGGTGCCCGGGTAAGTTCTCTTTCTGTTGAATCCGAATCGTCGAGCGGCTTTACTTGGTTCTTGTCTGTTTACTTCGTTGCTCTTCAGGTCGCTAATCTCATTGGCGCTAGCAGCGGCTGATGCCGCGTCCACCGAGGGCGCCATGTTCCGGAAGACCCGAACCAGCGCCATCGATCGGGACGAGGCGACGGCCGACCCAGACCTCGGCCTGGACCCGACTGACACCGTGGCCTTGGCCTGGCGGGACCGGAACAGGTCCGAGGCAGGTCTGGAGGCGGCGTCGACCCAGGCTTAGTTCAACGCTGCAGCGGCGTGGGCGTGAGCCGGCGAGGAGCCGGCGTGGCCCGAGATGCCGACAGGGATGGAGCCGATGGCGATGGTCTTCATGCCATTGTCGGAGGGAGAGCGTGGCCAAGGTGGCCGTGCAGACATGATGGACCTCGACCGGGAGGTCGTGGTGGTTGAGGACGACACCCCATCGCAGACCGACGTGGTTGAGCGGGCGGGGGTCGAGGAAGGCGGTGGTTTCCCCGTCTTGGAGGAGGCGCCGCAGACGGCGCCGGAGGGAGCGCCTCGGGCGCCGATGGGCGGGGCACCGTAGGCTACTCTGGCCATTGTGCCGGGGAGAGCGCCGGAGAGGACGCCGACCACGGAGGAGGCGGTCAATGGAGAGTATGCCCTGGGGCCCAGGCCAGGGGGTCGCCAGGTCGCAGCCGGCTTAGGCTGGGCCTAGTGAGGTCTTCTTCGGGCCCTTGACCCAGGAGGAGGCAGCGATGGCCATGGTGAGCCGGCGCCTTCGAGGGCGGACAAACAGGATCCAGGCCTTCACCCAGGCCGAGGTGGAGCAGACGCGAGAGCTGGAGCGCGCCGTGTTCGTAAGTTCTTCCTTGTCTTCTTATTTTCTTTTTGCTGCTTCTGTTAGTGGGGGCACACTAGCGCACCCACTGGGTGTAGCCCCCGAGATTCGGGCCAACTACGTAGTAGTTGGGTCGAATCTTAAACCGATGTTTGCGCTGATCATTGTTCCTTGCAGCATCTGGACTCCTACCGGGTCAGCGTCTTCAACCGGCTCCTGGAGATGCACCGGCAGCTCAAGGAGCAGCTTGCCGCCAAGGAGGAGGCGCTCCGCGTTGCCACATGTATCTTTTCTTGCATGCTCTTCTTAGTGGGGGCTGATACGTCTCCAACGTATCTATAATTTATGAAGTATTCATGCCATGTTTACAATATTTTTATATGATTTTGGTATGACTTGATAAGAACTAACCCGGACTGACGCTGTTTTCAGCAGAACTACCGTGTTGTTGTTTTTGTGCAGAAATAGAAGTTCTCGGAATGCGATGAAAATCAACGGAGATTTTTTCTGGAAAATATGAAAAGTACTGGAATGAAAATCTACCAGAGAGGAGTCACGGGGGCCCCACGAGGGTGGGGGGGCACGCCCACTCCCTGGGGCGCGCCCCCTGCTTTGTGGACTCCCCGAGGGTCCCCTGACGTGAAATCAACGCCAACTTCTCCTATAAATACAGAAACCTCCGAAAATTAACCTAGATCGGAAGTTCCACCGCCGCAAGCCTCTGTAGCCACGAGAAATCAATCTAGGCCTCTTTGGCACCCTGCCGGAGGGGGCCATCATCACCGGAGGCTATGGAGGAGGATCCCGAAGGGGCCATCATCACCATGAAGGCCAAGGACCGGAGGGAGAACCTCTCCCCATCCAGGGGAGGCCATGGAGGAGGAAGCACAAGGGGGAGAACCTCTCCTCCTCTCTCTCAGTGGCACCGGAGTGCCATCGGGAGGGGAATCATCGCCACGGTGATCGTCTTCATCAACATCACCATCATTATCACCATCCTCATCTCTTTTACGCGGTCCACTCTCCTGCACCCCGCTGTAATCCCTACTTGAACATGGTGCTTTATGCCACATATTATGATCCAATGATGTGTTGCCATCCTATGATGTTTTGAGTAGATATCCTTTGTCTGTGGGTTGATTGATGATCTAGATTGGTATGATTTGTATGTTTTACTTTGGTGCTGTCCTATGGTGCCCTTCGTGTCACGCAAGCGTGAGGGATTCTCGTTGTAGGGTGTTGCAATATGTCCATGGTTTGCTTATTGTCTGTGTTGCGTGAGTGACTAAAACACAAACACGGGTAAGCGGGACATGGCGTATGGGAATAAAGAGGACTTGATACTTTAATGCTATGGTTGGGTTTTACCTTAATGATCTTTAGTAGTTGCGGATGCTTTCTAGAGTTCCAATCATAAGTGCATATGATCCAAGAAGAGAAAGTATGTTAGCTTATGCCTCTCCCTCATATGAAATTGCAATGACGACTATCGGTCTTGTTAACAATTGCCTAAGACAATTCCACACATCGATCCACCATTATTCCACACTCGCTATTTATAATATTTAGTAATATATTCTAACTTTATGATAACAATACCTACTTTTATATTTTAGCTCTCCGATATCATACAAAGTTATCCTCTTCATACCCACAACGTATGTTTATTTCTCGTTTCTAGTTGGAAGCAAACGTTCGGTGCACGTAGAGTCGTATCAGCGGCAAATAGGACTTGAGAGAATATTGATCTTACCTTTAGATCCTTGTTGGTTTGACACTCCATACTTATCACTTCCACCATTGGGAATTGCTAGGATGATTCCCTGCACTTGGGGATTATCAAGCTCTTTTCTGGCGCCGTTGCCGGGGAGCAATATCGTGGGGTTGATATTCTCGTGTGTGCTTGTTTGCTTTCTTCACTAAGTAGATTTTGTTTTTCCTTTTTTGTTTCTGTTTAGTTGTGGGTGAAACATACAATTTTTTTTAAAAGAATGAAAATACCATTTTTTGCCTCTCATGCCTAAAAAGTTTTTTCAAAAAGAGAAGTGATTGGAAAGTTATGCATTGAAGAAGTGAGGGTCGACCTTGAGCACTCATGTTCATGCTCACGGAAACAATGTAGAATTTTTCATGGAAGTTTCTCTATAAATAATTATCCCCTTATATATATCCATTGTATTATAAAAATAATGTGCCAAGCTTTGGTTTTAGGATGACTGGATTGCTTGTTTACTATGTGCAGAACAAAAACAGAAACTTTGGCTATAGCGTGTGATTTTACATTTTTACTGAAAAGCCAAATGGGTATGAAACTTTTTGCACATTAATTATATACAAATGTTTAAAATTTTCAAATTTATTTCATAATTGTTCGAGTTACAGAAATTTACTAAACCTCCAGATTACTACAGATTGTCCTGTTTTAGACAGATTCTGTTTTTCGTGTGTTGTTTGCTTATTTTGATGCATCTATGGCTAGTATCGGAGGGTATGAAACATAGGGAAGTTGTAATACAATAGATATAGTTCTAATATGAAATTGTAATGCGTTTGAAACAGTACCTAAAGGTAGTGATTTGCTTTATTATACTAACGGATCTCACAATGTTTTTGTTAAAGTTTTGTGTGGATGAAGTGTTCGAAGAACGAGGAGTTACCGATGTGAGAAGAATAAAGAGAGGCAAGAGCTCAAGATTGGGGATGAACAAGGCACCCCAAGTAAATATTCTAAGGATACTCAAGCATCTAAGCTTGGGGATGCCCCGGTTGGTATCCCATCTTTCTTCTTCAACAATTATCGGTATACCTCGGTTTTTGTTTTGTTCACATGATTTGTGTTTTTATTTTTCTTTAAGAAGCATGCTAGTATGAGGTGTCCCTTCATAAATTTATAGAATACTTCATGTGCTTCACTTATATCTTCTAAGTATGATCTTATAGAATTGCTCTTTGAGCGTCACTTAAATCTTTTGAGTATGGTTTTATAGAATGCTTCGTGTGCTTCACTTATATATTTTGAGCTTGGATATTGGTTAGTCTATATTAATTGTAGAAAGCTCCATGAACTTCACTTATATATTTTGGAGTATGAATAATACTATTATCTAAAGCGGGTTTGGAAGAGTGTCAACTTTAGGAACTAGTGATCCCGCTATTCCGAATGAGGAGAATTTTTCTTATGTGGAGAGTAGTAAAATTTCTATGCTCGTAGATCATGAAAAGAATGCTTTATGTGATGGTAATATTGTTGAACTCATTCATGATGCTACTGAAAATTATTATGAGGGAGGAATACATGCTTGTAGGAGTGCAATAATATCAAGTTTTCCTCTCTATGTGCTTAAAGTTTTGAAGTTATACTTGTTTTGCCTTCCTATGCTAGTTGATTCTTGTTCCCATAAATTGTGTGCTCAAAAAATCCCTAGGCATAGGAAGTGGGATAGGTTTAAATGTGCTAGTCATATTCTTCATGACGCTCTCTTTATGTTTCAATTCTTATCTTTTATGTGAGCATCATTGAAATCATCATGCCTAGCTAAAAGTCATTAAAGAAAAGCGCTTGTTGGGAGACAACCCAATATTTACCCTTGCTGTTTTTGTGTGTTCTAATGATTAAGCTAATGTAATAATAATGTATTATAGCTTTTGTTTCAATAAAGTGCCAAGTAAGACCTTTGGGAAGACTTGGGTGAAAGTTAATGTGATCTTGCTGTAAAAACCAGAAACTTTACGCTCACGAGATTAGCTGCCATTTTTTACAGAAGAGTGCGATTGAGTTGATTATTTTTTCAGAAGATTAATAGACAAATTCCTCACTCCCACCAATTTATTTGAGAATTTTTGGATTAGCAGAAATATGGTTGGTGTTCAGATTATTACAGACTGTTCTGTTTCTGACAGATTCTGTTGTCATTGCATAGTTTGCTTGTTTTCTAGTTTCTATGGCTTATATTTCTCAATATAAATTTTAGAAATGATATGGTACAGTAGGCATTGTGTGAGAAAAATTATGAGCCTTGTCTTTGACAGTACCAAAGTGAATGGTTTACTCTTTATCATACTAATCTATCTCATGAAGTTCCGTTAAGTTTTGTGTGATTGAAGTTTTCAAGCTTTGGGTGAGATATCGATATGAGGAGAATAAGGAGTGGAAAGACCCTAAGCTTGGGGATGCCCAAGGCACCCCAAGGTAATATTAATAAAGACTCAAGATCCTAAGCTTGGGGATGCCCCGGAAGGCATCCCCTCTTTCGTCTTCAAAATTATCGGTATACCTTACTCGGAGCTATATTTTTATTCGTCACATGATATGTGTTTTGCTTGGAGCGTATTTTTAATTTTACTTGCTGTTTGAATAAAATCATTGGATCTGAAATCTTAAATGAAAAATAATCCTCCCATGGCTAGTTAATTATTTGACTACTCAATGTCCTTCACTTATATCTTTTGGAGTAGTTTGTCATTTACTCACGTGCTTCACGTATATCCTATGAGTAAATGGTTGAATAATTGAATATCATAAATATGAATTTGTATATGTTTCATATGCTTATACCATGGGGAGTAATGACTTCACACAGAATAAGTATAGGTAGTAAACTTATTGAAAGTTAGCAAACGTAGAATTGGTCACTTGAACAATTCATGAACGAATATTGAAGGAAGAGAGATTTCACATATAAATATACTATCTTGGACATATTTTGTAATTGTGAGCACTCATTAAAATATGACATGCTAAAAGGTTGATGTCGGACAAGGAAGACAACATAATGGGTTATGTTTTCTTATATCCGAAATATAGTATATTGTCTTGGATCATCCAACATGTTGAGCTTGCTTTTCCCCCTCATGCTAGCCAAATTCTTTGCACCAAGTAGAGATAATACTTGTGCTTCCAAACATTCCTTAAACCAGTTTTGCCATGAGAGTCTACCATACCTACCTATGGATTGATTAAGGTCCTTCAAGTAAGTTGTCATCAGTGCATGCAATAAAAATTGCCCTCTAAATATGTACGATCTATTAATGTGGAGAAAATAAGCTTTATACGATCTTGTGATGTGGATGAAATAAAACCGATGGACTGCATAATAAAGGTCCATATCACAAGTGGCAATATAAAGTGACGTTCTATTGTATTAAGATTTTGTATGAGTTGTATGTTTTACTTTGGTGCTGTCCTATGGTGCCCTCCGTGTCGCACAAGCGTGAGGGATTCTCGTTGTAGGGTGTTGCAATATGTCCATGGTTTGCTTATTGTCTGTGTTGCGTGAGTGACTAAAACACAAACACGGGTAAGCGGGACATGGCGTATGGGAATAAAGAGGACTTGATACTTTAATGCTATGGTTGGGTTTTACCTTAATGATCTTTAGTAGTTGCGGATGCTTGCTAGAGTTCCAATCATAAGTGCATATGATCCAAGAAGAGAAAGTATGTTAGCTTATGCCTCTCCCTCATATGAAATTGCAATGACGACTATCGGTCTTGTAAACAATTGCCTAAGACAATTCCGCACACCGATCCACCATTATTCCACACTCGCTATTTATAATATTTAGTAATATATTCTAACTTTATGATAACAGCACCTACTTTCATATTTTAGCTCTCCGATATCATACAAAGTTATCCTCTTCATACCCACAAGTAGTTTTATTTCTCATTTCTAGTTGGAAGCAAACGTTCGTTGCACGTAGAGTCGTATCAGTAGCAGATAGGAGTTGAGAGAATATTGATCTTACCTTTAGCTCCTTGCGGGTTCAACACTCCATACTTATCACTTCCACCATTGGGAATTGTTACGATGATTCCTTGCACTTGGGGATTATCAGGGGCGCGCTAGCGCACCTACTGTCTGTAGCCCCCGAGATTTGGGCCAACTACGTAGTAGTTGGGTCGAATCTTAAAGTAGTCCTTTGTTTCTGAGTCTTTGTCGCGTGGCCTACTACAGCGGAGGTGTCATCTTGGAGAACTCGGCTGATCCGAGCCAGTTATCATTATGACCGGCTTGTTGCTGATGCCGACCGGCTTGGGGCCAAGGTGGCGGAGGCGAAGGTGGAGGCGACGAGGGCCCGCCAGGCGCTTAACGAAGCCGGCCGGCTACAGGAGCAGCTGGCGGTCTAGAAGAGTCAGCTTGAGGCCGAGGTGGACCGCCTTAAGGCAGAGGCAGCCAAGGTCATAGAGGCACATCGAGCCCTTGCCGAGGCCGACCAGCAACGCGACAAGCTGGCCGACGACAAGGGCCAGCTCTAGGCTCAGGTGGAGCGCCTGAAGGCGTTGGGGACCATGGAGGAGGAGGCCTGTCAGGTGGAAACCCGTCGCCGCGAGGAGTCCGAGAAGGCGGCCAAGGCCAAGGATGCCGAGTTGAAGGCGGCCCTTCCAAAGTCGCCGACTTGGAGAAGACGCTCCAAGAGCACGACCGTGCCATCGCCAGGGAGCGGCGCGGTTGCTTAGAGCGCAGCACCTGGACGAGTGTTTTGCCAGTAAGTGCTTTCTTTGGGTTTTGCCGGGTCAGGAAGCCGGCTTGTCTTCACTTGGTTATTGATTTGTCTTGCTCTTCTTTTTGCCAGGGCATTTCCCAAAGACGCGCAGGGTGGCGGAGGAGGCCGTCCATTTCCAGCGCGATCCGCAAGGGGAAGTGGGCTCCAGGACCGATCCACGGTTTGCCTGGACCTTCCCGGAGATCGTGACTGTTGCCAAAGCTCGCCTGCGAGTCTTGGGTGAGCAGATGGGCGGCTCTCTGAGGCCGGCACGACGATGACGACAGCCCTCTGGCCCGGTGCCGTCACGCCGAACAACTTTACGCGGCTGGCGCGGTGGTTGGAGGCGGGTTCAGAGCGGCTCCACACGTGGCGCTTCTCCGCCTCCCGTGCTGGTGCCGAGATGGCGCTCCGGTTCGTGATGTGTTGGCATACGGATCTGGCACTAGATGCGCTAATGGGCCAGTGAGCCGGCACGGAGCATCAGCTGCAGGCGGAGGCCGGACGGATCGCCGCTCGGGCCAGCTAGATCACCGGGTTTGCCATCTACAACGAGTTCCAGCCGGAGCGGACAGACGACGGCGGAGTCATCCCTGCTGACGACTATGACCTGCTTCTGGACAATCGAGAGGGCAACTCCGAGGAGGCGGCACATATGGTGATGGGGACGCCAAGGAGGGAGACACCGGCACCTCGATGAACCCGGAGGCCACCGAGGGGGAGCCGCCGGCGGCACGACCCGACGCTGGAGATGCGTGAGGCTGAGGCCGTCCTGCCTTATCTTAGTGAAAAATTCTGTTAGGTAGCAGGTCCACCCACCCACTTTGGGTGTTTGGGTGTAATGTAATGAACTCTGGCCTTGGGCCTGTTTAATTTATGATGTATATATTTTGTGAATGTTTGTGCTTCTGCTTTTCGTCTTTTGAGCCGTTTTCTTGCTTGCTTCCCCTCTTGGACCTCCCCCCCACGAGTCGAACGGCCGGGCTCCGGTCCGTGACAAGGAGTTCAGCCTTCGAGAGGAATGCATGGTACTTAGGCTTTTTGAATGTTGAGCACGAGCGAAACACCCACTGGGTCGGTTGGCGGCGATCCGGCAAAGCCGGTTGGTGAGCACCCGGTCATGCGACAACTTAAAGTGACGGGGCCGGGTTGGGCAATCCGGCGGTCGCCACTTAGTATTCATGGCGTGTTGGGCGCTTTGGCCACTTTTTCTTGCTGGCCGACAGCCGGAGCCAATTCGGTGGCTTAGGGCGAAGTGGGGGGCCGCGGCGACCCGAACACGCCAATAGTTGCTAAGGAAGGCGGCGGGTGGTGACCAAGCCGGCCAGCCCCCGGGGCGAGCGAGTCGAGTCGGCGGTGGGGGTTTTCAAGAGAAATTTGCGCAAGTGTAGGAGACTCAATAATTTTGGTCGGAAAGGGCAGCCCCTAAGCGTCGTTCGGGGACTCCGTAGTTTTCATATGATTACAAAAGGCAGCGATACATACGTGCACACAGCTAACTGTAAAACGGGCGGAGGAGTTCTGTGTTCCATGGCCGGGTTGTTTCTTCGCCGACGGTGTCTCTCTTGCGCTTGTTTGACTTGCGGGCGTCGATGAGGTAGTAGGCGTTGTGGTCGCACAAGGCCTTGCTGACGATGAAGGGGCCTTCCTATGGGGAGGATAACTTGTGCTGGCCGACTTGCTACTGGACGAGTCGAAGGACGAGGTCTCCCTTGCGGAATGCAAGGGGCTTGATCTTCTTGCTATGGCAGTGCCTTAGGCCTTGCTGATAGATGGATGACCGGATGAGCGCCAAGAGGCGTGCTTCTTTGAGCAGGTCGACGCTGTCTTCATGGGCTTCCTTGGCTTCGGCTTCAGTGTACATCGTGATGCGCGGCGAGTTAAACTCGACATCGGTCAGGATGACGGCTTCAGCTCCGTAGACGAGAAAGAATGGGGTGAACCAGGTTGGCCAGTTTAGCGTTGTGCGGAGACTCCAGAGGATGCTTGGCAACTCGTCGAGCCAGCTGCTGGGTGAATGGACGATCGGCTCGACAAGCTGCGGCTTGATGCCGGATAGGATGAGGCCATTGGCCCGCTCGACCTGGCCGCTGGACTGCGGGTGTGCCATGGAAGCCAGGTCGAGGCGGATGCCGGAGATGGAGCAGTATTGCGCGAGCGTGCCCTTGGCGAAGTTGGTTCCGTTGTCCGTGATGATGCTGTTCGGCATGCCGTAGCGCACCACGATATCCTTGATGATCCGGACGGCTGTTGGCCCGTCCAGCTTCTTGATCGACCGTGCTTCGATCCACTTGGTGAACTTGTCCACTGCCACCAGCAAATGCGTCATGCCGCCTCGTGCGGTCTTGAAGGGCCCCACCATGTAGAGTCCCTAGACTGCGAAAGGCCAGGCGATCGGGATGGTTCGGAGTGCAGAGGCCGGCTGGTGGCCGCACTTGCTGAAGCGCTAGCATCCCTCACACTTGAGGACAAGTGACTCGGCGTCTTGGAGGGCCATGGGCCAGTAGAAACCATGGCGAAAAGCCTTGGCCATTGATGACCCACAAGTATAGGGGATCAATTGTAGCTCTTTTCGATAAGTAAGAGTGTCGAACCCAACGAGGAGCAGAAGGAAATGACAAGTAGTTTTCAGTAAGGTAATGTGTGCAGGTGCTGAAATTGTAAGTAGCATAATAGTTTGATAGCAAGATAATTTGTAACGGGCAAGTAACGATAGTAGTAACAAAAGTGCAGCAAGGTAGCCCAATCCTTTTGAGGCAAAGGACATGCCAAAACGGTTTCTTATGATAAGCAAAGCGTTCTCGAGGGTACACGAGAATTTCATCTAGTCACTTTCATCATGTTGGTTTAATTCGTGTTCGCTACTTTTATAATTTGATATGTGGGTGGACCGGTGCTTAGGTGCTGTTCTTACTTGAACAAACCTCCTACTTATGGTTAACCCTCCCGCAAGCATCCGCAACTACGAGAAAAGTATTAAGAATAAATTCTAACCATAGCATTAAACTTTTGGATCCAATCGGTCCCTTACGGAATAGCGCATAAACTGGGGTTTAAGCATCTGTCACTCTCGCAACCCATCACCTAATTGCTACTCCACAATGCATTCCCTTAGGCCCAAATATGGTGAAGTTTCATGTAGTCGACGTTCACATGACACCACTAAGGGAATCACAACATACATACTATCAAAATAACACATATCAAATTCACATGATTACTTGCAACATGATTTCTCCCGTGACCTCAAGAACAAAGGTAATTACTCACAAATGATAAACATGCTCATGATCAAAGGGGTATTAAATAGCATATTGGATCTGAACATATAATATTCCACCAAGTAAACCATATAGTAATCAACTACAAGATGTAATCAACACTACTAGTCACCCACAATTACCAATCTATTGTTCCGGTAACAAGATTGAACACAAGACATGCCGGGGTACTGACCCACGAGCACCTATGGGACCGGCGGTCCGAGTCCCTTTCGGTTCGGCGGGGGCGAGGGTCGCACGAAGAGCGGATTGAGGCGAAGCACACGAGCAGTTTACCCAGGTTCGGGCCGCACGGATGCGTAAAACCCTACTCCTGCTTTGTGGTTTGTATTGAGTTCTTGCTCGGGAGCGCGAAGTGCTACAGTACACTCCAGCAGCTAACGAGACCGAGCGTGAGTGTTCTCTTTTTCGCCCACCCCCCTCTACGTTGCGCATGGGCCTCCTTTTATATGCTCAAGGGGTCATCAACAGGTGGCAACGTAGACAAGGGTAAAAATGGAAAGGTGCTGCGGTTGGTACAGCTACCTGCTACAGTGTATCATACCTAACCCTGACGGCAGGGGACAAGGGCATTAAATGCCCGTCTGTGTCGCCTAAATAGTGCAAAAGGGACCGTCAGGGACGCCACCGCTCGCCACGATGGCAATCTTGTCAGCGCCGCTTGCCACCGCGTACCGCTGGCTGCACAGCCTCCCGCCACGTACGCCTGGAAGGGTCCCAGAGCGACACGTTGGTGGATGTGCTGGAGCGCGGACAGAGAGTGGTGGCTTGCCGCGGCAAGCGCCTTGCCGCGGTCGTTGTCTTGTCGCGTTCGGGAGCTTGTCGCTCACCGGGCCTTGCCGGGACGCGTGGCGCGTCGCGGCAAGTTCCTTGGGATGCCTTGGTTGGCCTTCCCGGCAAGCTCCTCTTGCCGGGGTCTTGTCTCCTTGGCTTGGATATGCCTTGGTTGGCCTTCCCGGCAAGCTCCTCTTGCCGGGGTCTTGTCTCCTTGGCTTGGATACTTTGTCCTTGAATGGCTCCAGGGGAACCACGGAGGACCTTGGCGGTCACCCGGCAAGCCTTGCCGCAGGATGCTGCGACTGCCCGTGCACAAGTTCGGGATACTAGGGTACCCCTACTCTAGTACACCGATAGGAGCCCCCGGGCCTGGGCCATACACGATGCCGAGCGCTGTTGGGCCAGGCCCAAAACAGGGCACGGGCACGCGCGGCCTGGGTTACGCCGTATCTCTCTCCGTATCCACCGCGCCCTCCCCGAACGGCATGCGTTGAATGCGGCGTCGTGGGAGAGATCGTGGGTGGTTTCTTTATTCGTAAATGCGGAACGTCCGCCCCCTCCCTCCTTATAAGCAGGGGAAACAGGGGCAGTTCGCCCATTCGCCGGTTGCTACTCCAATCTTGGAAGCCTCCGCCGCTCCCTCGTCTTCCCAAAGCTGAAAGAGAGTAGCGCCCCGCCCCCCATCGCCACCAGCACCACCAACGCCGTCGACCTCCTTCACCACTTCCGCCATGGCTCCGAGAGCCGACAAGGGGAAGGTTGTGAAGTCGACCGAGGCGCAGCGGCTTGCGGCATTGCGAAAGGAGCGGGCAGTCTTCCCCCCCAAGCTCGCCGCGAGGGAGCTGAGGGAGAATTACTATCTCTTCTGGTCGACGGAGACGCGGATGCATCCACGCACGAAGGTACTTCCAGCCGCCGCTTGGAAAATGGCTCCAAACGGATATCCTTTCTTCGCCTTGTTCTTCTACTGCGGGCTCTGCCCGCCCTTCTCTGAGTTTTTCTGCGATATCATGAACACCTACGGATTCCACCTCCTTGACTTCACCCCCAATGCCGTTCTGACCATGGCAGTTTTCGCACATCTCTGCGAAAACTTTGCCGGAGTCCATCCCAATGTAGCCCTTTTTCGCCACTTCTTTATGCCCCGAGTAGAGAGAGGAGAGCCTTTATCCGGCGGAATTTCCTGGATCTCGAGGGCCGGCAAGAAGGACACTTATCTGGAGGGAGAGTTCCACGGCAAGTGGGAGGAATGGAGAGCAGACTGGTGCTGGATTGTCGAGGAGAACCCACAGCCATTTACCGCCCGGCGCCAAGCCCCAGTAGCACGCGGCAGCGATTGGAGTGACGTGGCCCCGGAAGATGATAGGCTTAAGATTGCCGTCACCCGGATCCTATGCCTCAGGCTTGCCGGGCTCACTGTAGGCGCTGTTGGCGCAGATTTTCTTCGCCGCCGCATTGCCCCCCTGCAGGAACGGGGGAGACCCACCTGGGAATTCAAGAATGCGGCGGATATCATGAGGCTGCGTCCGGGCCTCAACTTCAACTTCACTGTTTTGGAGCTCAACGCGATGCTCCAGGAGCTGTTCAAGTACGACCCTCAACATCCTGAAGTGTTCAGGTTGCCGCAGGGTGTCGTTCTGCTGTGCAACAACTCCGCGCTCGACCGCATCCGTGCAATGATGCCGCTGTGCGATTTGCATGGAATTGTCCCAACTTGGCAAGAGCCTGCAGACGACGTCGTGCAGCAGTTCTTTGACGGCTTGGTAGAAGTGCCGGTCTGCCCCGACGAAAAGGACAGCCTCACCCGCAACACCACCGATGCGGAGATGACACGCATCGCCACCAGGATGGAAGAGGCGGCGGCAGCCGCAGCCGCGGGTGAATTCGGATTCACCGTGGAGACAGATGCAGTAGAGGCAGCAAGCCGTGCCGAGTGAGGGGAGCCCGCCGGCGAGAAAGTGCTTGCCGGGCATAACGCCGAGTCGAGCGAGCCCGCCAAGGATACAAGCGGCTCGCTGGAGATCAACTCCTCTTCCTCCTCATCTTCAGGCAGCTCGTCGCAAGCAGAGCCTCCATCCCCACCAAGAAGGCGTCTCCGCAAGGCCGGGGACGTAGCGGGGCGGCAGGCGAGTGAACAGTCGCCGCGCCGCGTGACGCGCTCCACCGCGGCAAGCACTATTGCTGCGGGAGCACCTCATGCTGCTGCGGCAACTGGAGCGGGGTCGTCTCAGGCCACCGCCACCGTTCCTGCCAAGCGGCCAAGGGAAACTACTCCTCCGCCTCCTCGCCCTGGACGTGGGCCGGACTTCGACTTCTCCGCGTTCAGCTCCAACGAGGAGGAAGAAGAGTAAGATTCTCTTGTTGTACTTGTAGTTCTTCAATCCTTGCTGTTTTGTCTTGTATCTCATTTGCTTTACTCTGAACTTGTTCCTTTTCAGGACTCTGGCCCAGAGAACAGCGAAGAGAGCCAAGGTCCCGGTGATTGTCATCGAGGACGAACCCACCGCGATAGCAGGAGGTGCGCCCGAGACCACCTTGCCGGACCCGACAACTGTTCTCCAGAGCAGCCCCCAGCGTAAGTATATGGTTTACTTGCCGCTGTTAGGTGCGCATGGATACTCTTTCTTTACTGACATCTGACTGTTGGTTTGTGTAGGAGCAGAGCAGCCCCACCAGGAGCTCCCGGAGGCCGCCCCCGAAACGCCAAGGGAGAGTCCTCCAGCAAGTGAGAGTTCTCCGGCAAGGAACAGCACCAGCGTTCCCCCGGCGACGGAGACTACGACTGCTGAACCCAGTAGAGGTAATCTTCTCTTCAAAGCTTCCCTTGGGTTCTTCTTCTTCTCGGGTATTTGCTTGACTTTTCTCCCCTTTTCCGGCAATCAGACCCATCTGCTGCGGAGCCGATGGAGACCGAGGTTGCTGCCGACGACGCCGCTGCCACTGAAAAAGCAGCCGACGTTGATGATCCCGCCGGCGACGAGGCCGCCAAAGCTGCCGCCGCAGCAGCTGGCGGGGGGTCTGGCGATCGCACTGACAGCCCTGAGGCCGCAGGAGCGCCAGGCGCTGCGTCGACCGCCGACCCGTCCGCCGCTACCGCAGCGCCAGGCTCCGAAGAGCCCCAGCCAAGCGTCTACTTGAAGGCCGGCGATGGCGTCTTCATCAACCTCCCCTGGGCGTCAAGCTCCAGGGCGCCGGTCGAGGGAGAGAGCTTTGATGGAGAAGTGCTCGCCTCCGCTGGGCTGACGCTAGTTGATGCGCCGAGCAGCAGCAGCGGCGAGCCTGAGGAGGAGCGGCTGCTGCGGAAGCTGTTGTCTCTCTACCGCACGCGGCAAGCCAAGCTGGAATCCCGCGAGGCGCTTGTCGCGAAGGCGGGAGCGGACATCGAGAAGCGCGCCGAGGAGCACCGGGGTCTCAACCAGGAAGCTCTCCGGTCCCTGGCAAAGGAGCGGGAGCAGCTCGCCGAAGAGCAGAAGGCATTCTTCCTTGAGAAGGCCGAAGTTGAAGAGCAACAGCGGCTTGCCGCTGAGAAGCTGTTTGCGCAGGAGGGCGAGCTGGCGCAGCGGAAAGTTAACCTCGACAGCCACAAGGAGGAGCTTGCCGCGCGTGAGCAAGAATTCAGCGGAGCCCTTAAGCAAGCAGAGGATGCTGCCGCAGTTGCCGAGGCCGCCAAGAAGGAGCTGGAGACGAAGGTGGCGCAGCTGGAGGCCGATCTCAAGGCGAGTGGTGAAGAGCTTGCCGCGCTCAAGCTTGAGCGGGAGAAGGACGCCCACAGCAACTCAGAGCTGCAGGCTCGTCTCGCCGAGAAGGGCAAAGAGCTTAGCGCCGCCAAGGACTCCAACGCAGATCTTGAGTTGAAGCTGACCACTTTGACCAAGACGCTGGAGAAAGTGGAGCACTGGACGGAGGGTCTCGTGAGTGCTGCCGCAGATATCGACAGGGAGCTGGCGCAGCTGGGGGTGGAGGATCTCGGGTATCCCTCTGATGAGAACCTCCAACCCAGCGCCAAGCTCACCTTGTTCTTCAAAGGCGTGGCGACGGCCCTCCAGCGGCTCCGGGAGAAGATTCCAAAGCAGCTGGCCGACGAGTCGCGCAAGATCTGCGCGGGAGCTCTTCAAAAGGTGTTGGTGAAGGTGGCCTTCCGCAACCCGGGCCTCAACCTCACCAACATCCTCAAGACCCTGCCGCCGGATGCTGATCTGGAGGCGCTCAAGACCCTTGTCGCACCCATTGTGGATAAGGTGAGCGGGATCAAGAGGATTGAGGGCGATCGCGTAGACTAGGCCGCCTGTTTTCTTCTTTTCTTGTCGCTGCTGGTCATGTTATGAGAACAATCTGTTAGAGCTGCGACAAGCTACCTTGTAATATAACTCTATTCTGGGTAATGATTGCAATGTTATTCCCTTTACTTGATTCCTCCCTTTGTATGTTTTTGCCCTACGCTTTTAGGGAACTTGCCGGTGCAGGCACCTTAGCCGCGAGCGCTGAGTGCGGGACGTCAGCAGCCTGCTGGTGGTGCCGCTACCGACAAGAAACCTTGTCGCAACTAGTCGCAGCTCACTTAAGTTGTTGAGCGGACTCGAAACAAAGTAAGGGCGCAACTAGCTGCGAGTTGGTTCCTCCGCGCACAGGTTTTCCATACAAAGTGCGGTCGTTCAAGGGAGATAACTTAAAAATTTAAAAAATCTGATTGCTCAAGCTTTGGCAACTTAGCTTTTCTGTTGTTTGCTTCCCGATAAGGCGAAACTTTCTTGGACGACGCCTGGTCCATACCATTATCTTCTCCTTTCCCCCGGCAAGCTTGTGGGCGAGGGAACCTTCCTTTCCTTGAGAAAAAAGAAAGAGGAGAAAATAAAGATATGGAGCCTTATGGCTCGTTATTGCTTACCGGGGAGTAGGTGCTGCACAAAGTGTCAAATCACATATGCAAAAAATAAAAAGCATGAAATTGACAAGGTGTGCGGAGCACATGAGCTTTACTTGTGCACGGGGTCTGCGCCCGGCTTTGTACAAAGGATTACATGCAACAGCGGCAAGACTTGTACAAAAGATGGTTGCCGGAACAGGTTCCGGCAACCGCGCCTTACGGGTAAAACTTACGAAGATGCTCAATGTTCCAGGAGTTGCTCACCGGAATGGCATCTTCGGTCTCAAGGCGGACAGCGCCAGGACTAATGACTCGTTTCACCCGGTAAGGGCCTTCCCACTTCGGCGTCAACTTGTTGGAATTCTTGGCGGACTGAACACGCCGAAGAACAAGGTCGCCTTCCTCGAGACTTCTGGCATTAACTTTGCGGCTATGGTAGCGGCGCAAAGCTTGCTGGTAGCGAGCAGCTCGTACAGCAGCCTGAAGACGGTCTTCCTCAAGGAGCAGCGCGTCATCTTGTCGCAGCTGCTCTTGCTCAAGCTCATCATAAGCGAGCACTCGAGGTGACCCGTATACGAGTTCCATGGGGAGAACTGCCTCTGCTCCATAGACTAGAGCGAAAGGTGTCTGGCCAGTGGCTCGATTTGGCGTCGTCCTGATCGACCAAAGAACCACCGGCAGCTCCTCGATCCAGTTTCTTCCGCACTTGTGTAGCCTGTCGAAAGTCCTGGTCTTGAGCCCATGCAGCACTTCAGCATTAGCCCTCTCCGCTTGACCGTTGCTTCTCGGGTGAGCAACAGAAGCGAAGCAGACCTTGGCGCCAAGATCTTGGACGTACTGCATGAAGGTGAGGCTCGTGAATTGCGTACCGTTGTCGGTGATTATCCCGTTAGGGATCCTGAAGCGGCAAACAATCGACCTGAAGAACTTGACTGCTGACTGTGCTGTCACCTTCCTCACTGCTTCCACTTCCGGCCACTTTGTGAACTTGTCGATTGCAACTTACAAGTACTCAAAGCCCCGATTGCTCGGGGAAAGGGGCCGAGGATGTCGAGCCCCCAGACCGAAAATGGCCAGGATAAAGGGATTGTCTGGAGAGTTTGAGCTGGTTGGTGTATCTGCTTGGAATGGAACTGGCACGCTTCACACTTGGTTACTTGTGCAGTTGCATCCTGGAGGGCTGTCGGCCAAAAGAAACCTTGCCGGAAAGCTTTGCCGGCAAGTGCTCTTGCGCCAATGTGGTGACCACATATGCCTCCATGTATCTCTGCCAACAGCTTTTGTCCTTCTTCCCGGTGAATACACTTCAATTTCACACCGTTGAGTCTTCTTCTGTACAGTGTGTTGTCGACAAACTGGTACATACTTGACTGCCGGGCTACTCTTTCTGCTTCTTCTTGCTCTTCGGGAAGTTCTCCTGTCTGAAGGAAACAGACAATCTGCTGTGCCCATGCTGGAGCTTGTGGCTCGACAACAAGGACTAAAGGCAAATCTGCTGCTGCGGGAACATCCGCTTCTACGGCGAGAACCTGCGGCTTTGCCAGAGCTTGACGTTCCCCGGCAAGCTTGCCGGAGCAAAACTTGTCGGGAGTCTATGCTTCAACGGAACAAACCCTAGGGCTTGCCGGAGCAGACTGCTCCTCAGCGCTCTTGGCGTTGATCTTGGGGACCTTCTTGGCGGCGGCTTCGAGAAGCTCTGCCGGAAAATAGTCACCAGAAATCAACTTCCTCTTCTTGCTCTATCCAGTTGATGGCGTTACGGACGGTTGAGTCAGCTTGAGCACAAAGATCCCTAGTTCCACAGGTAACTTAAGTGCGGTGCACTTTGATAGGCCATCGGCAATGTCGTTCTGAGCTGTTGGAACATGCTCCATCTGTAGGCCGTCAAAGTGCTCTTCTAGCTTTCTCACTTCGTTGACGTAGGCTTCCATCAACGGACTCTGATAGCTCTTGTTCACTTGGCGGACGACAAGCTGCGAGTCACCCCTGACAATGAGCTTCTTGATCCCAAGGTCTGCCACGATCCTGAGACCGGCAAGCAAGCCTTCATACTCTGCAGTATTGTTTGTTGCTTACTCCTTGGGAAAGTGCATCTGGACTACGTACTTGAGGTGCTCTCTGGTGGGTGCGACAAGCAGCACACCAGCGCCGGCGCCTTGCAGCGAAAAGGCACCATCAAAGTACATCAGCCACTCTTTGCTTGCTTCTTCGACGGGGATGCTCGTTTCTGGAATTTCTTCATCTGGTGTTGGCGTCCATTCTACTATGAATTCTGCCAATGCTCTGCTTTGGATAGTTGAAGTACTCTCAAACTTGAGGCCAAAGCTTGACAGTTCCAGTGCCCACTCAACAATCCTGCCTGTCGCTTCTGGATTCTGTAGTATCCTCTTTAGCGGAAAGCGAGTGACAAATGTGATCTCATGTGCTTGGAAGTAATGGCGCAGCTTTCTCGAGGCCATGAGAAGGCCGAAAAGCAATTTCTGTACGCCAGAGTACCTTGTCCTAGCCCCCTGCAGAAGGGAACTGACAAAGTAAACTGGGCACTGTACCATTCTCTTCTGTATCTCCTCGCGCGTCTGCGCAGATCCAGCCTTGTCGGGACCAGAGCTTGTCGGGGAAGCCCCCTGCTTGTCGCTGGATGCGCCTGCCGTGGTTGCTGGCTCGTCATCTGCCTCCCTCTCTGCTATTAACGCAACACTAACCACTTGATTGGTTGCCGCTATATACAGCAGCAACTTCTCTTGTGGCTTAGGTGCGACAAGTGTTGGAGGGGAGGACAGGTATCTCTTTAAGTCTTGCAGCGCAGCCTCCGCTTCCGGAGTCCATTTCATTGGACCTGCCTTTTTCAATATTTTGAAAAATGGCAGGGCGCGCTCAGCAGACCTAGAGATAAACCTGCTGAGAGCAGCCACGCAACCGGCAAGTCTTTGTACATCCTTGACGCACTTTGGTGCTTCAATCTGCTCAATGGCCTTGATCTTGTCGGGATTGGCTTCGATTCCCCGCTAAGACACGAAGAACCCGAGAAGCTTGCCGGAGGGGACTCCAAACACACACTTCTCGGGGTTGAGCTTGAGGCTGATCTTGCGCAGATTTGCAAAGGTCTCGTCTAAATCTTGAATCAGAGTTGCCTTGTCCTTGCTCTTGACCACTATGTCATCCATGTAGGCTTCCACATTTCTGTTCATCTGTGGCTCCAGAGCGACATGGACTACCCTTGCAAATGTTGAACCAGCATTCTTTAAACCGAAAGGCATCCGTATGAAACAGTACGTGCCACATGGAGTGATGAATGCGGTCTTCTCCTCATCCTCTTGTGCCATGAAGATTTGATGGTATCCTGAATATGCGTCAAGAAATGAAAGCAAGTCACATCCGGCCGTGGAGTCAACAATCTGGTCAATGCGCGGCAAAGGAAATGGGTCTTTGGGACAAGCTTTGTTAACATCGGTAAAGTCGATACAAAGTCTCCATTTCCCGTTCGCCTTGCGCACGACTACAGGATTGGCCAACCACGTAGGATGGAGCACTCCTCTGACAAGGCCTGCTGCTTCCAACTTCTTGATCTCTTCTGCGATGAATTCTTGGCGCTCCACTGCTTGCTTCCTGACCTTCTGCTTGACGGGCCGTGCATGAGGACAAACGGCAAGATGGTGCTCAATTACTTTCCTGGGAACACCGGGGATGTCAGACGGTTGCCACGCAAACACGTCAACGTTCGCCCGCAGGAAAGTAATGAGCGCGCTTTCCTATTTAGGGCCGAGAGTGGCACTGATGGTGAAGATACCACCAGTGCCGTCCTCCTTGGCGGACACCTTCTTGGTTTCTGGCGGAGCTGCCATTGTCTTCTTACACTTGCCGGTGGAGCTCGATGGTGCGTCCTCGACGGCAGCGCAGCACTCCGAAGAGGTGCGCTTGCCGGAGTGGGCATCAGAACTCTTGCCGGACTTGGTCTTCTTCTTCCCCCGGGAGCTTCAACGGCAGGTGACTTGCGATCTGTTGCGACTGCCGCTTCCCGGTAGATCTTGTCGGCGCAGATAAGAGCATCCTTCTTGTCGCTAGGGACAGAGATGACGCTTATCGGGCCTGGCATCTTCAGCATGTTGTATGCGTAGTGAGAGGCTGCCATGAACTTGGCGAGTGCTGGACGGCCGAGTATCCCATTGTAAGGCAATGGAAAATCGGCAACATCAAAAGTGACCCTCTCAGTCCTGAAGTTCAACTCGCTGCCAAATGTTACTGGCAACGTGACCTTTCCCTTCGGCTTGCTCCTTCCCGGGTTGATTCCTTGGAATGTGCCGGTCTCTTCAAGCTCGCTGTCAGGGATCTGGAGTTTGTGGAGTACAGCAGAGGAGATCAGGTTCAAGCCGGCCCCACCGTCAACTAGCATCTTAGTGACCTTGAGGTTGCGGATAGTTGGTGAAACCAACATCGGCAAGCACCCGAACGCAGTTGTGCGATCAGGGTGGTCCTCAATATCAAAGATGATAGGCGTGCTGGACCATTTTAGAAGCTTGCGTGACTCGACAGGTGGTTCCGCCGCATTGACTTCCCGCACCCACTGCTTGAGTTGGCGGTGCGAAGTATGCAGAGAAGCACCGCCGTCAACGCACAAGACCTCTGTGGCTTTCTGGAACTCCTGTTCACTGGTCTCGACATCATCCATGTCTTCGTCGTCGTCGTCATCTTCATCCTTGTCGCGGCCGCGGGGAGGTCTGTCTCCTTGCCGCTGCTTGGCCTTTCCGCGGCGTCCTCCCCGGCCGGCGCGCTTCTTGCCGGATTCTCCAGCGCCTCCTTGGGCCCTCTCCTTGTTGCGTCGCTTGTATTCAGCCTTTTGCTGCTGGACAAGCTGTTCAACCTTCTTGCAGCTCTGGAGGTCATGGCCCTTGGTGCGGTGGATCTTGCAGTACTGCTTGTCGGTGCCGTCCTGCTTGTCGGTGACCGCCACAGCCTGGCAGTTGGTGCATGCGGCAATCTCCTTGCCGGAGCTACCAACCTTGGCTTTCTTGGCGCCACCTTCATTGCCGGACTGCTCCACGACTAGCACATCTTTGCCTTTCTTCTTCCTGTTGTTCCGCCGCCGGTTTTTCTTTACCGGGGCAGCATCCTCGCTGCCAGATCCTCCTGCTCCTGTATTCTCTCCGGGGAGTTTCCTCCCTTCCTCAGCATGTGCACACTTGTCAGCCAGGGCATACAGCTCACTGACGTCTCTGATCTTGCACATCGCCATCTCCTGCCGCATCCTGCGGTTACGCACGTTCTGATGGAACGCGCTGATGACCGCGGCAGGGTGGACATCTAGGATGTTGTGCTGTACACGGCTGAATCTCTGAATGTACTTGCGCAGGGGCTCTCCTTCCTTCTGGGCAAGCAGATGAAGGTCACTCTCTTGGCCATGAGGTTTGTGGCCGCCTGTAAAGGCGCCAACAAACTGATGGCATAGGTCTGCCCAGGAAGATATGGAGTTGTCCGGCAAGTGCATGAGCCAGGACCTGACGTTGGGCTTGAGCACCAGCGGGAAGTAGTTGGCAAGGATCTTGTCGTCCCGCCCCCCGGCAGCCTGCACCACGATGGTGTAGATGCTGAGGAACTCCGACGGATGCGACTTGCCGTCGTACTTCTCTGGTACGTCTGGCTTGAAATTCTTCATGCTGGGCCACTGGACTTGCCGCAGCTCACGAGTAAACGCAGGGCAACCTACCGCGTACGGCAAGCCGCCTGGTTCCCCTAGCGCATGCATGTCGACAGAGGGCCCAGCGCGCTGGTCTGATTGACGTCGCGCTTCTCTTTGGCGCTCGATGCGAGTACGAGCGTCTTCTTGCTGTCGTTCGTGAAGAACTTGGCGCTGATCGCGACGAGCTCGTGGATCTGATGACGCGGTGGAGTCGCTGTCGAGGTGGATCCGGCGAGTCGGAGATCTTGGCCTCCGGGGCGGAGAGTGCATAGTGGTTGCACCTCCACCGGTCTTGTCGCCACCGGCTTGTGCCTGGCTGACTTGCCGCGGCTGCGACGTGCTCGGCTGCCGTTGAGTGTCGCCGTTGGCGAAGCCGATGAGACTCTGAATGGTGGCCCTCCAGTCGTCGATCTTGTCTGCCGTTGGAGGGTAGTCCAGGAGCAGTTGAGCTCACGCCAAAGCTTCTGCTGCAGTGGCGGGTGGCGGTGGCGAACGGTGCGAGGAGCGGGATATGCTCGGACTTCTAACTACGTTAGAAGGAGCAGTATCCCGTCCAGGCGACCATGCCTCGCTCATGCCAGCATGTTGGCGTGCATGCTGGTCTTGAGCACTCCGAGATCCACCAGCTCGATCTTGGTCTAGCAAACGCATGGTACCGTGAGTACCATGACGCTGCCGGTCCCGCGCCTCCTGAGATGGGCGCGGTACATGTACGGACGCCGAGGTCTTGGAGTGCGCCCGGTCGTTGTGGGAGCCGGCTACGCCGCCGATGGGTAGCGCAGCTTTGTCCTTGGACCTGGCAGCACCGTGAGCTCCCTCGTCGACGCCCGTTCTTCCGCCGGCGCCCGGCCCATCAGCCGTTTGCTCCGGCGGTGGTGGGTTCAGCGCGGACGGAGCAGCCGCCTCCGAAGCCTTCTTCTTCGGCGGCATGTCGATGAAGATGATGAAAATCTAGCTCGTGTGAACGCTGGATCTGGTTCACACAACCTCGACGCCCCTACCTGGTGCGCCAAAGATGCCGGGGTACTGACCCACGAGCACCCATGGGACCGGCGGTCCGAGTCCCTTTCGGTTCGGTGGGGGCGAGGGTCGCACGAAGAGCGGATCGAGGCGAAGCACACGAGCAGTTTACCCAGGTTCGGGCCGCACGGATGCGTAAAACCCTACTCCTGCTTTGTGGTTTGTATTGAGTTCTTGCTCGGGAGCGCGGAGTGCTACAGTACACTCCAGCAGCTAACGAGACCGAGCGTGAGTGTTCTCTTTTTCGCCCACCCCCCTCTACGTTGCGCATGGGCCTCCTTTTATATGCTCAAGGGGTCACTGACAGGTGGCAACGTAGACAAGGGTAAAAATGGAAAGGTGCTGCGGTTGGTACAGCTACCTGCTACAGTGTATCATACCTAACCCTGATGGGAGGGGACAAGGGCATTAAATGCCCGTCTGTGTCGCCTAAATAGTGCAAAAGGGACTGTCAGGGACGCCACTGCTCGCCACGATGGCAATCTTGTCAGCGCCGCTTGCCACCGCGTACCGCTGGCTGCACAGCCTCCCGCCACGTACGCCTGGAAGGGTCCCAGAGCGACACGTTGGTGGATGTGCTGGAGCGCGGACAGAGAGTGGTGGCTTGCCGCGGCAAGCGCCTTGC
Organism: Triticum urartu; assembly: GCF_056163025.1. NCBI lineage: Eukaryota > Viridiplantae > Streptophyta > Magnoliopsida > Poales > Poaceae > Triticum > Triticum urartu. The sequence continues at coordinate 492,773,051 of NC_141879.1, read as the reverse complement.
CGCGGTCGTTGTCTTGTCGCGTCCGGGAGCTTGTCGCTCACCGGGCCTTGCCGGGACGCGTGGCGCGTCGCGGCAAGTTCCTTGGGATGCCTTGGTTGGCCTTCCCGGCAAGCTCCTCTTGCCGGGGTCTTGTCTCCTTGGCTTGGATATGCCTTGGTTGGCCTTCCCGGCAAGCTCCTCTTGCCGGGGTCTTGTCTCCTTGGCTTGGATACTTTGTCCTTGAATGGCTCCAGGGGAACCACGGAGGACCTTGGCGGTCACCCGGCAAGCCTTGCCGCGGGATGCTGCGACTGCCCGTGCACAAGTTCGGGATACTAGGGTACCCCTACTCTAGTACACCGACAAGAGATGAACTAGGTTTTGAGAGGAGATGGTGATGTTGAAGATGTTGATGGATATTGCCCTCCCCAAGATGGGAGAGTTGTTGGTGATGAGGATGACGATGATTTCCCCCTCCGGGAGGGAAGTTCCCCCGGCAGAATCGCTCCATCGGAGGGCAAAAGTGCTCCTGCCCAAGTTCCGCCTCGAGGCAGCGGCGCTTCGTCCCGAAAGTCCTCTCTTATTTTTTCTAGGTCAAAATGACTTATATACCAAAAGATGGGCACCAGAGGTGGGCCGAGGAGTCCCACCAGGGCGCACTTGGGCTCCATGGCGCGCCCAGGTGGGTTGTGCCCACCTGGTGGGCCCCCTCTGGTAGTTATTTTCTCCAATAATTCTTAAATAATCCATAAAAAATCTCCGTGATGTTTTAGCTTGTTTGGAGTTGTGCAGAATAGGTGGCCTGACATAGCTTTTCCAGGTCCAGATTTCCAGCTGCCAGAATTCTCCCTCTTGGTGTGTACCTTACAAATTATGAGAGAAAAGGCATTAGAATTACTCCAAAAAGCATTATTATGGATAAAAGCATTATAAATAACAGTAAGAAAACATGATGCAAAATGGACGTATCAACTCCCGCAAGCTTAGACCTTGCTTGTCCTCGAGCGAAAACTAAAATCGAAAAACATGTCCACGTGCTTTGAGAGAGAGGTGACGATAAAAACGAAATACGTACATAGAAGCATCATGTTGATTATTATAACAACAACAAAATTAAACATATGACTTTTATCATAGAACTTGTATCATATACTTCTCATGAATAAGTAATAGTTCATCATACAATCGAAGTATAAAGCGAAAACTCTATTAGAAACCAATAAACTATGTTCTCAGTCAACTTTGCAACTACAATTCCTCATCTTTTCAGGAAGGGTCACGTGTCGGAGCGTTTAGGAAAGTCCACATACTCAACCATCATATAGTCCTCTATGATTGCTAACACTCACCGCGTACCCATGAGCAAAATGTTTCAACCGGACACATAGAAAGATAGGGGCTTATGGTTTCGCCTCCCAACATACTCACCTCAAGGGTGAAGTCAATGATAATAACTCATGCCATCCATATTAAACCAGACATATATGCCTAGATCTTTCCTCACTACATGATGCTTGCCAAAGGAGAAAAATAAAAGGAATAGAGAGAAAAACTTGACTCTTGCATAAAAGTAAAGGATAAGCCCTTCGCAGAGCGAAGCAGAGGTTGCCATGCGCTTATTTTTTTTGTATGCTCAATCCCTTAGTGCAAAAGAACGAAACTTTACATTGCCCCTTGTGATAGCGACCTTTATTATGCAGTATGTCGCTTTTATTCTTCACCATCACAAGTTCGTGTAACGCTCAATTTTCGCTTACACTAAATGATCTCACACTTTTAGAAGCAGTTTTTATTGCCTTTTTGCACCGATGACAACTTACTTGAGGGATCTTGCTCAATCCCTAGGTAGGTATGGTGGACACTTGAAAATAAGATTTGGTTTTAAGGGTTTTTGGATGCACAAGTAGTATGTCTACTTAGTGCGGAATTTTTGGCTAGCAAAGATAGGGGGCAAGCACCACATGTTAAAGGATCCATGACAATATGACTACGAACAAGCATAAATCATTACGTTGTCTTCCTTGTCCAACGTCAACAATTTTTGCATATAATATTTTGATGAGGACTCACAATCACAAAAGATTTCTAGGATAGTATATTTATATGTGAATCTTCTCTTCCCTTATTAATTCTTTCATGAGTTGCATCATTGACTAATGCTATGTTTGTCAATCTCTAATAAATTTTCTACATATACTTTTCCATATGTGGTGCCATCACCTACCATAGGATTAGTATATAATATTTTCTTTCTTTATTTCCTTTCTTTTATTTATTACCTTTCTCTTTTTCTTTCTTATTTCTTTTCTTTATTTTCAACATGAGAGTAAAGAAAGCAAAAACTCATACTAAACTTTATTATATAACTTGCACACGATTACAAGGATAGATCACTAAGCAAACTCTCAAAGAAGAAAGGATCGAACTAAAATTTTATTCATCTAAAGCAAAATATCAAACTAAAATAAGTAAAAGCAAAAAGATAGTGGGATGATACGATACCGGGGCACCTCCCCCAACCTTGGCGAAAGCCAAGGGGAGTGCCCATACCCGATTCTCAATTTCCTTTTGGTGGTGAAGAAGATGATGGTGGTGATGAAGTAGTATTCTTGTCCTCGGATTTCCATGGCAGTGGTTCACCATCATAAGAGGAGGAGTGAGTCTCATGATTCCTACAACTAGCAACCAAACTCATACCTTTAAACCTCGCCTCATATTCAAAGACTTGGTTTTGAAGATCATAGATCTGGCTTTGGAGAAAGTTGATTTGCTCGTTGAGGGTGAAGATGATGTCCTTCATGGGCTTGCCATCCACCTTGAGATCATGGGAAAGGTTCGTGATCATGAGGTGAATGGCTTTGAGCCCACACTCCTCCATCCCCTTGCACCGGAAGACATCTTGCTCCACAGCTTCAAGCCTGGCCTTCACGGTTCCCGTCCCCTTGGGACATGGCACATCGCGGAGATGAAGCACACCCTCATGCATCTGGATGACCTGAGGGTGCTGCACCACTTCCCGTAGATATGGGTTGATGACGTTCTTGAAGAACTTGTCCTTGGAGGAGCTTGAAGAGGCTATGGTAGATGGGATCTGACAAATAATAACAAGGAAAAAGAGAACAGAGGATTTCTACGCGATACGGTGATCAACAGGTTCGGGAAGTATATATAGATTTTTTTATCTTGGAGGACAAGTATATGGTAGAAAAACGGAGTACGGAAGGTGTCCCAGGTGGGCACAACCCACCTGGGCGCGCCAGGCTTGCGCACCCTCGTGTCTTGTGCCCACCAGGGGACGCTTCCTAGAAGTTTATTTATTCCCAAAATTCTTAAATATTCCAAAACTGATAAAAAATATTTTTGCGTATTTTTTGGAGTCCGTTTACTTACCGTATCACGTGCCTCCTTATTTTCACGATTCTGGAGTGTTTCGGAAGGACTCTTTTATGTGTTCTTCCGGTGTCAAAGTTTGGATAATATTACTTTCGACAATAATAGGCGTACCTGAGATGTAATGTTTTATTCGTTGCCTATTGACAACCTTCGGGTTAGTACCTTCGGAATTATTTATTTTGATGGCTCTAGACCGGTAAACCTCCTCGATGACATATGGACCTTCCCATTTTGAGAGGAGTTTTACTGCAAAGAATCTGAAACGATAGTTGTACAAAAGAACATATTCTCCGACTTTAAACTCACTCTTTTGAATTCTTTTATCAATCCATCTTTTTACTTTTACTTTGTATAATTTTGCATTTTCATAAGCTTGGGTTCTCCATTCATCTAGTGAGCTAATATCAAATAACCTATTTTCACCAGCAAGTTTGAAATCATAATTGAGTTCTTTGATTGCCCAATATGCTTTATGTTCTAACTCAAGAGGCAAATGACAAGCTTTTCCATAAACCATTTTATAAGGAGACATACCCATAGGATTTTTATATGCTGTTCTATAAGCCCAAAGTGCATCATCTAATTTCTTAGACCAATTCCTCCTGGACCTATTAACAGTCTTTTGCAGAATTAATTTTATTTCTCGATTGCTAAGTTCAACTTGACCACTAGACTGAGGATGATATGGTGATGCAATTCTATGGTTAACATCATACTTGGCAAGCATTTTATGGAAAGCACCATGAATAAAGTGCGAACCACCATCAGTCATTAAATATCTAGGGACTCCAAACCTTGGGAAAATAACTTCCTTAAGCATCTTAATAGAGGTATTGTGATCAACACTACTGGCTGGAATAGCTTCTACCCATTTAGTAACATAATCAAGCAACCAAAATATGTGTATACCCATTAGAGGAAGGAAAAGGTCCCATGTAATCAAATCCCCAAACATCAAATGGTTCAACAGAAAGCGAATAATTCATAGGCATTTCTTGACGCTTACTGATATTACCTATTCTTTGACATTCATCACAAGATAAGACAAAGTTACGGGCATCCTTGAAGAGAGTAGGCCAATAAAATCCAGATTGCAATACCTTGTGAGCAAATCTATCTCCAGCATGATGCCCTCCATAAGCTTCGGAGTGACATTTCCGTAGGATTTGTCCCTGTTCATGCTCAGGTACACAACGTCTAATAATACCATCTACTCCTTCTTTGTAAAGATGCGGGTCATCCCAAAAGTAATGTCTTAAATCATAGAAGAAATTTTTTCTTTTGTTGGTATGTAAAGCTAGGTGGTAAATATTTAGCAAAAATGTAATTAGCATAGTCAGCATACCAAGGAGTACTATGAGAAACATTTATTGCAGCTAACTGCTTATCAGGAAAACTATCATCAATAGGTAGTGGGTCATTGATACGTCCATTTTGCATCATGCTTTTATATCGATATTTATTGCATTATGGGCTGTTATTACACATTATGTCACAATACTTACGCCTATTCTCTCTTATTTTACAAGGTTTGCACGAAGAGGGAGAATGCCGGCAACTGGAATTCTGGGCTAGAAAAGGAGCAAATATTAGAGACCTATTCTGCACAACTCCAAAAGTCCTGAAACTCCACGGAAGTCAGTTTTGGATTATATAAAAAATATTGGGTGAAGAAAGCACCGGAGGGGGGCCACCCACCATCCACAAGGGTGGGGGGCGCGCCCCCTGTCTCGTGGCCCCCCTGGCAGGCCTCCGGTGCCCATATTTGGCTATATGGAGTCTTTCGCCCTCGAAAAAATCATAAGCAAGCTTTCGGGACGAAACACCACCGCCACAAGGCGGAACCAATCTAGGGCTCTGGTGGAGCTGTTCTGTCGGGGAAACAACCCTCTGGGAGGGGGAAATCATCACCATCGCCATCACCATCGATCCTCTCATCTGGAGGGGGTCAATCTCCATCAACATATTCACCAGCACCATCTCATCTCAAACCCTATTTCATCCCTTGTATCCAATCTTTGTCCCAAAACATCAGATTGGTACCTGTGGGTTGCTAGTAGTGTTGATTACTCCTTGTAGTTGATGCTAGTTGGTTTACTTGGTGGAAGATCATATGTTCAGATCCTTTATGCATATTAATACCCCTCTGACTATGAACATGAATATGATTTGTGAGTAGTTACGTTGGTTCCTGAGGACATGGGAGAAGTCTTGCTATAAGTAGTCATGTTGAATTTGGTATTCGTTCGCTATTTTGATGAGATGTATGTTGTCTTTCCTCTAGTGGTGTCATGTGAACGTCGACTACATGCCACCTCACCATTGTTTGGGCCTAGGGGAAGGCATTGGGAAGTAATAAGTAGATGATGGGTTGCTAGAGTGACAGAAGGTTAAACCCTAGTTTATGCGTTGCTTCATAAGGGGCTGATTTGGATCCATATGTTTCATGCTATGGTTAGGTTTACCTCAATACTTCTTTTGTAGTTGTGGATCCTTGCAAGAGGGGTTAATCATAAGTGGGACGCTTGTCCAAGTAAGGGCAGTACCCAAGCACCGGTCCACCCACATATCAAATTATCAAAGTACCGAACGTGAATCATATGAGCATGATGAAAACTAGCCTGACGATAATTCCCATGTGTCCTCGGGAGCACTTTCCTTTATATAAGAGTTTTTCCAGGATTGTCCTTTGCTACAAAAAGGATTGGGCCATCTTGCTGCACCTTATTTACTTTTGTTACTTGTTACCCGTTACAAATTACCTTACCACAAAACTATCTATTACCGATAATTTCAGTGCTTGCACAGAATACCTTACTGAAAACTGCTTATCATTTCCTTCTGCTCCTTGTTGGGTTCGACACTCTTACTTATGAAAAGGACTACGATAGATCCTCTATACTTGTGGGTCATCAGTCATCAAGCACATTTTCAAGCCTAGACAAATTATCAGCTACTGGGTTCTCAGCTCCTTTTCTATCAATGATATGCAAGTCAAATTCTTGTAACAAGAGAACCCATCGAATAAGTCTAGGTTTAGCATCTTTCTTTTCCACAAGATATTTAATAGCAGCATGGTATGTGTGAACAGTTACTTTAGAATCAACAATATAAGGTCTAAACTTATTACAAGCAAACACAACTGCTAAGAATTCTTTTTCAGTAGTAGCATAATTTCTTTGAGCACTGTCTAGAGTTTTACTAGCATAATGAATAACATTCAATTTCTTATCAACTCTTTGTCCTAGAATAACACCACCAGCATAATCACTAGCATCACACATAATTTCAAAAGGCAGGTTCCAATCAGGTGGTTGAACAACAGGTGCAGAAATTAAGGCTTTCTTGAGTGTTTCAAAGGCTTCTAAACAATCATCATAAAAAACAAAAGGAACATCCTTTTGCCAGAGACTAGTAAGAGGCCTAGAAATTTTTGAAAAGTCTTTGATAAATCTCCTATAGAAACCAGCATGACCTAAGAAATTACGAATACCTTTTATGTCTTTAGGACATGGCATTTTCTCAATTGCATCAACCTTAGCTTGATCCACTTCAATACCTCTTTCAGAAATTTTATGACCCAAGACAATGGCTTCATTAACCATAAAGTGGGACTTCTCCCAATTGAAGACAAGATTTGTTTGTTCACATCTCTACAAAACTCGATCAAGATTGCTTAAACAATCATCAAAAGACTTCCCATAAATAGAGAAGTCATCCATGAAAACCTCAACAATCTTTTCAGAAAAGTCAGAGAATATAGCAGTCATACATCTTTGAAAGGTAGCAGGTGCATTACATAAACCAAAAGGCATACATCTATAAGCATAGGTTCTAAAGGGACAAGTAAAAGTGGTCTTTTCTTGATCAGGTTGAGAAACGGGTATTTGTGAAAAGCCAAAATATCCATCGAGGAAGCAAAAGTGTGTGTGCTTAGATAATCTTTCAAGCATTTGATCAATAAAAGGCAAAGGGTAATGATTTTTTCTAGTTGCTTTGTTTAATTTTCTAAAATCTATTACCATGCTATAGCCTGTAGCAATTCTTTGTGGAATAAGTTCATTCTTATCATTAGGAACAACAGTTATACCTCCTTTCTTAGGAACACAATGAACATGACTTACCCATCTACTATCATCTATAGGATACATTATACCTGCTTCAAGAAGTTTTAATATTTTTGTTCTTACCACTTCTTTCATCTTCGGATTTAACCGACGTCGGTGATCAACAACGGGTTTAGCATCAGGTTCCATATTAATTTTGTGCTGACATAGAGTGGGACTAATGCCCTTTGGATCATCAAGAGTATATCCAATAGCAACTCGGTGCTTCCTTAGAACTTCCAATAATCTTTCTTCTTCATGTTCTGAAAGGTTAGCACTAATAATAATAGGATATATCTTCTTTTCATCAAGATAAGCATATTTCAAAGTGTCTGGCAATTGTTTTAATTCAAACACAGGATCACCTTTAGGTGGAGGAGGACCTCCTAGAGTTTCAATAGGCAAATTGTGTTTAAGGAGAGGACGTTGTTCAAAGAAAAATTTATCTATTTCATTTCTTTCATGCATATGAAAATCATTCTCATGGTCTAGCAAATATTGTTCTAGAGGATCAGCAGGTGGTACAACAATAGAAGCAAGACCAATTAATTTATCTTTACTAGGAAATTCTTTTCATGAAGATTTCTACTAAACTTGGAAAAACTAAACTCATGAGACTCATTACCAGAACTAACACCGACAGTTTGTTTCTTGCAATTTATTTTAGCATTAACGGTGTTCAAGAAAGATCTACCAAAGATAATGGGACAAAAGTCATCTTGTGGGGAACCAAGAACACGAAAGTTAGTAGGGTTATTTTATTTTCCCACACGAGACTTCAACATCTCTAACAATCCCAATTGGTGATATAGTGTCTCTATTAGCAAGTTTAATAGTAACATCTATTTCTTCTATTTCTGCAGGTGTTATGTCATTCATAATTTCTTGATATAATGTGTAGGGAATCGCACTCACACTAGCACCTATGTCACATAAACCATGATAACAGTGATCTCCTATTTTAACTGAGATGACGAGCATGCCAACAATAGGTCTATGTTTATCCCTTTTGTCAGGTTTGGCAATTCTGGCAGCTTCTTCACAAAAGTAAATAACATGCCCATCCATATCTTATTCTAAGAGATCTTTAACCATAGCAATACTAGGTTCTACTTTAATTTGTTCATCAGGTTTAGGCATTCTAGTATAGCTTTTGTTAACCACAACTGAAACTTTACCATGTTCCTTTATCCTAACAGGGAAAGGTGGTTTCTCTATATAAGCAGAAGGAACAACTGGATCAACATTATAAAGTACATTTTCTTCTTTAACTGGTATCGGTTCTTTTATTTCTTCTTTAATAGGTGAGTGATATTTAAACCACTTCTCATTAGGGAGTTCAACATGAGTAGCAAATGATTCACAAAAGGAGGCTACTATCTTAGAGTCAAGTCCATATTTAGTGCTAAACTTTTGAAAAGCATCGGTATCCATAAAAGATTTAATACAATCATACTTAAGTTTAATACTTGACTCTTTACCTTTGTCGAGTTCCCAATCTTCATAGTTGCATTTAACTCTTTCCAAAAGATCCCACCGGAATTCAATAGTCTTCTTCATAAAAGAACCCGCACAAGGAGTATCAAGCATGGTTCGATCATTATGAGAAAGCCGAGCATAAAAGTACTAAATAATAATTTCTCTTGAGAGCTCATGATTGGGGATTGAATATAACATTGAATTAAGCCTCCCCGAGATAGAGCGATACTTTCTCCTTCACGAGGCCAAAAATTGTATATATAATTCCGATCACGATGTAGATGCATAGGATAATTTTTTGGTGGAACTCCAATTTCAAACGATTCCAGTTCCAAGATACAATATCATCGCATAGCCTATACCATGCCAATGCTTTTCCCTTCAAAGATAAAGGGAAAACCTTTTTCATTACTTTATCTCTGGGTAAACCTACAAGCTTGAACAATCCACAAATTTGTTCTACATATATCAAGTGCATATCAGGATGTTCGGTTCCATCTCCTGCATAAGGATTAGCTAGTAGTTGTTCTATCATACCCTAAGGAATTTCATATTCAATATTTTCAGTACATGCAGTGGGTTGAGGGGTAGCTAATTGTGGTTCCTGACGAGGTGAAGATACCCCGAACAAACCCCTCAAAGGATTTTTTTTCCATAGTAACAAGTGACAATAAATTTCAGCACACTATATAAATGTTTCCTTACCAAATTCCACTTACCAAAGGCGGTTCACTCCCCGGCAACGGCGCCAGAAAATAGCCTTGATGACCCACAAGTATAGGGGATCAATTATGCCTCTTTTCGATAAGTAAGAGTGTCGAACCCAACGAGGAGCAGAAGGAAATGACAAGTAGTTTTCAGTAAGGTAATGTCTGCAAGTGCTGAAATTGTAACTAGCAGAATAGTTTGATAGCAAGATAATTTGTAACGGGCAAGTAACGATAGTATTAAAAAAAGTGCAGAAAGGTAGCCCAATCCTTTTTAGGCAAAGGACAGACCAAAATGGTCTCTTATGATAAGCAAAGCATTCATGAGGGTACACGGGAATTTCATCTAGTCACTTTCATCATGTTGGTTTAATATGTGTTCGCTACTTTGATAATTTGATATGTGGGTGGACCAGTGCTTAGGTGCTATTATTACTTGAACAAACCTCCTACTTGTGATTAACCCTCTTGCAAGCATCCGCAACTCCGAGAAAAGTATTAAGAATAAATTCTACCCATAGCATTAAACTTTTGGATCCAATTGGTTCCTTATGGAATAGCGCATAAACTGGGGTTTAAGTTTCTGTCAGTCTCGCAACCCATCATCTAATTGCTACTCCACAATGCATTCCCTTAGGCCCAAATATGGTGAAGTGTCATGTAGTCGATGTTCACATGACACCACTAAGTGAATCACAACATACATACTATCAAAATATCGAAGACATATCAAATTCACATGATTACTTACAACATGATTTCTCCCCTGACCTCAAGAACAAAGGTAACTAATCACAAATGATAAACATTCTCATGATCAGAGGTGTATGAAATAGCATATTGGATCTGAACATATAATCTCCCACCAAGTAAACCATATAGTAATCAACTACAAGATGTAATCAACACTACTAGTCACCCACAAGTACCAATCTATAGTTCCGGTAACAAGATTGAACACAAGAGATGAACTAGGGTTTGAGAGGAGATGGTGTTGTTGAAGATATTGATGGAGATTGCCCTCCCCAAGATGGGAGAGTTGTTGGTGATGATGACGACGATGATTTCCCCCTCCGGGAGGGAAGTTCCCTCGACGGAATCGCTCCGCCGGAGTGGCAAAAGTGCTCCTGCCCAAGTTCCGCCTTGAGCCGGCGGCGCTTCATCCCGAAAGTCCTCTCTTATTTTTTCTAGGTCAAAATGACTTATATACCAAAAGATGGGCACCGGAGGTGGGCCGAGGAGGGCACAACCCACCAGGGCATGCCTGGGCTCCCTGGCGCGCCCAGGTGGGTTGTGCCCACCTGGTGGGCCCCTCTGGTAGTTATTTGCTCCAATAATTCTTAAATAATCCATAAAAAATCTTTGTGAAGTTTCAGCTTGTTTGGAGTTGTGCAGAATAGGTGGCCTGACGTAGCTTTTCTAGGTCTAAATTTCTAGCTGCCAGAATTCTCCCTCTTGGTGTGTACCTTGCAAATTATGAGAGAAAAGGCATTAGAATTACTCCAAAAAGCATTATTATGGATAAAACCATTATAGATTACAGTAAGAAAACATGATGCAAAATGGGCGTATCAGCCACCAGGGAGCTCGAGGCTGCGTGGTGCCCGCACTCGCTCTGGTGTATGTCGAGGAGGATCTCAATGCCCTTGTCTTGCTCGACGCAGCGCTGGAAAACGCCGGTGGAGCTGTGCTTGACGAGCTCGTTGTTGATGATGTTGTAGGCGGACGCCCGATGATGCACTTGTCGAGCCTCGGTCTCGTCAATGGGGAGAACCCTGTTCTCCAGGAACTCCGAGATGGGCAGGGCCCATGATGGAGCCGTCACCATGGCGAAGACGGCCACCATGGCAGGTTTTGGGGCGGCAGCCCCCGAGCCGGGGGCGGCAGCCCCGGGTCGGGGACGGCGACGGCCGGGTCAAGGACGGCGGTGGCCGGGTCGAGGACGATGGTGGTCGGGTCGATGGCTGCAGCATTCGGCGGCCCCCGGGTCGGGTAGAGGCACGGCCGGGTAGTCTGGGATGAAGATGGACTCGGAGTCTGGGGCTGGCTTGACAGACGGCTTGTGCAGGTGCTCGAGGGAGACGCCGGACAGGATGGACTGTCGAGACAAGGCGATCTTGGTAAGTGTGTCGGTGGCCTCGTTCTCTGCGCGAGGGACGTGGAGGAACTCGTAGCCGTCGAAGAAGTCGGACAACTATTGGACGAGGAAGCGGTAGCTTGCCATGTTGGAGTCGCGGGCGTCCCACTCGCCGGAGCAATGCTATACCACCAAATACGAGTCACCGTAGCACAGGATGCGTCGAATGCCGAGTTCCTTGGCAAGCCGGAGGCCATGCACAAGGGCTTCATACTCGACGACGTTGTTGGAGGCGGCGAAGTGGATCTGGAGCGCGTATCGGAGCCAGTCGCCCTTCGGGGATGACAGCACGATGCTGGCCCCCAGGCCGAGGCGCATCTTGGAGCCGTCGAAGTGCATGCGTGAGTGCGTTGAATCCGGCGGTAGTGGCAGGTATTGGGTCTTGGTCCAGTCGACGAGGAAGTCGGCCAGAGCTTGGGACTTCATCGTGGTGCGGGGTTTGTAAAGGATGGTGTGGCCGGCTAGCTCGAGTGCCCACTTGGCAACCCGTCCGGAGGCGTCCCGGCAGCCGATGATCTCGCCGAGTGGGGCTGTGCTGACCACGGTGACAACGTGCTCTTGGAAGTACTGCTTCAACTTCTTGGCGGTAAAATACATGTCGTAACACATCTTTTGGTAGTAAGGGTAGTTCTGCTTGGAGGCGGAGAGCACCTCGCTCAGGTAGTAGACTGGGCGTTGGACGGCTTGGATCTTGCCCTTCTTTGGCCGCTCGACCACCATCACCGTGCTGACTGACCGCGAGGTGGTGGAAATGTAGAGCAACACCGGCTCCTTCTTGGGTGTGGTGGAGAGCATGCATTTGAGGTCCCGGAAAGCTTCGTCCGCCTGGTTGTTCCATTCGAACGACTTCGTTTTCTTCATCAGCTGATACAGGGGCAAGGCCCTCTCGACTAGCCGGCTGAGAAACCGGCTGACCGAGGCCAAGCAGCCAGTGAACTTCTGGACATCGCGTAGTCGGGCTGGCTTGCGCATGCGCTCGATGGCCTTGATCTTCTCCGGGTTGTCCTCAATACCACGCTTCGAGACAAGGAAGCCGAGTAGCTTTCCAGCCGGGACGCCGAAAACGCATTTCTCTGGGATGATCTCAACTCGGTACTCGCGCAGGTTGGCGAATGTTTCCTTCAAGTCGTCAAGGAGCGTGAGGTGCTGCTTAGTCTTCACCACGATGTCGTCCACGTAGACGTGGATGTTGCGGCCGAGTTGTTGCTGCAGGAATTTTTGCATGCAGCGCTGGAATGTGGCGTTGGCGTTCTTCAGGCCAAATGACATGGTGATGTAGCAATACATCCCAAAGGGCGTGATAAAGGACGTCTTTAGGGCGTCGGCTGGGTCCAACTTTATCTGATGATAGCCGGAGTAAGCATCCAGAAAGGACAGGAGCTCACAGCCGGCGGTGGAGTCGATGACTTGATCGATCCGCGGGAGGGCGAGTGGATCCTTGGGGCAGGCCTTGTTCAGGATGGTGTAGTCGATACACATGCGTTAGGTATTGTTTTTTCTTTAGGACGAGGACTAGGTTGGCCAGCCGCTCGGGGTGGAACACCTCCATGATGAAGCCGGCCGCCGAAAGCTTGGCGACTTCTTCACCGATGGTTCTTCTCATCTCCTCGGAGTAATGTTGTACGGGTTGGAGGACAGGCTTGGCGTCCTTGCGGATGTGGAGTTTGTGCTTGGCGTACTTCCTCGGGATACCCGGCATGTCCTTTGGGGTCCATGCGAAGATATCTTGATTCTCATGGAGGAAGTCAACGAGCTCTCCTTCCTATTTGCTGTCGAGGCGGGTGCCCATGACAACGTACTTACTGCAGTTGGTGTCTTCCGGGTTCAGCTTTACTTTCTTGGTCTCGTTGGAGGGCTTGAACGAGGCCTTGTCGGCCAGCTCCTCACCCGGAACCGGCACGGCCGACATCTCGCTAGCTAGGGCGACGATCCGGTGGAGCTGGCGCTGCTCCTCGCCTGTGACCAGTGACTCGGCCAGTTTTGCACCGTCCCGGGCACATTCCAAGGACTTGCGGTAATCGCCGGTGATGGTGATGAGGCCTTTCGGACCCGGCAGCTTCATCTTCAGATAAGCGTAGTGGGGGACCACCATGAACTTGGAGAGTGCGGGCCGGCCCAGCAGCGCATGATACTCGCTGGACAGGTCCACCACCTCGAACTGGAGCAGCTCACGTCGGAAGTGGTCACTGGTGCCGAACAGGACGTCGAGCCGGATCCGGCCGATCGGGGAGCAGGAGAGGCCGGGAATGATGCCATGGAAGATCATCCGAGTTGGCTCCAGGCCTTTGGCCTCGAGACCGAGCTTGGTCATGGTGTCACGGTGGAGGATGTTGATGCTGCTGCCACCATTGATGAGGACCCGGGAGAATTTGCACATGCGCCGAGGCGCGATGATGGTGGGGTTGAGGACGAGGGCGTAGCCACCCGGGTTCGGCATGACGGCCGGGTGGTCTTCTCGGGTCCATGCGACCGGGCGCTCCGACCAGCGCATGTATTCTGGCTTGGCCGGGATGACGGTGTTCATCTCCTGCCGGAGTAGGCGCTTGCTATGCTTGTCGTCACTGAGGCTGGTGAAGACGACATAGGTCGCATTCCGGCTGGGGTAGACGTCGTCGCGCATCACGCCGCCAGTCGGAGGCGGGGGAGGAGGCGGAGGTGGCTGCCCCGCTCCCAGAGCCGGGGCCGGAGGAGGCGGGATGTCGCCCCGCATAATGCACTTGGTTATGGCGCATTGCCGAAGCGTGTGCGTGGATGGCCTCGTGCCGCTGTGGTGCTTGCAGGGAGCGTCGAGCATCTCCTTGAAACTCATGGCGGGTTGCCACACTGTATTGCCGGTTTTTCGGTGTTTGGCGGCTGGCTCAGCCGCGGGTGCCTATTCGGCGGCCGCGGCGAGCCGGTTGTCGTAGCGCTGAGCTGGCTGGTCGGCCTTGCTCTTGTTGTTCTACTGGTTGTGTTGCTGCCGGCAGGCTTAGGAGGGGAACCGGCTTTGCCTTGCCGGCTTCGTCCAGCGCCACCTAGATCTTCATGACAGAGTTGGCGTTGGCGTATTTGTCCGACGTCACCATGAGCGCGACCATGGTGTCCGGCTCGGAGCGCAAGAGCTTGTGCTTGAGGAGGGTGCCATCCCGGCATCCATTGACGAAGTATTGGATGTCCTGGACTTCGTGGACGCCCTCGTAGCTGTTCCGGAGCTCGGTCCAGCGTGCGAGGTCTCTATTAAAAGGAGGCCTTAATATCTCTTAGTTTCCAATATGGACCCCGCTGCCATGGGAGGGTAGGACAAAAGATGTCATGCAAGTTCTTTTTATAAAGCACGTATGACTATTTACGGAATACATGCCTACATTATATCGATGAACTGGAGCTAGTGCTGTATCGCCCTAGGTTATAACTGTCTCATGATGAATATCATCCAACAAGTCACTGATCCAATGCCTACGAATTTATCCTTATGAAAATGAAACCCTAAAAGAAATGAACAAGATTCACAAAGAGCTAACACTAGTGCACCTAGTCCTTGCAGGAAGAAAAAGAAAAATGATAGGACTTTTCACACTTCTAGTGAACCTGAAATAGAGAAACCTCTTGATAATGAAAATGAAACTTCTATCTCTGATGCTGAAACTCAATCTGGTAATGAACACTCACCTAATGAAAAAGATAATGATGTGGTTCATGAAGACTCTCAACCAACCAATGAAAAAGAACCGGACAATGATGTTGAGATAGAACCACCTGTTGATCTTGATAACCCACAAGCTAAAAATAAAAGATATGAAAAAGAGACTTTGTTGCTAGAAAACACGATAAACAAAGAGAACCGTGGGTTAAAAAACCTATGCCTTTTCCACCCAAGTCAACTAAAAAGAATGATGATGAAAAATTTGAACACTTTGGTGAAATGCTGAGGCCAGTCTTTTTTGCATACTCGCTTGACTGATATCCTGAAAATGACTCCTTATGCAAAGTATATGAAAGACATCATCACAAATAAGAGATATATACCAGAAGCTGAAATCTCCACTATGCTTGCTGATAACCCACAAGTATAGGGGATCGCAACAATTTTCGAGGGTAGAGTATTCAACCCAAATTTATTGATTCGACACAAGGGGAGCCAAAGAATATTCTCAAGTATTTGCAGATGAGTTGTCAATTCAACCACACCTGGAAACTTAATATCTGCAGCAAGGTATTTAGTAGCAAAGTAATATGATAGTAGTGGTAACGGTAGCAAAAAGTAACAGTAGCAAAAGTAATGTTTTTGGGTTTTATAGTGATGGTAACAGTAGCAATGGAAAAGTAAATAAGCGAAGAAAAATATATGGAAAGCTCGTAGGCAATGGATCGGTGATGGAGAATTATGTCGGATGCGATCGATCATGTAACAGTCATAACATAGGGTGACACAGAACTAGCTCCAGTTCATCAATGTAATGTAGGCATGTATTCCGAATATAGTCATACGTGCTTATGGAAAAGAACTTGCATGACATCTTTTGTCCTACCCTCCCGTGGCAGCGGGGTCCTACTGGAAACTAAGGGATATTAAGGCCTCCTTTTAATAGAGTACCGAACCAAAGCATTAACACATAGTGAATACATGAACTCCTCAAACTACGGTCATCACTGGGAGTGGTCCCAATTATTGTCAGTTCGGGGTTGCCGGATCATAATACATAGTAGGTGACTATAGACTTGCAAGATAGGATCAAGAACTCACATATATTCATGAAAACATAATAGGTTCAGATCTGAAATCATGGCACTCAGGCCCGTGGCAGGCATTAAGCATAGCAAATTCATAGCAACATCAATCTCAGAACATAGTGGATACTAGGGATCAAACCCTAACAAAACTGACTCGATTACATGATAAATCTCATCCAACCCATCACCGTCCAACAAGCCTACGATGGAATTACTCATGCACGGCGGTGAGCATCATGAAATTGGTGATGGAGGAAGGTTGATGATGATGATGGCGATGGATTCCCCTCTCTGGAGCCCCGAATGGACTCCAGATCAGCCCTCCCGAGAGAGTTTAGGGCTTAACGGCGGCTCCGTATCGTAAAACGCGATGAATCCTTCTCTCTGATTTTTTCTCCCTGAACACGAATATATAGAGTTGGAGTTGAGGTTAGTGGAGCATCAGGGGGCCCATGAGGCAGGGGGCGCGCCCAGGGGGTGTAGGCGCGCCCCCACCCTTGTGGATAGGGTGTGGGCCCCTTGACGTGGATTCTTCTTCTAGTATTTTTTATATATTCCAAAAATAATCTCCATTGATTTTTAGGTCATTCGGAGAACTTTTATTTCTGCACAAAAATAACACCATGGCAATTCTGCTGAAAACAGCGTCAGTCCGAGTTAGTTCCATTCAAATCATGCAAGTTAGAGTTCAAAACAAGGGCAAAAGTGTTTGGAAAAGTAGATACGACGGAGACGTATCAACTCCCCCAAGCTTAAACCTTTGCTTGTCCTCAAGAAATTCAGTTGATAAACTGAAAGTGATAAAGAAAAACTTTTACAAACTCTGTTTGCTCTTGTTGTTGTAAATATGTAAAGCCAGCACTCAAGTTTTCAGCAAAATTATGAACTGACCATATTCACAATAACATTTAGGTCTCATGTTTACTCATATCAATGGCATAATCAGCTAGCGAGCAATAATAACAAATCTCGGATGACAACACTTTCTCAAAACAATTATGATAGGATATAACAAGATGGTATCTCGCCAGCCCTGGGACCGCAAAACATAAATGCAGAGCACCTTTAAAGATCAAGGACTGGCTAGACATTGTAATTCATGGTAAAAGACATCCAGTCATAGTCATACTCAATGTAAACTAACAATAATGAATGCAAATGACAGCGGTGCTCTCCAACTAGTGCTTTTTAATAAGAGGATGATGACTCAACATAAAAGTAAATGGATAGGCCCTTCGCAGAGGGAAGCAGGGATTTGTAGAGGTGCCAGCGCTCAGTTTTGAAATAGATATGAATAATATTTTGACCGATATACTTTCATTGTCAACATAACAACCAAGAGATCTCGATATCTTCCATGCTACACACATTATAGGCGGTTCCCAAGCAGAATGGTAAAGTTTATACCCCCCCACCACCAACAAGCATCAATCCATGGCTTGCCCAAAACAACGGATGCCTCCAACTAACAACAATCCTGGGGGAGTTTTGTTTGCAAATATTTTGATTTGTTTTGCTTAAAGCATGGGACTAGGCATCCCGGTGACCAGCCATTTTCTCGTGAGTGAGGAGGGGAGTCCACTCCTCTTGAGAATAACCCGCCTAGCATGGAAGATACAGACATCCATAGTTGATACATGAGCTATTCGAGCATACAAAACAGAATGTTTATTTGAAGGTTTAGAGTTTGGCACATACAAATTTACTTGGAACGACAGGTAGATACCGTATATAGGTAGGTATGGTGGACTCATATGGAACAACTTTGATGTTTATGGAGTTGGATGCACAAGCAGTATTCCCGCTTAGTACAAGTGAAGGCTAGAAAAAGACTGGGAAGCGACCAACTAGAGAGAGACAACAGTGATGAACATGCATTAAAATTAATCAACACCGAATGCAAGAATGAGTAGGATATAATTCACCATGAACATAAATATCATAGAGGCTATGTTGATTTTGTTTCAACTAGATGCGTGAACATGTGCCAAGTCAAGCCACTCGAATCGTTCAAAGGAGGATACCACCCTATCATACCACATCACAACCATTTTAATAGCATGTTGGCACGCAAGGTAAACCATTATAAGCTCCTAGATAATTAAGCATGGCATAAGCAACTACAATCTCTAATTGTCATTGCAAATATGTTTCTTTCATAACAGGCTAAATCAGGAACGATGAACTAATCATATTTACAAAAACAAGAGAGGTCGAGTTCATACCAGCTTTTCTCATCTCAATGAGTTCATCATATAATCATCATTATTTCCTTTCACTTGCACGACCGAATAGTGTGGATAATAATAATAGTGCACGTGCATTGGACTAAGCTGGAATCTGCAAGCATTGAATTCAAGAGAGAATACAAGGTAATATGGGCTCTTTGTTGGATCAACAACAATGCATATGAGAGTCACTCAACGTTTTCATTATGGTCTTCTCCTCTCGACCCCCAAAGAAAAGAAACAAAACTATTTACACGGGAAAGCTCCCAACAAGCAAAATAAGAACGAGAAATCTTTTTGAGTTTTATTTTTAATTACTACTACTACAGGCATGGAAAGTAAACTGGCTAAAAGCTACAACAATTTTTTTGGTTTTTCTTAAGGTTTTTCAAACACACAAGAAGAAAGAGAGAAAATGAAAATAAACAAGCATGGATGATACAATGAAAAAGTATGAGCACCGACAACTAGCATGAGTGTGTGAACATGAATGTAATGTCGGTGAGTGTTGGTGTAAAAACCGGCGAATCTCGAGTAGGCAGTCCCGAACTGTGCGTCTAAGGCGGATGGTAACAGGAGGCAGGGGACACGATGTTTGCCCAGGTTCGGGCCCTCTTGATGGAGGTAATACCCTACGTCCTGCTTGATTGTTCTTGATGATATGAGTATTACAAGAGTTGATCTACCACGAGATCATAGAGGCTAAACCCTAGAAGCTAGCCTATGGTATGATTGTATGTTGTCCTATGGACTAAACCCTCCGGTTTATATAGACACCGGAGGGGGCTAGGGTTACACGGAGTCAGTTACAAGGGAGGAGATCTACATATCCGTATTGCCTAGCTTGCCTTCCACGCCAAGGAGAGTCCCCTCCGGACACGGGACGAAGTCTTCAATCTTGTACTTTCATAGTCCAACAGTTCGGCCAAAGGATATAGTCTGGCTGTCCGAAGAGCCCCTAATCTAGGACTCCCTCAGTAGCCCCTGAACCAGGCTTCAATGACGATGAGTCCAGCGCACAGTATTGTCTTCGGCATTGCAAGGCGGGTTCCTCCTTCGAATACTCCATAGAAGATTTTGGACCCAAGGATAGTGTCCAGCCCTGCAAAATAATTTCCTCATACCACCGTAGAGAGAATAATATTTCCACAAATCTAATCTGCTGATGCGTTTTGACAGCACGACGTTACGTCACGGCCCGGTCATTATTCGAACCGTCTTTCTCAACTAGCACCGCACATATCGCGAGGCGGTTTTCTTGACACGTCTTGTCGAAGCAGAGATCGTGTCCCCCTTATTACGGGATTCTCATCAATACGGACGTGGGTAACCCACTCGTGCCCGTTGGTATGACTCCTCGATTTTAGGCGAGTCCAAAACGGTCACGAGGAGGACGCTTGACATTCACCCTCTTTATAAAGAGGCCAAGACCTGTCCCTTTTTCCTCTCGCGCTCAATCGAATCCTTCCCCTGCCTCAAGTTCCAACACCCCAGGCTCAGGTCAGGCGCTTCGGACCTTCAACCATGTCCGGATCCAACCTCCAAGGTCGGTGGATGCCTTCCTCTGTCACAGAGGAGGACATCAAGAAGCTGAGAGAGGCCAGATATCTGACGGCCGAAATTTCGCACAGGCTGCCCGCCCGAGGGCAGGTCATCCCCACTCCTGAACCCAACGAGAGTGTTGTTTTCATCTCTCACTTCCTCCGAGGACTAGGCCTCGCTATGGATCCCTTTGTTAAGGGACTCATGTTCTATTATGGGCTGGATTTCCACAATCTGGCCCCGAATTCCCTCCTTCACATCTCGTTGTTCATCGTCGTATGTGAGGCCTTCCTCCGCATTACCTCGGCCTGTGGCTCAAGACCTTCAATGTGAAGCCGAAGATGATCGAGGGGCGGCACGCAGAGTGCGGAGGTGCCGTAATAAGCAAAAGCGCTGATGCTCCATGGCCAGAGGGTTCCTTCCCAGAGGTGTCCAATTTGTGGCAGCAGGAGTGGTTTTATATCATAGCTCCCCGAAGTGCCAAGTGGGCAGCCGTCCCTGCCTTTTGCTCGCCCCCCACCACAACTGACGTGATGGATCAACGAGGGGCTAAACTGGGGTCCAGTAAAGGATGTGCCGATATTGTAGAGTCGCATCCGAGATCTCATTGAGAGAGACGTCAACCTGGTCACGGTGATGCAGGTCATGCTAGTTCGCCAGGTCCCGCCTTGCAAACGTAGACCTCTCCGTTTGTGGGAGTTCAACCTGGAGGGACCGCGAATCATTCAGCACTTCCTCGGCATGACGCTCGAGGAGATGTACAAGTTGTTCTTCGGATCACAAATAAAGTGTCCGGACACCACCGAGGATGCGGGTCTGAGTTGTAATCGCCCGGATACCGAAGTAAGCAATCCCATGGCCGAACACACTATTTCTCTTATTTATCATAACATCATTCTGAAAAGTCGCTCTTTGACCAGGACTGGATAACAAAGGCGAAGATGATCAGGTGTACGCCTCCCCCCTTCTCGAGGGCTTGGCCAATCCAGTACTAGACAGAATGCTGGAGCCGACGCCTTATCAGGTGCCCTCAAAGGAAGATAAAGGGGGGGATAAAGAGGCTGGAAGCGAGCCTCACTCACTACTTGTCCCAACCAGGGGAATGAGCGCCTCCGGGAAGGAGGATAACCAGGGAGAAGAATCTGACATTCCCTTTCCCCGGGGAAGGAAGAGGACCACCTCTGAAGATCCAGAAACAGAAGTTTCCAAACGAGGAAAGAAATCTTCACCAGAGGGTCCTGCCCCGGGGGGCACCCTTGCCGCACAATGTCCGCAAGGGAATCAGCCCTCTACCGAGCTGTAAGTAATCCAAAAGTACTTAGTAGTGAAAATATCCTACCTTACTTCTGAAGACAATAACTGAAGCTTATATCTTGTAGCTCGGATCGTAGCTCTTCTCGACAGAGTTTGTCTTCGGGGGATCTTCTTCTGGAGATGATGGAGAGCGAAACACCTCCCCCTGCCACCCCGCCTCATGAGGCGGGCGACCCTGAAGTGTCGTCGCGGAGGGTTTCTCCTGATCCGCCAAGGCCAGAGGGTAATCCCTTGGCCACCTGGAGTACTCAGTATTCGGCTCCTAAAGAGAGCAACAAAGAGAGTCCGGAACCGTACAGTGTGCGGTTGGACACACTTAAGGATATTCTGGAGCAAGCGGCCATCTCAGAAGTGCATCGTATGCTAATGAGTACGGTAGTTGAAAGGATTTCATCCGTTGAAAGCGGATTGCATGAAGCTTTTATGAGTCTGCTGAAAGGCTTTGAGGTACGTGAAATAGTGTATGTTTTTGACGGTACCGCACACGTTAGGTGTGCCCTATGCAGATAGTAGCCCCTGAGACTCTGGTTGTTGTCGAAAATGGCGGAAAATAGAGGATCATAGTCCCAGGTAATAACCAGACCACCTTTATGTGCAGGTGGCTGAAGCTCCGGTGGCTAGCCGGACTGATGGGTTTGCTGAGCTAAAGCGGCAACTTGATGCGGCAGATGCCACATCGTGCTTGTCAACAAGCGGCTTGACGAGGCACAGGGTAAGTGATTTCTCCGGTGATCAAGGCATAGTCAGAGGAGCATGATGTCAGTATCTTTAATACGTTGTGACTGCAGATGGAGCTGCCACCGTGGAGACCCTTCGGGCAGAGCTTGCCCGAGCCAACGAACAAGCAAGGAATAGCGATGCAGCCGCTCTAAGGGCGGTCGAAGAGCTGCGGGCTGAACAGTCCGCGCATCACCAGAGCAAGGAAAGGATAGCCAAGATGGCCATTGAGTTGAAAGATGCCGCTGACCGTTACCAGCTTCTTGAAAAATAAAGCCAAGCGAGGGCGACGGACCTGGAGAAGGCCATGGTAGCAGCCAAGGAAGACCGCTCTAAAATCAGAGCGACGAAGGAGGAGCTGCATCAAGCTGCGGATATCGTGGCTGGGAAGCCCTTCTTGTTGCGGACTAAGTTTGGAGATCCGAAGTATGCTCCTCTTGATCAACTATGGAGTTTTGTGGACGCCTATGTGGATTTGGCGGCAAGTGCTGCTGATGCGGCCGAGTACTTCAAGGATCAAGGAGATCGCTAAGTGGAAAAGCTGTTCTGGTCATAGTTCCATGCTCTAGTGCGTCCGCTGCTATTGAATGAGCGAATGGCCGAGTGGGCCGAGCTCCATAGGTTGTCCGGACTCGCCATGAGGTCCGTTGTGGATCATATGTGGCCGGGACGGCCAAGGCCGAATAGTTACTTTAGTTTAGTGCAACAATTCCTTGGTGTTGTGCCACACATCTATGCTATGAAGAGGTCGGCGTGCATAGAGGGTGCGCGGATGGCTTTTGCCCGTGTCAAGACCTACTGGGCAGAGATGGAGGCCACCACTGTTGCAACACAGGGTTCGGCCGTGGGCCGAGTGGCTGCCGAGCACTACTTTGAAGAAGTCCTTGAAGGCGCTCGTTCGATAGAGGCTCAGTGCTCGAAGAATATCATGTTCTAGTGACATGTACTCCCATTGTAAGAACAATGTTTTATTGAGTTATCAAGGCTGTGTTTATACTTTTTCCTGAAAGTATTATGATGCCTCCTGTGCGGCCGTTTATGTATATATGTATATAACCTGAAAGTTTGCAGTCGTCGGCTTCCGCCCCCACGCATATAATGCGGAGATGTTCGCAAAAAACGCGTATTCACACTTGATCCAACGTCTTGGTCCATTAAGGAAGTGGTAGCGCAGCGAACGAGGCAATCAGACTATATTGCTTTAACACTTTCACTTAGCCATATGAGTTTGACGGTGGGGCTACTATATAGCCCCTGGTACTTCTGCGCTCGTCCGAATACGGGGCGCGTACGTACATGACCGGGAAATGGCCCTTCGTTAATGCGGAGGAATCCCGAAGATTCCGCTGAGTCATCGAGTGGTTGACCAGTCTCACGCTATATCATGACAATCAGTTTTCGGCTTTCTCTACTGAGGTGCTCATCCGGATGAACCAGGACAGTAGTTCTCCCAGTGCTACCTTAGCCGATATAGCGGAACGTAAGGTACCAAAACATGGGAGCCGGGCAAACCCAACATTTGACCAAAGACATGATTCGGAGCTGATGCATATAAGGCCAAACTCGCAACGCCGAACACTCCCTAAGGTATTCGGTCTTTATAACATATGCCGGGCTGAACAATGCCCTTAATAATAAACCCCGGGCGTCCAGGTACATGCAATATCCTGACGTGGACACATGCCAATACGTCGGCATCCTTCTCGGTTGTATTGAGTATCCGGAGGATGTGAACAACAAGAGATAGTAAAAAAGGTTTATGCAGGGTCTTAATCTAAAAAGAAACCTTTGAGCGGGTCCCTGCTGCACGTCTGCGCCTGTGTCTCTGTTGTGCCGTGTCCTGGACGGGTGTAGCACGATTGTCATCTGTAAAAGAGAAGAACTTAGGTGAAAGTTGTTGTGCCAGAAAATTGGTTATTATCAATAAACCATTAAAATTCAAGATAAGTCAAGTTGACCCGGACTAGCCCTGATTACACGCGGGAAGCCCCTGGTACCGTCTAGGAGGGCTTGATCATCAAACCAATATCATCTATACGTAATGGTGCACCGGACTCGTCTAACCGTGTCCGTGGTCTTGACGACCTATCATTTTTTCTAGTTGGTGAGGCCGTCTAGTGCTCGGCGGCTAAAGCCGCCACACATTCTTCCACGCATAGAGCACGCTCAGTATTTCCGCTAACTGTGATGGTGCCACATGGACCGGGCATCTTAATCTTGAGAGAAGCATAATGCAGGATTGCATTAAAACAAGCGAAAGCCGCTCTTCCGAGTAGTGCCTGATAGCCACTTCGGAATGGAGTGATGTAGAAAGTTAACCTTTCGCTTTGGAAGTTGTCGGAGGAACCAAATACAACCTCTAGTAGTAGAGAGCCCGTGCAGCGGGCCTCTAGGCTTGGTATTACTCCCTTGAAGGTAGTAGTACTGTGGCTTATTTTTGTCGGGTCTATCCCCATTTTGCGGACTGTGTCCTGATATATCAGATTTAGACCACTGCCGCCGTCCATGAGGACTCGTGTGAGATGGTATACGTTTATTATTGGGTATAACACCAAGGCAGCCAATCCTTCATGACGGATGCTTGTCGCGTGATCCCCGCGATCAAAAGTGATCGGGCAAGCCAACCAGGGGTTGAACCTAGGGGTGACGGGCTCTATGGCGCGTGTGTCTCGGAGTGCATGTTTGCTTCTCCTCTTCGTCACATGGATCATGTTGACTGTTTTAACCTCTGGTGGGAATTTTTTCTGTCCTCCAGTGCTTTGCTGGCGGAGCTCGTCCTCGTCTTCGCTTGGTGTCTCCCCCCCTTGTGTTCGGCGTTTAGCTTACCTGCCTGCTTGAAGACCCAGCATTCTCTGTGGGTGTGATTTGCAGGTTTATCGGGGGTGCCATGAATCTGACATAGTTTGTCAAGAATCTTGTTTAGGCCAGACGGTCTGTCTCTGCTGCCTTTGAAAGGCTTTTTCCGCTGGCCTGGCCGAGAGCCCCTGAATCCGGCGTTTACCACCGTATTATCTGGGCTATCTTCTTTATTTCGACGCTTGTTTTCATTGCATCGTGGTTTTCCATTGCCATCCCAGACTTCAGATGTACTTGGGTCGCTGGTGCTACTACGGGCTAACCAGCTGTCTTCGCCTGTGCAAAAGCGAGTCATGAGGCTTGTTAGGGCTGCCATTGTTCTCGGTTTTTCTTGGCCGAGGTGTCTGGCGAGCCATTCGTCTCGGACACTGTGTTTGAAAGCTGCTAAGGCTTCAGCGTCCGGACAGTCGACGATTTGGTTCTTCTTAGTGAGAAACCTGTTCCAAAGCTTTCGGGCAGACTCTCCGGACTGTTGAATTATATGACTTAAATCGTCTGCATCCGGAGGTCAGACGTAGGTCCCTTGAAAATTAGCTCGAAAGCGTCCTCGAGCTCCTCCCAACTTCCAATTGAGTTTTTGGGGAGGCTTTTCAGCCAGTGCCGAGCTGGTCCTTTAAGCTTGAGGGGAAAGTATTTAATGGCATGGAGATCGTCTCTGCGAGCCATATGTATATGGAGGATAAAGTCCTCAATCTAGACCCCAGGGTCTGAGGTCCTATCATACGCCTCTATGTTCACTGGTTTGAATCCTTCTGGGAATTCGTGGTCCAGTACTTCATCGGTGAAACATAGGGGGTGTGCGGCACCCCTATACTTGGATGTACCGTGGCGTTCGGACGGTTGTGGTATTTGGTTTTGTTTTTGTGCCGGAGCACGCTTCCTAGATCCATAGATGGATTTGGTCGTACCGGATTTTTGGCGCAAGTCCTCACGTACATCGTGTGTTGACTTATGTGCGTATTTGTTATCCGCTCTATCGCGGTCACAAGGTGGTGGATCCGGCCGGTTGGCCGTTTCATTTTTTGGTTGTGTGGGCTCTAAGGCCTCGTCGTCGAATTCAGGTAACAGCTTGTGCTTTGGATAGCTCTTTGTGTGGTAACTTCCACCATACTTTGCTTCGTTGTCGAGCACTTTGTTCCACCTGCTGTTGAGTGTATTTTGTGCGGCCTTAAGCCTTTGCTTACGCTTCTTCAGACTCCTCGCTGTGGCAATAAGCCTTCTACGGAGGTTCTCTTGCTCCAGGTGCGTTTCTGGGATGATGTGTGCATCTTCGTCCGGACTGTTTTCCTCCCCAAAGAGGGTTTGATGAGGTTTATACTCGGCGTCGCCGTGTTCGGACGTCGGATCCGTACTATGTTCGCCGCTTGCAGCTCCATCGTGCTCTGCCGCCGGGACAATGTGGTCGTCGTTTCCTCTGGAGTTGACTAGAGTGTTATTTTCTCTTGCGCTGTTATCGCTGTTTTTGCTATGGCGGGACTTAGAGTGGCGCCGCTGACGTCGGCGCTTGGGTTGCTTCTTGGAGGGGCCATCCTTCGCTGTCTCTTCGCCATTGCCCTCTTTGGGTGTATCCACCATGTAAATGTCATGTGATGAAGTGGTTGTCCAGCGCCCTGTGGGCGCTGGTTGCTGTTCGTCTCCTGCATCTTCGTCCATGCCGTCGATGTCTTCAAAGTCGAAGTTGAGCATGTCGGTTAAGTCGTCGACAGTGGCTACTAAGTGGGTGGTGGGCGGGCAGCGAACTTCTTCGTTGTCTGTATCCCATTCTAGCCGGACATAGTTCGGCCAAGGTTCTCCTGACAAGGAGAGAGACTTTAATGAATTTAGCACATCGCCGAAAGGCGAGTGCTGAAAGATATCCGCGGAGGTGAACTCCATGATCGGCGCCCAGTCGGATTCGATGGGCACGGATGCAGGCGGTTCGGAGTCCGTGGCCGGAGACGAATCCAGTGGTTTGGCGACACGGCTCTCGTAAGGGGTGAAGTCAGTATCCGGCTCCATCACCACCGAGAGTGCGGTCTCCATGGCGGGGTCTATCCCTCCGTCCTTGGATGGTGCAATTTGCTCTGGATTGAAGGCCGGAGTAGTTGCAGATGCGATCTCCCGAACACTGTCCGACGGCAGAGTTACGTCGTGCTCGTCGTGACTGTGCAGCGCACCTGACACGGGCTCGAATCTGTCGAAGATCAAGTCTTCACGGATGTCGGCAGTGTAGTTTAAGTTTTCGAACCTGACCTGATGGCCAGGGGCGTAGCTCTCGATCTGCTCCAGATGGCCAAGCGAATTGGCCCGTAGTGCGAAGCCGCCGAATACAAAGATCTGTCCAGGGAGGAAAACCTCACCCTGGACCGCATCGCTACCGATGATCGAAGGAGCCATCAAGCCTTATGGTGACGACACAGTGGAACTCTCAATGAAAGCACCAATGTCGGTGTAAAAATCGGTGAATCTCGGGTAGGGGGTCCCGAACTGTGCATCTCAGCCGGATGGTAACAGGAGGCAGGGGACACGATGGTTCGGGCCCTCTTGATGGAGGTAATACCCTACGTCCTGCTTGATTGTTCTTGATGATATGAGTATTACAAGAGTTGATCTACCAGGAGATCGTAGAGGCTAAACCCTAGAAGCTAGCCTATGGTATGATTGTATGTTGTCCTACGGACTAAACCCTCCGGTTTATATAGACACCGGAGGGGGCTAGGGGTTACATAGAGTCGGTTACAAGGGAGGAGATCTACATATCTGTATTGCCTAGCTTGCCTTCCACGCCAAGGAGAGTCCCCTTCGGACACGGGACGAAGTCTTCAATCTTGTACTTTCATAGTCCAACAGTCTGGCCAAAGGATATAGTCCGGCTGTCCAGAGACCCCCTAATCCAGGACTCCCTCAGTGAGAGATATGTACTCCCCCAAGCTTAAGCTTTTGGCCTAAGTTGGTCTATGCCCATGGATCAAAGTAGCCCTCTCCGGTGTAAGGGGGAGTGTCCTCTGGGTGCCACTGGTTGGCAATCTCCTCCAGATTCCACAGATAAACTGACTGTCGATAATGGTCCTGGGGTGGTTTTGGCTTGGGCTCTGGAGCTGGTGTCACACTCCAGTATGCATAAACGTCCTCCGGTAAAACAAGGTGCTTGCCTGAAAATATGTTAAACAAAGAGGGAGCAGGCAAGGTAATAGTCTCAATGTTATTCTTACCAAAAATTAGTCTATAGTTAAGCAACTTCTTCTTATTCTTAACAATAAAATCATGTGCTACCATGCTATTATAATCTAGAAAAATATTAGGCAGCAACTTTTCCTCTTTCTCATAATGCCTGATAGGTATGTTAAAGTGTGTAGCTAGGCGCGAGGCAAAAATGCCTCCAAGGACGGGGCCCTTAGTACGGTTCAGATTTAACTGTTTAGCAACAATAGTGCCTAAACTAAAAGTAGTATCTTGAAACAAGGCATGGCGCAAAATAACAATATCAGGAGCACTAAGGTTCACACAGTTCCCGCGACCAATTAAGCATCTACTAGCAAATATTGAAAAGTAACGTAGAACAGGAAAATGTATGCTAGTGATTCTTGCATCGGAAACTTTCCTCGTTTCCCCTACAGCAATCATATCAATAAATCCCTCCACATCATCATGATGTGGTACCTCTATGCTGCCCTCAAAAGGTATCAAACAAACCTGACAAAAATCACGAAGTGACATTTCCTTATGCTCATCATATAAATAAAATTCCACCGAAGGTGGCGAGCTTCTAGCATGGAAATGAAAGTTTTGCACAAAGATATTAGTGAGTAAGAGATACTGTTCGCACTGGTCGTGGAGGAAGGCGGTGAGGCCTACATTCTCAGCCAAATAATAAAAATCTTCATAAATCCCGGCCTCTTTCAAGAACTCGTCACAAGGCCATTCACATGGCCGAACCTCCGCACTATGAGGGAGATTATACTTGGGCTTCTTGTTCTCTTCACTTTGTTTATCCTTCGAGCTTCGGCTCGATTAGCCCCTCAAAAATCTCTTCATCTTTTTCTGAAAATTTATGAAATTTTTAGTAACATAAAAATAAAAGTGAACCAAACTCAACAAAATTGATAGCAGCTACTCCCACAAGTGCCTAGAGGCCATATCATGCATTAAAACTACTTTTGACCACATAATTTTTTCATGCAAGCTCAAGAACAGGGTCACCTAAGCAGCAAAAATTTGCAATGAATAAAGCACTAGAACAAAAACTAATTGGGCCATTGGAGGAGTCACATACCAAAGAACAATCCCCCAAAGCAGTTTTGTGAATGGAGCTTTGAGGAAGGAGATCGAAAATGGCAGCAAGATGAGCAAGAACTCGGGTTTGAGCTGGCTAGTGATTTTTTTGGGAGGAAGAAGGAGTGTGTGGTGGCTGGAATAAGTGGAGGGGACCCACGTGGGGTCCACGAGGCAGGGGGCGCACCCTCCACCCTCGTGGGCATGTGGCTGCTCCCCCTACTGTGTTTTCAGTGCTAGAAATTCTAAAATATACTAGAAAAAATCATATTTAATTTTCAGGGCATTTGGAGAACTTTTATTTTCGGGGTATTTTTTTATTGCATGGATAATTCAGAAAACTGGCAGAAAATATTATTTTTTGCTTTACATAATATAAATAACAGAAAGTAAAAAGAGGGTACACAGAGTTGTGTTTTCTAACTTCATCCATCTCATGCTCATCAAAAGGAATCCACTAACAAGGTTGATCAAGTCTTGTTAACAAACTCATTCCGAATAGCATTGAACCAGAGAAATTTCAAATAACACTATGTTACCTCAACGGGGATATGCATGTCCCCAACAATAAGAATATCATATTTCTTCTTGACAGTAGGAAGAGGGAAGATCCAATAGTGATTATTGAATTTTTTTCCAATAGAATTGATACTTTGGACTTGAGGTTGTTTCCTCGGAAAGTGTACCGTATGCTCATTACCATTAACATGAAAAGTGGCATTGCCTTTGGTGCAATCAATAACAGCCCCTGCAGTATTCAAAAAGGGTCTTCCAAGAATAATAGACATACTATCGTCCTCGGGAATATCAAGAATAACAAAGTCCGTTAAAATAGTAACGTTTGCAACCACAACAGGCACATCCTCACAAATATCGACAGGTATAGCAGTTGATTTGTTAGCCATTTGCAAAGATATTTCAGTAGGTGTCAACTTATTCAAATCAAGTGTATGATATAAAGAGAGGGGCATACCACTAACACCGGCTCCATGAACACATAAAGTAGTTTTAACATAGTTTCTTTTAATGGAGCATGGTATAGTTGGTACTCCTGGATCTCCAAGTTTCTTTGGTATTCCACCCTTAAAAGTATAATTAGCAAGCATGGTGGAAATTTCAGCTTCCGGTATCTTTCTCTTATTAGTAACTATATCTTTCATATATTTAGCATAAGGATTCATTTTAAGCATATCAGTCAAACGCATACGCAAAAAGATAGGTCTAATCATTTCAGCAAAGCGCTCAAAATCCTCATCATCTTTTTTCTTGGATGGTTTAGGAGGAAAAGGCATGGATTTCTAAACCCATAGTTCTCTTTCTTTACCGTGCTTCCTAGCAACAAATTCTCTCTTATCATAACGTTGATTCTTTGATTGTGGGTTATCAAGATCAACAACAGTTTCAATCTCTACATCATTATCATTGCTAGGTTGAGCATCAACATGAACATCATCATTAACATTATCACTAGGTTCATGTTCATTACTAGATTGTGTTTCAGCATCAGAGATAGAAACATCATTGGGATTCTCAGGTGTGTCTACAACAGGTTCACTAGAAGCATGTAATGTCCTATCACTTTTCTTTTTCTTCCTCTTAGAAGGACTAGGTGCATCAACATTATTTCTCTGAGAATCTTGCTCAATTCTCTTAGGATGGCCCTCAGGATACAAAGGTTCCCGAGTCATTTTACCACCTCTAGTCATAACTCTAACAACATTATCATTTTTCTTATTATTTAATTCATTGAGCAAATCATTCTGAGCTTTAAGCACTTGCTCTACTTGAGTGGTAACCATAGAAGCATGTTTACTAATAAGTTTAAGTTCACCTTTAACACTAGCCATATAATAACTCAAGTGTTCAATCATATAAGCATTATGTTTCAATTGTCTACCAACATAAGCATTGAAGTTTTCTTGTTTAACAATAAAATTATCAAACTCATCTAAGCATTGGCTAGCAGACTTATTACGAGGAATATCACCTTCATCAAATCTATAGAGAGAATTTACCTTTACTACCTGTGTCAGGTTATCAAGACCGTGTGTTTCTTCAATAGATGATGAATTAAGACCATGTATTTCTTCAACAGGAGGTAAAATTCTTAACATCTTCAGCTTTTATACCTTTTTCTTTCATAGATTTCTTTGCCTCTTGCATATCTTTAGGACTGAGAAATAGAATACCCCTTTTCTTTGGAGTTGGCTTAGGAGTTGGTTCAGGAAGTGTTCTATTATTTTTATTAGTCAACATATTATTCAATAGCAATTCAGCTTGATCAACAGTTCTTTCCCTGGAAACACAACCAGCACAACTATCCAGGTAATCTCTGGAAGCATCGGTTAGTCCATTATAAAAGATATCAAGTATTTCATTTTTCTTGAGAGGATGATCACGCAAAGCATTAAGTAACTGGAGAAGCCTCCCCCAAGCTTGTGGGGGACTCTCTTCTTCAATTTGCACAAAATTATACATTTCCCTTAAAGCAGCTTGTTTCTTATGAGCGGGGAAATACTTAGCAGAGAAGTAGTAAATCATATCCTGGGGACTACGCACACAACCAGGATCAAGAGAATTAAACCATATCTTAGCATCACCCTTTAATGAGAACGGAAACAACTTAAGGATAAAGTAATAGCGAGTTTTCTCATCACGAGTAAACAGGGTGGCTATATCATTTAATTTAGTAAGATGTGCCACAATAGTTTCAGATTCATAGCCATAAAAAGGATCAGATTCAACCAAAGTGATTAACTCAGGATCGACAGAGAAATCATAGCCCTTATCAGTAATAAAGATAGGTGAAGTAGCAAAAGCAGGGTCATATTTCAATCTAGCATTGAAAGACTTTTCTTTAAGCTTAGATAATAATTTCTTAAGATCAGATCTATCATTGCATGCTAAGAAGTCTCTAGCAGTTTCTTCATCCATAACATAACCCTCAGGAACAACAGGTAGTTCATATCTAGGGGGAGAATCTTCATCATCACTTTCATCTATATTATCAGTTTCAATAATTTCATTCTCTCTAGCCCTAGCAAGTTGTTCATCCGAAAATTCACCTACTGGCACAGTAGTATCAAACATAGAAGTAGTTTCATCATAAGTATAATGCAAAGCAGAAGTGGCATCATCAATAACATGCGACCTATCGGAATCAATAGCATGTGTAGGTGTCGCAAGTTTACTCAAAACAGAAGGTGAATCAAGTGCAGAGCTAGATGGCAGTTCCTCACCTCCCCTCATAGTTGAGGGAAAAATCTTGGTTCTTTGATATTTCAAGTTCTTCATAATGATAAGAAGATATAAATCCCAAGTGACTCAAAGAATAGAGCTATGCTCCCCGGCAACGGTGCCAGAAAATAGTCTTGATAACCCAGAAGTATAGGGGATCGCAACAGTTTTCGAGGGTAGAGTATTCAACCCAAATTTATTGATTCGACACAAGGGGAGCCAAAGAATATTCTCAAGTATTTGCAGATGAGTTGTCAATTCAACCACACCTAGAAACTTAATATCTGCAGCAAGGTATTTAGTAGCAAAGTAATACGATAGTAGTGGTAACGGTAGCAAAAGTAATGTTTTTGGGTTTTATAGTGATGGTAACAGTAGCAACGGAAAAGAAAATAAGCGAAGAAAAATATATGGAAAGCTCATAGGCAATGGATCGGTGATGGAGCATTATGTCGGATGCGATCGATCATATAACAGTCATAACATAGGGTGACACAGAACTAGCTCCAGTTCATCAATGTAATGTAGGCATGTATTCTGAATATAGTCATACGTGCTTATGGAAAAGAACTTGCATGACATCTTTTGTCCTACCCTTCTGTGGCAGCGGAGTCCTACTGGAAACTAAGGGATATTAAGGCCTCCTTTTAATAGAGTACCGGACCAAAGCATTGACACATAGTGAATACATGAACTCCTCAAACTATGGTCATCACCGGGAGTGGTCCCGATTATTGTCACTTCGGGGTTGCCGGATCATAACACATAGTAGGTGATTATAGACTTGCAAGATAGGATCAAGAAATCACATATATTCATGAAAACATAATAGGTTCAGATCTGAAATCATGGCACTCGGGCCCTAGTGACAGGCATTAAGCATAGCAAAGTCATAGCAACATCAATCTTAGAACATAGTGGATACTAGGGATCAAACCCTAACAAAACTAACTCGATTACATGATAAATCACATCCAACCCATCACCGTCCAGCAAGCCTACGATGGAATTACTCACGCACGGCGGTGAGCATCATGAAATTGGTGATGGAGGAAGGTTGATGATGACGATGGCGATGGGTTCCCCTCTCCAGAGCCCCAAACGGACTCCAGACCAGCCTTCCCGAGAGAGTTTAGGGCTTGTCGGCGGCTCCGTATCGTAAAACGTGATGAACCCTTCTCTCTGATTATTTTCTCCCCGAACACGAATATAGAGAGTTGGAGTTAAGGTCGGTGGGGCATCAGGGGGGCCATGAGGCAGGGGGCGCGCCCCCCACCCTCGTGGATAGGGTGTGGCCCCCTGACGTGGATTCTTCTTCTAGTATTTTTTATATATTCCAAAAATAATCTCCGTTGATTTTCAGGTCATTCCGAGAACTTTTATTTCTGCACAAAAATAACACCATGGCAATTCTGCTGAAAACAGCGTCAGTCCGGGTTAGTTCCATTCAGATCATGCAAGTTAGAGTCCAAAACAAGGGCAAAAGTGTTTGGAAAAGTATATACGACGGAGACGTATCACTTGCTAATTATACTTTCAAAGATGGAGTACCTAAAAAACTTGGAGATCCGGGAATATCAACTATACATTGCTCTATCAAAAAGAATTATGTGAAAATTGCTTTCTGTGATTTAGGAGCTGGTGTAAGTTTTATGCCTTTCTCTTTATATAAAAGACTTGATTTGAATAAACTCACACCAACTGAAATATCTTTGCAAATGGCTGATAAATCAACTGCCATACCTATCGGTATCTGTGAGGATGTGCCCGTTGTTGTTGCTAATGTTACTATTTTGACTGACTTTGTTATACTTGAGATGCCCGAGGACGACAACATGTCGATTATCATTGGTAGACCCTTCTTGGACACTGTAGGGGCTGTTATTGATTGCAATAAAAGCAAGATCACTTTTCATATTAATGGTAATGAGCATACGGTGCACTTTTCGAAGAAACAATTCCAAGTCAATGTTATTAAAGTTATTGAAAAATCTCTGACAATCACTATTGGAAGTTTTCAAATACCTCTACCTACTGTCAAAAAGAAATATGAAATGCTTATTGTTGGGGAAATGCACATCCTCATTGAGGTAACTTAGTGATTTATGAAAGTTCTTCCGTTTCATACTAATCGAAAGTGGTTGTTAATAGGGACAATTGCATTTTTACCCCTAGTTGGTTCCTACCCACGGGTTCTACCCTTACTTTTCGAGCTTGCTCAGTTTTGCCCTTACTTTTCCAGTCGAGGTCCCTCGAATGCCCTTTGACCGTTTGACCAAAACTTTGAAAATTCATAACAAATTCAGATGAACTCAGAAAAATGCAAATAAGATATCAAAATGTTCAGATAAACATTACCTTTATTTGCATATTATTTGCATTCAGGACAAAAGCACCCTTTAAACTACCTGAGGTAATTAATGTTATTAACATTATTAAAAATAAAAAGGTATAAACAATATTTTTTTCATGAATAAAAATTACATGCAAATGTAGGTTATTTTTTCTAAACATCCAAATATCTTATTTGCATTTTTCTGAGTTCCTATCATCTTGTTATGAATGTTGTAACGACTTTGACCATTATTTGAAAACTTCATAACAAATTGATACGAACTCAGAAAAATGCAAATAAGATATCAGGATGTTTAGGACACATCACCTACATTTGCTTGTAATTTTTATTCATGAAAAAAATATTGTTTATACCTTTTTATTTTTAATAATGTTAACAACATTAATTACCTTAGGTAGTTTAAAGGGTGCTTTTGTCCTGAATGCAAATGATATGCACATAAAGTTAATGTTTATCTGGACATTTTGATATCTTATTTGCATTTTTCTGAGTTCATATGAATTAGTTATGAATTTTCAAAGTTTTGGTCAAACGGTCAAAGGGCATTCGAGGGACCTCGACGGAAAAAGTAAGGGCAAAACTGAGCAAGCTCGAAAAGTAAGGGCAAAACCCGTGGGTAGGAACCAACTAGGGGCAAAAATGCAATTGTCCCTTGTTAATAAGACTTGATCAACCTTATTAATGAATCATTTTTGAATGGTATGAAGTTGATGAATTTAGTAAGCACTACTTTCTGTCCTTACTTCTTATTCTATGTTTTTATTAGTTAAATAAAATAAAATGCCATGTTTTGTTTGTTTTCTGAATTTCCCATTCAATAAAAAAATGACCCAAAATAAAAGTTCTCAGAATGCCCTGAAATTTTTATATGATTTTTCCTGAATATTTAAGAATTTTGGTGCAAAAATAACCAGAGGGGGGTGCACCAGGTGGGCACAACCCACCTAGGCGCGTGAGCACCCCCTGGCGCGCCCTGGGGGTTGTGGTCCCCACGTGGGCCCCTCACTTATCTCTTTAGCCCACATTGTCACCTACCTCCAGAAAAAAATCACTCTTGCTCTCTCTCTCCTGTGTTCTTGCTCATTTTGCTGCCATTTTTGATCTCTTTGCTCGAAGCTCCATTTCTGAAACTGTTTCGGAAGATTGTTGCTTGGTATGTGACTCCACCATTTGTCCAATTAGTTTTTGTTTTAGTGGTTTATACTTTGAATAATTAGCTACTCTTGGTGCTGCTGTCGATGTGCTTGCATGTTGAATTCTTAGTGTTCTAAGTAGTTTGAATGCTTGCTATGGCCTCTATGTACTCTAGGAGTAGTTGCTATCAATGTCACTCCAAAAATTTATTTTCAGAAAATTGTACGCGGACATGATGAACCTATCTGGAAGGAGTTCTTCCAGGAGACGATCCTCAGGGGCATCCTCTAGTGACAGTTCTGCCCGCAGGTCTTACGTTGAACCAAGTGAAAGTTCCACGTGAGATGCGGCCACCAAAACATGCTTATAGCCTTGCGATGAGTATATGATGCAGGTGGGCATCAGAGAGGAATTTGAGCAATATGTTCATAATGTCGGTCTCGGTCCCTACCTCTCAGATAAGTGTGAACAACGCCATCTTCTCCCTGAATCCTTTGTCAAAGGATTTAAATATTCTCCACGTGAGTCTAGGGTGTCGTTTATGCTTTATGATGAACCATTTACTATTACACTAGAAAATTGTGCTTACCATTGCAAACTTCCATTTTGGTGTTCGCTTGATGAGACAGCAAAGGCTGAGTATGAGACCTTCTTGACTAGCCTTTGTTATGGTGAAAATAGGGGAGTAAGGCAAGGAAGAATAAAGAGCATTCACTTTCCTACAATTCAGTACCTTGCATTATTTAACGGGAAATGCATAGTAGGCAAGCAAGACTCTAGCATACATTGTTCGCCGGACTTGAGCCTTATTCACAACGCTCTCACTGGTTAAAGGAATTACCACCTGGGAGCGATTGTTACATGCAGACTTCAGCATAACGCCAAAAGTGGCTGGTTCTATTGTGGAATTTATGCCACATGTTTAGCACGAGGACTGGGCGTTTCACCTTTGCCCTTTGACCCTATCCTACCCACTCGATATTTAGATTTTGATGCCTTAAAGGAGCATAAGATTCTCAAGGGGAGGGCTGATAACTTCACTTATAATTTGTTGTTTAACCAACCACATGTTGTGGACACATATTTGCCTGCGCCTGCTCTCTTTGATTATCACAGCAAGGAAAGATATTTTGTTCTTGAGAGCGAGGCCCGAGCTCACAATGCAGCAGTGTTGGCGGCACGACGTGCTGAGGCCTCCGCCCCGAGAGCCTCCGTGAGCTACCACGCCGACTATTACCCTCCACGCTACTGATTTACTACCAACATAGGCCAGAAGCCTAAGCTTGCGGTAGTACGTGTTTCTCACCGACATTATATTCATGTTCACATATCATTCCATTTGTCGGTGTTTACACTTTTTCATTGTATCATCCATGCATAGATTTATTTTCTTGCTTTCTTCTTGGGTGTTTGAAAAACTTTAGAAAAACCAAAAAAATAGTTGTAGTTAATTTACTTTCTATGCATGCTTAGTAGTAGTACTAAAAAGAAAATCCAAAAGGATTTCCTTGTTCTTCTTTTGCTTGTTGGGAGCTTTCCCGTGTAAATAGTTTTTCTCGTTTTTGCCTTTTATTTGCTTGTTAAAGAAAACCAAAAACTCCAAAAATATTTCACTGTGTTTCTCTAAATTTCTTTTCTTTTATTTGAGTTGTACCGAGGAGAAGACCACGATGAAAATGTTGAGTGGCTCTCATATGAATAACTGTTGAACTAATAAGAGCCCATTTTACCTTGTCTTCTCCCGTTGAATAAAACGTTTGCAGATTCCAGCTTAGTCCATGGCACTCTTGCACTATTATTATTTCCTTATCATTCGGTCGTGCAAGTGAAAGGCAATAATGACGACATCCGATGAACTGGTCGTGGCAAAGAGAAACTGGTATGAACTCGACTTGTCTTGTCTGTGTAAATATGTTTAACCTAGTGCCCATGATTCAGCCCGTTATGATTAAACATGTTTGCAATGACAATTAGAGATTATAGTTTCTCATGCCATGCATAAGTAGCTGGGAGTTAATACTGATTTATCTTGGATATCAACATAATGTTAAAATGATTGTGATGTAGTATGATGATATGGTATCCTCCTATGAATGTTCAAGTGGCTTGACTTGGTACATGTTCATGCATGTAGTTGAATCAAAACCAACATAGCCTCTATAATGTTTATGTTCATGGTGTTCATGTCCTACTCATGCTAGTGTCCAATGTTACTTATGCATAATGCCTGGTTATGATCGTTGTTGCTCTCTAGCTGGCCGCTTCCCAATCTTAAATTGCTAGCCTTCGCCTGTACTAAGTGGGGATTCTGCTTGTACTTGAAAAACCTTGAACCCAAAGTTATTCCAGATGAGTCCACCATACCTACCTATATATGGTATTACCCTACCGTCCTAAGTAAATTTGCATGTGCCACCTCTAAAAACTTCTAAACAAAATTATCCGTTTTGTGTGCCTAGATCGTTCGTGGAACGACAGGAGGTGGTCGATATCTTCCGTGCTAAGCATGTTATCCTCAGGTCGAGTGTTTATTCACTCGCCATCGCACGAGGAAATGGGAGGTAATAGGGATGCCCAGTCCCAAACTGCAAAATACAAAAAGAGTTCATCTCTTACATAATCAAACAAAAACTCCCAATGGAGTCAAAACCTTTACTTTCCGCTTGGAGACTACTACTAGCGTGCTTAGCATGGAAGATGTTGATAACTGATGGTCGTGAAGTGAATAAGAAGGGTGCATGTCTCAAAATTTTATTTATCTCTCTTTTAAAAATTGAGCTCTGGCACCTCTACAAATCACTGCTTCCCTCTGTGAAGGGACTTTATATTTACTTTTATGTTGTGTCATCACCTTCTATAAACAAGCGCCAGAAACTAAGTAGAGCACAGCGGTCATGATTTATGCATTGTGTATAGCTAATGTTGGGTGCATCATGACTGGATCTTTTCTACCATGAATTACAATGTGTAGTCGCTGCTTGAACTTCGGAGGTGCTCTGCATTTATGTTTTGCGGTCTCAGAAAGGGCTAGCGAGATACCATTATTATCATGGTTGTTTTGACAATGCGTTGCCATTTGAGATATCTTGTTATTGCTCGCTAGCTGATTATGCCATTGATATGAGTCATTATAATCTTTAAGAGTTATTGTTGACATGGTTAGTTATAATGTTGGCTAGAAACCTGGGTGTTGTTTAAGCTTATTTATGCAAACAAGAGCAACTGAGTTCGTAAAAGTTTTTCTTTCTCACTTTTAGTTTATCAACTGAATTGCTTGAGGACAAGCAAAGGTTTAAGTTTGGGGGAGTTGATACGTCTCCAACGTATCTACT
The DNA here is from genome assembly GCF_056163025.1 of Triticum urartu. NCBI lineage: Eukaryota > Viridiplantae > Streptophyta > Magnoliopsida > Poales > Poaceae > Triticum > Triticum urartu. The sequence continues at coordinate 492,733,573 of NC_141879.1, read as the reverse complement.
TTTTCTCACGCTTTTCCTCTTGTTTTGGACTCTAATTTGCATGATTTGAATGAAACTAACCCCGGACTGACGTTGTTTTCTACAGAACTACCATGGTGTTGTTTTTGTGCAGAAATAAAATTTCTCGGAATGGAACAAAACTTTTTGAGGATTTTTATACCAATAATAAGAATTTCTGGAGCCAAGACCCACCGGAGAGGGGCCCCTTGGTGGGCACAACCCACCAGGGCGCGCCCCCCTCTCCTGGCACGCCTAGGTGGGTTGTACCCACCTGGTGGCCCTGCTGATGACCCCCTTGATACTATAAATTCACATTATTTCAGAAAAAAATTAGGGAAAAAGAATTATCGTGATCCACGAGACGGAGCCGCCACCAAGCCCTGTTCTTCCTCGGGAGGGCAGATCCGGAGTCCGTTTGGGCCTCCAGAGAGGGGGATCTTTGTTCTCCGTCATCACCAACCATTCTCCATCGCCAATTCCATGATGTTCCCCACCGGGAGTGAGTAATTCGTTTGTAGGCTCGCTGGTCAGTGAGGAGTTGGATGAGATTCATCATGTAATCAAGTTAGTTTTGTTAGGGCATGATCCCTAGTATCCACTATGTTCTTAGATTGATGTTGCTATGACTTTGCCATGCTTAATGCTTGTGACTTTAGGCCCGGGTGCCATGATTTTGGATATGAACCGTTTATGAATTCATCATTATAACCATGTTTTAGATCCGATCTTGCAAGTTATAGTCACCTACTACGGTTATGACCCGGCAACCCCGGAGTGACAACAACCGGGTGTCGTGGATCTAAGACTGACAGTAGAATGGGGGGTAGGTATGAGGAGGCAAGATCCTAGCTATGGCGAAGTTGTACACACGAGTTTTACGAGTTCAGGCCCTTCGCGGAGGAAGTAACAGCCCTACGTCTCGGTGCCTGGAGGCGGTCGACTGGATTATATATGTGTGTGTTTACAGGGGGTGCGAACCCTTGTGCCAGTGGAGGGGGTGGCTTACATAGAGTGCGCCAGGACCCCAGCCAGCCCACGTTACAAGGGGTTTAAGGTACATTAAGAGGGGGGCGTTACTGGTAATGCTAGTAATTAAATGACATAAATGCCTATTAAGTCTATGAAGTAAACATCCAACCGTTGTCGTGAAGAGTGACTTTTAGGTCTCCTGTCTGTCGAGTGATAATTGTTGCGGTCGAGTGACCTTGAATCTTCTGGGTGGAACGACTTGTAGTCGAGTGGATGATGATATCCCTTGAATGCTTCTGGCTTTAAGATGATGTCCTAGGGGAGGGTGTCTAGGTCAGGCCTATGACCCTACCCTAGGTACATAGCTTCATCATTAGCCCCCGAATGGTTCAGGGCTTGAGTGGAGAAGGAGTTGAGAACACCTCCGATTCAATTTTCACGCTTCGGGAGCGTCTTATTGGGACCAAATGAACAATCATGATGACTTCAACTTCTTTTTCAGTCGCCTTGGTCCATTCTTGGTTCTGCCGAGTGAACTTTTACTGCAATGTTTTGAGTACTGATATGGAAAAAAATCTTTCGTCTGACAGGTTGCCCTGCTGTTCGCGAATATTGTGGGATTCGTATTTTGGGGAAGCGCACGAGACGGAGGAGGCCGCAGTAATCAGACAGGATTACGCAAGGCTGCCTTGATCACCGCGCCACCTTTTTCGCCACATACCTCGCGCGCAACTGTTGCGGGATTTGATAGGATCTTATGGACCCACAGGTCAGCCACTCGAAAGCGGCCTCATATAAGGTGCCGGATTGGGGTTTTCTGCACAGTGCGTTCCCATTCTTCTTCCTTCTCCTCTGCTTTCTCCGCCACATCCACCTCTACTCCTGGCGTCGCTGCTCTGTTCGAGTTTTGCCCGCAGCCATGGGGAAGGAGAAGACAGTGGCTCTGGAGCACGCGAAGAAGGCAACGATGAAGGCGAAGGGGAAAAAGTCCAGCCGGGGCAGATCTTCGTCGAGGTCAGGCCTTCCGCGCGGCTGGATCCAGGGCGACTGGATTTGGTCGATGATTAGTCAGGATGACATTGACGATCTGGTCGAGGGGGGACTGATTCCCCATGAGTCGGCGTGGCTCTCGGAAGGCGAGACCGAACCGCATCCGTGAGAGGGTGAGTGCGTTCTCCTCGCCACCCATGTTGACCGTGGATTTTCTTTGCCCCCCCATCCTTTTTAGGGGCTTCCTGAACTTCTTTGGAGCACAACTCCACCACTTTACCCCCAACACCATCGTATATCTCGCTGCCTACGTGTCCATGTGCGAGAACTTCTTAGGTTGTAGGCCTAAAAGCACAACTGCTCCCTAGGTGGTTTCGATAATTGATGACAACATATCTCTTGTTGGACTAACATTTCTATCTAGCATGTTTCAGATAAGTTCAACAATGGAGTGGCATGGACTAAAGGTTGTGGGAACTCCTTCAAGATGCTAAGGACAAAGGATTGGCTAAAGCTTCAAGCTCAAGACTCTTCATTTTACATTTTAGTGATCCAAGATCACATTGAGTCCATAGGAAAAGCCAATACTATCAAGGAGGGATGAGGTGTTGCTTAATGAGCCTCTTGCTTCATGTGCTTAGTGATATGCTCCAAAACCCTCAACTACTTTCCCATATCCACATATGACCTAAACCCTAAGCCAAACTCGGTCCTACCGATTCTTTCTATCCGGCGCCACCGAGTTTCACTTGTCATAAGCCACTGCCAAACCCTAGCAATTCGGTTCTACCGATAGGGATCTCGGTCTCACCGAGATGGGATTGCAAACTCTCTGTTTCCCTTTTGTAAATTTTCGGTCTCACCGAAAGAGCGAATCGGTCCCACCGAGATTTCAATGTAAATTCAGTGTTTCCTTTTTGTAACTTTTCGGTCTCACCGAAAGAGCAAATCGGTCCCACCGAGTTTGCCTGACCAACTCTCTGGTTAGCTAATTACCAAAATCGGTCTCACTGAGTTTGTGTAATCGGTCTCAACGAGATTATGTTATGCCCAAACCCTAACCATATCGGTCCTACCGAGTTGCATGTCAGTCCCACCGAAAATCTCTAACGGTCACTAGGTTTACCTTTTCGGTCCGACCGAGTTTGTTGATTCGGTCCCACCGAGATTGGAAAACTATGTGTAACGGTTGGATTTTGTGTGGAGGCTATATATACCCCTCCACCTCCTCTTCATTCATGGAGAGAGCCATCAGAACACATACACAATTCCAACTCATATGTTCTGAGAGAGAACCACCTACTCATGTGTTGAGACCAAGATATTCCATTCCTACCATATGAATCTTGATCTCTAGCCTTCCCCAAGTTGCTTTCCACTCAAATCTTCTTTCCACAAAATCCAAATCCTATGAGAGAGAGAGTTGAGTGTTGGGGAGACTATCATTTGAAGCACAAGAGCAAGGAGTTCATTACCTACACACCATTTGTTACTTCTTGGAGAGTGGTGTCTCCTAGATTGGCTAGGTGTCACTTGGGAGCCTCCGACAAGATTGTGGAGTTGAACCAAGGAGTTTGTAAGGGCAAGGAGATCGCCTACTTCGTGAAGATCTACCGCTAGTGAGGCAAGTCCTTCGTGGGCGATGGCCATGGTGGGATAGACAAGGTTGCTTCTTCGTGGACCCTTTGTGGGTGGTTGCTTCTTCATTGACCCTTCGTGGGTGGAGCCCTTCATGGACTCGCACAACCGTTACCCTTTGTGGGTGGAGCCCTCCGTGGACTCGCGCAACCGTTACCCTTCGTGGGTTGAAGTCTCCATCAACGTGGATGTAGGATAGCACCACCTATCCGAACCACGGGAAAAACATCCGTGTCTCCAATTGCGTTTGAATTCTCCAAACCCTTCCCCTTACATTCTTGCAAGTTACATGCTTTACATTCTGCTGCTCATATACTCTTTGCATGCTTGCTTGATATGTATTGTGTATGTTGGAATTGTGCCTAAACTCCACTTAAACCGAAAAAGCTTAAAAATTGCAACTTTAGCATTAAGTGTCTAATCACCCCCCCTAGACACATCTACTTCTAGATCCTACAAGTGGTATCAGAGCTTTGGTCTCCATTGCATTGGTTTAATCACCATTGGAGGAAGATGGATGTGTCTACCTTAGGGAGTCTTAGACATAGAGTGCCTATTCTTGATGGAGAGTATTTTCATGAGTGGAAAAATGAGATGCTTGCAATTTTCAATCAATATCATTTGAACAAGTATATTGCTAGCCCTTGTGCACCTCATATTGATCCTTTGCATCCTACCCTAGATGAAGATATTGACATGATTCTCAATCTTAGAACTATTGAGCTCATCATTAGAGGATTGCCCAAAAATTTGATTGCTAGTTTGCCTACTCTTAATTATGCCTATACTATATGGAAATTTCTTGAGGAACAATTTCCCGATCATTCCTTGAAAACTTTGGATGAAATTCTCCATAAATCTATTGCCTTGAGTAAGATGAACTCTAGTGATCCTAGTTTTGGTAATTGTCTATTTGAACTTACCAATCTTAAGCATGCTAAAGGAGATGTTGGAATCATTAGTGAAATCATATTCGAAGCTATAAGAATTCATAAAAGTGACCACTTTGATGATCATTTATCTAATGAATTACCCTCTCCAAGAAATGATGAGTTACAAGATCATGGTGAACATGGATACTATGATGATGATGATGATGATGATGATTATAGTGAATTCGATCTTGATGATGCAATGAGACATTTTGGTCTTATGGCAAATCTTCGGGGATATGAGTCAGGAGGAAAGGAATGGGTTCTTGATAGTGGATGTACTGATCATATGACCGGAGATGAAGATATGTTCCGTGAGCTTGCTGAAAATGACGGCCCTCGAAAATATGTCACCTTTGGTGATAATTCAAAGGGTAAAGTGGTTGTCCTTGGTAAGGTGGCCATCTCACATGATAGTTCCATTCAAAATGTCATGCTCGTTGAATCTCTCGGCTACAACTTACTTTCAGTATCTAGACTTGCTGATTTCGGTTTGAATGTCCTATTTACTGAGGTAGATTGCCAAGTATTTCGTCGAGACAATCATAAAATGGTCTTTACGGGTATGCGTAGAGGTGATCTTTACATTGTCGATTTCTCTAAAAAGGCACAACCTAAAACTTGCTTTGTTGCCAAATCCTCAAAAGGTTGGTTTTCGCATAGATGACTAGGTTACGTTGGCATAAGAAACCTTGACAAGCTTATTAAAGGAAATCATATCCTTGGAGTTAATGATGTCATATTTGATAAGGATAGACTTTGCAGTGCTTGTCAAGCAGGTAAACAGGTTGGAGGAAGGCATCCTGTGAAGAACATCATGACCACAAGAAGGCCACTCGAGCTACTTCATATGGATCATTTTGGTCCCAACGCCTACAAGAGTCTCGGTGGAAATTCTTTTGGTCTAGTTATAGTTGATGATTTTTCAAGATTTACGTGGGTGTTCTTTCTTAATGACAAGTCGCAGGTCCAGAAGATCTTCAGAAACTTCGCTAGGAAGGCCCAAAATCAGTTTGACGTGAAGATCAAGAAGGTTCGAAGTGACAACGGAACGGAGTTCAAGAACGCAAATGTGGACACCTTCCTTGACGAAGAAGGGATTTCACACGAGTTCTCGGCTACGTACACACCTCAACAAAATGGAGTTGTTGAGAGGAAGAACCGGACGCTCATCGAAATGGCAAGAACGATGCTTGATGAATACAAGACGCCGAAGCACTTTTTGGCAGAAGCGGTTGAGATAGCTTGTCACGCAACAAATCGCTTGTATCTTCACAAGCTACTCGGCAAGACGGCATACGAGCTTCTCACCGGTAACAAACCCCAAGTTGGATACTTTTGAGTATTCGGCTCAAAGTGCTACATTCTTGATAAGCATCGTCGTTCAAAGTTTGCTCCTAAATCTCATGAAGGTTTTCTACTTGGTTATGGCTCAAACTCTCACACTTACCACGTCTATAACAATTTCACCCGAAAGGTTGAAGAGACGGTAGATGTGAAGTTTGATGAATCTAATGGCTCGCAAGTAGCGAAATTGCCAATTGATGTAGGAGATAAAGACCCTTCAGAAGCAATCCAAGACCTGTCCATTGGCAAAGTTCGTCCAACGGAGGTGAAGGAGAGTACTTCATCCGTCCAAGTGGAAGCTTCTACTTCACGACAAGGTGAACCAAGAATCGATACAGAAGCATCCACAAGCGGGACACACCAAGATGAAGAAAACGAGGAAATACATCAAGACGAACATCAACAACCTCCCTCTCCACCACGACAAGAGAATGACAACGTCAACAATGAAGAAGGCCAAGAAGAAGAACAAGATGAAGAAGATGTTCAACGAAGACCCAAGCAAAAGCTCTCACGAGTTCGAGCAAGAATTGCCAAAGATCATCCCGTCGAGCAAATCCTCAATGATATACAAACCGGGAGAATCACTCGCTCAAAAACTCGTTTAGCTAACTTTTGTGAAAACTATTCATTCATCTCTAGCATTGAACCTATGAAGGTTGAAGAAGCATTGGAAGATCCGGATTGGATAAACGCTATGCATGAAGAGCTACATAATTTTGAGAGAAACCAAGTTTGGACATTGGTTGAGAAGCCCGACAACAACCACAACATCATTGGTACCAAATGGGTGTTTCGCAACAAGCAAGATGAAGATGGACAAGTGGTTCGCAACAAAGCACGTCTCGTCGCCCAAGGGTACACACAAGTCGAAGGTATGGACTATGGTGAGACATATGCTCCCGTTGCTAGACTTGAGTCCATTCGCATCTTACTTGCCTATGCTAATCACCATAATATCACCTTGTACCAAATGGACATTAAAAGTGCTTTTCTAAATGGTGAAATAGAGGAGGAAGTTTATGTCAAACAACCTCCCGGCTTCATCAATCCTAAGAAACCAAATCATGTTTACAAACTTCACAAAGCTCTTTATGGTCTTAAACAAGCTCCTAGAGCATGGTATAAATGCTTGACCAAGTTCCTTACTACAAGTGGTTTTGAAATTGGTAAAATTGATTCTACTCTTTTTACTAAAAGGGTTAATGGAGAACTATTTGTATGCCAAATTTATGTCGATGATATCATATTTGGTTCAACTAACCCTCTCTTTGGTGAAAAGTTTGGAAAGCTAATGTCAGAGAAGTTTGAGATTTCTATGATGAGTGAACTCAAATTCTTTCTTGGTTTGCAAATCAAGCAAACTAAGGAAGGTACATTTGTCTCTCAAACAAAGTACACCAAGGACTTATTCAAGAAGTTCAATATGCAAGAATGCAAAGGTATGTCTACACCCATGCCTACTAGTGGACATAATGATTTAACCAAAGATGGTGAACCGGTTGATCAAAAGGTTTATCGCTCTATGATTGGTTCATTGTTATACCTATGTGCTTCACATCCCGATATTATGCTAAGTGTGTGCATGTGTGCACGATATCAAGCTGCTCCTAAAGAATGTCATCTTAAGGCTGTGAAAAGGATAGTGCGATATTTAATCCATACACCAAATTTTGGCATTTGGTATCCTAAGAGGTCTTATTTTGATCTTGTTGGCTATTTCGACTCGGATTATGCCGGAGACAAGGTTGATAGAAAGTCCACTTCGGGTATTTGTCAATTTCTTGGTAGATCTCTTGTGTCTTGGTCTTCCAAGAAACAAAACTCGGTATCCTTATCCACCGCCGAAGCGGAATACATTGCCGCTGGTTCATGTTCTACTCAATTACTTTGGATGACCCAAACTCTTAAAGATTATGGGATTTATGTGAAACATGTTCCACTACTTTGTGACAATGAAAGTGCTATCAAAATTGGTCATAATCCCGTGCAACATTCTCGAACTAAGCATATTGAAGTTCGTCATCATTTCATTCGAGATCATGTTGCTAAGGGTGACATTAACCTTAAGCACGTTCGCACCGATAAGAAATTAGCGGATATATTTACTAAACCACATGATGAGAAAGTGTTTTGCAGGTTGAGAGGAGAATTGAACATCATTGATGCTTCGAACTTGGAGTAGAAACTCAATTGGACACATGCAAGACATGAGCTTATGACTAATCCATGATATATCTCTTATGATAACTATCTTATGTCTTGGATATATTTGCACCTTGCATGTTGTCTAACCCATGTAGGTGATTGGTTGAATCTAATTCCATGAGATTGCGACTCACTCACATCTTGAGCAATCTCTACATCACCAAGACTCTACACAATGGTGGTTGAAGACAAGGAAGCACAAAACCATTCAAACATATCCTTTGACAAATTCTATGTTGAGCTTCATAATTGTCATTTTTGGATACACAAGTGCTCTTCCTTGCAAAGAACTAACCCATGTAGGTAGATGAACTCAAAACTCCAAGTGGTGCTCCCAACTCTTGATGAGCTACATCAACCTTGAGCACCCACACAAGTTCAACTACATGAGCAAGAACCACACCACCACCCAAGGTATGTTATTCCATCTTAGAGAAGCTTTACTCCAAGACATGAGTCAAAGCAACTCAACAAGATGTGAATACATCAAGATGCTTAAACGAAAAATGGTAACCCCATTTTGAGCTTAAACGATGAGTATGACCTATGATCAAGTGTTCTCACTTGACTCCTAAGTCAATATACTCTAACATAGGTGACTATGTCACCGCCCAACTCTAGATGAAGTTCTCTTGTGTTCTTTTCTGTGTTATTGCATTTGTCTCATGCATGTTTAGTTTCTTTCTCTTTTTCAAAAACAAAAAAAACTTCATCTAGATCTTTCAGTTTCTTCTCTTTTTCTTTCTGTTTATGTTCTGCATTTTCTGCATTCAATTCCTTGCAAATCCTTCAGGTAATTCATTGCAAATCTTTGTGAGATCCTACATGTCTAGTGAGCTGAGGTGACAAGTGTTTTTCTCTGTGTAAACTCGGTTTCACCGACTTGCAATTTTTGGTCCAACCGAATCTTTTCGGTACCACCGAAATATGCCACTCGGTGCCACCGACTTTGCAATCAGAAAAACAGTTTGCCACTTGTTCTACATTTCTTCTGATCCAGCTCCACTCAATGAATCTTGTCCTCTACAAGCATCACAGGTTTATCCATTGCTTTGTGCTGAGTCTCAAGGACCAAACCTATACGACGGATTCCAGAAAACCCTTCTTGGAAATTGATGTCAAAGGGGGAGAGAGAGATCACATCAAAGCTTGTAGGAGAGAGAGATCACATCAAGGGAGAGAAAAAGTCTCAAGGATCCCAGATGTTGTTAAGGGGGAGAGAGAGATTTCTAGGGAGAGAAAATACTCAAGGATCCCAGATGCTTGATGTTCAAGAGGAGAGATGTCACATGTCTTTTTAGGGGGAAAGACATGTTCATTTGTATCTTTCAGCTCTGATTTTCTGTTCCCTATCTTCTCCCAATATCCCATGTAAGATTCAGGGGGAGCAAGACACCTAAGGGAAAGAAATCAGTCAAATTCATTGCATATCTTTATTCTTGGGGACATGTTGAATCCAATGTGGTACCTTGTACTCACTCTCTACATGTCATCCCAGTCTTGGTATTCTTGTGGTTTCTTTTGTTTGCTCTGGCTAGTGGATGTACCTGTGTTATCTAACTTTGTTTGTGCAGGTTCATTCCATCCTAAGCCAACTCAAGACCACAAGGTAAGTATATGCATCAAAATCATGAGTATGAGGAGTTCTTGCTTATGTACATACTGTTTGCAAGAAGGACTCATGAGCATGAAGGAATTTTTCTTGATAATCTTTTGCTCTGATGCATATGGCCAAGATACATGTAACACATTGCCTACTCTGTCATGGTTATGCTCTCACATGCCTCTATATTTCATATTTACATGAGTGCATATATGTAGGGGGAGCCTATGCTTGTTACATGTCCTTCCAAAGCTTTACTTGTTGTTCTTTATATCTTTATCTAAAGCTTTGATGTATGTTGCCATCAATTACCAAAAAGGGGGAGATTGAAAGCACAAGTGCTCCCTAGGTGGTTTTGATAATTGATGACAACATATCTCTTGTTGGACTAACATTTCTATCTAGCATGTTTCAGATAAGTTCAACAATGGAGTGGCATGGACTAAAGGTTGTGGGAACTCCTTCAAGATGCTAAGGACAAAGGATTGGCTAAAGCTTCAAGCTCAAGACTCTTCATTTTACATTTTAGTGATCCAAGATCACATTGAGTCCATAGGAAAAGCCAATACTATCAAGGAGGGATGAGGTGTTGCTTAATGAGCCTCTTGCTTCATGTGCTTAGTGATATGCTCCAAAACCCTCAACTACTTTCCCATATCCACATATGACCTAAACCCTAAGCCAAACTCGGTCCTACCGATTCTTTCTATCCGGCGCCACCGAGTTTCACTTGTCATAAGCCACTGCCAAACCCTAGCAATTCGGTTCTACCGATAGGGATCTCGGTCTCACCGAGATGGGATTGCAAACTCTCTGTTTCCCTTTTGTAAATTTTTGGTCTCACCGAAAGAGCGAATCGGTCCCACCGAGATTGCAATGTAAATTTAGTGTTTCCTTTTTGTAACTTTTCGGTCTCACCGAAAGAGCAAATCGGTCCCACCGAGTTTGCCTGACCAACTCTCTGGTTAGCTAATTACCAAAATCGGTCTCACCGAGTTTGTGTAATCGGTCTCACCGAGATTACATTATGCCCAAACCCTAACCATATCGGTCCTACCGAGTTGCATGTCAGTCCCACCGAAAATCTCTAACGGTCACTAGGTTTACCTTTTTGGTCCGACCGAGTTTGTTGATTCGGTCCCACTGAGATTGGAAAACTGTGTGTTACGGTTGGATTTTGTGTGGAGGCTATATATACCCCTCCACCTCCTCTTCATTCGTGGAGAGAGCCATCAGAACACATACACAATTCCAACTCATATGTTCTGAGAGAGAACCACCTACTCATGTGTTGAGACCAAGATATTCCATTCCTACCATATGAATCTTGATCTCTAGCCTTCCCCAAGTTGCTTGCCACTCAAATCTTCTTTCCACAAAATCCAAATCCTATGAGAGAGAGTTGAGTGTTGGGGAGACTATCATTTGAAGCACAAGAGCAAGGAGTTCATTACCTACACACCATTTGTTACTTCTTGGAGAGTGGTGTCTCCTAGATTGGCTAGGTGTCACTTGGGAGCCTCCGACAAGATTGTGGAGTTGAACCAAGGAGTTTGTAAGGGCAAGGAGATCGCCTACTTCGTGAAGATCTACCGCTAGTGAGGCAAGTCCTTCGTGGGCGATGGCCATGGTGGGATAGACAAGGTTGCTTCTTCGTGGACCCTTTGTGGGTGGTTGCTTCTTCGTGGACCCTTCGTGGGTGGAGCCCTCTGTGGACTCGCACAACCGTTACCCTTTGTGGGTGGAGCCCTCTGTGGACTCGCACAACCGTTACCCTTCGTGGGTTGAAGTCTACATCAACGTGGATGTAGGATAGCACCACCTATCCGAACCACGGGAAAAACATCCGTGTCTCCAATTGCGTTTGAATTCTCCAAACCCTTCCCCTTACATTCTTGCAAGTTGCATGCTTTACATTCCGCTGCTCATATACTCTTTGCATGCTTGCTTGATATGTATTGTGTATGTTGAAATTGTGCCTAAACTCCACTTAAACCGAAAAAGCTTAAAAATTGCAACTTTAGCATTAAGTGTCTAATCACCCCCCTCTAGACACATCTACTTCTAGATCCTACAAGGCCACACTGGGGTCTTTTCAAGCACATTTTCACGTCTCGTTCCCAGTCGGTCAAGAAGGCCAACCCAAGTGACGAGAGGACGCACGTGATTCAGATGTGCGGGGGTCTTGGGATTCAAATGAGAGGAAAAAGAACTTTCCCAGCCATGATCCTTCCTGAGTCGGTCCGAGGATGGCAGTTGACCTGGTTTTATTGCAAAGACCAGCCGACTCCAGGTCAGTCGACCGGACTTCCTCCTTTCTCCATGGCTCGGGCCGAGAAGCCCTCCGCCTTGAAAGTGATCCCAGAGGAGAAAGCGCAGGTGAAGGTGTTGGTTGAGCGGGTGGTCCAGCTCGTTCGCGACGGCGTGACCGGTATGGATCTGTTGGTGGTCTTCCTTAAACGACGCATCCAGCCGCTCCAGGCCCGTGACCATCTGATGTGGATGTACTCGGGTATTGAGGATTCCACACGGATCCACCCAGAGGAGGTTGTCGAGGACACGATGGAGAAGTGGCTGAAAAGCATCACTGGCAACAAGGATAACCCCAGGGGGTCCAGGAGAGTCCCTCCGTTCGACAACTCACACCAACCAGACAAGGTCCGACTCTAAATTGTCGAGTGTTCTCTTGATTCATCATGTAATTGCTTGTTGACAACCGACTGATTTTTGCTTTGCTTGTTATCTTTCAGACCCTTACTAAGATGTACTCGATGCCCAACGAGGAGCAGGAGCAGGATCCGGAGGCGGAGGCGAGAGCGGCGAGTGGCACTCTGATGAAGAGGAGGACGAGGAGAGTGACGACCTGAGTGATGAAGAAGAGGTCGACTCACCCCCTCGTAGGAAAAAACGATCCAAGCACGCTCATGACCCAGCAAGCATCCACGACAAAGCGACCGCACTGACTGGACAGTCGTCGAAGCGCCCTCGGACGTCTTCTCCAGTGCCGACTGAGAGGGCACCAAAGCAACCGAAAGCTGCATCGTCTCCAGCGCCGACTGATAAGGCACCGAAACAACTGAAAGCTGCATCATCCAAACCGCCGAAGGCTTTGCCCAAGATCAAAGTGACCATTCCTACTGTCTCTGGGTAATAATCAGACCTGATTCTTTGGTTGACTCGGTGCGATAGACGTGACCGACTGAATATTGAAATTTGTAGAGCTGCTACCTCTGGGACTTCCACCCGCAAGTATGAAGATGAAGAGATGGAAGATGCAGTCACCTCCAACCCAGGTACAACACTCGTAATCCTGTCCTTGGTTACTTGGTCAATTAAATTCCGACGACTGATCTGGGGTCGACTGGTCTCTTTGCAGCCCCTCCTAATATCATTGAGCTTCCAGATGATGACGAGGACGTGCCGCTGAGGCCCAGGAGGAACAAGAAGGCATCAACTGGCAAGACATCCCAATCGGAACCGGCGATAGAGCCAATGGTTCAACAGCTTGAAGATGTGAGGAAGGCTTCTGTTACTTTTGCTGATCCAGTATTGAATGTACACCCCACATCGTCGATTGTGCCAGTCTTGCTTCAACCGTCCAACTTCATACCTCATAACTTCAAGCCACTGTGTTTGGACCATCAGTCCCATTCTTCACCACTCATCACGTTCCAGAAAGCCAGGCAGACGCCGCTGCGGAAGCCATTCGCCAGGCTGGCATAATGATGGAGCGGGTGAAGGTGGTGCACGAAAACAGTCAAGATGCTTACGACGCCAGCGCGGTCCTTCAAGCCAATGTCCAAGTAAGTTGGCTTCCAACTGAACTTGTTCTGTTAGGATATGCTACCTGAATACTTTTCTCCGTGTAATCTCTTCTTGTCCTGCACTTCGCATCTGCATACCCACTGGGTGTTTTGCCATCTTTGTTGCTTTCACTCTTCCACTTGGTCTGGGCGGACCATGTCGATTGGGATCTGAACCAGTGGGGGCACGCTAAGTGCACCCACTAGGTTTAGTCCCTGAGACCGTAGTCGACTGCTGGCAGTCGGTTGGGGTCTGAGTACTTCTTTCTCTCTCTTTTTTTTCTTCCACTCCGTCTGGGCGGACCGTGTCGAGTGGAATCTGAACCAGTGGGGGCATGCTAAGTGCACCCACTGGGTGTAGTCCCGAGACTACTTTAGAATGTTTGATTCTGCAGTAGTCTTAAAGTTTTATTCACTCGGAAGTAAATAATCTTTGATCTTGTCCATTGACATGTCATTTACTCATTGTAGAAATCATGTGTGCTTATCTCCAAGTTCGCTGAATTCGAGGAAAAGCAGAGGCAACTCAACCTTGACTTGGAGCTGGCCCAACAGAACTTAAAAAAGGCTCAAGATGAAGTTGCTGGTATGGAAGGTAACGACATGTCGACTGCTTATCTCGGCCATCCTTCAAGTTATCCCTTCGTTCTTCTGTTTGACCCAAATGCGTATTTTGCAGAGAAAATGAGGCTGGCTCTGGCGAAGGACCTCTACCTTGCAGCTGCGCAAAAGGAGGCTCAGGAGAAGACTGCCCTTGCTGACAAAAAGCTGGCTTCAGTCAGAGCGCTAGAGGAGGAAATAACCAAGCTGAAGTCGTCTCTTACTGAATCCAACCGAGAGGCGACTCGTCTGAAGAAAGATATGGTGACTCTGAACGAGCAGCTGGAAAGCATGTCTCGTAGGAGAAACGACTTGGAAGCTTATCTGAAAGCCCTCGCCAAGAGCTCTTCCTTATGCTCGAAGGTACCCCTTTTTTGTCCGACTGTTTTACTGTTTGCAAGTCACTGCGGATAAGTCGACTCATTAACTCCTTGAATCTGCAGAATTCTGCCAAAACTTTGAAGAGGAAACTAGACGGATTGAGACGGGCTTGGATCCTATCCTTTCTCCAGTCGGTGACGAGGCTGCCATGAATGTGCTTCGACTGGAATCTCGCGTTGCTAGCGTTACCAGCTATCTTGCTTGCCTGAAGGTGGCGGTGTCGTGCATTGATACATCACTCTGGCCAAGGGCAACGTTTCAGAATGATCTCGAGTCTTTGATGACTCGACTCAATGAGGTTCCTGGTCGAGTGCAGGAATGGAAGAAGTCTTCTACTCGATGCGGTGCTGACGTGGCTCTGTCGTTGGTTAGGATCCACTAAAAAGAAGCTCGAGAAGAGAAGCTGGCGGCGATCAAGGTAGTTAACACCAAAAGACACGACTTCCAATCCTTCATGGAAACTTTCATTGCTGCTGCCACTCGGATCGCTGACGGAATTGATCTGGACAAGTTCATCGAGCCTGCAAGCCTTCCTCCTGCGGAGTGAACAAACTTGATACCCAGCCTAAAATTTGCCTCGGAATGCCGAGTGATTTTGTAACCGTTAAACTCCTTCGGGCCCGATGCCCGGGTACTTTTATCTTTGTCTCGGAACTTTTGAGATTTATTCGAACTTGGTTTATCTTCTGAATGTGCTTGCGTTTTCCTTCGAGTGGAACTTTTTCTTCAGTCGGAATATTCTTTGAACTTGAGATGCAATTCTGAGGAGGATGTCCCAGTCGACCTCGTCGTCCTTGCGGATAGAGATGAAGCGCACATTGTACTTGCGGCGCCGCTCCGAAGAGAGGGTTGCAGTCGACCTGCACCTCGTCGTCCTTGCAGATAGGGATGGAGCAAACGTTGTACTTGTGGTGCAGCTCGGAGGAGAGGGTTGCAGTCGACCTGCACCTCGTCGTCCTTGTGGATAGGGATGGAGCGCACATTGTACTTGTGGTGCAGCTCGGGGGAGAGGGTTGCAGTCGACTTGCACCTCGTCGTCCTTGCGGATAGGGATGGAGTGCATGTTGTACTTGTGGCGCAGCTCCGAGGAGAGGGTTGCAGTCGACTTGCACCTCGTCGTCCTTGCGGATAGGGATGGAGCGCATGTTGTACTTGTGACGCAGCTCCGAGGAGAGGGTTGTAGTCGACCTGCACCTCGCCGTCCTTGCGGATGGAGATGCAGCACACGCTGTACTTGTGGCGCAGCTCCGAGGAAAGGGTTGTAGTCGACCTGCACCTCGTCATCCTTGCGGATGTGGATGGAGCGCATGTTGTACTTGTGGCGCAGCTCCGAGGAGAGGGTTGCAGTCGACCTGCACCTTGTTGTCCTTGCGGATAGGGATGGAGCGCGCGTTGTACTTGTGGATAGGAGTGTCTTTCAAACTTAGGCGAGTACTGGACTGCAGCTAAGCCTCCAAGTGTGAGGGTTGCTCTACTCGGTAGGGTTTTTTAAACTTAGGCGAGTACTGGACTGCAGCTAAGCCCCCGAGTGTGAGGTTTGCTTATCACTCGGTAGGATTTTTTAAACCTAGGCGAGTACTGGACTGCAGCTAAGCCCCCGAGTGTGAGGTTTGCTCATCACTCGGTAGGATTTTTTTTAACTTAGGCGAGTACTGGACTGCAGCTCAGCCCCCGAGTGTGAGGTTTGCTCATCACTCGGTAGGATTTTTTTGAACTTAGGTGAGTACTGGACTGCAACTAAGCCCCCGAGTGTGAGGTTTGCTCATCACTCGGTAGGATTTTTTGAACTTAGGCGAGTACTGGACTGCAGCTAAGCCCCCGAGTGTGAGGTTTGCTCATCAGTCGGTGGGATTTTTTAAACTTAGGCGAGTACTGGACTGCAGCTAAGCCCCCGAGTGTGAGGTTTTCTCATCACTCGATGGGATTTTTTAAACTTAAGCGAGTATTGGACTGCAGCTAAGCCTCCGAGTGAGAGGTTTGCTCTCCACTCGGTAGGATTTTTCAAACTTAGGCGAGTACTAGACTGTAGCTAAGCCTCCGAGTGAGAGGCTTGCTCACCACCCGGTAGGATTTTTCAAACTTAGGCGAGTACTGGACTGCAGCTAAGCCCCCGAGTGTGAGGCTTGCTCACCACTCGGTAGGATTTTTCACACTTAGGCGAGTACTAGACTGCAGCTAAGCCTCCGAGTGAGAGGTTGCTCACCACTCGGTACGATTTTTCAAACTTAGGCGAGTACTGGATTGCAGCTAAGCCTCCGAGTGAGAGGCTTGCTCACCACTCGGTAGGATTTTTCAACCTTAGGCGAGTACTGGACTGCAGCTAAGCCTCCGAGTGAGAGGCTTGCTCACCACTCGGTAGGATTTTTCAAACTTAGGCGAGTACTGGACTGCAGCTAAGCCTCCGAGTGAGAGGCTTGCTCACCACTTGGTAGGATTGTTTTGTGCTCCGAGTGAGCGACTACTTTGTGCTTGCCACTCCGGAGTCGGTCTTCCTCTTCGCCGTTAGCGTATTTGGTGGCTATCTCCATCATCTGAGTCAGAGTCATATCTTCTGTCCGACCAAATTTTAGATTCAACTCCCGATACTTAACGCCTTCCTTAAAGGAACAGATTGCTTGGTGATCTGACACATTCTCCACCATATGATGTAACGTGATCCATCTCTGGATATAGTCTCTCAAGGTTTCATTCGGTTTCTGTACACAACACTACAATTCTGTCAACCCTGCTGGTCGCTTGCAAGTACCCTCAAAAGTTCTAACAAACACTCTGGCGAGTTCCTCCCAACTGTATATGCTACCAGGCGCTAACTGGTTCAGCCACGCCCTGGCAGAGCCTTCCAGCATGAGAGGAAGATGCTTCATTGCTACTTCATCATTGCCACCACCAATTTGCACAGCCACTCGGTAATCTTCAAGCCAAGTGTCAGGCTTAGACTCGCCGGTGAACTTGCTGACTCCAGTCACCAACCTGAAGTTGGGAGGAATTACTACGGCTTTGATGGCTCTGCTGAAACACTCGGGACCGAAAACATGCACTCTATAGCTAGTTGGATAATCTCTGTCATGACATTCTCTATGTGCTCTGTTACTGTCGACCAGACCTTGAATGAGAATAGATCTCGCATCAAAGCCTGGCTCCCTTGGGTCGACTGGTACTCTTCGCTCGACGCTGTGGGGGCGCCTGTCATCTTGCCCCTGAGGCACGTATGACCCACTCCTCGGAGGAGGCATGGGCACTCAATGACGGTCATCGTGTTTGAGTCGGCGATCATACTGCTCGCGGTTTCTGTACTGATCCTGCCGGTGACCACGTCCTTCACGCCGTGGAGGCGATCTTGGGCTGTGAGCCTACTGGACTGTGTCCGCCACCACAGACCTGCTATGAATCCTATTCCGCGACTGAGATATTGTTGTATTCTGTTCTCCAGCCGCTCGAAGAAAGGCCCAGATCTGCATCAAACCATTGCCTGCCTCCGACTGGGAAGGCTGGATTGACTTTGCTATTCGGGTTGTGGCTATGAGATTTTGGATCGAAGTGCGGTATACCTGAGTTTGAGGCGTCCGCTGCCGAGCACGCTCGTCGAGTGCATGCTGCAAGTTCTCCAGTCGAGTGCGCTCAGCCAAGTTGGCCAGGCACGCTTCCTCCAAGGCCCGGGCCTCGGGGGTTTCTCCAACGATAGGAGTATGAAGTGCATCCATGTTGCGGCGACGAAGCTCTTCCCTCCACTGTGAAGAAAGGGGCTCGGGGCGGTAATCCTCATGGACGCGCGACGGATCGCCCCACCATCGCCACCGTCGTTGCGGGGAAAGCCAGGGGAACTGGGTGGTCCATCGATCATCAAGACTTCTGCCGTGGGATCGCTGCTGTCGCATTCGGACGCGGTCTCGACGGAGCCAGTCGAACAGGCCATAGAGAGTTTCGTCGGGCTCGATTGCCGCTACGTGTGAGGTGGCCGACTGGTGGTCCACCGCGTGCCTCACCCACCGCTGGAGCCATGACCGACCAGAACGCTTGTGTCGGTGAGTGGCGGGGGATGAGGACACCATAGGAACCGACCGATACTGAGTCGACGGTTGCCGGACAAGGACGCCATGGACGCACGCACGAAAGTGCGTCGCCCCGCAGACGGGGAGTGCATCGATGTCGAGTGGAGCTTCTAGGAGCCAGGCGGAATCGTCGGCGATGAACACGAGCGCGTCGAGACGGATCTCGCGGCCCTCAACCAGTCCGCCGGCGGAAACCATGATGATGAGAATCGGAAAAATTGCAACTCCACTAGAAAGTCGCTAAGACACCTGCCCCACGGTGGGTGCCAACTGTCGTGGATCTAAGACTGACAGTAGAATGGGGGGTGGGTAGGTATGAGGAGGCAAGATCCTAGCTATGGCGAAGTTGTACACACGAGTTTTACGAGTTCAGGCCCTTCGCGGAGGAAGTAACAGCCCTACGTCTCGGTGCCCGGAGGCGGTCGACTGGATTATGTATGTGTGTGTTTACAGGGGGTGCGAACCCTTGTGCCAGTGGAGGGGGTGGCTTATATAGAGTGCGCCAGGACCCCAGCCAGCCCACGTTACAAGCAGTTTAAGGTACATTAAGAGGGGGCGTTACTAGTAATGCTAGTAATTAAATGACATAAATTCCTATTAAGTCTATGAAGTAAACGTCCGACCGTTGTCGTGCAGAGTGACTTTAGGTCTTCTGTCTGTCGAGTGATAATTGTTGCGGTCGAATGACCTTGAATCTTCCGGGTGGAACGACTTGTAGTCGAGTGGATGATGATATCCCTTGAATGCTTCTGGCTTTAAGATGATGTCCTAGGGGAGGGTGTCTAGGTCAGGCCTATGACCCTACCCTAGGTACATAGCTTCATCACCGGGCCCACTCCCGGTGATGACCGTAGTTTGAGGTGTTCATGTATTCACTATGTGTTAATGCTTTGTTCCAGTTCTCTATTAAAAGGAGACCTTAATATCCCTTAGTTTCCAATGTGGACTCCATTGCCACAGGAGGGTAGGACAAAAGATGTCATGCAAGTTTTTTTAATAAAGCACGTATGACTATTTACGAAATACATGCCTACATTATATCGATGAACTGGAGCTAGTGTCGTATCGCCCTAGGCCATAACTGTCTCATGATGAATATCATCCAACAAGTCACCAATCCAATGCCTACGAATTTATCCTTATTGTTTCTGCTAAGTTACTATTGCCATCATCACTGTTACACTTGCTACAAATACTGCTACCACTATTACTGTTACTGTTACTGTCGTTACTACTATCAAAACTATCAAACTATTTTTCTACTGATCATATTGTTGCAGATAATTAATCTCCAAGCGTGGTTGAATTGACAACTCAGCTGCTAATACGTTCAAATATTCTTTGGCTCCCCTTGTGTCAAATCTATAAATTTGGGTTGAATACTCTACCCTCGAAAACTGTTGCGATCCCCTATACTTGTGGGTTATCAATATACCCATATCTGCTCAAATCATCTATGAAGGTCAAAAAATAACGATACCCGCCGCGTGCCTTAACACTCATCTGACCGTATACATCGGTATGTATTATTTCCAATAAGTCATTGGCTCGCTCCATTGTTCCGGAGAACGGAGTTTTAGTCATCTTGCCCACGAGTCATGGTTCGCAAATATCAAATGATTCATAATCAAGTGATTCGAAAAATCCATCCGTATGGAGTTTCTTCATGCGCTTTACACCAATATGACCTAAACGGCAGTTCCACAAATATGTTGCATTATCATTATCAACTTTGCATCTATTGGCATCAATATTATGAATATGTGTATCACTACGATTGAGATTCAATAAACCATTTACATTGTGTGTATGACCATAGAAGTTTTTATTCATGTAAACAGAACAACAATAATTCTCTGACTTAAATGGATAACCGTATCGCAATAAACATGATCCAATCATATTCATGCTCAACGCAAACACCAAATAACATTTATTTAGGTCCAACACATTTATCAACCTTGGAATCACTTCCAACACACATCATCACCTCGCCCTTAACTAGTCTCTGTTCATTTTGCAACTCCTGTTTTGAGTTACTAATCTTAGCAACTAAACCGGTATCAGATACCCTGGGGTTAATATGAACACTAGTAAAGTACACATCAATAACATGTATATCAAATATACCTTTGTTCACTTTTCCATCCTTCTTATCCGCCAAGTATTTGGGGCAGTTCCGCTTCCAGTGACCATTCCCTTTGCAATAGAAGCACTCAGTTTGAGGCTTAGGTCTAGCTTTGGGCTTCTTTACGAGAGTGGCAACTTGCTTGTCATTATTCTTGAAGTTCCCTTTCTTTTCCATTGCCCTTTTTCTTGAAACTAGTGGTCTTATTAACCATCAACACTTAATGCTCTTTCTTGATTTCTACCTTCGCCGATTTCAGCATCGCAAAGAGCTCGGGAATCTTTTCTGTTATCCCTTGCACATTATAGTTCATCACGAAGTTCTAGTAGCTTGGTGATGGTGACTAGAGAACTCTGTCAATCACTATCTTATCTGGAAGATTAACTCCCACTTGATTCAAGTGATTTTAGTACCCAGACATTTTGAGCACATGCTCACTAGTTGAGCTATTCTCCTCCATCTTATGGCAAAGTACTTGTCAGAGGTCTCATACCTCTCGACACGGGCATGAGTCTGAAATACCAATTTTGGCTCTTGGAACATCTCATATGCTCCATGGCATTCAAAACGTTTTTGAAGTCCCCGTTCTAAGCCGTAAAGCATGGCACACTAAACTATCAAGTTGTCATCATATCGAGCTTGCAAAACGTTCATAACGTCTGTATCTGCTCCTGCAACAGGTTTGTCACCTAGCAGTGCATCAAGGACATAATTCTTCTGTGCAATAACGAGGATAATCCTTAGATCACGGACCCAGTCTACATCATTAGTACTATCATCTTTCAACTTTTCTCTAGGAACATATCAAAAAAATATAGGAGCTATATCGCGAGCTATTGATCTAAAACATAGATATGTAAATATTATCAGCACTAAGTTCATGATAAATTAAGTTCAATTAATCAAATTACTTAAGAACTCCCACTTAGATAGACATCCCTCAAGTCATCTAAATGATACGTGATCCAAATCAACTAAACCATGTCCAATCATCACGTGATATGGAGTAGTCATCAATGGTGAACATCTCTATGTTGATCATATCTAGTATATGATTCACGTTCGGCCTTTCGGTCTCCGTTGTTCCGAGGCCATGTCTATACATGCCAGGCTCGTCAAGTTTAACCCGAGTATTCCGCATGTGCAAAACTGTCTTTCACCCATTGTATGTGAACATAGAGTCTATCGCACCCGATCATCACGTGGTGTCTCAACACGACGAACTGTCGCAATGGTGCATACTCAGGGAGAACACTTATACCTTGAAATTATTTAAGGGATCATCTTGTAATGCTACTGTCGTACTAAGCAAAATAAGATGCATAAAAGACAAACAACACATGCAATCAAAATATGTGACATGATAAGGCCATCATCATCTTGTGCTTTTGATCTCCATCTCCAAAGCATCGTCATGATCTCCATCGTCACCGGCTTGACACCTTGATCTCCATCGTAGCGTTGTGGTCGTCTCGCCAACTATTTCTTCTCATAAGCGAGCATTGAGCATAATTAACACCGAATAATGCACCACAAGTAGGATATAATTTCATTGCATAATTATTGACTTTCGTGCTTGCATAGGGAATCACAAACCTTAACACCAATATTCTTACTAAAGCGTAGTTACTCATCAAGATGACTCACATATCACATCATCATATCTCAAAACTATTACTAAGAATCAAGTTTATTTTGTCTAATGGTCTTCATGAAAGTTTTTATTATATCCTTCTTGGATATCTATCACTTTGGAACTAGTTTTCATGTGTTTCTTTTGACAAACTCAAACAAATACAAGTGAAGATCATGAGCATAAAATTTCTTTCTATCAAATTAATTTAAGTGAAGCAAGAGAGAATTTCTTGAAAATTTTACTAACTCTCAAACAAATCTAAGTGAAGCAAGAGAGCATTTCTTCAAAAATACTAAAGCACACCGTGCTCAAGAAGATATAAGTGAAGCACTAGAGCAAATCCATAGCTCATAAAAATTTTAAGTGAAGCATAGAGAGCAATTCTAACAAGTCATGGCATAATTTTGGCTCTCTCAAATAGGTGTGTCCAGCAAGGAATCAAGACTAAAAACATAAAAAAAGAACAAGCAAACACTCATATCATACAAGACGCTCCAAGCAAAACACATAGTATGTGACGAATAAAAATATAGCTTCGAGTAAAATACCGATGGTCGTTAGAAGAAAGAGGGGATGCCACTCGGGGCATCCCCAAGCTTAGTTGCTTGATCTCTTTGGATAATAGCTTGGGATGCCGGGGAATCCCCAAGCTTGGCTCTTCTTACTCCTTATTCCTTCATCCATCGTAAGATAACCCAATGAAAACTTCAATCATACAAAACTCAACAAAACCTTTGTGAGACCCGTTAGTATAAGAAAGCAAATCACTACTATAAGTACTATAGAGAACCAACTCATATTTTATTCTTGCATTATATATACTATATTCCAACTTTTCTATGGCAAAAACTCATCAAAGAAAACCATATAATCATCAAAACAAGCACATAACGCAAATAAAACATAATATGTCAAAAACAGAACGGTCTGTAGCAATCTGGAAATTTCGAATACTTCTGTAACTCCAAAAACTTTGAAAAATTAGGACGGCATGTGAAATTTGTATATTATCTTCTTCAAAAATAATTGGTGTTTTATTGCTCTCTGGTTAGAAATGAGAATTATTTTCGTGAGCACGAAAGTTTCTGTTTTTCAGCAAGATCAAACAACTATCACCCAAGAATATCCTAAAGGCTTTATTTGGCACAAACACTAATTAAAACAAAAAACAATCATAAGAGTAGCATAATTGTGCTAACACTCAAGAACATAAAGCAAAAATAAAATTTATTCATTGGGTTGCCTCCCAACAAGCGCTATTGTTTTACGCCCCTAGCTAGGCATAAAGCAAGGATCTAAGTTTTGTCATCTTTGTTTCGAGATCTGTAAGATGCCCTCATGATTGATTCATATAGTGGCCTAATTCTTGTTCTAGGTAAGTGTTCCATACCCTTCCTCAAAGGAAATTGGAACTTAACATTCCCTTCTTTTATACCAATCACGGCACTGATAGTGCGTAAAAACGGTCTACCAAGAATAATTGGACAAGACGGATTGCAATCAGTGTCAAGAACAATAAAATCTATGGGCACATAATTCCTATTTGCAAGAATAATAACATCATTAATTATTCCCATAGGCTTTTTAATAGTATAATCTGCCAAGTGCAAATTTAAAGAACACTCTTCAATATCGGTAAGACCAAGCACATCACATAAAGATTTCGGAATTGTATAAACACTAGCACCCAAGTCACACAAAGAAAAACACTCATAATTATTAATCTTGACCTTGATAAGATTTTCCCATTCATCATGCAATTTTCTAGGAATTGAAACTTCTAATTCCAACTTTTCTTCTAAAGCTTTCATCATAGCATCAACAATGTGTTTAGTAAAAGCTTTATTTTGTTCAGAAGCATGGTGTACATTTATCATGGATTGCAACAAAGAAACAAAATCAATCAAAGAGCAACTATCATAATTAAAGTCTTTGTAATCCAAGAGAGTTGGTACATCACTAGTTAAAGTTTTGACCTCTTCAAACCAACTTTTATCAATTTTCTCAACAAGATTTTCACCCTCCCAAATATCGGGACGCCTTCTAGCTAAAGTTGACTCTTCTCCAGTCCCTTTTTCATCAATATTAATTTTACTAAACAAGGAATCAATATAAGAAACACTAATCATTTTAAGATTTTCATCACTTTTACGAAAGTAATCACTAGAAAACGCTTTTTCTAAAAATTCTCTTCTAGCTCTAAGCATAGCGGTTCTTTTCTTACTTTCATCCATAGAAACATAAAGAGCTTTAATTGATTCCTCAAATTTAGGCACACAAATTTTCGTCTTGAGATTTTCTACAGCATGAGAAATTCTATCCACACTTCTAGACAAATCATCAATCTTATTCAACTTTTCTTCTATGGTAGTGTTGAAAACTTTTTGTGTGTTGATAAATTCTTTAATATTATTCTCAAGATCAGAGGTGTTCCTATTATTATTATTATAAGAAGTATTTCCATAGTAATTACCATAATTATTAGAGGAATTACAAGGAAAAGGCCTAGGATTAAAATTACCTCTATAAGCATTGTTATTAAAATTATTTCGCGAGATAAAATTCACATCTACGGCATCACTATTTTGCTCAATCAAAGTAGACAAATGCATATCACTGAAATCAATAGGAGCACTATTACTAGCAACCAATTTCATAACAGCATCAACTTTTTCACTCAAAGAAGAAATTTCTTCAACCGAATTAACTTTTTTACTAGTAGGGGCCCTTTCAGTATGCCATTGTGAATAATTTTCCATAATATTACCAAGCAATTTGGTGGCTTCACCCAAAGTAATTTCCATAAAAGTACCACCCGTGGCGAAGTCTAAAAGATTACGAGAAACAAAATTCAACCCCGCATAAAAAAGTGTATGATCATCCTAAAATTTAACCCATGAGTTGGGCAATTCCTTAGCATAATTTTCATCCTTTCCCAAGATTGTGCAACATGCTCATGTTCAAGTTGCTTGAAATTCATGATCTGGGTTCTAAGAGAAATAATTTTTGCGGGTGGAAAATACTTAGTGATAAAAGCATCTTTTCCAAGAATCGATACTATTACGAGGCAAAGAAGAAAACCATTTTTTTTGTAGAATCACGCAAAGAAAACGGAAATAATTTCATATTAACAACATCATTGTCCACATATTTTTCCTTTTGCATATCTTATAATTCCACGAAGGTATTAAGATGGGACGCGACATCCTCATTAGGAGTACCAGAAAATTGATCTTTCATAACAAGATTCAACAAGGCAGTATTAATATCACAAGACTCCGCACTACTAGCGGGAGGAGCAATCGGAGTGCCAATAAAATCATTGTTGTTGGTATTTGAGAAATCACACAACTTGGTGTTCTCTTGAGTCATGATGACTACGCAACAAGATTGCACTCAAAAACAGACCGGCAAGGAAATGGCGAATGAAAAAGAGGGCGAATAAAATGGCAATTTTTTGTGAAGTGGGTGAGAGGAAAATGAGAGGGAAATGGCAAATAATGTAAATTGCGAGGAGATGAGATTTGTGATTAGGAACCTGGTGTATGTTGAAGATCCTCCCCGGCAACGGGGCCAGAAATTCCTTTTGATGCGGCTTGAAGCTACGTCGGTATTTCCCCAAAGAGGAAGGGATGATGCAGCACAACGACGGTAGGTATTTCCCTCAGTGATGAGACCAAGGTTATTGAACCAGTAGGAGAACCAAACAACAATACATAAACGACACCTGCACACAAATAACAAATACTCGTAACCCGACGTGTAAAAGGGGTTGTCAATCCCTTTCGGGTAACGGTGCCACAAATTGGCAAAGGGACGTGAATAAATTGTAGTAGATTCATGGATCGAACGCCAAATAAAATAAATAAGAATAAATTTCAGCAAAGTATTTTTGTATTTTTGGTTTAATAGATATGAAAATAAAAGGCAAATAAAATAGATTGCAAAGGCAAATAGTATGAGAAAGAGACCCGGGGCCGTAGGTTTCACTAGTGGCTTCTCTCGAGAAAAATAGCAAACGGTGAGTAAACAAATTACTGTTGGGCAATTGATAGAACTTCAAATAGTCATGATGATATCCAGGCAATGATCATTATATGGGCATCACGTCCAAGATTAGTAGACCGACTCCTGCCTTCATCTACTACTATTACTCCACACATCGACCATTATCGAGCATGCATCTACTGTATTAAGTTCATGGAGAAACGTAGTAATGCAATAAGAACGATGACATGATGTAGACAAGATCTATTTATGTAGAAATAGACCCCCATCATTTTATCCTTAGTAGCAACAATACTACGTGTCGGTTCCCCTTTCACTGGGATCAAGCACCGTAAGATGGAGCCCACTACAAAAAACCTCTTCCTATTGCAAGATAAATAGATCAAGTTGGCCAAACAAAACCCAAATATCAGAGAAGAAATACGAGGCTATAAGCAATCGTGCATATAAGAGATCAAAGAAACTCAAATAAATTTCATGGATAAAAAGATAGATCTGATCATAAACTCAAAGTTCATCCAATCCCAACAAACACACCGCAAAAAGAGTTACATCATATGGATCTCCAAGAGGCCATTGTATTGAGAATCAAACAAGAGAGAGGAAGCCATCTAGCTACTAACAATGGACCCGAAGGTCTACAAAGAACTACTCACACATCATCGGAGAGGCACCAATGGAAGTGGTGAACCCCTCTATGATGGTGTCTAGATTGGATCTGGTGGTTCTGGACTCTGAGGCGGCTGGAATTGATTTTCGCCGACTCCCCTAGGGTTTCTGGAATATTGGGGTATTTATAGAGCAAAGAGGCGGTCCGGGGGGCACCCAAGGTGGGCACAACCCACCAGGGTGCGCCTGGGCCTCCAGGCGCGCCCTGGTGGGTTGTGCTCCCCTCGAAGCATCCCCTAGGCGCTCCTCCAGCCAATTGGGTGTCTTCTGGTCCAAAAAAATCCGCAAAAAGTTTCTCTGTGTTTGGACTCTGTTTGGTATTGATTTCCTACGATGTAAAAAACATGCAAAAAACAGCAACTAGCACTTGGCACTATGTCAATAGGTTAGTACCAAAAATTGATATAAAATGATTATAAAACATCCAAGAATGATAATATAACAACATGGAACAATCAAAATTATAGATGCGTTGGAGACGTATCAGCTGCTACGGGCTTCTAGCAAAAACCGTTCTTACCTACACATCAAAAACCACAACGGTGTTTCGTCAAGTTTGCTGTTTCAACCTTCAACAAGGATCGACCGCAGTCAAATTCGATTCAACTGAAGTTGGAGAAACAGACACCCGCCAGCCACCTTTATGGAAAACTAGTTGCATGTCCGTCAGTGGAACTGATCTCATGAACGTGGTCATGTAAGGTTGTTCTGGGCCACATCGTCCAACAATACTGCCGAATCAAAATAAGACATTGGTGGTAAGCCGTATGACGATCACCGCCCACAAATCTTTGTGTTCTACTCGTGCATATTATCTACGCATAGACCTGGCTCGGATGTCACTGTTGGGAAACATAGCATGCAATTCCAAAATTTTACCTACGCTAACGCAAGATCGATCTAGGAGATGCATAGCAATGAGAGGGGGAGAGTGTGTCCATGTATCATCGTAGACCGAAAGCGGAAGCGTTTGACAACACGGTTAATGTAGTCGAACTTCTTCTAGATCCGACCGATCAAGCACCGAACGTACGACACCTCCGAGTTCTGCACACGTTCAGCTCGATGACATCCCTCGTCCTCTTGATACAGCAAAGGTCGAGGGAGAGTTTCTTCAGCATGACGGCATGGTGACGGTGATGGTGATGTGATCCGCGCAGGGCTTCCCCTAAGCACTACGAGAATATGACCGAGGGTGTAATCTATGGAGGGAGGCGCTGTACATGGCTAATAGAAATTGATGTGTGTTCTAGGCACCCCCTCCCCACGTATGTATAGGTGGTAGGGGGAGGGGAATAGCCTTGGGCGCCCCAAGTAGGAGGAATCCTACTTGGGGGCCCTATTCCAATTCGGCCTCCCCCCTTCCTTATCTCCGAAAGGGGGAAGGAAAGAGGGGAGAGGGGGAAGGAAGGGGGAATCAGCTTCTCCACTTAGGCCGGCCCATATGGGGGGCGCACCAGCCCCTTGTGGCTGGTGTGTTTCCCCTTTTGGCCCATAAGGCCCATATCTTTTGCCGGGGGTGCCCGGAACCCCTTCCGGTGACTCGATACGTACCCGGTACCCCCGGAACACTTCCGGTGTCCGAATACTATCGTCCTATATATCAATCTTTACCTCTCGACCATTTAGAGACTCCTCTTCATATCCGTGATCTCATCCGGGACTCTGAACAATGCTCGGTCACCAAAACACATAACTCATATAATACAAAATCGTCATCGAACGTTAAGCGTGCGAACCCTACGGGTTCGAGAACTATGTAGACATGACCGAGACACCTCTCTGGTCAATAACCAATAGCGGAACCTAGATGCTCATATTGGATCCTACATATTCTACGAAGATCTTTATCGATCAAACCGTAATGACAACATATGTTATTCCCTTTGTCATCGGTATGTTACTTGCCCGAGATTCGATCGTCGGTATCTTCATACCTAGTTAAATCTCGTTACCGGCAAGTCTCTTTACTCGTGCCGTAATACATCATCCCACAACTAACTCATTAGTCACTTTGCTTGCAAGGCTTCTTATGATGTGTATTACCGAGAGGGCCCAGAGATACCTCTCCGATACTCGGAGTGCAAAACCTAATCTCGATCTATGCCAACCCAACAAACACCTTCGGAGATACCTGTAGATTATCTTTATAATCACCCAGTTACGCTGTGACATTTCATAGCACGCAAGGCATTCCTCCGGTATCCGGGAGTTGCATAATCTCATAGTTGAAGGAATATGTATTTGACATGAAGAAAGCAATAACAATAAAACTAAACGATCAATATGCCAAGCTAACGGATGGGTCTTGTCCATCACATCATTCTCCTAATGATGTGATCTTGTTCATAAAATGACAACACATGTCTATGGTTAGGAAACTTAACCATCTTTGATTAACGAGCTAATCTAGTAGAGGCTTACTAGGGACACGGTGATTTGTCTATGTATCCACACATGTATCAAGTTTCTGTTTAATACAATTCTAGCATGAATAATAAACATTTATCATGATATAAGGAAATATAAAATAACAACTTTATTATTGCCTCTAGGGCATATTTCCTTCAGATTTATGATCAGCTTATCTATGAATCTTATTTGAATCTCCTCTGAATTCTTTTATGCATGATTTGATATCTTTGTAATTCTCTTCGAACTATCGGTTTTGTTTGGCCAACTAGATTGGTTTTTCTTGCAATGGGAGAAGTGCTTAGCTTTGGGTTCAATCTTGTAGTGTCCTTTCCCAATGACAGTAGGGGCAGCAAGGCACGTATTGAATTGTTGCCATCGAGGATAAAAAGATGGGATTTTCATCATATTGCTTGAGTTAATTCCTCTACATCATGTCATCTTGCTTAATGCGTTACTCCGTTCTTTATGAACTTAATACTCTAGATGCATGCTGGATAGCGGTCGATGTGTGGAGTAATAGTAGTAGATGTAGAATTGTTTCGGTCTACTTGACACGGACATGATGCCTATATTCATGATCATTGCCTTATATATTGTCATAACTTTGCGCTTTTCTATCAATTGCTCGGCAGTAATTTGTTCACCCACCATATTATTTGCTGTCATGAGAGCAGCCTCTAGTGAAACCTATGGCCCTCGAGCCTATTTTCTATCATATAAGTTTCTGATCTATAATTTAATTTCCGATATACTATTTTGAAATCTTTTACTTTCCGATCTATAAACCAAAATTACCAAAAATATTTACTTTACCGTTTATCTATCTCTATGAGATCTCACTTTTGCAAGTAACCATGAAGGGATGGACAACCCCTTTATCGTGTTGGGTGCAAGTTGTTGTTTGTTTGTGCGGGTATTCGGTGACTTGTGCGTTGTCTCCTACTGGATTGATACCTTGGTTCTCAAACTGAGGGAAATACTTGTCTCTACTTTGCTGCATCACCCTTTCCTCTTCAAGGGAAAAACCAACACAAGCTCAAGAAGTAGCAGGAAGAATTTCTTGCACCGTTGCCGGGGAGATCTACGCCACGTCAAGCCATACCAAGTACCCATCATAAACTCTCATCTCTTGCATTACATTATTCGCCATTCGCCTCTCATTTTCCTCTCCCCCACTTCTAAAATGATTTTCGCAAATATTTGCCTTTTTATTCGCCTTCTTTCCGTATGTATTTTTGTTTGTGTTTCCATGTGCCTTCTATTTGCTCGCATCTTTGCTTGCTAAAAATCTATTGATATGGATCCTCTTAAAGTTTTCTACTTGGATCATCTTCGATCTATATGTGCTCGTGCTGAAACCCCAACTAGTTTGGTTGAGAGAAAATCTTTAAATGAGCATGCTCATTTTGTGCGTCACCATTTGTCTGAAAAAGGGAGACTCTTATGGAATCAAATAAATAGTTTGCTGTGTTATGCTTGGAATCTTTGTGAAATTTATGATTTTACTTGTTGCTCTAAGAACCCTAAAACCACCTCCCCTACCTATGTGAGTTTAATGATAATGAAATCTTATCTTCTAATGAAAAGGGTGTTTATAGTTACTATGACATCGAACAAATTCAAGAATTTGTTGCTTTTAAGGGTGCTCATGAAGTTGCTTCTTTGATTGAAAAGTGTGATATTACTCTCTACAGATCTGAAAATTCCGATATACTTAAATATTGCTATGAAAACTATGCTCATAATGCCTATGTTAAGGAATTTATTGAGAGAATGACCGTTGCTTTGGAAGAAAATAATGATATGCATGAATCTATAGATAATTATGATTCCGATGTTTTGATTGAAATATCCCTTGATGAGCATGATGCTTGCTATTCTTATGGACATGATGCCAATATTTGTGGAGATGAATTTTGTATAGTTCCTTATGTTAAGCATGAGATTATTGCTATTGCACCCATACTTGATAGTTCCTTGAATAAAAAGCATGATTGCAATGATGTTATTATAAATTCTATTAATGTCAGTTGTGTTAATGATATGAAAAACCCTAAGCTTGGGGATGCTAGTTTTGCTATGTCCACTACTTGTTGCAATGATCACGATTGGGCTGATTCTTCATATGATCTTGAAAATTTATTTAAGCCCCATGATGAATATGATATTGATAATAATGTATGCAATAATATTGAAAGTGGGTTTGGAAGAGTGTCAACTTTAGATCCCACATATTTGGAGAATGTTCAATCTTATGAAATTTTTGATAAAAGTGGGTTTGGAGAGGTCATGACTTTAGTCCATGTTGATCCCACTATTTTGGAAGAGTGTCAACTTCGCATGCATGCGGATCATGTTGAGAATATGTTATATGTTATGTGATAGCTATATTGTTGAATTTGAATATGATCCCACATCTAATTATTATGAGAGAGGAAAATATGGTTGTAGACATTTTTATGTTACTAAATTACCTCTCATTACGTTGAGATCGCTATTGTTTCTTTCTTCTTCCTTGCATGTGCTAGTTTTTTCTTGTCTTTGTAATTTGTTTGCCAATAAGATGCCTATGCATAGAAAGTACGTTAGAATTATATGTGTTTTTCACATGTTTTATGATGCTCTCTTTGTGTTTCAATTGTTATCTTCCATGTGAGCATCATTAAAATTATCGATGCCTAGCTAGGGGCGTTAAACAATAGCGCTTGTTGGGAGGCAACTCAATTTTATTTTTGTTTTTGCTTTTTAGGTCCTGTTTTGCATTAAATAATTCATCTAGCCTCTGGTTAGATGTGGTTTTTGTGTTTTAATTAGTGTTTGTGCCAAGTAAGACCTTTGGGATAGCTTACGGTGATAGTTGATTTGATCTTGCTAAAAAATAGAAACTTTTATGCCCGGTGACAGAATTGATCTGAGCTTCTGGAACGCGATAAATTCTTGAATTTTTTACACGAGATTGATATACAAATTTCCTAGGTTGTCCTAATTTTTCAGAATTTTTGGAGTTACAGAATATTCAGGAGTTACACATTGCTACAGACTGTTCTGTTTTTGACAGATTCTGTTCTCTTTGTGTTGTTTGCTTATTTTGATGAATCTATGGGTAGTATCGGGGTGTATGAACCATGGAAAAGTTGGAATACAGTAGATATTACACCAATATAAATAAAGAATGAGTTCACATCAATACCAAAATTGGTGATTTATTTTCTTATACTAACAGAGCTTATGAGATTTTCTGTTGAGTTTTGTGTTGTGAAGTTTTCAAGTTTTGGGTAAGGATTTGATGGACTATCGAATAAGGAGTGGCAAGAGCCTAAGCTTGGGGATTCCCGAAAGGCATCCCCTCTTTCGTCTTTGTCTGTTAGTAACTTTACTTGAGACTATATCTTTATTCACCACATGATACGTGTTTTGCTTGGAGCGTCTTGTATGATTTGAGTCTTTATTTTTAGTTTGCCACAATCATCCTTCTTGTACACACCTTTTGAGAGAGACACACATGAATCATGATTTATTATAATACTCTATGTGCTTCACTTATATCTTTTGAGCTAGGCAAATTTGCTCTAGTGCTTCACTTATATCTTTTTAGAGCACGGCGGTGGTTTTATTTTATAGAAATTGATGAACTCTCATGCTTCACTTATATCATTTTGAGAGCCTTTAAACAACATGGTAATTTGCTTTGGTTATAAATTTAGTCCTAATATGATAGGCATCCAAGAGGGATATAATAAAAACTTTCATATAAAGTGCATTGAATACTATGAGAAGTTCGATTCCTTATGATTGTTTTGCGATATGAAGATGGTGATATTAGAGTCATGCTAGTGAGTGGTTGTGAATTTGAGAAATACTTGTGTTGAGATTTGTGAGTCCCGTAGCATGCACGTATGGTGAACCGTTATATAATGAAGTTGGAGCATGAGATATTTTTTTGATTGTCGTCCTTATGAGTGGCGGTCGGGGACGAGCAATGATCTTTTCCAACCAATCTATCCCCCAAGGAGCATGCGCATACTACTTTGTTTGGATGACTAATAGATTTTTTCAATAATTAGGTGAGTTCCTTATGAGTAATATTGAGTCCATGGATTATACGCACTCTCATCCTTCCACCATTGCTAGCCTCTCTAGTGCCGCACAACTTTCGCCGGTGCCATAAACCCACCATATACCTTCCTCAGAACAACCACCATACCTACCTATTATGGCATTTCCATAGCCATTCCTAGATATATTGCCATGCAATTTTCCACCGTTCCGTTTATTATGACATGCGTCATCATTGTCATATTGCTTTGCATGATCATGTAGTTGACATCGTATTTTTGGCAAAGCCACCTTTCATCATTTTTTATACATGTCACTCTTGAGTCATTACACACCCCGATACACCGCCGGAGGCATTCATATAGAGTCATATTTTGTTCTAGTATCGAGTTGTAATTTTTGAGTTGTAAGTAAATAAAATGTGATGATCTTCATTATTAGAGCATTGTCCCGTGTGAGGAAATAAAAAAGAGAGAAAGGCCAAATAAAAAAGAGAAGGCCCAAAAAAAGTGAGAGAAAAAGAGATAAGGGACAATGTTACTATCCTTTTTCCACACTTGTGCTTCAAAGTAGCACCATGATCTTCATGATAGAGTCTCCTATGTTATCACTTTCATATACTAGTGGGAATTTTTCGTTATAGAACTTGGCTTGTATATTCCAACGATGGGCTTCCTGAAATTGCCCTAGGTCTTCATGAGCAAGCAAGTTGGATGCACACCCACTTAGTTTTTCTTTTTGAGCTTTCATAAACTTATAGCTCTAGTGCATCCGTTGCATGGCAATCCCTACTCACTCACATTGATGTCTATTCATGGGCATCTCCATAGCCTATTGATACGCCTAGTTGATGTGAGACTATCTCCCTCCTTTTGTCTTCTCCACAACCACCTTCTATTCCACCCATAGTGCTATGTCCATGGCTCACACTCATGTATTGCGTGAAAGTTGAAAAAGTTTGAGAACATCAAAAGTATGAAACAATTGCTTGGCTTGTCATCGGGGTTGTGCATGATTCGAATATTTTGTGTGATGAAGATGGAGCATAGCCAGACTATATGATTTTGTAGGGATAAGCTTTCTTTGGTCATGTTATTTTGAGAAGACACAATTGCCTTGTTAGTATGCTTGAAGTATTATTATTTTTATGTCAATATTAAACTTTTGTTTTGAATCATACAGATGTGAACATTCATGCCACAATAAAGAAGTATTACATGGATAAATATGTTAGGTAGCATTCCACATCAAAAATTCTGTTTTTATCATTTACCTACTCAAGGACGAGCAGGAATTAAGCTTGGGGATGCTTGATACGTCTCCAACGTATCTATAATTTTTTTATTGTTCCATGCTATTATATTATCTGTTTTGGATGTTTTATATGCATTAATATGCTATTTTATATTATTTTTGGGACTAACCTATTAACCTAGAGCCTAGTGCTAGTTCCTGTTTTTTTCCTTGTTTTTGAGTTTCGCGGAAAAGGAATACCAAACGGAATAAAATCTTCGCGATGGTTTTTCTTGGACCAGGGGACAACCAAGAGACTTGAAGATGAAGTCGGAGGAGCCACGAGGCGGCCACAAGGATGGAGGGCGCGCCCTCCACCCTTGTGGGCCCTCGTGCACTTCCTGACCTAATTCTTTCGCCTATATATACCCATATATCCCCAAACCACCAAAGGCATCCATGAAAACACTTTTTCACTACCACAAGCTTATGTATCCGTGAGATCCCATCTAGGGGCCTTTTCTGGCATCCTGCCGGAAGGGGATTCGATCACGGAGGGCTTCTACATCAACTCTATTACCCTTCCAATGAAGCGTGAGTAGTTTATTTCAGACCTACAGGTCCATAGCTAGTAGCTAGATGGTTGATTCTCTCTCTTTTATTCTCAATACCATGTTCTCTTCGATGTTTTTGGAGATCTATTCGATTATAATAATCTTTTGCGGTGTGTTTGCCGAGATCCGATGAATTGTGGATTTATGACATCTTATCTATGAATCTTATTTGAATCTCCTCTGGATTATTTTATGCATGATTTGATATCTTTGTAATTCTCTTCGAACTATCGGTTTGGTTTGGCCAACTAGATTGGTTTTTCTTGCAATGGGAGAAGTGCTTAGCTTTGCGTTCAATCTTGCGATGTCCTTTCCCAGTGACAGTAGGGGCAGCAAAGCACGTATTGTATTGTTGCCATCGAGGATAAAAAGATGGGGTTTTCATCATATTGCTTGAGTTAATTCCTCTACATCATGCCATCTTGCTTAATGTGTTACTCCGTTCTTTATGAACTTAACACTCTAGATGCATGTTGGATAGAGGTCTATGTGTGGACTAATAGTAGATGTAGAATCGTTTCGGTCTACTTGACACAGACGTGATGCCTATATTCATGATCATTGCCTTAGATATCGTCATAACTTTGCGCTTTTCTATCAATTGCTCGGCATTAATTTGTTCACCCACCATATTATTTGCTATCATGAGAGAAGACTCTAGTGAAACCTATGGCCCATGGGTCTATTTTCTATCATATAAGTTTACGATCTATAATTTTAGTTTCCGATCTACTATTTTGCAATCTTTTACTTTCCGGTCTATAAACCAAAAACACCAAAAATATTTACTTTACCGTTTATCTATCTCTATCAGATCTCACTTTTGCAAGTAACTGTGAAGGGATTGACAACCCCTTTATCTCGTTGGGTGCAAGTTGTTGTTTGTTTGTGTAGGTTGTAACACCCCCAGATGATAACCCTGTCATCAAGCTAATTAATGGTTCATGTGCGCATTTTTCACTAAGTCAAAATGCCGCTTGTCCCAAACCCAACTTCAAATTAATACTTGAAATAAAGCAAATATTTATTTCTTCAAATTGCAAAACTTAAATGTTCATCATCTAGCAAATATTTCAAAACAAATGCTATTAAGGAAAACAACATCATCTTCAACTCATATGGGCCTAAGCATTTAAAACAGTGCCAAAACGACACTTTAAATGCCCTATTCTTTTTTTCAAAAAATTCAAATGAATTCTTCTAGTCTCCAAAATATTTGTGGCACTGTCTAAGATCACCAGGGAATAAAAGGGGCACTTCCCATATTTTTCCTAAGTAAATAGCATGCCCAATATTTTTCTTACCCATCTTTGTTTAATAATAATAAAAAAGATGTAACAAAAAGAAAGAGGGGCACTGTGTACTTAGGCATGTCAGCCCAGTGCACCGGCCCAGCCCAGCCCAACCTCACCTCCCTCCCTTCCCACTTCTCATCCATGGCACGCTGGCCGCACACGCACCGGCCGTGGCCGCGGATGGCCATGTGCCGGCCATCCGTCGGCTCCCAGATGACCTACAAGGATGCCCGCGCCCTCCCTTAACCCTAGACGCCCCCTCCTTTCCCCCTCTTCGCGCCGCCTCCTTCCCCACCACGTGCGGCCGACACCATCATTGCCGTCGCCGCGTTGATTCCGCGCCCACCGCCTCCCGTTCACCTCGCCGATGTGCCCGAACGCCTCCCCGACGTCGACTACATCGACTACGCCGAACGGAACAAGCCGGGAAGCCTCTACACCGCCGCCATCTTCTTCTCCTTCCTCGGATCGAGGTCGACTGACGCCGTCGATTCTAGACGCTCCGCGCCTCCCCGAGCACACTGCCACCTTCCTACGGCTCCTGGTGAGCATCTGCGTCTCCGCTCGCCTCGCACCGCGTTCCCGTGCTCCTAGCTGCGTTCGCCGTAGATGCCCGAGCTCGTCGCCGCCGTTCGTCGTGGCCAAAGCCTCCGCTGCTCGCGTCCGTGCTCGCGGGCGTGCTTAGCATGTTCGCAGCAACCCAACGCACGCATCCGCACGTCCAGCCGTGCTCTGAATCGCCGCACCCGAGTTTCACCGAACTCCGGCAGCTGCTCGCCTGCCTACTCCTGTAGCAGCCACCCGCTGCCGCCGCGTCCTGACCTCGCCGTCCGCAGCTCCATCTCCTCCTCACCCGCCTGGCCTCGCTCGCTAAGCGCCTTGCCCGCCATGTGCTCGTGTTGCCCGTGCGCCGACCATCCGGTCGCCGAGCCCCTGTCCGTCGCCACCTCCCATTGCCCCTGCCCCGTCGCGGCCCTGCTCCGCCCGAGCCACCACCGCCCATGCAGCCCTGCCGCTACCGCCAGCGCCCTCTCGCTCACCGGCTACGCCGGCGTCCGCCCTGGCCGTCGCGCCCGCTTACTCCTGCCGGCCCTCGCGCCGCTCGCCGCCTTCCTCTGCCCCTGCCCTTGGCCGCAGCCGCGTGACCGCGATCGCTTCTCCCCCACCGCTCCGTCCGGCAGCTCCACCGTCGCCGGCGACCTCGCCCTGCGTCCGGTGCCGCTCTGGCCGAGCCACGCCGCGCCCGGTGGCCTCGTGCCACGCCCGGGCGAGCATTGCCCTGACCGCGCCTCTCGGGCACGGGCGCCCGCAGCCCCGTTAGCCCGACACCCACTAAGCCCCCCCGGCCCACTGACCAGGGGGCCCCACGCCCCTGTTTTTATTTTTATTTTTTAAAAAGGGTTAAAAATAATTATTAATTAATTAGTTAGTTAATTAA
Organism: Triticum urartu; assembly: GCF_056163025.1. Classification (NCBI taxonomy): domain Eukaryota; kingdom Viridiplantae; phylum Streptophyta; class Magnoliopsida; order Poales; family Poaceae; genus Triticum; species Triticum urartu. Next base: position 492,695,561 of record NC_141879.1, on the reverse strand, counting down.
TTAATACGTTAATTAACTTAATTAACTCTGTTTAATTAGCTTAATTACATAACTAGTCTAATTAAACTGTTATGTTAGCTGTTGTTTCAATGACAGGGGGCCCCACACCCTGTTGACCAGTCAACGTTGACTGGTCAACTGGGTCCCCCCTGGCTCGCGTGTCACCCTATGGTACACTTCTATGTACACAGATCTGGGTGCACCTAGCTTTTACTCATTATTTTCAAATTAATATTAAATTGCAGGATATTGTTTAATTCTTTGAAAAATCATAGAAGATAATCCGTAACTCGGATGAAAAAGTTTTATACATGAAAGTTGCTCAGAACGACGAGACGAATCCGAATACGCAGCCCATTCGTACGCCACACATCCCTAGCATAGCAAACATGCAACTTTCCCCCTCCGATTCGTTTGTCCAAAAACGTGAAACGCTGGGGATACTTTCCCAGATGTTATCCCCCTTCGTCGGTAGCGTGTAGCACCGCGTTAGAACACGTCTAGCTCTGCCTGCTTTTTTATTATGCTCTTGCTTGCTATGTATTTATTGTTTCTCCCCCTCTTCCCTTCGGTAGACCCCGTGATGGTTGCCGATGCCGCTATGTTAGACTACGTCACCGACGACCCCTCCTTCTCGTCTAAGTAACCAGGCAAGCAAACCCCCCCCCTTGAGCATTCCGATATCGCCCATTTCTTTCCCTCTTATGCTTGCATTAGAACTGCTAATGCTTTCTGTATGATCCTACTCTGATGCATAGCCTATTTTTGTTACCTGCTTTCATACCTTACCTGCTTATCCTAAACTACTTAGTATAGGTTGGTTAGTGATCCATCAGTGACCCCCACCTTGTCCCAGTTGCCCCGCTTTATGTTCGATGACTCAATCACGTGGACGATGTCCAAGCCCCGACACCGCACATCACCCCCCCTAGTTGTATGACTCTGCAGAGTTACCATTGAGTGCCGAGGGTGGAACCTCTTACATCACTCCTGATGAGATCTCTGTAGTGTAGCTATACGGTCGAGGTCATCGAGGGTGATTTCCTCCTTAACCACTTCCGTTACGGCTCTGTCGTGCAACCCCTCAAGTGTGAACCTCGAGGGTGGATCCTCTTACGTTCACCTTGATGATAACATCGAGTGGAATTCACTGGGGGTGATTCCTCGGGTTTTCCCCTTGGTGTTAGACACACAATTACTATGGTTACTATGACTTTACACTGAACCATGTTACTAAAGACGGGTCGGCCCTGAGGGATACCCGCACGAGCTTAATAGCGAGTGGTGTGGAGTCGGGTTGAACTGGAAGGTGCCCGCGAGATACTTACGAGGCGTGGCCGGGCATTCTTAGCCCTTGCCGCAAGTACTCAAGATGGGGCAACGGGGTCACATCTTTCGTGAGTCTCTGCTTGTTACCGCGTGTTCCTAATCCACTACGATTTGGATATTTGATCCGAGGGGCCTCTGGCCTGATAGCACTAACCATCACATGGGCATAGTATGGGCGTTCTGCGTCGTATGCATCAGCCGAAATTTAATAGACGTCAGCAACTGAGCGGCGCGCGCCGGGTTGGACTGCTAAGCACCTGCCCTTTTGAAGGAGGTAGCTAGGTCTGCTCACCGGCTGCGTACGCAACGTGCAGGAGTTCCCGGGGAGATGGCCCATGACCCCTGGGGGCATAGGTCTAGTCCGGCGTGTTGACCTCTCTATTAAGCCTAGGTCGGGTTGCGGTGTATTGTTTGGCCGAGGCCGGGCATGACCCAGGAAAGTGTGTCCGGCCAGAGTTAATCGAGCGTGGTGGGTAAGTTGGTGCACCCCTGCAGGGAAGAAAACATTTATCGATAGTCTGTCCTATGGTAACGGACACTTGGAGTTGTATCTCGATCGATACAACTAGAATTGGATACTTGAGATGATAAATGGATATGAGAAATGGATATGAGCATTGGATAGTATGGCTCTGGGATTGCTTTCTCGCAGGGAGTCGAGAAAGGATCTCTGGCCGAGGTTGATAACATTACTGCTACTTTACTTTATGCTACTCTACTCCCTCCTGTTGCTGCAAGATGGTGGTTTCCAGAAGATGCTAGTCATCGATAGTACTAGGCCTTTCCTCTATTCTGGCATTTCTGCAGCCCAGTCCACATATAAAACTCTTTCTTTGATACTGTTGCATATTTAGTGTAGATCCTTGCTTGCGAGTACTTTGGATGAGTACTCACGGCTGCTTTGCTACCTCTTTTCCCCCATACCCGATTGTTGCGACCAGATGACGGATCCCAGGAGCCAGACAACACCACTAATGACTACTGCTACCCCGAGGGTGCCTACTACTACGTGACGGCCGCTGACGACTTGGAGTAGTTAGGAGGCTCCCAGGCAGGAGGCCTTGCCTTTTCGATCAATGTTGCTTTTGTGCTAGTCTTTTTAAGGCAAAACTTGTTTAACTCATGCCTGTACTCAGATATTGTTGCTTCCGCTGACTCTTGTGTATTCGAGCTTATGTATTCGAGCCCTCGAGACCCCTGGCTTGTAATATAAAGCTTGTATTATTTTAATTTGTGTCTAGAGTTGTGTTGTGATATCTTCCCGTGAGTCCTTGATCTTGATCATACACATTTGCGTGTATGATTAGTGTACGATTGAATCGAGGGCGTCACACAGGTATTCGGTGACTTGTGTGTTGTCTCCTCTGGATTGATACATTGATTCTCAAACTGAGGGAAATAATTATCTCAACTTTGCTACATCACCATTTCCTCTTTGAGGGAAAAACCAACGCAAGCTCAAGAAGTAGCAAAGACCATACCCAATCCGCAAGGAGAGAAGAGACATAGGTTTACCCAAATGCAGGAGAGTGATAGGAAGGATGTGGAGCGTGCTTTCGGTGTGCTTCAGTCTCGGTGGGGTATCGTTTGTAACCCTGCATTGACATGGAGCACGAAGAAGCTTTGGGAGGTGATGACTACTTCTATGATCATGCACAAGATGATCGTGGAGGATGAGCACGATGATAGCATCTACGACCAAGAGCCTGATTTTTAGGGCGAAAATGTTGAGTCTGAGCATCGACCTCCTGCAACCTTTGAATAGTTTATCGAGTTTCATCGGGAATTGCGTGATTGGCATACTCATGTCCAGCTCCAGGATGACTTAGTTGAGCACATGTGGACTCATGTTGGCGAGCAATAAATCTATTTAAATTCTTTTCGCACAAACAATTTTCAATTGAATTGTAATAAGACTTTGATATTATTTTTAATTCGATTGGGTTGTAATAAGACTATTTCAAACGTGCAACTATTGCCATGTTTAATTTCAGATATTTGTTATATTCTCGAACGGATAAGATGCGGCCGAAGTGCGGCCCTGCATTGGGCGCACGGCCGGCGCATCCATAAAATCCGGATGGACACGACCCCATTGCCACCCTAAACGGACATCTGTTTAAGGTCGTGCGTTGAAGTTAGCTTACTACCTAAACAATTACGGCGTGTTCAAGTTATCTTTAGTTAAGATCACACCTTTCTTTAGAGACCAGATCATAAGTGTCACATCTTGCTCCTTGCCCACTGACTCTGGCCCTCGACTTATACGGCCACGGGAGATCATAGGCGAACGGGAGGAACATGACAAGAGCTTGTGAGTCACTGGAACCTTCGTCTAAACCTGACCTATGGTGGCACGTTAGGCTAATCTAGCAGCAATCGATCGCCATTTATATAGTTTTATTATACGCATTTTTATTTTCTAAACACAACTTACAAAAAAAAAGACTAACACAGAGACTAACCCTCGTTGGCATTTTACAACCTCAGCTGCCCAGCCAACGGGTCGACGCTCCGTCTTCCCTAAACACAACTTACAAGAGACACACAATTATGAGGTCTTTTTTCATGTTATCCTCATGTATAGAAAAAATACAAACAAATATATTTAAAAAAAGCAAACAAACTCCCTGCAAAGATTCATGTGACGAAAACGATAGGCGGCGAGATGGCCAGATGGCCCATACACCCCACCCCACCACCATTTGCACTGTTCCCATTGCCTTGCCCTTTTGACAAGTGTCATGCTGCTCGTGGCCCTCTGCTCATCTCAACCCCGTTCGTCCCGGCAACTGCAAGAGCATAAAGTGTGCAGACGCGCGCCTCAACCTCCAACCCCTCGAAAGCCATCGCTCACACCCTCCATTTCCTCCTGCTTCTTGTAGCTTGCCGAGCCGTGTCTGCTGCACTCTCTGGCCATGGCGGCTGCGAGGCTGGGTCTGCCGCGGTTGATGCTGGCGATGCTTGTACTGGCGGCATTGCTCGGTGTCGGCGTCGACGGGAGGAACCACGTGCACAAGAAGCCTCCTCGTGCTGGCGTCGGCTCTCGGCACAGGGCTGGCGCGAAGGTGGGCACGGTGGCGTCGTCGCCGGCCGTTCCACCGGACGACAACGCGGCGCCTTTGGTGGCCCCGCCGCCGGGCGGCATTGTCCCGTCTGACCCGGCCACGCCGTTCCGGCCGGAGCCGTGCGTGTTCGACGTCCGGGCGTACGGCGCAACGGGCGAGAGCACGGCGGACGACACCGAGGCCTTCCGGGCGGCGTGGAGGGCGGCCTGCGCCGTTGAGTCGGCCGTGCTGCTGGTGCCGTCCGACGGCACCTTCACCATCTCTACCACCACCTTCTCCGGGCCGTGCAAGCCCGGCCTCGTGTTCCAAGTACGTAGTACGTACACACTTGTGCTTGATCAATACCATGCGCGCGCTTATGTGATTCCTGTTGGGCAAAATGTATTCCAAGCTTACCAGTTATTGACACCACATATAACTTGTCGGTGGATGATGAATTGATCGCGGTGGTGCATGAGTAAGCAATTATCAGTGGGAAGCTAGATTAGATGAAAGAGGTCTCTGCCATTGTTACCCCTCTCCCTCCTTCCTCTCCCCGGAGTCATCTCTCATCATGAAGCTACGAGAAGAGCGGAGAGAACAGCTACGAGAATTTGACCGGGAGTCACGTGTGGTAGAGGAAGGAGACAAGAGTGGGAGGAGTCACGGAGAGGAAAAGACCACAGCTTCACGTGTGTCGCTCCCCCCTCATGTGTTCGGCTGGAAAGTCCCAGCACTAATCAGAACCATGCTCGCTATTAAAACTGAAAATGCTTTCTAACCAACGGCCGATGGTGGGTGCAGGTGGACGGGGTGCTGATGCCGCCGGACGGGCCGGACTGCTGGCCACCGTCGGACAACCGGCGGCAGTGGCTGGTCTTCTCCGGCCTGGACGGCCTGACGCTGCGCGGCGCCGGCACCATCGAGGGCAACGGCGAGGAGTGGTGGAACCTCCCCTGCAAGCCCCACAGGGTACGTATCAGTATCAGTGTATCACACCCCAATTAAGTCCCAAACAGTATTTGTCTCTGGTCGACACCTCAATGATCAGACGAGTCCCTCCACTTTTCCTCGCAGGGTCCGAACGGGTCCACGCTGCACGGGCCTTGCGACAGCCCCACGGTATGTATGTATGCAAAATGCTGCCACGCTTGCTGTGTAGTAATAGAACATGAACATTTTGTACCTGTTGACCATGGCTCATCTATCGTGTGCGTGCGCCCTACAGCTGATCAGGTTCTTCGAGAGCAGCAACCTGGTGGTGCGGGGCCTGAGGGTGGAGAACAGCCCCGAGTTCCACTTCCGGTTCGACGGCTGCAGCGACGTGCTCGTCGACGGGCTATTCATCAGGTCCCCGGCCAACAGCCCCAACACCGACGGCATCCACGTCGAGAACACGGAGCGTGTCGGCATCTACAACTCCAAGATCAGCAACGGTACTCCACGCACGCAACACAACTGCTCCTTTTCCTGTTGGCTGCTCTTGTTTTGAGTAACTTTGCTCTCTCTGTGTGTGTATGACGTGAAGGCATCGAACTAATTTTTTTTTTGTTGGCGTGCAGGCGATGATTGCATCTCCATCGGGACCGGGAGCTACGACGTGGACATACAGAACGTAACGTGTGGCCCTGGGCACGGCATAAGGTAGGCGCACGCCCCGGTACATATACATACATACACACACACATACATACGGTTTATAGGAGAAAACAGCAACACACCCGACGAAAACCTCCAAAGGGCACTCTATAAATGCACGATGGCATCACCTTAGCTTCCACCATGTCTCTGGCCGCTCGTCGTGTTATGCACCGCGATTCGGTGTCCTAGTCCCACACCACACGTGCCAGCTTCTGTCTCCGGTCACATGACTTTTTATCTTGCGGCCAATAACAAACCTCAGTAGTACTACAATAAACCAGAATGTCACAGAGCACACATGCATTGCGTCGGCACTCACTCACTCCAGTGCTATGTGGTTGCATTGCAGCATCGGCAGCCTGGGCGTGCACAACTCGCAGGCGTGCGTGGCGAACGTGACGGTGCGGAACGCGGTGATCCGGAACTCGGACAACGGGCTGCGGATCAAGACATGGCAGGGCGGCATGGGGTCGGTGTCCGGCATCGCCTTCGACGGGGTGACCATGGAGAACGTGCGCAACTGCATCATCATCGACCAGTACTACTGCCAGGACAAGCGGTGCATGAACCAGTCCACGGCCGTGCACGTCACCGACGTCTCCTACGCCAACGTCCGGGGCTCCTACGACGTGCGCAGCGCGCCCATCCACTTCGCCTGCAGTGACACCATGCCCTGCACCAACGTCACCATGGCCGAGGTCGAGCTGCTGCCCTTCAGCGGCGAGCTCGTCGACGACCCCTACTGCTGGAGCGCCTACGGGGCGCAGCAGACGCCCACCATCCCGCCCGTCTCCTGCCTCCAGGACGGCGTCCCGGAGGCCCTCCTCGACAACCCCGATCTCAAGTGCCGATGACGACAGTTTTGCAAGGTTCAGAGTTCAGAGTTCAGAGCTGAGACAACAGTCGAGTCATGTGGAGTTGTACATGTGTGCTTCTGCTCCCTCTCGGTGAAGGTCGTCCTACGTAGCTACCCATTTGCCTCCCGGCTGGTGGAATTTATTCTCCGAATTGGGTTCCACTTTTTTTTTTGAAACAAGACAAAAGATTTGCCATTTTCATTGATTAAGGGAGAAGGTTTAAGACAAATGGCCGCAAAGCGGGAGACAAATATCTACTCTCGCGGCATTACAATACTCAAGTGGGTGGCACCGGCAATAGCCCAAAGATGGGCCTCCTCTTTTATCTTCGCGATGAGCATCATCGTCGTAGTGGCGGTGTTACGGAAAATCCTTCCATTACGCTCTTTCCAAATCTCTCAAGACATGAGCATGAACAGGGAGGCGATAGCCTTTCTCTGTTCTCCACGCTCAACCACATTTTTAATCCACCATTCTTGAACCGAAACCTCATTTCGCCAGTTCCTCACCACATCACCATGTATACCGAGCCATGCTGCAACCTCGATCCAGACACGCTAGGAGAACCTGCATTGGAAGAGAAGGTGTGCTGCGGTTTCCTGGACTTGCTTGCAAAGCGGGCAGAGGTTGCAGTTCGGCCATCCACGACGGTGCAATCGATCGGCTGTCCAAACTCTGTTTTGAATTATCAACCAAGCAAAAAATTTGCATTTCGGAGGGGCCCAACCCTTCCAAACAGCAGCAGGCATGATGCTTGTCGTGTGTCCCGCAAACTGCGCCATATAGGCGGTCGACGCCGAGTATTCTCCATGAGACGTGAACTTCCATAGGATAGTATCTGTAAGTGCATCTAGTGCCACCCCTAGTTGGTTTTGGAGTATTGACTACAAACCTAGTTGAGGGACTAATGTGTTTGTGAGAATTGCAGGATAACACAGGTAGAAGTCCCTCATTGATTCGGTTTTCCTACCAGAGATGGCCCCTAAAAATGTATGAAGACATTGAAGTCAAAGGTGGTATATGAAGATATTCACATTGAAGACTATGACAAGAGAAGACACCACATGAAGCCTATGGAGCTCGAAGACTTAGATCTTTCGTAGTTCTTTTTCTTTTGTGTTGAGTCATAGGAACCACCGTACTGTTAAGTGGGGTCCAAGAGAACCAGTCAGAATGACTGAAGTGATGCCTAACCAAAAACACCTATGTCTTCGAGTGAAGACTATGAGAGCGAATCTTGTCCAGAGTCGGACAAGTCAGCTTTGCTTGTAGCCCAAGTAAAGTTGCCATGTGAGTTTGAAATCTGACCGTTGAAACACGTGTCAGTTCCTTAGTGACCCAGGGTCATTTCAGACAAATCAGGTCGGGTTGCCAAGTGGCTATAAATAGCCCACCCCCCACAACCATAAACGGTTGGCTGCTCAGATTGAGAGTACGGCTTTTGTCGTTTGAGAGCAACCCACCTCGAAGCCTTTGAGAGAGAATTCCTTGCGAGGATAAAGCCCTAACCACCCAGAGCCAGAGAGAATTGGGCATCACTTAAGTCTTCTTGTCTGTTTGATCTAAAGACTTATTACACTTGAGGACTGTGCATCCTCCAGCCGGTTAGGCGTCGCGTTCTGAGCATCCAAGAGACATTGTGGATTGCCGGTGAATGAAGTCTGTGAAGGTTTGGGAGTCTACCTTGAAGACTTACCAAAGTGATTGGGCGAGGTCTGTGTGACCTTAGTTCAAGGGGAATACGGTGAGGACTGGGTGTCCTGAGCTGCGTGTTCAGGACTGGGTGTCCGGGACTGTGTGTCCTAAGGTTTAAATACCTAGCCGCCCCAACCAGATATACAGTTGTCACAGCAACTGGAATTGGTCCAACAAATCATTGTCTTCAACGAGTCACTGGTTTCATCTTCCCTTCCCTTTACTTACTGTTGCTCCTTGTGAAGTCATTGTATGTTTGCACTATCTTTTGTCTTCACTGAGTGACTGCATGTTCTGTATGGCTTCATAATATCTTCCTACCTGATCCTTACTACATTGCTGCTATTAAGTTATTGTGCTTTCACTTCATTGAATACTTGACTATGGCTTGCCCAGTGTAGTCTACCTTTCGCTGCATGGTAATAGGTTTATTTCTATCGTTTGTCTTCATAACTTCCACGTTTTGAAGACTTTCATAAAAATCGGCTATTCACCCCCCTCTAGTCGATATAACGCACTTTTAATTGGTATCAGAGCAAGGTGCTCCCTTGTTCTGTGTGATTTGGTTTAACCACTTGGAGTTTTAGCTATGTCGACTGCAGGGATAATTAAAGTCTCCGCTGCGTGCCCTGTCTTTGATGGAACTGAATATCCCTACTAGAAGAATAAGATGCGCATGCATCTTGAAGCCATTGACATCGACCTATGGTATGTCGTCGAGAACGGCGTTCCCAAGGCTGGAGAAGGTGTCACTGCTGCTGATGTCAAGAAATTCGTTCAACTGGACTCTACTGCCAAAAATATCATCTGTGGTCATCTGACCAAAGGACAGTATGGCCGTGTGAGTGCTTTGAAGACATCTAAACTGGTTTGGGACTGGCTCTCCAAGGTCAATGAAGGCATCTCAACCCAGAGAGATCAGAGAATCAGTGTCCTTCGCAACCTCTTCAACCGCTTCAAGCGAAATGACAATGAGAATGTCCAGTACACATTTGACCGACTCACTGACATCACAAATGAGCTTCAAGCCCTCGGTGCTACTAAGATCACCAAACATGAAGTCGTCAAGACACTACTGAGATCACTTGATAGTTCGTTTGACATCCTAGCCCTGATGATTCAAGAATGTCCTGATTTCGAGACACTCGATCCATCTGACATACTTGAGAGGCTCAATACACATGAGTTTCAGCTTTTTGAGAAAAGAGATATCTACGGTCCAAACTATGGGCGAACTCGTGCCTTGAAGGCAAAAACTATTTCCTCATGTGAAGAAGAATCTGACAGCAGTTCTGATGATCCTGAAGACATTGGAAGGGAACTTGCTATGTTTGTGAAGAAGTTCCAAAAATTCACCAAGAAGAAAGGCTTGAGAAAGTCTTCCCGATCAAGCTCAAGGAATGATGAAGTTTCTGCTCACAACTACAAGAAGAAAACATGTCACAAGTGCAAGAAACCTGGCCACTTCATCTCTGAGTGTCCACAGTGGGACAATGAGAACAAAAATAAGAAGAAGAGCAAGGAATATGACTCTGACGACAAGAAGAAGAAGAAGAAATACTCAAAGTCTTCGTCCAAGTCTTCCTCAAAGTCTTCATCACACAAGAAGAGCTCATCTAGCAAGGCACGTGCGTTTGTTGGCAAGGAAATGGATTCAGAGGAGGAGTCCGCTTCTGAGGAGGCGGAGGTGGAGTCCGAGGAGGAGTCCGATTCAGGCATCGCAAGTCTGGCTACAACATACGTTGCCAAGTCCATCTTCAATACTGAAGACAATGACCTCGTCACCGACACCGATGCAAATGACAAGGACTACTCCGCTTCTACCTACTGCTTCATGGCACGCGGTGCCAAGGTAAACACACGCACTACTCACTATCAAACATCTAGTGACGATGACTCTGATTGTGATTCAAAACCCAGCTACAAAACACTTGCTAAAATTGCAACTGAACAACAGAAAGCTATGGAACATATTCAAAAACTGTTAGACAGAAGCGATGATCTGTTAGGTGCTGAAATGACTCGATCTGAATCCTTAATTGAAGACATAAAAAATCTTCACGTTAAGTATCAGGAACTTGAAAGTCGTCATGAAACTCTCTCAACAACTCATGAAAAGCTTTCCTATGATTATCTTCAAAGGAAGCAAGATCTTGAGAAATTGAGAGCGGTTCATGAAGATCTTCAAAAGGAAAACGAGTCACTTCACTCCAAATAGATCAGTCCCGCTCAGGAAGGATTTGAACCACCATGTCTTAAATGCATTGAGCGTGATAATGCTACTTCTGTTGCTGAATGTTCTACTGCTACTACTGTTGCAATATCTTCAACTGTTGATGTGGTAACTAACCCCTCTGCTGAGGATACCACTGCTATTGCTGATGAGAATGCTAGGTTGAAGACATTGCTTGAAACAGGGATGTAGAAAAGTCTTAAAGGGCATCAGACACTATGTGATGTCCTCAAAAAGCAGATTCTGAACCGAAACCCGAGGAAAGAGGGTGTTGGGTTCGTAAGGAAAATGAATGCTGATGGCTCTTACTGGAAACCTGAGCAGTACCCCAAAACCATGTGGGTTGCTGCAAAGGAACCTTCAGCAGACCCATCCGATCTATCTGGCTTCACCTGTGCTAACCCCATTATCATTGATGAATCCTTTGATGCAAACTATATACTGTTTAAGAATCAGAATGGTGAAGTGTTTGCCAGGTACATTGGTACTAACTGCAGGAATGGACCGCCTATGAAGAAGATCTGGGTTCCGAAAAGGTGTCTGGAGAATCTTCCTATGAATGTCATCATGACACCTCACGTGAAGAAGACAAACCTCAGACCAAAGGCTTCATACGGTCCAAAGGCTTCATACAGACAGAGGACTCACCTGAGTCACACTAACGCAAATGTTTTGCAGGGAAACCATACTCAGACATATGAATATGAGAGCGGTTCATCAAACCGCCATGTTCATAAGACTAAGAACTATTCTGCTTATTCTTATGAGTACTATTGTCCGCCTGCAAGACTGTTTGCTAGGGCTCCAAAGCCAAAATTCTCAGATGCTGCACTTAGACTTATTGCTTCTCAGCCACCCTTGAAGATGTGGGTGGCTAAGAAAGCCTAACTCTCTTTTGCAGGGAAAGGTCTCTAGCAGAAAACCAAAATCGTCTGACGCCATTGCTGGGGACCTTAAACATCTTGTAGGGCGCAAGATCAAATGCCCAAATGGTCTTACTATGTACTTCGTTCCTGAATCGCTTGCTACTCTCCCTATTAGTCCTAATCTGGATCTAAGCTTTCATAACCCACTGGTTCGTCAAATGTTTTTGCTTCACAATGCTCTTGGTGAAGCCTATCCCCCTAACTGCACTGTAGGGTACGACACCAGCGTCTTTAGAATGGATTATTGATAGTGGGTCTACAAATCACATGACTGGCAAAAGAAGTCTTCTTATGGACTCAACCTTACGTCGATCTGACAAGAGCCACATCACATTTGCTGACACTGGTAAAAGTAAGGTATTGGGTCTAGGTAGAGTTGCAACCTCAAGGGATCAACACATGGACAAAGTCATGCTTGTTGAATCCCTTGGCTTCAACTTGATGTCTGTCTCAATACTTTGCGATTTGAACATGATCGTAATATTTGGAAAATATCGTTGCCTTGTACTAATGGAATCTGACAAGTCTCTAGTGTTTGAAGGGTATCGAAAAGATGATCTGTACGTAGTAGATTTCTCAGCAGGACCACAGCTTGCCGTATGTCTTCTAGCAAAAGCTTCAGAATGCTGGCTCTGGCATCGGAGGCTTGGGCATGCTGGCATGAGGAACCTCCACACCCTTGCGAAGAAGAAGCATGCCATAGGCATCGAGGGCTTCAAGTTCAAGAAAGACCACTTATGCGGTGCCTGTGAAGCAGGGAAGATGACGAGGGCCAAACATCCTTCGAAGACAATCATGACCACTACTCGACCCTTCGAACTGCTTCACATGGATCTTTTCGGTCCCACTCATTACTCAACTCTTACTACTACTGCATGCCTCTATGGCTTCGTTATTGTTGATGATTACTCTAGATACACTTGGGTGCACATAATCCTTTACAAGACTGAAGTGCAGGATGTCTTCAGACGCTTCGCCAATCGAGCTATGAACAATTATGGCGCCAAGATAAAGCACATCAGAACTGACAATGGCACTGAATTCAAGAACACTGGCCTTGATACATATCTTGATACCTTTGGCATCACACATGAATTCTCAACCCCGTACACGCCACAGCAGAATGGCGTCGTCGAACGCAAGAACAGAACACTCATTGAGATGGCCAGAACGATGCTAGATGAATACAAGACCCCAAGAAAATTCTGGCCTGAAGCCATTGATACTGCATGCCATACAATCAATCGTGTTTATCTTCACAAGCTTCTGAACAAGACATCTTATGAGCTCCTTACTGGCAAGAAGCCAAATGTCAGTTACTTCAGAGTATTTGGCGCAAGGTGCTGGATCAAGGACCCACATCACACCTCAAAGTTTGCACCAAAAGCACATGAGGGTTTTATGCTTGGATATGGAAAGGATTCGCACTCCTGCAGAGTCTTCAATCTCTTTCATTACAAAGTGGTTGAAACAGTGGATGTGCGGTTCGATGAGACCAATGGTTCACAAAGAGAGCAACTGCCAAATGTGCTAGATGAAGTTCCATCCAGTGAATCAATCAAGCTAATGGGAACTGGAGAAATTATACCTTCTGAAGCTCATCCTGAAGAAGAACTTATCATCTCAGCACCTGATCAACATGAAGACAATGCTCAGCCTGAAGACATTCCTTCTAACAATGATAATGATCAGCAAGAGCAAAGTCTTCGCCCTGTACATCCTCGCGTTGCCAATGAAGTGCAGATTGAAAGAATAATTGGTAGCATCAATGCACCCGGTCCACTCACTCGTTCAAGGGCAACTCAGCTAGCAAATTTCTGTGGGCACTTCGCATTCGTCTCAATAACAGAACCCAAGAAAGTTGAAGAAGCCTTCATGGAACCTGAATGGATTCAAGCTATGCAAGAAGAGCTTCAACAGTTTGAGCTGAATAATGTATGGGAACTAGTTAAGCGTCCTGATCCATGGAAGCACAATATAATAGGCACCAAATGGATATACCGCAACAAGCAAGATGAGCATGGTCAAGTTGTCAGAAACAAAGCTCGTCTCGTTGCTCAAGGATATACTCAAGTGGAAGGCATTGACTTCGATGAAACATTTGCTCCTGTGGCTAGACTTGAAGCCATACGCATACTGCTGGCCTATGCAAATCATCACAACATACTTCTATATCAAATGGATGTGAAGAGTGCTTTTCTCAATGGCAAGGTTGAAGAAGAAGTGTATGTTGCACAACCGCCTGGCTTTGAAGATCCAAAACATCCTGACATGGTATACAAGCTCAACAAGGCACTGTATGGCCTCAAACAAGCCCCTCGGGCCTGGTATGACACACTCAAATACTTCCTGAAGAGCAAAGGCTTCATACCTGGTTCCCTAGACCCCACTCTCTTCACGAAGACATATGATGGTGAACTGTTTGTGTGCCAAATATATGTGGATGACATTATCTTCGGCTGCACCAATCAAAAGTACAGTGAAGAGTTTGGATATATGATGCAAGAGCAATATCAGATGTCCATGATGGGAGAGCTGAAGTTCTTCCTCGGTCTTCAAATACGACAACAACGCAATGGCATCTTCATATCTCAAGAGAAGTATCTCAAAGATTGCCTGAAGAAGTTCGGTATGCAAGACTGCAAAGGCTTCACAACACCAATGCCAGCCAAACATCATCTGGGTCCCGACGACATTGGTAAAGAGTTTGATCAAAAGGTATACCGCTCCATGATTGGTTCTTTACTTTATCTATGTGCATCTAGGCTAGATATTATGCTTAGTGTTTGCATGTGTGCTCGATTTCAAGCGGCACCAAAGGAGTCGCATCACTTAGCTGTGAAGCAAATTCTTCGATATTTGGCTCACACCCCAACTCTAGGATTATGGTGTCCAAAGGGCTCAGAGTTTGATCTGGTTGGATTCTCGGATGCTGATTATGCTGGTGACAAAGTTGATCGCAAGTCTACATCAGGCACATGTCACTTTCTGGGACGATCACTTGTATGTTGGTCTTCAAAGAAGCAGAACTGTGTATCTCTCTCCACTGCTGAATCTGAATACATTGCTGCTGGATCTTGCTGCGCTCAGCTTCTGTGGATGAAGCAAACACTCAAGGACTATGGCATTCATCTGAAGCAAGTGCCACTTTACTGCGACAACGAAAGCGCCATCAAGATCGCCAACAACCCAGTTCAGCACTCGAAGACAAAGCACATTGAAATTCGTCATCACTTTCTCAGAGATCATGTTGTGAAGGAAGATATTGATATCATACACGTCAACACTGAAGAGCAATTGGCAGATATCTTCACCAAGCCCTTGGATGAGAAGAGATTTTGCAAGTTACGGTGTGAGCTAAATATCCTGGAATCCTCAAATGTCCTGTGATCAGGCACACATCCTAACCCTTATGCATATTGATGACTTAGATGTGCAACACACGAAGTAAAGTATATCTTCAATCAATGAAGACATACATTCTAAGTGTGAATACATTAATGTGGAATTTGACTTCGGAGTGCCACGATAATTGTGCGCCGTGTCTGGGTCTAATACTTCCTATACGGTGGGTAACGCCACCACCAAATGTTCTATTTTGAAGTGTTTCACTCATAACGTTACCTTACAATGTCTTCACATTTGGTTTGGCTTCGATCTCAACATATCTTCATGATTATCTTCACTATGTTGATTATATATATATATATTAGTGTTCTGTCCTCTACAGCATTCACTTATAGCTATGTCTTCATTGTTGAATCTTTTGAACTAAGTGAATGTGATCGGACCCTAACCTCTCTATGCTTTCTATCTCAAATTCTATCTCTCCAAATCATATGCATTCTATTGAAACTGTCGAATGTCTTCTTTGCGTCCTTGTCAGCAGAAGATACAGAGACAACCATTAAGTCTGTTTTCAATGCTCATTCCTCCACATGAAGTAGGAATGACCACCCGACAATCAAGGCGTGCGTGGGACGTGGAACAAACCCCAAAATTCCGCATAATGGCCACGTATTCCTCAGATGCGAATCGCCAGGGGCACCTGTGTAATAGCGTAGTGCCGCCCATGTACCTATAAATACGCACTTCACAATGGTCATTATCTCTTCTTCCACTCTCGCACGAACCCTAGCGCCACCGCTAGCCCTCGACGACGCCGACGACGAAGCGCTTCGCTGCCGCAACCTCTCCGACGCCATCTTCACGCCGACCGCGGACATCGTCCTCTCCGCCGTCGCCGTAGGTGTCCTCCATCGCCAAGTTAGGGCACGGAAGATCGAACTGCTCGGCCTCATCTTCCACTCCGTCTAGCAGTTCTTAGTGTGGTAAATAAAACTTCCTTTCTACAGCATTGTTGATCCTATGGATTTGTCACTTTCTACCACAAGCAGTTTCTATTCACACAAGTTAGATCTCTCTCATACTGCATCTCATAACATGCCTAGTATATTCACTTATGCTTCACAAAGTAGTTAGATTCCTCACTTGTACTGATCTGTGGATTCGTACAAATCTGGAACCAACTACTTATCTATGAGTGAATGTCTTCGCAAAATGAGGTCAATGTCTTCTAAACTGATTTATCTTCAAAATCTTTTGAGAATGCATATGACCTCTTCCCCTTCCCTCGCACCTTAATGCTGTCACAGGTACATGTCCGTGGGAGAATCCTTTGGTTCTCATAGTCTGCATTCATTTGCAGAATTCTTACAGCATCACATTAATTCTCCCGAAGCCAGTTCCTGTTGGTCCAGCAAGCGAAAACCTTTGAAGCCTTTGAACGTGTTGAAGCCTTTCAAGTTAAAGTTTATGGCTTCAGAGAAAGCAGCAAGGAAGGGTGGCAGAAAGCGTCATGGAGAAACATCCAGAGATCTGCCAGATGAACTCTCAGAACTGTACAAGACAGATCCTGAAGAGGATTACAATCAGCGCAAGACCCGAATCCAATGGATTCGAAGATATTGGGCAGAACAATGGTTCAAATACCGATTTGTAGCCCAAGAATATGCTGAGAAAAATGCCATCAAGAGACCGTGGGGAGACATCCAATACAAGAATATTCTACCCAGGTCCATAGATGAAGCCATTGCTCAAGGCTTCTATCCCTGCATGGTCCGTGGGCCACAGCCAGCTGATGCACACCCATCGTCACTACTATGGTGTCGTGACGACAATCTGTTCAAGCGCAACTTCCAGTTTACCCAGAACTCAGCGAAGCAGAACAAGAAGACTTTGGGGCTAGACTTCAACCCTGGTCCCTCAGCACCAAGGGCAGATGGCACACGAGATGCAGAACCCAATGTCATCGGTCCTTTCTCCAACCTTGAAGGCCTCATCACCTGCATCTTAGTTCAAGGGACTGTAGTGAATGAGCCTGCAGCTGACGCTGAATCAGAAGAAGCTCCTGCAGCGCCAAAGACAAAGAAGATGAAGAAGGCTAAAGCTTCAAAACCTGCCCCTCACCAAAAATCTCAAGGGCGAAGCCACTGGCAACTGCACCTCCTGAAGACAGTGTGCAGTCCGAAGACTTATCTCGCATCTCCAAGCCCCAGAAAGTCAAGATGCCTCTGCCTCACACCGGACAAGAGCTAACTGCTGCTGCCATTCTGCGCAATGACGACATTGATCTGTCAAGTGATGAAGATCTAGTAGATGACGCTCTTGAGCAACTCATCAAGAGCAAAGAAGAAGCAGAAATCTTCAATGATCTGCCTCTCTTTGATGTGACCATCATCCACAACTTCATTGACGAGTGGTTTGACACGCCAAACATCAGCTTTGAAGATCTGCAGCTACCAATTGGCCTCAGTGTCGCCTTCCAAGGCGCCATTGCTTCAGAACTCGCTATTGCCCAGCGCATTGTTGAACTGAAGCAAAAGATTGACTATGAAAAGGCTCAGTTCAAGAAGCATATGGCCAAGCTCAGCGTGCAGGAAGTGAAGAACTTCAAGAGTATGATGCACGAGCTCAAGGAAGCCTTTGTGAAGAAGCGTGCAGAAGCTCAGGGTTCGCGTGAGCGCATGAAGACTCTGGCTGACAGATGTGTGCAAGCCTATAATGAGGCTGAGAAGCGCAAGGCCCTTGGGCATCCTGGCATCGACCCCAGGATGGCCGCAAAGAAGAAGAAGAAGCCTGCTACGGCTGAACCTGACGCACCAAGGCAGGAAGCAGTTCCTATTGTCTTCCCAACTAAAATGACTGGCTCGAAGCCAAAAAGCCGGTCAACAGCTTCAGAGCTCAAGAAGACAAGGACTGCTGAGGCTGAAGCTAGGAAGAGGAAACATTCTGAAGCCTCTCTAACTGCCCCCTCCAAGAAGAAGAGGAAGACCAAGAAAGATCGGGCAACTCCCACAGAGCCCTTGATAGTTGAACCCATTTCTATGGTCTATCCTGAAGCTGAACGCCAACTGACCATCCATGAGCCTGCTTCCACAGAGGCTCATGAAGCTGAAGACTTTCCAGCAGCTGATCCCATCGCTGCTGAAGACATTGGTCAACATGACAATGTAGAAGATGGCGCAGTCCTTCCTCAGAACAGCGAACTCATCAGCATTGGTCGTCCACTGACGCCAATTGCACAGGATGCTTCATGGGCGGATCGCCCACAAGAGGAAGAAGACTTTGAGGCCCAGCCCACTCCAACTCCACAGGCGTCGCCTGTGTTGCGCAGGCTTCGCAAAGGTCCAAGGCCTCAAGTCTCTGCTGAAGACAATCCGGCTGCATCAGCCGTGGAAGATGAAGTCCCATAAGTTGCCACTCCACTGTCCCACCAAGAAGCAGTTCTCAAGGAGAACGTGCCTGTGACCGACCCTCCAGCTCGTCAAGTGGAGGATGAAAATATTGCGGCTGCCACAACCACCAGTGAAGCTAATGTGGAGCCCTCCCCAACGGAAGAAGAAGACAACGAAGCCACTGATCCCGTCACTTCTGTTCCTGAGTCTGCTGCCGGTCCCCAGTTCGACTATCATGTTGAGCACAGGCCTCAGGTACAGAAGCCAATCCCAAGATTGCCAAGGTTCCAGGTCCTGCATCGGCACCTGGCTCCTTCAATATCAATGGCTTCAGGGCAGACAACACGTTCTTCGATAGCTCCAGGAACCCCTACTCAAGGGAAAGGATATCATCTGATCGGTTCTGGAGCTATCCTTAGCGAAGCTATTACTCATGAATTCTTTACAACCAAGGTCGCATCTTCCCACACAAGCGCCTTGACATTGAAGCCATAGCTGGTCTGCCCTGTCTGGAAGAAGCTTTGGATTGCTTCAAGGATGTTGGACTGCTGCCGTTCGTTACTGACCAAGAGCATTGGAATGAAGAGCTGCTGCTCCAATTCTATGCCACACTTCACATCCGCGGGTACAGCAGAGATCCGAAGACTTGGGTCCTGGAGTGGATGACCGGAAATGTTCATCACGAAGCCAATGCATTTGACATCATTGAGCTCACTGGTTTGCCCACTCCTGGTGATCTCTATGAGCATGGCTGTCAGCTGCATAGTGAAGCTATTGAGAGCATCTTTAAGAGGCCGGAACCTGATATGAGTCAGATGCTCAGCATGATGAAGCCATTGCCCCGAGATGCTGCTTATCCAATAGAGTTCTTCGTTGAAGACCTTGAGTATCTGCCATGAACCATCTATCACATCATCAGGCGAACTCTCTGGCCCATCAAAGGGCACTCTCCAAATGCCAAGCTTGAGGGTGCAATGAAGACTTTGGTCTTCTATATTCTTCATGGAAAATGCTTCAATGCACATGACTTATTCATCCGCCAACTTGCTGCCTCGGGCTCTGATCTGTTTGGCTTGAAGTTCTACGCCCCATGGGTAATGCGGCTAATTAAACTTCACTCCGATATCTCATATCAGCCATCTGCTCGCAATCATAGGGTTTTTCTGCCTGATGTGGATATCTCTACTGAAGCCATCTATCCTGAGCCTGCAAAGGAACCTCTAAGTCTTCAGAATGCAGAGCATCAGAGTTTCTCACAGAACATTGAAGGAGTTGAAGCAGTCACTCGGGTGTATCCTTTGGCTGGCACTACACGTGCACCACACCTTGCGTCTACTGAAGCCACTGATAGTACAACTGCTCCAAGACCCAAGAAGCGCACTCGTGTTCTCAACGACCGAGAGCTTCTTGTGGCTCTTCATCAGAAACAGGATAGGCATCATGACTGGCCGAAGCGTCAGATGAAAAGCCTCTTGGTGGAAGTTAATCGCATTCGCAATCTTGCCACCAAGAATGCTTTCGTTGCCCATGAAACCTGTCGCCGTACATGGAAAGGGCTAATGATGATGTGTTCTGAAGATCATCTCCAAGAGGATGGCTTCACCGAGCGATTCAAGTTTGACTCCACACCTCCTCGAAGAGCTGTGCTGCTAGGAACTCCATCCCTTGAAGACTCTGAGTTCTCTTCATCTGCTGCAACAGTGACTGCCAGAGTTATCGAGGATGAAGATGATGCTACTTCACCACCACCTCCTTCAGCACGCGTCAACTCTGCTCCAAGCTCTTCAGTACCGCCAAACACCACCAACGACCCTGCTACTTCACCTACTCCGCCTGGGAACGAGTAGATGCTCTATGTCTTCAAACCTTTTTGGTCCTTACTGACAAAAGGGGGAGAAGCATATGAGGTTGATAGTCTTCAAGTGGGTCCATATGGGCGGGTGCTTTATATTTTGCTTCATGCTTACAACTCTCGTTTTGCTACATTTGGTTCTTTGAGTTGTAACACTTAAACTCGATGGTCGTCTGCTACTTATCTGCCACTTTGTTTTGCGATGATAAATTCCGCATGTGCGACGATAAATTCCGCACTTAGATCATTCTGCAGACGTCCATTTTCCATTATGCATGTCATTATCTTCATATACTTTCACATGCATAGTGGATTGTCATCATAAGTTGAAGTGGATCTCCACAAGTACAACCTGCCATGTGCATTTGCATTCCAAAAGCAAATTACCTATATGCACATCTTCAGGGGGAGCCCTTGCAACTTATGAAGACAATTCCTTATCCTTTACAATTTCACAGATTATATTCCCCGTTGAAAACTTCAACTAGTTTGTCATCAATCACCAAAAAGGAGGAGATTGTAAGTGCATCTAGTGCCAACCCTAGTTGGTTTTGGAGTATTGACGACAAACCTAGTTGAGGGACTAATGTGTTTGTGAGAATTGCAGGATAACACAGGTAGAAGTCCCTCATTGATTCGGTTTTCCTACCAGAGATGGCCCCTAAAAATGTATGAAGACATTGAAGTCAAAGGTGGTATATGAAGATATTCACATTGAAGACTATGACAAGAGAAGACACCACATGAAGCCTATGGAGCTCGAAGACTTAGATCTTTCGTAGTTCTTTTTCTTTTGTGTTGAGTCATAGGAACCACCGTACTGTTAAGTGGGGTCCAAGAGAACCAGTCGGAATGACTGAAGTGATGCCTAACCAAAAACACCTATGTCTTCGAGTGAAGACTATGAGAGCGAATCTTGTCCAGAGTCGGACAAGTCAGCTTTGCTTGTAGCCCAAGTAAAGTTGTCGTGTGAGTTTGAAATCTAACCATTGGAACACGTGTCAGTTCCTTAGTGACCCAGGGTCATTTCGGACAAATCAGGTCGGGTTGCCAAGTGGCTATAAATAGCCCACCCCCCACAACCATAAACGGTTGGCTGCTCAGATTGAGAGTACGGCTTTTGTCGTTTGAGAGCAACCCACCTCGAAGCCTTTGAGAGAGAATTCCTTGCGAGGATAAAGCCCTAACCACCCAGAGCCAGAGAGAATTGGGCATCACTTAAGTCTTCTTGTCTGTGTGATCTGAAGACTTATTACACTTGAGGACTGTGCATCCTCCAGCCGGTTAGGTGTCGCATTCTGAGCATCCAAGAGACATTGTGGATTGCTGGTGAACGAAGTCTGTGAAGGTTTGGGAGTCTACCTTGAAGACTTACCAGAGTGATTGGGCGAGGTATGTGTGACCTTAGCTCAAGGGGAATACGGTGAGGACTGGGTGTCCTGAGCTGCGTGTTCAGGACTGTGTGTCCGGGACTGTGTGTCCTAAGGTTTAAATACCTAGCCGCCCTAACCAGATGTACAGTTGTCACAGCAACTGGAACTGGTCCAACAAATCATTGTCTTCAACGAGTCACTGGTTTCATCTTCCCTTCCCTTTACTTACCGTTGCTCCTTGTGAAGTCATTGTATGTTTGCACTATCTTTTGTCTTCACTGAGTGACTGCATGTTCTGTATGGCTTCATAATATCTTCCTACCTGATCCTTACTACATTGCTACTATTAAGTCATTGTGCTTTCACTTCATTGAATACTTGACTATGGCTTGCCCAGTGTAGTCTACCTTCCGCTGCAAGGTAATAGGTTTATTTCTATCGTTTGTCTTCATAACTTCCACGTTTTGAAGACTTTCATAAAAATCGCCTATTCACCCCCCTCTAGTCGATATAACGCACTTTCAGTATCATGCGCATCATTGTCGAGAGTAACAGAGGATAGCTTTTCCCATAGCAAGGTGAACTCCTGGATATGCTCCATGGTGAGCCCATGATGGGTATCAATCTGACTAACCCAATAATTTTTGAGGAGAGCTTTTTTGACCGAGGTAGATTTCTTTTTGGAGAGGTCAAATACCTTTGGGGCAATATCTTTGGGTCTCATGCCGTTGAGCCAAGATGATTCCCAGAACTTCGCCTTACATCCGTTTCCAACACTAACCATGGTGGCTGCCGCAAACAGGTCTCTATCATCATCATTGCACGGTGTTCCCGTCCCAGCCCAAGTCTTGGGGGGGTCAGCCCACTCATACCAAAGCCATCGCAGTCGAAGGGCAGTAGCAAACTTCTCAAGGTTGAGGATGCCCAAACCACCGAAGATCTTGGGCTTGCAGACAAGTTCCCAGTTGACCTTACATTTTCCACCGGTCACTTTATCGCAACCCGCCCAAAGGTAGGCACGCCGCAAGCTGTCAATCTTCTTCCTCACTTCCACCGGCAATTCTAGGGGCGTAATATGATATATAGCAATGGCGGTAAGCACTGCCTTGACCAAGACGACACGACCTGGCGCGGCCACATGTTTGGCAACCCAAGGTGGTAGTTTCCCCGCAACTTTATCCTCTAAGAACTGAAAGTGAATGCTCTTAAGCCTTGAAACCGAAAGGGGAAGCCCCAAATATCCATAGGGAAGGTGGAGCGAACCGCTGGGAAGGCTTGCAGGACGTCATCAAGGTCAATGTTACCGCATCGAATGGGCGCAACTACACTTTTGGCACAACTAGTGACCAATCCTGTAACATCACCAAAGGATGCAAGAGTTGAAGCCAGGAACTGAATGTCATTTTTTATTGGGGCAATGAAAATGGCAGTGTCATCAGCATAAAGTGACGCACGGATGGGTCGACCTCTGAGCGGTTGAAGATGACCTTGAGAAGTCGCCTTGGCAAGAATGTGGTGCAACGGGTCAATGGCAAGCACAAATAGCAATGGGGAGAGAGGGTCCCCTTGCCGAAGGCCCCGACCATGCCGAATTGGGTCACCGGCAATACCATTGAGCAACACACGCGAAGATGCCGAGGAAAGAAGGGCGCAGATCCAATCTCTGAAGCGACTTGGGAAGCCATGGTGGCGTAGAAAATCCATCAAGTAATCCCAACGCACCGAATCAAAAGCCTTCTTTATGTCAAGCTTGAAAAGCAAAGTTGGTGTATTTGTGCGTTGGAAGCGCCTAGCCAAGTTGCGCACATACATAAAATTGTCATGGATACTTCTTTTCTTGATGAAAGCACTATGTGCATTGGAGACTAGTTTGTGCATATGAGGAGTGAGCCGTGTGGCCATCATTTTTGCAATGATCTTGGCAATACCATGGATGAGACTAATTGGTCGAAAATCTAAGATGTCCTCTACACCATCTTTCTTCGGAATGAGAGCTATGTTTGCCGAGTTCAGCCAATGCAAGTTGGAGACATGAAGGTTAGAGAAGTTGTTGATGACCTCCATGATTTCAGGTTGGACTATTTCCCAACACTCTTTGAAGAAGGCTCCTGTGAATCCGTCAGGGCCTGGGGCTTTATCACTAGGGAGGGCAAAGATTGCCGCCTTGACCTCCTCCAACGAGAAAGGCATCGCCAAGTCTGCGAGGTCAGAAACCGGAGCAGGGATGAATTCCCAGTTGAGGTCCATAGCACGGGGCACCCCTTTTTTGATGGCCTTCCTAAAGTGTTCTTGTGCAATCGTCTTCTTATCCTCGTGGTTTGTGACCATCCATTGTTATGTTTCAACCGATGAATAATTTTTTTTCTTCTTCTGTGGTTGATGCGAAGGTGGAAGAAACGCGTGTTGGCATCACCCTCTTTGAGCAAAGTAACCCTGGAGCTTTGTCTCTTTCTAGCTCTCTCAAGAATGGCAAGGGACACAATCTTTCTTTTGAGCTTCCTCCGAAGGTCCCTCTCCTCAAAGCTCAATGTTCTACTTTCTTGGGCCAAATCCAATCTAAGAATGATATCAAGGGCCATGTGAAGTTGGACCTTATGGTTTGAGAAGATCTTTTTGCTCCAAGTGCGAAGGCGTTGACTAACTCTTTTTAGCTTGTGAAAGAGGATTTGACATGGTTCAACATGGGGGACTCTCTCATTCCAAGCATCTTGGACAGTCTTCTTGAAGTTAGGCATCTTGATCCAAAAGTTTTCAAAGCGGAAGCATTTTGGCCGGGAGGGCCCCACATCACTAGCGAGGAGTAGAGGGCAGTGGTTGGACAATGAAGATGACAATGCGTGGATAAGGTGGGAGCCAAACTGAATGTCCCAATCTTCATTGCAAAAGAAGCTATCAAGTTTGCTCATGGTCGGGTTTGCTTGTTCATTGCTCCATGTGAATTTCCTATTCTGCAAGTGTATCTCCTTTAGCTCACAAGCATTGAGGGTGTTGCGGAAGCGAACAATACGGCTGCGATCGGCATTTGTACGGTTCTTATCTCTGGCCCGATAGACTTGGTTGAAGTCGCTGGTGACAATACATCTCATGCCCGCAGGAGGTTTTTGTCCAACCATTTCATGGAAAAAGGCATCCTTCAAATTGCCTCTAGTAGGGCCATACACAGTTGTGATTTGGAAGGATGTGTTTGAGCCAATGATAGTCACCATTGCCGAGAGGAAGAAGTCCCCAAAGCTCACATTATCAATCTTTACTAGGTCTTCATTCCATAATAGAAGAATTCCTCCACGGGTGCCATTTGTGGGCCGCTCAGCGAAACTTTTCAGACGATGCCGCCTAGGAAAGCAGCGATAAAAGGATCCACGACTGCAAGCTTGGTTTATTGAAGACATACAATTTTGCAAGAAGTGGAGGCGATGGTTTCATGTACAGTAGAACGACGGTCTGGGCAGTTCAATCCACGAACATTCCAATTCAAAATGCATAAGTTGTTATCTTCCATTAGAAACTAACAATACATCCATCATCGGTGCAGCAACATCATCACGTCATCACCGTGGCCTCCTCACTTCCCATGGCCTGTAGGTCTGGGGCCGTGTCGCCACCATGCTCAACTAGGGCGTCTTCGACAGCAGTGGCCAGGTCACAGTCAAGCTTGAACAGTGCACGCAAAGCCGCCACCGCAATGTCTGGCAGTTTACCATTGAACAATGCGACATACTTGTTGATGGCCTCCTCAGTCATCATTTCACCTTCCTCTATGATACCCAGCCTTTGGCAAAGCAGCTTCTCCGCTAATTTTGTGATAGGCATCGATCGGTTCTTGGCCTGGAGCCGCGGGCTGCAGCGTCCCACTGTGAAACTGGAGATACCAACCAAGGTCTTCCTTCTTCTTGTCGGTGGCCTGGGCGGGGTTGATCTTGGCGTTGGCGATGGCAACAGGGCTTGCTGACAAGGCACAAAGATGGGGGTGCTTTGCTCTGGCTGGTCGGAGCAGTCCACCTGGGAGCTTTGAGGAGCAGAGGCGACCCCCGCTGGCAAACTTGGGATCGGAGAAGTTCTGGACATGCGAAGCAAGCCAGAAGGGTGCGTCGGGGTGCAGCCATCCAGAAGAGGCGGCGATGGCTGCAACAGATTAGTCGGCCCATTGCGCGTTGGCGACCTCATTCTTCTGATAGGAGGCGTCCTTGGCGGGGAGGAGGTGGGCGTTCGCGGTACAAAGACCGGGGTGCACGTCGGGCTGTTGGTGGATGGAGTCGCGCCCGAAGAGGAGCCTGTAGTCGAGGAGGTTCCACTTATTATTATGGCCGAATTTGCACTTGGTGGTGTTTTTTGTTTGTTTTGGCACCAAAAGGAAACAATGGCTTGTGTCAATTGACATGTTCCTCACACTGCATTTTTTTCTTCTGAATCTGATGTTGTTCTCTGTCTGAAAATATGCTATGCATTTCTTCTCTTTGAACGTATTTCATAGTCAATGCTTTCGTGGTATACAAGCTTAAGATTAGAGCATCTACAACACAGACTCTTAAATCACCCACATACGTTCGTATCGAGCTGTCCGGACACTACAAGTTATCCAATATGGTCCCGTATTTGGTCGCACACCAGTCCAGGCGTTCGTTTTCTCACAAACCGAAAGCAAAACAGAGGGCTTTGCGGGAGTCCAGTTATCCGCCACGTAGGACTCCGACACCCCCGGCCCATCCAAAACCAAGGCAGAGGCCGCGCATTTGGAGCGGCCCGCATTATTTTCGCATCAACCCCTCCCCATTTTCTCCACCCTCTCTGTTCCAATCACCCCTGCTCTCCACTCCAATTTTCACTGAAAGAACATGTGGTGCCTCCACGTTTGGTTTTGGTAATTGATGATAATCTCTATGGACTAATGGTTGCCTTGAGTTATATTTGATAGGATTTTCTTGGAGTACATGTGTTGGTTTCAAGGAGAGTTTGTGTCGACCAAGGTGTTATTCAAGGAATTACCTAAATATTGGTCTTGTGAGAGGTTGATCAAGACTAAGTCAAACAGTGAATCAAGTTGATCGATACATAAAGGTAGAAGATGTACCGAGAGGGATCAAGTGATCCCATGGTATGGTAAGCATTGTCAATTATGCTTTGTGTACTAACCCATGGTCTTCGTGAGAGTTCTTTGTGGGGTTACGTTGCCGTGTGCAAGTTCAAGTGATGCATCACGAAGTGATCAAGTGCTTGAAGCTTGCCGTCCATTGTGGTGACAATGGACTTGTGCAGATGTGCCAAAGAGTGGCTCACCCATATTGGAGTATGGGGAGCAATCTAGTAGTCTTCACCAAGCCAACACAATCAAGAAATGTGGTCCAACTTGAGGACGTCAAGATCGTCTACATCTAGCTCAATTGGACTCTGTGCAAAGCAAAGGTTTTCCCTTGATAGGTTTTCTATTTTACGGGTCTCATGGTGGTAGTTGGGAGACCCGGTTATAGGATCAATTGCCGTACTATCAAGGGAGCTCTTGATGAGTAGCTTGATTGTATCGTTCGTAGAGAGCTCAAACCATTGCATCCTTGCATCATCTTTCTTGGTTATTATTTGGTTCTCTTTGTGAGTCTTAGAGCTTATGGTCATCTTGATGACAAGCTCGAGTTCATCGAAAACAGAGTTCACATGCATCTTCTATAGTGTTTTTGATGTTGGAGGTTATGCCAGTTCTTCTTTGTTGTTGTTTTGATGCTACTCGTCGTCTTGTATCCAACAAGATTGACTTTGCTCAATTCGGAGCTCATTTACAAAAGTTATGAAAGTTCTGGTTTTATTGGGTCCTTCTGGTGTCTTATGCTGCGATGTGTAGGCAGCCAAGTGCTTAAGCCTCTGTGGCGTGCGGTAGTACTACTCAAGGGAGCGGTGGTACTGCAGGGGCCAGCGGTAGTACCGCTCCTGGTGAACGGTAGTACCGCTGAGTAGGCGCGGATGTAATTTTTCACATCCGCCCTTAAGCGGTAGTAACGCTCCTGGTGAGCGGTAGCACCGCTGCCTCCAGCCCTGTCGTTGTTGCGTGTGGTAGTAGGCGCGGATGTAATTTTTTACATCCACCCTTTCGTGGTAGTACCGCTCCCTGTGAGCGGTAGTACCGTGCCGGCTCTTTCTCGTAGCTCGCTCCAGCGGATGTAGGCGCAGATGTAATTTTTTACATCCGTGGACGCGCGGTAGTACCGCAAGGGCAGGCGGTAGTACCGCTCCTGCTATAGTACCGCCATGTTTCCCCATAGCAGTAGTATTTCTTTTGGCTACTGCCGCCCTAGTGGTAGTACCGCTCATAGGAGCAGTAGTACCGCTCATAGGAGCGGTAGTACCGCTCGGTGCGGGCTGTGAATATAACGGTTGGATTTTCCCCTTCCTATAAAAGGGGCTCTTCTTCCTCAATAAACCTAATCCTTTGAGCTTGTGTTCTTCCCCCATTGTTGACCATATTCGAGCTTGGTATCTCTCAATCCCTCCATGGATTCTTACTAGTTTTTGAGGGAAAGAGAGAGGAGATCTAGATCCACATTTCCACCAACCACTTTCTCCTCTATGTGAGGGGAACCCCTTGGATCTAGATCTTGGAGTTCTTGGTGTTCTCCGTATTGTTCTTCCTCTCATTTTCCTCCATAGCATTAGTTGCTTTGGTGGGATTTGGGAGAGAGGGACTTGGGCACTCCGTGTGTCCTTGCCATTGCATTTGGTGCATCGGTTTGAGTTCTCCACGGCAATACGTGGAAGTTACAAGTTGAGAAGCCTATTAATGATCCACAAGTATAGGGGATCTATCATAGTCCTTTCGATAAGTAAGAGTATCGAATCCAACGAGGAGCAGAAGGAAATGATAAGCAGTTTTCAGTAAGGTATTCTTTGCAAGCACTGAAATTATGGTAATAGAGAGTTTTGTGATAAGGTAATTTGTAATGGATAACAAGTAATAAAAATAAATAAGGTGCAGCAAGATGGCCCAATCCTTTTTGTAGCAAAGGACAAGCCTGGACGAACTCTTATATAAAGGAAAACGCTCCCAAGGACACATGGGAATTATCGTCAAGCTAGTATTCATCACGCTCATATGATTCGCGTTCGGTACTTTGATAATTTGATATGTGGGTGGACCGGTGCTTGGGTACTGCCCTTACTTGGACAAGCATCCCACTTATGATTAACCGCTCTTGCAAGCATCCGCAACTACAAAAGAAGTATTAAGGTAAACCTAACCATAGCATGAAACATATGGATCCAAATCAGCCCCTTACGAAGCAACACATAAACTAGGGTTTAAGCTTTTGTCACTCTAGCAACCCATCATCTACTTATTACTTCCCAATGCCTTCCCCTAGGCCCAAACAATGATGAAGTGTTATGTAGTCGACGTTCACATGAAACCACTAGAGGAAAGACAACATACATCTCATCAAAATATCGAACGAATACCAAATTCACATGACTACTTATAGCAAGACTTCTCCCATGTCCTCAGGAACAAACGTAACTACTCACAAATCATATTCATGTTCATAATCAGAGGGGTATTAATATGTATAAAGGATCTGAACATATAATCTTCCACCAAATAAACCAACTAGCATCAACTACAAGGAGTAATCAGCACTACTAGCAACCCACATGTACCAATCTGAGGTTTTGGGACAAAGATTGGATACAAGAGATGAACTAGGGTTTGAGATGAGATGGTGCTGGTGAAGATGTTGATTGAGATTGACCCCCTCCCGATGAGAGGATCGATGGTGATGACGATGATGATGATTTCCCCCTCCCGGAGGGACGCTTCCCCGGCAGAACAGCTCCGCCGGAGCCCTAGATTGGTTCCGCCAAGGTTCCGCCTTGTGGCGGCGGCGCTTCGTCATGAAAGCTTGAATATGATTTTTTCCAGGGCGAAAGACTTCATATAGCCAAATATGGGCACCGGAGGCCTGCCAGGGGCCCATGAGACAAGGGGACGCGCCCAGGGGGTAGGGCGCGCCCCCACCCTCGTGGATGGTGGGTGGCCCCCCTCTGATGCTTTCTTCACCCAATATTTTTTATATATTCCAAAACTGACTTCCATGGAGTTTCAGGACTTTTGGAGTTGTGCAGAATATGTCTCTAATATTTGCTCCTTTTCCAGCCCAGAATTCCAGTTGCCGGCATTCTCCCTCTTCGTGCAAACCTTATAAAATAAGAGAGAAAATGCATTAGTATTGTGACATAATGTGTAATAATAGTCCATAATGCAATAAATATCGATATAAAAGCATGATGCAAAATGGACGTATCAACTCCCCCAAGATTAGACCTCGCTTGTCCTCAAGCGGAAGCCGATATCGAAAAATATGTCCACATGTTTAGAGATAGAGGTGTCGATAAAATAAAATACAGACATGAGGGCATCATGATCATTCTTATAACAGCAACATATATATTGTCATATGATTTCTTATACTAAAGTAAAAATCTTATTCACAATGTAAAGTATGAATCAGAAACTTCATTGAGAACTAACAAACTATAATCTTAGTCATTGAAGCAATTGCAATTTATCATAACATCGGAAAGAGTCAATATAAGAGCTTTTCAGCAACTTCACATACTCAACTATCATTTAGTCTTTCACAATTGCTAACACTCATGCAATACTTATGAGTATGAAGCTTTAATCGGACACAGAGAAAGATAGGGGCTTATAGTTTTGTCTCCCATCCTTTTACCTCAAGGATAATGTCAACAATAATAGTTTATGAAAACCCACATCCAATTAGCTATATATATCAGGATCTTTCCAACACACAGTGCTTGCCAAAGGATAAAATGTTAAAAAGGAAAGGTGAAGATCACCATGACTGTTGTATAAAGTATAGAACAAAAATAAAAGATAGGCCCTTTGCAGAGGGAAGCAAAGGTTGTCATGTGTTTTATGGTTGGATGCACGAAATCTTAATGCAAAAGAACGTCACTTTATATTGGCACTTGTGATACGTACCTTTATTATGCAGACCTTCGCTTTTATTTCTTCCACATCACAAGATCGTATAAAGCTTATTTTCTCCACACTAATAGGTCATACATATTTAGAGAGCAATTTTTATTGCTTGCAACAATGACAACTTATTTGAAGGATCTTACTCAATCCAAAGGTAGATATGGTGGACTCTCATGGCAAAACAGAGTTTAAGGATATTTGGAAGCACAAATAGTATCTCTACTTGTGTAACATCCCAAATTTCCAATTTGGAATGTTATACATAGGTCATTCATGCATATCATATTTTATTGCATTTCGTGTTGCGACCCTGGAAATCCTAAGCAACTCAAGGACCCACGGAGAGAGTTGGGGATTTCACCGTTTTCATATTTGAATTTTGTCAAATATCGAAACAAGGATCATTTTGGTTTTAATAATTTTTCTCTCTGAAAATATTTCATATTAAAAATATATGAGAGGAGATAACATGACTTCTCCAAAATAAATGAAATATTGGAGGAAAAAAAATACTAAAATCAAATAATGAGTTTTATTTGAGTTTTATCGTTATTTTATTTGAATTAGGAAAAATACGCGTTTTTCAAAATTGCATTAGAGGCCCAAATAAATGTTCACTTTGTCTGGAATATTTTTAGAGGACCGTGAAAATTTATTTTGCAATTTTTGGAGTCCGTTTAGTATTTCTTTCATTAGTTTTTTTGTGCCAGGATTTTATAAACAAAATAGGTAACCGACTTACCGGGCAGTGTCCGGCTAGGACACTTGGACCGGCCAGCTTTAAAAGCCGAGGCCCGCGACCCCGACAGCCCAAGCCGCACCGCGCCCCGCCTAACCTTAGCGCCGCCCGTTGCTGCCGCCAGCGCCGCCCGCCGCCGCCGCCAGCCGTCCTGCGTCGCCGCCTCGCGCCGCCGCCCCGTCGTCCCACCGCCGCCGACCTCGCCAGAAGTAGCCGCCGCCGCCTTTCGTCGGTTTTCTCAAAAAAACCTTTCAGTTTTTTCTAGATCTCGTTTTTTATATAGATCGGTTCATCCGGTTTTCCGTCGGTTTAGTTATTTAGCGGACGTTCATCCGTATGTTCGTTTCAACGAACACTGTTCGTCCGTTAGCCGTAGATAGCGAACGTTCGTTCGTTAGCCTGTTCGTCAATTTTTCTTTTTTCAGGGTTTTTCCGTGATTATTTTTTATCACGATTTCTGCCCTGATCTTCGTTTTAGTTTATCTTTTCGCTCGTTTATCCAAATCATGTGAAACAAGCGCCTAGATCTTCCTCTCGAAGCCCTCTATCTGTTTAACCAACTTGAACATGATTTTGACACAATAAAATTTGACTTTAATCTAAATTAGTAATCGGATATTGTTTCTTTTACAGTTTGAGTTTCGTTGCTCCGTTTGATTTGATTCCTTTTGCAAACCGGAGTTCTTCAGTTGAACTTTCTAGCTAGATCTTCTTATTTGAGTTTTACCCATGCATCTTTGCTTGATTGCTTATGTATGCTATTGTTTGTTTGTGATAGAACACCCGGAGTGTGAAGCATGCTACTACGAGTCACTAGGTTTTACGGATCGTCAGCAAGGCAAGTAACACATTGATCATACTCTTTCATACCCAGTTTTTATGCATTAGTTACAATCCTCAAACACTGCATGATTAGGATGTGATTAACATGTGGGTATTGGGAAGTAGTTGATGAGGTAGAACCTATTACCTGTTTCATTTTCAAACCCTTGGGAGTTACTTCTACATAATGCTTATAACACTATGCTATGCTAGTAGACGTGGATTGGGTTTGAGTGTATCCATTCTAGATGTGAGTTTGTTAATTAATGGTTCAATTCTACGGTGGTAACTTTAATACACATCTGGGTGGATTGTTGGTTTTGGGCACCTGGTGTCGGTGTCAAAACCGGCGGATCTCGGGTAGGGGGTCCCGAACTGTGCGTCTAGGCCGGATGGTAACAGGAGGCAAGGGACACGAAGTTTTACCCAGGTTCGGGCCCTCTCGATGGAGGTAAAACCCTACATCCTGCTTTATTAATATTGATGATATGGGTGTTACAAGAGTAGATCTACCACGAGATCAGAGAGGCTAAACCCTAGAAGCTAGCCTATGGTATGATTGTATGTTGTGATTGTTGTCCTACGGACTAAAACCCTTCGATTTATATAGACACCGGAGAGGGTTAGGGTTACACAAGGTCGGTTACAAAGGAGGAGATATCCATATTCGTATTGCCTAGCTTGCCTTCCACGCCAAGTAGAGTCCCATCCGGAAACGAGACGAAGTCTTCAATCTTGTATCTTCATAGTCTAACAGTCCGGCCAATGGAGATAGTTCGGCTGTCCGAAGACCCCCTAATCCAGGACTCCCTCAGTAGCCCCTGAACCAGGCTTCAATGGCGATGAGTCCGGCGCACAGTATTGTCTTCGGCATTGCAAGGCGGGTTCCTTCTCCGAATACATCACAGAAGAATTTGAATACGAGGATAGTGTCCGACCCTGCAAAATAAGTTCCACATTCCATCGTAGAGAGAATAATATTTTCGCAGATCTAATTTGCTGGCTTGTTTTGGCAACACGACATTACGTCATGGCCCGGTGATTATTCGAACCATTTCTTTTAACCAGCCCCGCACATAACGCGAGGCAGTTTTTTTACACGTCTTGTCAAAGTAGAGATCGTGTCCCCTTATTACGGGATTCTCATCAATACGGGCGTGGGTAACCCAACCGCGCCATCAATTGTGGCGCTTGGGGGATAAGCGAGTTTTACCAGGAAAGTGGGGACGCTTAGTTTTGTCTGCCCATATAAAGGGATAAGGATTCACCTTTCTATCCACGCCTTCTTCCTCCTTTGCTCATCCGCTCCCGCACACTCGAGCTCTAGCGCCCAAGTCCTCACTTCCATCTCAACCTTCTCAAACCATGTCCGGAGCAGGAGGCAAGTGGATGGTCTCCTTCGTCACGGAGGGAGACATCAAGAAACTGAGGAGAGCCGGATACCTGCCCGACGATATCGCGCACCGGCTCCCAGATGAGGGGCAACTCATCCCCACCCCCAGGCCCCATGAGAGGGTGATATTCCTCACCCATTTCCTCCGCGGACTGGGATTCCCTCTCCATACCTTTGTCTGGGGGCTCATGTTTTATTACGGCCTGGATTTCCACGATCTAGCCCCGAACTTCATCCTCAACATCTCGACGTTTATCGTCGTGTGCGAGGCCTTCCTCCGCATCAAGCCCCACTTCGGCTTATGGCTGAAGACCTTCAACGTCAAGCCGAAGGTGGTAGGCGGCCGACAGGCGGAGTGCGGAGGCGCCATGGTGGGCAAGATGCCCAACATAACATGGCTCGAGGGCTCCTTTGTGGAAACCATAAAGGGGTGGCAATCGGGGTGGTTCTATATCACCGAGCCGCGCGACCCCGCATGGGTAGCGGCCCCCGAGTTCCGATCTGGCATCCCCATGCGGCTCACCTCCTGGAAGAAGAAGGGCCTGTCCTGGGGTAATTCAAAAGAGCTGACCGGACTCCAGACATGTATTCAAAACATGGTGGACAAGAAGCTCAAGCTTGTCAACATAGTCCAGGTTATGCTCATCCGCCAGATACTCCCGTGCCAACAACGGGAGTTCACCTTGTGGGAGTTCAATTCGGCGCAGCACTGAACTCTGAATAGGCTCTTCGACACGACTCATGAAGATGCCTGGAGGGTGTTGTTCAAGAGCGCCGAGGTCCCTCCCCCCATTACTGAGGATCGCGGATTCAGCGCGAAGTGCCAAGCCAGTGCGGTAAGCTATTTTACCTTTCACATGATACTTGTTTTTATATAGATTGACTCTATGCGGGATCTAAACTCCCGTGCCTTTGACAGGACTGGCAGAAGATGGCCGGACAGATCGACTGTCCGGCTCCTTTGCCCGAAGGCCCCGCAGACGCCCTTCTAGCGAAGATGTTGACTCCGGCGCCTTATAAGGTGCCGGAGAAGACCAAGAAGGCCAAGGGAGCTCGAAAGAGTTCCCGACGCCAGGCGTCGTCAGACTCACCGTCTGATTACTCTGCGGCGCACTCTTCCCCCGAAGACGAGGAAGAAGAAGAAGAGGCTCCCCCACCGACTGGGGGAGACAAGAAAAGGAAGGCCGCCCCAACTGGGGAGGCCGGAGGGTCCAAGAAGGGAAGGACTCTCCCTCCGGACAGCTCCACCGCCACCGACGAAAGTGAAGACGAGTGGTTGCCCAGGGCCAAGCCCCCGGGGAGATCGTAAGTATTTAGATACCAAAGTTACCCATAGGATTCCTTTGTCACACTGCTTTTCCTAACGCCGAACTCAATTGTGCAGGCCGCCCCGAGCCAATATCGAGGTATCCTCGGACGGTTCCCTGGGCTCGTCGGACATGGATAGCGATCCAGTCCCAACCGCCACCTCCCCTCATCCTGCCGACGACGCCGAAGTGTTGTCTCAAGAGGCATCGAATCGAGGGGGGGCCATCCCGGAGGCGCCTCAAGGCGACCTTCCAGAATCCGGGAGCCGAGGGGACGGGGTCCCCGAGAGCTCTGAGTTCGGCCCTCAGCCGAACACCGCGCCGGATCCTCCAACGGTTCCGGGCTCGGGCAGGCGGTCCCCTTCTAAGAGGGGCAAAACGCTAGTGCTGGTGACATCTGCCCATCTAGAGGCACCGGACAGCCTGCTGGAAGCGCTTCGCAGCGCTTCCATCAACGAGGAGCACCGCACCATCATGGGCGCGGTGATTCAGAAGGTTCGGTCCGCCAAGAGCGGATTGACTGAGGCCTGTGCAAGCCTTCTAACAGGCTTCGAGGTAAGTGTGTTTAAAATGTAGTAGAAATATTACCGCATAGACAGTAGCCCCTGATGCTTTGTTCGGTGTTCACAAAGAAAAGCCGAACAGAGGATCAAATAATATCGCAGGAATCTAATATAATTATTGTCAATATGCATATGCAGGCTTCTCTACTGGCGTCCGCCGCACTAATTGCGGAGGTTGCCGTACTGAAGCAGGACCTCGATGGGTCCAAGAAAGAGCTCGGCCTTGCCAAGAGGCAGCTCAAGGAGAACGAGGGTAAGTAATACCCCGTCTATAGATATGTATATATAAAAAAGGACGCGATTGCAAAATGACAGGATCATTGTATGTTTTGCCAGGGGCCATGACCGAGGTGGCGACCCTGAAGTAAGCGCTGACCAAGGCCAAAGATATAGCGGCCAAGGAGCGCACCGAGCAAGAGAGGCACGAGGCTCGGGTGGGCGAGGTGCAACAAGAGCTCTAGGCTCTCATGACGAAGCACGAGGCGTTGGAGCTTGACTTGAAGACGCGAGAGTCTGAGCTTGCCGCGGCCCATGAGAGCGCAAAGAGTGCCAAGGCCGAGGCCCAGAAGGCCCTTCAGGAGATCGACGCGATGAAGAAGATAGCGACGGGTAAGGCTTTCTATATGTAAAGCAAGCATGTTAAAGTGAATTACCGATTACTTACCCGAATCCGGAGCTCTTCAGGAGCATTCGCAGATTTGCCCCGCAGTGTGTCTGATGCCGCACAATTTTACCAGGCCGAGGTCGGAAGCTCGACGGAGAAGC
Source organism: Triticum urartu (assembly GCF_056163025.1). Classification (NCBI taxonomy): domain Eukaryota; kingdom Viridiplantae; phylum Streptophyta; class Magnoliopsida; order Poales; family Poaceae; genus Triticum; species Triticum urartu. The sequence continues at coordinate 492,659,299 of NC_141879.1, read as the reverse complement.
TGTTCTGGTCTCTGTATGCTGAGGCCGAACATCCGGTGCCAATGAGCGACCAGCTGAAGCAGATGGTCGGGCTACATAAGGCGGCCGATCAGGCCATGAAGGGCTTCATAGTCCGGTTGTGGCCTGGCGACACCCTTTCGAACAGCTTCTTCGGCCAGGTGAGGCGGCTTGTGGATGCCTGCCCCCGGCTGGAGGTCGTCAAGCGACCCATCTGCATAGAAGGTGCATGCCGGGCTTTCGCCCGTGTAAAAATGCAGTGGGTCAAGCTAGACGCCATGAAGCTGATCAAGGAGGGGCCACCAGAGGGCAAGGAGCACCGCCACCCCGAGATGTACTACGAGGGTGTTCTGCCGGGTGCCCGTCTTATCGCGGATGAGTGTTCACAAAATGTAATATTTGAATGAGACTTGCTCGTGTTGTCCTGTATGTATGAAAACTTGTATCATGTTCGCTATGCAACGCTTGTTAGAATTTAAAATATTACCTTCTGTTTGGCTGTTTATCCAATCTGAGAGATGGCTAGTCCTCGGCTTCTGCCCCCATGCTACGAGTGCTGGGGTGTTCAGGATAAACCTGAGCACTCTTGTTCCCATGTTTGGGTCCTTCGAGGGAGGTGCTCAGCACAACAAACAAGGCAACCGGACTAATAATGCTTTATCACTCTCACTTAGCCATAGAATTCTATAATTTGAAATTTCAGCGAAGCCCCTGGTACTCGGAAGGCCGAATTCGGGGCGCAATACACGCCTGTAAGCCGGACAGAGCCGGCCCCTTGCCCTAAGCGGCATAAGTCTTTAGGAACTCGAAAAACCTCGCCGAACAGCGACCAGTCTGTCGCCTTATCATGACAGTCAGTTTTAGCTTTCTCTACTGAGGTGCTCAGCCTGGCAGAACTGGGGCACAATCGCAGTAGTTCTCCTAGCGCTACCTTAGCCGATAGAGCGGAACGTAAGGTACCAAAACATAGGAGCCGGGAAAACCCAACATTTGACCAAAGACATGATTCGAAGATGATGCATATAATGCTATAAGTTCGGGGTGCCGCACTTGTGAAAGTGTTCAGACTTTTCACACCGCATTGTGGGGTATGTGAGCCCCTGGTGTGTTGGCCGTACCAGAGTGTACGGTTGCAAGGAGTCATTAATGAACACACACACATATATATAAATTACAAGAATGCAATAATAGCTGTAATGTCATGCATTGTTTATTGAAAAATTGCGTTAAAGCAGAGTGATACAGATAGTGCGATAAGCAAAAGAGTAGGACTATGTCCCTTCCAAGGGCGAGCTGAGGAATGATGTGAAATCTGTAATCAACCTGGGAATTCCGTTGTATAACGTAGTTGTCTGCCTCCTTGGTTGCTGTATCATGTGTTCGGCAATAGAGCTGCCGGACAGTGTTTCCGGAGATTAAAGTCCTGAAAGAAAAAGAAAAATAACCAAATGGGAAGCCCCTAGTGCGGTTTAGGCTGCGTTTTGGGGCGTGCCGCAGTTGTGCCCCCCCTCCCCACCTGTGCCCATGGTATTTTTAATGCGTAATTATGTACGCGCGGCATGAATTTCGCCGTTGGGCTGGGATTGGGGTGGCCGCTGTATTGCTACGCGAGCTCAGATCGCGCAAGGCGGTCTATTTGCCATTGCCCCGAGCACGCTTGAAGGTGTCCGGGCTTTGAAACGCCGAACTGGTAGATTGCCTTGAGAAGCTGCTTTGCGCTTCTGCTGTGAGGGCCGCGGTGTGCTCCTCTGTTCGGAGAGAGCGCTCTGTGTTTCCATTGACTATAATAACTCCGCGAGGTCCTGGCATCTTGAGCTTGAGGTATGCATAATGCGGTACCACATTGAATCTAGCAAATGCGGTTCGTCCAAGCAGCACGTGATAACCACTGCGGAACGGGACTATATCGAAGATTAATTCTTCGCTCCGGAAGTTATCCAGGGATCCAAAGACCACTTCCAGTGTAATTGAGCCTGTGCAGTGGGCCTCTACGCCTGGAATAATGCCCTTAAAGGTCGTTTTTGTGGGTTTGATCCTTGAGGGGTCTATACCCATTTTGCGCACTGTGTCCTGATAAAGCAGGTTCAGGCTGCTGCTGCCGTCCATAAGGACTCAAGTGAGGTGAAATCCTTCGATGATTGGGTCTAGAACCAGTGCGGCGAATCCGCCATGACGGATACTAGTGGGGTGGTCCCTGCGATCAAAGGTGATCGGACAGGAGGACCAAGGGTTGAACTTTGGGGTGACTGGCTCCAACGCATATACGTCCCTGAGCGCATGCTTCCGCTCCCTCTTGGGGATGTGGGTTGCGTATATCATGTTCATCGCCTGCACTTGCGGGGGAAACCTCTTCTGTCCTCCAGTGTGCGGCTGCCGGGGCTCCTCCTCATCATTGCTATGCGGCCCCTTGTCCTTGTTTTCGGCAATTAACTTGCCGACCTGCTTGAACACCCAACAATCCCTATTGGTGTGATGGGCTGGCTTGTCTGGGGTGCCGTGTATTTGAAACGAGTGATCGAGTATACAGTCCAAGCTGGACGGACCCGGCGTACTTTGTTTAAATGGCTTTTTCCGCTTACCGGGTTTAGAGCCTTTGAATCTGGCATTAACTATCGTATCCTCAGTATTTTCGCTGTTAATGCGGCGCGTATGCTTGTTGCGACATGACATGTTATTGCCATCCTTGGTATCTGAGGTACCATGGTTCTTTGATATGTTATTACTACGAGCCAGCCAGGTGTCTTCTCCCGCACAAAAGCGGGTCATGAGCGTCGTGAGGGCTGCCATAGATTTCGGCTTTTCCTGACCAAGGTGCCGGGCTAGCCACTTGTCTCGGATGTTGTGCTTGAAAGCTGCTAAGGCCTCCGCATCCGGACAGTCGACGATTTGATTTTTCTTTGTGAGGAATCGAGTCCAGAATTGCCTGGCTGATTCTTCTGGCTACTGAATTATGTGGCTCAAGTCATCGGCGTCTGGTGGTCGCACATAAGTGCCATGAAAGTTGTCGAGGAATGTGGCTTCCAGATCTTCCCAACAGCTAATGGAGTCCGCTGGCAAGCTGTTAAGCCAATGCCGCGCTGGTCCTTTGAGCTTTAATGGGAGGTATTTGATGGCGTGTAAGTCATCGCCGCGGGCCATGTGGATGTGGAGGAGGAAGTCCTCAATCCATACCGCGGGATCTGTTGTGCCGTCGTATGATTCAATATTTACAGGTTTGAAACCTTCTGGGAATTGATGTTCCATTACTTCGTCTGTGAAGCATAAGGGGTGTGCGGCGCCTCTGATTGGGTTATATCGCGACGCAGCTCGAATGGGTCTTGCCCGTTGTGTTCGGCCCAGCCGGATTTGCTTTTACTGTATCCGGCGTGACGTTTATCGTCTCACAGAGTGGTGCGCCCTTGTGACCCGTAGATTGATCTTGAATGCTTTGCTTTGTCCTCCAATATGTCTCGCAGGTCTGGAGTATCTCCCCATGCCTTTTTATTTGAATGGCGTTGGGGTGGAGGCTGAGCTTTTGGCTGGAATGCCTCTCTATCGCGGCCACGAGGTGGCCGATTAGCCATATCATATGCTTCTTCCTCCAGTCGGGGTAGTAACCTGCGCCTTGGGTAACTCTTGGAGGGGCGCTTGAGTTTATAGTTCTCGGCTGCGAGGACTTCAGTCCATTTGTCAGCTAGCAGATATTGATCAGCTTGAAGCTGCTGCTGCTTTTTCTTCAGGCTATTTGCCTTGGCCATAAGTCGGCGCTTGAAGCGCTCTTGTTCGATGGGATCCTCTGGGACGGCGAATTCATCGTCGCCAAGGCTTGCCTCGTCTTCATAGGGGGGCATGTAATTGTCATCCTCCTCCTTTCCATCCACCGCTCTCTCAGGAGAGCTGGCTCCTTCATCCTCCTGCTCTAAATCTTGCTGGAGGGGATTGTTGTTGTCTTCGGCTTTATCCGGAGTGTTATTATCTCCTGTGCCGGTATCACCACTTTTGCTTTGGCGGGACTTAGAGCGGCGCCGCTGACGTCGGCGCTTGGGTTGCTTCTTGGAGGGGTCATCCTCCGCTATCTCGTCGCCATTGCCTTCGTTGGGTGTATCAACCATGTATATGTCATATGACGAGGTGGCTTTCCAGTGCCCTATAGGCGCTGGTTCGGGTTTGTCTCCTACATCGTCGTCCATACCGTCGATGTCTTCAGAGTCGAAGTTGAGCATGTCGGTTAAATCATCGACAGTGGCTACGAAGTGGGTGGTGGGTGGGCGTCGAATTTCTTCGTCTTCCGCATCCCAATCCTGTTGGCCATAATCCGGCCATGGCTCTCCTGACAAAGAGAGAGTCCTTAGTGAATTCAGAATGTCGCTGAGGGGCGAGTGCTGAAAAATATCCGCGGCGGTGAACTCCATGATCGGCGCCCAATTGGATTCGATTGGCAGGGGCGCGGACGGTTTGGAGTCCGGGAAAGAGTCCGACACCTTGGAGTCATGGGCTGCGCAGAGGATTATGCTGGTGTTTGGCTCGATCGCTGTCGAGACTGCAGCCCCTGAGGTGGTGTCTAGCCACCCATCCTCAATTGGCGCAGTTTGCTGCGAGCTAAGGGTCAGAGCAGATGCGGGCGCGGCCTCTGGGGTACTATTCAGCGGCAGAGCTAGGTCATACCTATCGCGACAGTGGGGCGCGCCCGGCTGTGGCTCGAATCTGTCGAAGATCAAGTCTCCGCGGATGTCGGCAGTGTAGTTCAAACTTCCAAATCTGACTTGATGGCCAGGGGCGTAGCTTTCAATCTGCTACAGACGGCCAAGCGAATTAGCCCACAGTGCAAAGCCGCCGAATACGAAGATCTGTCCGGGGAGAAAAGTCTCACCCTGGGCCGCATCGCTATCAATGATAATAGGAGCCATCAAGCCTACCGGCGACGACACAGAGGAACTCTCAATGAAAGCACCAATGTCGGTGTCAAAACCGGCGGATCTCGGGTAGGGGGTCCCGAACTGTGCGTCTAGGCCGGATGGTAACAGGAGGCAAGGGACACGAAGTTTTACCCAGGTTCGGGCCCTCTCGATGGAGGTAAAACCCTACGTCCTGCTTTATTAATATTGATGATATGGGTGTTACAAGAGTAGATCTACCACGAGATCAGAGAGACTAAACCCTAGAAGCTAGCCTATGGTATGATTGTATGTTGTGATTGTTGTCCTACGGACTAAAACCCTTCGGTTTATATATACACCGGAGAGGGTTAGGGTTACACAAGGTCGGTTACAAAGGAGGAGATATCCATATTTGTAGTGCCTAGCTCGCCTTCCACGCCAAGTAGAGTCCCATCCGGACACGAGACGAAGTCTTCAATATTGTATCTTCATAGTCTAACAGTCCGGCCAATGGAGATAGTCCGGCTGACCGGAGACCCCCTAATCCAAGACTCCCTCACCTGGGGTTATACCAGTGTTGTCCTAGGAGATCCCGGGGTTATACCGTGTGATCCTCCTATGGTCCGCCACCCAGGCTCAAAGGGATCATAAGATTATTCATGCTAGAAACTTCTGTGTGAACCCACAGGCTATTATGGGCTCTAGCATAGTGGAGTAAGTTGCATGACCTCTTCAAGTGGTAGGCTAGTAGATGTAGGGGATGTAGGTTGGTACGGTCTACCCGAGGTTAGAGTTAATGCTTCTGAAAAACTGTGTCTCGGTCATCCGTTTCTGAAACACCATGTAGTGTGAGAAATCCAACGGAGGAGATTGAGTCTTGTGGGGAGAAGTGCACAAACCTCTGCAGAGTGTATAGACTAATCATGGTTAGCCGTGTCCTCGGTTATGGACAACTTGAGTATCTGGTTCTTGGATTATCATATGGATCTCATCACTCCAAATTAATCTGTTGGGTTGATTATTACTTTTAGTTGGGATTGAGATGGGGGTACCATTCTCAATGTTTCAACTACCATGATAGTTAAATAAAATATATTCCTTTGTTGTAGGGAAATGGCTTTTCGCAAAACATTGTAACCATAGAGCCTCCACCAGCCAAATATGCATGTAGTGATAGCATTTATCTGTTCATTGTTCTACTGTGTTATATTGCTAGCATATTCCATGTGCTGACCCATTTTCAGGCTGCAACATATCATGTTGCAGACTTTTCAGATGAGGAGTAAGATGCCGTAGGTCGTTTGCCATGCACTCAGCTATGACGTTGGAGTTGATGGACTCACTTTATCTTCCAAGCCTTCCACTGTTATCGTTTTCAGATGGCCTTATGCCATATTTATTGTAAAAAGTTCTCTTCTGAGACATTTGATGTAATAAGTGTGTGATTGCTACTCTTTATAAATCCTTTGAGTACTGTGTGTGTCAGCATTACCGATCCAGGGATGACACTGAACACAGAGACGTGACCGTCTGAGGTCAGGTCGCTACAAGATGGTATCAGAGCACACGCTGAATGTAGGACACGACCACTAAGATGAGCCATAGGTCACTCTTCTCTACTCATTTCTGACTCCTCTCCATTTTCTACTCTTTAGGATGGCGGACTCAAGGAACAAGCTTACACAGCCGGATGAAGACTGCCTGTTTGGACGACATTTGAAGGAAGTCACTAGGTACCTGAACATCGGAATACCAAGCTTCACCGGGACCTACACCGCCACTTTACCAGAAGAGGAGCGTTAGTTGATTCAAGTTCAAATCCCAGGAAGGACGTTCACACCGGTCACTAAGCCCATAGAGTTTTCCTTTGATGCACCAACCTGGAGTCTAGGCAAGAGCATGGCAGCCCACATCGTCATAGGGCGCATCGACGAAGTTTACCACAAGGAGCTTAAGGACACTATCTACCAGATATGTGGGTGCCGAGATGAGCAATGGGAGATGATCAGCACCAGGAAGGACATGTCCATTGCAGCATTCATCCATGAGTTAGACCATCATATTCATCGCCAGGAGAACCAGATGTGTGCAAACATGATAGATTTGAAGAAGGCGATGACCAGGATCACAGAGCTAGAAGAGGAGCTTAAGTCTACACGCAATGGTTATGAAGAGGAAATGATGATACTTGTGGAGAAGAATGACGACATGATAAGGAAGCTAGGAGTTTTCATGGGAGACCCCGCGCCAGGAGGAGAAGACGACGAACCCAAGGAAATTCATTCTGAAGACTACATCATCATCGATGACACCGACCCCGACCCCGACGATAGTGATGATGATTATGAAGACGAAGCTGGAGTAGATATCATGGAGTCTTCCATTGATCAAAATTTCTAGTAGACCACCATATGATCAGTAGTGTTTCCCATGTATATAGAATAGTCCGAGCACTGTAACGATAGTTTGGTCGATTGTATGCCCTTGCTTAATTGATTGAGCGATATGATATGATTGTGTTTGTCTCATGTGCATAGTGCTTTCTCCTTAGACCTCATTCTATTCTAATCTCTCCCGTCTAAAACCCATCAGATGCCTCCGAGACGTGACCCGGTTTTGCTTTCCCACCGGAGCTCACTTAGTTGATCCAGCAATAGAATGCCTTGATGCAGTTGTTAGTTTAGAATCAGGGCAACAATAACAAAAACAACAACAACCCACCGCCACCACCTCCAGTTGACAACTTAGCCCGCTTTCTGAGGTTACAGCCGCCGGTGTTTTCCAGTAGCACCGAGCCCATAGTTGCGGACGATTGGCTACATAGGATTGGAAGGGAGCTAACCACTGCCGGTTGCACAGATGCTGAGAGGATGCATTTTGCCGCACACCAATTGGATGGACCCGTAGCCGCATGGTGGGAGAATTACACATCCACTTTTTGTAGCGACCCGACCCGAACGGATCAAGTCTCTGTGCTTAAGTGTCATCCCTGGATCGGTATGCTGACACACACAGTACTCGAAGGATTTATAACAGAGGTAAATCACATGTATAAAGTAACGTAAATACTATTACCTCAATCCAAATAGTGGAAGCAACAAGGTTGTGGATTCCCATCAACATCAACGGCAAAGTTGAGTGTAGAAATCGTAACCCTACGTATCACTTACTCGTCGTAAGCAACCTGCAACATGAGACGTTGCAGCCCGAAACGGGTCAGTACATTGAATGTACTGGCAAATTCACACCATAGAGAATGATGAACAATGGCTATCACTATATGCATATTTGGCTGGTGGAAAAGCTCTATGGTTATAAGGTTTTTGCGTAAAGCCAATTTTTCCCTACTGCAAAGGAATACATTTTAATTAACTATCATAGTGGTTGTTGAACATTGAGAATGGTTGACAGCATTCTCAATCCCAATTAAGTAACATCATTAAACCCAACACTATTCATTTAAAGTAACATGATGAGATTCACATGATATTCAAGTACTAGATACTCAAGTTGTCCATAACCGGGGACATGGCTAATCATGATTAGTTTGTACACTCTGCAGAGGTTTGCACACTTTTCCCCACAAGACTCGATCGCCTCCGTTTGGTTTCTCGCACTACAGGGTGTTTGAGAAGATGGATGACCGAGACATAGTCTTTCAGAAGCGCTAGCACCTTACGATCGGGTAGACCGGTACACCTACATCCCCTACATCTGCTAGTCCACCACTGTAAGAGTTCGCACAACTTAGTCAACTATGCCAGAGCCCATAATGGCTTGTGGCTGCACACGGAAGTTTCTAGCATGAAAGATCTTATGATCCCTTTGAGCCTGGGTGGCGGTCCAAAAAAAACAGGCAAGTCCTGATAGACATCAGGTGCCTCAATCCACCCAGATGTGTATTTAAGTTGCCACCTTAGATAAACCATTAATTAACAATACTCACATCTGTCATGGATATCACTCACCCAATCCACGTCTACTAGCATAGCATGGCATAAAAGCAAACGTAGAAGTAACTCCCAAAGGTTTCGCACTCAACTCTTGATAGATCTACTCGTCACACTCCGGTCAATCTATCGTAAGCAAGCAATAGTAACCACACATAAGCAATCACTCAAAAGATCAAAAAGATCGAAGAAGACAATTCGAAAAACATCGAAACCAAGCAAATAACTCTTGCAACATAAAACAATTTCTAACAGTATCAAAATTATGTGAATTTGGCCTTATCAGAAGGTTTAGGTCAAGAGCTTCGATTTGCAAAAAGAATCAACTCAAACGGAGCTACGAAACTCAAGTTATGATCAAACGAAGTTTGAATTCAAATCTGATCTAATTCAAATTTTAAACTTTTCAAAAACATGTTTGAGTTGTTTATCCGGATAGAGGAGATCATAACAAAGACGTGAGCGTTGGTTTCGTTGAATTTGGACAAACGGTGTAAAAGTTATGACTGTTTGAAGAACAGGGACTATTCGGTAAAACTTTAATTACGAAGAGGTCCTATCCTAATTAAAACAGGAAAAGAAAAAACTTAACCGACGAACGTCCGCTAAAGAAACATAAGTGACGAATTGTCCACTACAAAGGCCTAAACAGAAAACGTTCGCTATTTAGAGGATACCGATCGGTTTTTTTTGAAGAGAAACCTAAAAAAAACGGAAAAACCGGGTGGTGGTTTTACCGGTTCGGGGCGGTTTTCCATCGAAAACCGCCGGCGGCAGTTAGCGACGGACTCCGACAAGGGTGTCGCGGCTCCGGCGACTGCGAGGAGCAGCGACATCGGCAGGTGGCGGCGCGGCTAAGGCGGCAGGTGGCAGCGCGCGGCGGCGAGGCAAGCGAGCAGCGGCGGCGGGGCGAAGTGCGGCGCGGGAGCAGCAGCGGGCGGCGGCGCGATGGATCTGGCGGCAGCGGCGCAACGCGGCGAGGAGGCGAGGTCGAGGGCGCGGCGGCCAGGAGGAGAGGAACGGGGCCCGGGGCGGTGGCTTTATGAGGAGGGCGAGGAGGTGGCGTGGAGGAGGGGCAAGGAGAGTCGGCGGGGAGTCCGGGCGGAGCACGCACGTCGAGGCGGCGGCGCAGGCATGCGAGATCCGGCCTCTAGCGCGAGGTCGGGGAAGGCTCGGCTGGGCTGGGCTTGGCCTGGCGGCTAGCTGGGCCGGCCCAGTTCGGCGGAGTGAGTGTTTTTTTTCCAGACAAACAAAAGGGATAAAAACAAATAGAAATATATATATTATATAGGCATATAATATATCGAAATTTTCAGAAAAAGATTTTCTACAACATGGACATTTTTCTAAATTCAAATAAAATCCACACAAATTCTAATAATTCAAAGAGTGCTACTGGTCTATTAAAATGCAACAAAAATCATTTTAAAAATACCAAAATGATTCCAAATTAATTTTTCTCCAATTTTCTATTGTAGGGAATCATGTTACCCTAATTTCCATATATTTTATTTTTGGAGAAAAATAATTTGAATAAAACTCAAATAAATCCAAATTGGAAATTAATTCCAAAAGGACTTGAAATCGATCCTTTGAAACTCCAAACTCATATTTCATATAATTTGAAGAAGTCATTTTATCTTCGCTCGTGAAAATCATTGAGTTGCATAAAGTTCCAGAATCGGAAATATTTTCAAATGAAATTCAAATATTTTCAACACCCCTTGTCATTTAAATAAATGGAAGAAGTCATGTCATCTTCTCTCCGGGTTTTGTGTTTGAAAAGAATTTGAATTCATGGAGATCAGAAAGCAAATATGAAAGTTTAGGAAAGTCCTTTTATTCCCTCTCATTTAATTTTCAAAAGTTTCGAATTCACTCACTTTCAGACAATCAATCAAACAATCAATCAAATCTATCTATTTATTATAACATTCCAAAATTTAGAATTTTGGGATGTTACTAACCTACCACCCTTAAAATGAATCTCGTCCTCGAGATTCGGAGGGGCTAGCAAGAAAAAGGTTAGGGTTTGGGGGTCTCCTCAAAATCCATCGATCATCAAAGGGGTCTGGGGGTGCTACCACGCTTAGAAACATGGTTACGGTCCCATCAAAACTTATATACTCCATCCTTATCCTTGACAGTGTCGGTCTTCTCAGATCTTCAGTATAATTCCATCTCTGGGCTCTTCCGGTAGTGGCATAACCTTTTCCTCAATTCTTCTCTCATTTCCTCTTGGTAAGGTTATTCCGAGATTGGGTCTTCTTAGCTGACGGGTCTGGCGCCAAAACTAAACAACTATCGATATCTCATGGTGGTCAACAATTTGTGATTTCTCCTGCAGGAAATGGGTCTGGGTTGATCCTCACCGTATAACCTACGGTTGGCAAAAGCTGCCGTGTACAAGGGAAAAATTCTTATACCATTCTAAGGTTTAACAAGGTTTAATATCGTCATCTCTCTACTATAGGTAAAGTCACTCAGATTTACCATCCCATATAGCAAGGCGAATAATAAGAGTAAGTCGGTATGGTTCCATCCCGCACCCAAATCATTACCTTGTATACGGTTTAGCGAATCTCGCATTCTAACACTCGGTCATCCTCACAAGCATTGCAGAATTTCTCTTGTCGACGAACCAAGTTCGGATATATCCATAGATTCTGCAAGCCAAACAAACATCTATCGTTCCTTCACAACTCTCAGGTTTTGCGTTACTCCTATAAGATCGTCTATCGATAAGGGCATATCCTCTTCCAGGGTTTTTCCTTCAGCAAGAATGTGCTTGCTTCTTGGCAGGTCCTGGGGCCTGTGGGTTATGGCACATCTCATCACGTGTAGTCCTTGAACTTATCATTGGGCAACTGATCATTATTCCAACTTCCAACTTCCTGGTATTCTTAAATCCATCCAATTGTACTGTCTTTCTTCCTTCTATTGGCAGCAAACTAGGACATGATTACTCAGACTCATCATGGAATTTCCCTTGATCCATATTTCCAACATCATATCTCCTTTATATCCAATGGTAACTCATCTCTTCATCCGCGTGGGGTATCCCTCATACCGGGATAAAACTTATACTTATGAAGTCCATATTCCATTTCGTGGAACATCATTATCCTTTCCGCGGTCAAGCGTCCTTACATGGGAATATTGGCCATCTCTGCATGGCACTTCTTCAACTGGGGAATGTGAAACACATCACGAACTCCTGAAAGTCCTTCGGGTGACTCCAACTTGTTGGCCACTTCTCCCATACGCTCTAAAACTCGGTATGGTCCTACAAATCTCGGGGCTAACTTTACCTTAACTCCAATTCGTTTAACTCCTCATAGAGGGAACACATGAGGACATGCTCTGTCTCCAATTTCATAGACTACCTCCTTGAGTTTTTGAGTCTACATAACTCTTCTGCCTGGACTGAGCTACCTTCAGTCTATCTCGAATCAACTTAACATTCTCTTCTGACTCCTTGATCACCTTTGGTCCAAACAACTGACGGTCTCCAACTTCATCCCACATACTCTTGGGGTATCACACATATCGAGACAAAACTCGTATTCATTTTGTCCGAAATCAATTACAGGGTACTACCACCCTCAAAATGCACAAACCTTCCATAGACCATATTTCTCTTATCCTCAAAAATGGTCAAAATCCTTCTTCATAGAGTAACAACTCATAAAATCCATATCAGTACCAACGATGCTACTTTATTCATTCTCAAATGATTACAATCTCTCGCTTCTCCATTACATGTCTCAACTTAACACCTCAATATAAAAGAAAAAAATGTTCTCACTTCTACTACTCCATTACTTCTGTTGCAAACTCAACTAGCTAGCACAGGTTTCCTTCTCCTTGGGGCATTCTCTGGCAAAGTGCCCTGCTTCATTACAACGGAAACATATTACTTCTGGGAAGATTCGAGGTTTCCTTGTGATTATATAGCCTACTTGGGTCCTTGGCTCCCTTTTTGGGCAATTGTTGTGGTAGTGCCCTGACTCCTTGCACCTATAACAGGTGACATGACTCAGATCCTTCCTGGAATCCAATCTACTTCTATTTCTGGACTTTTCCATTCCAATGAGGGCTTCTATTTCCTGTGGGTCATACTCTACTTCCTCAGTCGGGAATTCTACTAGATTCCCATTCATACAATTCTGGGAGATGTGTCCTTCTTCTCCACATGAATATCATGACTTAGTGCAGGGTTTAATTGGTTCTTCTTTGGGTGTGTCCTCCACATCTTCCTTCATCACAGGTTCTTCTAAAGTTTCCATAAGGGCTCCTCTCGTTGCTTCTTTCTTCTGCTGGATGGTTCTTTGTACCATGGGGTAAATGTGACACTGAGCAGGATAGTGGGTAGTCCCTTCACACAAGAAACAAGTAATCTGCCTAACTGGGCATTCTTCAACTGGGTGACTTCCTTCAAAATTAGGGCATTCATCCTTGTGTTCTTTATGGGTGTGTCCTATTTCTCCACAAATCTGGCATGCACAAGGTTTCTTCATATCCTTTCCATAAGGCTTCAATTTCTGGGACACAAACTGAGACTTTAGCAAGGTCAACTTAAATTCTTTCCAAGTGGTTACTCCTTGCCATCCATTGATGGTTTGATACATCCTCCACCAAGTAGCAGCACCTCTTTCAAAGCATTGAAGAGCATGCTGGGCCATATCCTTTCCGACTATAGGGTTGTTCTCCATATGATCCTCCATGTTCTGAATCCATCGGTCTGTCTCCAATTGACTCATCGGTCCAGAAAATACAAGCTCATCTCCATTCATCCTCTATTGGGTCCAAGGGTTTTGGGGTGAGATAAGAGGGATAGAGAGGGATACACACAATGCAAACAACAGTTTTGAAAAGACAGATTTTTGTTGTGGCTGTCGAAAAACATCAAACAAATGACAGCTCACAAACGTCGCATCTAACGTAGGTATATAACAGGGGTTTGGTCATCTAAGGTCAACGTCGCCAAACTCTTCAAGTCTTGTTCAGGCCTCCAATGGCTTCTTCCGATCATGCTTGTCTTCTCAAGTTCTTTTGCCAGATCATCTCTGTTGACGTGAAATCTCTCGTGACATCCTTTAATACTCCGGAGTTGCATTTCAAACTTCTAGGTTTCAACATCCTTGGCATGAACCATGATCAGACTGTCCTTCAGTTCCTGACGAATCTCTGGTATCTAGAGGTTTGCTCCTCTAGCTTGCTACTTTAGCTTCTTGGACCTAAGTTCTCCACGAAATGCTTCCTTGTCAAAATACGGCTTCATGGAGCTCCATCTTAACTTCTTGATGTACTACTCCAGATCCTGGTAATACACCGGCTAGGGCTAAAACTTCATCTTATGATAGGTGCTCCATCAGCCTTCTTCCATCAAATCCATTCTGATGAAATGCATCCTTAGCTCAGCTCAGTGACCATAGTATCAGTGGCGATGACATCACGGATAACCGTGTTTCTGCCCTTGTCATATCCATGAGCTATCTCTCCACAGTTGATATCTCCTGCCTTAGGGTTTCTTTGACAAAACTTCGAGTTCTCATACTCCTTGTTTCAGTCTTTCTCCGATACACCTTGATCTCGGGTATTGACAGCTTCCATAGTCTGCCAAGTTCCATAAGGGTAGCCTTCCTAGGTCATACAAATCTGGGAATTCTTCAGAGCCTTCAAATTCTACTTGTCTTTGGGCTTCAACCGTTGTAGTTTCCATTATTCAGATGCACGGAAAATACTGTTCATTCCGAAATGGTCTTAGTTGTCCGATATCTTGTACTTCTTGGAGTGGTCTCATCAGTCGAATCTTCGTGGGGTCAAAAGGGGAAAGGGGTATGGTCTCACTAAAATTGAATATTTGAATAAGCTCAGAAGAGGAGAGAGGTAAAAGATCTTTTTGAAAGGGAAAGTTGTAGAGAAAAATCTTTGCTATGAGCTTGCCAGTTTCTAGGGTCACGTCCTACAGTCAACATGTGCTCTGATACCATCTTATAGCGACCCGACCCGAATGGATCAAGTCTCTGTGCTTAAGTGTCATCCCTGGATCGGTATGCTGACACACAGTACTCGAAGAATTTATAACAGAGGTAAATCACATGTATAAAGTAACGTAAATACTATTACCTCAATCCAAATAGCAGAAGCAACAAGGTTGTGGATTGCCATCAACACCAACGGCAAAGTTGAGTGTAGAAATCATAACCCTACGTATCACTTACTCGTCGTAAGCAACCTGCAACATGAGACGTTGCAGCCCGAAACGGGTCAGTACATTGAATGTACTGGCAAGTTCACACTTTGATCATACT
Source organism: Triticum urartu (assembly GCF_056163025.1). NCBI lineage: Eukaryota > Viridiplantae > Streptophyta > Magnoliopsida > Poales > Poaceae > Triticum > Triticum urartu. The sequence goes on along the minus strand of NC_141879.1, from coordinate 492,644,179 downwards.
TTTTCTACAACCCAGTTTTATTGCATTAGATCAATCCTCACACATTGCATGGTTAGGATCTAATTAAATTGTGGGATAGGAAGTAGATGAGGTAGTACCTATTACCTGTTTATTATGAAACCTTTGGGAGTTACTTCTATGTTTGCTTTTATGCCATGCTATGCTAGTAGACGTGGATTGGGTGAGTGATATCCATGACAGATGTGAGTATTGTTAATTAATGGTTTATCTAAGGTGGCAACTTAAATACACATCTGGGTGGATTGAGGCACCTGATGTCTATCAGGACTTGCCTGTTTTTTTTTGGACCGCCACCCAGGCTCAAAGGGATCATAAGATCTTTCATGCTAGAAACTTCCGTGTGTAGCCACAAGCCATTATGGGCTCTGGCATAGTTGACTAAGTTGTGCGAACTCTTACAGTGGTGGACTAGCAGATGTAGGGGATGTAGGTGTACCGGTCTACCCGATCGTAAGGTGCTAGCGCTTCTGAAAGACTATGTCTCGGTCATCCGTCTTCTCAAACAGCCTGTAGTGCGAGAAACCAAATGGAGGCGATCGAGTCTTGTGGGGAAAAGTGCGCAAACCTCTGCAGAGTGTACAAACTAATCATGATTATCCGTGTCCCCGGTTATGGACAACTTGAGTATCTAGTACTTGAATATCATGTGAATCTCATCATGTTACTTTAAATGAATAGTGTTGGGTTTAATGATGTTACTTAATTGGGATTGAGAATGCTGTCAACCATTCTCAATGTTCAAAAACCACTATGATAGTTAATTAAAATGTATTCCTTTGCAGTAGGGAAAAATTGGCTTTACGCAAAAACCTTATAACCATAGAGCTTTTCCACCAGCCAAATATGCATATAGTGATAGCCATTGTTCATCATTCTCTATGGTGTGAATTTGCCAGTACATTCAATGTACTGACCCGTTTCGGGCTGCAACGTCTCATGTTGCAGGTTGCTTACGACGAGTAAGTGATACGTAGGGTTACGATTTCTACACTCAACTTTGCCGTTGGTGTTGATGGGAATCCACAACCTTGTTGCTTCCGCTATTTGGATTGAGGTAATAGTATTTACGTTACTTTATACATGTGATTTACCTCTGTTATAAATCCTTCGAGTACTGTGTGTGTTAGCATACCGATCCAGGGATGACACTTAAGCATAGACACTTGATCCATTCGGGTCCGGTCGCTACACTTTTCCCATAGCCAATGTTACTTGGGAGCAGTTTCAACAAGCTTTCCGCACAAGCCATGTCTTAACTGGAGCTATGAGCATGAAGAAGCGTGAGTTTCGCAACTTGCGCCAGGGAAATCGTATTGTGGCCCAGTACGTAGATGAGTTTAGCAAGCTATCTCGTTATGCCCCTGATGATGTGGCCACAGATGCCGCAAAGCAAGAGAAGTTTATGGAAGGGCTTAATGATGAGATGAGCATGAAGTTGATGGTGGCAACATTTAACAACTACCTGGAGCTGGTAGACAAGGCTCTTATGATTGAAGGGAAGCAGCAACAGATTGAGAGCCGCAAGAGGAGGTATGGACAAGGAAAGTACAATTCTGGAGCTCAGTAGAAGCCTCGTTTCACCCCGAACTCAGGAGGATTGACCCATAATCATGGAGGCCACACTCACAATGGAGGTAGTTCACATAACCATAGCGACCCAAGAATGGAAACGGGAATGGAGCAGGCAGTAACCAGAACCGCTCTAACCCAGCCACACCCGCCAAGAAGGATCAAAGTCACATTACCTGTTTCAAGAGCGGGAAGACTGGGCACTACGCCAATGATTGTCTGGAATTGAAGAACGAAAATGGCTATGGAAGCACTAGGAAGAAGCCCAACCCTTTCAACAGGGGACAAGTGAACCACGTGAATGTGGAGGAGGTTGAAGAGCAGCCAGATGCGGTTATCGGTAAGTTTTTGGTTAATTCATTTACCGCTCTCGTTCTTTTTTATACTGGTGCATCACATTCATACATTTCAAGGGGATTTGTGGACAAGTTTAAGTTATCCACCTTAGCCCTTAGGACACCCTTGCTAGTGAGCTCACCCGGTGCAGAGTATATGGCCAGCCGATGGTGCGATCGGATACCCTTAACCATTGGTAGCCATGTTTTCCCCTCAGACCTAGTAATGTTGGAGTCACAAGGATTGGATGTGATACTAGGAATGGATTGGTTATCGAAGTATGGAGGAAACATTGATTGTGCTAGCAGATCAATTCTACTCACCACCCCGGAGGGTAAAAGGATCAAGTATGTATCTAGGCATGCGCCTAGGAGGACTCAAGTAAATTCTCTCTCAGGAGTTGTTCAGGAGGAAGTGCCGATAGTGAAAGAATACCCCGATGTATTTCCAGAGGAGTTACCAGGCATGCCGCCAGATCAATATATTGAGTTTTTGATAGAGTTAATGCCAGGCACCGGACCAATATCGAAGACACCGTACCGGATGCCCGCAAATGATCTGGAAGAGATCAAGAAGCAGATTAAGGAGTTGTTGGAGAAAGGTTACATCCGACGAAGTTCATCACCATGGGGATCACCCGTGCTCTTGGTTGAGAAGAATGATGGATCATTGAGAATGGTTGTTGATTATCGTGCGTTGAATGAAGTGACGATCAAGAACAAGTACCCACTGCCGATGATCAATGATTTTTTTGACCAGCTGTAAGGAGCTAAAGTGTTTTCGAAGATTGAATTGCAATTAGGATATCACCAGCTGAAGATTCGAGAAACGGATATACCAAAGACAGCGTTCACCACAAGGTACGGGTTATATGAGTATACAGTTATGTCATTTTGACTGACTAACGCCCCTGCCTATTTCATGAGTATGATGAACAAGGTGTTCATGGAGTTCTTGGATAAGTTTGTCGTGGTGTTCATTGATGATATCTTGGTATACTCGAAGAATGAAGAGGAACACAAGGAGCATTTGCGTTTAGTTCTCGAGAAGCTTAGGGAACATCAGTTATATGCCAAGTTCAACAAATGTGAGTTTGGTTGAAGGAATTTGGATTTCTTGGACATGTTATATCAGAAGAAGGTATAGTAGTGGATCCTACCAAGGTCAAGTCAGTCACCGAGTGGTTGGCACCCACCTCAGTTGGAGAGATCCGTAGTTTTCTTGGACTCGCGGGATACTATCGGAGATTTATCAAGAATTTCTCCAAGATTACGAAGCCTATGACAGCATTGCTGAAGAAGGATACCAAGTTCCATTGGACTAAAGAATGTGAAGCAAGTTCCAAGGAGTTGAAGAAACGTTTGACTACAGCCCCAGTGCTGATTTTGCCGGATATACGCAAGGATTTCCAAGTGTATTGTGACGCCTCTCGCTTAGGACTTGGAGGAGTACTTATGCAAGACGGAAGGGTTGTTTCATATGCCTCACGTCAACTTTGACCACATGAGTTAAATTATGATACACATGATTTGGAGTTAGCAGCCGTAGTGCATGCGCTCAAGACCTGGGGACATTTTCTTATTGGAAACCATTGTGATGTGTACACGGATCACAAGAGTTTGAAGTACATTTTCACACAGAAGGAGTTAAATCTTAGGCAAAGGAGATGGTTGGAGCTCATAAAGGATTACGATATGAAGTTGCACTATCATCCAGGGAAGGCCAATATTGTAGCAGACGCCTTAAGCCGGAAGAGTTATGCCAATACCTTAGTAACAGGAGGTTTGCCAAAGGAGTTAGCAGAAGATCTCAGGGGCTTTGTTTGGAGATAGTTCCGGTTTTGTTGTAGCATTGGAGGTTCAGTCAACATTGTTGGAAAATATTAGAGAAGATCAGAAGGATGACAAAGAAATTGCCGAAATAAAGGAGAAGATGAGTGAAGGAAAAGCCAAAGGTTTTCGTGAGGACGAGCACAACACCTTGTGGTTCGAGGACCGTGTTTATGTGAAAAACAATGCAGAGATCAGGAAGTTGATACTCCAGGAAGCCCATGACTCGCCATACTCGATACACCCCGGAAACACCAAGATGTATTTGGATTTGAAGGCACGTTTCTGGTGGACTGGAATGAAGAAGGATATTGCCGAGTATGTAGTCGTATGTGATATATGTCAGAAAGTGAAGGCAGAACATCAGAAGCCCGCAGGATTACTGCATCCTATGTCGATAACCGATTGGAAGTGGGATAATCTTGGCATGGATTTTATCACCGGATTACCCAGGACCCGATCGGGATATGCTTCTATCCGGGTAGTAGTGGATCGCTTGACCAAAGTAGCTCACTTTATCCTAGTGAAAACCACCGATACTAGTGCGAAGTTGGCCAAGATATATAGTAACCGACTTACCAGGCCATGTCTGGCTAGGAGACTTGGCCCGACCGGCTTTAAAAGTCGAGGCCCGTGACCCCGACAGCCCAAGCCGTGCCGCGCCCCGCCGAACCATAGCGCCGCCCGTCGCCCGCCGCCGAACCATAGCGCCGCCCGTCGCCTCCGCCAGTGTCGCCTGTCGGGCGCCGTCGCCCACCTCCCGTCGCCACCCCGCCGTCCCGTCGCCGCCTCCGACCTCGCCGGAGGTAGCCGCCATTCGTCAGTTTTCTTAGCAAAACCGTTCAGTTTTTTCTAGATCTTGTTTTTTTATATAGATCGGTTCGTCCGATTTTCCGTCGGTTTATTTATTTAGCGGATGTTCGTCTGTATGTTCGTTTTAATGAACGTTGTTCGTCTGTTAGCCGCAGACAGCGAACGTTCGTTCGTTAGCCTGTTCGTCAGTTTTTCTTTTTCCAGGGTTTTTCCACGATTATTTTTTATCGTGATTTGTGCCTTGATCTTTGTTTTAGTTTATCTTTTCGCTCGTTTATCCAAATCAGGTGAAACAAGCGCCTAGATCTTCATCTCGAAGCCCTCTTTCTGTTTAAACAACTTGAACAGGAATTTGACACAGTAAAATTTGACTTTAGTCCAGATTAGTAATCAGATCTTGTTTCTTTCGAAGTTTGAGTTTCGTTGCTCTGTTTGATTTGATTCTTTTTGCAAACCGGAGTTCTTCAGTTGAACTTTCTGGTTAGATCTTCTTATTTGAGTTTTACCCATGCATCTTTGCTTGATTGCTTATGTATGCTATTGTTTGTTTGCGATAAAACACCCGGAGTGCAAATCGTGCTACTACGAGTCACTAGGTTTTGCGGATCGACAGCAAGGCAAATAACACATTGATCATACTCTTTCATACCCAGTTTTATGCATTAGTTACAATCCTCAAACACTGCATGATTAGGATGTGATTAACATGTGGGTATTGGGAAGTAGTTGATGAGGTAGAACCTATTACCTGTTTCATTATCAAACCCTTGGGAGTTACTTCTACGCTATGCTTATAACGCTATGCTATGCTAGTAGACGTGGATTGGGTTTGAGTGTATCCATGACAGATGTGAGTTTGTTAATTAATGGTTCAATTCTAATATGGCAACTTTAATACACATCTGGGTGGATTGTTGGTTTTGGGCACCTGGGGTTATACCAGTGTTGTCCTAGGAGATCCCGGGGTTATACCGTGTGATGCTCCTATGGTCCGCCACCCAGGATCAAAGGGATCATAAGATTATTCATGGTAGAAACTTTCGTGTGCAGCCACAAGCTATTATGGGCTCTAGCATAGTGGAGTAAGTTGCTAAGTTGCATGACCTCTTCAAGTGGTAGGCTAGCAGATGTATGGGATGTAGGTTGGTATGGTCTACCCGGGGTTAGAGTTAATGCTTCTGAAAAACTGTGTCTCGGTCATCCGTTTCTCAAAGACCAAGTAGTGCGAGAAATCCAACGGAGGAGATCGAGTCTTGTGGGGAAAAGTGCACAAACCTCTGCAGAGTGTACAAACCAATCATGGTTAGCCGTGTCCTCGGTTATGGACAACTTGAGTATCTGGTTCTTGGATTATCGTATGGATCTCATCACTCCAAATTAATCTGTTGGGTTGATTATTACCTTTAACTGGGACTGAGATGAGGGTACCATTCTCAATGTTTCAACAACCATGATAGTTAAATAAAATATATTCCTTTGTTGTAGGGAAAAATTGGCTTTTCGCAAAAACATTATAACCATAGAGCCTCCACCAGCCAAATATGCATGTAGTGATAGCATTTATCTGTTCATTGTTCTACTGTGTTATATTTCTAGCATATTCCGTGTGCTGACCCGTTTTTGGGTTGCAACATATCATGTTGCAGACTTTTCAGACGAGGAGTAAGATGTCGTAGGTCATTTGTCATGCACTCAGCTATGCCGTTGGAGTTGATGGACTCACTTTATCTTCCAAGCCTTCCACTGTTATCATTTTCAGATGGCCTTAAGCCATATTTATCGTAAAAGTTCTCTTTTGAGACATTTGATGTAATAAGTGTGTGATTGCTACTCTGTTAGAAATCCTTTGAGTACTGTGTGTGTCAGCATTACCGATCCAGGAATGACACTGAACATAGGGATTTGACCGTCTGAGGTCGGGTCGCTACAAGATGGTATCAGAGCACATGCTGAATGTAGGACACAACCACTAAGATGAGACATAGGTCACTCTTCTCTACTCATTTCTGACTCCTCTCCATTTTCTACTCTTTAGGATGGTGGACTCAAGGAACAAGTTTACACATCCAGATGAAGACACCTCGTTTGGACCACATTTGAAGGAAGTCACTAGGTACCTGAACATCGGAATACCAAGCTTCATGGGGACCTACACCGCCACTTTACCAGAAGAGGAGCATTGGTTGATTCAAGTTCAAATCCCAAGAAGGACGTTCACACCGGTCACTAAACCCATAGAGTTTTCCTTTGATGCACCAACCTGGAGTCTAGGCAAGAGCATGGCAGCCCACATCACCATAGGACGCATCGGCAAAGTTTACCACAAGGAGCTTAAGGACACTATCTACCAGATATGTGGGCGCCGATATGAGCAATGGGAGATGATCAGCACCAGGAAGGACATGTCCATTGCAGCATTCATACAGGAGTTAAACCATCATATTCGTTGCCAGGAGAACCAGATGTGTGCAAACATGATAGATTTGAAGAAGGCGATGACCATGATCACAGAGCTAGAATAGGAGCTTAAGTCTACACACAATGGTTATGAAGAGGAAATGATGATACTTGTGGATAAGAATGACGACATGACAAGGAATCTAGGAGTTTTCATGGGAGACCCCGCGCCAGGAGGAGAAGACGACGAACCCAAGGAAATTTGTTCTGAAGACTACATCATCATCGATGACACCGACCCCGACCCCGACGATAGTGATGATGATTATGAAGACGAAGCTGGAGCAGATATCATGGAGTCTTCCATTGATCAAAATTTCTAGTAGACAACCATATGATCAGTAGTGTTTCCCTTGTATATAGAATAGTCCGAGCACTGTAACGATAGTTAGATCGATTGTATGCCCTTGCTTGATTGATTGAGTTATATGATATGATTGTGTTTGTCTCATGTGCATATGGGTAGTGCTTTCTCCTTAGACCTCATTCTATTCTAATCTCTCCCCTCTAAAACCCATCAGATGCCTCCGAGACGTGACCCCAGTTTTTCTTTCCCACCGGAGCTCACTCAGTTGATCCAGCAACATAATGCCTTGATGCAGTTGTTAGTTCAGAATTAGGGCAACAACAACAACAACAACAACCCACCGCCACCACCTCCAGTTGACAACTTAGCCCGCTTTCTGAGGTTACAGCCGCCGGTGTTTTCCAGTAGCACCGAGCCCATAGTTGCGGATGATTGGCAACGTAGGATTGGAAGGGAGCTAACCACTGCCGGTTGCACAGATGCTGAGAGGGTGCATTTTTCCGCACACCAATTGGATGGACCCGCAGCCGCATGGTGGGAGAATTACACAGCCACTTTTCCCATAGCCAATGTTACTTGCGAGCGGTTTCGGCAAGCTTTCTACACAGGCCATGTCTCAACTGGAGCTATGAGCATGAAGAAGCGTGAGTTTCGCAAGTTGCGTCAGGGAAATCGTACTGTGGCCCAGTACGTAGATGAGTTTAGCAAGCTATCTCGTTATGCCCCTGATGATGTGGCCACAGATGCCGCGAAGCAAGAGAAGTTTATGGAAGGGCTTAATGATGAGATGAGCATCAGTTGATGGTGGCAACATTTAACAACTACCTGGAGCTGGTAGACAAGGCTCTTATGATTGAAGGGAAGCAGCAACAGATTGAGAGCCGCAAGAGGAGGTATGGACAAGGAAAGTACAATTCTGGAGCTCAGTAGAAGACTCGTTTCACCCCGAACTCGGGAGGATTGACCCATAATCATGGAGGCCACACTCACAATGGAGGTAGTTCGCATAACCATAGCGCCCCAAGAATGGAAACGGGAATGGAGCAGGCAGTAACCAGAACCGCTCTAACCCAGCCACACCCGCCAAGAAGGATCAAAGTCACATTACCCGTTTCAAGGGCGGGAAGACTGGGCACTACGCCAATGATTGTCTGGAATTGAAGAACGAAAATGGCAATGGAAGCACTGGGAAGAAGCCCAACCCTTTCAACAGGGGATAAGTGAACCACGTGAACGTGGAGGAGGTTGAAGAGCAGCCAGATGCGGTTATCGGTAAGTTTTTGGTTAAGTCATTTACCGCTCTCGTTCTTTTTGATACTGGTGCATCACATTCATACATTTCAAGGGGATTTGTGGACAAGTTTAAGTTACCCACCTTAGCCCTTAGGACACCCTTGCTAGTGAGCTCACCCGGTGCAGAGTATATGGCCAGCCGATGGTGCGATCGGATACCCTTAACCATTGGTAGCCATGTTTTCCCCTCAGACCTAGTAATGTTGGAGTCACAAGGATTGGATGTGATACTAGGAATGGATTGGTTATCGAATTATGGAGGAAACATTGATTGTGCTAGCAGATCAATTCTACTCACCACCCCGGAGGGTAAAAGGATCAAGTATGTATCTAGGCATGCGCCTAGGAGGACTCAAGTAAATTCTCTCTCAGGAGTTGTTCAGGAGGAAGTGCCGATAGTGAAAGAATACCCCGATGTATTTCCAGAGGAGTTACCAGGCATGCCGCCAGATCAATATATTGAGTTTTTGATAGAGTTAATGCCAGGCACCGGACCAATATCGAAGACACCGTACCGGATGCCCGCAAATGATCTGGAAGAGATCAAGAAGCAGATTAAGGAGTTGTTGGAGAAAGGTTACATCCGACGAAGTTCATCACCATGGGGATCACCCGTGCTCTTGGTTGAGAAGAATGATGGATCATTGAGAATGGTTGTTGATTATCGTGCGTTGCATGAAGTGACGATCAAGAACAAGTACCCACTGCCGATGATCAATGATTTTTTTGACCAGCTGTAAGGAGCTAAAGTGTTTTCGAAGATTGAATTGCAATTAGGATATCACCAGCTGAAGATTCGAGAAAAGGATATACCAAAGACAGCGTTCACCACAAGGTACGGGTTATATGAGTATACAGTTATGTCATTTTGACTGACTAACGCCCCTGCCTATTTCATGAGTATGATGAACAAGGTGTTCATGGAGTTCTTGGATAAGTTTGTCGTGGTGTTCATTGATGATATCTTGGTATACTCGAAGAATGAAGAGGAACACAAGGAGCATTTGCGTTTAGTTCTCGAGAAGCTTAGGGAACATCAGTTATATGCCAAGTTCAACAAATGTGAGTTTGGTTGAAGGAATTTGGATTTCTTGGACATGTTATATCAGAAGAAGGTATAGTAGTGGATCCTACCAAGGTCAAGTCAGTCACCGAGTGGTTGGCACCCACCTCAGTTGGAGAGATCCGTAGTTTTCTTGGACTCGCGGGATACTATCGGAGATTTATCAAGAATTTCTCCAAGATTACGAAGCCTATGACAGCATTGCTGAAGAAGGATACCAAGTTCCATTGGACTAAAGAATGTGAAGCAAGTTCCAAGGAGTTGAAGAAACGTTTGACTACAGCCCCAGTGCTGATTTTGCCGGATATACGCAAGGATTTCCAAGTGTATTGTGACGCCTCTCGCTTAGGACTTGGAGGAGTACTTATGCAAGACGGAAGGGTTGTTTCATATGCCTCACGTCAACTTTGACCACATGAGTTAAATTATGATACACATGATTTGGAGTTAGCAGCCGTAGTGCATGCGCTCAAGACCTGGGGACATTTTCTTATTGGAAACCATTATGATGTGTACACGGATCACAAGAGTTTGAAGTACATTTTCACACAGAAGGAGTTAAATCTTAGGCAAAGGAGATGGTTGGAGCTCATAAAGGATTACGATATGAAGTTGCACTATCATCCAGGGAAGGCCAATATTGTAGCAGACGCCTTAAGCCGGAAGAGTTATGCCAATACCTTAGTAACAGGAGGTTTGCCAAAGGAGTTAGCAGAAGATCTCAGGGGCTTTGTTTGGAGATAGTTCCGGTTTTGTTGTAGCATTGGAGGTTCAGTCAACATTGTTGGAAAATATTAGAGAAGATCAGAAGGATGACAAAGAAATTGCCGAAATAAAGGAGAAGATGAGTGAAGGAAAAGCCAAAGGTTTTCGTGAGGACGAGCACAACACCTTGTGGTTCGAGGACCGTGTTTATGTGAAAAACAATGCAGAGATCAGGAAGTTGATACTTCAGGAAGCCCATGACTCGCCATACTCGATACACCCCGGAAACACCAAGATGTATTTGGATTTGAAGGCACGTTTCTGGTGGACTGGAATGAAGAAGGATATTGCCGAGTATGTAGTCGTATGTGATATATGTCAGAAAGTGAAGGCAGAACATCAGAAGCCCGCAGGATTACTGCATCCTATGTCGATAACCGATTGGAAGTGGGATAATCTTGGCATGGATTTTATCACCGGATTACCCAGGACCCGATCGGGATATGCTTCTATCCGGGTAGTAGTGGATCGCTTGACCAAAGTAGCTCACTTTATCCTAGTGAAAACCACCGATACTAGTGCGAAGTTGGCCAAGATATACATGACCAGGATCGTATGTCTACATGGACTTCTGAGGACCATCTTATCAGATAGAGGAACGCAGTTTACTTCAAAGTTTTGGCATCAGCTGCACCAAACTTTGGGTACCAGGCTAGAGTTCAGTACAACTTTTCATCTGCAGACAGATGGACAGACCGAGAGAGTCAATCAAATTCTAGAGGACATGTTGAGGGCTTGTGCGCTAGACTATGGATCTAGTTGGTATGATAATTTGCCCTACGCGGAGTTCTCATACAACAATAGCTACCAGGCCAGTTTGAAGATGGTACCGTTCGAAGCCCTGTATGGAAGAAGATGCCAAACACCATTGATGTGGGATGATGTTGGAGACCGCCAGTTGTTTGGACCAGATTTGATTAAAGAGTCTGAAGAGAAGGTTAAGCTGATTTGAGACAGACTGAAGGTAGCTCAGTCCTGACAGAAGAGTTACGCAGACTCGAAACGCAAGGAGGTAGCCTATGAAATCGGAGACAGAGCATATCCGCGAGTGTCACCTCTGCGAGGAGTTAAATATTTTGGAGTTAAGGGAAAGTTAGCCGCAAGATTTGCGGGACCGTACCGTGTTTTGGAACGCATGGGAGAGGTTGCCTACAAGTTGGAGCTACCCGCGGGACTATCAAGAGTTCATGATGTGTTTCACGTTTCCCAGTTGAAGAAGTGCCATGCAGAGATGCAGATATTCCTCTGAGAGATACAGTGCCCCTGGAAGCAATTCAGTTGGATAGTGATTTGACATATGAGGAGAAACCTGTCAAAATTCTCGAGTTTGCCAGCCGAGTTACTCGTAGCAAGGTTGTCAAGTTTTACAAAGTTCAGTGGAGCCACCATACCGAGGAGGAAGCCACCTGGGAAAGAGGGGATGATCTACGCAAGGACCACCCACACCTATTTTCTAGCCAACCTGAATCTCGAGGGTGAGATTCATCTTAAGGGGGGTAGGTTTGTAACATCCCAAATTTCCAATTTGGAATGTTATACATAGGTCATTCATGCATATCATATTTTATTGCATTTCGTGTTGCGATCCTGGAAATTCTAATCAACTCAAGGACCCACGGAGAGAGTTGGGGATTTCACCGTTTTCATATTTGAATTTTGTCAAATATTGTAACAAGGATCATTTTGGTTTTAATAATTTTTCTCTCCGAAAATATTTCATATTAAAAATATATGAGAGGAGATAATATGACTTCTCCAAAATAAATGAAATATTGGAGGAAAAATACTAAAATCAAAAAATGATTTTTATTTGGATTTTATCGTTATTTTATTTGAATTAGGAAAAATACGGGTTTTTCAAAAATTGCATTAGAGGCCCAAATAAATGTTCACTTTGTCCGGAATATTTTTAGAGGACTGTGAAAATTTATTTTGGGATTTTTGGAGTCCGTTTAGTATTCTTTCGTTAGTTTTTCTGCGCTAGGATTTTATAAAAGAAAATAGGTAACCAACTTGCTGGGCCGTGTCCGGCTAGGACACTTGGCCCGGCCGGCTTTAAAAGCCGAGGCCCGCGACCCCGACAGCACAAGCCGCGCCGCGCCCCGCTGAACCCTAGCGCCGCCCGTCGCTGCCGCCGCCCGCCACCCGTCGCCGCCCCGCCGGAGCCGCGCCGCCGCCACCCCGCCGTCCCGTCGCCGTCGCCGACCTCGCTGGAGGTAGCCGCCGTTCGTCGGTTTTCTCAGAAAAACCGTTCGGTTTTTTCTAGATCTCGTTTTTTATATAGATCGGTTCGTCCGATTTTCCGTCTGTTTATTTATTTAGCAGATGTTTGTCCGTACGTTCATTTTAACGAACGCTGTTCGTCCATTAGCCGCACACAGCGAACGTTCGTTCGTTAGCCTGTTCGTCAGTTTTTCTTTTTCCAGGGTTTTTCCATGATTATTTTTTATCGTGATTTCTGCCCTGATCTTCGTTTTAGTTTATCTTTTCGCTCGTTTATCCAAATTAGGTGAAACAAGATCCTAGATCTTCTTCTCGAAGCCCTCTTTCTGTTTAACCAACTTGAACAGGATTTTGACACAGTAAAATTTGACTTGAGTCCAGATTAGTAATCGGATCTTGTTTCTTTCGCAGTTTGAGTTTCGTTGCTCGTTTTGATTTGATTCTTTTTGCAAACCGAAGTTCTTCAGTTGAACTTTCTGGTTAGATCTTCTTATTTGAGTTTTACCCATGCATCTTTGCTTGATTGCTTATGTATGCTATTGTTTGTTTGCGATAGAACACCCGGAGTGCGAAGCATGCTACTACGAGTCACTAGGTTTTGCGGATCGTCAGCAAGGCAAGTAACACATTGGTCATACTCTTTCGTACCCGGTTTTTATGCATTAGTTACAATCCTCAAACACTGCATGATTAGGACGTGATTAACATGTGGGTATTGGGAAGTAGTTGATGAGGTAGAACCTATTACCTATTTCATTATCAAACCCTTGGGAGTTACTTCTATGTTATGCTTATAATGCTATGCTATGCTGGTAGACGTGGATTGGGTTTGAGTGTATCCATGACAGATGTGAGTTTGCTAATTAATGGTTCAATTCTAAGGTGGCAACTTTAATACACATCTGGGTGGATTGTTGGTTTTGGGCACTTGGGGTTATACCAGTGTTGTCCTAGGAGATTCCGGGGTTATACCATGTGATCCTCCTATGGTCCACCACCTAGGCTCAAAGGGATCATAAGATTATTCATGCTAGAAACTTCCGTGTGCAGCCACAAGCTATTATGGGCTCTAGCATAGTGGAGTAAGTTGCATGACCTTTTCCAGTGGTAGGCTAGCAGATGTAGGGGATGTAGGTTGGTACGGTCTACCCGGGGTTAGAGTTAATGCTTCTGAAAAACTGTGTCTCGGTCATCCGTTTCTCAAACACCATGTAGTGCGAGAAATCCAATGGAGGAGATCGAGTCTTGTGGGGAAAAGTGCACAAACCTCTGCAGAGTGTACAAACTAATCATGGTTAGCCGTGCTCTCGGTTATGGACAACTTGAGTATCTGGTTCTTGGATTATCATATGGATCTCATCACTCCAAATTAATCTGTTGGGTTGATTATTACTTTTAATTGGGATTGAGATGGGGGTACCATTCTCAATGTTTCAACTACCATGATAGTTAAATAAAATATATTCCTTTGTTCTAGGGAAAAATTGGCTTTTCGCAAAAACATTATAACCATAGAGCCTCCACCAGCCAAATATGCATGTAGTGATAGCATTTATCTGTTCATTGTTTTACTGTGTTATATTGCCAGCATATTCCATGTGCTGACCCGTTTTCAGGCTACTACATATCATGTTGCATACTTTTCAGACGAGGAGTAAGATGCCGTAGGTCCTTTGTCATGCACTCAGCTATGCCGTTGGAGTTGATGGACTCACTTTATCATCCAAGCCTTCCGTTGTTATCGTTTTTAGATGGCCTTAAGCCATATTTATTGTAATAAGTTATCTTTTGAGACATTCGATGTAATAAATGTGTGATTGCTACTCTGTTATAAATACTTCGAGTACTGTGTGTGTCAGCATTACCGATCCAGGGATGACACTGAACACAGAGACTTGACCGTCTGAGGTCGGGTCGCTACAACTTGGTGCAAAGAATTTGGCTAGCATGAGGGGGAAAGGCAAGCTCAACATGTTGGATGATCCATGACAATATAATTTATTTTGGATATAAGAAAACATAACCCATTATGTTGTCTTCCTTGTCCAGCATCAACTTTTTAGCATGTCATATTTTAATGAGTGCTCACAATCATAAAATATGTCCAAGATAGTATATTTATATGTGAAAACCTCTCTTTCTTTATTACTTCCTATTAATTGCAACGATGACCAAAACTATGTTTGTCAAGTCTCAACAACTTTTATTCATCATACTCTTTATATGTGAAGCCATTACTCTCCATAAGATCAATATGATCTCTTTATTTCTTTTTATTCTTACTTTTATTCCCTCAAGATCATAGGAAGATAGCAAAGCTCTCGACTCAAAACTAATCTTTATTATATATAGCTTACGGACTTGATTACATAGAAGGATCATAAAGCAAAACTCCAAACTAGATCATACTAAAACTTTATTCTACTAGATCAAGATATTACCAAAAGGATCGAACTAAGAAAAACGGTAAAGATAAAAGTGTGATGGTGATACAATACCGGGGCACTCCCCCAAGCTTGGCAGTTGCCAAGGGGAGTGCCCATACCCATGTATTTATGTATCTTTCTTCGGAGGAGAAGGAGATGGTGATGATGATGACAATTGTGCCTTCAGCCTTTTCATATTGTAGTTGAGAAGAGCGATCTCCTCCTTTAAATCATTGACCTCCGATTCCAGCTTCAAGATCTTGTCACATAAATCTCCTTTGCTTTTCTGCCGAAAATGAGAAGGAATAGATTGGTTGTTAGACAGTTTAGCCCTCTTAGGGAGACTAGACTTCTTGAACTTCTCGTGCATATCCCCAGGTTGAGGTAGAGGAACATCCTCCTCCTCCGAACTTGAATCATTGATCCTCCTGAAATGAGCATCCTCCCCATCATCCGTAGTTCGACCACAAGGAGATAGGTCCCCATAGGTCTTTGGGCCAGCAATGAGATGTGAGACATAGCTCTCTCCGTCGGAGTCTTGAGATGACATCTTACTCTAAATCTGCTGCAGAAACAGCTCGAAACAAAAACAGAGGATATTTGCGTGGTACGGTGGTCAAAACCTTCGAGAGATTATATAATGAATTTTTACCGACCAAAAGAAGTATCGTGCAAGAAAACGGAGTCCGGAGGGCACACGAGGTGCCCACGAGGTAGGGGGCACGCCCAGGGGGGTAGGGCGTGCCCTCCACCCTCGTGGACGCCTCGTGTCCTTTTCGGACTGCTTCTTATTTTCCTATTTTCTTAAATATTCCAAAACAGAGAAAAATTGCTATTAGAACTGTTTTGGAGTCGGTTTACTTACCGTACCACATACCTCTTCCTTTTCGGAGGCTGAAACATTCTGGAAGGTGTCGCTTATATACTCCTCCGGGGTTAAGGTTTCAATAACATTAGTTTCCACATTTACAGGATTACCTGAGATATAATGTTTGATTCTTTAACCGTTCACCACCCTCGGATTTGTGCCTTCGAAGTTGTTGATTTTTATGGCACCAGAACGATAGACCTCCTCAATAACGTAAGGACCTTCCCATTTATAGAGGAGTTTTCCTGCAAAAAATCTTAAACGAGAGTTGTATAACAATACATAATCACCTACATTAAACTCACGTTTTTGTATCCTTTTGTCATGCCATCTTTTAACTTTTTCTTTAAACGGTTTGGCATTCTCATAGGCCTGGGTTCTCCACTCATCAAGTGAGCTAATGTCAAATAGTCTCTTCTCACCGGCAAGTTTGAAGTCATAGTTGATCTCTTTAATGGCCCAATATGCCTTATGTTCTAGTTCGAGAGGTAAGTGACATGCTTTTCCATAAACCATTTTACATGGAGACATACCCATAGGATTTTTATATGCAGTTCTATAGGCCCACAATGCATCATCAAGTTTCTTTGACCAATTCTTTCTAGATCTATTAACAGTCTTTTGCAAAATTAATTTAAACTCTCTATTACTTAGTTCTACTTGACCACTAGACTGTGGGTGATACGGGGATGCAATTCTATGATTAACATCATACTTAGCAAGCATGTTATGAAAGGCACCATGAATAAAATGTGAACCACCATTAGTCATTAAATATCTAGGGACTCCAAACCTCGGAAAAATAACTTCTTTAAGCATCTTAATAGAGGTGTTATGATCATCACTACTAGTTGGAATAGCTTCTACCCACTTAGTAACGTAATCAACAGCAACTAAAATATGTGTATACCCATTAGAGGAAGGAAATAGTCCCATATAATCAAAGCCCCAAACATCAAATGGTTCAATAACAAGTGAATAATTCATAGGCATTTCTTGATGTCTACTAATATTACCAATTCTTTGACATTCATCACAAGACAAGACAAACTTACGAGCATCCTTGAAAAGAGTAGGCCAATAAAAACCAGATTGCAATACCTTATGTGCAGTTCTATCTCCAGCGTGGTGTCCTCCATAAGCCTCGGAGTGACACTTGCATAGGATCCAGGTACACAACGTGTAATAACACCATCTACTCCTTTATAAAGGTGTGGGTCATCCTAGAAGTAATGTCTTAAATCATAGAGAACCTTTTTCTTTTTCTGGTATGTGAAACTAGGTGGTATAAATTTAGCAACAATGTAATTGGCATAATCAGCATACCATGGAGCAGTACGAGAAGCATTTATGACAGCTAATTGTTCATCAGGAAAGCTATCATCTATAGGTAGTGGGTCATCAAGAACATTCTCTAACCTAGACAACTTGTCTGCATCGCGGTTCTCAACTCCTTTTCTATCAATAATATGCAAATAAAATTCTGGTAGTAGGAGAACCCATGTAATAAGTCTAGGTTTAGCATCTTTCTTTTCCATCAGGCATTTAATAGTAGCATGATCAGTGTGAACAATTACTTTAGAATCAAAAATATAAGGTCTGAACTTATGACAAGCAAATACAACTACTAAAAATTCTTTTTTAGTAGTAGCATAATTTCTCTGGGCATTGTCTAGAGTTTTACAAGCATATTGGATAACATTTAATTTCTTATCAACTCTTTGTCCTAAAACAGAACCTACAACATAATCACTAGCATCACACATAATTTCAAAGGGTAAATTCTAATTAGGAGGCTGAAGAATAGGTGCAAAAATCAAAGCTTTCTTAAGTATTTCAAATGCTTCTACACAATCATCATCAAAGACAAAAGAAACATCTTTTTGTAAGAGATTAGTCAGAGGCCTGGAAATTTTTGAGAAGTCTTTAATGAACCTCCTATAAAAACCGACATGACCAAGGAAACTTCTTATACCTTTAATGTCCTTAGGACACGGCATCTTTTCAATAGCATCAACTTTAGCTTTATCAACTTCAATACCTCTTTCAGAAATTTTATGCCCCAAGACAATACCTTCATTAACCATAAAGTGGCACTTCTCCCAATTCAAGACAAGATTAGTTTCTTCACATATCTGCAAAACTCGATCAAGGTTGCTTAAGCAATCATCAAAAGAAGTTCCATATACGGAAAAATCATCCATGAAAACCTCAACAATCTTTTCACAAAAGTCAGAGAATATCGTAGTCATACATGTTTGAAAGGTAGCAGGTGCATTACATAAACCAAAAGGCATACGTCTATAAGCAAAGGTACCGAAAGGGCAAGTAAAAGTGATCTTTTCCTGATCCTCTTTCGACACATGTATTTGAGAGAAACTAGAATAATCGTCAAGAAAGCTAAAATGTGTATGTTTGGATAATCTTTCTAGCATTTGATCAATAAAAGGTAAAGGGTAATGATCTTTTTTAGTAGCTTTATTTAGTTTGTGGAAATCAATTACCATTCTATAACCTGTAACAATTCTTTGTGGGATCAATTCATCTTTATCATTAGGAACAACAGTAATACCTCCTTTCTTAGGGACACAATGGACATGACTTACCCACTGACTATCAGCAATGGGATAAATTATACCTGCCTCCAGAAGCTTTAGTATTTCTTTTCTTACCACTTCTTGCATCTTAGGATTTAACCGTCGTTGGTGATCAACAACCGGTTTAGCGTATTTCTCTAATTTTATTTTGTGCTGGCATAGAGTGGGACCAATGCCCTTAAGATCATCAAGAGTATATCCAATAGCGGCACGGTGCTTCTTCAGAGTTTTCAATAATTTCTCTTCTTCCCGCTCTGAAAGATTAGCACTAATAATAATAGGATATATCTTCTTTTCATCAAGATAAGCATATTTAAGAGTATCAGGCAATGGTTTAAGCTCAAACACGGGATCATCCTTGGGTGGAGGAGGATCCCCTAGAATTTCGACAGGCAAGTTGTGTTTCAAAATAGGTCCCTGTTTAAAGAATACTTCATCTATTTCCCTTCTTTCATTCATAAACATATCATTTTCATGGTCTAGCAAATATTGTTCTAAAGGATCATTAGGAGGCACGACAATAGAAGCAAGACCAATAATTTCATCTTTACTAGGAAATTCTTTATCATGGGGTTGTCTACAAAATTTAGCAAAATTAAAATCATGAGACATATCCCCTAAACCAATAGAAACAATATCCTTTTTGCAGTCTATCTTAGCATTAACAGTATTCAAGAAGGGTCTACCAAATATAATGGGACAAAAGTCATCTTGTGGGGAATGAAGAACAAGGAAATCAGTAGGATATTTAACTTTCCCACACAAGACTTCAACATCTCTAACAATCCCAATCGGTGAAATAGTATCTCTATTCGCAAGCTTAATTGCAACATCAATACCTTCTATCTCAGCAGGTGCAATATCATGCATACTTTCTTCATATAAAGAATGAGGTATTGCACTCGCACTAGCACCCATATCACATAAACCATGATAGCAATGGTCTCCTATTTTAGCAGAAATAACAGGCATGCCTACAATAGGTCTATGTTTATTTTTAGTATCGGGTCTAGCAATTCTAGCAGCTTCATCACAAAAGTAAATAACATGCCCATCAATATTATCGACCAAGAGATCCTTAACCATAGCAATACTAGGTTTAACTTTAATTTGCTCTTAGGGTGTAGGTGTTATAGAATTACTCTTACGAACCACAATTGAAGCTTTAGCATGATCCTTTATTCTAGCAAGGAAAGGTGGTTTCTCAATATAAGCAGTACGGACAATAGGATCAACATTATGAGTCATAGTCTTTTCTTCAACTTTAATAGGCTCAACTACTTTTAGTTCAATGGGAGGATGATATTTAAGCCACTTCTCCTTAGGGAGATCAACATGAGTAGCAAATGATTCCCAAAAAGAAGCTACTATCTCAGAGTCAAGTCCATATTTAGTGCTAAATTCATGAAAAGCATCGGTATCCATAAAAGATTTAACACAATCAAACTTAGGTGTTATACTTGACTCCTTACCTTCATCGAGTTCCCAATCTTCAGAGTTGCGTTTAATTCTTTCCAATAAATCCCATCTGAATTCAATAGTCTTCATCATAAAAGAACCAATACAAGAAGTATTGAGCATGGAGCGATTATTGAGAGAAAGCCGAGCATAAATTTTTTGAATAATAATTTCTCTTGAGAGCTCATGATTGGGGCATGAATATAACATTGACTTAAGCCTCCCCCAAGCTTGAGCGATATTTTCTCCCTCACGAGGCCAAAAATTATATATATAATTACGGTCACAATGAACCAGATGCATAGGATAAAACTTCTGATGAAATTCCAATTTCAATCGGTTGTAGTTCCATGACCCAATATCATCGCATAGCCTAAACCATGTCAATGCCTTTCCCTTCAAAGATAAAGGGAATACCTTCTTCTTGATGACATCCTCGGGTATACCTGCAAGCTTAAATAATCCACAAACTTCATCCACATAGATTAGGTGCAAATCGGGATGCAATGTTCCATCTCCTATAAAAGGATTAGCTAGTAGTTTCTCTATCATACCCGAAGGAATTTCAAAGTAAACATTTTCAGTAGGTTGAGGAGCAACTCTTTGCTCTACTGGTCGGGGTGAAGATACCCCGAACAAGCCCCTCAAATGATTACTTTCCATAGTAACAAGTGACAGTAAATTTCAGCACACTATATAATTTTTTTCTTTCCAAATTCCACCTACCAAAGGCGCTTCACTCCCCGGCAACAGTGCCAGAAAAAAGTCTTGATGATCCACTATATAGGGGATCTATCGTAGTCCTTTCGATAAGTAAGAGTGTCAAACCCAACGAGGAGCAAAAGGAAATGATAAGCAGTTTTCAGTAAGGTATTCTTTGCAAGCACTGAAATTATCGGTAACAGAGAGTTTTGTGATAAGGTAATTTGTAACGGGTAACAAGTAATAAAAGTAAATAAGGTGCAGCAAGATGGCCCAATCCTTTTTGTAGCAAAGGACAAGCCTGTACGAACTCTTATATAAAGGAAAACGCTCCCGAGGACACATGGGAATTATCGTCAAGCAAGTATTCGTCACGCACTATGACTCGCGTTTGGTACTTTGATAATTTGATATGTGGGTGGACCGGTGCTTGTGTACTTCTCATACTTGGACAAGCATCCCACTTATGATTAACTCCTCTTGCAAGCATCTGCAACTACAAAAGAAGTATTAAGGTAAACCTGACCATAGCATGAAACATATGGATCCAAATCAGCCCCTTACGAAGCAACACATAAACTAGGGTATAAGCTTCTGTCACTCTAGCAACCCATCATCTACTTATTACTTCCCAATGCCTTCCCCTAGGCCCAAACAATGGTGAAGTGTCATGTAGTCGACGTTCACATGACACCACTAGAGGAAAGACAACATACATCTCATCAAAATATCGAACGAATACCAAATTCACATGACTATTTATAGCAAGACTTCTACCATGTACTCAGGAACAAACGTAACTACTCACAAATCATATTCATGTTCATAATCAGACGAGTATTAATATGTATAAAGGATCTGAACATATAATCTTCTACCAAATAAACCAACTAGCATCAACTACAAGGAGTAATCACACTAATAGCAACCCACAGGTACCAATCTAAGGTTTTCGGACAAAGATTGAATACAAGAGATGAACTAGGGTTTGAGATGAGATAGTGTTGGTGAAGATATTGATGGAGATTGACCCCCTCCTGATGAGAGGATCGATGGTGATGACGATGGTGATGATTTCCCCCTCCCGCAGGGATGCTTCCCCGGCAGAACAGCTCCGTCGGAGCCCTAGATTGGTTCCGCCAAGGTTCTGCCTCGTGGTGGCGGCGCTTTATCCCGAAAGCTTGCTTATGATTTTTTCCAGGGCGAAAGACTTCATATAGCCAAAGATGGGCATTGGAGGCCTACCAGGGGGCCCACGAGACAAGGGGGCGTGCCCAGGGGGTAGGGCGTGTTAGGGAACATAGTAATTTCAAAAAAATTCCTACGCACACGCAAGATCATGGTGATGCATAGCAACAAGAGGGGGGAGTGTTGTCTACGTACCCTCATAGACCGGCAACGGAAGCGTTGACACAACGTAGAGGAAGTAGTCGTACGTCTTCCGGATCTGACCGATCCAAATACCGAACGTACGGCACCTCCGTGTTCTGCACACGTTCAACTCGGTGACATCCCTCGAGCTCCGATCTAGCAAAGTGTTGAGGGAGAGTTTTGTCAGCACGACGGCGTGATGACGGTGATGATGTTCTACCAACGCAGGGCTTCGCCTAAGCACCGCTACGATATGACCGAGGTGGAATATGGTGGAAGGGGGCACCGCACACGGCAAAGGAATGATCACGAAGATCAACTTGTGTGTTCTGGGGTGCCCCCTTGCCCCCGTATAAAAAGGAGGGAGAGAGGGAGGTGCGGCCATCCCAAGGGTGCGCCTGGAGGAGTCCTACTCCCACCGGGAGTAGGACTCCCCCTTCTTGCCTTGTTGGAAAAGGAAGGAGGAAGGGAGAAAGAGGACAGGGGGGTGCCGCCCCCCTTCCTTGTCCTATTCGGACTAGGGGGGAGGGGGCTCGCGGCCTGCCCTGGCCGGCCCTCCCCTTCTCCCTTAGGGCCCATGTAGGCCCAATAACCCCCGGGGTGGTTCCGGTAACCCCCCGGTACTCTGGTAAAATCCCGATTTCACCCGGGACGTTTTCGTTATCCTAATATAGGCTTCCAATATATCAATCTTTATGTCTCGGCCATTTCGAGACTCCTCGTCATGTCCGTGATCACATCCGGGACACCGAACAACCTTCGGTACATCAAAACACAAAAACCCTAATTACGATCGTCACCGAACTTTAAGCGTGCGGACCCTACGCGTTTGAGAACTATGTAGACATGACCGAGACATGTCTCCGGTCAATAACCAATAGCGGAACCTGGATGCTCATATTGGCTCCTACATATTCTACGAAGATCTTTATCGGTCAGACCGCATAACAATATACGTTGTTCCCTTTGTCATCGGTATGTTACTTGCCCGAGATTCGATCGTCGGCATCTCAATACCTAGTTCAATCTCGTACCGGCAAGTCTCTTTACTCGTTCTGTAATACATCACCCCGCAACTAACTTATTAGTTGCAATGCTTGCAAGGCTTGAGTGATGTGCATTACCGAGAGGGCACAGACATACCTCTCCGACAATCGGAGTGACAAATCCTAATCTCGAAATACGCCAACCCAACAAATACCTTCGGAGACACCTGTAGAGCACCTTTATAATCACCCAGTTACGATGTGACATTTGGTAGCACACAAAGTGTTCCTCCGGTAAACGGGAGTTGCATAATCTCATAGTCATAGGAACATATATAAGTTATGAAGAAAGCAATAGCAACAAACTAAACGATCATGTGCTAAGCTAATGGAATGGGTCAAGTCAATCAAATCATTCTCCCAATGATGTGATCCCGTTAACCAAATGACAACTCATGTCTATGGTTAGGAAACATAACCATCTTTGATTAACGAGCTACTCAAGTAGAGGCATACTAGTGACACTCTGTTTCTCTATGTATTCACACATGTATTATGTTTCCGGTTAATACAATTCTAGCATGAATAATAAACATTTATCATGATACAAGGAAATAAATAATAACTTTATTATTGCCTCTAGGGCATATTTCCTTTAGTCTCCCACTTGCACTAGAATCAATAATCTAGATTACACAGTAATGATTCTAACACCCATGGAGCCTTGGTGCTGATCATGTTTTGCTCGTGGAAGAGGCTTAGTCAGTGGGTCTGCAACATTCAGATCCGTATGTATCTTGCAAATTTCTATGTCTCCCACTTGGACTAAATCCCGAATGGAACTGAAGCGTCTCTTGATGTGCTTGGTTCTCCTGTGAAATCCGGATTCCTTTGCCAAGGCAATTGCACCAGTATTGTCACAAAAGATTTTCATTGGACCCGATGCACTAGGTATGGCACCTAGATCGGATATGAACTCCTTCATCCAGACTCCTTCATTTGCTGCTTCCGAAGCAGCTATGTACTCCGCTTCACATGTAGATCCCGCCATGATGCTTTGTTTAGAACTACACCAATTGACAGCTCCACCGTTTAATGTAAACACGTATCCGATTTGCGATTTAGAATTGTCCAGATCAGTGTCAAAGCTTGCATCAACGTAACCATTTACGATGAGCTCTTTGTCACCTCCATATACGAGAAACATATCCTTAGTTCTTTTCAGGTACTTCAGGATGTTCTTGACCGCTATCCAGTGATCCACTCCTGGATTACTTTGGTACTTCCCTACTAGACTTATAGCAAGGCACACATCAGGTCTGGTACAAAGCATTGCATACATGATAGAGCCTATGGCTGAAGCATAGGGAACATCTTTCATTTTCTCTCTATCTTCTGCAGTGGTCGGACGTTGAGTCTTACTCAACTTCACACCTTGTAACACAGGCAAGAACCCTTTCTTTGCTTGATCCATTTTGAACTTCTTCAAAACTTTGTCAAGGTATGTGCTTTGTGAAAGTCCAATTAAGCGTCTTCATCTATCTCTATAGATCTTAATGCCCAATATGTAAGCAGCTTCACCGAGGTCTTTCATTGAAAAACTCTTATTCAAGTATCCCTTTATGCTATCCAGAAATTCTATATTATTTCCAATCAATAGTCATCCACATATAATATCAGAAATGCTACAGAGCTCCCACTCACTTTCTTGTAAATACAGGCTTCTCCAAAAGTCTTTATAAAACCAAATGCTTTGATCACACTATCAAAGCATTTATTCCAACTCCGAGAGGCTTGTACCAGTCCATAAATGGATTGCTGGAGCTTGCACACTTTGTTAGCTCCCTTTGGATCGACAAAACCTTCTGGTTGCATCATATACAACTCTTCTTCCAGAAATCCATTCAGGAATGCAGTTTTGACATCCATTTGCCAAATTTCATAATCATAAAATGCGGCAATTGCTAACATGATTCGGACAAACTTAAGCATCGCTACGGGTGAGAAGGTCTCATCGTAGTCAATCCCTTGAACTTGTCGAAAACCTTTCGCAACAAGTCAAGCTTTGTAGACAGTAACATTACCGTCAGCGTCAGTCTTCTTCTTGAAGATCGATTTATTCTCAATTTCTTGCCGATCAACGGGCAAGTCAACCAAAGTCCATACATTGTTCTCATACATGGATCCCATCTCAGATTTCATGGCTTCTAGCCATTTTGCGGAATCTGGGCTCACCATCGCTTCTTCATAGTTCGTAGGTTCATCATGATCTAGTAGCATGACTTCCAGAACACGATTAGCGTACCACTCTGGTGGGGATCTTACTCTGGTTGATCTACGAGGTTCGGTAGTAACTTGATCTGAAGTTTCATGATCATTATCATTAGCTTCCTCACTAATTGGTGTAGGTGTCACAGAAACCGGTTTTTGTGATGTACTACTTTCCAATAAGGGAGCAGGTACAGTTACCTCATCAAGTTCTACTTTTCTCCCACTCACTTCTTTCGAGAGAAACTCCTTCTCTAGAAAACTCCGAATTTAGCAACAAAAGTCTTGCCTTCGGATCTGTGATAGAAGGTGTACTGTCGGTGTCAAAACCGGCGGATCTCGGATAGGGGGTCCTGAACTGTGCGTCTAGGCCGGATGGTAACAGGAGGCAAGGGACACGAAGTTTTACCCAGGTTCGGGCCCTCTTGATGGAGGTAAAACCCTACGTCCTGCTTGATTAATATTGAAGATATGGGTGTTACAAGAGTAGATCTACCACGAGATCAGAGAGGCTAAACCCTAGAAGCTAGCCTACGGTATGATTGTATGTTGTGATTGTTGTCCTACGGACTAAAACCCTTCGGTTTATATAGACACTGGAGAGGGTTAGGTTACACAAGGTTGGTTACAAAGGAAGAGATATCCATATACGTATTGCCTAGCTTGCCTTCCATGCCAAGTAGAGTCCCATCCGGACACGAGACGAAGTCTTCAATCTTGTATCTTCATAGTCTAACAGTCTGGCCAATGGAGATAGTCCGGCTGTCCGGAGACCCCCTAATCCAGGACTCCCTCAGTAGCCCCTGAACCAGGCTTCAATGACGACGAGTCTGGCGCGTAGTTGTCTTCGGCATTGCAAGGTGGCTTCCTTCTCCGAATACATTACAGAAGAAGTTGAATACGAGGATAGTGTCTGACCCTGCAAAATAAGTCCCACATTTCACCGTAGAGAGAATAATGTTTTTTCGCAGATCTAATTTGCTGGCTTGTTTTGACAGCATGATGTCATGTCATGGCCTGGTGACTATTCGAACCGTTTCTTTTAACGAGCCCCGCACATAACGCGAGGCAGTTTTTCGACACATCTTGTCAAAGCAGAGATCGTGTCCCCTTATTACGGGATTCTCATCAATACGGGCGTGGGTAACCCAACCGCGCCATCAATTGCGGCGCTTGGGGGATAAGCGAGTTTTACTAGGCAAGTGGGGACATTTAATTTTGTCCGCCCATATAAAGGGATAAGGACTCACCTTTCTATCCACGCCTTCTTCCTCCTTTGCTCATCCGCTCCCGCATACTCGAGCTCAAGCGCCCAAGTCCTCACTTCCATCTCAACCTTCTCCAACCATGTCCGGAGCGGGAGGCAAGTGGATGGTCTCCTCCATCACGGAGGGAGACGTCAAGAAACTGAGGAGAGCCGGATATCTGCCCGACGATATCGTGCACCGGCTCCCAGATGAGGGACAACTCAACCCCAGTCCCGAGCCCCATGAGAGGGTGGTATTTCTCACCCATTTCCTCCGCGGACTAGGATTCCCTCTCCATCCCTTCGTCCGGGGGCTCATGTTTTATTACGGCCTGCATTTCCACGATCTAGCCCCGAACTTCATCCTCAACATGTCGGCGTTCATCATCGTGTGCGAGGCCTTCCTCCGCATCAAGCCCCACTTCGGCCTATGGCTGAAGACCTTCAACGTCAAGACGAAGGTAGTGAGCGGCCGCCAGGTGGAGTGCAGAGGCGCCATGGTGGGCAAGATGCCCAACATTACATGGCTCGAGGGAACCTTCGTGGACACCATAAAGGGGTGGCAATCGGGGTGGTTCTATATCACCGAGCCGCGCGACCCCGCATGGGTAGCGGCCCCTGAGTTCCGATCTGGCATTCCCATGCGGCTCACCTCCTGGAAAGAGAAGGGCCTGTCCTGGGGTAATTCAAAAGAGCTGACCAGACTCCAGTCATGTATTCAGAACATGGTGGATAAGAAGCTCAAGCTTGTCAACATAGTCTAGGTTATGCTCGTTCGCCGGATACTCCTGTGCCAACAACGGGAGTTTACCTTGTGGGAGTTCAATCCGGCACAGCACCGAACTCTGAACAGGCTCTTCGACACGACTCATGAAAATGCCTGGAGGGTGCTATTCAAGAGCGTCGCGGTCCCTCCCCCCATTACTGAGGATCGTGGATTTAGCGCGAAGTGCCACCCCAGGGCGATAAGTTGTTTTACCTTTCACAGGATACTTGTTTTCTATATAGATTGATTCTATGCGGGATCTAAACTCCCGTGCCGTTAATAGGACTGGCAGAAGATGGCCGGACAAATCGACTGTCTGGCTCCCTTGCCCGAAGGTCCTGCGGACGCCCTTCTGGCGAAGATGTTGACTCCGGCCCCCTACAAGGTGCCGGAGAAGACCCAGAAGGCCAAGGGAGCTCGAAAGAGTTCCCGACGCCAGGCATCGTCGGACTCACCGTCTGATGAGTCTGCGGCGCACTCTTCCCCCGAAGACGAGGAAGAGGAAGAAGAGGCTCCCCCACCGACTGGGGGAGGAAAGAAAAGGAAGGCCGCCCCAACTGCGGAGGCCAGAGGGTCCAAGAAGGGAAGGACGCTCCTTCCGGACAGCTCCACCGCCGCCGACAAAAGTGAAGATGAGTGGTTGCCCAGGGCCAAGCCCCAGGGGAGATCGTAAGTATTCGGATACCAAAGTAACCCATAGGATTCCTTTGTCGCATTGCTTTCCCTAACGTCGAACTCAATTGTGCAGGCCGCCCCGAGCCAATATCGAGGTATCCTCGGACGGCTCCCTGGGCGCGTCGGACATGGATAGCGATCCAGTCCCGACCGCCACCTCCCCTCATCCAGCCGACGACACCGAGGTGCTGTCTCAAGAGGCACCGGATCATGGGGGGACAGTCCCGAAGGCACCTCAAGGCGACCTTCCAGACTTCGGGAGCCAAGGGGACGGGGTCCTCGAGAGCTCCGAGTTCGGCCCTCAGCCGAACACCGCGCCGGACCCTCCAACGGCTCCGAGCTCGGGTAGGCGGTCCCCTTCTAAGGAGGGTGAGATGCCTGTGCCGGTGACCTCTGTCCATCCAGAGGCACCGGACACTATGTTGGAAGCGCTTCGCAGCGCTTCCATTGAGGAGGAGCACCGCACTATCATGAGTGCGGTGATCCAGAAGGTTCAGTCCGCCAAGAGCGGATTGACTGAAGCCTGTACTAGCCTTCTAACAGGCTTCGAGGTAAGTGCTTTAAAATGTAGTAGAAATATTACCGCATAGACAGTAGCCCCTGATGCTTTGTTCGGTGTTCACAAAGAAAAGCCGAACAGAGGATCAAATAATATCGCAGGAGTCTAATATAAGTATGTCAATATGCATATGCAGGCTTCGCTGCTGGCGTCCGCCGCACTGACTGCGGAGGTCGCTGTACTGAAGGAGGCCCTCGAGGGGTCCCATAAAGAGCTCGGCCTTGCTATGAGGCAGCTCGAGGAGAACAAGGGTAAGTAATACCCCGTCTATAGATAAGAAAAAGGACGCGATTGCTAAATGACAGGATCATTGTATGTTTGCCAGGGGCCACGACCGAGGTGGCGACCCTGAAGCAAGTGCTGTCCCAGGCCGAAGAGAAGGCGGCCCAGGAGCGCACCGAGCGAGAGAGGCACGAGGCTCGGGTGGGCGAGGTGCAGCAAGAGCTCCAGGCTCTCGTGACGAAGCATGAGGCATTGGAGCTAAACTTGAAGACGCGAGAGTCTGAGCTTGCCGCGGCCCGTGAGAGCGCGAAGAGTGCCAAGGCCGAAGCCCAAAAGGCCCTCCAAGAGATCGACCTGATGAAGAAGATAGCGGCGGGTAAGGCTTTCTATATGCAAAGCAAGCATGTAAAAGTAATTTACCGATTACTTACCCGAATCCGGAGCTCCTTAGGAGCATTCACAGATTTGCCCCGCAGTGTGTCCGATGCCGCACAATTTTACCAGGCCGAGGATGGAAGCTCGACGGAGAAGCTGTTCTGGTCTCAGTATGCTGAGGCCGAACATCCGGTGCCAATGAGCGACCAGCTGAAGCAGATGGCCGAGCTACATAAGGCGGCCGATCAGGCCATGAAGGGCTTCATAGTCCGGTTGTTGCCTGGCGACGCCCTTCCGAACAGATTCTTCGGCCTGGTGAGACGTCTTGTGGATGCCTGCCCACGGCTGGAGGTTGTCAAGCGATCCGTCTGCATTGAAGGTGCACGCCGGGCCTTCGCCCGTGTAAAGACGCAGTGGGTCAAGCTAGACGCCGTGAAGCTGATCAAGGAGGGGCCGCCGGAGGGTAAGGAGCACCGCCACCCCGAGATGTACTACGAGGGTGTTCTGCCGGGCGCCCGTCTTATCGCGGATGAGTGTTCGCAAAATGTAATATTTGAATGAGACTTGCTCATTTTGTCCTGTATGTATGAAAACTTGTATCGTATTCGCTATGCAATGCTTGTGTGAATTTAAAATATTACCTTCTGTTTGGCTGTTTATCCAATCTGAGAGATGGCTAGTCCTCGGCTTCTGCCCCCATGCCACAAGTGCTGGGGTGTTCGGGATAAACCTGAGCACTCTTGTTCCCATGTTTGGGTCCTTCGAGGGAGGTGCTCAGCACAACGAACAAGGCAACCGGACTAATAATGCTTTATCACTCTCACTTAGCCATAGAATGCTATAATTTTAAATTTCGGCGAAGCCCCTGGTATTCAGAAGGCCGAATTCGGGGCGCGATACACACTTGTAAGCCGGACGGAGCCAGCCCCTCGCCCTAAGCGGCATAAGTCTTTAGGGACTCGAAAAACCTCACCGAACAGCCACCAGTCTCTCGCCTTATCATGACAGTCAGTTTTAGCTTTCTCTACTGAGGTGCTCGGCCCGGCAGAACCAGGGCACAATCGCAGTAGTTCTCCTAGCGCTACCTTAGCCGATAGAGCGGAACGTAAGGTACCAAAACATAGGAGCCGGGCAAACCCAACATTTGACCAAAGACATGATTCGGAGCTGATGCAAATAATGCTATAAGTTCGGGGTGCCGCACTTGTGAAAGTGTTCAGACTTTTCGCACCATATTTTGGGTACGCAAGCCCCTGGTGCATCGGCCGTACCAAAGTGTACGGTTGCAAGCGTCGTTAATAGTCGTAATGTCACGCATTGTATATTGAAAAATGGCATTAAAGCAGAGTGATACAGATAGTGTAATAAGCAAAAGAGTAGGACTATGTCCCTTCCAAGGGCAAGCTGAGGAATTATATGAAATCTGTAATCCACCTGGGAATTCCGTAGTTGTCGGCCTCCTTGGTTGCTGTATCATGTGTTCGGCAGTAGAGCTGCCGGACAGTGTTTCCAGAGATTGAAGTCCTGAAAAAAAAGAAAAATAACCAAACGGGAAGCCCCTGGTGCGGTTTAGGCCACGTTTTGGGGCGTGCCATAGTTGTGCCCCCCCTCCCCACCTGTGCCCATGGTATGTTTAGTGCGTAATTATGTACGCGTGGCACGAACAACGCCATTGGGCTGGGATTGGGGTGGCCGCCGTATTGCTACACGAGCTCAGATCGCGTCAGGCGGTCTGTTTGCCGATTGCTCCGAGCGCGCTTGAAGGTGTCCGGGCTTTGAAACACCGAACTGGTAGATTGCCTTGAGAGGCTGCTTTGCGCTTTTGTCGTAAGGGCCGCGGTGTGCTCCTCTGTTCGGAGAGAGCGCTATATGTTTCCGTTGACTGTAATAACTCCGCGAGGTCCTGGCATCTTGAGCTTGAGGTATGCATAATGTGGCACCGCATTGAATCTAGCGAATACGGTTCGTCCAAGCAGCGCGTGATAACCACTGCGGAACAGGACTATATCGAAGATTAACTCTTCGCTTCGGAAGTTATCCGGGGATCCGAAGACCACTTCCAGTGTAATTGAGCCTGTGCAGTGGGCCTCTACGCCTGGAATGACGCCCTTAAAGGTCGTCCTTGTGGGTTTGATCCTTGAGGGGTCTATACCCATTTTGTGCACTGTGTCCTGATAAAGCAGGTTCAGGCTGCTGCCGCCATCCGTAAGGACTCGAGTGAGGTGAAATCCGTCGATGATTGGGTCTAGGACCAGTGCGGTGAATCCACCATGACAGATACTAGTGGGGTGGTCCCTGCGATCGAAGGTGATCGGACAGGAGGACCAAGGGTTGAACTTTGGGGCGACTGGCTCCAACACATATACGTCCCTGAGCGCACGCTTGCGCTCCCTCTTGGGGATGTGGGTTGCGTATATCATGTTCACCGTCCGCACTTGCGGGGGAAACCTCTTCTGTCCTCCAGTGTGCGGCTGCCGGGGTTCTTCCTCATCATCGCTATGCGGCCCCTTGTCCTTGTTTTCAGCAATTAACTTGCCGGCCTCCTTGAACACCCAAAAATCCCTATTGGTGTGATTGGCTGGCTTGTTTGGGGTTCCGTGTATTTGACACGAGCGATCGAGTATACGGTCCAAGCTGGACGGTCCCGGCGTACTTTGTTTGAATGGCTTTTTCCGCTTACCGGGTTTAGAGCCTTTGAATCCGGCATTGACTGTCGTATCCTTAGTACTTTCGCCGTTAATGCGGCGCTTATGCTTGTTGTGACGTGACCTACTGTTGCCGTCCTTGGTATCTGAGGTACCATGGTTCTTTGATATGTTGTTACTGCGAGCCAACCAGCTGTCTTCTCCCGCACAAAAGTGGGTCATGAGCGTCGTGAGGGCTGCCATAGATTTCGGCTTTTCCTGACCAAGGTGCCGGGCTAGCCACTCGTCTCGAATGTTGTGCTTGAAATCCGCTAAGGCCTCCGCGCCCGGACAGTCAATGATTTGATTTTTCTTTGTAAGAAACCGAGTCCAGAATTGCCTGGCCGACTCTTCTGGCTGCTGAATTATGTGGCTCAAGTCATCGGCGTCTGGTGGTCGCACATAAGTGCCCTGAAAGTTGTCGAGGAATGCGGCTTCCAGATCTTCCCAACAGCTAATGGAGTCCGCTGGCAAGCTATTAAGCCAATGTCGCGCTGGTCCTTTGAGTTTTAGTGGGAGGTATTTGATGGCATGTAAGTCATCACCGTGGGCCATGTGGATGTGGAGGGCGAAGTCCTCTATCCATACTGCCGGATCTGTTGTGCCGTCATATGATTCAACGTTTACAGGTTTGAAACCTTCTTGGAATTGATGTTCCATTACTTCGTCTGTGAAGCATAAGGGGTGTGCGGCGCCTCTATATTGGGCTATATCGCGACGCAGCTCGTATGGGTCCTTCCCGCTGTGTTCGGCCCGGCCAGATTTGCTTTTACTGTATCCGGCGTGACGTTTACCGTCTCGTAGAGTGATGCGCCCTCGTGATCCATAGATCGATCTTGAATGCTTTGCTTTGTCCTCCAATATGTCTCGTAGGTCTGGCATATCTCCCATGCCTTTTTATTTGGATGGCGTTGGGGTGGAGGCTGAGCTTTTGGCTGGAATGCCTCTCTATCGCGGCCACGAGGTGGCCGATCAGCTGTGTCATATGCTTCTTCCTCTAGTCAGGGTAGTAACCTGCGCCTTGGGTAACTCCTAGAGGGACGCTCGAGTTTATATTCCTCGGCTGCAAGGACTTCAGTCCATTTGTCAGCTAGCAGATCTTGATCAGCTTGAAGCTGCTACTGCTTTTTCTTCAGGCTATTTGCCGTGGCCATAAGCCTGCGCTTGAAGCGCTCTTGTTCGACGAGATCCTCTGGTACGGCGAATTCATCGTCGCTGAGGCTTGCCTCGTCTTTGGAGGGGGGCATGGAATTGTCATCCTCCTCCTCTCCGCCAGCCGCTCTCTCAGGAGAGCTGGCTCCTTCATCCTCCTAATCTAACTCTTGCTGGAGGGGATTTTTGTTGTCTTCGGCGCTATCCGGAGTGTTATTATCTCCTGTGCCGGTATCACCACTTCTGCTTTGGCGGGACTTAGAGCGGCGCCGCTGACGTCGGCGCTTGGGTTGCTTCTTGGAGGGGTCATCCTTCGCTATCTCGTCACTGTTGCCTTCATTGGGTGTATCCACCATGTATATGTCATACGACGAGGTGGCTTTCCAGTGCCCTATAGGTGTTGGTTCATGTTCGTCTTCTGCATCGTCGTCCATACCGTCGATGTCTTCGGAGTCGAAGTCGAGCATGTCGGTTAAATCATCGACAGTGGCTACAAAGTGGGTGGTGGGTGGGCATCGAATTTCTTCGTCGTCCGCATCCTAGTCCTGTTGGCCATAATCCGGCCAGGGCTCTCCTGACAAAGAGAGAGATTTTAGTGAATTCAGAATGTTGCCGAAGGGCGACTGCTGAAAGATATCTGCAGCGGTGAATTCCATGATCGCACCCAATCGGATTCAATTGGCAAGGGCGCGGATGGTTCGGGGTCCGGAGCAGAGTCCGGCACCTTGGAGTCACGGGCTGCGCAGAGGATTATGCTGGTGTTTGGCTCGATCGTCGTTGAAACTGCAGCCCCTGAGGCGGTGTCTGGCCACCCATCCTCGATTGGCGCAGCTGGCTCCGAGCTAATGGTCGGAGCAGATGCGGGTGCGGCCTCTGGGGTACCGTCCGATGGCAGAGCTAGGTCATACCCATCGCGACAGTGTGGCGCGCCCGGCTGTGGCTCGAATCCATTGAAGATCAAGTCCCCACGGATGTTGGCTGTGTAATTCAAACTTCCAAATCTGACCTGATGGCCAGGAGCGTAGCTTTCAATCTGCTCCAGATGGACAAGCGAATTAGCCCACAGTGCAAAGCCGCTGAATATGAAGATCTGTCCGGGGAGAAAAGTCTCACCCTGGACCGCATCGCTATCGATGATAGTAGGAGCCATCAAGACTAACAGCGACGACACAGAGGAACTCTCAATGAAAGCACCAATGTCGGTGTCAAAACCGGCGGATCTCGGGTAGGGGGTCCCGAACTGTGCGTCTAGGCCCGATGGTAACAGGAGGCAAGGGACACGAAGTTTTACCCAGGTTCGGGCCCTCTTGATGGAGGTAAAACCCTATGTCCTGCTTGATTAATATTGAAGATATGGATGTTACAAGAGTAGATCTACCACGAGATCAGAGAGGCTAAACCCTAGAAGCTAGCCTACGGTATGATTGTATGTTGTGATTGTTGTCCTATGGACTAAAACCCTTCAGTTTATATAGACACCAGAGAGGGTTAGGGTTACACAAGGTCGGTTACAAAGGAAGAGATATCCATATACGTATTGCCTAGCTTGACTTCCACGCCAAGTAGAGTCCCATCCGGACACGAGACGAAGTCTTCAATCTTGTATCTTCATAGTCTAACAGTCCGGCCAATGGAGATAGTCCGGCTGTCCGGAGACCCCCTAATCCAGGACTCCCTCATGTACCCAACAGTCTCATTTGGGTATCCTATGAAGACACATTTCTCCGATTTGGGTTCGAGCTTATCAGGTTGAAGCTTTTTCACATAAGCATCGCAGCCCCAAACTTTCAGAAACGACAACTTTGGTTTCTTGCCAAACCACAGTTCTTAAGGCGTGTCTCAACGGATTTCAATGGTGTCCTATTTAACGTGAATGCAGCCGTCTCTAAAGCATAACCCCAAAGCGATAGCGGTAAATCGGTAAGAGGCATCATAGATCGCACCATATCTAATAAAGTACGATTACGATGTTCAGACACACCATTACGCTGTGGTGTTCCAGGTGGCGTGAGTTGGGAAACTATTCCGCATTGTTTCAAATGTAGGCCAAACTCGTAACTCAAATATTCTCCTCCACGATCAGATCGCAGAAACTTTATTTTCTTGTTACGATGATTTTCAACTTCACTCTGAAATTCTTTGAACTTTTCAAATGTTTCAGACTTATGTTTCATTAAGTAGATATACCCATATCTGCTTAAATCATCTGTGAAGGTGAGAAAATAATGATATCCGCCACGAGCCTCAACATTCATTGGACCACATACATCTGTATGTATGATATCCAACAAATCTGTTGCTCTCTCCATAGTACCGGAGAGCGGTGTTTTAGTCATCTTACCCATGAGGCACGGTTCGCAAGTACCAAGTGATTCATAATCAAGTGGTTCCAAAAGTCCATCAGTATGGAGTTTCTTCATGCGCTTTACACCGATATGACCTAAACGGCAGTGCCACAAATAAGTTGCACTATCATTATCAACTCTGCATCTTTTGATTTCAACATTATGAATATGTGTATCACTACTATCGAGATTCATAAAAAATAGACCACTCTTCAAGGGTGCATGACCATAAAAGATATTACTCATATAAATAGAACAACCATTATTCTCTGATTTAAATGAATAACCGTCTCGCATCAAACAAGATCCAGATATAATGTTCATGCTCAACGCTGGCACCAAATAACAATTATTTAGGTCTAATACTAATCCCGAAGGTATATGTAGAGGTAGCGTGCCGACCGCGATCATATCGACTTTGGAACCATTTCCCACGCGCATCGTCACCTCGTCCTTAGCCAATCTTCGCTTAATCTGTAGCCCCTGTTTTGAGTTGCAAATATTAGCAACAGAACCAGTATCAAATACCCAGGTGCTACTGCGAGCATTAGTAAGGTACACAACAATAACATGTATATCACATATACCTTTGTTCACTTTGCCATCCTTCTTATCCGCCAAATACTTGGTGCAGTTCCGCTTCCAGTGACCAGTCTGCTTGCCGTAGAAGCACTCAGTCTTAGGCTTAGGTCCAGACTTGGGTTTCTTCTCCTGAGCAGCAACTTGTTTGCTATTCTTCTTGAAGTTCCCTTTCTTCTTCCCTTTGCCCTTTTTCTTGAAACTGGTGGTCTTATTGACCATCAACACTTGATGCTCCTTCTTGATTCCTACCTCCGTGGCTTTTAGCATCGCGAAGAGCTCAGGAATAGTCTTATTCATCCCTTGCATATTATAGTTCATCACGAAGCTTTTGTAGCTTGGTGGCAGTGATTGAAGAACTCTATCAATGACACTATCAACAGGAAGATTAACCCCCAGTTGAGTCAAGTGATTATGATACCCAGACATTTTGAGTATATGTTCACTGACATAATTATTCTCCTCCATCTTGCAGCTGTAGAACTTATTGGAGACTTCATATCTCTCAATTCAGGCATTTTCTTGAAATATTAAATTCAACTCTTGGAACATCTCATATGCTCCATGACGTTCAAAACGTCGTTGAAGACCCGGTTCTAAGTTGTAAAGCATGGCGCACTGAACTATCGAGTAGTCATCAGCTTTGCTCTGCCAGACGTTCATAACATCTGGTGTTGCTCCTGCAGCAGGCTTGGCACTTAGCGGTGCTTCCAGGACGTAATTCTTCTGTGCAGCAATGAGGATAATCCTCAAGTTACGGACCCAGTCCGTGTAATTGCTAGCATCATCTTTCAACTTTGCTTTCTCAAGGAACACATTAAAATTCAATGGAACAATAGCACGAGCCATCTATCTACAATCAAACATAGACAAGCAAGATACAATCAGGTACTAAGTTCGTGATAAATTTAAGTTCAATTAATCATATTACTTAAGAACTCCCACTTAGAAAGATATCCCTCTAATCTTCTAAGTGATCACGTGATCCAAATCAACTAAACCATGTCCGATCATCACGTGAGATGGAGTAGTATCAATGGTGAACATCAATATGTTGATCATATCTACTATATGATTCACGCTTGACCTTTCGGTCTCCGTGTTCCGAGGCCATATCTGTTATATGCTAGGCTCGTCAAGTTTAACCTGAGTATTCCGCGTGTGCAACTGTTTTGCACCCGTTGTATTTGAACGTAGAGCCTATCACACCCGATCATCACATGGTGTCTCAGCACGAAGAACTTTCGCAACGGTGCATACTCAGGGAGAACACTTATACTTTGATAATTTAGTGAGGGATCATCTTATAATGCTACCGTCAATCAAAGCAAGATAAGATGCATAAAAGATAAACATCACATGCAATCAATATAAGTGATATGATATGGCCATCATCATCTTGTACTTGTGATCTCCATCTCCGAAGTACCGTCATGATCACCATCGTCACCGGCGCGACACCTTGATCTCCATCGTAGCATCATTGTCGTCTCGCCAATCTTATGCTTCCACGACTATCGCTACCGCTTAGTGATAAAGTAAAGCATTACAGCGCGATTGTATTGCATACAATAAAGCGACAACCATATGGCTCCTGCCAGTTGCCGATAACTCAGTTACAAAACATGATCATCTCATACAATAAAATTTAGCATCATGTCTTGACCATATCACATCACAACATGCCCTGCAAAAACAAGTTAGACGTCCTCTACTTTGTTGTTGCAAGTTTTACGTGGCTGCTACGGCTTTAGCAAGACCGTTCTTACCTACGCATGAAAACCACAACGATAGTTTGTCAAGTTGGTGCTGTTTTAACCTTCGCAAGGACTGGGCGTAGCCACACTTGGTTCAACTAAAGTTGGAGAAACTGACACCTGCCAGCCACCTGTGTGCAAAGCACGTCGGTAGAACCAGTCTCGCGTAAGCGTACGCGTAATGTCGGTCCAGGCCGCTTCATCCAACAATACCGCCAAACCAAAGTATGACATGCTGGTAAGAAGTATGACTTATATCGCCCACAACTCACTTGTGTTCTACTCGTGCATAACATCAACGCATAAACCAGGCTCGGATGCCACTGTTAGGGAACGTAGTAATTTCAAAAAAAATTCCTATGCACACGCAAGATCATGGTGATGCATAGCAACGAGAGGGGAGAGTGTTGTCTATGTACCCTCGTAGACCGGCAACGGAAGCGTTGACACAACGTAGAGGAAGTAGTCGTACGTCTTCCCGATCCGACCGATCCAAGTACCGAACGTACGGCACCTCCGAGTTCTGCACACGTTCAAATTGGTGACTTCCCTCGAGCTCCGATCCCGCAAAGTGTTGAGGGAGAGTTTCGTC